>NC_052632.1:5876875-7298750 GCF_016161935.1 Mauremys reevesii
CCCTGGATGATCTTTTCTTGATTCCTCAGGTGCAGTTTCCTGGCCTTACTGAACTGTGATGTCCATAGTTAGCTTTTGAGTTAGTGTTTGCTCTGCTTCACAAGCAGGAGAGCCTGCAGGAGTCATTTGTTTGTTGTAACTCAGTCAGTCGTGGTGTTGGTGGTAATAAGAGTCTCTGTTAGTTGATTAGAATTAGATAGTAGTTTGCCACATGCAATTTTGTCTGTTTTGTCACCTTTGATCATCTTATTTGTATTGCTGTAGCATTAGTTACGGACCAGGACCTCACTGTGCTAAGAGCTGTACAGACACCGAACAGAAAGATGGTCCCTACGCCAAGGAACTTACAATCTAAATATGAGACAAGAGACAACAGATGGATACAGACAGGCAGGGGGAGCACAAGTTAACAATGAGTCAAAGCTGGTCAGCATGATAGGCAGTGATCTCTTATTGTGTATAACACTTTTTATCTGTGACTGAGTGGTACCTAGCTCCCATATTTGTCTTCATGGGAGGCTGCTGCCAAACTCTTTGGTCTGTATCAGTTTACATAAGATAGCATGTTGTCTCCTGCCAGCTTCTTTTACATGCTTATTATAAAAGGTTCCTCAAAATTCTGGTTTTAGGAGATCCACTCGAGAAAATTTCGTCCAAAAAGTAAACCCGATGGTGCCTGGAGGGCTGTTCTGTTCTGTATCTAATGTTTCCATTAATAAGTAAGATGATGAGCAGTTTCTTTCCGAGTTCCCCTTTCTGACTTCATGGGATGCAAGTTGCCCTTTAACATTTGAACAAACAGCTCAGTTGTGCCATTGGAGTGTAGAGAGGGGGGGGGGCAGTTGTTGGGTCTGTGATTCTATTTAACATAAATTCCTCAACTCTGATGAAGTAAATTGTGGACCATTCTCACTGGTGGTCTGCTTTTGGATACCAGTTCTTGTAAGAGTCAACTCCTCAGCTGGTGTTAATCAGCTCCATTGGAGCTAGGACAGTTTACATCAGCAGAAGATTTGGACATAAGTGCATAGTGCTTGTTTGGTATGTGCTGATGAATACCTCTGGCCATTTTAGGTAGGAGTCCATCACAGCCAGGTCCTGGAAATGTCCCTTGAAATCCACATGCTGCTATAGTATCCTCAGTCTCTCTCAAGAATAGCTGGTGCCTCATCTGGTGTATTGTGTATTTGTTGAAATGTTGAAATGTTGGAGAGTGTTTCAATTTGGCTATCCCTGTATTGCCCCCAAACGTAGGTTCTTTCCAAAGCTTTCATTGTAACAATCTCTAGATGGTCTAAATTCAGGTCTTCCAAAGCTTGTTGCTGCTTCCTCAGAGTGGCTATTTGAATGCCCACATTAGGAACCCACTATGAATGGCAAGCTCTTCCTTGTGACCACAGAATGAGGAGAGAATATACTGGTGGTCAGGCCTCTGTCCTTTCAGAGTAGCCTAATGTACCTGTGCATAGAGAGGGTCACTCCTATTTTCTATCCTCTGTGTCACACAGGATATGGGTCAGGTTTCTATTTGAGATGGAGTAAATACATCCACTGAGTGTTCTGAATGAGCAGAGCCCATCTTAGTCTCATGAAAGCTGGCAGATCCATTTGCAAGTGCAATTTCTGAGTGCCTGTGGAAGTCTTACTGTGATAAAATCGGCAAGTGGAGGTGAGAACAATGAGAAGACATATACATGCAACTCAGTGTGTTGGTGGAATTCATTGAGTTAGCAATTCCTCCAGAAATGCATAGATCTGTAGGAGCCTAATGCAAATGCCTCCAATTTGTTTGAGCTTTCAACTGGTGGCACCTTGTGGACCATGAAAAACTAATGTACCCTCTTGTTTTGCATTCCTTTCCTCTCAATATGTGCAATACCCTCCCATCCATTTAGTATGGGATTGTGTTGAAATTAGGAGTGAATGTGATGTGATATATTCCCTAACTCCAGGGTTATCATAATACGGTTAATACAGGCTGAATAGCAATTAAATTCCTATAATAAAGAAAAGATGGGTTAAACCAGGTGGAACAGCACATGTAAAAGACTTAAAATCAAGACTTGATTTGGAATTTATAACCATGATCTTATAGTCACTGAGAAATAATAGTTCATGCAGCCTTGGTTTTTCTCTTCTTCCCTGGGCAACTGCCCAAATTTGGCATCTCTTGAGTTGTAAGGGGAAGTTACATTTGGCACTAGTACAAATTCCACAGTCACTGAACTGCTTTCTTCATTTAGTTAACAGTCTTTCCGAGCAACACTGGGTTGCATTCATCTTTATTATACAGCGATGGGAGTCGCTGCATGATAGGCTGGGATCGTGAGTTCCGCATAAAATTGTAGTTTACAGATGCTTTTATCTTGCAAACCATTAGCACAATAGACTTAAAATTGATATCTAGGTAGGTGTCTGTCATATCACTTACCTACAAGTGAAGAGTGATGAAATTTAATGTACTGCCTGTGCTTTGGAGCTGCTGAGCTGTGATGTGACCCCCACATTTAGAAGTACAAAATGTCCATCACTGCCACTGACACATAGTAGAAAAATTGTAAATGTACTGTGAGAAATAATCCAACAATTTCTGCAACAGTGGGCAACTTTAAAACGCCTTACCACACTGATACTACGTTTTAAGTGATTTTTTTAAAAAAAGTAATTTTTCTCACTAAAGTCAATGCATTGAAAAGATAAATGATTCCTATTTAAAGCTGTCCACCATAGAGTGGGCGTCCCAAGATAGCTCTGGATTTTCACATTTAAAAGATATGGACAGAGAAAAAGGCTTTTGAAAATCTGGCTTAGTAGAGTATAGTACAATACCATTGCAAAGGGGAAAAAAAGCTGCATGCTGAATTTCTAGAGGGCGATAGAAAGGGTCAGTGTGAAGCTGAATGGGGGGAGGGATAGCTCAGTGGTTTGAGTATTGGTCTGCTAAACCAAGAGTTGTGAGTTCAATCCTTGAGGGGGCCACTTAGGGATCTGAGGCAAAAATCTGTCTGGGGATTGGTTCTGCTTTGAGCAGGGGGTTTAGATGACTTCTTGAGATCCCTTCCAACCCTAATATTCTATGATAATTTATTATGTGGCACTTGGGAGCCCTCAAAATGGACCCAGGACCCTATTGTGCAAGGCACCATACAAACAGAACAGGAAGACAATCCCTGTCCCAAAGAACTTGTAGTCTGAGACACGAGAACAGATGGATGCCAGACAGATACAAGGCACACAAGCAAACAGTGAGACAGTATTGGTCGGCATGACAGGTTCTGGTACCAGCACACCAGCTGGCTAACCTTGGCCCAGTTTTTTGTAGGCATCACACAAAAGGACTGTTTGAACAAGGATAATAAGATAGCTCTGCCGATGTTTACTGGAAGCTCCTCCCAAGTGAGAGGCAATATCACAGACAGCACCAAGGTGCAGTGGAGGCTTGCATCATGGGATGATGGAGGGAGTGGACTTCTTGATAGTGAATGAGAGATGATAAGTAGAGTGGGGACAGGCCATGAAGGACCTTGGAAGTACAGCTTATGTACGATGCGATGGAGCAAGCCTGTGGACGGATGCAAAGAGAGAGGAGACCTGGTGAAACAGATGGGCTAGTAAAATGATCTTTGCAGCAGCATTCTGTGTGGATGTGAGAGGGGCAAGGTTGCATTGAACAAGTTCAGGAAGAAGGATGTTGCACAAATCTATCATGTACAATACATGATGATTACACAAGGAAGTATGGTGCAATGTAAATTGCTGTCTTCTGCAGTCCAGTAAAACATGGGACTCTAAGTATATGCTCAATTTCTCCAAGGGCATAATTTGACCCTAAATTTGGAAATGCTGTAACTACCAGTGTTGTTTGAAATAAAGAAATATTAGTGGCTTTACATGCAGTTTTTTCTTAATGCCAGGGGAAGTGTTATTCTTGTAATGCAAACTTGAATCACTACAGCAATGATTATTAGACTGATCAAACTCTTGGACACATTCTAATGTCCAAAACAGTCATTTAACTGTCTTAGCTTTGGAATTTATGCAAATTGTGATTTTATTTATGGTATTGTTTAGATTTTCCCATGTTTATAAATTTTTATGCTGCTTAAATATTTAGTTTGAGTCTGTGCATAGCTGTTAGCTTTTATGGGTTTCTGTTGCCTAAATTATCCTGAAAGTTCCCCCATAATTATCCCCTGGCTTATGACTAAGCACATAAAAATTCCAGCTACAAGGAACTTTCTTGCAGAAGTTTAGAAGAGGGTAATTAAAATGAGGGTTCGAATGGAAACTGTCTAACGACCACAACTGTGGAGTTGCTGTTGTAGCTCCATGTGCTGTAAAGTTAATTGCTTAAAGTATGAGCTGACCACATAATTAAAACATGGCTTAACACCACTTTTTTCCTTGTTATAGTCTCCTTCTGCTTCTTCACATATGAATACATAGATTAGATACATGCATGTATGCCTTGGTAACAATGACATTGTTGTTCTGGGCAGATATTAGTACCATCTGCAAATGTTGTATATGGTTAATTTATATTCTGATTTTAGAAACATAATATGTATATGATGGCTGCTGTGACTATATACAATATGGGATCTAAACCTATTTATGTTCAGTGAAGCTATTGGTCTTTTTTCCTTTTTGATGTCTCGTGTATTCCTCCATGTTTTAGAAAGGAACCAATGGCACTTGTAAGAACTATTCTCATAAGTCAAGATTTTGTAGTCAAGGTTCGTTCTTTCATTTTATTCTTTCATTAAAATGTTTTGACGTGTAGAGGGGAGGATCAAACTCTTTCAAACCATTTATGAATCACAAATCAGAATTAGGAGACCCTTTTCACCCACCCCATGCTACCAAAGGTGCAGTGACTGTTATGTGAATATTGGATGCTTTACTGAAGTTTTTTACGGTTCCTATTTTTTGATGCAATAAAAGACACTTGTTAATGATTTAGTACTTTCACCTCTGTTGCCAGAGCCAAAAACCTTTTCTCTGTATTACCAAGGTTCTGTTCTCTGTTTCTGCTCCATTATCAATTTGGGCAACTTTATTGGTTACAGTATCTAAGTTAGAATCAAAACACCCCTCAAGTGTGTGAGCAACTGTAAGATTTGATTCAGTGGAGCTATTAGGTATGGAAAATGGTTAACAGGAAACACGTGTAATGCAAGTGTATGAGTGCAAGTGTAACTTCAGGCTGGTCTACATGACAAAGTTAGGTTGGCTCAAGAGTTCTTCCATTAATCTAGCTACTGCCTCTTGGAGAGGTGGATTTACTTCAGCGACATTGCTATCATAAGTGTCTACCCTACAGCAGTGCTGCTGTCATGTGTCTAGTGTAGACATGGCCTAAGGGAAAACATGGTGAGGATTGGCACACCAGGGAGGCTTCTTTGTGTTAGCCCCATGTGATGCCGTAAGAGTCTCTGTGAAAACATTTCCTAAGGCAGTTCTCTATCTTCACTTTCATTATATGTAATCCTGCAGCCCTTACACAAATATCCCCATTAGAGTCAATGGTACAGGTCCCATGAGTAAGGACTGATCGCTGGAAAGGTAGCAGGAGCAGGCTCTTTATTTGTCATTCATTGATTGTAAACATATTACAAAGGACAATGAAGTATAAGTTAACGAAATTAGCGAGTGGCAGCGCAAATGAGAAGTACTGCATTATGACCATACTATTGTGTGCTGTGCAATGCAGCCTATTGATTTGGTGGTCATTTCCCTCTCTCACTCTCCATATAAATCTTAGTGTTGTTTTTATACTAAACTGTACTGTTTTAGAATACAAACTAGGCCTGCAAAACACAGTGTGAACCTTAGGAAACTTACTATTGAAAAAAAAAGAACAGTCTAGGTTAATTCATAAAGTGCTTTGCAAAATAGGATGAATGCCTTGTGTTACACGGTGGGATTCCTTGGCTTTTTCCCTCACACCTGACTGCTTATTAATCTGCCTTTTAACTGTGCCTGCATGCAGCCGCACATGTCTAAAATCACCAATAAGGTACCTCTCTCCAGGCCTCTCCAAACTGGGTCACCCTTTTGCTATTGGTTAGCATTAAATTATTCCCTTTGAGATAACCAAGACACTCCACGGTGCTATCTATTGTCATGTTCTGGCACTGAGATTTTATAACAGATTATGGGCAGTCTGTCATTTTAGGCTGTTCAAAGATATATGAAAAGTTAGACACACGTTGATCTCTCAAATTGAGGAGTTTTAACAAAAAAAATATTTTTTTCTCTTTATAAATGCATGTTCCATTATTATTGCCTTTTAGAAATGTTGTGATTAAAAACACTATGATATGTAGTTCAAATAAAAATTAATAATTTTGGTGAGTTAGGTGAGCATTTGTGATAATAACATTCGTATGGGTCTTTATGAAGAAGAATTTCAAATACCTTCTGTTACGCTTGCCATGAGGCTCCTCACTTAAGTCAGAAAATGCCAGCCTGCAATAGTGATTTGCATGGACACAGAGGTACACTTAGGTTCTGATTTCAGGATTTGAGTCAAAGGTGATGGGTACTGTGGTGTTTAAATGAATGAATACAGTTAACAGTCAGTTTCACCTTTCGGTTATTCTGTAATGGGTGTGTCCGAAGGTTATTTTAAATGTCTGCTTCTTCTTTTAATTGGTAAATGAAAATCTAAGTGGTTTCCAATACTGATGTTTTGATTTTAGAATGAGGATTTTCACTTTGGCCTAAAACATACCTAAGTATGCAGCCTCTGGCCTGCATTCAGCAAAACACCTAAACGTGTGCATAACTTTAAGCACACGCTTAAATCTCTTGTTGACTTAAACACTACTGATGCCTCCTTAATATGTTGTCATTTAGCCCCAGATTCAGAAAAGCACTTAATCATATACTTAAGAGGTGGAGTTCAGAATGTGCTTCGGTCCTTTCCTGAATTAGGGTGTAAGGACATGATCTAACACCTACTGAAATCAATGGAAACATTTGTATTGACTTCAGTGGGCTGTAGATTGAGCCCATGAGCAGTAAATGTATCTGAGTGCACATACGTGGATCTGAATGGATTGATATGGTATTAAAAACTGTATATGTGTATTTGGGTGTATTGTATGCCCATATGCATGTTATAGATATGTATTTATATACAGCCACATGTGTGTGTGTGTGTGTGTGTAATATAAAATAGACCTTCTGTATCTAATGAATGATAATTCCAGGCTTCCTGACGGCTATTAATGTGTAATGAAGACTCTAATCATATGCGCATACCGTAGGGTGAAATAAGCGACACTCTTTCATTTTGCCAGGGTTTAGCTTTATTGGCTTTCATGTCACTTCCTTTTACTGACCCTTATTTCTACTCTATAGTCCTTTCAAAAGAGGCTTTTTGCTAAAATGGAGGCAGCTGGTGCCCTTGACGTTACTTTATTTGCTCTTGTCAGCAGTGCTCCCCTTTCTTGCCTTTTCTGCCTAAGGGGGGTTTTAAGTTCAAAAACTGTCATGGTCTTTTTTTCCCCAGACATGAATTTGAATAGTGCTCTCTGTCTCGTTGAATGCTCTGTCTACAATCTCTGTCTGGAGTTCCTCTCCTTCAGCTCCACCATGCCCCACCTCCACTCTGGCTTCTGTCCCTTGAACTCCACTGAAGCTGCTCTCACTGAGGTTTTCTAGTGAGCTTTCCCTAGCCAAAGCTCAGAACCTTTACTCCATCCTCATCCTCCTTGACCTGTCATCTGCCCTCAACAAAGCTGACAATGCTCTTCTTGGAATCATGTCCTCCCTTGGCTCCGTCCTCTCCTGGTTCTCTGCCTACCTCTCTTGTCACTCCTCTCGTGTGTCCTTTGGAGGATCTCCCTTGTCCCCTCTCCCACATTGTGTGTGGGTTTTGCAGGACTCTGTCCTTCCCCTTCTCTTTTCCCTCTACACCTTCTCTCTTGGTAATCTAATTCACAAACACAAATTCAGCTGCCATCTCTATGCTGATGGCTCACAGATCTACCTGTCTACTCCAGATTTGTCCCCTTCTGTCCATATTAAAATTTCGTCTCGTCTCTGACATCTAATGGAAGTCTAGCCATCAACTCAAGCTCAGCATGGGGAAATAGAGATCATAACCCCCCACTCCTCTCCCAAGTGTTCTCTGCTACCTCCTATCTCAGCTGCTCTAAACAACACCACCATTCCGCCCCGTAACCTGGGTGTCATCTTTGTCCTGGACCTCTCTCTAGGTCCTCACCTTCAGGCTATCTCTAAATCTTGATGATTCTTTCTGCACAGTGTCTAATGTATGGTCTTTCCTAGCCATCTATGCAGCTAAAACTCTCATCATGTCACATCTTGTTTACTGCAACTTCCTTGTCTCTGGCCTTGACAAATACAACCTTGTCTTCTGCATATCTGCTCCGAATGATCTTTGCAGAAGCATTTTCCTAGACTAGCACTTTGACATTGTCATCCTTCCACTGGCTTCCCTTCTGTATCACATCATGCATAAATTATTGGTTCATTCCCAGTCTGTCCTCACCCTACCTATCATCCCTAATTCACTACCGAGATGTCCGTTTCCCTCCTTTGATCGGCCCAGGATGTCAGCCTCCATCACCCACTTGTTAAATTTTCAATCAAGCACCTTCGTGCTTTCTCCCATGCTGCCCCTGACACTTGGGAGGAGTTCCCTGCAAACATTCACAAAAATATTGCATTATCCTCCTTCAAAACTCTACTTTTCCATGGGAGCCCCCCCAAAAATTGCCAGCGTCTAGGTTGCTGGTGTGCTGGGACCACTGGACATCATGCAACATCGTCGCATTGTTTCCTTGTACTCTGTCTATATTCATGGGTTGCATCTCATCTTTTACTTAGATTGTAAGCTCTTTGGGGCATAGACTGGCTTTTTGTTCTGGATTTGTACAGCGCCTAGCACTATGGGGTTCTGATCCATGACTAGGACTCCTAAGTGCCATGGTAATACAAATAATAATAATAATTATTAATGTCTGTTCTGCTCCTCTTCTGCAATATACATTATATGCAGCTCTCCAAGCCCCAGCTTGAGAGCCTGAGGGCTTGGTGCTGCTACGTGCCGGGTTTGGATGGGACTACTCATGGACGAAAGCACATCCTTAAATGCTCTGATGGATTGTAATTGGTATATTCAGCCCCTTGCTGGATCAAATCATGAGTTTGCAAAGTGCTGAGTGCCCTCGGTTCTTGTGGATGGCAGTGGAGTTTTAAGAATTCAGGCCCCAGATCAGCAAGGTACTTTAAACTCATGGGTAGCCCAACTGAAGTCAATGAGACTATCTCTATGCTTCAAGTTAGGTGAGTGCTTAGGTACTTTTTACTGAATTAGGGCCTCTGAATTTTGCAGACTCTGGCTCTCATTATTGTAAACTCTGGACAGAGGTAATCTCTGATGTATAAACATTGCCTGTTGGTAGCTGTGTTGAGCATCTTTACCTAATTCTGTGCGTTAGGGGGAGAATTGTTTTTCAGAATGAAATTTGCAATACAAACATTAAAATGATACAAACTGTTTAAAATGTCTCATCTCAAGTCAGTGCAATGTGTAATGCTTTCCAGTGTGGCATGTGATTTTATATCTGTGTTTACAGTGGCCATTACAAAGAGAGAATACAAGTGGAGAAGTAATTAAAAGGAATGTATAAGCCAATCGACTTGTTGAATACAGTATATATTTTAATATTATTTATGGAGAGTTTAAATAATCAAAGCAGCAGCTTCAGAACATTATGGAAACTGATTTTATTCTATTATAAAAAATGACTTACTAGCACAGGGGTGGGATGGTGACTGCTTCCGGCCCTGAGAAAAGGCAGTTGGTAGGTGAGCTGCCCTGGGGCTCGCGTGGTAGAGGGTGGGCATAGTAATCTGCACCAGCCCTAAATTTGGCTCAGGATGCTTCCCCTGCTGTGTCAGCTCAGCTGTGCTGGCCAATGCATTAGAAGGACGAAGGCTTTGTTTTACTCACTTCTTGCCCACCTGAATGGGACGGGAAAAGCATCCCCCATAGATTCTGCTCTTCCCCCTCCCCCTGGGATGAGCCTTTCCAGGTAGTGAACACAAGGGGAGTTAGGGGGTTCGTGGTGCCCCGTACACCGCTGCCCGATCATATGGCAAGGGTCACAATCTGCCCCCAAACTGAAACCCTGGTCCTGATCCTGTAATCATTAGACAGGCAGTGCTCCCCACTGAACTCAGTAGGGATTTTTGCCTGAGTAAGGATTGCATGGGACCCTAATGCATAACTTCATGTGAGACAAAATAGTACTGTATGTGGAAAGCAATTTTTTTCCTAGTTTAGGCAGCTGTGCACCACAGATACATGTTTACTAACTGGATCTTTATTTGTGTTGTATCTTCCCCGAGCAAACATCATTTTAGGAAGCTGTATTTTATGCGTACATTTGGTGTGTACATTATGAACTCTGGAAATGGCATGCTGAGTTGACATGATAAATAAACGTCGGACTCTGAAATGCTTTACCAGTCTTGGCATCAGAAGCCAGAGCTTAAGCTTCTGTACTGTTTTATTGGTCATGAAAAAAACGGCTCTTTTCAGTCTATCTTCCCTGTGTCACTTGATCTGTCTGAACGCTTATAGGTTTCTCATGGTAACCCACTCTCAAGTCAACTGCAAGACCAAGAATGATTTTTAAAGGGTGTCATAACATTTGTCTCCTGGCTGCTTGGACAATAGAATGGGAGTGCTTGGGAGTTCTGAATGGTGGGGGAGCACTTAGGGATCTGGGGCAAAAATCAGTACTTGGTCCTGCTAGTGAAGGCAGGGGGCTGGACTCGATGACCTTTGAAGGTCCCTTCCAGTTCTAGGAGATAGGTATATCTCCAATTTAAAAAAAAAATGTGCAAGGACAGCAGGACCTGGATCTGTGTTAGCTCCTGTTGCAACGGTTCCCATCACGTGGCTGAATCTCATTTGTTTGTGAGCCAATGCCTTCATTTGAGTTTGACCTCTGAGCAGGCAGTTTGCAAAAGAAAAAACCCAACAGCTGACTACCTATTTGAACCTTTCTTGCTGTGTGCATCAAGCTGCTTGACAATACATAGTACTGTAGTACATACAGAGCCTGCTTTTGAACATTGCATGCACAGAAAGGTATGTGCCATTGTGTTTCTAATTTGTATGTGCATTTACCAGGATTATGGAATCATGGACAATTAGATGCATAAATAGCCATCTGGGAGTATTAAAAAATAGGCACGGATGTTTTTGGGTGCACATGTGTTTAAGAAAATCAGGCTTGTAATATAGTCCTCAATTCAAGTAGGCTGGAATGAAATGGACTAGACCAATTTGATCTTTGATTTAACAGCCTGTATTCCTAACAAGTGCAAGAAGGGAACTTGAAATCCAAGGGACATAACAACTAAAGCTTTAACCCCAAAGTTTAATCACTGCTAGTCAGGGAAGACTAAAAAGACAGCTTTATTTGACCTGCAGACAAGATTCATAATACAGGGCATGGGAATGTCACAGCGACAACCAGGCTGAGCTGAGGAAGGCCTTTGCATTTTAAAAAGGCAATTTTAAGATCCCTAGAGTCACTAAGAACTTTGTCCTCAGCATTCTGTACAAGTCATATATCTGGGACCCTGGATTATAATGGAGCAGAGAATGGATTACTGCCTCAGTATTAGATAAAGACATCCATATGGAGATATTTACAATAAAATATAGATTTATATAGTACCTGTCATACAAGTATTGCAACAGTTTCTTAGGTGACAGAAAGATGCTCCAGCTACAGATGTTATATCGTGCTGGGAGGAATATCTGTCTTGAGAATAGAATCCATATTCCTAGCAACACCTGCAATAGTGATATAACTGTGCCAGAGCAAGAACAATATTCCAAAGCCGGGTAGAAGGCCTCCCATTGAATAATATCCAACAGACAGGATAAAAGCAAACAGTGGCAACAACTATAATAATCTGCTGCTGCAGCAAGATAGGTTGATTATCATCAGCATAGCAACGATCATCTCTGTTCATTGTGAAAGCGGGATCCCAATACACTGAGTCAGTCACATCTCCAAAATTGCTGGGTCTTGATGATGGAGGGTTGTAACCCCGCAGTAGAAATCCCTCGAAGGAAAACATGTGCTACCTCTGTGGTTTTAGCTGTCCCTTCACCACCCTCTTAGAAGTAGCTTGCACTCGAGAGGATGCTGGCAGAGAGTATTGCCCAAGACTCTGCCCATCTCCCGCACGTTGGCATAAGATAGAATCCTTGTACCCTTTCGGTCCCCCTTGAGCACCTGCATTTGTCCAGACGTGATCTAGTCTGAATATGTATTTGAATCACTCTTACATGCACCTTCTGTTTACTCAGTTTTACTGCATGCTTGTGCAGAGATATGAAAATATAGTATCCATTGCAGCCAGAGTTGGATTTATTTTTTTTTGTTCAAGCAGTTTGGTAATGAGCTCTTTAAACATTCCTATAGGTTGTGGCACATCCTACATTCTCAAAGTAATTTAATTAGTTGTGGGTGCATTGTTATCTAATGGTATCTGCTGCTGATCTTTCTGATTCATTTCCTTGTTTCACTAATTGCTAAATTTCTGAGCACTAGAAGGTATAAAATTGTCAGCAAGGAAGCCTTTGTGTTCTTTGGATAGGACAGTAGGCGGACCTAGATTCATCATGCATGATGCTTAGTACTGTGGGTCTTCCAGCTGCCTTTGGTGGGAGATCTGAATGCAATGGCAGCTCTGGGCCTTTAGCTTCTGTACCTCACCCTCTAACTCTAGTGAAGGGGGAAAGATGTTGCACAGTGAATGCTTCAGAAAGAAGAGAATGAAGAAAGGATTGTTCTCCAGGGGAAAAATAAAATGAGTATTTGTCACCCATACAAAAATGTATACCTCCCCTTAATTCAATCAGGTTTGAGTGAAAGGAAAATAAATGGCATGAATGTATTCATCTTGAGTGAAATTTCCCTCTGTGCAGAGAGCCTGCACCAGGCCTGTTTTAGATTGCGAGCCCTCTGGGGGAGGGGCTGTCAGTTACTAATGTTTGTACAGCATCGAGCACAATTGGCAGGCACCGCCAGTGTGCCCTAGTAGCTAGAGCACTTGATTGGGACTCAGGAGACCTGGGTTCTATTTCTGGTTTTGCCACTAGCTTGCTGGGTAATTCACTTCAACTATGTGCCTCTGTTTCCTCATCTGTCAAATGGGGATAATGATATTGACCTCTTTGGTAAAGCGCTTTGATATCTATTGATGAACAGTTAGGTATGATTATAACCACAATATAAATATTAAATTATAAGAACAGTAGCACACCACTTAGGTGCCACTTAAGCCCTCGATGTTGGGCTTAAGTAGAAGTTAAGTGCTATCTTGGTTTTGTGCTGGCTCCGCACTGGAGTGAATTGCATCTCAGATGCATCCTTGAATTCATCACCCCTGTGGTTTTTAGAAGCTCTACAGCACAGAGGACTGGATTTTTCCAAAACAAAACAAAAACCCTCTAGCCTCTGTGATTATTTTTAAGCCTGCAAGTTAAACGCTCCATTTTGTTTTTCTGTTTGCAGTCTCTTTTCACATGGCTCATATGATGTGCAGTCTCATTAATATCCATGTGGCATCATGTTGACACTAAAGACTGGTATGGATTGTAAACAAACAAATTGATGAAATTCCATGCTGGCCTTTACATCTTTCCCTACAGCTCAGTCAGGTTGTACAGTATAAAATTAGTGCAGAATCTGACCCTTTTCATGGCCCATACTTATCTTTTCTGAGAAACACATTACTAGGGCTGTTTAAAAAAAATTCCATCACAACTTTTTTCAGTGGGAAAGTGAATTTTCAGTTACATGAAAAAAATTGTGGAAAGTTTCTTCTTGCTTCAGAAATTTTTGGCTTTTTATCAAAAACTTTTAGGTCAAAAACCAAAAAAAAATCTTTTTTGGACAAAAAGTTGAAATTTTCCATGGAATTTTTTGATGATTTTTTCCCAACATTTTAAATTGAAATTTCCACTGGGATTTTTTTTTCAAACCATCTTTCTGTATAATCACAATGCAAACCTGGAATACAAAGAAACTCCTCCTTGGGCTGGTTTCACCAGAGCCCTTAGACAGCTTGTGTTTTGCATGAAAAGGCTGCTTAGCTATTATTATTATCCTGCTTTACTCTCGCAGGACCTGAAATGAAGCCTGTTTAAAGCCAATAGCAGTTCTCCCATTGACATCAGTGGGCTTTGGGTCTGCCCCAAGTATTCTCAGTGTATGTGAAAAATGAAGGTGATAGAGTTCAGTGACAGATGCACCTTTCCCTTCTTTTACCATCTTTTGCTCTTCCATGTCCACTCTTCCCCCCTGCTCCCCTTTCTTTTCCCATTCACTGTCAGGAATGGCCACCTCTGGAGGTCTGGTTGAGCACAGCATCACGCCAGCAGAGCCTAGTGGAAACTGCAGCTACAACAGTGAGTGGTTTCAAAATATCAAGTGTCTAATTTTGGGGGTGGTCGGGTGTGTGTTGGGGAATTAGGATGTTTTGGTCCAAATTATTCCCTGTGCATGGTTTCTCTTCTACGTGTGCCCTGACTCCTCTGGAGTCCAATCCTGACAGATGCTGAGCACCTGCAATTGTGCTCCAAGCCAGTGGGAGAGGTCTACCTTCAGCTGGTGCTCAGCGCCTTTCAGGATTTGGTCCTTTGTTGTTTTTAACTAAGTTGACTCTTTTACACTCCTGTGTTTTAGGCAATTGATGGATGTGATTTATGGTCTGTATTTTTTCCCTCCATATCTTGAGCTACAATCCTGTCAGACATCACAAGTTGAGCAAGCTCAGGCAGGGTTGTTTGAGAAGCCTCCAAAGAGCCAGCTAGATGCTGCATGAAATGGGGTTAATGATTTAGTGCCTGGCATTCTTTCCCAGCGTGGTGTTGCTGAGAGATAAAATTGATGTCCCGATCCCTTGAGGTCATTAAAGATCCCATGACACTTTTCATTAGACTAGAGCTGTTAACTGCATATCCCGGCCAAATTTCAACTTGGGTAATTATGTGGGACAAACCTTGAGGTCCTCGCTCAGTTTTTACTAATTCTTTACTCAGAGACCTAGTGAAACCGGCTCTCATTCAGTTTCCATTGCACAGCGCAGTTTTTGCTTTCCGCTCTATTCTGTTCTGCAGTGTTTCTCGCCACCCAACAGTTGCTGTGTCTTACCCCAGGTTAAAAAGATCTTTGTGTTGTCTGTGTCCTAGTTTATCTAATGCCTTGGAAGCCTTTTTCATGAGAGGCACTGTATGAGTGGAATATATTATTACGCAGATTGCATTATTTTTTTCAAGGACTGACTAACAATCCCAAACTAGGGATAGATTCACAGGCTCATTCCAGTTGCTTTGCATTGCTGTGGCAAAACAAATCCATCCAGCTAAGCAGGGTTCACAGCTGCTTTGCATCACCAAGGCAATGTAAAGTAGCTGGTGTGTACTGGTGAATCTGGTGGTTACTGTTTTTTACTCTGTTCCCCCTTATGTGTGAGTGGCTCACAGTCACCAGTACTGAGGCTCAGTGGTAATGGAACGATGATGTGTATAATTAACATGCCGAGGACCAAATCTGCTGCACTGCTGGTATAAGTGGAATGACAACAGCAGAACTGCACCCACTTACACCAGTAATTAATCTGATCTTGTTTCCCTATGAAAACGGTCTTATGAAAGCATGGGACTTTCTTTTGACTAAACTTTGTTAAAATGGTATTTACAACGGACCTGTATTTGCTACTATTGTAACCTTGGTTTATTTTTTTCATGAGTGTATGTGTATTCACACTGCATGGGCATTTAAATGCCAGTGGAAAATATATTTACAAAATCAATTAAAAGACATTTTTAAAAATGGGAAGTTGTAAAAATGGAGTTTGCAATAATAATCAGACCAAGGATTTGGTATTTACTGTGCTTGCACAAAATAGTGATTCCCTCATTAGTTATGCATGAGTGAAAAGGTATTCCCTTATCTCCTGGAGATAAAGTCCAATACTCTTTCTTTGCTAGGACACACACACACACACACACACACACACACACACACACGTATGTATGTATGTATGTATGTATGTATGTATGTATAAAGACTTCTTGCATTGCCAAGTAACACTGACTGATTAAAGTCAGGCACTTGTTTTTTGCTCTGATCTAGGATCAACGCCAGCAATATTACACAGCAAAAAAAGGCAGACCAGGGCCCGATTCTGCTCTCAGTTATGCTTGGTTAATCAAGAGCAGAATCTCCCTCGATGACACGGTTGCTAGTGTAATGAAACTGTCTTTGGAATACTGACATTTCCCTTATGAAATCTGGACACGTTCAGAAACAAAGTTGTGATGTAGTTGGAATTTACATAATTAAAAGTTAGGTGATATATTTATAGGCTGTGGACTAGTTTTTGCCCTCGGTGCGGTCAGACATGGGTGATACGTGCATAGGGGTCGCATAACAGCCAAAAAACCCCAGGATTAATTCTGGCCCTCACACAAGCTAGACAAATTCAGTCTGGAAATAAGGCATACATTTTTAACAACGAGTGTAACTAACCACTGGAACAATTTACCAAGGGTTGTGGTGGATTCTCCATCAAGGGCACTCTATAAATCAAGACTGGATTTTTTTCTAAAAGATTTCCTCTAGGAATTATTTTGGGGAAGTTCTGTGGCCTGTGTTATAGAGGAGGTCAGGCTAGATGATCACAGTGGTCCCGGAATCTATTAATCAACACACACAATCAAAGAGATATGTCTGGCAGTGTCCCCATGAAATCAATCCAAAAGTAAAAGACCCATGCTCACATAGTGGGGCTCTCTGTTGCCCTCTAATAGCTGTACCACGTACAGGTTTGAGTCTGTAGAGCCTCTGAGTGGAGTCTCATAGCTGACGTAGTAGAGGTTCACCCGTATAAATCCAGAGGTCCAGGGTTCAGTGCCTACCAGAGTCAAAGCATTACATTTGCAAGAGCATGCCTATCCAGAGTCTGGAAACCAGGTCTCTGATTTCAGTGTCAATGACTATTCCAGCCTCTAGGGCAATAGATTCTCACTATAATGCTCAATGTGTCTGTCTCTTTCTATACCAATGGCTTTGTTTATGTGATATACCTACATGCACTGTGTATGTATGTGTATTATTTTAAAGACTTGTCTTGTTCGTGGTATTGTATGTAAAATATACATAGGACGTTGCCCAGGATATTTTTATACAACTCTAGAGAAAGAAGGTATTCGCAACTGTAGTCTTCACATTTCAGCATGCAGTTTGTGTCTGCTAACAGATGGGCTGAATTTTGGCCCACAGTGTTTGTATGTGAAGTCTGCCATAATATTCTAAACTAAATAAAACCAGAAACAAATTATACAGGAAAAAAATACATGAACAGTTTAACAGCACGATTGTGTTCCACATTCTATTGCTTTTCAGTTGCCATTTCAAGAATAGTAAACATTAAAAAATGAATTTAAATAATTTACATCTTAAATTAGACGTCTTCCTTTGTGAAACGATCCTAGAATGAAAATGAGCTGGGATTCTAAGGTCATGCATAATGGAACACATCAGTGAGACCTACATTCTTAATTAGCTGTCCATCCAAAAGGCGAAAGAGCCATCCATGGCACTCCCAGCTTCTGTTCTGCAAAGCCATAGGCATTGGTGCTATTGTGCAGTTCAAAATCAATCCCTGCCTGTCTTAAGGCCTCACGTGAGCAATTCACTATTAATGTCTGATTTGTTCTTGAGACTTTGTGGGACGACTCAAATACTCCTCCTCCCAACCCCCACACACTTACCTGATGCTTCAGCCCAGCACCTAGGTCTCTGCTCTGGGTGCTCCCATAGCTGCAATCTATCTCCTCTGCCTTTCTCTTCTTCCTGGGCATGTCTCTCATAAGAACCAAAGAACGGCCAGACTGGGTCAGACCAAAGGTCTGTCTAGCCCAGGATCCTGTCTTCCGACAATGGCCAATGTCAGGTGCCCCAGAGGGAATGAACAGAACAGGGAATCATCAAGTGATCCATCCCCCATTGCCCATTCCCAGCGTCTGGCAAACAGAGGCTACGGACACCTGCTTGCCCATCCTGGCTAATAGCTACTGATGGACCTAGCCACCATGATTTTATCTAGTTCTTTTTTGAACCCCGATATAGTCTTGGCCTTCACAACATCCTTTGGCAAAGAGTTCCACAGGTTGACTGTGCATTGTGTGAAGAAATACTTCCTTTTGTTTGTTTTAAACCTGCTGCCTATTAATTTCATTTGGGACCCCTAGTTCTTGTGACATGAGAAGGAGTAAATAACACTTATTTACTTTCTCCACACCTGTCATGATTTTATAGACCTCAATCATATGCCCCCTTAGTCATCTCTTTTCCAAGCTGAAAAGTCCCAGTCTCAGTCATTTACAAAGGCTTTTTCTTGCATGTGTTTTTCACAGTCCTGGGCATGTGCAATTTTCCTCCAGAAATTATCATTTAGGGGGCTGATGTGGGATTCAGTTGATAAAGGATAGGAAAATAATTAAATCCAGTCAACATGATTATATGGAAAATAGGTCTTGTCAAACAATCCTGATTTTATTGTGTGAGGAGATTACACGTTTAGGTAATAAAGGTAACCACGTAGATGTAATATACTTACTTTTGTAAGGCGTTTGACTTAGTACGGCACAACATTCTAAATTAAAAAAAATTAGCAACTGTACAATGTGTATAAAGCCAGTTCTTGATATATTTAACAGATGCTAATTCAAAAAGTGGGCAATCATCATTGTACGGAAGTGTTTCTCGTGGGGTTCTGTGGGGATTGGTATTAGATCAAATGCTATTCAACATTTTCATCAATGACCTGGAAATAAATATAAAATCACTGCTGATAAAATGTGCGGATGATACAAAGATTGGCAAGGAATGATGACAAGGCAGTCATGGAGGGTGAGCTGGATCACCTGATAAGCTGAGCCCATTTAAACGAAATGTGTTTTAATACATCTACAAGAAATACAGGCCATACCTTTAGAATGGGGAGGGTGTATCCTGGAAAACACGACTCTGAAAAAGATCTGGAATCACAGTGGACTGTGTGAGCTGCCAGTGTGGTGCTGTGGCAAAAAGGACGAATGCAATCTTTCGCTCTATAAACAGGGGAGTAGTGGGTAGGAGCAGGGAGGTAATTTTATCTCTGTGTATGGTGCTGGTGTGAGTGATGCTGGGCTACTGCATCCAGCTCTGATGTCCACGTTTTCAAATAGATGTTGAAAATTTAGAGAGGGTGCAGAGAAGAGTTGAAAAAATGATTTCAGAGCTGGAGAAAATGCCTTACACTGAGAAACTTAGAGAGCTCAATCCTTTTAGTTTATCAAAAAGAAGATTGAGAGGTGATTTGATTACAATATATAGGTACTTTTACAGGGAGTGAATGCCCAGAACTAATGGGCTCTTTAATCTATGAGAGGAATGCGTAACAAGAACCAAAGGCTAGAAGCTGAAGCCAGAAAAATTCAGATGAGAGATCAGGCACATATTTTTAACAGTGAGGGTGCTTTCCTTTGGTAGTTTGCTCCACAGGTTAGTGGTGGATTCTCCTTCTCTTGAAGTCTTCAAATCAAGACTGGATGCCTTCCTGGAAGAGATGCTGAAACCAAACACAAGCTGTTAGGCTGAGTACAGAAGTAATTGGCTGAACTGTAATGGCCTGTGTCATACAAGAGACCAGACTAGATCTGACTGTCACTTCTGACCTTAAACTCAATGAATCTATAACTTGCTGGCTGCGGACACTGGTAATGGGAGACAGAGCATTTCACCACCAGGACAGCAGTTCTTTTATGGCCCAGGTCAGCAGAGACATAGACACAACATGTATCTGACAGGACTCAGTACTGCTCTTAGGGCTTGATCCAAAGCCTATTAAAATCAATGAAAAGACTCCTATTGATTTCAGTGGGCTTTGGTCAGGCTGTTAATGCAGGTACCCTATAGCCTCATTGAAGTGTAGTGCTGGAAGAGACCTTGACAGGTCATGTAGTCCGGCCCCTTGCACTGAGGCAGGACCAAGTACACCTAAACTATCCCTGGCAGGTCTTTGCCTAACCTGTTCTTAAAAACTATGGGGATTCCACAACCTCCTTTGGAAGCCGGTTTCAGAACTTAACTATCCGTATAGTTAGAATGTTTTCCCTAATATTTTTAAGTAGATCAGAAGCAGAAAGCCTGCCAAACAGTCAGTGGGGAGGGAGGCAGTACCCCATCAGGTTGGGCATCAAATTGTTGGCTCTTTCCATCATATCATTGCCAAAGAGGCTAGTGGGGATTTCTCCTTCTCACCTTCCGAGTCCACTTTGGCCCAGTGGCCAGCCCTCTTCTCTGTGGCTGACTGACATAAATCTGTCATGTGGAAAGACACCAGGTCTGGGGATGCTAAACGTCTTTGGGTCCTACAACAAATCACAAATCTTCCCAGGCTTACTAACCTCCCATTCCACTTCCAGTTATTGTGGCCAGCTACATAGTGTTCCAACCAAGACTGCACAACTGCAGCTGGAGGCATTGGAGAAGTACCTTTCCTTGGAACCCCAAGACTGGGTAGCCAGGACGGTGCTACAGAGGTTGCCTTTCCTCTTAGCCTGTAACATTCTGAGACTTATCAGCAATTCAAAATGGGCCGCGCTCAGCCGAACAAAATCCATCCATCAATCTACATCTGGAACGGGGCCACAGACTACACCCGAGGTGACGGTTCAATTGTACTAATGATCAGCCTCACTTATGAATTCCCTTCCTTCATTGGATTCTTTTTCTCTTACAATAATTTAATTGATTGAGCACGCTGGCTTCTACTTATGAAGCTCTCCTTAGCGTAACTCTCGCTTTTCAGAATCATTGCTTAACATCCCTATAATTAGAGTTTGTTGCTAAATCTGTATCCAGGTGATTACCGGAGTACAAGAGAAACATATCTGGAATTGATCAAATCAGGGAGTTTTGAGAAAAAATGTCCTTGATCCATATTTAACAATTTGTTGATATATTATGCTTTTGGAGTGAGATTTTTTTTCCAGTTCAGATGACTAAATGAAGTAGAATTACTGAGGTTAATGTAGAATTAGGAAGATGAATAGTGGGGATTTTTTAAAAAATGTATAGGATGACATGAATGGTTCTTCAATGTTGTATTTATAATGGAGAGGAACTCAGAAGCAACATAGTTATGTTCCATTCTGGAGCCTGCAATGCAATGTATTCCTCTGGTCAGTAAGACCATTCCTTCTTACTATTCCATTCTGCAAGTGATTCCTAATTTAAAAAAAACCCTGAAACCAGATGAGCTGGTTTGAGGTTTTCTTCCAATTTCCAGTGGTTGATCCAGGTTCACTGAGAGGTTTATCAGCTAGCACAGACCTTTGTGCATTGCTTTAGTCCCACTTGTATGCTGGTATGCCCAGGCCTAGTTTGTAAAGGGTCCAAACTGGGTTGGGAGCAAGTCTGGAATGGTGTATGGTTTCAGGTGGAAATGAAAGAAATCTCTTCACGCTTTGACGTGCAACCAGGTGAAATATGGGAGATTTGGCAAGATTTCCCTTTCCCTTTTGTTTTGAGTCCAAACCACACAGCCAAACTCAAGAGCTGCTAACCCCCGCCAATCACCACTGAGAAAATGTATGAATGACTTCTGTAAACCTGAACCCAGGATACTCTCCCCACAGTCCAACTGACGACAATGAGGACTTTGCAATTCATTTCAGCAACAGCAGTATTATGCCTTATGAGAATATGCATAGTAGGTCAATGATTTTCTTGTCATTTGATCTCATTGGATTGCTCAAATCAGCGGTACACATGATTTATGTCTTTTTTTGACTTTATAGAAGACACCAAGGTAAAATTTGATTTTGCTAAATTTATGATATGATCAATCACCCTAATAAAGAGTAATGGTTCCACAGTCTGACCTTGTAGGGTATCTGCTATGAAACTTAGTATGACGGTGGAAAGATTGTTTACAATATAACTCTTAGCTAGGGTATGACAGTCTATTGACTGAAATACCATTAATGCGCAAATGAGATTATAACCCGAGAGAGTCTTGATTGCTCTGGGTCTTTTATTTGATGCAGTTTTCTGTTACAGGCAACTTTTGGACACCTTTTTTTGAGACAGTTGTATATAGCCAAGACATTTCTGATGTGAAAAATTATACATCAGTAGATGCTCTGGCTGGACTATTTTCTGAATTCTCTTCCATGTTTAAGAGACTTGGCTATGATGGGGCCATTGCCTTTGGCTGCTCTTCATCCTTCAGATCTCATACTCTGTAATGGTGTCTTGGCTGTTTAGTTTTCTGGAAAGTCCAATGTGGATGAGACAGAGAGAGCAAACACAATTTTACATTCCAGTGGGGTGTCATTCTGCAGCTGGGGAAGAAGTGAAGAATGGCTTTAGTGGCCAGCCTCCATTCCATGTAAATGAGCAGAACTGCTTTACTTCCCCCTTAGGTATAACAATTATTACGAATTTATATTGCAATTCATTCTCTGTAATAATGAACAGAAAATGTTTTTGCACTCTTAACCTTTGCTGTTAGATAGAAGTAAAGAAGAAGCAGTAGTGACTACAAAGTCATCTTATGTGTTTGTGGCACAATACGTATTGCCACCATTTATACTCTGGGAGACAATGACTTTATGCTATATCATGCCTATGCTCCCTTACAGCAAAAGTAACCGGTTAACACTTTGTTTTTCTTCCTTGTATATTTGCAAAATAGATTGATTTATTGCTTAAATAAAGGCATACAACGTTCCACGTATATTCTGCTTTTTTTCAATTAAATATATATTTAATTTTAAATATAGGAATTGCCCCAAAAGTAGCTCTAATGTGTTGCAATCGAAAGTACATTTCAGTATCTTATTAAAATTTAAACAGCCATTATGTACATGAAAGAATTTTTTGTTGTGGTTTGCGAGGTGGTATAACAATAATTACCAGAGTGCATCAATCATTTTTCATTGCCTAGTTTATATCAGTGGGATAAGTAGCGCCAATTAAAATCCCATTTTACATAAATAGATATGGTTTGTAACAAATCACACTTTGTTTCCCCCTTCTCAAATACCCTGCCATAGGAAATCTTTCTCATTATTCAAAACGTATGCTGTGCACTGCTTATCTTTTTATGCTTAAAAAGACATAACTCTGCAGGCAGGCATGCCTCACTACAGGTTTGGCAGGAAATAAATAACTGTTACTGTAATTATCTATCAGTTTACTGTTCCAAGTATTTTTAGCCAAAAACTGATTTAATACAAATCGCATGTTTATTACTGACACATCATGGATGGAGTAAGCAGAAATAAAGGATGTTTAGTATGCATTAACCACTGTAAGAATAATTGTATTTTCTTTAATATTAGCGATTTGAGCTCTGTCGTACAAGTGTTAGGCTGAGGCTGCTTGGACTGTAATGTAGAGCATTGTGAAAAGTGGAAGATGGGGCAATTGGGCTGGTTTCCTATCGCTAGAGTGAAACTAGCCCTGCAGTGTTATGCAAAGAATGGACAGATTGAGCCTTTTCCATTTGCCCCTGTGCACAATAACTTTTCACAGTCCCAGCCCTTCGCCCCTGAACATCAGGCTAGTGATGACCACAGTGCTGGTCCCCTTGTGTGGGGAAGGGCGTGGACATGATCAGCTGCCACTCCTCATTGGCTTTTAGAGCTGGGGGAAGAGGGAGGAACACTTGTTAAAGGCTATAGCCAGGGATGTTCCGGCCCATGTTTCACTTTGCTCCTGGGTGCAGTGTGCCTCTGCACCTCCCCAGTGCATGCAGGCAGGGGTTTACATGGCATGCTTTCCTTCTCGCTGGGGTGGGCCCAGAGTTCTGATCTGATTGCAGACATGCATACACCTGATGGAAGTGCTCCAACCGTTGCTGTCACAGGGGAGCTATATTGGTTGTACCAATGGGGTGGGGGTGGGGGGATGCTAGACCCTGGTTTAGAAAAGCACTTACGCATATGCTTAAATCCCACTTACTTCAATGCAACTTAAATGTCTGCTTAACTTTAAGCATGTGCTTAAATGCTGTCCTGAACAGGGACTCTTTGGTGAATCAGGGCCTTAATTCAGACTAGGTTGCAGAGGTCACTGTCAGGAAGCTTTTCCTGATCTCTCTCAAATTTTTCCTTTTCTTCAGTGGACAGTGTCTTCAGAAGAGAAAAGTGAGGGGGGGGGATTTGATAGCAGCCTTCAACTACCTGAAGGGGGGGGTCCAACGAGGATGAACTCAGCTGTTCTCAGTGGTGGCAGATGACAGAACAAGGAGCAATGGTCTCAAGTTGCAATGGGAGAGGTCTAGTTTGGATATTAGAAAAAACTATTTCACTAGGAGGGTGGTGAAGCACTGGAATGGGTTACCTAGGGAGGTGGTGGAAACTCCATCCTTAGGGGTTTAAAGCCCAGCTTGACAAAGCCCTGGCTGTGGTGATTTAGTTGGGGTTGGTCCTGCTTTGAGCAAGGGGTTGGACTAGATACCTCCTGAGGTTTTTTCAAACCCTAATCTTCTATGATTCTATGAATGTCTTCTAGCTTTGCTTTCCCCAGCTTGTCGCTATTATGAAAATGCCCTAGGTTGTATCAGAACCATAAAGCACCAGATTCAATTCCTGAAGTGCTGAAGCAGTAGCTAGTGCCTGTGTTTTTATTTGTAAGGTGAAGAACACCGGCTCATAGCTTAGGGACCATCAGGCTGGTTAGCTGACAGAGTCAGTCCCACTCGTGGGTCTTTTTTTTACTTTCTCAACAGGAAATCAATTCTGTCAGGAACATTGGGATCATTCTACTCTTCCAATCAATAAGCTCTGATTAAACCAGTAGTGTCTGTTGGGTAAATTTGCTGCATCATAATTAGAATTATTAATTAAAAATAGGAAATCAATTGACACAAATTAAGCAAAAAAAGAAATTTGGTTTATTTCTTTGACCTTGTCTCCAGAGTTCCCGATAACTGTGACAACATGGATGTGACTGAACTCATTTGTCAGTTTTTAAAAGTAAGAATCGTGTTTTAAAAACTGTCTGCCTGGTGAAATGTAGCGGGTGCCTCTGAACTCGTCACCACAGACATGAGGGGTTGCCTGTGTGAGAAATGATCATTTGTTTATTACATTTAATCATTCTCTGGGTGTCGAAGGGTGAGAGGCAAATGTCATCTGAGCATCAGTGAGGAAAAGGAAATAGCTAGAGACTACGGCTGGGTGCAGGCTGTTGCTTACCCCTTCTATCATTGTTCTACATTTTCTCGGTTAACAAGGGTAAACAGATTGATTTGTTGCATAGTAGACCTAGTGAGCCACCCTCTGTTGCTAACTTAGTATTACGTGGTGGTGACCTACATTATTCTCCTAGGCCAAATTACGTGGGCCACTAATGGGGAAACCTTGCTAAATGTTTTTGCAAGGGCAGTAGGAATAAAAGTCCCTCCTTCACCCCCAGCTGTCTTTACCTCTCCCCTCTCTTGTTTTTATTTCTCTCTGTAGTTGTTTATCTGTTTTTTCCCTTCCTCTCTTCCAGCCTTGTCCCTCTTTCCTATTTCTTGGGGGGTGGGGTTCAGATTTGTTGACTTCCTTTCATTCCTTTCTCTTTGCCTTGTTGTTTGTTTTTCATTCTTCTATCTAATTTTTTCTCTCTCTCCTACATTTTCTTTCTCCTCCTTATCCTCTTTCCAGCAGGCTCAATAGAGTACTGCAACACTAAGCTCAGGAATACTTTGAGCATGGCAACTGACAAGAATTGAGCCAATGCACAGCCAGTATGCTCTTGGGCACTTTCTATCTGCTGTTAATATCAGGTGATTTGCAATAACCTGCATTCAAAGGGTATTCTAGCTGTTGGGAAGCATGGTAGGGTGCTTATATAGGACACTTTGTTGTTGATGCACCACATTAATTCTTTGTGGGAAAACGTGTTCTTAAGTATTTTTAGGCTAAGTTTCTAATTCCTGAATTATGGTTGAATAAATTTTGATATATTCAAATGGTAATGGGATTTGACAGTGGGTCAGGAATGGATAAGTGCTAATCTTCATGTTTCGTTATGATCTCCTGCATAAAATATGGGAATAAGGAATCTCATGCATTTATTTCTTAATAAGTACATGCATGTGATGATTTTCAGTGGGTTCTAAACCAGTTAGATACCTGTATCCAATGACTTCCAGTTAGATTTAGCACGTGACTCCCATCCTAAAGTGTTCATCTGTTTGTGCCAAGTTTTGTTGCCATAGGTGAAGTAAGAAACTGGTTCAAAATGAGTTGTCAGTTATGATGATGTAAATCTAGAGTAACTCCCTTCAGGTCTATGGAGACATTCTGAATTTACACCAATGTTACTGAGAGCAGAATTTGGCTACTTTGCCATAGTTATGCTTAGTAAAATATTAGTTTTAAGTAATATGCTCTTTTCCGAAACTAATGGTTAGGAGCCTCTTCCTGAAGATTATCCTAGCTAGTGACTGTTAACCTATAACTCAGATAACCCCAAGGCACAAATTGCAAGATAGTTTATATGCAAGCAATTAAGGGCCTGATCCTGCAGTCTTTATTGGGACAAAACTTCCATTGATTTAAAAATCAATGTGAGTTTTGTCTGAAGAAGGACAGTGGGATCAAGGCCTAAGGCTGTAAGTAGAGACGTAAGCTTGAAACTCAAAGCTGAACTCACCATGACCTTTGTGGGGAGTGGCTTTTAGATTTAAACCCCTGCATGTGAACCTGCTCCAACGGTTATTGGTTCAGGGTCAGATCCAGATCCAGAAGGAGTCTATTCCTGGATCCAGTTTAGAGAGACAGGGAATCTCTCAAGATTCCACCATTTGGGACTAAAATATTGTAAGATTTCAGCACTGTCCAACCTCAAACCATTACACCAAACCCCAGCCTCACGTGGTACCATGTCTGGTACGTATCTGGAGCTAAACACTACCTCTTTGACGCATCTTGATGTGTAAGTAGACTTTTTCTGCCACACAAAGATTTGGCCATATATGGGCCCTCACTGGTTCACAGAACAACGTTAGATACAGCATGTATATGCAATGAACTTTCTATCACAACCACCAGATGCTTAAAACACATTTCTGCAATCCCTCCCGAACACTGGGAAGTTTTGTTGAAGAGGGACACAGGAGGGATTTGGCACCTTGAGTGAAGAACTTGTCCTGAAAAGGAGAACTAGACTCAGGAGAGACCTGGAGACAGAGAGATTGGGTAGGTGGGTGGCAGAGCATAACATGATGTGTATTTACTAATCCTTAGCGGTATTATTAGTTTCCTAATTATATCAGTCTGGTCCAATTACTTAATTGCTATAGAAGTCTTGGTCACCTGCAGCATAAAATTAGCATATGTAGAAAATATGCTTAATGAAATCTGAGGCAGTTACCTTGGAAATAATCCTTAAGCAAGAACAGTGGAGTGAGTTTGTGTGCACAGAAGCAAACCTTGTCTCTTCTTATCTTTGGGATAAGTTGAGTAATTTATTTTTTGTTTTTTATAGACATTGAATTATGAGTGGCAAAGTTTCTGGGCCATTTACATAAGCTGAATGGCCATGAGCCTTTACTGAAAACTTGTACCACAGTAAGATTTAAGAATCAAGTTTACAACTATTCCATTGAGAGAAGCTTTGCTACTTGGTTTCTATATTAAGATATTATGGTACTTCCTAATGTCACAGTGCACTTTTCAAGTGCTACTAAATGAGCTTCCATTAGTCCACTGGGAACTGTAATAGACATTATTCTTACAAACCCTGGCATTTTTATTTTTATGTTTTTAATGTCCTTATTTTTCCAGGGAATGGCTCTTTTTATTTTAGCATGTAGTAAGTAGCTGATGACCTGAATTGTTCTTCTGGGTAAAAAAAAAATTATTCTTATAGTCTTCACACTGTAGGAAATCCAAAGCCTGCAAAAATCTAATCAGCTCAGTTGTGCCAAGCTTAAAATATTTAGGAATTCAAGCCCCATATTTGTTTATGATCAACTTAAAGTTAATTTGGCTTAATAACTTTTACAGAATAAAATAAGGAAGTGTTTTGTGGGGAGATGCTGACAGGAAAACTTTACTGTTTTAAAATTATAATTAATGGACTTGTTTATTGGGTATTATATTACACTCAGACTTAAAGTAATACTTTACGTTGCTATTTAGTACTAATATAGAATTCTAGTTGTTCCATGTAAGAGGGAACAAGAAGAAGATGATTAAGAAATACCAAAGAATGGTCATGCTGACTCAGACCAGTGGTCCATCTAGCCCAGTACTCTGTCTTCTGGCAGTGGCCAGTGCCAGATGCTTCTGAGGGAATGAACAGAACAAGGCAATGATGAAGTGATCCATCCCCTGTCGTCCAGTCCCAGCTTCTGGCAGTCAGAGGTGTAGGGACACCACCCAGAGCATGGGGTTGCATTCCTGACCATTTTGGCTAGTAGCCATTGATGGACCTATCCGCCATGAACTTATCTAATTATTTTTTTTATCCAATTATACTTTTGGCTTTCACAGCATCCCCTGGCAACGAGTGCCACAGATTGACTGTGTGTTGTGTGAAGAAGTACTTCCTTATATTTGTCTTAACCTGCTGACTATTAATTTCATTGGGTGACCCCTGGTTCTTGTGTTATGTGAAGGGGTAAATAAGACTTCCCTATTCACTTTCTCCACACCATTCATGATTTTATAGACCTCTACCTATCCTCCATAGTCATCTCTTTTCTAACCTGAACAGTCCAGGTTTTAGAAATCTCTCTTCATATGGAAGCTGTTCCAGATCCCTAATCTGGAGCCTTTTTTAAAAATCAGTGTTACATTAGCTACTCTCCAGTCATCTGGTACAACTGCTGACTTAATTGATAGGTTACATACCATAGTTAGTAATTCTACTACACCTCTACCTCAATATAACGCAACCCGATATAACACGAATTCGGATATAATGCGGTAAAGCAGCGCTCCGGGGGGGAGAGCTGCACACTCCGGTGGATCAAAGCAAGTTCGATATAACGCGGTTTCACCTACAACACGGTAAGATTTTTTGGCTCCCGAGGACAGCGTTATATCGAGGTAGAGGTGTATTTCACATTTGAATTCCTTCAGAAGTCTTGTGTGAATACCATCTGGCCCTGGTGACTTATTACTGTTTAATTTACCAATTTATTCCAAAACCTCCTCTATTGACACCTCATATTTTTCATGTAAAAAGAATGGGTCAAGTGTGGGAATCTCCCTCACGTCCTCTGCAGTAAAGACCGATACAAACAATTCATTTAGCTTTTTCACAACAGCCTTGTCTTCCTTGAGTGCTCCTTTAGCACCTCAATCGTCCAGTGGCCCCACTGATTGTTCGGCAGACTTTCACCTTCTGACATACTTAAAAAAATGTTTGCTGTTAGTTTTTGTGTCTTTTGCTAGTTGCTATTCAAATTCTTTTTTGGCCTGCCTAATTATACTTTTACACTTGCCTTGCCAGAGTTTATGCTCCTTTCTATTTTCCTCGCTAGTATTTGACTTCATATTTTTAAAGGGTGCCCTTTTATCACTAACTGCTTCTTGTACTCTGTTGCTTAGCCATGGTGGCATTTTTTTTTGGTCCTCTTTCGGTGGTTTTTTTAATTTTGGGGTATACATATAGTTTGAGCCTCTATTATGGTGTTTTTTAAGTTTCCGTGCAGCTTGAGGGCATTTCACTCACATGACTGTTCCTTTTAATTTCTGTTTAACTAGCCTCCTCATTTTTGTGTAGTTCCCCTTTTTGAAGTTAAATGCTACTGTGGTGGGTTTCTTTGGTATTTTGCCCCTATAAGGATGTTAAGTGTAATTATATTATGGTTGCTATTACTGAGTGGTTCAGCTATACACACCTCTTGAACCGCATCCTGTATGCCACTTAGGACTGAATCAAGAATTGTCTCTGCCTTTGTGAGTTCCACAACTAGCTGCTCCAAGAAGCAGGCATTAATGGGACCTAGAAATTTTATCTCTGGATCATGTCCTGAGGTGACATGTACCCAGTCAATATGGGCAGGGGCGGCTCTAGGCATTTTGCCGCCCCAAGCACGGCAGGCAGGCTGCCTTCGGCGGCTTGCCTGTGGAGGGTCCGCTGGTCCTGTGGCTTCGGCGGACCTCCCACAGGCACGCCTGCGGGAGGTCCGCCAAAGCCGCGGGAGCAGCAGACCCTCCACAGGCATGCCGCCGAAGGCAGCCTGCCTGCTGCCCTTGCGGTGACTGGCAGAGCGCCCCCCGTGGCTTGCCGCCCCAAGCACACACTTGGTGTGCTGGTGCCTGGAGCCACCCCGAATATGGGGACAGTTGAAATTCCCCACTATTATTGAATTTTCTGGTTTTGGAGCCTCTATAATCTCCCTGAGCATTTTACAATCACCCTTACCAACCTGATCAGGAGGTCAGTAGTATACTCCTATTGCTATAATCTTCTTATTCAAGCCTGGAATTTCTATCCTTGGAGATTCTCTGGTACAGTTTGATTCATTAAAGATTTTTACTATATTTGCCTCTATGCTTTCTTTCACATACAGTGCCACACACCCACCAGCATGACTTACTCTGTCATTCCTATATATTTTGTACCCTGATATTACCATGTCCCATTGATTATCATTATTCCATCAAGTTTCTGTGATACCTATTATATCAATATCCTTATTTAATACAAGGGACTCAAGTTCACCCATCTTAGTATTTAGACGTCTAACATTCGTATACAAGCACTTATAAAATTTGTCAATATTTAGTTGCCTGTCGTCATATGATGTAATTGAATGGGACGTCTTTCGTTTGATTGATTATGATGCATTTATATGGTACTCTTCACCCATGGTTTCTAAGGTATTTTGTAATAATAGTAATCACATTTTATCTAAGTATATTTCCAGGAACAGTCAAAAGCAGCAGAAGATACAAATGTCTTTAGTTTAAATGCCAAGACAGATGGAGCAGCTTGTGCAGGAATCAGGAAAAATATAGTTGTTAAAAGCCCTGATTCCAAAGACTTATGGCTATATCTCGGGCAGACTGAGCAAGCTGTCAGTTATGACCTAACTAACAATTGAGAACATATGGATACCAAGGAGGATCTTTCAGATATGTTGGACCACAACTGTTGAGTGCCTGCAAAATAAGCTGCGAAACTTTGGCATCGATAACAAATTTTACAGGGAGCAAATGTAAATTGTGTAAAATAGGCTGGATGTGTTCAAGCAGTCAGAACCCATGAGCAGGGGTGCTGGCAGCCACATCCTGAACTGTGTTCCGAATGGGACATAATAAAGAACACCCATGTGGGACAAGTTACTGTAATTAAGCTTTAGACAACAGGGACTTGGACCAACAGTTTCAAATCTTCCTTGCTAAGTAAGGGTCTAGACCCAGCAATATTTATATTCAGTAGCTAGATCTTACCAGAACAAATCAATGGATAAACTGGATGACAATGTAACACTCCAACTCTTTATTTTCAATGATGGTCTCAAAAGAGTATTATCAGATGGAATTTGCTTAAACTGAGAACCCCACTTAGCAAGTGCTTAGACCCAATTAACAAGACTTCTGTGGTCTCATATGCCATTAGGGTCTGATCAAAAGCCCATTTAAGATGGAAGGACTCTTTCCATTAATTTCAAAGGACTTTATATTCAGCTCCTTGGTTTGATTGTAAGCTCTTTGGGGCAGGAATCTGCTTTTTGTTATTTGTATGTGCCTATCACAGTGGATCCCTGGTCCATGACACTAGTGCAATTCAAATAATAATCAGTAACAAAGGTTAGACTACAATTTTATGGCAAACTGCCGTCAATCTTACCCTCAACTCTCTGGTCAGAACTAGAAAATGCTTAAGGCTAGTGATCTACAAACTTTTTTCCCAGAAGCACAGGGAATAGAATTTGTTAGTTAACTTCGGCGTAAAGTGTGTCTATTGTTTCTTGGTAACAAAGTGGTGTGTTATCCTTGTGGAGCTTAGATTTTTTTTAAAGGTATATTGTCTTTTTTTTTCATTTTGTTGATTATATAGTCCTTCATTTCAAGCAAACCTGTAAAATGACACACTGCTCATTTAAATGTTACCTTTTAACGTTTAATTCTTCCAGTTTGCTATGAAAGTTAGCTCTACGTCTCCTACTAGCATCCTCTTACTGTGAACAGTGGAGACAAGATAGTGCTTCTGTTCATAACAACTTGGAACATTGACAGGTATCCAGTTAGAACTAACTACAGAACTAACTGCCTTAAAATCATTTCGATCTTCGAAGTTACAGACAGCATGAACTATGGGCTCATTAGAGTTTTCCAAGACATTAGGCATAAAACCTGTAATGGATCCACCTTTGCATTGAGTTTAAAAGAGTTTTTGTTATGCAGTTACTAACAAAGTGGTTTTGAGTTGTTTTTAACTCCATTCAGCTTCTGTTTTCGATGATATACCAATTAGATAGCAAAAGACCTGCCATGTTCGACTGCCCCATTAGTGTTAAAGAATTAGAATAGTGAGAGATCCACAATACAGTTCAAAGGAAGTGGATTGAATTGCTACGTTTACTGTGTTTCCTCAAGATCTGCTTATGAGAGGAAATTTAAAATGTAAAAACAAATTATTTTTTTAAACTATTCATGGGCTCCCACCTTTTAAACCTGTCTATGAAGGGTACCCTCTTGCGTCTTTAAGCTTGTAGATCCAACTATTTCCATCACTTTAATGCCAATACTGAAAACTAATTTTCTGCATGCAATCAAAAAAGAAGGGATAAATCTTGGACTCATGATGTTACTTTCAAGTCTTTCTTATTTCATATTCACTGGGGGTGAGGGAAAGAAAGAGAAATATGCTCAACATTTGGACATTTACGCTTCAGTCAGTACTTACACTGGCTTTACAAGTGAGAATATTAAAATCCTTCTAGCACTCCAGAAATAACAGGCTGAACAGAAGAGCCTGCGTACCTGTGATTTCTAGAACAATACAGGGTTTAAGCTTTGCTAGTTATAACGTCTCTGTAAGGAATGAGGAAAGCTTCTTTGCTACAGTGTGAACTTAATTCCTTTTACACTTCCTGGATCTTAATTAAAGAAGACTTTAAGTAAAAATGAGTTGATCAGCTCCTTTAATATCTAAATGCAAAGTTTTACTGCCTTTGGAATTCCCAGGCTTGCCAAAAGTCTGATTCTCCCAGCCTGGCACCCAGTTACAAAACAATATGTAATGTCCCAATGAAACTTGAAGAAAATGGTGGCAAATACTGAATCATTGCTCTTGAATTTTTTTTATTAGATCCAAAAGAAATGGAGATTAAATAAAGAGGAAAGCAACATGGTTCTGAGAAAACTGATATGCGTAATGTGCATGAAAATGCTGATAGATGAAAGTATAAAGAAACAGAATGGGGACTGAGTGTTCTGACTGTGTCCATTCTGTAATTCTTTTCAAACTTGGCATTGTGAAACGGAGGATGGGAATCACCTGATTTGGAATCTTTTTATTCAGTTTCTGCATTGTGTTCGTTGTAACTGTCCAACTTGGCCTCGGAAGTTTCTGCAAGCTTCACTGTGTTGAGATGCGGTTTAATATTTGTGAAAATGTTAGCTGTTAGCTTCACATCTAAATCTGGAACAGGAGTGCTCCGTGACTAGGGAGAGCCCATTTTCTTATCTTTCTTTTTGTCCATCCAGGTCCCATTTCGTTCATATTCCACAAGTTTGAGGGAGGGGAAGTAGATAAAACAGAGAAGTGATTGCTGTTTTAGCCTTCTCTAGGTAGAATCAAAATCTCCTGTAAAGAAATCATTGACTCAGGGTATGTCTACACTACCCGCCGGATTGGCGGGCAGTGATAGACCCAGCAGGGATCGATTTATCGTGTCTAGTCTAGACACGATAAATCGATCCCTGAGCGCTCTCCCATTGACTCCTGTACTCCACTGCCACAAGAGGCGCAGACAGAGTCGATGGGGGAGCGGCAGCAGTCAGGGCCGGCTCTAGGCTTTTTGCTGCCCCAAGCAAAAAATATGTTGGCTGCCCCCCACCCCAGCCCCAGGCTCTCACCAGTGCCCTCCCACACCCGCACCCTCTGCTGCCCCAGCCCTGGGCTCTGTCTCCCCCTCCCCACACCCCCTGCCTCCCCAGCCCTGGGCTCCCCACCCGCACCACCTGCCGCCCCAGCCCTGGGCTCTCTCTCCCCCCGCCCCCATAACTCCTGCCTCCCCAGCCCTGGGCTCCCCACCCGCACCACCTGCCGCCCCAGCTCTGGGCTCTCTCTCCCCTGCCCCCATACCTCCTGCCGCCCAGCCCTGGGCTCTCTCTTCCCCCCCAACCCCTGCCGCCCCAGCCCTGGGCTCTCTATCCCCGTCACCCGCACCCCTGCCTCCCCAGCCCTGGCCTCTCTTCCCCACCCATACCCCTGCCTCCCCAGCCCTGGGCTCTCCCCACCCCACCCGCACCCCCTGCCGCCCCAGCCCTGGGCTCTCTCTTCCCAACCCCTGCCGCCCCAGCCCTGGGCTCTCTATCCCGCCCGCCACCCGCACCCCCTGCCTCCCCAGCCCTGGCCTCTCTTTCCCCCCCACCCGCACCCCCTGCTGTCCCAGCCCGGGGCTCCCCCCCCACAGTGCTGACTCCGCCCACTCCCCCCTCACCTCCAGCCGGTCCGGCACTGGCAGGGTTGGGGTAAGCAGCGGTGCTCCCGGGCCGCGCCTCAGCCCAGGGTCCCTCCAGTCAGGGCTCCCTCCTCCAGGACCGGCCAGGACCCAGGGGGGCGGAGCTGGGGGACGACCCCGGCAGGGGGCTGAGGAGCTGGGGCAGGGTAGCCCCAGAGGGAGCAGAGCCCCGGAGAGTGGGATGTGGGCACCCCACGGCAGCGCCCTGCCCTCTATGGCCCCGCTGCTGCTGCTACTGCTTCTGGACACCCTGCTGCAGGCTTTTGCCACCCGAAGGGGGAAAAAAAAAAGATGGCCAGAATGCCGCCCCTGAAAATGTGCCGCCCCAAGCACGTGCTTGGTTTGCTGGTGCCTAGAGATGGCCCTGACAGCATTCGACTCACCGCAGTGAAGACACCATGGTAAGTCGATCTAAGTAAGTCGACTTCAGCTATGTTATTCATGTAGCTGAAGTTGCATAACTTAGGCCTGGTCTACACTGTGGGAGGAGGGGTCGATGTAAGATACACAACTTCAGTTATGAGAATAGTGTAGCTGAAGTCGACGTATTTTATTTCGACTTACCTCCCGTCCTCACGGCGCGGGATCAACGGCTGCGGCTCCCCCGTCGACTCCGCTTCCGCATCTCGCCCTGGTGGAGTTCCGGAGTCGACGGGGAGCGCATTCGGGTATTGATTTATAACGTCTAGATGAGACACGATATATCGATCCCTGATAGATCGATCGCTACCCACCAATCCGACAGGTAGTGTGGACATACCCTTAGATCGATATCTCCCCCACACAGTGTAGACCAGGCCTAAGTGTCACTTATTATCATTTTTCATATCTTAACTAGAGCTGGTATGAAAAGCTTAGATGAAAATATTTTCTGATGAAAAATAGGATTTTGTTTTCATCTACAACTTCTGTGAAACCCCATTTTCTACACAACTGTATTGCTGTCCAGAAAATTTCTTCTTCATTTTTTGATCGGTATTAGCTTATACCCACTCTGAATTCCTTTTCTTTGACATGTGTGACTGATTATTTTTTTGTGAGTTGGTATCATTTCTCAAATAGACATTGGGGGAATGGTAGTGTGTGTTGCTATGTTTATTAGTCATATGTTTCAGCTTCCTTTTTGAATTTGTATAAATTACACGTCACTGGGGACTGTGATGTCTACCCAGCCAGCTATATCTTCTTTGTTACTGTTTGAAAAGGATTGAACAAGTCAATTATTTGATAATTAAATATCTTTAAAACTATTCAGCAAATTAGAAGTGACAGCTTATCTAATGAAACTGCTATAGTCAGAAAATTAAATAACGTAGATAAAGATATTGCATATGCTACTTCAGTTTTAGGGTCGGTTATTTAAAAAAAAGTTTATATAGTAATATTGATGAGATACAGAAAAAAATTTCCATCTGCAGATGCTATCTCTATATGCTTAAAAGAAACACCTTTCAGCATGTTGATTAATCATTAACTAACCTTACTTTTTCTGAATTCAGTAAAGCTTGGAATTAGAAAAAATTTTAAGGAATGTATTATACAGTATTTATAAAATGCTCTCGGTCTTATTTCTGCAATCTGAATCTATTTCAGCCTTGCCACAAACTTTCCACATGGCCTCAGACAAGTCACTTCTTCTTCGAGTGATTGCTCCAATGCATTCCAGTTGGAACTGTGGAGGGCTCTCTGCCCTCCACCACCCTAGCCTTCACTCTTCGTTTTTTGTATATATATAGTTAGTTGTATAGTTAGTGTTTCAGTTCTTATAGTTGTCTTAGTGTAGTTGTTCTAGATAGTAGTTGGTTAAGGGGGGCTTCCCCTTTCCCTCCCGGTGCGGGCTCATGCCCAGGGCAGATACTTAAAAGCGTCGCCTAACCCGGGCACACCAGCGACGCGCACGAGGACCTCCTCGGTTCAGCCGCCCGCGCGACCGCACCCTCACACTCGCGCCGCGAGCGCGACTTCGCCAAAGCCATAGCTAAGTCCCGTGCTGAGGACTCAGCTAAAGTGCTTATGCGCCCGCGCCCCAGTGGTGACCGGGAGGCACGAGCCTCCGCCCCGGCCGCCCGGTGCGGGCTGTTCGGTCTCTCCCGTACCGGACGGACGGACACCGGGCCTCCAGACCATCCGCAGTATTCCGCAGGCCGCTTTGGGCTCCGCCCACCCTGGCCTCGTCCGGCCGGCATCGGCGCCTCTGGCGCGGACGGCACCGCCTCTGACGGCCCCTCCAGTGGAGGCCATCGATTGACCTCAAGGCCTGGCAGAGGTCCAGGAGGATGAGGACCGGTATGTGTTTGACATCTTGACATCGGGTGGCGATCGTCGCATCTCATGGCTGCAATCCTCACGCTCCCACAAGAGGTGCAGGGTCCAAGCAGGCCTTTGATGATCTCGGATCCTCCTTGTTTTCCAACCGCCTCAATAACATCGGACAGCTGGGTTCTTCAGACTGTCCAGTCGGGATACCGTCTACAATTTGTTTCTTCAGGGACCCATCTCACGAGCAAGTCCTCCTGCAAGAGGTCCAGACTCTACTGATTTCCTTATCCCCAAGGCGAAAGGAGGAGCTGAACAAATACCTGCAGATTGGTTTGCCTCGACGACGCGAACGCACTTCCATGTCGCAATACCCCCTCACAGGCGACCTTTCGGACTTGCACGGGCACGAGGGTGTTGAAGTCTACCCTCTCCCCCAGCGTGGTGGGAATTCATTGGCGCGATCTGGTGGTCACGGAGACCGACCCCGACGAGTCCTCCCGCTGGTGGCTCGACCCAGAGATCGTCTGCGCACCTGGGGACCTTCACGCAAGGCCTCTGGTCGCCCCAGGAGCTCGCTTCTCCACATCAATGTCCGCAGCCCGGCGATCCGTTTTGCATGTCGGGAGTGCAGAACACGCTAGCCGACCGCCTCAATCCGTGGCAGACTCACCTCTCCACCCCAATCTGCAATCTCTCCATCTTACCTGGTGGTTGCGTGGTGGTTGACCACGCAGAGAGGGATGTTCGCAGCCGTACAGCAGGTCCTGCTTGAAAGTAGAAAGCCTTCCACCCGTACTACATACATGGCAAAATGGAAGAGGTTCGCGCTCTGGTGTGACCAGCAGGGCTCAACCCTTCGTGGTACCCATCACTACCATCCTGGTTCTCTCCTCCTCTCCTATAAGACGGCCTTCCTGGTTGCCATAAACACGGCAAATCAAGACATCTTCCTCCATCGCGTCGCTGATCGCATGAAAGGCGAGCCAGTTCTACCCAACGCATTGCCTCAAGAACACCAGTTACTACAGGTGAGTAACCGTCTTTTACTGCAACCTGCCTGACTCAGTTTCCCATCTGTAACATAGCAGTCATATTTGGCTTATAAAGGTGCTATGAAGTTTGGTTCATGTTTGTACAATACTTTGAAAATAAAGGCCCTGATCCTGCAATCTATGTGCACATAGATCCATAGGCTCTGATCCGATTGTAGGATCAGAACCCTAAACTATTGCATAATATCATTGCTAGTATTTTCTATTAATATTAACTATGTAGTATTTTGTTCTATAGGTGCTGGAGCGACGGGTGCTGGCTTGAAGTGGTTTCCAACATATACAAGGTTTACAGTTTGGTTTAATGGCTCTTAGCACCCCCACTATACAAATTGTTCCAGCCCCCCTCAATAAATTATTTTGAAAATCCAGCAATTAGCAATTGTTTGTAAAAATAAAACACACAAATCCCTTGAAAATTGAATGTCATAGACTGAAATTCAGCCTGTGATGTTCAAGAAGGAAGACCTTCATAACAAAAACGTGCTGCATCCAACGAAGTGGGTATTCACCCACAAAAGCTCATGCTCCCAAACGTCTGTTAGTCTATAAGGTGCCACAAGACTCTTTGCTGCTTGTGCTACAGAGAAACTTAACTCTTAATAGTATGAGTTATTTTTTAGTAACGTCTTCCAGAAAAAATTAAAAGATGCTAATTTTCTGTCTCATCCGATTTGTGTACACACGTCAGAAAAAATTCTGAATCATCTTGTTCTTGACAAACTTACCAGATAGAGTTCACTGTTTCCCTAGATGTTTCTTGTCCAACAGCAAGGAAAATGATCTGATCTCAGGTCATGGTCATTTTTCTTCCCAGCCTCGTATACAAATAATCTGTCCTCCATAGTGCAATCACATGTAGTTCCCTTGCTGGTATTCTAACAGGAAGTTGCATGTGTCTATTATTTCACTTTTTCATTTTCCCAGTGGCAGCTGTCATTTTAAAAAATAGATAGATGACCAGACAATCACTGTTACAGTAGGTTAGTTGCTTTAGACTGCTAGCCTTGACACAGATGCTCAAAGCAGCAAGATGCTACAGGCCAGAGCTTCCGATGCTGTAAACATTTCCAGCTTCATTACAGTCAGTGGGCCTGGGCCCACATACATAAACTGAGCTACCATCCCATGAGGCATAAACTTGAAGAGAAAGGTGTAAACTAATTATTGATTACTGTAGTTTTTCCACATGAGGCTATTCAGAGCAGTAGTCCACGATGGGTGAAATTCATTCTAGTGCACAGAGCCCGAACCCATCACTATGCAAAGCTGGTCAAGAATTTTCTGATGAAATGTTTTTTTCACTGGAAAATGCTGATTTGGTGAAAGGGAAACAGTTTGCCCAAAAGCGACAGTTTTGACAAATCTCCCAATTCAGAAACTTTTTGAAAAAAAGAGTTCTGAAATTGTTGCAACGTCCCATTTTCTAAACGAGAAGTTTCATTTTCCAGTTCGAAACAACGTTTTGGTTTAGAATTTTAGTTAATTTATACTATTAAAGGAGGTTAAAAAAAAGTAGTAATGGTCAAATCACAATGAAGTGTGTCAAACTAATCAAAATGAAATGTTTAGTTGACCTGATCCAGTTTGGTTTTGGATGATCAGTTTGTGTCCTGATTCGGGATGAGAAAAAAAATTAGAAATCTCAAAAACTCCTGTGGGACAGGAAAATGATTTCCTGCCTCCTTCCACCCCATGCCACTTAAGCCCTGCAGTGGGACTGTGTGTGGCAGGGGCCACCAGGGGATCAGTAGGGCAGGCTGTATGTCATGGAAGGTGATAATGAATGTGCTGATCCTACGCAGATTGGCACTGGACAAAGGCCACTAGATCTGCGGTGGTTCAGATCCACTGGCTTTAGCACCCTGTGCAAATGGCGCGGAGAGGCTGCAGCCTATTCCGGAATAGCAGAGCAACTGTGAAGGGAATTAGTTCCTATGCCCTGTTGTTGGGTTGGCGGTGGGCATTTTGCCCCTTCACACCTGCCATGCAGCATCCACATAAAACCATAATTACTTGGGCTTTATGTGGGCAAAGCAATTCCACCCCTTGCAATTAGATATCATCTCCAGTATCAGTCTATCTTGCTGTGTATCTCTCTTTTGTATTACTGTAACTCCCATCGCCTTGGTACCGAGACCCTGGAATACAGTAAAAAACGGGCTATATAATATTCCAAATAAAAATAGGTTTTATTCTCACCTTGCGAAGATTAATTGCCTGTACTTGTATTTTTCTTTTTCATCCTATTACTAGGATGGTCTCTTTCATGCTCACTGGTATTTCTCCACTGTTTTCTAATGATAAATACCAGAAGCTGTTTCGAAGAGGCTATGTCCAATTTTACAATAAAGTTTTGATGATTGAACTTCCTAGTCTTCACCGGCTTATGTAGAGAATTGACCAGAACTTAAAAAAAAAAGAGTTCTTCCTTTTATGTGCCTAAAAGGGACACTGGTGTTAATAGTTTATTGTCAGAGAAAGACAGCAGTGTATTTAAGCTACCTTGAAGATTTTATGTAATGTTAAAGACCTGTGAAGGTTTAAATATGCCTCTTAGAAAAGAGAACAGCAAGTAGCCAGGTGTAGATATTTGCATCTAGACTTTTATAATCTTTGAACTCTTTTAGATATGAAAGATACCCATATTTCAAAGGCCATCAGGCATGCTGCTGCTCTGATTCTCTTCTGAAGTTCTTGGGGAACATAATTTGCTTTCTCAAACTAGGGCCACCGCTTGTGTAGGGAAAGCCCCTGGTGGGCCGGGCCGGTTTGTTTACTTGCCGCGTCCGCAGGTTCAGCCGATCACGGCTCCCACTGGCCGCGGTTCGCTGCTCCAGGCCGATGGGAGCTGTTGGAAGTGGCGCGGGCCAGTGGATGTGCTGGCCGCCCTCCCTGCAGCTCCCATTGGCCTGGAGCAGCGAACCGCGGCCAGTGGGAGTCACGATCAGCCGGACCCGCAGACGCAGCAGGTAAACAAACTGGACCGGCCCGCCAGAGGCTTTCCCTGAACAAGCAGCGGCCCTAGTTTGAGAACCACTGCTTTAGAGCATCTGAGATCCCAGCCAGAACAGATTACTGAGGGCACAGCACGCTTAAAACTAAACTCCATTAGTTAAGGAGCTGCACACAACTGCTATAACCGGGAGCGTAGGTGCTACGGCAAATGGGAAGATGCAGCACTGTTAATTTTACAGCCGCACTGTCAAAAATAAAGCCAAATATCAGAACCCACACTGTTTACTTTGGTATTTAATAGTGTGGCACTACAATGAATTGCTTATTGATCACATTAAAAATGAAGGATGCGTTAGCATTGTGCTGCGCTACGTGTAAGGAATATGGTTCTTTGTCCCCTTGATAGGGAATCTGTATTACTAGCTGTGGCATTTCTATACCCAGCACTGTTATATCTCGGCACTGTTTTTTTCATAGATCAGCTGTATGTTTTAAAATGCCAATTAAATAATTGACTGTATGAATTTGCATACTGTCCTGTTCAGTGGAAGTAGGGTGACCAGATAGCAAGTGTGAAAAATCAGGATACGGGGTGGGGGGTAATAGGAACCAATATAAAAAAAGCCCCAAATATCGGAACTGTCCCTATAAAATCGGGACATCTGGTCACCCTACGTGGAACTGAAAGGCTAAAGATGCCCTAGGCATAGCAGTTGGGCTGGGACGCTGGAGAATGAGAAGAAACACATTCTACAACACTTGTTTTTGTGACAAAGGGTATTCAGTTTTACCCTTAATACCGTATCTGTAGCTATAGCTACACTGCCTGACTGCCATAGAGAGCATCATCAGCGTTACCTTCTGGACGTGCACTTTGGATGCTCTGTTTATGTGCTGCTAAAACATAAAATAGGGACAGTTAAAATGCTGGGCCCGGGCATGCACTGCGTCATGCTTCGGGAGGAGTTTCACACTGTGGACCATATTTTGGTCCCCATTCTGCCTGCTTTGCACTACAAAGGAGGTGTCTAAACTAGTGAGCTAGGGTTACCCTTCACGTAGGACAATCCACAGAGGGCCCACACCACCACCCTGCTCAAGGCCATGAGCGTTTGGAGGGCGTGGCTGCGGAACAGCCAGCATGGTTGGTGTGCTTCTGTGTTACTGCCATCCCCAGAAATGTAGGGACAGATGCTTAGCTGTTTTGGTCTTATGCCTGGCACCCTAGGGTTGGGTGAGCAGAGGCAGATTCTTTTCCCCTCTCTGGGATATTAGGGCCACTTAAAGCAAGGTCCAGTGAGACCTTCCAGCAGCTGGGGATGCCATCTCCCCTTCGCATTCTTCGGTGCAGTCAATCTGGACTACCTGCTTAATTTAAGGAACCAGGGCCTGGTGCACTCCTCTGTTGGGGTGCATCTGGTAGCCATTTCGGCCTTCCATCCACCAATCCAGGGGCAGACGGTGTTCTCCCATGGCATGACGATCGGGTTCCTTAGAGGCCTCAAGAGGCTCTTTCCTCAAGTCTTGTCCCTGGCCCCTCAGTGGGATCTCAGCTTGGTTCTGTCCAGGCTCACGGGTCCGTCCTTTGAGCTTTTGGTCTCGTGCTCCCTGTCTCACCTACCGGGAAAGGTAGCTTTCCTGATGATGGTGACATCAGTGAGGTGAGTCTCCGAGCTGCGAGTCTTGACCTGAGAACCACCATACACTGTCTTCTATGAGAACAAGGTCCAGCTCCAGCTCTACTCAGCTTTCCTTCCCAAAGTGTTGTCTGCTTTCCCCATGAGCCAGGACATCTTCCTTCCGGTCTTCTGCCCTAAGCCCCATGAGACTGGCAAAGAGAGGCGCCTTCGTGCTTTGGACATAAGAAGGACCCTGGCTTTCTACCTAGATCAGACAAAACCTTTCCATAAGTCGACTCAGCTTTTCATCTCTATAGGGGATAGGATGAAGGGCCTCCCAGTGTCCACGCAGAGGATTTCTAACTAAATCACCTCTTGTATTCGCACCCGCTATGAGTTAGCGGGAGTCCCTCTGCCGTTGTTGGTCAAAGCCCACTCGGCGGCCTTCCTGGCACACATTCCGATCCAGGACATCTGTAAAGCCATGATGGGGTCCTTGGTGCACACGTTCACAGCCCACTATGCCATCACGCAGCAGGCCAGGGACGATGCTGGGTTCAGCAGAGCTGTATTGCAATCTATATGTCCATGAACGTCTACCCACCTCCGAGGGGTACTGCTTGGGAGTGACCTAAGTTGAATGGACATGAGCAATCACTCGAAGACGACGACAGTTACCTTTTTCTGTAATTGGTGTTCTTCGAGATGTGTTGCTCATGTCTAGTCCATGACCCGCCCTCCTTCCCCACTGTTGGAGTTTCTGGCAAGAAGCAACTGAGGATGGAGGGGGCCAGCGGTGCCCTATATGCCGCTGCATACACGCGCTACTCCAGGGGGTGCCAGAGCCAGTCCCCTACGGATACTGCTGAGGGAAAAACTTCTGGCACCTGTGCATGTAGCGAGCGCACACACCTAAGTTGAATGGACATGAGCAACACATCTCAAAGAACACCAGTTATGGAAAAAGGTAATAGGCTTTTCTGCAGTATATGGGGTTTAGATGTTGTAATGGTCACCATAGCTCAGTGCCAGAAGGCTTCCTCTATCTCTGCGTCGGCATTGTGTAGCTCCTGTTGAGGCAGCGATACTCCTGACCACTCCTCGTGACTTTGGCACTGCTGGTCTTTGACGTGTTGCTCTACCTCCCTTGAGGACGGAGCCTTCTTCATTCCCAGGGATATGGTGGCAACAGCTGTACACCCCATAATTCAGCAGTCTGACCCCAGTTCCCTTTCTTGTTAAACAGTGTACTGTTTGCTAAAGAAAAAGAGGAAAGAAAGATAGAAACAAAGGGATGGATTTTTCTCTTAGTCTCATGTAGACTCAGTTGCTCGAAGTTACGTGTCTGAAGGTCGGGGGGAAGCTATGGGTTGTTAGCCCTATTCTTGCATGCTGTTGGCAGTGCTCCAGTCCATAGCTATTGCATTGCCCAAACATCTGTGTTGCCTTACTGCCTGCAGACACTGTCTTTGTATCTGAACCAAAATGCCTATTGAAGTCATTCGGAGACTTTCTGTTGACATCAGTGGGCTTTGGATTATGCCCTTCTAGAAGGAAGCTGATCTGTTCGTTCATTTCCTCTGTGCCCCTCTTCTGTTCAGTTCTCAATATTCCGTTTCCAATCCAAAGTGCCTTAGGCACATCCAAATTTGTTTCTGTTCCTTGTAGAGTCTTCCTATGGAGAAAACCGGGAATGCTTCCCTGCAGAGGCATTACAGCAAATTTCATGCAGCCATACACAGCAAATGGTAATGTGCCTGGCAGGTATAGATGCCCACTGCTAGTGTAAAAAAAGGATTTGCCTTATTAGTGGAGGGATTTACTCACTCCACAGAGCCTAATACTGCAGTCCTTGCTCCGGCAAAACTCCCAGTGAAAAAATGAGAGACTGATGCAAGGTTTGTCCAAGCAAGAACCAAGCAGAGGAAAGACAGCAAATTCATTTGGTTTTATTAGACACTTGGTGCCTATGTGTTCTTCCTCCGGTGCAGTAAAATTCTAATTAAAGAACAGATTCTACCTCCCATTAATATGACTCTAAAGTAACATTTTAAAGATTGTAACATTTTTTTAAACCAACCTTATAATGAAAAGAAAAGCAGCCAGTGTTGTATATAATGTTGTCTCTCTCTCTCTCTCTCATGAAGCATTTCATGATTTTGAACTTCTGGTAATGTCTGGAATGTCAGAAGACTTACAGGCTCATTTAACTGAGCAGTAATTTCTACAAAGGAAATGACTGGCTTTCTCTGGGAAAAAAAATCAAATTTCAGGTCTTTCGAATCCTTCCTCGAAATAGCCCTTGATGAAAATTCTTAAAAAGCTTCTTTGATGTCTCTATCAGGAGAAGGTCTCATTTCCCCCCTCCCCCTGCCGTTTTACTGCTTCCAAAATATAGTGAGATCATTATAGCACTTGCAAACACACTAACTTTCCTCTTCCAATTAAAGGAGGACTTAGGATGATTTTCTTTTTATTTGAGCAAGGAGTAAAATGTCTGAGAACAATCGTACAAATGTTTTAGCCTTTTCACAGAACACTGTGGGGATGTTCTCTAAACTAGGATTACTTTGAGAAGAAAATATTTCCACAAGGAGCACTAACTAAGGAAATTGGGAGGTCTCAAATGTACAGCAATTGAATTAGGCTCCGCATCTTGGAGAGTCAATGACTAGTGAGATCATCATCCAAGATTAAATCATGACCTGTATTACCATACAGTTCCTGTCAGATGTAGACAGTGAACTAATCAGTACAATCTTTCCCTGAAGACTTCCTTGCATCCATTTCAAAAATGAAGTTTAGATAGATTATTCCTCACAAGATGAAAATCACTGATGCTACTGAAGTTACCTTCCCTTCTTTTCCCTTCTCACAGATGAAGGAAGATCTCCAGCATTGGGAAATTACATTATCAAGTTCTAGCGGGTTTCAAATCAACCTCTGATTTTATGTCCACCTATGTTCCCACATGCAACTAAGGCATATGATCTCTCAGATACCTGTTTGCGTGTGGAAAGTGTGGAAAGTGTGTGCCCCACCTAGTCTTGCAGATGTAAAGACTAAGATGAGCATTTTCTTTTGGTGTAAAATTGGACACCAGGGCTGAAAATTTGGCACTCAAGATAAAGGTTCCAACAAGTTCAAAGCGTGGTGTGTATATATAGTATTATTACACAGAACAACAGACATAACAAGAACATTAAGGTTGCAGAGTCAAGCACGCAAAACTTAGGAAATGCCAGAATGTGGGGGAAATAGTCTGTGATCATGTAATTAAAGACTGCATCATCTTGCATACACACAAAGGAGCTGAATTAAGGTTGCACAGACGACTTTAATTCTGGCACATCCTAACATTTGAGTGCTGGGCTTTGTAACTCTTTGCAGTTCTTTTATGATAGCTTTTTGGGTGTAATATCATAGCTTTTAAAAAAAATCAAACTGAAAGAAACAGATATTCCATCAAGTGAGAAACAAATTGACATCCACATGAGTCATCAGCATGGTTGGAATCTTTAGCTCCATAGCATAGACCTCTGCCATTTGATCTAATGAACTAATAGTAGAAGGTTGTCGTCCTCTATGTGCACCAGTTGCTAGAGCGGGATGAGAGAGAGAATTGCCCTGGGCTGGCAGGAAGAGCAATTGCAAGAAAAGTCCTACTAAGTCCCTGAAGTCCTTGGCTACAGCATGCATAGTGCAGGCGGTATTTTAGGAGAACTCATTGCCAAATTATAACTAATGTATACCTAGCACCAGCAAACTGCAATTTTTAAAGGTTTAAAACGGGGTCAAATTGGGGTGGATTTTCACTGGGATTAGTTAAAGCATATCAGTGACATGCGGGCAACTGTCTGCTAAATCTCAAGCTCTTTCTCCAAAGCACAGAGGTGCTAGAGCTCCTCAGCAAAAGTTGTAAGACTTTTTTAAAATAGGCAAAACAATATATTTTCCCCTGCTTTCGTTCTCTGAAACAGCAGAATCATTTCTGTTGAAACTATCCAAAAAAAATTCATCCTGAGGGAGACAGCTGGCATGGGAAATTTTAGACTGGAGTGTTAAATTATGGCAGTGTTATAAACAAATGAAAGCAGGGTCTTATAGTGGAAAGTGATGGAGAATCTTAACTATAGGCAGTGTACCAGTTCTGCCTATAATTCAGAGGTCCATAGATTCCAAGGCCAGAAGGGACCATTATGATCATCTAGTCTGACCTCCTGTATAACACGGCCCATAGCACTTCCCCAAAATAATTCCTAGAGGACATATCTTAGAAAAACACCCAATCTTGATCTCAAAATTTCCAGCGATGGAGAAATCACCATGACCCCTTGGAAATTGTTCCAGTGGTTAATTGCCCTCACCATCAAATATTTATGCCTTATTTCCAGTCTGAGTTTGTCTAGCTTCAACTCCCAGCCATTGAATTGTGTTACACCTTTCTCGGCTAGTCTGAAGAGCTCATTATCAAGTATTTATTTCCCATGTAGATAATTGTAAACTGTAATCAAGTTATCCTTTAACCTTCTCTTTGTTTAAGAGAAATAGATTGAGTTCCTTAGTCTCCGGCTATAAGGCATGTATTCTAATCCTTTAATTATTCTGATGTCTTCCTACCCCCTCTCTAATTTATCCACATCCTTCTTAAATGTGGGCATCAGAACTGGAGCTAGTACTCCAGTAGCAGTCGCACCAGTACCAAATACAGAGGTGAAATAAATAACCTCTCTGGTCCTACTCAAAATTACCCTGTTTATGCATCCCAGAATTGCATTAGCTCTTTTGTCCACAGTGTCTGGGAGCTCATGTGCAGCTGATTATCAACTACAACCCCCAAATCTTTTTGAGGGTCACTGCTTTCCAGGAAAGAGGTCCCCACCTTACTAAACAATCTAGATCGCTCGGAATCAGTGACCCATCCTCTTCATTATTTACCACTCCTCCAACTTTTGTGTCATCTCCAAACTTTATCAGTGATGATATTATGTTTTCTTCCAGGTCATTGATAAAAATGATAAATAGCATAAGGCCAAGAACTGATCGCTGCAGAACCCCACTAGAAACCCACCTGCTTGATGATGAGTCCCCATTTACGCTTAAATTTTTAGACCTATCAATGGGCCAGCTTTGAATCCATTTAATGTGTGTCATGTTAATTTTGTAGCATTCTAGTTTTTTTAATCAAAATGTTCCTGGGTATCAAGTCCAGTGCCTTACAGAAGTTTATTATGTCAGCAACTATTGCATCCACCAACCAATACCCTTCTGATAATCTAAGACAATCTTTATAAAAGAGTATTAAAATATAGTTTTTAACATCCCAATGTCCCAATATATCTTTTATCTATAGAAACTCAATGTGTTAACTTCTTTAATGGTTGTAACATCGTTCAGTCCTGTAGGGATTAAGCAATGTGTCTCGACTTGCAGTTTATCATCACTGTCTTGATAGTCAAGTATCAGAGGGGTAGCTGTGTTAGTCTGGATCTGTAAGAGCAGCAAAGAGTCCTGTGGTACCTTATAGACTAAAAGACGTATTGGAGCATGAGCTTTCGTGGGTGAATACATCATTCATCCGACGAAGTGAGTATTCACCCACGAAAGCTCATGGTCCAATACATCTGTTAGTCTATACGGTGCCACAGGACTCTTTGCTATCTTGATAGTGTTCGGAATAAGCAATTAAAGCATTGTTTCAATGGTGCATCTTTATCCATCTGTATTCTCTAGAAATCTGGCATTTCGATGTGGTTCTCCATTATTTTGCCATCGCATAAGTTTGATGTTTCTGCCACTGAGCTTTTGTGCAAAATTCTTTGAAAGGATCTTCTGAAGTTGTGATTATTTTGAGGACAGCTGTGATTTGTAAGGCAAGTGTAGGAAGCTGTTAGGATAAGCAGTCTTCTGGGTTTAGAGTCAAGCAGATCAGAAAGAGATTTGTATCCTCCTGGATCTTTCCTTCAGAACAGATGTTGATGTGACTTTTAATGCTCATTAACATGAGGGATTAATAGAACTGGCTGGAGCCAAGTGCATGGTAGTGTGTGAACTGCTTTTGTGACCCCAAGGATTCCCCTTTCCTGCATCTTATTCCAGTCCTGGGCATCTCTTGCCAACTGTGCTGAATTGTGCCGAACTGAATGGTGTGGTTATCACGTGGGTAAATGTCAGCTAGGTACAAGAACGTGAGCACACCAGATTTTCACTCTTGACCCAGTACAGGATTTGCAAAGCTAGTGGATGATTTTAACTGTTTGCTCCGAGTGGCCTGGTGTGGGGTATTTTAGGTTTTACTGCTGTCTCTTCATGTTTGTTAGTGGCTTGGGTCATGTGTTCCAGACTCAGTGTCATGTAGAGATGTGCAATCATGTCTTAAGGCAGAGTTAAAGACAAATATAGAACTAAATTCTGCACTAATTATACCCATGCAGTCCTATTAACTTCAGTAATGTTGCAGGTGTACAGTTATATTAAGGGCAGAAACTCTTCGTGGTTTCAAAAAATGCATTAAATAACTCATGATAATCCTACTTTACAGGCACCTTCTCATCTCAGATACAGGTCGTTTCGTTTGATTTGTTATATATCCTCTTAACAAGGCTAGTGTTTTATTTAAACATTCCCAATTGAATTTAGAAATATTCCAGAACAGTGATTATGGGCTAAAATCTGCTCTTGCTTACCCTGGTGTTAATCTGGAGTAAATCCCTTGAAGGTACTGTAGTAACTCCAGATTGACATCAGCATAACTGACAGCCGAATTTGGCCCTTTTTTCTTACACTGAGATAAGGATGCCTATGTTACTTTTCTCTGCTTTATCTTTAATAGAATGTCGATAAGATTCTGTTGATTGTACGCACATAGAGTATGAATTTGGTCACCGTTTAAAAAAACAAGAACACACCACACACGTAAAATTATGATAATGAGGTCAAATAAGCACAGCTTATGGAAATTATGGTAGTGGTGCTATATACGGTGTCTTTTTTATATTAATAGTGTATCTAGAGTGTGATGGAAATTCACCACAAGGGCACTAATGACTGTCTCTCAGTGGCATAAGTTGTTTGATAAATGGCATAGTTTTTTCCTTGGAAGTCATTTTATTTATCCGCTCAATTTTTAGACCTCTGTTTGCTTCATCTTTGTCCAACTTGTGCTGCCATGCTAAATTCTCGATAGATCTACTCACCCTGAACACAGTGGGAGAATACAGTTGTTCCAGGGTGAATGGGTTTCTCAGACATGGCCCTATTGGGTGTGTATTGTGAAACTAAACTGACAGTGGGAGAATAGAATTTGGTGATATGATAATACATGTCATAGTAGCTCTCAGAAGTCAGAGCACGATATAATTAGCATGCACTTTCACTAGGCCTGATATTTTGTATTCTATTAGAACCGTGTGTTTTGCAGAGGCGTGACTTGCTCTCACCTGTAGATCTGTAATATGCAGACAACTGTGATTGCACTTACGCACCCCACCTCGTCCTGCACATAGCTATTTACCCTTTTATTGTTGGCAATTAATCTATGGTGGTATCTTTGAGAGGAAAGGAAGTGAGTGAATACCTTTGCCAAGGAATGTTGGCACATGACTTGAAATATGGCTGCTCTCCTTAATACAGCCTTTCCTAGGTGAGCGCTACACAGTTCAGGCTTATCCCTCACAGTATTTTTTCTTTCTCTCTCTCGCGTGTGCGCGCACGCACACACACACACACTGAAAGAAGCAGTCATACCTCCCTGACATCACCGCTCTCAGTTGGCTCTCTTACTGATGCTGCAGTTCCAGTCTGTGCATCATTTTGACATTTTAAATAGCACGTGCATTTACAGTATAGCTCCTGTGTAAGCTTCGATCACTCTCCCACTCTCATGTTGTTGCTATTGTTATTTCTCTATTACAGTAGAGCAGGGGTCGGCAATCTTTCAGAAGTGATGTGCCGAGTCTTCATTTATTCATTCTAATTTAAGGGTTCGCGTGCCAGTCATACATGTTAACGTTTTTAGAAGGTCTCTTTCTATAAGTCTATAATATATAACTAAACTATTGTTGTATGTAACGTAAATAAGGTTTTTAAAATGTTTAAGAAGCTTAATTTAAAGTTAAATTAAAACGCAGAGCCCCCTGGATCGGTGGCCAGGACCCGGGCAGTGTGAGTGCCACTGAAAATCAGCTCGCGTGCTGCCTTTGGCACACATGCCATAGGTTGCCTACCCCTGCAGTAGAGCCTAGAGCAGTGGTTCTCAACCTAGTTACCATTGTGAGCCATGTATGCAGCATTCTATGTATTATGTGGGCTGCATTCACACAATATATATACTGCCTGTATGGCCCTGAGGATGTCACATGGGCTGCAACTGTGAGTTGGTTGGGCCACAAGCAGCCTGCAGGTTGAGAAACACTGGCCTAGAGGCTCCATCAGGAGCAGGGCTAAATTGTGCCAGGCCTACACGATGTTTTACAGAAAGATTTAAAAATGACAGCTCTCTGCCCCAAGGATCTTAGAGCCTAGAGGCTTAACTCTGTGTGATGCTGAGTGCTCTGAACTCCATCATCCTCACCTGGAATTGAGTCCACGCAATGGGAGTTAAATCTGGAGCCACTATTGGGACATAAATTAGGATTTCACACACTAAATTCCATGCAAAAAGGTTTTTTTTTTCGTTAAGGTTTCATCTGCTTCTAGTGTTTTATTCTCCAGCTTGAACTGCTAGACCCTGATCTTGCAACCACTTACACGGACGAATAATTTTACACACATGGGTAGTCATTTAAGCACAGTGGAACTACTCAGACGTAAATATTTGCAGGATCTAGGCTTTAGTATATGAGCTCTTTGGGGGAAGGACTGTATCTTTGCATGTGTCTGTGTAGTGCTTAGCACAATAGGGGTCCTGGAAACTATTGCAATATAAATATTATATCATATAAAATACAGCCCTACGGCTAGATTCTGTTTTCAGCCACAGAGATGAAAATCCAGGGTGACCCAATGTAAATCTTTTATATTGATATCCCTGGAACCAGTATCTGGCCCACAAACCCCAATCTTTATTTTTATTTTACAGTGATCCATCTAGCAAAGACACAGTTTGTCAAGAGGTTTATTGCTTTAAGTGAGGAATAAACAACAGGAACTGATACACTTTTGAGGAGAAAGATCCAACTTTCATGTTAAATTGCTCAGAAATGAAACCTGGAGGAGATGGAGGCAATGAAAATACAAAACGCTTTGTATAAAATCCCCATGGCACCTCTGAATACAATAAGCTGATACTCCTCTAACACCCGTTTTACAACAGCACAGTGGTACTGAGTTCACCTGCTTTACCTCTGTTATAGGTCTTCATTCAGCTCTCACTGAAGTTAGTGGAAAGACTCCTAGGCATTATCTATACCACGAAAATCATTTTTTGCTGACAATAGGCATCAACGCTGGGTGAACAGTGTTGAATGCAACCATAGGGATGGAACCCTGGATCTAGACTCGTGAACCTTTATTGCTTGAGATAAAGGGTTTGGTCTGCAAACTCACAGGCAAGTAGTGGACTCATCAATGTGATCTAGCCACTAGAGGGCGACAGAGTGTGACCGGCTATAGTTTAACCATGTACTGTTTCAGAAATTGTGATTCAAACCTGCCTGTAGTTTCTGTAAAGTAGAAAAGGCTCCATTGACTTCAGCAGGAGTTGGATCTGGTCCCTGGAGCACTGGAAATGAGAAACAAATCTGGCCACATCTTTTTTTTCTCCTCAGTGTTTTCCATGAGGAGTCTGCTGCCTTTTTAATCCTTATTTGCATGTCTTCTTTTAAATACGTCCCAATGAAATTCACATTCTAGTATCTGTTATGTGCCAAGCTCTTTTATTTAATAGAAAATTAAAACATTTTGGCTGGCTACCTTGAGCTAAACATACTGAATGATGTAATGTGTGAGCACTGAGGCATTGCGTTTAAAAGCCTTTGAAAAATCCATCCAATGGCCAGCCAGTTTCCCATCCACTACAGGCCAGTTTTACTATCCAAATTTTTTAAAATGTTACAGCCAGTCAGAGGAGTTGCTACACCTTCCTGGTGCACCCTGATCTTCCTTGTGAATAAAAACACCTTGGCATATTTAGTCTTGAGAAAAGAAGACTGAGGGGGGACCTGAGAATCTTCACATATGTTAACGGCTGTTATAAAAAGGAACAGTTGTTCTCTATATCTACTGAAGGTAGGACAAGAAGTAACTGGCTTAATCCGCAGCAAGGGAGATTTAGGTTAAGTGTTAGAAAAAACTCTCTAACTATAAATTTAGCCCTGGAATAGGTTTCCAAGGGAGGTTGTGGAATCCCCATCTTTGGAGGTTTTTAAGAACAGGTTTGATCTAGGTTTATTTAGTCCTGCCTCACCGTAGGACCTTGGTCCCTTCCAGTCCTACCTTTCCATGATTCTGTGATTACAGCATGGAGTGAGATTTGGCAAAGCTAGAGAAAGAGAGAAATTTGAAATAAAGGTTTAAATAAAATGGGCACATATAAACGTTAAGTAATATCATAGTGGTGTTTAGGGGACCAGTCTGGACTAGCCACTGTATAAACGTAGACACTTTCCCTGCCCCTCCAGCTTACATACAATACTTTTCTTAATGCTTTACGAGATTCACACACATACATATATTTCACATGGACACTCAATAATTCTAGATAATACTTAGTCCTGCCTTGAGTGCTGGGGACCAGACTGGATGACCTCTTGAGGTCCCTTCCAGTCCTACGAGTCTATGATTCTAATTCAATACATGTGAACAGAGAGATTTGTATTCTCAGACCATTTTACACTGCTACCTGCAACTTTCATAAGCATTGTCCCTGTTATACACTTGAGGGAACTGAGTCAGAGCAATAAAGTGACTTGCACAAGGCAGAGCAAGAATTAGGCCAAAGTTCCTCACACCCTGTCCTGTGCTCAGGTTGCTAGGCCATGCAGCATGTAGGTGTACAGTGAATGAGATAAACTTGTGCCTGGGACAGGTAGCTGCACCTCTTTTTGATGCCAGTGGAGTTGTTCCTTCTCCCAGGTTGATTTTGGCCTTTTATGCTATTGTTTAATACAGGCTTTTTAAATAAATAAATGAAGATTGGCAATGCTGGTTGAATAATGTATCTTCCTCTTCACCTTTGCTGAAGTTCCTCATTCCAAGCCACTAATACGCAACTTCCCAGAAATAAGAAAGTCAACAAATTATTATCTATTTTTCATGGGAGAGACTCCACCTCTGATAGAAGCTATCTGAAGAGTAGAGTAGACCTTGCGGTTGTAGGACAAGTGCTTCCAATGACTGTGGCTTTTTTACATTTTTGAAGTCTTGCAACAGCAGTACGAAGCATGTGTAGCTTGACTTCAGTGCAGCCAGGATTTCAACCTATACATCTAATTCCACCCTGAGTTTGCTCCTTCCAGCTTTCTCAGGCATACTGGGAGAGAGGATAGTAAAAGTTGGAGGTTCTAATCCAGCAAAGCACTTAACACTGTGCTTTTAATTTTAAGCATAGGACTAATCCTGCACACTACTCATGTGCTAAAGTACCTTGCTGGATCAGGACCTTAGTTAAACAAGTGTAAAGACCTTTGAGTAAGTGCCTGATATTAATCATGCCTTTTTTCTGTTCGTGCCAGTCTACGCTTCAGAGGATAGAATGAGACTCTATATTAATGCACTCCCCTAATCGTCTCAGTAAATGAACGTGTCTTTTACAGGTTGTGATAGCGATCACTGGGGACCACATTGTAGCAACCGCTGCCAATGCCAGAACGAGGCTCTCTGCAACCCTATCACTGGCGCCTGTGTCTGTGCAGATGGGTACAAAGGATGGCGCTGTGAAGAGCTCTGTGACCCGGGGACTTACGGGAAAGGCTGCCAGTTTAAATGCCAGTGCCACAATGGAGCAACCTGTGACCATAAAACAGGAGAATGTCATTGTGCTCCCGGCTACACAGGGGTATTGTAAGTTCAATGACAGGCATATTTTACCGTGCATCACTTGACAGCCTTGCTTTGACCCTGCTTAGTGCAATGCATGTCTGATAAAACGTACACAATCGATACATTATACTTTTTACTCTCTAGAAACCAGGTAACAGGATTTATGGGAGACTGAACAAAGGAGCACTGTTTATCACTGCTAATTACAGCTGTCAACATGTGGAAATCAAATTTTAGCCTAAAGAGAGATTAAAATTTCAGGAGATTTACCTGCGAGTAAAATTACTGTAGCTGTGGTGTGAATATGAGAATCAAACCATAGTACTGTACTTACAAGCAATCGGATGTACATGTTTAGCTATCCAGTGCAGTACCAAATGGAACTCCTTTTCTCTGGCTTATCTGACTTTCAGTATAACTGAGGAAGACTTAAAGATAACTCTATCGGCTTAGTATCTAGGGGGCAAATTTCTAGCTTTGTGACTCCCATTAACTGTAGTGAGAATCATGTCGCTAAATCCCCATATCCCACGCTGAAAGTTTACAAGTTAGATTCACCAAATCTGCATATTAATTTTAGGGCAGCTGAGCAATAGCTTCTTGTTTAAAATTGCCCACGGTATAACGTCAGTTCTCATTAGAGATCTTGCAGTAGTTTCAGTAGTAATTATGCTTTTCAAAATTATTTAAAGACAACAGGAGAATTTCCTGGGGGCAGGGGTATTTTGTTCCCTGAGGCCTACTTACAGCTTTTTGAAAATCTATGACAAATGCCCTACTTTTTTTCTATATGCAGGGTAGTTGTAGCTGTGTTGGTCCCAGGATATTAGAGACAAGGTGGCTGAGGTAATATCTTTTATTGGACCAACTTGTGTTGGTGAGAGAGACAAGCTTTTGAGCTACAAAGAGTTCTTCTTCAGTCCCATTGACACTGATGCAGACCTGAAGAAGAGCACCTTGTGGCTGAAAAGCTTGTCTCTCTCACCAACAGAAGTTTGATCCAATAAATGTTATTACCTCACCCACCTTGTCTCTCTACATTTTTTGGGGGGGTGGGAGGGCTGGGAGGTAATCTAGCATTCTTTATGGGTCAGCATGAAGGAAAGAATGCTTATGCCTAGATAGAAAATAAAGATCGTATTAACCTGTACCAATAAATTGTGTACCTTTAAATATTTTACTACATACCTGATTTCCTTGCAATATTATGGACTCAATCTTATAAGCACTTACTACCAAAGGTTCTGCTTACTGTTGAATAATCCCATTCACACTGATGGGTCCACTCACCGTAGTAAAGTGTTTGCAGGGTCAGCAACTAATATGTTGCATGAGCATCTCTATTTGGAGGAACAGTCAGTTGTTTGCTTGTGAAGAGCCTAATCTGTTAAAACTGGTAATATGAGAAAGCAGCAGCCAAATGTGGTGAAAAGCACCCAGGTGCAGAGAGCTAGCACGAGGCCTATCTGGGTCACTTCAGTATCATGAAAGCCATGCAGTCCTTGCATTGACCTCAGCAGGCATTGGATGAGAATTTCAGGGCTCAGGTGGCCTTGTGCCTGCCCTCTGCACAGGGGGGAATTTCATTTGACATTCTGTAATAATTTTGGAAGAACAAAACACTTCAACGTTTTGCAGCATTTTATTCCTGTTTTATTTTGTTTGTGGCTTGTTTTATTGCTGCGTTGCGTAATTAAGCTTTAAAGGCTTGATCCTGCAACCCTGATGTGCACGAGTTGTCTTTACTCACAGGAGCAGTTCCACTGAGTAAATGCATGAGTGGGACTTCATGCATGAGTAAAGAGTATACACGTGGCTTGGAGGGCTGGCTCCTCAGAACACAGACAAGTGTCTTGTAGGAACTTCAATGTTGGAATTCTTGGTTAATTGATTTTTACTGTTGACATTGCCCATTGAAACGTCACTGATTTGCATAAGAGCTCCCATGATGCTCTGTGGTGTGGATTTGCCCGTTTCTTGTTAATGTTTGCTTTTAAAGTGTTTTGATTTGTGTTTTGTTCCCTCCCACACACCCCATTTGCCCCCCGCCAAGCTGTGAAGAGCACTGCCCTCCAGGCAGTCATGGAGCTCAGTGTGAATTGCGCTGCCCGTGCCAGAATGGGGGAGTCTGTCACCATATCACCGGCGAGTGCTCCTGTCCTCCTGGATGGATGGTATGTAACAAGTTACTACTCACCCCACCTGTAGATCTTTGCTTAGAGTTCCTTTGAAAGTACATTATAATTTACTTACTCACTGTTGATAGCTTGGGCTCCCTCTGTCTGCTCCCAGTATCCACCGGCTGTTTCTTGTCATATGCTTTGACTGTCAACACATTGCAGTGGGGCCCGTCTCTTCAGTATGTGCATGTACAGCACGTACCGCAGTGGGCCCCCGGGGCACTACTGCAGGGCAATAAACACATAAGAGACTGTGACTAGCCTTAATGCACCCCCACAGGGGAGCGAGGAGGAATAAGGCTCCTCCACCCCCATATGGACCCTCCCCACATCACAGCTGAACGTGTAGAGAGGAGAGCAGGGGCTGCATGCCCTATGCTACTTCCCTGAGCAGCTGGGTACGGAGAGGGAAGAGAGGGGTAAGGAGCGGGCAGAAGCGTGGCTCCCCCATACTCAAGTGCTGAGCAGCAGAGCTGAGCCCGTGCAAGGAGAGGGAGGGTGCTACACCCTGCAAAGAGCTGTAGCACACAGTTCTCCCCCTCCTCCAACAGCACCCTTGTGGGCGAGCGGGGAGCAGGGAGGAATTGGGCCTCTCTGAGTTACAATTCTTCCTTGCGCCTTCTCCTGGGATAGTGCAGCTACATGCCACCCTTACACAGAACGCTGAGCAAATGCCCAACCAAGTCCTAAGCGCGGTGTTGTTTTCATAACGGGAGAGGCAGAAGGTGAGAGGACAGCTGTGGTTCTGACAGGCAATGCTACAGAGAGAATAGATACAGCATCACGAGGCCACGGAGATAGGGTCAGTGCTACTGTCCTTACTCAGGCATAATTCCCATTGATTTTAATAGGAGTTTTGCCTGCGTGAAACAGTTGGCCCCGAGAGAGCAAATTACCCTCCGCTTTAGTTTTGTGTGTCGAGAAAGCGGGGCCAGACATTTTTAAAATCCTTAACTTTCTCAATAATGTGATAATTAACTCTCTCCGGATTTGTCAAATCTCCCAGGCCTGCACACCATTCAGCTGCGCTTCGTTACCTGGCACTTTGCCAGTATTAGCAATTAGTCTCTTGGCAGTCCTGCTGGAATTGAATGGAAAACAATGCCTGTGATATTTTCTAATACCTGGTATGCTATAAAGATCATCACACATTACAATTTGATGAGGATCTAATTCCATCTGGGAAGTGCAGGAGTGAGAGGGGACTTTGTATTCCTCTAGCTCTTTAAAGTACCTCCATGTGCAGGATGGAAGAGGGAGAATTATGCAGCATATCCTGTGTATGGAATGCTAATGTAGAGTAGGTTCACTCAGTTCCAGCCTCTGATACACAAATGAGCATCTTCCATTGCCCAGAAAGACGTCCAGGTGCCGCTTCCTTGATTTTTCTAGATGCATCGTTATGCTATGACAAGTAGCCCGATCCTTAACAGTGTCCTCATTGTCAGCAATCACAAGCTTGCAGGGGAATAGAACTGGTGTTTGGATCCAAACACTGAAAAATAGTGATCTAAATGTCTCTGCGGTGTAACTCTGTTTAAGTCAGTGGAATTAAACCAGGGATGGATTTGATTCAAGACATTTTTTTTCACCCCCTCTCCCAGTAATAGGAATCTGCCAACACACTGAGTGTAAAGTCATTGCTGGTGTAAAACAGTGCACCTTCATTGATTTCAGTGGGACTGGACCAGTTTACACCACAAGGAATTTGGCCCCAAAGAGGTTTAAAAAAGCCGTGTTACCTGAAAGATAAACTTTGGTTGTGAGAGAGTTGAATTAGCATGTCAAAGACATTTTGATCATGGTGCTAGCTCCAGATAAGATATTTTCCTCAAGATTCTGGTGGCAGGTTGTAAGATATCACAGGAGGATAGAGATGCATGAGCAAACCATCCCTTCAGACTTTTCAACCTAAGCTGTTCCCTATGTTAAGAACTCCTAGTGGATCTCTCTCATAAGACACTCATAGCCAAAGTGAGTGGTGACACAGTGATGGCACGAAGCTGGTCCAAAACCAACCAGCAATGTTAATACAGGGTGAATCACCCTTATTTAGCATTCAGTGGGTGAGCAAAAGACCGTTCCTCCCGGAGGGGTGGGTAGCTAACAGATGAGGCAGGCAACCCCGTTGTTTTTCTCAGGCTGGCAGGCGATGCGGCCACACTGCAGTTCCCCCTGATAGTTGATTAGTAAAAAGGAATGAGCACCAGTATGCCACCCAGAGATTTTTTTTTCCTGCCACCAGTGCTCCCCTAATATTTGTACTGCACATACCAGCGTTTCTGAGAATCTAAACTGGACTCCCCCTTATCTGCTGTCTGGGCAGGAGACCTTTTCTCGCAGGGTGGAAATGTCACTAAAGAAAAACAAGAATGTAGAGAAAGATCAGAAAGTTTTAGAAATCTTTTACGGTGCAAGGTGGGCCCTTAAGGAGAGTGCTTACAGCACCGATGCTGCTGAGCAGGTGCAGCTATTCATTCTGTCCCGTTTGTGCTTGAAGTTTAGAATTTTCTCTGCAATACTCAGTGTCCCAGAGGGACTTTCCTGAAAACTCTGTTGTTGGCTGCTTAGTCTCCAGAGAAAAACCTGGAGTTAACAATTGTGTTTGAACTGAGCATAACTAAAAATTGAAGCGAGAGATCAAGTATTCTGGGGGAAGAAACTGAAATTATAAGCAGAAGAATTCAGCTTGTAAATGTTGGGATTTTAAATTGAAAGGGACTCTCCAGGGTTTTCATGAAAGGCTGAAAATCCAATGCCAAGAGAAAGAGTAACCAATTCCTTTCTCTTGCTGGAGTTTTAACTCTTGGCACGTGCCGTGGCTTGTGCAGCCAGACACAGGTGGGCAATAAATGAGCAGAAGAGATGGGGCTGCTAAATTCATTTTATTTTATAGTATTGATAGTCTTTCTTGGACAACTGGAAGTTTACTTGCAGAGGATACTTCAGACTCTGTGTGTGCGTGCGCGCGTGCTGGAGATACACTGCATGTGTGTACTGGAGATACACCGCACGTGTGAGAGAGTGAATTCTCCCTGGATTTATACTCCAGGACTGAGTAAATTTACTCACATTTTATAGTTCCTGGGACCTGCCCCACGGCACTTTCTGTCCCTCCTGGGCTGCAGACATGGGAGTTACTAATGACAGGTTTGCTTCCTTAGGAGCTGTGGTACCTGGGGGACTAGGCACCAAGCTGAATGGGTAAAAGTGGACTAGGGAGGTAGTCTCTGGTTTCCCCTTGGATCAGCCTCTGAGGGAAGCTGTTTCGTCTGCCCCTCAAGCTGCCTTGTAAAACCCTCTCCTTTGAAGGGGGAATCCGACAGAAATGCAGTGAGTGACAATAACTCAATGTTTAAGTATTTATTTCCCCATGTTTTTTTCACCAGGACAGCATGCAGTCTGTTGTATGAAGTATTACACTAGAAGAGTGGCTTTTAATGCTAAAATGTATTGGGCATTTTTCACTCCAGTGGATGTGGGTGTTGGTTGGTGGGTGCTTTAACCTCCATCTCAGCTATGTGCAGGTTTCTTTTTGTTGTGGTGGTTTTTGTAAAATGAAATAAACGACGGGGTGGGAAGACCTTTTCTAATAATCTTCCTAATAATGCTGGGAAACTGTATTAAAAGCAGAAGCCCGAGAGTTTGGGGTCTTAAAAAATAAACTTTGCTGATAAGATGCGTAAACTACAAGAAACTTCGGTCTGACATTTGATCTTCCACAGAGGGGTGTTTTATATTCTCTTAGCACAGATTAATGCAAAAAGTTATGTCTAAAGATTCCTTTGGCTCCAGGGGATAGATCTCAGAGTATTACTTTCTCATTGTTTGTTGATAGAAATCCTGTTCTTTTTGAGACATGAAGTGAAAATGCATTTATCCAGATAAATGGATACCTGCATTTCCAAATATATAGTATTGCTTATTACTCAAGCCTGGAGAGACATGTTTGTTACAGCAGAATCTGACTGGTCTTGAACTGAGGCCAAAAGGTCTGTTTTCTAGCAAGGCAACCACCTATCACAAGGCTGAGAAAGGCTGGAGGGATCTGGTTTAGGGTTAGAGAGAGAGGCAGCCTTTCCATTGCGGATGTGTTGCTATTACAGAACCTCCTAAGCTGTTGCCATTGGGCTCCGGAGGAGGAGCTGTAACTGTGAATATCCTCATTTGTGATGCTCCGTATTTCATTTTTGTGTAAGATTTATTCAGTATGTGCTTTGTTCAAAATGAGGAGCCCCTGGCACTTGGTTGGGGAAATGAGACTTCACAGAGACCAAAGAAAGAAAAAAAGTTCAAGGAAAATCCCCACTGCTTTTCTGTCAAATGTTGTGTGTGGTAGGTGATGCAGGCAGTGCCTCCAGTACTTCAAGTTTCCCAGCACGTTCCATTGAAAGACCCTGCCTCAGTTGCTTATACCGTGTCCAACTTGAATGGTTTGGGCTGAAATTTTGCATGCTAGGTGTCTGCCTCAGGCTGAGGTGAAGGGAAAACCTGTTCTTTTGCCAATGTTACAGTCTTACAACCTTTTAGTTGTGGAGCTCTAGTGCCTCCATGCTTTGGAGCAGGGGGTTGAAATTGGGCAGGAGCATCGCCCTGGAGTTTCAGATGTACCTTTAACCATCCCTGGAAAAACCTGCTCAAATTTGGCGAAGTTGTGAGCCTCTGGAAATCTCAGTTGGCACATGCTCAGTAGTGACTTGTTAGAGTTTGGCAGCTCAATTGTCCCGAGACGCGATCTACGCTGAGTATGTGGTATCACAGGGCTACATGGGCGGATCAGGACTTTCACAGTAGTTGCTCCTCCTGGCTACGGGGGGTTGTTGCGGTACTGGCTCTGGAACCGAGAGGAGGGAGGCTGTGTCTCCCTGGCTTTCAGCTCTTCTGCTGCTACTGCCCAGACAGCATAGAGTCGGAGGGAAGAGAACAAGGGGGTGGGAGGAGCAGAGGGATGGGGGAGCAGGACATGGAGCCAAAGGGATGGGATTGGGGCTGGGATGTGGGGGTCCCAAATGGGCCGTAGGTGGCGTATGGGCTTGCTGATGGCCTGATGCCCCCGGGTGAGTTTCACCCCGTGTGAACAGCCAGTTGTTTGTTGAGTTGTGATGGGAATATTTTCTCTCCCCTTTGATTTCAGTGGGAAGAGAATTCTGAACTGACTGTAATTAGGTTTAAAACTTTCAGGTGAAAAGGGGCTGCAGGAGCATATTTTAAATGAACATGTTTTAGTTTATAGGCTGATGGGGTTTGGGGTTTGTACATGATTCTCATCTGTCTGTGCTGGATAATTCTCAGCCGGTCTAAAGGCTGGAAGTAGGTGTACAGAGAGATACTGAAGTGCAGGTTGAGGGCTCTCCAAAATTACGGAATGCATTAGCAGGTGAGCGGGTCCTTAAATGTGTGCATTTGTCTCAGTGTTACAGGAGAAGGGTGGGTCTTGAAAATCACCAAAAAATGTGGTACATAATTTATGGACAGCGCCTTAAGTAGCCATGGCTTATGCAGGTTAAATCAGAGGGCTTGTTCCCTGCAGAAGTCGAGGTTGGAGGCTGCAGAGAAGGAAGTTGGGGCATGGCTCTGTAGCTGTGCAGTTGAACATCACTGGGGAATCCAGTTATATCTCTACAGATCTTGGTTTGTCCGTGCAGAGAGATGCCAGGTAGATGTGCCTTGCATCACGCGTTGGCATCAGTCATGTCAGCAGGCCCCCATGTCCTCACCCCACATGGCTGCAGGGACAGAGCAGAGATTTCATTGCAGTTACTTCTCCTGCCCACCAGGCACCTGCAGTAGTGATGGGCCTCGGCAGCCAGACGGCCTCTCTGCCGCCTGGCTGGCAGCTGTCTACTCCCCCTGCTGGTTTGTAGCCAGCATAGTGCCCCTGGGTTAGAGGAGGAGGCGCCTCTGTTTCAGTGCCTTGCTGCAGAGGAGGTGAGGGGCCAGTGGAAGGGAGTAGGATTGGGGCAGGAGTGTTGGAGTGGCCAGGGGTTGAAAGGCAGGACAGGCTGAAGCCAGCTGCCCCTGGCACTCCTCAAGCCCTCCCACCTCTGCTTCTGAGGGGTGCAGAGTCCGTATCATTCTTGCCTCCTGCTACACCTGCTGCCTTTGCTTGAGGAAGCCCCCAGAGAGAAACCAGTGACTTGTCATCACCAGGGAGACACGTTGTAAATGGAGGGATGGAAGGCAGGAGTTAATTTGGGTGGCAGAATTTTTAGGCTTGTTTTGATCTTATTTTAAACCATGTCCACAAGAAACATTGCCAACTCATTTAGATCAAGGTGTGGCAAGACGGACAAATAAATATACTAGCTAGAAAGAAAAGCTCAGAAAGTTGCAACTTTTCACTGAAACACCACTCTTTCTGCACCTCCCTAGGGTTTTGTATGTGCACAACCATGCCCTTCCGGAACCTTTGGAATTAACTGCAGCCAGGATTGTCCATGCCATAATGGAGGACAGTGTGATCATGTGACAGGAAAATGCCTGTGTACAGCTGGATATATGGGAGACAGGTAATAAAACACATTGCTCTTCAATATTAATCTTAGACAATCTTGCTCTCTGGAAAACAGTGTGTTACATTCCTATTGCTGCAGTTAGGTGCCTCTTCCTAGAGCGGTTCAGGCTTTATAAATATGCCTTTGTTATTACTTTTCAGTGGCAGTGCTCGCTGTTTACTGTGAGTGTTCTTTTTTTTTACTGTAACTCTTTTAAAAATTTAATGGATTAAATTAAATTTAGATATTTACAGCGACAAATTTAATAGAAAGTATTACATGTTTACAAGATATGTAAATGAACCATATTTATACAAATTAATATCCTCAAGAGTAAGCAATGCAGCAGTTTAATATGTCCCTCCCTTCCCATCTGGGTTGCTGCAGTCTCTGACACCAGCAAAAAGTGATAAATCCTCAACATTTATAAACCAGAGGGGCTGCCTTAATTTGATCAGAAAAGATGATATTGTTTTACAAAGCTGTCTTGGATTAAGCGACTTCATTGAAGTATATTCAGAGGGCCTATACATCACTTAAATCCATCTTAAGTGATAGCCCACTGAATTTTATCCCTAATGCAGTGGTTCTCAACCAGGGGTATGTGGGGGACGCAGAGGTCTTCCGGGGGTACATCAACTCATCTAGTATTTGCCTGGTTTTACAACAGGCTACATAAAAAGCACTAGCGAAGTTGGTACAAACTAAAATTCCATACAGACAATGACTTGTTTATACTGCTCTATATACTATACATTGAAATAATATTTATATTTATATTCCAGTTGATTTATTTTATAATGATATGGTAAAAATGAGAAGATCAGCAATTTTTCAGTAATAGTGAGCTGTGACACTGCAGTGTTTTTGTGTCTGATTTTGTCAGCAAGCAGTTTTTAAGTGAGGGTACGCAAGACAAATCAGACGCCTGAAAGAGGGACGGTTGAGAGCCACTGCCCTAGTGCATAAGGACGTTTAGAGTTTGTTGGAGTGTCTTATTTCCTTTCGTCTTTATTTGTCAGCTATTCAGAGGACACAAACAAACCAGCTCTAAACGCTACACTTAAATTTAGAAGGCCATTCTGCTGTGTTGCAGCCATGTAACTTCTGTTGAAATCAGGTGTCTTCATGTAACTGATGCCAGTGTTTGCTTTGGGAAATGTGTCAAATAGCAGCTGCAGCTAGGTAAAGCAGATGGAAGTAGAAGTCATTCTAGGGAAGGTTGCTTTAAGGAAAATCCCCTGTTCTTACAACAGCGCTCTTTATAAAGCTGGTGGTTGGGACCTCATGGCACAAAGCCAGTGCCCCTTTAGTTGGGGGAGCCTTTAAATGTCATGGCTAATCTTAGCTTTAACTTTCTTTTAAATATGGAGATAGCTTTCCAATGAAAAGTGATCACCAGGGCTGAATGTCTATCATGGTGATTGTTCCTGAAATCAGAGGCTCTTTGTACACTTAAGCCTGGTCTACACTGGGAGAGGGGGGGATTGATCTAAGTTACGCAACTTCAGCTATGTGAATAATGTAGCTGAAGTCGACGTACTTAGATCTACTTACCGCAGTATCTTCACTGAGGTAGGTTGGCTGCTGACACTCCCCTGTCGAGTCCACCTGCTCTTCTCACTCCAGATTCGATGGGAGTACTGGAATCGACGGGAGAGCGCTCGGCGGTCAATTTATTGCGCCTTCACTAGACGCGATAAATCGACCCGCGCTGGATCGATCGCTCCGGAGGTAAGTGTAGACATGCCCTTAGCCTCAGCTACGAAGGACTGGTTTTGAGGCCTCTGCAGCCAATGGCTCTGGGTCCCTGGTTTATTAGTTGGGAGACTCAACCATGCTAGAGCTGTTGTGAGCTCCCAGCCAGCAGCCAACCGCTAGGCCAGCTCCTTCACTCCATTGCCAGCCACAAGGGGACATGGCGCTGAAAAGGAAGTGGCTCTGCAAGAAATAAAGGGAACTGCCCCCAACACAGGCAGAGCACATGCAGCAACAGGAGCAGAAACAGTCCCTTGGGGACTTGGAAGAGGAGACCACAAGCAGTGGGCAAAGGAAGAAGGGATCGAGTTTGCCCATGCTCTTGGCAGCAACCCCCAGAGCCAGGGAACGGAAAGGGGGGAACCTAGCGATGTGGGGAGGGACAGAGGAGGACACACAGGTTGAGCTTTAGAGGGGTGTGGAGGGGGGCTCCTGGAAGGAGGTGGGATCTCAGAGGGGAGAGAGAGGAAATATTAGGGGCCAACTGGAAGGTGTAACAATGGAAAGTGGGCAAGCCAGGGAGATAGAGAGGTGTGAATATGGGTCCCGATCCAATCAATCTTCTAAGTAAGTAGGGCCTGATGGAACTGCTCAGATGCTTCGCTGGACTGGGAACTGTGAGGAGCAAAATAGACATGAAGGACAGAAGAAGTGGGGTCAAGAGGAAGTGAGGGTATCCCAAAGGGAAGCAGAGGAAAGGATATACATCTGTTTTCAAAGCCAATATGCATAGACTTTCACACTCAACTTCTCTAGCAGCAAAAGAGGCTGGGAGCAGCCTGGAGATTCCCATCCCCTATTTAAAAGACTCTTCAGTTTAGATGAAGCCTGGAAAGTTTATGGGAAGCCCAAAGAATTACGTTATCGATGGGTAGAATCCTGGCCCAACTGAAGTCACTGAAGAGTTTTGCGATTGACTTCAGTGGGGACAGGATTTCATCTGTAAAAATTTGTTCTTAAGGTGAGCACACTTCTTTTACCTGTTGTTAACTACAACTAGTTAATTGTAAATCCCCCATTGTCTTTAATGCTGTGATTTCACTCAGCTGGGGCAATGGGACAAACTAGTCAGATTCATTTTAGGGCTCTAGTCCATTTTGCTTTCCGGGTCTCATACTATCACAATGCTACAACATACATTGCAGCCGCACAGGGGAATATAGTTTCCAAACAAAACAGTATTTTCTTTGACTTTTTTTTTTAAATCAGGAGAATATTTCTATTAATACTAGATCTTGATTATCTGCCGATGTTCTTTTTTAATTGTCTGTAAATAGCCATATACAGTTTGGAGTCCTGTAAGACAGATAATGACATATAATTAGATAAATATTTGTGGACTTAACCAAGACACAAAAGCCTGTAGAAGTGTAATTGTCACTTTTTGTTCACTCCCTGCTTTCTGGGAAGTGGGACCACACTACTTACCTACAGCAAATTGACAAGCACTATTGATAGTTCCAGATAGCTTTGTGCTGAACTAAAATGACTTAAGCGCCCATGTAAATGTCTGTATTGTAAATTATTTGAATGGAATAATAGCAAAAGCACAACTGGAAAGTATGAAAATTCTATGGCTGACAACAACAAAAAGTGAACCTAGCATTTTAGCTGGGTTTTCCATCTCGTCATCGAGCCGATAGATTGAATCTTAATAGGATAAATACTACATTTGTTATGATAGAATAAGCAAACCTATTCTCTTGTTTTGTTTGTATAAATATTTCATAGCTATGAAAACCGTGATCTCCACAGTTTTTAAGAGTATTTCTGATAGCTTTTGTTATTGTACAAAAGGTGATCCTTGTAAAGAAAACAGAGCCATTATTCTTCCATAAGAACGATTTCTAGCACTAATATTGGAAAATAATGTAGGTGCTTGTAATATTTTCTTCTGTTAAACAGGCTGTCTTATGTTTAATATTTTGTGAAATTGCTTCCATTAATTCTACAGGTGACAGCCATATTATCCCAGCCCAAATAATTGTAGAACATATTAAAGTTCAGTAGATATTATAATGCGAGTCTCCCCAGATAGGCAGAAAGCAATGTAAATTAAACAAGAAACACAACTAGGGCTTAGCAGCTCATTTTGTAATTTAATTGAGCAATGTATCTGGTTGTTAATGGTGTTATGGACAGATTAGATTGATATGTTGCTAAGGAAGGATGTTTCAGTAGAAAGCTAATTCCTGCTGTGATTATCCTTATGATCCAGAGGAATCGTTATTAGTATTCTTCGTATAAAATTCATTAGCAGTAGCTGCTTGATCTCCAAATAAATAAGTTGGTTAAATTGTTAGTAGAAAATGGCTAATTATGTAAATGGATTAGGTCGTCAATATTTCATTTCCAGATGCTTTTTTCCCTTCTATGTAATGTTTCATCTTCTATAAATATAGAATGATATAGTGCACCGTCGACTGTGCATTCATCTTGTTGAGTACAGTAGTCTCCTGCTCACTAGTAGAGCTGCATGTGGCAATGGAAACATAAGACATCTTAATACATTCATTGCATTTCATTTGTTTTAAGTGTTTCAGTCCTATTCCCATTATTCCTTGTTGGCTATTACTCCACAGTTGGACGGCACTGAGGACTTCAAAGCTAGCAGCCAATAGTTAGCTCAGGGTGACTTAAGACTTCTTTCACTGCCATTTTTTCCCCATGTTCCTCTAACTTCCGATCCCAAGTCTGAACTTGAACAATATAACAATGACCGTGCTGAAATATGCTGCAGTTAAATCACTAGCTGGGCTTTTTTACTTTACTTTGTTTATTTTTAGTAAAACTTCTTCATCTGAGGCTGCGACCGTGATTTCTCTTCTTAAATTTTGAGCGTGTTCATTTCAGTTTGTTAGGCTTGCGTTGTACCTTAATCTTTTACATATTAAGTCTCACATGCCAGCCGTGAAATGACCTGCAGAAAGACATTTAACACTGACCTCTCTCCACTGCATTTATAGTATACATTTTAGTCAATGCATGGGATTAAATTAATGCTGATAGGCTATTTCCAATATCTGGTATCCATGAGATAAGGGAATTGGCTTTTTAAGTGAATAAAGCATAGCTGTGCTTCATGATGAATCATGTAAACTGAGGTACTAATAGCTTGTAAAATTCGGAACCCATCAAGTTGCAACAGGCACAGAAACAGTTCCATTTTCTAGGACTTTTTATTCAGGGCCGGCTCTAGGCACCAGCAAAGCAAGCACGTGCTTGGGGTGGCACAATTCCAGGGGCGGCATTCTGGGCTGTTGTGCCCTACTCCCTCTCCCCTACCCCTTTTTGTTTTTTGTCTCTCAGAGCTTGGGGCAGCAAAAAACCTTTCAAGTAGGAAATGTGATCTCTTGGATTGCTTTGCACAGCACTGTGAAACAGACTGTTCAGAATGTATTTCCCCAACATTTCATAAATCATCCAGTAGGGAAATATTTGAAATATTACAGGAAAGGTGCAGTTAAAAACAATCTGTATATACTGTTCATGGGGTTCTATTTTTGTGTGTATCAGGTATTATAAATGTTGTTAATTCTGGAGAAGAAACTACACTGAGAGTGAAAACTGTCTGTCTGAGCTTTTGTGCTAGTGACCATCCCTGTAATAATAAATGAAAAGAGGATTTTAGGTTCAGACTGCTGTAGATAGACAGTACATATGCAACAAGACAAGGGGCCAGTTTCACTTTTGTTATAAAACAGGCGCAAAAGCAGTATAAAGGGAAAATAACATGTTTTTGTTGTAGCACATTTTTCTTAATATTGCTTAATTGATCATGCTTATTTTTCAGCCCTGATTAGCATTCCGAGTGTATGGTACACATTTAAGGAAGTGTGTGTGTAGTGCTTTGAAAATTAGAAGAAAGCAAATATAGATGACTTTCTTTCAAGAAAGTAGCTAATTGTGTATCAAATTGTTCATGCTTTCTGGATGTAATTATTGAGGAAGTGATAGCATAGTCACTTTGTTAACACTAGTGTAAATACTGTGAAATTTAATTGGACAGAGATTAAATACACTTTAGGTTAGCAGCAATTTACATGCTCAAGATAACACGTCACCTCAATGATTTCATTTGTTCAGTACATTACTTAAATAAATGAGGTATGATTTTATGCTTAATATATCAGCCAAAATATTCCCTTGGAAAAGTCGTAAACGGACTAGCCTCTCTTTTTAGCATTTGGCTTTCATCAGATCTCACATATTTCTTTGCAGGTGTCAAGAGGAGTGTCCTGTTGGGACATATGGCTTTCAGTGCACTCAGAAATGTGACTGTCAAAATGGCGCAAAGTGTTACCACGTAAATGGAGCATGTATGTGCGACCCTGGGTTTAAAGGGTTTCGTTGCCAAGAAAGAATGTGTCCAGAAGGGCTTTATGGCCTAAAATGCCACAAGAAATGTCCTTGTAATATTAACAACACTCTCAGGTATGTACATCATACTTTCTACTAGTAGCCGGACTAATAGGTACAAATAAGAAAGCATTGAGGGAAAAATTTGTATTTGACTCCATCCCTTTCTCCCAGCAGTTTTCTTTAGGGCCCAATCCAGCTCCTGTGAATTATTTCTTTGATTCGAGTGACTACAGGCTTGGAATCTTAAGTCCCAGTTCAGCACAAGACTTAAGTGTGGGCCTAACTTTAGGAAGATGAGTAGTCCCACTGAATTCCTGAACATTCTGATCTATGTCCCAGTCCGGTAACCGATACTCATGTAAATCAGGATTAGTTGCACAAGTAAAGGCTGTAATATGAGGCCCTTTATGGCTATGCCTACCCCTTTTATAGACATTGCAAACCATCTATATCATAGGCTGCAATTCCCACCGTTTCTCGCAGACGAAAGGATGCCAGCAACATCATGTTTTATTCATCACATAAAGCATCAGAAGGATAAAGACTTTGCAAAGATTGGATGGATAACACCATGATGCTGAACACTTCATTTTTAAATGTTCAGTAAAAATATTTTGTATTTTTTATTTTAAAAAACTGTCAGAAGTTCAAAAAACAGAAATATATTACTAACCTCCATCTCTCAGACTCGGTTTATGACATGGAATTTCTTGTTGAGTCTACGCACTCCAAACACAGTTGCAAAATGAAACCTAATTTGCTTCATCTTATGTCTCATGGCAAATTACCTTGTTGAAAACACTTGAGGCAGATGTATAAATAGACGTAAATCAATATCCCCCAGTCACTCTCCAGCACTCTAACGAAGTCAACATTGTCAAAATAGACTTATCTCCCCTTCTCATATGTGCCTATTTTTGCTCATCATTTAGTACGTGCATGTGTAAAATATTCAAGAAAATAATTATCAGGGAAGGGTACCTGAAATGGAATAAACCACACTGAAAAGGTCAGATCTTAATTTTTTATTCCTTTTTGCTTCATTTAAGACCCAATCCTGCGAGGTTCTGATCACTAAATTCCTGCAAGATGCTGAGTGGCTGTCGCTCCCAGTTGATTTCAGTGAGGGTTACTGAACACCTAGCAGGAAGTGCTCAGAATTGGGCTCTTCATCTGCCAGACCAATGCCATTGTATGTTGACTCTTTTCTACCAGGCAACAATAGAACAGGATAATGTAAGGGCTTGGACTGATAAATGAAAGGGATTTTTTTTAGTCTCCCTCCTGCTCTGATTCCTGATTTCCCATCCCTTACTGTTAAACATTCACAGCCAGGCCAGAGTTTTGTAGGTTTCATAACGAGGTAGGGAGAATTGATGCTCAAGCAAATGTGCCTTTGATTTGGACATTCTTCAATTTTAAACCAGACTGGTGGAAACCTGACTGCTGACAGACCTACACTGCAATCTTGCAGCCTGCTAAAACACACATCCTTGCTCCTTAATTATATATGTAAGCAGCATAACTAAATTCTTGCACACACATAAATACTTCAGGCAAATCTGCTGCTGTGTTTGAGATAGACTGTATCAGTCTGGAAAACAACTGGGTGATCTTACATGTGGAATAGTTCAATTGTGAGTGTTAAGATTTGTCACTTCTACTTTAGCAACTATGGGTGACTTAAAAACCCCATCGTTTTGAGCAGAGCAATGATTACAGGTGTGCTCCCCAGTGAAATAGTTGCTTGCACTGCATGTTTTGCCTCTGAGGAGACTCTGCACCGGCTAAGACCAGGCTCACACAGCTCACAAGTATTTTATAGAATATCATGGAAGCCACTGCCGTGAATAAGAGTGCTAGGAGTGTATAGCTGAGAGTTAGACACGGTGGGTTAAGGCCAGATCCTTATTCAGAGGAGGGCTGAGTGCAGGGGTGGCTCTATGTTTTTTGCCACCCCAAGCACGGCAGTCAGGCCGCCTTCGTCAGCACGCCTGTGGGCGGTCCGCTGGTCACGCGGATTCAGCGGTGTTTCTGCGGGTGATCTGCTGGTCCCGCGCCTTTGGCGTACCTGCTGCTGAATAGCCGCCGAAGCCGCGGGACCGGTGCGCCTCCCGCAGGCGTGTCGCTGAAGGCTGCCTGAAAGCCGGCTTCACGGCAGCCGGTGCACTGCCACCCGCGTTTGCTCTGCTGGTGCCTGGAGCCACCCCTGGCTGAGTGTAGTAGTGAGGCAGAACAAGTGCAGGCCCTCTTGATTGCTGTTGGCTCAGTTGCTGGCTGGAGTGGTCAGGGCTGTCTCACTTGGGAGGAAGACATGGGCAGCGGGTATCGTAGGCCAGGGGAGGCTAAGCCTCCCCAATCTAGGCCGTGTCTGCGCCCCAAGGCCCTGTGCTCGCTCACCCTCTCCCCTAAGGGCTCAGGCCAGCGTCCAGGGGCCTCAGTGGTCGGGCTGGCTGGCAGCATGGTCCTCGGGCCGGCCAGCTGGCCGGCAGCCCAGGGGTTGGCCCGGCCTGGTGCTGGGGCTGGTCTGCATGGCTGGGGCAGGCCGGGGCTCCTCCAGCCGCGGGGGTGGGGGCGGCTCAGGCAGAAGGGGCGGGGCCGGGGGCTAGCCTCACCGAATGGGGAGTTCACCCACCGCCCATGGAGGAAGAGGAAGGACTCAGCTGGAAGTGTAAGAAAGATGAGCACACTCTGAGGGAGTAGAAAGAAGATCCTTTTGGGGTGGCTGATTGGGCTGGCTGGAAGAACCTGCATTGCATGGGGACAGGCTAGGATGAACAGTGTGTCAAGGAGGGTTAGGGCATGTGTTTTTAGAGAGACTCAAAATGTTGGTGGATCGAGGCCCCTCTTAGCTTTGATCCCCTGTAGTAGTTAGTTACTTTCTACATCTGATCTGCTCTGGGTTGCTGCCCAGCCAGTGCTTCTAATGCCTTTCCTTCCATCTGTGCCCCATCAGCTTCACCTGCAGCAGCGTTTGCTCAAGATGGTATCTCGCTCTCCTTAATAAATGAGTCTAGTCTCTCCACTGATAAAAATCTGTCTTTTCCCTGCATCTTATCACCACTGTTGTGGAACAGAGAGATACCAGCAAGCTGTAGAGCTGTAAATGTTCTTTCATTCATCCTGGTATTTCAGCCTTCCACTTTTCAATGAACTCTACAGAATCCTGCCAATTTCTGAGCCAAGTAGTGTCTGAGCTGATAGGAAATGACCTTCTCCAAAGTCATTCCATATTTTGAACTACTCTTTGTACAGACTTTCTATTTGGTCCCATGTAGTGCATTCCTTACCCAGATTTTCTCTCTCCTGGGGCGGCTGGCTTCCAAAGTGACTCAGTTTCTGACAGCCACCTGCTTTCCAAAACTGCCATTAAAAACTGGTGGCTAGTTTGTTTTGAGACCTTAACAATCTGGGATAATGTTATTAGCCATTGGATAGGATGGATGGGAGAGGCCGGCTTCTTTTTCTGTCAGTTGTTTTGTCCTGTTCAGTTCAGTCCTTGGACAACTAGCTTAAAGTGTAGCTTTTTGGGGGGAGGCGGGGAGAACATGATTTGAAGGACAAGATCAGCTTTTCATAGAATCAGAGGTTATAAAACCTGAGAGGCCCATCATGATGATCTAGTCTGGCCCAATAATTCCTGCACCGAGGCATTCTGAGAACTCCCGTACAGGGTTTCAGCCAATCCCGGTGCTAAGGACAAAGGGCTCAATTGTGACTTGAACTGTACATCCAAGGAGGCAGAGGAATATAAAGGTGTAAGAACCCCCACTCCTGCCCAGTGTCTACTTGGACACTGAGAGCAGGTGTGCAAGAGTACAAAAGGCTTTACTCCCTTATGCCCAGCAGATGGGCGAAATCTTGGCTTCATCTCCCCAACTTGCTGGCCAGTGCAGCTGAGCCAGCGACAGGGATTAGCAGTTTACTGCTAGCATGGGCCAGCAGCAAATGCTTTGTCCCCACCAGCAAAGGCAGAGCAAGAAGGGGACTAGGACTCCTTGTGCTTCAGCCCACATGTACGAGCCCACCTGGCACCCTGAGTAATTACTAACCCAGGCTGAAGCCAATGCTTCTGTGCCTTCACTGCTCTGCTGGCTCGATTAACGCTAGCTGGGGTTTGTCTACAGGAGTTGCAGTTGCACCCCATGATTGCGGTGTAGACATTCCCTAAAAAGCATTTCTTAAAGGGAAATTGAGCGGGAGAGGGCACCAACAATAGAAAATAGCAGCAAATAATTAATAGGAGTCGGGCTGATGTTAATTATAGCAAAATAACAGAGTGGGGGAAATGTACTGCTTTTACATGGGAGTGCAGGAGCAGAGGAGACTCTTCTAATCTACGGGCTGCACTAGTAGCCCCAGAGCAACTCCACTGTCATGCCGGGTCTGAGAGGAGATCACTCCCCATTCCCATTTCTCCCCTGCCCCCAGCCAGGCTACTTGGGCCTGGTGCCGGGGACATGTTTGGCTCTTTGCATTCATTCTGTCTCTTCCGCATCTTTCCTTCCTAACATGGGGGGACATTTTAAGTAATCGTATTTGATAAGACTCGTTTTAACATAGAAACACACATTGCAAGATGTTGCAAGAGCGTGAGGGGAAACGAATGTCCCCTTGCTGCAAGAGATTGAAAAGCAGATGTTAGTGAAATTGCCTTCTCTGATTTGTCCACAGGTCTTGTGTTCCCTTACCAGCTCATTGGATTGTCTATATTGCTTGTGTTTCTTAATTTCAGCTTATTGGCTGGCAGGGAGAAATTTCTTTCACATGTTATCCATCAGGCTGCCAGAGCATAATGTAGACAGATGAGCTTGAAGGGGACATTTTCAAAATGGGGAGAGAGGAACTGTGCACACCTATCTGATTGTTAATGGAATTTCCTGTGCATTACTTTAAAACTTTTACCTTTCAGTGTCTAAAGTCTAAAACAGTGTCACTTTGACCTACCGTATGTGGTGAATTAAATTTACTAAATTATATATATAGTTAAGTTTACACATGGACTGGATTTTTACAGAATGGTGATCACAAAGAAGAAGAAACAGAAAAGGAGATTCCTAAATCTCTCTCTGTTTTCATGACAAGGGGCTTCATTTAGATTATTATGTAACTCTACTGACATTAGAATGCAGTGGTATAGTTCACAAGTACCAGAGTCTCCGTAATAATATCTGAATACTTGTATGGTGCTATCAATTATAAATCTCAAAGGGCATCCTCATCCCATTTTACAGGTGGAAAAACTGAGATGCACAGAGAGGGTAAGTGACTTGACCAAGGTCTTGGCAGAATCAGGAAGAGAACTCAGGTTTTCTGACTTCTGACATAGAGCCAATCTAAGTCCATGAGTAAGGCTGTCCATCAATACAACCTGGCTGTCAAAGATTAATGTTATGTTTCAGTGCACTGTATCTCTATGGGGTGTTCACCTACTGTTTCTACTTCCACAGAATATAAAAAAAGATACCATAAAGCTCAGAGTTTTATTTAGAGGATTTTCCTGGTTCTCTGGTAGCAGCACTCTTTAATGGAACATACAGGACATACCTTTCGAAGAATCCTAAGAAATACGAGGGCCGGGCCTGAGGGAAAAAAACAGTCTCATTTCTCTAGTATGCTTGGACTTCGGAAGAAAAGGCTGATTATGTGAATCTAGAGGCCACAAGCTTCTGTCGGGCGTGTGCAAGATCATTGCCCTCTTCCAGTCTGGAAGTGGAATTGGATCCATGGAGGGGTGACAGTGCTTCCACATACCTGCTAGTGGACCTGGGGGTGGATTCCATTCCCCCAACTTTTTAGCCGCTCGCAGCACAATGCCAGTTTACTCTAGCTTTGTTGTGGGTGTTAGGATGAATTTTGCCCTTAATAAATAGCCCACATCCCATGCAAAAAATCTGTCCTATTTGATAAAAGAGCCTGCCTTCAAGCAGAAATGCTTACGGGGTAGAGAATTTTCAATTGAATTGTCATAGACTGATTCAAACTGCTGTGATCATATATTATTTTTGAAAGATTTAATTTAGACAACAGATGCAGCACCGGTGAAACCCTATAATACGTGCAGTAGAAACAAAACCAAAGAAACAAAAAAATCCTTTCCAGAAATATTCCTTTAATGTTTGGCTTTCTGCTCCCATTAGATAATGATGAATAGATGCACAGGGAGAAAAAATGAGCTTTTATTATTTTTATCTAAATGTTAAGAGGTGCTGCGTGAGCAACCATTATTTCAGGGGATGCTTTGTCAGAAGAATTTCATGGCTGGTGGCTCATTAGGCTGATGAATTGTTTTAATTAGTCAGTAAAACACTATTTATGATGAAACATATGACAGTCGCAAAATGTGGTGATTCTTAGTCACAACAATATGTGACTAATCTCTTCTACCAATGAGTGCATAAAATAGGCTCACAAGCCAGGCTTTCTGAGGTTACCTTTAAAATGAACATACAGGATATTAATGGTATAGCTACAAAGAAACCCATTCAATCAAGCCATGCCAACAAGTAACTATAAACAGTAAATAGAGTCTGGATTGGTAGGAACCAGGGAAAAGATTCCTAGGGTGATCTCTCTCTATAGATTTTATGTTCGAGAATAGGAGAGGAAATCCCCACTTGTCGCAAAGTTATTCCTCTTCTCTCTACCCTAGGGCCAGATGGTGCCATTACGGCACCACAGCCTTATGGTGCAGAGGCGCAGAAGGAGCATAGTGCTTCCCTGAGTACCCCAGCACCCAGGAGAAGCTCATCCACTGGAGCATGTAACACCTTCTGCATCCAGCTGGCTTCACTGGTCAGTGTAGAGGAGCGGCAAGGTGATGGCCATGCCCCCTTTGCATGGCGCGTGCCCCAGGGGAGCTAGAAGGGAGCAGTTCCTGCACAGAGAGGAGGAAGTGGGGGAGGGCACAAGGGGGCGCCCACTGGCTGCTCTATGATGTGTGTGTGTGGTGGGGAGGGGCGTGCAGGGACAAAGGGAAGAAGGATGCTTGTCCCCTACCCACCTTGAGACCTGTACGAGGACCAGGCAGAATCTGGCCCTTATAGCTTGATTTTTATTTATACTTTGGCCCGTTTCTGCTGCCAGATGGGTGCCAAGGGGCCTTAGTGAGAATGGGATTCAGGCCCTTAATGGCTAGTGGAAACACTCGCTATTCAACATTCAGGTACCTTAGAGAGTTCTGTTGTGTCACACTCACAGAGGCCATGGCTTGAGAATTTGTCACAGGACTCCTGTTGATCCCAGCCCTGTGCACAGCTTCAGGACCGTGGCTTTGCTGAGCCCCATTTGATGTAGCTGAGGATTCCGGGCATGGTCTTTTCTACTTTCCCTGTGTCTAGTTTAGCTGCCCTTTCTGAAAGGTTCTTCCCTGTCATCACTCACCTCTGTGCCAGGAGGCTTGGAAGGATTCTGTTTAGAGCTCCTTTCCTCTCTGATCACTATACATAGACTCATAGACTTTAAGGTCAGAAGGGACCATTATGATCATCTAGTCTGACCTCCTGCACAATGCAGGCCACAGAATCCCACCCATCCACTTCTATAACAAACCCCTAGCCTATGTCTGAGTTATCGAAGTCCCGAAATTGCGGTTTGAAGACCTCAAGCTGCAGAGAATCCTCCAGAAAGTGACCCGTGCCCCATGCTGCAGAGGAAGGCGCAAAACCTCCAGGGCCTCTGCCAATCTGCCCTGGAGGAAAATTCCTTCCCAACCCCAAATATGGTGATCAGTTAAACCCTGAGCATGTGGGCAAGACTCACCAGCCAGCACCCAGCAAAGAATTCTCTGTAGTAACTCAGATCCCAACCCATCTAGCATCCCATCACAGACCACTGGGCATACTTACCTGCTAATAATCAAAGATCAATTGCCAAATTAATTGCCAAAATTAGGCTATCCCATCATACCATCCCCTCCATAAATTTATCAAGCTTAGTCTTAAAGCCAGATATGTCTTTTGCCCCCACTACTCCCCTTGGAAGGCTGTTCCAGAACTTCACTCCTCTAATGGTTAGAAACCTTCGTCTAATACAGCAATCTCCTCCTCCTTTAGTTTATTGTTACCTTCAAATTGTTCCGAGCCCCTGCCCATCCTAAACTGGCCATATTGTGCCTAAATACTGCCATTTATGTGAGGCCTCCATTGATGTCTATGCCAAAACTCACATTGATTTGAATGGGGGGAAAAGAGCAAACGCCACGGTGTGTGAAATCCTCTGCTCTTTGCAGGTTTCTGAATGTCTGTGACAGGTTGGCGTCATGTCACCTTTAGGCAGACATTTCCTGCCTTTTATAGCTTCCCTGAACAAATTTTAGCTTTTTTGTAATTTATAATCTAACTCTGGCAGATATTTGACTTGGAATTTTCTACTTTAAGGTGGTGTTGCTATTTACAAAGAGGGTTGTTTATTCATCTGTACCTCTCCGTAACGCCTGTCTTTCTTCATTAGCTGCCATCCACTCTCCGGAGAATGTACCTGTAAAGCTGGCTCGGCAGGACTTTATTGCAACGACACCTGTCCTCCTGGATACTATGGCGAAGGCTGCCAGCTGACCTGCCTTTGCCAGAACGGTGCAGATTGTGGTAGTGTGACAGGAAAATGCACCTGTGCTTCAGGATATATGGTGAGAGAGAGACAAAAATAAATGGGTATTTAACATGGGGTGCCTGCAAAAAATAAAAGAGGAATTTGGTCTCATGGTCCTTTGTTCTGATGCTCCCCAGCTGCTGTCTCCAGAAATGGGGGAGTGGAGCGATGGTTTAAGCCTCTTTTGTCCCCTACTGCAGGTTCTGCGTTGAGCCTGAGGATTGGAGTCCCAGTCTGCTTTTTAGCAGTTGTCTCAATGAAGTATATATTTTTAGACATGTGGGGTAGGATTTTCCAAAGTGCCTAAGGAAGGTAAGTGCCTAACTCCTGTGGGGAGTCAGTGGCTGTTGGGCACCTAACTTGCTTAGGCATTTTAAAAAATATAGCCCATGGAGCCTAATTCTCCACTCATTAACACAGGAATAAATCAGGAGTCAATCCACCACTGCGAAACCAGGGTAAGAAAGAGGGAGAAATAAGGCCCACAGCATGCTGATAGCAACTGTAAAATAAAGATACTCTTTCTTGCCAGGAATACCATTCAGATTTACAACATACAAATATTTTGGGATCCTTTACTCTTCCTATTAGTAAAAATATATATTGCAATATATATTGCTCCCAGACTGCATTACTGCAAAGATGAAGCCTAGTAAATTCCTATAACCTTGCTTCAAAATAATATTTAATCTCATAATGAAGAGGCTTCTTGCACAGATATTTAAGCAGCGTGGTTATTGAGGATAGCTCTATAGTCACTGAAGCATATTTAGGCATTAGTGTCATTGCTTTCTCATAATGTACTATAATCTCTGGCAATTAGTCCATGAGGGGATGTAAAGCCTTGAAATTGCTAATTTATTGCCTCTGAAGTGTATTTGTCATTCATACACATGCCAGATGAATGGAGTTACAATAGTTCTTTCAGATGCTAGAGAATATAGGCTGCAAGGAAGATTCGTTAGAATCTCAGACACCTTTTCTCCCCACCTTGAACCCCTTCTCCCCTGCTGAGCTAGCTTTGTGGCGCATTCCATCTTCCGGGCGTGGAGCAAATATTAATGCTGCACCATGGAGCAGCCTGCAGGTCGTGCTGTAGATGCAGGGCGGACCAGAACCCTCTCAAGTCACAAAGCAGATCATCTCAGTGACAGGCTTGAGACCAGATTCAGCCCCAGGTATGCACGCACGGCTCTTGCCGGAGCAGTGGGGAGCTGTCAGAGCAGAATTTTGCCCTTGGATCCACCAGCCCTGGGTGTGAATGGAGTGTTTCTCAATGTGGGTGTCTGGCACATGGCAGCACAGACGATAGAGTGCTGCTGGTATGGAACTGGACAGAACTAATTAGTTGGGGTTGGCATAAATGAATTGTTTCGTGCTTTTTTTTCCCTAATGTAAAGCTTGGTTGCTGTAGCCCAGAGGGCAGCAATTGTGACATGTAATTGCAAAGAATTAATGTGAGATAAAAATCAGACATTCTGCAAAAGTATTGGATCTAAACAGAAGCTTCCATAGCAGGGTAAGGTAAAAGGTCTCATGTAAGATAGGAAGCTGTTTAATGTACAATAGCTGGAAAGGCAGATAGGTTGGACCCAGAACGTTTCAGTTTGTTGGATAGCTAGAAAGGGTAGTGACCAAGAAATGGCAGGGCCTTTTCCTGGCAAAGAACTCCCTCTACCTACTTCTCTTGCACAGATGGTCTGTTTTTTTTAACTGTGCCATGGCTCGTCTGTGTCAGGGCAGCTGGGCAGGGTTTCAAAATGAGTCATCTGCGAATGCAGCCAAAACTGGGAATTTTTGTTGGGACGTAGAACAAGCCATTAAAAACACAAAGCATCTGGTCACCTTTGCTAAATGTATTTAAGTGGAAATACAGCCATCCCATAAGTTGAAATGCGTGTGAGTAGTTTGCTAAATTTTTGGAAGTTAAACAGATTTTAAGTTTTAAAATAAAAACGTACAGTATCACTGTGAAAATATTTATTAGATGTGCCACGTCTAAAAATTAAAATGCCAAAGCAAAATATTGGCCAGCTAAAACATCTTGGATGGGGTTTCAGATCATTTTATATCTTTATTTTCCTTGATGGACATTTTGGGTGAAAGTCTGCTGCCAGATCTCCACATACATGTCTCCAAAAAGTGACTAATGCTGGTATTAAAGGTTTCTGTAAGGATATTGCTTGTTTCTGCAAATGTACAGTAAGTAAAACTCTGTCCTGACTAGGGGATTAGACCACTTTAACAATATTGGTTTCTAAGCCAATATAGCTGAAGTGGTACAAAAACTGTGTGTAGACCCGCCCTAAGGTTTTGTCTGAAAAACCTAACTGATCTGTGCAATTTTCCCATATTCCTAATTGTGTTTAACTGAGTCCTGACCTTGCCAGGAATAACTCACTGGAGTTAATTGCTTCCCTCGCTTACTGTGGATTTGCACTAGTGTAACAGAGTTCAGATTTACATTGGTGGATGTGAGAACAGAATCTAGCCCACTGCCAACAGAGTCTTCAGATGAATATGTAACTCACATGTAAGGTGTGTGTCACATCCCTGTCTCATGGCTAGCATGGAAGATAACAGCCAATTACTTCTGACGGTGACAGAGTTATTCTGTTAGATCAAGAGGTAGAAGTCTGTGCTGTGGTGCTGAAGTCTCTCGGTTCTAGCCCTGCAGATTACCTGTGGTTCCAAACATTAAATGTAGCCACCAAGGACATGCCTATGCCCGTATCTTTACACATCTGCTAACGTATAGGGCAGATGGCAAATTTCAGCAGGTAGGAACTTTGTCTGAGCTGAGGGCAGTCCACACACTGGCATGTTTTCTTTCCCTGTAACAGTTCAACTGTGTGTGACCATCAGCACCTGGGAAATGGAAACAATCAGAACAGCATTGTTTCGCCAGCATGAGGGAAGGGACGTTGTAACTGAGCTGGAGGAAGGGCTGCCACTGATGCCGAAGAAGAAGCAGGCAGACAGTTGTTTTGTGTATGTGATGAGGTGGTCCAGATATGGCGGAAGGATACCGTGTGAATGTGGTGAGGTGGCCCAGATGGTGGCGGCAGGATACCGTGTGTATGTGGTGAGGTGGCCCAGATGGTGGCGGCAGGATACCGCGTGTATGTGGTGAGGTGGCCCAGATAGTGGCGGAAGGATACTATGTGTATGTGGTGAGGTGGCCCAGATGGTGGCGGCAGGATACCGTGTGTATGTGGTGAGGTGGCCCAAACAGTGGCTACTTTATAATACAAATGGAAGTGTTTTTGTCTATTTTGAGGTAATTGGGTAGGGGAGACGAATGATTATTAATACAGTTCTGATCTTGGTCCCAGTGTACAAGCAGAAAGTGGGTTGTGTGATGGGGGGTCCATGGGAGTTGAGAGGAACAGAATCTTCTCCCCGCTGGCTGCAGAGCTGGCTCCACAGCTGCTCCAGCAACATCGGGGCTGTAGTAGGTCCTGCAGCTGCTGAGCCTCTCCTATGCAGGGGATCTGAGGGGCGCAGCTGTGCCGTTAAGATGACTGTGGAGCACTGTAATGACAAGCAAGCCCACTGGGAAGTTAGTATGCGGCACTTTTAATAAACATGCATGAGGACAGCCTCTGATTACTGAGCTGCTTAACCACCAATCATGGATTTGAAAAGCCCTCCCCTAGGCATACCTGTATATTGGGAATGCACACTAGTGACACGGAAGAATCTGATAAACACATACAAGGAGCCACTGTAAACTGGGGATTAAAGCAGAGGAAACGTCTCTAATGGTAGAAATTCCACCCACTCACCCCTGCCACAGAAAGTCACTCTGTATTCCTCGTGATAAATGACTTGAAAGTAATTGTGGAGGTGGCAGTAGGGTTTACACTGACTCGCTCTGTCCTCCCTTCCCAAGATTTTAGCATTTTGTCTGTTTTCTAAAAGTCTAAAGGCCAGATTCTGCCCTCACTTACACTGTTACAAGCCCACTCAAGGTGATGGTGCTACTGGGGTGTAAGTGAAGTCAGGATTTGCCCTGACCTTTCTTCTTTTGTTTTTGGTTCACTGAATTTTATTTCTGTAATTCAATAAACAAGGCAAAGAAGGCCAGAGGATATTAATTAAATATGACAGGAGACCACAGGAATCCTAACCTTCTGACTCACAAGGAAATCTCGAAACCAACCCCCAGCACATACCTATCAGCTTTCCAGTTACTCAAGTCATTATATATGCTGCTGAAATCAGGCTGAAAAGTTCACTCTCTCCATTCTGCAACTAATTGCAGCTCTTTGAGAAACTATGGTTAACTACTGAGATCTTGCTTGGCTTTGTGCCTTTGTTTCTTTGTGGGTGTTTCGTTTTTCCTTTGAAAAACATATTTACCTTCCGATTCTTTTTTGCTATCTGATGTTGTAAGGAGATATGGCACTAGAACATTTCTCAGGCCAAGACACTTTCAGCAAACTTTAACACTTGTAGATGGAGTGTTTGGTCAGCTTTTACTTCGGTGGGTGCGCAAAGTCTATATTTCATATCTGGGTGACAGAACTTATATTACTTTAAAGGTTTCATCTATTTATGCTGCAGTTTTTTGAAGACCTGTCTATTTTTATTGAACCCTGCATGCTGGCAAGCAAAGCTAGCACTTCATCACCGAAATGAAAGAATTCATTCTGACAGTTCTTTTTCTTGACTATATTGGTAGTTCCCATACAGGCCCATCCCTGTATTATTTCGTAAGGAAAGGGATGGAAACGATAAAAATAATCTCTTTATAAGAGATGACTTTTCTTTTGGAATATCCCTCCGAGTCCTTTAGGCTTGCCCAGTTATGACCCTGTATTGTGCCTCTATATATCATTTGAATCTTTTGTTATTACGCCATCAAAACTGGATTTTAAAAACATTAATAAAGGGATGTCCTTAGATCCTATCCTGATCTTTAAGCCCTTATGTGTATGTAACTCCCATTGAGCTCAGTGGGGATTTTGTCTGCAGAAGGACTTGAAGTTTTGAGGACTTTGGGCCCAGGTGTGTCTGAGTCCTTAATTTTGTGTGTTAAGTGGTAGTTTCTGAATGCAATACTTGGTCCCACCACTGAGAAACAAATTCAGCCTTTGAGTTTACATCTACATTTCTGCACATGTTTGGAGTAGAATCTGTCCTCTATAACACACCATAAATAACAGGGTAGACACTGTATAATATAATTAAATAGAAATCTACTACAATATACAGAACAATCCTAACAAATAATCTATCAGTTAACACAAACAAAAATCTCTGGCCAGTTTTCAGCTCCTGTAAAAGAAACAAATAGGCCTGCACAGCCCACACCAAAATGAATAAAACCACCAACTACCTTTTTCCACATTCTAAATCTGCAAAGGGGGACTGAAGTGGTCTGTTGAGTGTTCCCTCTGGACTCTGGCACACACAACATCTGTCCCTGGATCCTTGAAGGGAATACACAAAAGAGAGGAAAGCCATTTGTTCATCTGCAGCCCTTATTCACCCATCACTTTGGCATGGGGTCAAAGAGTCTTGGGACCACAATAGTGAAGATAGTAACCTCCTGGAAAGAATTAGGGGGAAGAAATGCATTGTGCCAGAATGTAACTTAAATTAGCAATGATGCATGGTGGAGAGGGTTAAATAAGAACATCCTTGGTATTTTTACCTTGACTGTGTAGATGCACGTACAGAAAGTGACTGTCTTTCTATGCTGAATGTTGGTTCATGTCTTGTCACGTTGCATTATGTGGTGTAAATGTCTCAACCTACACCAAATCTCCCTCGTTCTTTTTCTGCATAACAGAACGTCTGGTACCCACTCTCCAGTTCTGGCCCTCTAAAATTTCCTCTTCCTTGAAGGAAGGAAGTATTTTACAGAAACTTAGTGTTCTTCGGCTGAATTTACCAAGCAGGGTAAAAATCCCATGCAGATCAGGAGGAATTTCAAGGGCAAGTGCTTTCTCTAACACTCATGATTGATAAATATAAATGTATCAGAAGAATCACATTCTTCCCCATATTTGCTTTCAACTTTATTATAAATGTACCATCCTTCACCATTTCAGAAGTAATATTGGCAAATGAATGAGATTCTTCATGGTCTTATAAACCCTTGATTCAGTAGTAAAGGTATTTCATAAACTTCACAGAATTCTTGTTATGAAAAATGATCCTGGGGTTGAGATAGTGGATCTGTTTTGGGGTCTTTAATTCATTTAAATGATCAGTTTCTCTTTGAGGTAATTCTAAAAGTACTTCAGTGGAAGCTCATCTCAGAGCAACAGGGCACCTCATCAAAAGATTTAAAAAAAAAAGGGGGGGAAAATCTTCAATAGAGCCTCTCTCCTTTTATCCTTGATATACTGAGCATATCGGTTACCCCCCTTTGTGAACAGCTCTTTTCATTTATAAGTATAAAATAAATTCAGCTCTTTTATCATGGTGTTTTTGTTACCAATCACCAATATAAATTTTACTGGCTGGTGAGGGGGTGGGGGCGGGGAAGGTTTTGTGGCACAGCGATTGTCGAATCAACTGGGATATTACAGGCAACAAAAATAGTTTGCCCAGTCTTATTTCACAAATTACATAACGGCACAAACAAGTTACATTTTCTGCTTGCCCATATGTATTCGTAATCCATTGCTTCAGAATAAAGGTGAACAGCTAGTAGTAGTGGCAACCGCCGACAGAGGGGTTGCACATATGGCTTTTTGCTCAAGTGCTAGCAAGGTGTGACTGAATCAATAATCAGTTGCAAGACCAAAAAAACACCCTGCATCAAGGTCCCTAAAATAAAAAGGACTTTGTGTGGCCAGAGTCTGAGCTTGGAGCATGATAAGGAAGGAACTTGTCTTTATACCATCAGCCTTTGCACTCTTCCTCCTCCCTGGATGTTTTTTCAACATGCCATTTATTGCCCCTCCTTTTGTTTTCTTCCCTTATAGTCATATAACTGTGCCTAGGGGGATTAACTGTCTGAGGTGGAGTGAGGCCACAAAATGAGATGTTAAGAGTAACAAGAAGGGTTTCTTCAGGTATGTTAGCAACAAGAAGAAAATCAAGGAAAGTGTAGGCCCCTTACTGAATGAGGGAGGCAATCTAGTGACAGAGGATGTGGAAAAACCTAATAAACTCAATGCTTTTTTTGCCTCTGTCTTCACAAACAAGGTCAGCTCCCAGACTACTGCAGCACAGCAGGGGGAGGAGATGACCAGCCCTCTGTGGAGAAAGAAGCAGTTCAGGACTATTTAGAAAAGCTGGACGAGCACAAGTCCGTGGGGCCAGATGCACTGCATCCAAGGGTGCTAAAGGAGTTAGCGAATGTGATTGCAGAACCATTGTCCATTATCTTTGAAAACTCATGGCGATTGGGGGAGGACCCGGATGACTGGGAGAAGGCTAATGTAGTGCCCATCTTTAAAAAAGGGAAGGAGGAAGATCCGGGGAACTACAGGCCAGTCAGCCTCACCTCAGTCCCTGGAAAAGTCATGGAGCAGATCCTCAAGGAATCAATTCTGAAGCACTTAGACGAGAGGAAAGTGGTCAGGCGCAGTCAGCGTGGATTCACCAAAGGCAGGTCATTCCTGACTAATCTAATTGCCTTCTGTGATGAGATAACTGGCTCTGTGGATGAGGGGAAAGCAGTGGACGTGTTATTCCTTGACTTTAGCAAAGCTTTTGATATGATCTCCAACAGTATTCTTGCCAGCAAGTTAAAGAAGTATGGATTGGATGAATGGACTATAAGATGGATAGAAAGCTGGCTAGATCGTCGGGCTCAATGGGTAGTGATCAATGACTCCATGTCTAGTTGGCAGCCGGTATCAAGCGGAGTGCCCCAAGGGTCGGTCCTGGGGCCAGTTTTGTTCAATATCTTCATTAATGATCTGGAGGATGGCGTGGACTGCACCCTGAGCAAGTTTGCAGATGACACTAAACTGGGAGGGAGTGGTAGATACCCTGGAGGGTAGGGATAGAATACAGAGGGGTCTAGACAAATTAGAGGATTGAGCCAAAAGAAATCTGATGAGGTTTAACAAGGACAAGTGCAGAGTCTTGCACTTAGGACAGAAGAATCCCATGCACTGCTACAGACTAGGAACCGAATGGCTAGGCAGCAGTTCTGCAGAAAAGGATCTAGGGGTTACAGTGGACAAGAAGCTGGATATGAGTCGACAGTGTGCCCTTGTTGCCAAGAAGGCTAACGGCATTTTGGGCTGTATAAGTAGGGGCATTGCCAGCAGATTGAGGGACGTGATCATTCCCGTCTATTCAGCATTGGTGAGGCCTCATCTAGAGTACTGTGTCCAGTTTTGGGCCCCACACTACAAGAAGGATGTGGAAAAATTGAAGAGAGTCTAGCGGAGGGCAACAAAAATGATTAGGGGGCTGGAGCATGTGATTTATGAGGAGAGGCTGAGGGAACTGGGATTGTTTAATCTGCAGAAGAGAAGAATGAGGGGGGATTTGATAGCTGCTTTCAACTACTTGAAAGGGGGTTCCAAAGAGGATGGATCTAGACTGTTCTCATTGGTACCAGATGACAGAACAAGGAGTAATGGTCTCAAGTTGCTGTGGGGGAGGTTTAGGTTAGATATTAGGAAAAACTTTTTCACTAGGAGGGTGGTGAAGCACTGGAATGGGTTACCTAGGGAGGTGGTGGAATTTCCTTCCTTAGAGGTTTTTAAGGTCAGGCTTGACAAAACCCTGGCTGGGATGATTTAGTTGCGAATTGGTCCTGCTTTGAGCAGGGGGTTGGACTAGATACCTCCTGAGGTCCCTTCCAACCCTGATATTCTATGATTCTTTGAACCTAAACCATGGAGGAGGCAGGCAACCACATCTTGCACCAGCCTGACCCTCATCCAGAATGTGGAAGATGGAGTTTTCTGGTGAGAGAGAGGTGAAAGGAAGTGTTTTTAGTCATTGATACTTCCAAGTCATACAGAAAGTTTCTCTGTCGGTTGGACTGCATGCCTGAAGGCCTCCATTCGTTGGTGTCCAAGAGAGCCCTCTGTGGCATGATCTATATTTTACCACACCCTTCCACCCTAATAAGTTCCAGCATCTCTACAAGGGTCCACCTTGTTGGTTTTTACCATTCCCCATCCAAGACCAGCAGCTGGAGGGCCACCGTCCTGTCACGAGTTGCTTTTGAGAAGCAGACATCCTGAAACCATTTCCAGGAACTGTCTTTGTTCATGTCCAGGTGGAGTGGCCACTCCCGTTTGGTTACTGGCAAGGATGCCTAATGTGGCAAAGGGTTTAAGAAGGCTTGGCTTTCCTGTGCAAAAATGGACTCAGCCAGGTGAATGACTTGTAATCCCTGGGAGTCCCCCACTGAATGCTCAGAGACCAACAGAAGGTCCTCATTGGGTCCCACCTTGATACCCCTGCAAAATTATCATCTCTGAATTGGCTAACCTGTCTGCTTGCACGCACAAGAGATCTGCATGTCCAAAATGGCTGCCTTTGCCATTTTTGTGGGCATAGGGGACTGGCTGGTCCAGGAGATAAGCCTTTCATCCCTTGGCTACTGGTGCAAATCTGGGCTAAATCAGTACAGATTGGAAATTATCTTCTGTTGGCTGTTCAGTGGCCTGTATGAAATGAATTTGGTCTCAGTCCAGCTCCCAGTGGGCATGTGTCCACATCACTAATCTCATCTCTATTGGCACTGATTGGCAAACTTGCTGCTAGACTGAACCACCCTTTCATCCTCAAGGTCAAGGTCAATGATGGGGCTGTGTAACCAAGCTTATGATACCAATCCGGGGCTGTAGTGTTTCCGTGGATAAATAGAGAACTCTATCCCTTAGAACAGTCAATCCGGCGCCTTTCACAAGCATTACATTCATCCCAAACTGTGTTCTGTTTTTGTTACATTGTAGACACCTTTTTGAAAACTTGGTCCCCTATGGGATGGCACTGCCAGAGTAGCAGCCTATAGAATTGGGAAAAAATGGTTTAGCTGGAAGCTGGGCAGGCACAGTTTAATCAGGGCCAATTGCAAGAGAGGAAAGTTTTTTCTCAGCCCCAGAATGTAAAACAGTAAGACATCCGGCAACCTGATCCCAAAGTAGAGTCATTATTGGGAGACCACCTATCCATTTCCAGGCTTTCAGATTCAGCTGCTTCCCAGCTGCCTTTTATACCAACAGACCAGGTGCTTGCTGCCTATTAAACTTGTGCTCCTTCTCCCCCTGGAGCTTCTGCTGACCAATTAGAGCTTTTTGCCAGATCACTGGCGGCTACGCTGTCTGGGAATCTTTGTGTCCATAAACCTGACAATGTTCACATCAGCCTCTGGCTGTAGGGGACATAATGAAGGGTCCCCTTGCGCCTACAGGCATTTTTTGTGTGCTTTTTAAGAGGTGAACTATTGTGCCGGAATATTTAGCAAGGTTAGGGGATGCAGTTCACAGTGGTTCTGCATGGTTTGCAGAAATTACGACTCTTGCTTTGAAATCCTTGCAGGGTTTTTTTTTCAAATCTCCCTTACAAACTTCCTTTGTTTTGCTTTGTTTTGTTTTTCTCTCTCCAGTGGAGGAGCCTTTGAATCTGTACTGGGTTGGCCAAATTCTGCTCTCTTACTCCAGGTTTACTTTAGCATCAATTATTGGCTTCCCTGGCATTGCCCCAGATTTATAGGAGAACAGAATTGCCTTCCTCTATTAATGAGCCATGTCTGTTGTCCCCCTTTTTAATACTTGTTCAGTTGTATGCAGCATTTATAATCTGATAACAGCAGTAGTCAAGTCCCACTTCTCCTCTTCTTTCTTCTTTTGTTTGCTTTTTCCTGTAAGCTCTGCTGCTGTTCTATTTACCTCAATACTCCAGAATTTTGTAAGTGGGTCCAAAGGAGCTAGTTTCATATAGGAACTCAGAATGCTTCTCTTTGCTACCAGTTGACATATTGCTTCTATTTCACCTTTAATTGGCAATGTGGCTATGTCAAATTGTATTTCCATTTCTGTAGCCTCATCCAGTACCAGAGGGGCTCAATACTTAACTGCAGACTGAGTTATTTTATATGAATTTTGCAGGGAAATCTATTGTTTGTTTCGTTTCCAACTATTAAATTTCTAAACTTTAATATCTTCATTGGTGCTATTTGTGTAGCTGTGGACAGGGCTTTGCATAGCTGCTAGTTGTATCTCTTTGTATTTCAGATTCCAGATTGAAAACTTAAGGGTTGCTAAACCCACTACAATAGAATGTAAATCATTGGTTAGTTTTTCATTTCATTTTCTGTTTAACTGTGGTCTCTGAGGGCTCGATTTTATCCTTTTTAGAAAAGTGCACGTAAGTCCAAAATCCCAGCATAATTTTGCATGTCGTGGGGGCAAAAGAACTTCTACCAGATACCAGTCTCTGTTTTTTCAGGGTGTGCGTGCATGCGTAGACATGTCTTGTTTGTCTGTCAATGGGTTCTTCGCTTCGGCTAAACGTGGCTTAGTGTTGAAGCCATATTTACTCAGTGTGTGTGTGTATATACATGTTTGTATTAACACGTGCACGTTCTTAACCACAGAGGTATTGCCATGATTTTATAGTGTGTCTTCAGTATTCTGACAATTCATTATAGAGCTGAAACCCCCCTGGTCTTTTTTTTTTTTTAATGAACATGCATAGATCAGATAGTAGCAGTGACCAGAATTATGTTAAGTAGACGATGCAATATATGCATATTAAATTGCCCAGTTCAGACTGGTAGAACCATAAATACGTAGCACTGAAAAATATGATGGACCAAATTCATCCCTGGTGCAAGCCCATTGCAGTGAGTAGATTCGCCCAGGAAAGAGTTTGGCCCAATATATTGTCATATTTTGTACTACAGAGTTGCTGTACTTAGTGTGGGATGATTGAAGACAAAGTCATGTTACATACTGGCTGCTCAAAAGGTGACGTACCTGAGCCTAAAACCAGCACCCGCTGTGCTGTTCAGTTCTTGCCATAAAAAGCACCTTCTCACCTACACAGCATCACTGGAGTATTTTAAGAACAGGGTAGGCAAACGCACATCAGGGATGGTCTGGGTTTACTTGGTCCTGACTCAGCGCAGGGGGCTGGACTGCATGACCCGTTGTGACGAGGCCTGGGCAGTCATATCTAATGGGTTAGTCAGGTGCCACAAACAAAGGTCAGAGCTGGAGTCAGCCTCAAAGGTGGGACGTAGGAGCTGGGACTTGGAGTGAGGCAGGAAAGCAGGGACCACAAACAGATGGGGGTAGGATAAGGAGGACAGGAACAAGCAGGAAGGCAGGGCTCCGGAGTCAGGTGAGCAGGCAGAGTCCATGGCAGCAACCAGTCAGGGATTCCTCTAGTTTCTCAGACAACTTCCTTTGCCGCTTTCTGGTTTAACTAGAGCTCCCCAGCCAATTAGTGATTCTGGAAGTTTCCCCCGGTCAGGAACTTTGTGGGCAGGTCCCTTTGTGAGCTAGCGCTTTGTCGGCTAATGTCTCCAGTTATTCAGGTGAATTGCTGGGTGGCAGCCATGGTCTGAGCTCTGCCCAGGGATCCATGGGCCCAGGTTTAAGGCCTGCAGTCCCTTCTGGCCCTACGCTTCAGTGTTTCTCTGAGAAGTAATTTGCTTTCCATTTAATTCTCTCACCCGCGGTGTCCTGAAGTGGTTGACAAAGACAGGGAATGCTGCCAGCTCTCTAGTAGACCTGTAACAGAGAAAAAGGCTACATCTGTGAAATGATGGACTCCAGTCATTGACTTCTGGACCTCCAGGGAGTGTTGCAAAAACCACAGGATGCTCTCGAGTGCTAGATTGTACGTCTAGCTCCCTGCTTAGGCTGACCTCCCTACTGCAGAGCTGTGCAGCCTTCTCAGTCGGGGGCCAAAGGTACTAGTTCCAAAAAGGCAAGAGGCAGATGCTTGTCCCATGCCCCTTCCTTTGGGCCATTTTGGCAGTGCAAAATGAGCAGAAACCACTCCTAATTCCAGCTGGGGATTTCCCCCACATGGAGGCATTCACAGCAGATGCAGAGTCAGGATAGCCAGCTCCTACATCTTCCTCCTTGTCCAGGGAGCAGAGTGGGATGGGGCCGGAGTGCAGTGTCTCTGGCTATCTTCAGCTGGTGGTATGGTTTCTTAGTTAGAGACAGGGCTGGGTTGGAGAATCAGGGAGCCGGAGCTGGTGGTTGGTTCTCATTTTCCCCTCTTTCTGCCTTCCCCTGGGCTGCCCGGGGCAGTGATGCGAGGAAGGGAAGCCATCCTTTACTAGCCACTCCCTGAGCTCAGTCAGAGCTAGGGGAGCTTCTGTTGTGCTCTCCTGGGGGCTCCGAGAGCCTGGCAGGAAAGCAGAGGTACTTTCTCTGTCCTCCCTTGCGATGCACCTGGTGTAAATTAGGTTAGCTTCATTGAAGTCAACAGAGCAATGCTGATTTACACCAGCTGTGGATCTGGCCCATTATCTTTGTTAAATTCTGTATGTATTTTGTTTAATGTGCATGTCTAGATGATTTGGATCATAGGAATAAAACTCCTGCTGGAATCAGGCTCATTGTTTTAATATGCAGAATATATTATTTGCATCGAAAATTTGTTTTAACTGATAATATGAAGGGGGAAAAATCACACCAGGCTAGAGTCTGCCGCCTTTTAATCACACTGAGCATTACTTCATTCCACAAGCAATTCCATTGAGTCAGAACATTTCCCACCTTTGATGCATGAGGTGTGTTAATGCTAAGCACTGGACAGAGTGTGGCCGGAATAGCCTGTGCTATTCTGTGAAACTGGCACATCCCTAGGGAACTGCTAATGTAGCCGAGAGCAGCCCTTAGGCTGCTCTAATTGACACTGGGAAATAAAGCGGCCCCAATGGGGGAGTGGAATGGTAGCTTAGAGCACAGTCTGGCCACATTCATAGTTCTGGCCCATTTTCTTCAATGGAACTGCTTGTGGAGTAAAGTACTGCTCACCATGAGTAAAGTGACAGAAATAGGCCCATAGAAAAAACATTTGGGCTCCAGTTCACAAAAATTCACTAGATACAACTGTCATCTAGACCAGTGCTCCTCAAAGCCGGTCCGACGCTTGTTCAGGGAAAGCCCCTGGCAGTCCGGGCCGGTTTGTTTACGTGCCACGTCCGCAGGTCCGGCCGATCGCAGCTCCCACTGGCTGCGGTTTGCCGTCCCAGGCCAATGGGGGCTGCAGGAAGCGGTGCAGGCCAAAGGATGTGCTGGCAGCCGCTTCCCGCATTGAAAAAAACACCAAAGAGTGTTTAGTTTTGTTGTCAATTTCCACACTCAATTCTGTCTGCTTTGTTTATGCACAGCAGGGGCTTTGGTTGTTACACCATTAGAAATGTAGCCAGTACTTCCTTGTTCTGATCTTTGGGATTTATGCACCTGTATCTCAGATCTCACGATATATCTACCAGCAGGACTCAGAGTATGTTTTATTTTGCTGACTAACCGTTTCCAGGAAGTCAAGCTTTCTGTTTTGTTTCTGTTTCACTAAAACCCTTTTACAATAAACTAAATTTCAGAATTATTACCAGGAAGGCAGATTTTTGAACTCTGCATTTACTATGATGTTTACTGTATACATTAATATATTAGGACAAATTCAGAGGTGAAGTAAATGCCAATGTCAGTTACATCCATTGGTAAATCAGTGTAAGTAGATGTAATTTAAACAGCAAGGGATAAAGGGGTCAGATTTTAGAAGAAAAAGCAACACATCACACCCACATCCAAATGCATCACCGCCACCTGTGGCAGTAATTGGTATTGTTGTGTTTAGTCTCGCTGGAAAGCCCCAGGATTGATTGGGTGTGGAGAAACTGAACTAACCCCTCGCTTCTAGAATTGATGTCTTCAGAAGAGAGATGATGCCCTCAGAGGAGTAGAATGGGGAAGCCTTCACTGATGCCGTATTGAAACTGCTTTATGACTAAATAGAGGACTTCGGTCTCCAGGACCATCAAGCCCTGTAACTTTCAGGAGCACTAAATTCCCTCTTTAAACAAGCATCACCCTCCCTCTCCCATCCCCTCTCCATCTCAGAAAAGCAAAGAGTGAAATAATGAAGTGAAACTGTCACTGGCATAGGTTTTTCAGTGGCTACTGCAGTATGTATGTGCATTTAAATATCTGGCACAGCTACATCAAATGACATAACAAACTGAGTAAAGGAAAATGTGTCCTTTCTCAGGAACAGTGATTATCTGCAAATTTAAACCCTAGATTATACTAGTAACAAGAACCTTATGGCTGTTGCACTAACCTTTTTTCTGCATTTTATCATTAGTACCAATAACAACATCTGCAGGGAGTAATTAGTATCGCCCAGAGGGGAAAGGAATTCTGCTGGAGGACATCATTATGTCTGGAAAACTAAAGATGTTGTATCGTAAGGTCATGAATAAATTGCTGGAGTCTGGGGTGGAGGAGAAAATAGATAAAAAGTTCAAAGTTTCATATTTCTGTTAATGTGCCTAAGTAGAGCACGTTAAAATTTCCATTGGAATGTCATTAGGGAAATTAGTCAGTTCCGCCAGTTCACTTTGCTGGATACCATATGTTTACCTTAGGGGAATGTTTGGAGAGAACCACTTTGGGTTGATTGTAAATGTCACAATTAAATAAGTAAATATTACAGAGCTGTATCTGTGATCTGCACCAGTGCACAGATCCTGTATACCAGCACGTTGGTGTGCCCTATTATGTATATATGCACATATAAATATGTACTTTGATAGACTAAATCCATAGCAATCAGCTTATCTGGACATACAGACACCAGCCACAAACAGCATCCATATTTTGTCTTCCTGATCTGTTTATCTCTACATACCTAATGCACTGTACATGCCATTCTGCATCCATTCCATCTATTTTGTGCATGCCTTGTAAACTCTGAGGGCCTGTGCATGGACATCCCCTGTTGTGGTGATAGGAGTTGCATATATAACTCACATGGTGCAAAAAAATATTCTGCAAATCTTTCCGTTTTCAGAATATCAAATTAGCCATATAGTGAGTACAGTTTATTATTGGCCCTAATATGTGGGACAGTAAATGTCCTCAATTCCTATTGATTCTGCTAGGTGATGAGGGTGCTGCATGGCCCTTAAGAACACTTACACAAAACTGTCACCTAGGTTTTTAAAATGTGAACTTAAAGCCACATTCAATAACAACTCTGTTAGCCTTCTGCATTGCAGAAGCCGTGGAAAATTGATTTTCTGTTTTCCCATTGACCTCAGTGGATCTTGATTTGGTCCCGCAGTGTAAACTTTTCCACTGGATTTTATCCACTTTTCAAAGTTTTAATTTCTCATCTCTTAAACGTTCAAAATACAAAAGCCACCAATTATGGCCACAGCTTTGTGCTTGGCACAGTTGCTCATTTTTAGAATCACAGCTGGCATCAGAATATTGGATACCAATTTCCAATATTTTTTCCCCCGGAAGGCTGCTTTTTAGGCATTTAAGGGCATTAAAGTTAGTGAGAGTCTTTCTGTGGACTTCGATGAGCTTTGTAACAGGCCCTTAAAATGTGAGAGCCATTGTTTAATGTATAGCAAGAGCATGCCTTTAACAGAAACAAACAAGCTTACCCATGCTGTTAAGGCAATCATGAATAGGAAAAGTGCTTATTTCTTTAAGGATCCACAATTTGTTCACACAATAGCACTTAAAGCCTTGGTGTGTTTATAAGCTCTGCTTCCCATTTTACCAATAACTGTTTTGGGGAAAGGAAATCTCCACCTTACTTGTGAACAGAAACAAGACATGTTATCGACTGCCATCTGGGAAGATGGATGCTCTGACCCTCATGAGTCTATTAATATTTGATGCTGATGGATGTGAACTGGCAGCTTGCATTATTGATGGGATTTGGTTCCTTGGACCTAGCCTATCAATACTTAGGGGCAAATTAACAATAATGAGCGTTGCATGCCCAAATCTCTGCCAAGGAATGTAAAAGCCTCTTATTTAGTTTTAGCAACAATTGGCTAATATTTACAGTATTATTGTTACTATTAATCAACTATTCATTCTGATTACAAGTCAACTCTTTGGCGTCACCGGTGCCAGACATCCCATGTGTGTATGCTTGGTGTACTGTGATGTTCCCATCATGTTCAGAATTAGAGCAGATGAAGGGCCTGCTCTTTTTAGTTGCTGAGCATGCCGAGAAGTGCTGAGTAGCCTCAGCTCCTGTTGAATTGAGGTGCTCAGTATCTCACAGGATTGGGCCTGAAGAAGATGATGTCGGAAGTGAGAGGACATGAATCAGGCAGACACTGCTTTACAAGGGGAGATGGACTTGAATGCCACAGTTTCCTGAATTAGGGCTGATCCAATTCCCGTTAAAGCCAGTCAGAGTCTTTCCATTGACATAAGTGAGAATCGGATTTGACCCTTAAAGCCATAAAGTTTCATTCAGATGGATACGAGACATACATTTTGATGAATTGAGCCTTCAACTTGAAATACTGGAGCAACAAAATTAAGCACTTCTGAACGTTTATGATGTCCATATGGATCACTCTGGTATAGAAGAGAGACGTTAAATATCAGGTTATTTATAGCTAGATTTTTTTAATATAGCTGTAATGTTTTCAGGGGTATACATTTGATTGAATTAGCTATTCCTTCCCATCTCACATACCAGATTCAGGCTTTTCACTACACTCATTAACCTTCTGAACTTCACAGAAAGAAAGAATAATCAACATAAGGTGCACAGCTGTTGATTAATTTTACTAAATAGGACAGAAATATAAAGTGCCATATTGCAAGAGGGAAGATCTAGTAAACAACATTTGATACCAGTTTAATAGAACATATAACTCATTAACAACTGGATAGAAATGTACTGCAATATTATCCAGTGAGGCAGGTGGGAAGAGGTGCATGGAATTTACATCTCTTTAACAGTACCTTAATGTATTTAATTCACAGGTCATTCTCCCAAATCAAGTTCAAAATGTTAATAACTGGTTCTGCATTTATAATTAATAATATCTTAGTGCCAGTGCTACAGTTCAAGTGCATTTTCCTATTATATAATTAAGAAGTTAAGTGTATGTGGCAGTTGTCACTCAAAGGGTGTTCTGGAGGTCTGGCTAGTTATAACCAGGGAGAGAAATCTCATTAAGCCAGCTAGGTTGGGGAGACAAGGTGTTCTGTTTTGCCTTTTTAATTCAAGGTTGTTCACACAATTAATATAACTGCGAAGGGACAAAGTGGCTAATTGCGGTTAAGCCACAAAATACAGTATACTTAAATTACGTATCACAATGCTCCCCAAAACCCAAAGACATTCAGAGTAATGGCTGAATTGTCATGATGGTACTGGGCATTTGTATAACACCTTTCTTCTGAGGAGGTCAAAGTGCTTAATAAACATTTACACCCCTCATCCCTGTGACTAAAGTGGGGAAATATTATTGGAGCCAGCCCTACAGCTGGTGCAGATAGTGATAACTCTGCAGAGAATTTGCACCACCGGAGGATCTGCCCCTTGGTATCCATAGTACAGCTGGCTGAATGCCTCTCTAACATCCAGATCAACTCCCGGTTCCCCCACATTAGTCTGGAGGCACATATGACAGTGTGGGTGAAGAGAGCACTTCAGACACCCTGGCTGTCAAACCGACTCCTCTGTGCAGCCAACGTTTTTGGGGGGCTTGTCTCTCTCTCTCTCTCCACTAAAGCCATCACCTTTTACAAACACTGCATTCGCCACAAAATTAGACTAGAGGATTTGCCTCTGGACAGAGCATATTTGTATAGTCTAGCTACCATGCCCCTAAAACAAGGGTTCACTGTACAGCAGAAAGGCTGAAAGTCTCTTACTTACAGTCTCTTACTGTACAATAGAAAGCTGGAAATTCTCTTAACCATCTGTGGATTTGTAGTACTATAAAATCTGACCTTATTTCCTTTTGATGTCTTATTTGCTGCTTAGTGCTGTAATACGTAGTTCCCCCCAGCGAGGTGGTACTTTTTTAGAGCCTAAGCAAATTGACATTTTGTACATTTGTATCTGCTGATAAATGCATAGTCACATCAAAGGAGTGATGGTTCTTCTCCTGGGCATACACACATGAAATCTGCACCTTTGATCTTTAGCTAAGATGTGGGTGTCAGAGCAGTGCGTGGTGGCTTTCTGTGACATAGAACTGCATATTCTAATTGAATTCGCTGAAGAAGAGCTTCAGTCTAAGCTCATTGTGACTTACACAACACTGCTGCACAAAGAAGTAAAAGAGGGGGTATGCTTTCCCTGTACACTTCCGCGGGCTCCTCAGATCTTGGGTCTGGGCATATAGGACTAAGGGAATACTGCTCACCATTTTACTCCCTTGCTGCAGCAGGTGGAGAGGGTATGGGTTCCATCCCCTACTTGCCGACCAGTACAACTGAGACAGCTCAGGGAACACTGTAATTTGCTGCTGATGCAGGCCCCTACCCCAGAGCTAGACAGCAACAGGGGCCAGGCTGTAACCCACAGAGGCGTCTGAGTCACAATGCATCCATAGCTGCTTCTCCGGCAATTCAGGTTACGCATCACCCCTTGTTCAAGGCTCTGTCAAAAGTCACAGTCCGGCCCTAAACAAATGCATACGCCAGCTAGGTTAGTGTATCAATATGAAGGTCTAATGCACTTCGCTACTTAATTTTTCACGCCCATGATCGGTGGTGGATGCATACACATGAGCTGCGTTAGGCTTCGGTTACTGAAAAATCCTTTCTTTGGAGCATTTGTGTTGGCTCAGATGCCACCGAGCTCTGCAGAGCTTCAGACTCTGTGTGTTTTGTGATTAGTGTTTTGTAAGCGATGTTTTGGTTAATATTCTAACATCCGTTCTAGGCGGTTTGTTTTTGGAACTTTCATACCTCCTGTTGAATGGCTGCCAGAAACTTGTCCCTTTCCGCCAAGTCAATCAAACCCTAATTGCATCATCATCATAGGACTCAGAGGTGACTGTTCAAGCACTGAAGACTAAGCTATCAAGTCTCAGTGTGCTGTGTACCTTGCTGAAAGTGAAAGCCGCCTTTATGTGCAGATGAGAATTTCCTGAAATCCATATTTTTCTGCCTGACACTGGTTTTATTTTGGTTTGCAGGGAGACGATTGCTCCACGGCTTGTGGGGCCGGAACCTACGGAGCCAACTGCTCGTCAGTGTGTAACTGCAAAAATGATGGTGCATGTTCCCCCGTGGATGGCTTGTGTCTTTGCAAAGAAGGTAAACGTAATTCAGATGGAAGAGTTGGCTACGGGTTGCATTGGATGCCGTAAATGTCACTGTCCCTTTTAAGTTAAAACAATGTAAATTGTAATTGATTTGCAACTAAGCAGAATTGCACAGTCAGCAGCTCCAGCGTGTTCCATTTGTAAATTATTAACTGTCTCCATGTGTTTCAGAAAGAGTCTGAAATGGCAGAGTTCACTACGGGCTAGATTGCATTTGACAATCTGCCCAGATGAAGGGGTGATGTGGAGCTGCACTGCCGCTCTAGCAGACCAGCGAACAAATTGTGATTCAGAGTCACAACTCCTCCCCCACTGCCCATTGCTGTAGGGGCAATTAGTTACCGCTCCGCGTCTTGTGTAGCAGTTCGCTCCCCGGCGTGCACCTGGACTGCCTCTCTGGCTGGCAAATGGGAGGGAGCAGAGCTAGGGCCCGTCACACTCTCTGCCCCTTTCTCTCAGGGTGAGTAGCTCGTGCTCTCCCACAATCTGAGGCCTTCCTCTCTCCTCTTCTTCCGCTGAGTGGCCGAGCAAGGGCTGTGCTAGTCTAGCCCTGTGCTGTTACCCAGTTAACTTACTGCAAATATTGATTCACAGTGAGCCTGGCTCCCATCTGGGTAAGTGGAACTTCCCTCCATCCAGAGACCTCCTCAACTCCAGTCCTAGTGCTTCCCCAAACACAGGCCCTGGTGTGGTTAGCATTCCCACAGGGCCACCCTTCAGATACACGCACCTCTCTGCAGACTGCGGCACCTCCTTCATGGGGATAGCAGTAGGGTGACCAGATGGCCTGATTTTATAGGGACAGTCCCGATTTTTGGGTCTTTTTCTTATATAGGCTCCTATTACCCTCCCCCCCATCCCGATTTTTCACATTTGCTGTCTGGTCACCCTAGATAGCAGTGAGCATGCACTGCCTGTGCTCAGGGGAGCTCTGGGGCTTTCTGTCTGGCCCCATATGGCATGCTTGAGCCCTAAACCAGCACTGAAGCAAAGAATAATAAAGACTCGAAGAAGAGTTCTATGTAAGCTTGTCTCTCTCACCAACAGGGGTTGGTCCAGTAAAAGATATTACCTCAGCCACCTTGTCTTTCATATCCTGGGACCAACACGGCTACAACAACGCTGCACACAATAATAAAAGCTGGCATTTCAAGCAGGAATTAATCAATCACTGTATAACTCCATTTCACTACAGTGCATAAACCATGGTATTTCTGCTAAACTCCATTACATGTAGTGGCAGCGTATTGAATGCTGCTTGGTGTCTAGCAGTTAAGAGCTGAGCCTCAATGGCTAGGGTGTGTGTGTGTGTGTGTGTGTGTGTGTGTGTGTGTGTGTGTGTGTGTGTGTGTGTGTGTGTGTGTGTGTGTGTGTGTGTGTGTGTGTGTGTGTGTGTGTGTGTGTGTGTGTGTGTGTGTGTGTGTGTGTGTGTGTGTGTGTGTGTGTGTGCGCGCGCGTGCTTCTTTATATTAAAGAGTATTCCCACAAAAATAGAATGTAAAGAACCAGCAGTGACATGTAACAGTTCTTCCACTTATGTTGTATACCAGCTCTTCAGTATGCAAAAGGTCTTGGTTGTTCCAGATTCTCTCCCTGCCTCAGACCCTTAACAGTGCTGGGGCCAGAGAGCCACCAGATCTCCCCAGCTGGTGCAGCCAGCATAGCTGTCTCCTGTATCTCCCCCACCCAACTCCTGGCCCTTAGGAGTCAGAACCAGCAGGCACCTTAGCTCGAGGCTGCTCTAACCTCTGCCAGGGCCAGCCAGAATCAGAAAGCTGCAATTTCTGTGCTCTTCCTCCCTGCCACCTCCACCCTATTGCACCTTACAGATCCTAGGTGCAACAGAGAATCTTGGCCATTCGATCTGTGTGGAAAGTGGGCATGATGCAAGATGTGTTTGTTAACGTGCTGGCTGTAGAGAACAGTGCAATACTGCAAATGGACACCTGTAGCTGTGCGTTCATTTTTCTTTTTTCTAACAATGACAGTTGAGGAAACATCACTGAACATTGTTTCTGTTGCACGTCTCTTTAGGATGGCAGGGGGTTGACTGCTCCATTCCATGTCCAAGCGGAACTTGGGGTCTTAACTGTAACCAAACATGTTACTGTGCCAATGGAGCAGCCTGCAATCCAGTGGATGGGTTTTGTCTTTGTTCGCCTGGATGGCAAGGAGAGTACTGTGATCAGGCATGCCCTGTAAGTATTAGTAGACTACACCTGCATCTGTTTTCAATAATATTCCCAGATGATGTGTATGGCACTCCTAGAATATACGATAGATCGATAGAACGTTTTTGTCATGGGCTCTAATGGAGGAATGAAGAAAGTAATCTGTAAATAACAGATCAGAGTTCTAAGTAGTCAAGTAGACTAGTTACATTTTGCACTACATGCTGTTAGAGCTATCGTCACGTAGTGTGTGTTGTCTCTTGAACATTGTTTTGTGTTCTGAGTTTGGTTCTATTTAGAAGCGGTAGGCATCACGTTTTTTCGCCTGGACTGTCGCATGTTAATTTAAAAAAATTCAACTTAGCATTAAAATGGGCGTGATAGATGATTGTGCACATTTAAGGACCAAAATCTGATTACTAAGGCGCTTTTAAATTTGTTTTTGGAAGGATGGAACATATGGTCTTAATTGCAGTGAACACTGTGACTGTAGCCATGCAGACGGGTGCGATGCTGTCACTGGTTATTGCTGCTGTCTTGCTGGGTGGACAGGTAACATTACTAAGCTATTCTGTGTAATATGCACGATTCTGATTCTTATATCACCTTGTTAGCTCAATTGGCTGTATAATTTTGAACAAAATATACAGGAGAGAGATTATAAGAATTTATGCCGATTAGAAATGCTTATGATGATGGGACAGGATAAATGGCTTTGATTAAATCTGTATTCATATTCATTGAAGAAGGCTTCAAATCCTTGAGCCAGATATTACCCTTCTGTAAAAAGAATTCTTGGTCACGAGGAAGCTGTTTTGGAAATCTGCAAAGTTTTCCTCATGCAGTTTTCTCTTCTATTGTCCTCTCCATAGGGAGACATTTGTGGCCTTGTGGAGCCTGAGACCTTTATATCAGGGAAAGCAACTAGCAAACACAGGGATCCAGAAATGCATGACACTTGTTGCTTCTCCCATGGCAGCGTAGCTCCTATGAGAATCATATGGCCGCAAGCTGTCTCCTCTATGTTTAGACTTTACCCATTAACCACGCTGCCAAGAACAGTAGGTTTGGGGAGCAAGTTGATGCTGGCTGTGCAATCCATTCTCCTGATTGCATAGAAGGAGCAGGGAGAGGCTTTCCATAAGATCTCAGAGAAAGCTGGCCAGCCTTGGAGATCCCAAAAAGCTACCTGAATCAAACTGAGATTCTAGTGCTAAAGAGTCTCTGTGGCCATTGCTGATCTTGGGTCCTTTAATATTGATGTGATTCTAAGAGGACAGCAAGGAAAATAAACCACAGCTTACACAAAGTCAAGCCTCTGCTCTGTTCGAAGCAGGGCAGCAGCAGCTGGAAAACCTATGAGACTTACTTTTAAAAAATGAAAGTTTATCTTTGTGGCTTTGAATGCAAAGTCACATCATTATCCCGGCTGCCCAAGGGTGGCAGTAGCAATGGAGATGCATTAACAATGCAGTTGCATTAACTGTAGCTTGCTTGGGGAACTCAGCTGCTTTCCTAAGAAATGTAAGATATGGAGCAGGAGCAGCACTGGGTGGTATGAGCTAAAAGCAGCCAGCACATTCAGGGTCCTGCAACCCAGGTCCTAATTAATGGCAAAAGCCACTGCCTCCCTCCTGCTGAGTGGACTCCTCAGCACAGCAGCTCAGGTTCCTAGGGAGAAAAGCAGACAAAGCCATGTGAAGTGTTTAAAATTTGAAAACAACTTATATAATTAAATAAGATGTAAAAATAAGAAGTGCAGCGCACTGTTTAAAAACTGGGCTGCTTTTTAAACAGCATACTGGACTCGCATAGTTTAAAACTGGCCTTCGCCAAGAAGATCCATTTTATAAGGTCACTAACACACCCTGAGGTTTGCATTCCTTGCTCACTATACCTAAGTCTCAGTGGCGTAGAGGCGTTCAACTGTCCTTGTGCTTCTCTGCCATCAGTACATCCATGCAGCGGGCTGATCGTGTGTTATTGCTGACTTTTCAATGAGTAATTAGAGCAGGGGTGGCCAACCTGTGACTGCGGAGCCACATGCGGCTCTTCAGAAGTTAATATGCGGCTCCTCGTGTAGGTACCGACTCCGGGGCTGGAGCTACAGGCGCCAACTTTCCAATGGGCCGGGGGGTGCTCACTGCTCAACCCCTGGCTCTGCCACAGGCCCTGCCCCCACTCCACCCCTTCGCGCCCCGTCCCCTGAGCCTGCAGTGACCTCACTCCTCCCTCTCCCTCCACAGAGCCTCCTGCACCCCATGAATCAGCTGATCAGGAGGTGCGGGGAGGGAGGAGGAGGCATTGATCGGCAAGGCTGCCGGTGGGCAGGAGGCACTGGGAGCGGGGTGGGAGAGCTGATGTGGGGGCTGCTGACGTATTACTGCGGCTCTTTGGCAATGTACATTGGTAAATTCTGGCTCTTTCTCGGGCTCAAGTTGGCCACCCACTGAATTAGAGAGTACCCCTTCAACTGGTTTTTTGGCCACCATTCCAAAAGAGATGAAATGATCTTATGAAAATACAGTTAATCCCAGAATTGGGTATAATTTTGGAGGTAGGAAGGAGGAGAGTTTACTGTGTTCTAGGATATTTTCTTTGAACGCCTTTTTGCATGTAGCGTTACACAAAAAAGTGTTTCTTGTCCTCAACTGCTATTCTGTACCTCAGGCCGATATAGCCAAAAGGAAAATTTCCAATAAACGTTCTACCCTTCTTCTCACAAACACAGGCACACTTTCAAATGTACCACACATGCAGGCACAAGCCACTCTTGCTAAAAGTAAGGATAATCTCTGCACTATCCCCCTTGCTTTTTTCTTTCACTACTGGATAATATACACACTTGTTACCTGCTAAGGCCTAACTGCACCCTGCAAATTCTCCAGGCATTGAACGCCATTGACTTCAGTAACTTCAGGATCACGTTCCAATTAGGGAAGAAAATATTAGGTTAGAATTTCAGCCCCGGTTGAAATTGACATCTAGATGGTAACGTGATGGGTATGTAAAAAATGCTGATAGACAAAGCCAACATGTATCTTGTCAATTCTGCTTTCAGTGTTTTTCCATTTGGCTTCACATCGAATAAAAGGATAAATTCGACTCATTTGTGTTTGAAAGTATGTCATTTCAGAGACTCGTCAGTTAGATAATTATATATTCACATTGGTGAGTGTGTCATCAGAGAAGATTAATCTTATGGTCTGAAGTTGTTGTGAACTACTCTGTGATGTGTGCCTTACAAACACGATGGGATAAATAATTCAGGATAAAATTTGTGCTTTCCGAGTTTGCTACTAATTAGACATGGCCTGTAAAAGATGAGGAAAGTTCAGGAACATCTGAAGATTTTTATTACCCACTCACACCAGGCAGAAAAATTCATGTGACTTTCTGATCCTAATGGCCACAAAACTTCATCTGAAAAAGCATATTCGGTATGTTCATGCTATATGTGGGACTCCCATTGGTGCCAGTGCTCTGTGCAAAGATCAAGGGGAGATACAGCCCATGTTCTTTAAAGTAGGTTTTCAAGATGTTACTGATATAAACCTTCAGAGACAGAGACGATGATAGGAACACACAGGAAAGACTGAGTAAGAAAACTCATGGTGGGGGGAAAAGCCTCATAAGGACTGAGTATACAAGGTTACTTAGTAGTAGTCCCCCAACCCCCTGTTGTATTATGATGGCACCTGTTGAGACTCAGTTGTTCAGGGCCGTGTACGGTGCAAGAGACAGTCTGTATCCTGCAGAGTGTACAGCCTAGATTAAAACAAGATGCAATCAGTGGTTGTAACAGACAGCGGGGTGGAGGGAGTCAGAAGTATCAGCAATGGAATCACAAAGTTGCATAGACCAGCTGTGTGCATAAATAAGCAATTCACCATGTCAGCAATAAGCTGTAAGTGCTCACTCTGGCCCAGATCCCACCTTCAGAGAGATGTACATTATTGTCAGTGGGAGTCCCCCACACGTGTCCAAAAGTAGATCTTGGACCTACGTAAACAGATGAGAGGTGAGACAATTTCTCCATGTCTTTATTACCGAAAATTAACCCCAAAAGGACACGTCGGCCTGATACACATAAATATCATGTTACTAGTAGCTTTGGAGATCTCTTGGAAGGAAGGCATCTGTCATTAAAAGAAAAAGAAAAATTGGCAAAGGGCTGTCAGATGGCAGAAGCCAAGTGAGACGTGTTCAACCTGGGCCAGAATCAGATCTCAGACATGTGCAAATGCTGCTGAATTTTGTTTCACATGGAGGAAGCGGTAAATGTTTTAAGAAATAAGGTCTTAGTCCTGCAGGGAATTGAGTGCCCATGGCCCTGAGTCAACACTGCATTTAAGCACCTGCTTAACTTTAAGCACTTGAGTAGTCTTGTTGAAATTAAAGTAAAGCACATGCTTGAGTTCATTGCTAGACAGGAGAGCCAGAGGGTTCAGCACTCGGCAGGACTGAGCCTGAAGTGAGCAAACTCAGAGCTTTTTAAAGATTCGCAAAGGTCTCTCTTGTTCTAAGATCAGCTGTGTATTTCAGCACCCATAACTTTGTATTTTCTTCCTCACAGTGCACCTCCAGCTAACCGTGTGCATCAGCCTTAGACCTGCCAATGTGGTAGTCGTGCACGTTCAGGTTAAAATCCCTCAAACATGGAGTGCTCTAATGTTAATTGTAGTGGGTTAATTTGGGACGTCATGCACATTGGTTGAGTTCCTTCTGAGATAGTATCAGAGGGGTATCCATGTTAGTCTGGATCTGCAAAAAGCAACAAAGAGCGTATTCACCCATGAAAGCTTATGCCCCAGTATGTCTGTTAGTTTATAAGGTGCTTTGTCGCTTTTTGTGAGATAGTAAACACTGTAGTGTGAAATAGTGAACGCTGGAGGGAATAAGTGCATGTGGGAATACTTGCTGATTTGCAGCAGTGTGCAAGCAAACAGAGCAAAGAGAATCAAGAGTCCCAGATCATCTAGTGAAAGCCAGGGGCACTCAGGCATTGTGCTCTGGACATAAGTTCAGGCCAGGATCCTCTTGGGTTTTGTAACTAGAAATTAGAAATAATGGTCTCATTTGCCTTGGTGGCCCAGCCCAGGGTGAGCTTTGGTAGACGTTGTCCATGAAGTAGGCATAATGTCAGCTGCAGGTCCCAGGAAGTACAGCTACTTTGCCACCCTTATAAAAGGGAGATGCTGCAGGAGCTCCTCTCCAAGCCCTGCCTGCTTGGCCCTCCCTTCCTTTGCTGTGGCTAGTGGCGTGAGCCAAGAATAGGCCTTGCACACAGAGAAGCTCAAGGACTACAGTAGGGCCCAACTCTTGCACAGAGGCACAAGAGTGGGGAAGCTTCTTGCATCAACCCTCTCCCTCATGCCGGAGATGAGCCCAATCTGGCCCAATGAGCTTCGTGTTTGCAGCTCAGTTCTGCATGGACAATGACCTCATCGCAGATACCAGCAGCCGGTTGTCATTAATTGGCCACTTAGTTGGTAGTCTCAGTAGAAAGGCCACGGGCTGAATTAATCATGGACATGGATCTGTGCTCTCACCACTGCAGGTGGCTCCTCTAAAGCTGGACAGGAGTGCCGATTTTGTTAACCAGAAACTGTTCACAAAACTGGGTTGGTTTTGATAAATCTCTTGACTCAAAAAATTTTTGGAAAAAAATTGAATTTTTTTGAATTGGAAAGTTTTCGGGTTTTAAGTCAAAATGACTTTTCCTTTTGAAATGTCAGTAAATTCATACTAACGGGGAAAAAAGGGGTTGAAATCAAATCAAAACATTTTGATGGACCCAAACTGAAAATATTTGTGAGGTTTGCGAAATTTTCTGAGAGTTCAACTTTTCATTGTGATTCGGGATGGGAAAATTTTTCAAATCTTGAAAATTTCTCCCAGGATGGGAAAACATTCCATGCCAGGACAGAGGGACATTGGCAGGACTGTATGCGGAACCGTGCACTGCCAGAGCTGTGCTGCATCTCCAAGACCAATGTTGTAGCACCTTTCACAGTCGCACACCACATTCACACACACAGTTAAACAAAGCCATCAGTCTGTGCTGACACACACAAGGTGTCTAATTCCTCTCTGCTCTGACTTGGAATGTTCTGCCTAACGCTTCAAGTTAATTGTGATGGTGCAGATTTTGCTATCCTTTTTGATATTGCAGTGGGATTAAATAAGAAGGTATGGATAGTGGGAAATTTTCAGATCCTTTAAAGTTAAGATCAGCACAATCCTGTTTAGCTGAATTCCTTGAATCTGAAATGCTCTAATCTGAATTCTGGTTATGTCTTATTTTCCGTCTCTGATTTTTGTAAAATACCAATAATATCTAGACTCTCCCAATGTGAATAGTTTGGTTTAGCCAGTAACTCCTCTGATTATCCAAATGATTTTGATGTCCCCAAAACATGCAGAATAAATGGGGTTGTACTGTAAACGTAAGATGGAAAATACTCAACAGTGTGGCTAATTATAAACTCCACTGGGAAAAATCAGCAGGTTTTTTTAATATACGGTCCCATGATTGTTTTCCTTTATTAATCAGGACTGCAAACACAGTCCGGGAAACGATTGTGCTGTTGAGAAAAAGGTATCCCAGTATTTCACTGATGCTTTTAAATAGTTCAGTTTGTTCGTGTTTCACAAGATTAAGTTGCATCTCTGACATGACATAAATACAAAGTCACAATATGAATTTTCTGTCATCCATAATCTCAATCATTTTCATAAATTGCTAGCCATATAAAGCCTAATTGTCTCTTATTACATCCAGAAAGATGGTACAGTGGGTGTGGTAGTCTCAAATTGTAGGGATTTCCTCATGTGGTTGTATACGTGAGCTAATGGGGTCAGGAAATGTAGGCTGGTCACAGATAAGGTTAGCTTTGAGGCATGAGACTTTGCCTTGGAGAGAATTTGTAGGCTGCAAGCGACATCTGCACTGTCACTCAAACACAGAAACATGTTTCTTCTCTCCTGTGGACACATTAATTCAGTAAAACTGATAAGCCTTTTACTCAAGGGAAGGCCTTTTTGAATTTTAAAGAAACAGTGTCCACTTTGACAGTAAGCTCTGAGGTATTTTTAACTTCTCTCTATTTAGGCTCTTTGTGAGACGATGATACACTTTGCAGGGAAGGAGGAAAGAGAGAGACTTTCCATTAAAAAAATATAAAATGCCATAAAAATGAAAGTTTATATTAACATGACACTTCCCCATTTGTTGCAATATTTGGTTTATAATATCAGGGTAAGATTTTTCCCTCAGTTACCCTGGTGTAAAGCTGGAATAATTCTATTGTCATCAGTGGAGATTCTCCAGGTTTACACTTGCATAAATGAGGGTAGACTCTGGCCCTATGCATTTAAAACCAGGAGAAAATCTAGAAGTAGTGCATTTTAAAGTAAGTACAATAGGGTTTTAAGTAGTTTGATACATATTATTTCAGGCACACTTAAAGCTACTCCTCTACCATGGTTACTAGTTCTCTGCAATATTGCTTCACCCAGTGTTTGCAGAGAGGAAAGCATAGCAAAGCTTGCGACAAAACTGCATGATATGCCACGTTGACCATTAATTAAAAACTTGTTTACTCTACCACATAGTCGTCTGCCCTCAGCGTACCCATTGTGGATAAGTTTACCGTGCGAGGGATTTACGGTAGAGAACGTGTGGCGAGCTTCATGATCCGCAGAGAAAATGACAAATAATTATCTTGTCTCAGACCCCAATCAACATCAACCCAGGTTTGATTAACCACGAAGGCAATGGAGCCACCTGAATCAGTTTCATACTGGACATGGAATTTGTGCTGCAGCAGAATTTCAGTGGCGTTTGAGACAGGCTACCATGTTGGTGTGGGGAGCCACAAACCATGGCACATATTTTTGAGGACTGCAAACCAACTCCGCTTCCTGGAAGTCCTCATGCCTTGACCATCGTTGATAAGAACGCTGTGGCTTGGCTTGACCGGATTGCATATGCCAAATAAATAAATAGGAGGTTGATACACAGCACTTCAAAGTGCATTATGTTGTGACACAAATAAGCCTTTTTCTTTTAATCAGACTGTTTCACACTTTCTTGGTCTGTGATACTAAGCATAAAATATTAGAATGAAGCAACAGCAAATTCCTATTAAACATGCAATTTCTAGATGTCTAATACCATTTTACAAGCCGTATTTTAAACTTTATCATTCTTGGCAGTCTTATCCCAGATTTTTAAATTAATAATTTATTTTTGTGATTATTCTGTATCCTTATATTAGATTTAAACAGATGGGAAAACTAGACATTTCAGGAGTCATTTCATTCTCTCTCTCCTCTGGCCTGTGCCTTTCAAATGCAAAAATCATTTCCATCTGAAAAGGTCTGTGGTTACTCTCTGGGTTTCCACAAGTGCCCTTCAGTCTATAAATGTAACATAAGCCTATTAGAAATTAGCTTTAATTTTTCATTGACTTAATTTCAAGTGAGTTGATAAGATTTTAATGTCATTCTGTGCTTAAACATTCTCTCTTTGATGGGGCCCTTTAAGTATGGTTCTTGCTGATACAAGGCAAATTTTCAGAAATCTGAATTATGAAGTTATATCAAAGACTTCACTGATGTCCTGCTATTAATTATGTCAGTGGCATTCCTTGACCAATATCTAGGCGGCCCCAGAGTCTCATCTAAAGCAGACTTAGTTGTGTTTGTCTTAAGCCAAATCGGAACCAAATTTAGGGCACAGTCCAGTTTTGATACCTCGGTGGGAGCAGAATCCGAGTACAAGAAGATAATGCATATTGACTCGAGTGAGACTACACTTGTGCTTAAAGGTAAGCTATGCAGGATCAGGGCCATAAATAGGGAAAGTATGAACATAATTTAGTACAATTTTAATTCCTTTTGGTTTTCATATGTAGCCAGATTCTTATCTGGTGTAAGTAGATGTAGCTCCATTGGTTTCATTGGAGCTATGCTGACTTAACCCAGCCAAGGGTATGGCCCAAAAAGTTTAACTTGGCGCTAGATATTTGCAACTATTTTCTCTTAACAAACACAAATGTATGTTAAACACAAGTTTGAATATGTGTATGGGAAGTTATTCTGTAAGTAGATCTGAATAATAGTTATGAACTGTATAGTGCCTTAAATACTGAATGTCAGAGCGCTGTGTTTTGGAAGGAAGGAAGAAAGAAATGAAAACAATTTGGAAAACAACTAGCAAGCTGAAAATTTTCATGTACATTTTTGATGAAGAACTTTGAAAAATGTAAAATATCTGTTTTCTACACACGCAAAAAGAGAGAAATAATTGAAATTCACTAAACATTACTCAGTATAAATCATTTTCCCAGTTCTACTAGTAGACTAAGATCCTGCCAACCACCTTCCCAGGTCATGAGTTATTGTAGGGGTTAAACAATAAAAGGGCTGGACAACAGTTTAAATTGTTACCTTTAAAAAGCTCCTCCCTTGCCAGCTGATGGATAGCTTGGTTCTGCCCCATTTCATTCCTGCTGCTCCCTGGCCAGAGGCCATGCCAAGAGTATGGGGTAAGGTATAAAGGAAGGGTACTGAAAGGAATGGGCTGAAATTGACTCCCCCCAGAACCCCTGTCCCTTCATCATCCTTTCTCCCTGGTGGCCATAATCTCTCTCTCTCCTCCCTAGTGAGCCCCAGAGAGTAACCCTGGAAATGGGCCAATGCTTAAGGCAGAAAGAAAACCTTCAAAGTTTGTACAAATTCCCAGGTTTCCAGGCTTTATAGCTGAACTGTTCTATAGCTCATTGAAAATGGTGGTAGGAGTGGTGCTCCATAGAGGTGCAGTAGGCTGTAAATGTGTTACGATCAGAAAAACACTTACAGTAATGGGTGTTTATATCCCCCATGCACTGATGAGAGAAAAAACAATTTAATCTTTCACTGGCTGCTGGAGCAAACCTTGTGCTTCATCATTTAGGGCCAGGCTATGGAACCGTCGCTCTGACTGACGAGCTGTAACTCACATGAGTAGCCCCATTGACTTCAGTGGGGCTACTCACTTGAGTAAATGCTCACCAGCATGAATATCGGTCCCACAACGTAGTACTTAGGAAGGCTTCTTGGCTGGAATGGCGCACTGAAGACTACAAAGAATGTGACGGCTGTTTCCTCTGTAGAATAATTTCACTGTGTAAAAACAAAAATCGCTTCTACTCTGCAGACTTCACAGTGGTTATCAATTACTAGTGTTTTCCTTTCCCTTTAAGGGAGATCCCGTTTTATTTATTTCTATCTCCTGCTCTTCACAAACAGAATTTTCTGGTTCTCCGGCCTTCCAGTAGCTGAACAATTTTGTCCTTTTGAATTTTACCCTGGTGTTTCTGATTGGATCTGAGTCAGCAACCCAAGGCAAGTCTAGAAACTGGAATAAACAGAGAGATGTGGGAGTGGGGGAAAGGAAAGCATCAAGAATTCTTTACGCCATCCTGTTTATGTGCTACCATAATCCCTTCTGAATGGATGGTACAGCGCTAATCAGACACAGTTCTGTCTAGTGTTCTTATTGAATTTTCTTTTACCTAATGCAGACAGAAGCAGCAGCATATTCAGTACATAGCAAAGCATGCCGATCCAGTCTGTAATACAAAACAGATTGAAGCAGATGTTATAGATAAGATAAGAGTATAGCCGTATTAAATGAACAATGGGAGGAGAGGAGGGAAGGATAAGGAGATTATTATAGATGATCTGAGACATTTGCTTTGATTGTTATGTATCAGAAAATTAGCATGCCCAGATTTTGGTGAAACCTTTTTCTGTTCTGATCTTGATGGCATCTCCTTGTAAGTTAAACACATTGGGCTAATTGCACTCTGACTTCCTTTTGCTGTCCCACTGAAGACAAGGGGATGGCAAAAAAGCACAACTCAGTCATTGCAGAACTTCACACGCTGAGCTATTGAGCAGACTTGAGCACCTTTGCTTAGGTGCCCGGTTCTACAGTTAGGGGCAAACACTGGCACCTAGACACGAAGGCCCAGATTTTTAAATGTATGTGGGTGTTGATCCACTCAGCCTTGCAACATCCTGCTGATTTAGGAGCCTAAGTCTCATTTCCAAAAGCAACTTGAAAGTCAGTGGTCTGTAGGCTTCTAAATCAGTTGGGTGTTGCAACACTGAGTGGAGAAACGCCTAGATCCCTTTAAAGATCTGGGCTTAAGGGCCTGTTTCAAAGCCCACTGAAGTCAGTAGGAGAGTTCCAGTTCAGTGGGCTTCATGGGGTGAGGCCTTAGACTGGGTATTTGGGTGCCTGAGTGCTCAAGACAGCTCCCTGGTGTGAAACTGGGTGCCAGTTATTGGGGCATATGGCTGCTTCCTAAGCATGGTGCAGCAAGCAGGTTGCCCCACATGGTAAAGGCAGGACTGTGTCTTGTGAAGGCACATTTCCCACTGGAGCTAAAGCCACACAAGGCAGTATCTGGCCCTAAGTCAGCAAATAAATACATGTCTAAAACAGTCTTTCAGCCTGTGGTCATTAGGACATCTACCAGTTTTTTAAAGTGGATATTATTATGGTTTCAAGGTGTGTCCACAAACTAGCATTAAGAATTTTACTGCTGGAGATAAAGGTCAGCTGACAACCCAGAAAGTCAGGCGTGAAACACCAAACTTCAGGCCTCCACTGTATTTCCTGCATAAATTTGATGCCTGTTTGTTCATAGAAAAGCAGTTCTTTCCAAAGCTATTTAAATGCCAAGGATAAGAGATTATTATGACATCATATCATACTGAGAGACAGGTGGAAAAGAGTGAAATGTTTGTGTTGGATCCAAAATGTCTATGGAAGTCACGCCTGTCATTGCTAATTCACGTTACATCTGTCTTTGGATTGTGATTATTGAGAAAATGTTGAAGACCTCATTCAGAGAAATAATTACAGTTCTACATCAATAGATATATAGTTAAACCTACTTCCTATAATTTATCATCCCCAGAAAATAATTACTCTGTGCAGTACATGGATCCTGCTGCAGAAGCTATTGTCAAGTGAATAGATTGGCCCAAAACAGGACACTGGCTCTCATTTATTCGGTCCACTTTTTCTCCCCTCTTTGTTCTTCTGGAGGCAAGGTAGAAAAACAATAGTAGTCTTCTTTAAGAGCGAAAGATACAACCACTGAGCATGAGCAATCTGGAGTGAGAGTCCCCGGTAGCAACCTCACGGCACCATTCACAGGCACTGAGACACCCGTCTCTGGCACCAGATGAGCAGCACTGCTCCCCGGTGCAGTACCGCTCGGCACCACTGTGGACGTCTAGGTCTAGGTCATCTGACTCCGAGGCTGACTCCTGCTATTCGAGGCGCAGCCGGTACCATTTGGACAGCCGCAGTCACAGGCAGTACGCTAGTATGGTGCTGTGGCAGCTGCCGGCACAATGGTCCTTTTGGACCTTGTGGGCCTACCACCAGGCCAAGGGCTCTTTCTCCAGGGGCCTGCAGTCGGTGGCCTCTGAGGGACGCGCACCCCCACCAGCCAGGAACCATCCTTCTCCTTGGGGTTCCGAGACCACGTCGGCTCGTGGCACTCTGCGGAATCCAGCTTCTGCACCTGCGCCCGGCACTGAGACTGCAGTTGACACTGAGAGCCATGGGGCTGATCAGGACGACAACAGGCAGCGGGAAGGCCAGGAGGGCACGGTGCCGCCTCTGGCTTCGTCGACTTAGTCACCTGATGAAGCAGTGACAGGATCTTCTGCCTCTGGATTGCCCCTGGAGTTGCAGGCGGAGGAGGTGGGTTGAGCCTGAGGGGACCCCATGGTTGACTCAGGCACTAGTGGTGCGTTCCACAAGGGCACAGGTCTCCTCAGCGGCGTTCCTAGCCCAGGTCCCAATTCAAGAAATCCGCAGAGTGGCAACTTTGTCGTTGGTTCATATGTTCACCTCTTATTACACCATTACCCAGCACACCAGAGACAATTGCAGCATTCGGCAGAGTGGTGCTCCAGTCAGCGATTCCATAACTCCGACCCCACTGCATAAGTAAGGAGTCACCTATTTAGAATCGATAGGAGCAACTACTCAAAGAAGAATAAAACGGTTACTTACCTTCTTGTAACTGTTGTTCGTTGAGATGTGTTGCTCATTATCCCCCCGCCTCCCCTCTGTTGGAGTAGCCAGCAACAAGTAACTGAGGAGACGCCGGATCGGCAGGGTCATATATTCACTGCCATGAAGGCACCACTCCAGGGGACTCCACAACCAACCCAACGGCTGCTGCAAGGGGAAAAACTTGCTGACAACTGTGCATGTGGCACGCACACCTAATTGGAATGGATAATAAGCAGCACATCTTGAAGAACAGCAGTTACGAGAAGGTGAGTAACCATTTTTATGAGAAGGTGCATAAGTATTTTTTCTTTTTCATGAGCACGAATCCCATCTTTTCAGTGAATGTTCCTTTCCCAGAGGAAGCATTGGCACCAGAGGGTTAATGCAGAATTAGTGCCGTGGTTAAAGGCACTAACCGTTCCCTTTTTGTTCAAATTCTCCCAATTGCAGAGAGTGAGATTCTCATTGCGCGGCCTAAGGAGTATGATCCCCATCTCACCCAGGCCTGGGTTCAAGATGGGCCAAACACTGATGAAATGCAGATCAGCAGGTGTTTTGGCAGTTATAATGAAGTGCCCTGACGGAACCCTGAACAGAGACTGCGTATCACATAACCACCCTGGGGCTGCTTCGTATGAGGGCGGTCATGCTTGCCTTTTATGCTAATAATAAATTCTGCCCTTTTAAAATAATAATTAAAAATCAGCATTTCACCCATTTGGTTCCATGTCTGTTGAGAAAGGTTTGTTTATTGGGTGTAAATGACTATGCAAGGCTCTCTGTACCACTCAGGCCATGTGGTGTATGTGTTTGAATATCAGGGTTGGAAGGGACCTCAGGAGGTCATCTAGTCCAACCCACTGCTCAAAGCAGGACCAATCCCCAGACATATTTTTGCCCCAGATCCCTAAATGGCCCCCTCAAGGATTGAGCCCACAATCGTGGGTTTAGCAGGCCAATGCTCAAACCACTGAGCTATCCCTCCCCACTGGCAGAGTGGTCATACAAGACCACAAATACAATCAGCCCGCTCAAATGCAATCATGGCAACAGGCATTGAGATCATTGACTATGCAGATCCAGTGACCCTGGACACTCCTATACCTCAATGGCATAGAGGGGACAGTGGCCAATACTCCATTTTGCAGGTTGGCTTAAGGGCTGGGATCAAGATTCATGCATTGGCCCCCAACACCTGTGTCTTTTGCTCACATACAACTGATGACTCTGGCTTTATGTAAGTGACCATGAATTTCACTCACTATATATCCCCAAATCATTGTTTGAGAAGCTCTTGGTGTGCTACCAGGGAAGCGTGATTTTATTCTCACATCAGCAATTGCAACAAGAACCTTGTGCAGTAAGTCATTTCTTAGCATTCAGGAAATTGGGTTTATGAGTGGAACTGCCTCCTGCAGCTTTGAGAATGTATTCTTATGGTAGTTGTCTTCCTAATTTGTGCATAACAAATGTGAAATGAGGCATTTGTTCATAAATCACGAACCTTTGGTTGCAAGTTGAAATTATGCTGAAATGTGTGGAATTCAGCATTTTTTTTAATAATTCTGGGAATTACATATTGAACACTAATTGCTTATCAAAAATATTCATCTGCAAATTTCTAAGTAAAGATTAAAGTTTTACATTAAGGAAGCTTCATGCTCCAGTAACTCTGATTGTAAAGTAGCTGGGGGTGATATACTCAACCTTACTATATTGTCAGATTAGGGAAGTGTAAACTAAGGTGCTTCTTCAGCAAAATTCCATACAATGCACATGCCCAGGTTCAAATTTAACTGCTTGTTTTCACTTGCAGTGCAAGGTGGGTATTATTTTTGTGCCTCCAAAAGAGAAGTCTTCCAGAAGAATTACTTTAGAAATAATACAAAGGGGGTTCTGTAAAAATGTATTGCAGAATCTTTTCAATGGACTTTTGAATATTAATAAATAAGAGGTGTAATGTGTGGAATTTGTCTTATACAAAGGCTGTTTTTTCCCCTTCTACATTTTGTTAGAACAATCAGCCTCACAATGACTCATTGCCTCAGATAGGAAGGAGAAGACATCCCTCATTAGTCATTACTTAGGCAGAGTCTTTTCTGCTGCAAAGAACATCTATGGCATTCTAATTCAGCTACTTTTAAAGGAGAGGAGTCAATGTCATTCTTTCTCAAACTTTGGGAAAAGAGACCAGAAATAATGCTGCTTAATTGTCTCCATTTATAAATAGCCCCTCCGCAGGAGGGGAATTGTATTTTTAATACTGCAGTCAGGAGGAAAAGGCACCCATCCTTCTAAATGTATGTCTTGGGTTTAATTCTGGGAGCTCAAACGGGGGCATTTAAAAATATAAATAATAAGCATGTATAGTGTGTAAATATAAAATGTACTTTATTTTATTGAACTATTTATAATACGTTATATACTTACTCCTCTCTCTCTCTCCCTCACCTAAACAAGCCAAAAGATTTTTGTTATGACTGCAGCTTTCCCTTGTATTATTTAGCTCATATAAATTCCCCTGTTCTTCTAGTCCCTTGTCTTTATATTGAACCCTTTTTGTTTGGGTTTGTGTATTGAAATGTGAAGCGGGGGAGTTTTTACTATGGGGTTTTTCTTGTATCTTAATTTGTTTTGTTTTGTTTTTTTAAGTTGTACAGCCTTGGTTGTGGCTTTTAAATAAAGCTATGAGTATCTATTATTAGAAACCCCATTTTAAAATGAACTTTTAACTTTCCACCCCTGCCAACCTTTGTTAAGATTTTCAAGGAAGGTTCATCATAATCATGTGATTAATCTTCAGAAACAGGAAATGTTGGCTCTGTGATATTTCTCAGAGAGTATTTACTTCAGAGAGTTATAAAATGATCTTGAAACTGCACTGTAAGTGTGTTTATAATGACTTTTAGCTGATTTAATAATCCTCAACATTTGGTGACGGTACAGATTACAGCTTCACAAATGCAGTACATTACCTGTAGCATCCAGATGAAGATATCAGAGGCATAGGAAATTACTTGGGATTGTATTTATCCTTAGTAGTGCATTAATCCAGCCTCTGGCTGAGGCTGGATCTTTCAGCATCTTTGTCTGCATTTATCCCATTATGCAGTGGGAACATGTGCATGGATGATAAAGAACTTCTTCATGTTGAAAAAGTAGCTGGGGCACATGTACACCATCAAATCTTGGTGCAGCAGTTGTAAAACACCTGGTGTGGTAATGCTGTTAGGAGAATTTTTAAGCCAATAGAAATTTTTCATATCGATATCTACAATGTGCCAAAGCTAATACCACTTCTTACTGCTGGCAGCTCTTTATGTCTCAGCTCCTGATCTAGCAACCTTTTACTCACCTGAGGAGCATTTAGTCATGCAGGTAGTTCTGTTGATCTCAGTAATAGGTCCTAGTTGATCTCAGTGGGCCTATTCGCATGAGTAAGGGCTCCTCACGTGGGTAAGGGTTTGCAGGGTCAGGTCCTTAGTTAGTTTGATTCAGGTGTCTATAGAGACACAGCACAAGATTGTATTTAAATGTCACCGGTGAAAACAATACTAAAGAAATGCAGCTTTTAAGTTCCCTGGCAGGGTTTTTCTGCACCTTTGAAGCTTTGATTGTCATAAGAATAAATGTCAAACAATTGCCTTGGGAATAATTTGAGGCTGAATTTGCAATTGCCAGTCTCCACTTGTTTACATGTCAAATTGTGTGCCGACAGACTCCTGCCCACATGTCATTGCTTGCAGGATCAGGACATTAATGTATTAACATACAGACCCTCTGTTGAAAACACAGCAAGCTCTGGGGTGAAATATGGCAATGGTGCAATAACACAGACACTATACAGCGGTTTAGGACAGAAAATGACAAATATACTGGATATAATTGAATCTAAGTACAGTGGGGAATTTGAGAACTAAAGTATTTTCATGGCGCTATGATTCGTTTTTCTTTTTCAATCTTTTATTTCACAGCAATGGTTTTGTGACCAGATTTCAACGGACTCTTTATTTCAAGACCTATTATTTGAGATACTTGGTGATCTTTAAAAATTGTTAGTCCTTGATCCCACCAAAGATGACTAAATTATGTCTACACTGCGGCTGGGAGTGAGGCTCCAGCCTGGCCAGACAGACTTGCCTTAGCGGACCTTGAACTAGCATGCTGAAACTATCAGTGTGGACGTACGTACGTTGCGTTTTGGATTGCAACTCGGACTCTCAAGAGAGCCCAGGCTGCCACATCCACGCTGCTATTTGTAGTGTTCTTGCTCTAGCTCCGCTGGTATGAATCTGCCTATCTGGGGTGGGCGGCTTGCTCCAGCTGTTGGGGTCGACATACCGTAGGGCTCAATCCTGCAGGATTCACTGCTGTGCATTTTGAACCTTCAACCTATCAGGCAGGTAGGAGAATAGTTATTTTCTAGCCAGGCTCCCTTGCTTGCTCTAATACCCTGTAAGTTACGAGCCTACCCGAGCATCTGTTTTATCAGCGAACTGAATGAGCCGTGCTGAAAGCTAATGTATCCATTTGCATTCTGTAGGCATCCATTGTGATAATGTATGCGCACAGGGCCGCTGGGGACCAAACTGCTCCATCTCTTGTAACTGTGAGAACGGGGGATCCTGCTCGCCAGAGGATGGGACTTGCGAGTGTGCGCCAGGATATAGAGGACCCATGTGCCAGAGAAGTAAGACTTTCCATTTCTGCGGTGGGCGAGGTGCTTCTGAAGCAAAGCAAAGCAAAAGAGGAAGAAAGAGAGGCCCAGAAAAGGCCTGTGGTAGTAAGGGGAAGAGATCTCATACCAGTGTGCTCCTGCCTCATGTACCCATTCACCCATTAGGGACTGCCCAGACCACAAAAATGATTGTAGCATGGTAATTCAGTTCCTGGAGGGCAGCGTTCTCAAGAGAATACCAGATGTTGCATTATTTTGGCTCCATAAGCGGGTCTAGAGAATAAAAAAGGAATCCACAGGGCAAGATATTATTGTTTAATAAATTGTTTAGATGTAGGCAGAACCCGAATGCACAGCCCCCCAGCAATAGCCAGTCCCCCATTGTCCTTCCGAAGAGCCTCACTGACATAGTCAGTTGTGGGGGGTGGGGGCGGCAGGTACCGCTGTACAATGCTTTATCTGACATTCCATAGCCATTAGGAAGGGGACGTTTATTGCTGGAAAGGCGCATCCTCTGTGGGTACAGAACTCAGGAAGGTTTGGGGCAAAAAGGAATTAAAAGTTGTGCCAGGGTAACTGTAGGATGCTCTGTTTTGGGATTCAGCGAAAGAGCACAGGCTGGGCACAAACAGAAATGGGAGAGAGGGAGGAGCTTTTTATGCTTATTTTTATTATTGTGCTTGAGTGTCACATGAGGTCCAGTGAACAAATGTAAAAGACTCTGGAAGTAGAGATCATCGTCCGTCCAGCACAATGATCAATGGAAGTCAGATTGGGCTTGTTATATACTGAAGAGTGGCTAGTCATTGGCTATCAAAATAATTGGAACTGACATGATGTTGCCACAAGTTAGTTTCAAGAGCCTGCACTCTAGAAAAAGAAACACACAGGCTAGATATCAACCTGGAATAGCTGCAGTCTCCTGCTGCATATTAAAATGTGCCAAGGAGATAAAATCTTCTCATTTGCCTTATCTAGAAAACCATTTCTCTTCCCCTGTACCTCTCATTTGACACTTAGCAGGGCTGGCTCCAGACCCCAGCGTGCCAAACGCGCGCTTGGGGCGGCGTCCCACGGGAGGGCGGCAGGCGGCTCCGGTGGACCTCCTGCAGACGTGCCTGCGGAGGGTCCGCTGGTCCCGCGGCTCCGGTGGAGCATCCGCAGGCATGCCTGCGGGAGGTCCACCGGAGCCGCGGGACCAGCGACCGCCAGAGCGCCCCCCGCTGCGTGCCTCCCTGCTTGGGGCGGCGCAAATCCTAGAGCCGCCCCTGACACTTAGTAGCTCTTCATACATCTGTGGAGACCACACACCATTTTCTTGCTATCTAAAGAGAGATGGATTCACTTTTATTAATATCTTTTGCTGCGGTACCCCTTCACACCCACTGTCCAACCCCAAATCACATGCCTCCTCTGATTTTTACAGGCAACACTTGCCACCAGCACACACTCATCTCTAAAAATAATTTGTAGCTGCCAGTTTTTATTTAAAGCCCTTATAGTGGTGACCTCTGTCACTGCTGTAGTTAATGGCCTATAAGCATTTTCATTAAAACCCCCTCTTTCCGGGTGCTTCAGCATATCTGTGCCGCTGTAAAACTCCTCTCCAAGGCTGACACATGGCACTCAAAGCTTCAGGGAATTGGGCAGGAAATTGTATTACAAGTTTGAAGCCCTAAGAGTGCAAAAGCAAAGGAAGTTAATAGTTTCTGGCCTTCCTGAGCTGAAAAACAGCTTAGTTTTATCAGCTGAAGGCATGGAGGGCATAAGGGGCAACTCCTGTCCCCAGAGCACAGCTCCAGTAATGAGGCTGTGCTCTGACAAGGTCCACAGGGTACTTGTGGGAAGAGGAATTCTTCCCTAAGTCACAGAGGGAGTCCGTGGCTATTCATGCAGTAGTTCCCAAGCCTCTGAAACCCCCTTCTGTGGTGGAATGGCTAGAGGATCCAGCTCTCTCCCACACTGACCCTACAATTCCCAGGGCTCCGTCATGCAGTGAGCCTCTAAAGAGTACAGCTCTGAAGCTGCAGCAGAGTTTGGCCTCCCTAAGCGTATTCTCAGAATCCTTCCCCTTCAGGAAATTCAGAGTTAGGGATGGAATCCAGGGCTAAAGGGCAATTTTGCAAAAGTGGTACCTTCGTACTCAGCCGGTTTGCTTTCGGTGTGTATTCAGAATAACTTCACTGACAAAAAGATTGGATAGTTGTTAGCCCTCCAGAACCATCTGGGAGAGGGATTCGGATTGCTTTATGGCTACGGTCTCATCAACAGAATTAGCAGCTAGGTCTCAACTGCGGAATCTGTAGTAACATAAGGACCTCGATCCCACAGTGAATTTATGAGCTGGCAGAGAAGTCATCATTTGGCTATAAAACTGAGCCAGTGGGGAATCTCATGAGTAAAAAAGGGGAAACACATGATGTAATTTTTGCATTTTTCTTCCTGCAATTTACACTCAGAGTGTGTCTGCCTGTTGCAGGGTTTTCCATACACCATGTGCTTAAGAACAATAATGCAGGTTTAGAAAAGACACTTAGCCCTAATTCTGTTTTTATTCATTTGTGTGCAAATCCTACAGTGTTTTTTAAGTTTTAAACAAGTTAAGCGCGCAATGTCTGGACTAATCGATATAGGCGTCTGTTGTGATTGCCCATGCAAATGGGGCAATCTTGCATGTCGCTACCATAATTACCCTTTTACTCTCACAGTTACCTTTGTTGGGTGCTGCCACTGCACAAATTAGATGCCCAGTTGCGCATGTGTTCTGCATCTAATTTGTTTAGAAATCAGGCACTTAATGTGGGGGGGTATAAGTAACGGAAAGCAATTTCTGATATATTTTATCTGATATTTTTAGAAATTAAATGAGGCTGTTTGCCTTAGCTTATGGCACAGGCCGAGAGCCCTTATAAAACTGATTAAGGGAGAAGGTTCTGATCTTAAAGTCTATGAGAAGACCTCTGAACTCCAGTGACTACTTGATCTTGTTCTTGCTTTAGTTTGTTCACCTGGCTTTTATGGGCATCATTGCAGTCAAGCATGTCCCCCGTGTGTGCACAGCAGCGGGCCTTGTCACCATGTTACTGGACGTTGTGATTGTTTGCCTGGATTCTTTGGCTCACTCTGCAACCAAGGTACCGATCCCAAGATACTCTCATGCCTACTTTTTCCTACATTTATGTGCAAGGGACTCTTTGCAGCAAGAACTCTTACAGACCGTTTTCAAGTTATCTGCTTTGTTCTTTAGTCTCAGCAGTTTAGATCACAAGAAACTGTTTTACTTCACGGGTGAAATGCAAATGGGTACTTAGTCATCTTTTTGTAAATATGTTGTACTCTGACATGCATAAATAAAACAGTTCTGCCGCTCAATATTTAAGCGCATATAAAATGTGACACTTTCTGTAAATAAATCTGCTGTTCCATCATTTCATTTTCCTTCTGTTAATCCTAGTGTATCCTAAAGGGACGATGACACTTTCTAGTACACTTTTTAAACGCAAGAGGCTCACATCAGTTAATATAAATATAAAGGCCAACATGCTGAAACTTGGGTACTTAAATCTAAATAGAGGGCCAGATAATTCATGCGACCCGTCGTGGCAGTGAACAGCACCTGGCTCCGTGAATGGTGGCATTGAAATCAGGTATTACTGAACACAAGGAAAGGAGGCAGGAAATTTGTTCCGGGGCACTTAAATTAGTGGCTTGATTTTTCAGAATTGCAGAGTGACCCCAGCTCCCATTAAAGTCAACTGCTGAGCACCTTTACAAATCCAGCCACTCTTATTTAGCTGTCTGATTTAGGCACCTATGTTTGAAAATGTTGGCCTCAATTTTTTAGTTGTATCCTACACCACCTGCAAAGTCACTGCCATGTTGTGCAGGACCTGATTTATTGCCTGCTTCTATGAGTATTTTCTACAGATAGATTTAATAGAGATTACTCTTAATGGCTACTGTTCTGGTTAAGTTGCAGGCCTTGTAAAAAATTGAACTGACACTTTTTAATTACCTGTTTTTCAGTGAGTTACAAATTACAGACAGTACTTATGCAAAATCATTAAACACAGGTTAAATATAACTGTATGTTTTCTTTTCCCTATGCTTTATATTCAGCTAACCAGTATACCAATTGATGTATTAGAATAAACATACTTCAGTCAATTTGTCCATTTTATGTGAAAAGTTAGCCAAATTTCAAAGTGTAGAACTGGACTAATTATCTGGCTAATAAAACTCAGTTTTATTTTTGTTTAACTGTTGAGTACTTCTGGGTTTACTTTGAAATGTTGATCTATCCAGCAGAATCACTTTAAAATATTAATGTCCTAATTAAAATCAAATTGTGTTGCAATTTGTCCTAATGAGTTATCGTGTAACTTTATATTTCTAAAGAGAAGAATGCTAGTTAATGTTTTTCTTTTAAAAATAATGTGAAACAAAGATTGTACTTCATATTATCACTCTGCATTGACCTTTTTCTAGCTATCAAGACATTTTTTCATGGTAGCACATACCTACAGTACACTCTGTAACATCAGAAATTCCATGTATTGACACAGTTTTACTTAGAATTCTAAGCAGCAAGCAACTGAGCAGCTGTTTTTATAAATATTTTTCATAACCATGTAGCAAATTGGATTGATGATACATTACGGCTGCCAGAACACACCTGACATCTCAGTGGGACTCTTAGTCCCACTTCAGAGCTTTTATAACTAATTAACATCACAATCAGGGTTGTTCTGCCCACACAATACTTGCATATAGAGGCATTAGTAGTCCTTATTTCAGAGCTGTGTTTAAAAATATCTTGAAGCTAATAATAAATGTTTGTTTGGTGCTCACCACTTGAAAGGAGAGTCATCATATTAGAGTGTAACCAGGTTTCCAAGCCTAAGGAGAGCAACCATGTTAGCAGAATAGTTCTTCTGCTCTTTCTGTGTTAACATCCTTTAGTACATCATACCAGTCTCCGAGCTGGAGGAAAGACAAGCAGATGCTCACACGATCCCACCGCTAGCCTCCATCTCCCATAACCGGAAGTTTCACCTGTGTGATGTGTAGCCTGTTGCCTGTGTCAGTGTCAGAATTAGTATCACAAATCTATTCTCAGGCATTAGTGTTCCATATTGCAGAGTAAATCAGCTACATTTTTAAGGAAGCTTTTTGAGAACTGTTATTTAATTTTAAAAAAATCCAGTTCTCATTGAAGTGATGCTACATCTTAAAGATGCAATAAAAATATTGAATTGAAGTACTGTGAATAGAGCATGGGATGGAATAATGGGACAGAACACAGGTTGACAGAGCCTTTTAGTTCTTTCTGCGGCTTGCTGGTTTTTCTAACTTTTTTTCTTTTTCTTTGTTCTGTGTAGTTTTATCTCTTTTCATTTAGAGGACTATTCTGTTTAGTACATAATTTGAAAGTCATCTTTATCCCTCTTGGAGATAAGTCTGTAGCTAGACTATATGCTATTGTCCTCTTCACCATGCTTAGGTTTCTGTGGTAGTAAGGGTAGAGGATGGTATACTGAGCAAATGAATCACAGCTCAGGATTTCAATCTGCGACGGATTCACATTCAGAATAGATTGAGGTCATCTGCAGTGAATGCATATAAGGAAGTGAGAATAGTTGAAATGGTAAAATAGTTGAATAATTCAGAGAAGTGCCTTTTTTGACATCACTATTATTTACAAGGATAGAAGTCCAGTTCTGTTTGTTACATTCTTCACAGAGATGGACTGTGTGTTTTATCTTGTTTTGAACAGACATCTGTTTTTGTCAGGGAGCGCAGCCAATAAGAACCCAACAATTCATTCATTGTGCAGAATAAGACAAATACTGAGCAAAGCTTTCCATCAGTTTTAATGTTAAAGATTTTCTATAATTTTGCAGGAGGTTAAAGACATACCGATCTATTCATTTTTATATTTCTTTGCCTACACTGCAGAGAAAAATCAGACATAGCTTTTTTCCCCATCTTCTTGAGTAAACTGCGCTTGGTGAACCTATAGGAATAGTTTTGGTTTGTTTTAATTTGTGGAAAACCTCTTTTAATAAAGCACATACAGGCATATCTAAGACTTTTGTTGTGGTCCATTGATAAACATGATTATTTTTTATGATTTTATCATAATGGTAAAACTTAGCTTACAGTGATGGCTGCGCTTGTAGATCGCTAGATAGATGCTGACTGAGAGAAGCCTGAATTTTCAGCTGTAGCACTTGTGCTTCCTTGTTTTTTTCCAGGCTTACATGGTGTAAATATTCAGGCCTTGTTGGCTTGTCATGCCTTTCCGTTATCCTCCTAGGGCCTGATTCTGCAAGGTGCTGAGGGTCCCAACTCCCATTGACTTTGCTGAGAGTTGGAAAGCTCGGGAGAGATTTTCAAAAGTGCCTGAAGGATTTAGAAGCACAAGTTCCATATCTCCTTCCTCATGTCATGTTGAGATTTGCAGGATTTAATGCAGTGTTGTTGTCACATCAGTCTCTTATATCATGAAAATAATTTTACATTTCTTCACATGTATACGCTTAGTTGTACGGCTAGTGATCTTGTGAAGGGGGATTGTATATTATAGGCAAACTCCCTGCTGGTTTGTATGCTGCTGTGCATCCCAATATGAGAGACTTACACTCTGTGCATTAATGACTTCAGGTACTCAGGTTGTGTACCTTTCCACCTAAGACATCAGTGCCAGGTTAAAAAGAAATGTTTTCAATTCCTCGTAATATGCATCACATTAACGAGACTCCCATTCTTGGGCCAAGCAGGCAGAGCACAGATAATTGGTGTGTCAATAACTTCCAGCACTCTGCCGAAAGATGTGCAGTATTGTTCTTCTGTGTTCCAAAGATTTATTCACAGAAAGCTTGCAGTAGCATGCAGGGCAGATGCAGTTAGCTCCTCAGTGTAGCTTCCAGCTATATTCAGTCCACATTTGTGGATCTCAACGTGAATAAGTCTAGCCTTCTTGAGACTATTGTGCTAGGAGATCCCACCATTAAGACTTTTTTTTCCTGATATTCAGCGTAAATTGTTCCTTTCCTTAATTTAATCCCAATCATTGTAGAATCAAATAAATGTAGGGCTAGAAAGGACCTCAAGAGGTCCTCACATGCTAAAGCAGGACCAAGTATACTGAGATTGTCCCTGACAGATGTATGTCTGGTTATAATCTCTTGAGCCACCTTAACAGTTCCATCCCTTCTTTGGAGTTTTCTTCCCTCTGTAGGCATCATTTGGCCGAGTTCTTAAATCAGTCCCTTCTCCCCCCTCAATTATGTCTCTGAATTCCCTTCCATTTGTTTTTCTGGTACTGCAGTGCCTACAACTGATTGGTCTGCCCCCTCCCTTTAATTTCTTTCAGTTATTGTAATCTTGGGTGTTACTGGTAACCACCTTTTCAATCAAAAATATGGGTTTTGAGATGCCAATGTTACAAGAAGGTGTTTTATACCCAGAATGTTGCCAGCCAAAATGGACTTGGTTAGCGTCTTCCTTTTTAGGGTTTTTTTGGTTTAGTTTGGGTTTTGTTGTTGTGTTTTTTGGAGTAAGAGTTGTCCCTGTTTGACTTACACCCTTTCTAGGACAGGTGAATATCATTATTACTTGTAACCAGTAATTGCTAGCCATTAAGTCATATTATTTCCTAACACTTGTGTCTTGTATTTCTACAGTGTGTGCCAGTGGACGGTATGGGAAGAACTGTGCTGAGGTCTGTCAATGTACCAACAATGGCACATGTAATCCTATTGATGGAACTTGTCAATGTTTTCCGGGATGGATAGGGAAAGACTGCTCTCAGAGTAAGCACAATTTTGGTTTTTACATATTTTATTTGAGTTTTAAATGTGCTAAAGTTGAGGACAAAAATGATATTTCCAGGGAAATCCCTGAAGTGTTCTAGCAGCCAGTGCTTTATTCTCTTTATAGCTTATTTCTTTTAATTAATCTGTTAGCTTTGGCTTGAATTAGCTTCTGCACTGGAATTTGCATGGATAGTTACTAGCTCCTATGATTGTATAGCAAGGTCACAAGCTCTTCTCAGTAAAGAAAGATCCATGCTCTCTTTTAATTTCTAGTTGAATTCCATTTTTAATCACTTTCTTTCACCTATTACATGAGAAATTATTAGCCAATAAATGTTTTCAGGTGCCAGGCCCACACCGTTGAGAAATTCAGAAGATGATATATTCCTATTAAATGTAATTTAATTGTAAAAGGCAATGTGGGTTTGGAGGGATGCGTGGCTTCTTGCTGAAAATTGCCCAGGTAGAAGATTGACATTTGCTGATCCCAAAGTGTCATTTCCTGAACATGTTCCTTAATTGAAGACAGATCACAGTGGGAAGCAATATCCTACCATTCTGAAATGTTACTTCATATTCAGGATACGACTAGCATATTAGACAGCATTCAGAATAAAATATATTAAACTTCGGGTGATAAAGTATGAATCGGATAAAAACAGATGGCTGTAATTTTGCTATTATTGTGTGTCTTCCACAGGCAGAATATTGCTGTCACTCAGAAAAATAAAAAAGGCTGTAAACTCCATGGATTGTTCATTATATTTAACCGTGTAATTGGAAAATGACTGTTAGCGTCTGTTAACCTTGAAAAAAAATTGGGTTTTTTGCTTTCTGAGTGGGACCTGATGGTTTCTTCGGGGTTAGAAAATGTGAAAGTTACCAAAATGAACTCGGCATTCTAGCTGGTGTCGTTCTAGGGCTGTCTACTGCAATCTCTGAAGTCAATAGGTAAACTCTTCCACAAAGAAATGGGATTAGACCTCCCAAACACTGAGAGTTACTTGGGGCGGCTGAGAGGGAGAGCCGCAAAGGAGATGGTTGTGGCTCCTGGATCCCAAAGCCAGTTCTAAAGCAGCTGGAGAAGCGTGCAAGTCTCCTCTCACAAAGGCAATGTAGCCAGATGGGCATTTCTGCTGGATTCTATGTGAATGCCTTGCACCAGATCCTCCCCTAACTTGCACCTTGTGAATTCAGTGATCTTTTCTGCGGTTTAAGTCATCTTTCCTGTGTATCCTGGCCACCCACTTAGGTAGGTCTGTCATACACCAGAACCCAGTTATTTACCTTCCAAGCTGCAGCCAGTGGAATTTCATGGGCTGGCTAGCGCGCAGAGATTTGTGTACAACATATGTGGCAGCATGGCTAACTCTACAAACCCTAACACAGCGGTTGTATCCCTCTCTCTCAAACTGAGCGCCCACAACACAGAAAGAGGGAGAACTCTGCATCCACTCCCATATCAGGCGGCATGGAAATGTTCACCACTGCTGTACATTCAGGTTGCCTGTGAACTATTTCTTGCCTTATAAATTCTTGTCTTCAATATGAATCAATGGGAAGTGTCTTGTTTTTTCTTTGAAAGGCAGCAAAAATACAGGTGTTATGCTGAAGGGTTATTAACCGGTTGGATCTTTTTACCTGGTACTAATAACTATGTGACTTACCGCAGTCACAGGAGGAGGCTTAACATGCTAACTTTTGAAAAAGCATGAGCATACTTGAAGACCTTAGTTTATCTAACAAAAATCCTCATAAACGTACACAGTCGGATGTTATGGATTTGAATTTACCCTTCACGTTCTTTACTTTTTTACAACATTTCAGTACTGCTCTGTAGTACAAACTAGGTCAATAGTTTTAGTACTTGATTGCAAATCAAATGTAAACCATGAATAGCTGTGTTGTATTATGCAGGAATTCCAGAATATGAGGGGGGAAATTAAATTACTTTCGTATCTTAAAACTCTGTCTAAATTGATTCTGTAGATAAAGCCACTGAGGCAATAAGATTGAATAGAATATTTAGAGCAATATGCTGTCTGGATCACGGAGATGTACCTATCTCATAGAACTGGAAGGGACCCTGAAAGGTCATTGAGTCCAGCCCCCTGCCTTCACTAGCAGGACCGAGAACTGATTTTGCCCCAGATCCCTAAGTGGCCCCCTCAAGGATTGAACTCACAACCCTGGGTTTAGCAGACCACTGTAGCACCTCACAACTTTAATGTGTTTCTCCTCAGAACACACCTGTGAGGTAGGGCAGTGCTGTTATCCCCATTGCACAGATAGGAAACTGAGGCACAGAGAAACTAAGCGACTTGCCCCGGTCACACATGAAGCCTATGGCAGAATAGGGGATTGAACCAGTGGCTCCGAAGTTCTAGGCCAGTGCCCCTGCACATATGGATCAAAAACCTTGAACCTACAAATTGACCTGGCTGATGGACCAGTGTACCTGGTATGTAGCTCCATTGATTTCACTGGGTGTAAGGATCTCCCAGCATGGATCAGGTTGCAGGATGTGGGCCTAAATTTGAAGAAGGTTTTCCTTGGCTTGAAGCTAATTGCTGTTGTCATGAAATCCCTGTATTAGAAAGTAAGCTCTGCAGTGTGTAGGAGGCTGTCTTTGTATCTTTGTGCAGCACCAAGCGTGTTGTCATCGCTTAACAACCATTAGTAATAATCACCTGTTAGTCTGAGTTATTAATTGCACTCTCTCTCTCTCTGTAGCTTGTCCAGCTGGTTTTTGGGGACCAGATTGCTTTCACACGTGCAACTGCCACAACGGAGCAATGTGCAATCCTTCCGATGGAGAATGTAAATGTACCGCTGGTTGGACTGGGCTCTACTGTACTCAGCGTAAGGCTTTTAGAGACACTGTTCACCTGTCGGTGAATCTACCAGAGTATATGCTGCTACCTTGTGTCAGTTCCGGGCATTACAACACTGTGTGTTAATACACACGCTAGCATCTGCGAATCATTTTATCTTATCACACACAAAAAAGGCCCGTCAGTATTGAAGGTCTCTAATAAAAGGGCACCAGCCACATAGTTTTGTGACTTATTTTCATATTTTCACAAGCTGTAAGTAAGATCCAGGCCTTTAAATGCCCTGATATCTAGAGCCTAGTCCAGACAAAAATACAGCAGGCTTCTCAACCTGTCAAGGCCAGGTTTCAAGCCTTGAGCAGGTTCCTGTAAGAGAGAAGGTGCAATTCTGGAGGGCATGCAAGAAGCTCCCGTCATTTGCAAATAACTGATTGATCTGTAGCCTTTAAGATAGTTTCTCTCTGTAACCAACTCTTTAAAAGTACAGTTTATATAGATGGTCAAGTTTTCCTTTGAATCACTAAAGAGGCAATTCTGAAAGATGCGGGGCAACACTGTCCAAGAACATTGACGGGAGGTTCCTCCCTGCATTTAGAGTAACAAAAAATATTATTAAACATATGTAGACCTTAAAACCCTTTGTACTTTTAATGCTACTAAGTTTATGTGTATTTCTGATTCTTTCCTTGTTCTGATTTTTGACAGGTTGCCCAGCTGCCTTTTATGGAAGAAATTGTGCCAATGTTTGTCAGTGTCAGAACGGAGCAGATTGTGACCACATCACTGGGCAGTGCACATGCAGAACTGGATTTACGGGCAAACAGTGTGAGCAAAGTAAGCAGCAACGTTTCTTCATTTTCCATTTCTCCTGGGGGGTTTTTCCCTTTAGAACCTTGGTGGAAATTATAGATTTGGCACTGCTCGCAATTCAGCTTGAAAGAGGTTTGCTGTAATAAACATATTCCCTGAATTTCTTTGAAAAACTGGGAATTATTCAGGCTGATCACTAATCTTCTCTTTGTTTTCTACTGTAGTTTGTCAGGTTTAAAGGAATGGAACACAGGTTTGACCCCCAAATAGAAATCAATACAGAATGACAGGCTTCCTGGAGCATTTCTGCCTTTGGGTTCTAACAGTGCCAGGTTTCCTGGAGCTTTATCTGTCTTGGGGTTCTAACTTGGCCCTGGGCAGTCAGTCAAAAATTGTGCTTTTTCTTGACAAAATGCTTGCTAAGTAGCAAACTATGGAATAATCTGATGTTTCCAAATATAATGCTTTTTAAAATTAAAATACTCGTAAGTCATGGAGGGTTAACAGAGATGGAAGAGACCTATGAATTCATGGAATACATCCTCATGACAGTCAGGGATAGTCTCAGTTCCTGGAGGCAGGTCTATCAGATATTAAACTGATACTGCACTTGGTCCTTTGAGGCATATCAACCTGTTTGTGGGACTGTGGAACAGTACAGCGAATTCAGTGTAAAACTGGGAGAGCTGGATGAAAAAGGAGTGGGGGTGGGGTGGGGTGGGGCAGTCCTTCCTAGTAAGAAGCTACAGGCATGATCTCAAATTTGTGCTCAATGATTTTTGCCTCCTGGAGTCCCTTCAGTGTTATCCCAACAAGTCCTGTATCTCACTCAGTACACAGAGCATTTTCTGCGGCGCTCCTGTTAGCACTATTAAATAATGTGACAGATTTTCAAGAGCTCATGATGCAACAGCTGCGGCCACAGTTGTGTATGCAAATCAGCTAGTTAGACATGCAGTCAGGAAGCAGTACATGCAAATGTGAGGTATTGCAGACCCAGTGGTCATGTGCTCATTGACTTTTGGAATGTGTGCATCGTTCCTAGATAACCCTTGGCTTTCAGAGTGACACGGACTGTAGTGTGGTTTGCATGCCACTCATTTCATGCTATGGAAAGCAAAGAATGCAGGCTCTCCTTAGCCACAGGGGAGCAAAGGGCCACTAAAGCAGAAATGTCCAATTTGTGAGCCTTACAAATGACCGTCTTTGCATCCCAGGGAGTGTTGGGATGTCAGGACAAAACCTGATTGGCAAAGCTGGCTCTGAACCATTCGATGCTATCCCGAGCTGTAGCCGTCAGGAGGGCCTCACTGCCCAAGCAGCCGATTCACACACAAGAGTTTTAAGAAACAGGAGGCGGCCTGTCAAAAAGAGACATTTCTATTTATCTTTCTGCCTTCCTTCCTTAGGGATTTCTGTAGCACCCGTCGCCCTCTGTAGCACCCAGTCACCTTTGCAGCGAAGCATTTTCACCAGTCTTCTATGACTTAGATGCCATGGGGGGAATTTCCAAAGGCGCGCAGGGCAGTTAGGGCCCTGACTCTCACTGAAAGTCAGCGGGAACTGGGCACCGAGGGCCCTTTTATGCCTTTGAAAATCTCCCTCTAGTGAGTTGCCAGCACTGCCGGTTTGGGGAATTCTTTACTGCCGCTAAGGGGTGTTCACTGTGCACCACCCTATTGCTGCCCCACACCGGCAGATGTCACTGCTACAATGCACCAGGCCCAGCTTGGGCAGCAGGACTCTTACAGAAGCAGCAAAGAATCCTGTGGCACCTTATAGACTAACAGACGTTTTACAGCATGAGCTTTCGTGGGTGAATACCCACTTCTTCGGATGCAAGTCACCCTCTGACCTCCATAACCAATATGGTTTTACAACAGCTAGAGATTAGAGATGAGTTTTAGGCACTGCCTTGGGCAAGGGGTAGTGTGCAAGCAGCCTCAGGTGACATCGTGCCTCAAGGGCAGCCCTCCGAGTAACAAGTCCTCCCCTGCTTCCTCCTTGCGTCCATGGATTAGTAATTTATTCCTGGTGTATATTCTTGCCAGCAAGAAATTGACTGCTCAGTTATTCTGCCCAGTAACTGAGGTCTGGGTGGGAAGAAGCAAGGGGCTCTGCCCACTCCCTTCCCCACCCTGCCCAGGGAGGTGGCAAGCAGAGAAGTTGCCTCACTTACTCCCATGTGCCTGGACCCAAGGTCCAAGTAGCCCACTTTGGGGATTTTTGCTCCTTAGTCTGAGTCAGAATGGAATCTAACTGAGCCATGGCGCTTTACACTCTGTTTTTGTTGTTTTTATTTCTTGTGTTTCATTGGTGTGAACCTAAGGAAAGTTTCGCTGTTATGGTGAAACTAGATCCAATGGACAATAGCCTGTTACCAGTAGCTCAAGTAAGTGCATGGCAGTATTGGAAGGATGTGCATTGAACTAGAGGACTGAGTGAGTGTTTAACAATGGAATTCAATGACTTTGCAAGGATGCTGGCATTGGTGATTGTAATTGCCGTCAATTTCTTCCCGGCATATTTAATACCAAGGGCCAAACAACTTCTTCTAACAACAAAGAGTAGGGTAGGGTATCCTGCATGTGTTGTACTTGAATAATTACCAGCTTGTCTAATGTAGTAAATCAGAAGAGAATTCCCACCCACTTATTTGAATTCCGAATATACGGTGAAATCCAGCTCATCTTCCTCATGACATTAGCCCAATTGATTTCTTTGCTTGCATACTGGTGTGCGCCTAGCTGATATTGTAGAGACAAGATGGGTGAGGCAATATCTGGACCAGCTTCTGTTGGTGAGCGAGACAAGCTTTTGAGCTCGCACAGAGCTCTGCTTCAGATGATATTGTAACATTTCTGCCAGAATTGCAAATAAAATCCTAGAAAATAATATCCGCGAGCTTCTAAGTATGTGTTCTTTTATTCATCCTTTTAGATATATGTGTATATATTGATGAGATGCATTAATATGTTTGCCTGTGTGTGCATGCAAGAACATGTGTAACTAGTTTGCTCAGTATGCTCAGTTAAAGATGGTGTACAAGAGGCTCATTGCCATCTTAGTTGTCCATTTGTATGCACACTTATTGCAACTGCGCATGCAGTAGGAACATAACCACATAGGAAATTCCATACTGGAACAGACCAGTGGTCTGTTCAATCCAGCATCCTGTCACCAATGGTGGCCAGTACCAGATGCTGCAGAGGAAGATGCAATAGGCATTTATGGGGTAACCTGCCTTCACTGAAGGCTTCCTTCTCCCCCATTAGTCAGAGCTTGCCCTATGCCCTGAAACCTAAGGGCTTCTGATGCTTCCCAAACTTGTTTTTATTTTTAATAGTTACAGTCACTCTCCATGTTCTTGATATCCTTACGAAAGGGTAAACATTCTTGGGACCCTGCAAAGATCGGACACCGTAATTGAAGCATACAAATCCAAATACTGTTTTTGTACCTCATTCTGAAAACCTAGCCTTTGAGTTGATATAAAACTGTGCACTAATTAGAACAATTTTATTTTTCTCATCTAGAAATTTGCATGCATAATGCGAGAGAGAAACAATTGTATAACTTATTAAATGTGTTATGAATCATTATACAGATACTGGCTAATATTCAATACTTAATATCAACGTTTGGCTACAAGAAGTTACTTATCTAAGGTTGACATTGGGAAGGTAGCATCATGCTGTGACATTTGTTCATAGTAAAATATAGGAAGTCATATCTTAAAACCAGTAACATTTATTATAGAGAAACATAGCAACTGTATATATATATTCAAGAATGCGCCTTCTCTATATAAAGTAGTAGGAGTTGCCAGAACTTGTTTACGGGCTTTCTTTCAATTTGTTATTGAATGTTGCCTGAAGAAGCATAATAAGCTGCCTACAGATTTATTGTAATAGGCCATCATGGTAATTGTATGAATAAATTTCTCAGTTAGACATTCAATCATTTTGTCTGTGATAGAAATACAAGAAGTCTAATATCATATAAGCAGAGTAAACCAAACCATTCAGATGCTCAATTTTGTAATTCAATCTGCACTATTCTGTCTATCTTTTGGTATTAGTGGAGGTAATTATGAATGTATGTGGTCTTTTAGTAAAAATCTATTGGGTTCTTATAAATATACATTAAAAATCACATTTGCAACTCTTCTGGAAAAGTTCTACAGAATGTAATGGAGAATGATAACCTCTGTCTAGAATTTTTAAACCTCTTCTGAAATTCTGTAGAATGGACCTGTAGGCACTTAATGCAATTGCTAGGGAGATCTTTTCATTTCTGTAGAACCTTATCGATTTCATCCCCATAAAGTCCTATCAGACTATTCCAGAAGTAAAATTAAAACCCACTAACTAGCACACCAGGCTATTGTTGTTGTTTGTTTGTGTTACCATAGCTCCTAAGAGTCCTAGTCATGGACCAGGACCCCAGTGTGCTAGGCACTGTACAAACACAGAACAAAAAGACAGACCCTACCCCCAAAGAGCTTACAGTCCTAAGGATAAGACAGGAGACAATGGTGGATACAGACAGATAGGGTTGTACAAGGGAACAACAAATATAGAATATTTACCTCCTGGATTAAAAGATTAAGATGAACGCTGTGGGTGAAATCCTGGCCCCATTGATGTCAAGCTCAGATTTCCCCCTTCCTTGATAAAAGTAATAAGGTTCTCTCCAATCCTTACAGAGTGCCCACCTGGATCATTCGGTTATGGTTGCAAACAGCTATGTGAATGCATGAATAATGCTACATGTGATCATGTCACTGGTACATGCTACTGTAGTCCAGGCTTCAAAGGAATCAGGTGCGATCAAGGTATGATGAAATTCTGTGCTTTAAAAAAAAAAGCACTTTCTTAAAACATAAACCTTGAAATATGACTTGTGCTATTCAATTTACAGTGTGTTATGAATTATTTTTAACAGCGGCTCTTATGATGGAAGAATTAAATCCCTATACTAAAATTAGCCCCGCTCTCGGATCAGAGAGGCACTCAGTGGGAGCAATCATTGGAATTATTATTCTCCTTCTAATTATTATGGTTTTGCTGGCACTGTTCGTGTGGTATCGACGGAAACAGAAGGAGAAGGGGCATGACATGCCAAGTGTATCTTACACACCAGCCATGAGGATCACTAATACAGATTACTCACTTTCTGGTAAGGGTCTTTTTATGTTAATCAAATGGGGATTCACATTACTCTCAGTTGGAAAAAATGAGTTTGTTGTGTACAATATGTAGCACTTTGCTTCAGGAATGATTGTACCTATATTCTTCCTCCAAATGTTGTGAGCTTTTACACTCACTAAGGGATTGGGGGGCACGCCTAACACACAGCTTGATATCAACTAGGTAGCATGTGAAAAAATAACTACAGTATACTGCCAGGGACCATGGCATGATGTGTGCAGTGTTTAATATATAGGGGCCGAGCCCAGCAGCCCTTACATGGACTGCATTCCCCATTGAAGTCAGTAGGAGTTTCCCCTGGGAGGAGCTGCAGGATCCAGATTATTAAAGTGAGGAACGGGATGACTGTGTTAATTGTGGGATTTTATCGGACAGTGGCATCTTCTGTTTTGGGAGGGAAGATTTGCCCCCTCCCAGTTGGTGTCACCTTCTTCTCGGCAGCCCCTGTCTGCCATCCTCTTACCAGCTGATGAGGATGTGTGAGAGAAAAACCAAGCTCTTGTGATGGTCTAAAGGGAGCGTTAATAGCTGGGCAGTTCTGCTCATTTGTTTTCTTTATCTCCAGTAGTTGGAGGAAGCTCTTCTTGATGGCTTGGTTAGGTTTTGGAGAAATTTACCTTTTCTTTAGTGACCTTTTCCCCCCTCTCGGTTCTTCCTTCACTAATATAGAGTAGGATGCTCCATGGTGAATTCTCTGCTGGAAGGTTGTATCCTGCCCCCTGTAGGGAGCTCCCTATAAGCATTAGCCCTCTAGCTGTGGTTTGTCCCTTAAATGGCTGAGAGGCTGGAACTCCTGCTCTTGAGGTGAACAGAGGCTTCAGGAACTGGTGGAGACAGATCTAGCACGTGTGTTTTCACCAGTCCTGCATTGCCCTCGGAGTCCTGCTACTCATTGCTGTGTCTGACTTGCAGTAGCCCCCGTGGTGACATGGAGAAATCATGCCCTGTGTGAAAGGAATTCTTTTGGGTGTGAATTGCTGCCACCTATGAAGGACATGGAAGGGGGTCTATCCGTGTCCAGCAAAGTCAGAGCTGGTCAGCCTCAGTCACAACTTGGATGTGTTCAGGTGATGGGTTCTACAAAGGTATCAAGACTTCAGTTCTGATGGCATGTGCACGCTTGGCTATCCTAGAACCATAGGGTTACAAGTTGACCACAAGGGTCATCTAGGCTAACCCCAAAGATGAGACGAGATGAGATGCAGCATCTCAGACTTTGGCTTCTCATCCACTCAGTCTGAGCTCTTCTCTGGTCCACCTAGCCTTCCTCACCTGCTAGCTACAAGATAAAATCCGCCAACAATAGTCCTCAGATCCCTTCTGCCTATCTCTCTTGTTGGATTTTAGTCACAATGTACGTATCTGATGGAGCTGCCTATTTGGGTAGACCGTAGTGTGGGACAGTTGCCAAAGAGGGCTCCTCTGACCATCAGGCCAGAGACCAGCACAGTTTGGCATGCAATTTGCACTTCAACAGGATTGGAAGAGCCAAGCTGTGAACCCCCAATAAGAGAAGTGTTGCAACCGGGCTGACGGTGAATAGTTATGAAGTCAAAGCCAGCCAACCCTCCCCTAAGTGGAGAGGAATGTTCTGATCTTCTCAGACATTCATTTTCTTTCAGGTTGGTTTTAATTTCTTTAAAAGGTTTAATCAACTTAATATATTTTTTTGGTTTTATAATTAATGGCACCCAGTATGTGCAAGAGGCGCACTGGAAAATAGTTGCTGTAGTTTTAAATTGCTGGGCAGAGCTGGTCCAGCCAGAGAGGGGAGTGAGAATTGCACCCGTTTCCTTTCCTCGTCGATTTGCTGCAAATGGAGAACTTCTCAGTTAAATCTGATGGCCTCCCAGTCGGACGTTCTTCATCAAGTCAAAAGATCTGCTAGTGCTAGGAGTGAACACTGCCTCTCTCACCCCTGCAAGTTACACCTAACAGACAACTCCTCTGCCCATGGCACGTAGACGGAGCCGTTAAGATTGTGGCAGCCCAGGCCTTGCTTTCGCAGGTTGCTGAATTTCTTTACACCACATTCTCCATTCCCCCCCCCCGACTTGTAACTTTCCATCCCAGGACTCATTATGCCCTCATCACTTGTACCTGTTGGCCTAGCTCTTGAGCAGCTGCACATGCAGAGGGAAAGGGCCGTGCGGATGGGTGACTTCCAGGCTGCTGCACAAATAGATGAGCTCTACATCTTCCACATGCTGCAGCGTCTGGGACACCTTCGGGACCTGGTGCAAGAATAGAAAATAAATCCTTTTACATGAGACTGTCGTGCCCTGTTCCAGGGTGGCCCAGTTACAGGCTGACGTGCCAGCTCCTTGTTCCAAGGAGCAGATACTGGGGCTCAGCGTCATTGTCTAGGCGTCCCTAGAGGGACACCGGATAATAATTACTTTAGTTCTTCCAAGTCCAGCTCATCCTGTCCGGGGGAAGCTAGAGCTGGGGGGAGGGGGTTAGGTTTGGGTCTGGGTTCGGGTGTTTTTTGAATTTTTCCTTATATGATTTTTTGACAGTAGAATTGTTATTGCTCAGGAGCCTGTAACTGAGCAGGGTCTGCCAACCCTTTTCGCTGGGGTCACAAGAACAGTGCTCTCCCCCCTCGCCCCGCATCTCCGTGTGCTGGTGGGAGGATATACCATGCTGTCTGACCTGGCCGTTCTAGCCGCTCTCTTTGTGAAAATCTCCTGTTGGTGTCAAAAATAGTTCTGCAGAGCTGGCCTTCGTTTTCATAGGGCCTGATGCGAAGTAACACATGGGGACTCCATGCTACTCCCTGCCCACTTACGACTGGGCCCGTCAACTCCTCCCCCAGCTATCTTCTGCCTGTCTGTAACGCCCTGAACTTTGACCCTTTCCCTCACCTGTTTGGGATGCTCAGCAACTTCTGCTGCCTGCTCCTTCTATAGCCCAGAAAGCCAGGAGGTGAAGCACAGAGAAGGAAATAGGGGGCTAGCGATTCAGACAGGAGCACAGATAGGGAAGGCTGGCAGTCTGGCTGGAGGGGTGTGGTGGGGCCGGGGGTGTTTGGTGGGAAGAGGACAGTGAACCTTGAGGATAGGACTTAAAGGTTTTTAAGGCCCGGCTTGACAAAGCCCTGGCTGGGATGATTTAATTGGGGATTGCTCCTGCTTTGAGCAGGGGGTTGGACTAGATGACCTCCTGAGGTCCCTTCCAACCCTGAGATTCTATGATTCTATTACTTCAGTGCCACCACTCATGTCACATACACCTCAGGCTGACACTGGAATTCTGTACATGGGTTGAGGGCACAATAGGATAAGGTTATTTCTACACACTCCTGGGTACCTACAGTGACTCTCTAGTCGTCCTCACCCATATGGAGCAGCTTCTTACCTAGCCGTAGCCACGCTGCCATCAGCTAGGAAGCATGAAGCTTCAGTGCCCAGGGACGTCAGTGGGAATTTGGCTGAATAAAGACTGCATGATCAAGCCCTAAGTGGGTCAGCTCCACAACATGGTTATCCTCTGTGCTGTGCACAAATTGTGATGCCAAGACCATTATTTTGCTAGTTTCCTTTAGTGGCCTAGGGCTGCTCCTGTGTCTGGAGTCTGTGTCTGCTCCCTTTCGGCTCGCTGTCTCCCAGAGATGTAGAGTAAACAGTGAAATTCCTTTCCAAAGTCACACATTATTTTAGTTCTGAAAGATGGTGTTAGAGCTTTGACTTTTAAACATTATTGAGGCCAAAAATCCATGCTCATGTGTAGTAGAGATTATAAAAACAGAGGGCCCCATGGGCAACCCTTAGACTATTTTGCATCAGTGGACAAAGAATGTGGCAGTAAAATAGACTCTCTGCTCTCAGGTCTGCCTGGCTAACGATGGGAAAGAGCGCTATCCCAGGCAGGGAGAGCAAAATATTGGATCTAAACTGCATCACGTGGATCTGAAAGCAGAAGTTCTCCCCGAAGCTTGAAAGCAAGTACATACGCCCAAAGATGAGAACTGTACACTCACTTCTGGTGGAGTATTTTAAACCACATATCACAGAACCAGAGCTATAAGTCACATTATTTTTACTGGGTCTGAGGGTCTGTCTACACTACAATTAAAAAAACCTGCGGCTGGCCCATGCTAGCCAACTCGGGCTTACTGGGCTTGGGCTCAGGCTAAGGGCTTGATTAATTTGCAATGGAGAGATTTGGGCCCATACTGCAGCCCAAGCTCTAGGATCTTCCCACCTCACAGGGTCTTAGAGCCGGGGCTCCAAACCGAGCCCAAACATCTACACTGTAATTAAACAGCCTCATAGCCCGAGCCCCGCAAGCCTCTGTCAGCTGGCATGGGCCAGCCGCTGGTTTCTAATTGCAGTATAAACAGCCCCATAATGCTTTAGAGCTGAGGGGGGTTTCGTTTCTATGATATAGTTTAAGGATTCCTCCAACTACATGTTTTTGTTCATTTGTTTGCACTAAGGGTGAGGACCAGCACGAAGTCCTACGGGGCTAAGTGGTGTCCAGGGCTGTGGAGGCTCTTGGCTCAGGGGTGAGTTACACCACAAAAACCGCTAATTGTGCAAGCACCACCCTGATAAGTAAAACTGACCCCACTCCTGCTGCGAAAAGTTCACAGTATAACAAAGACCTTTACAGATGAGGGTCCTGATGCTGCCGTGTGATCTGCTAGCACCAACCCTCACAGTCAGAGTCCATATGCTCCCATGAGTCTCTGCCTGGGTGCAGGAGTCTGCTGCAGCAGATCCTATCCCAGGATCACGGCCAAGCGATGGAAGAAAACAATACACTGGTGTGTGGTTTGTTTTTTAATTATTTCATTGCTTCCAAATTCCCTCTTTTGTTACCAGACTCTGTGCCTGGCTGCCACTGCCTCACTTTGAATTCTTCGGCCTGATTTCACCAGAGGACATGCGTGAGCAGATCCTTATGTCCTCCTGTTGTCCCACTGTCATCACCAAGACTCTGGATCGTTACGCCTGTACAGTGTCCCATTGAAGTCCGGGAAGGGGGCTGGTGTTGATCCTGCTAGGTGCTGATAGAGGTGCTGGAACTACGGTGCTGGGGGGGGGGGCTGCTGGACCCCCTGGCTTGAAGTGGTTTCCATCATATACAGGGTTCACAGTTTGGTTCAATGGCTCTCAGCACCCCCACTATACAAATTGTTCCATCACCCCTGGGTGCTGAGCACTCTGGCCCTGATCCAGGCGTTAGCGGGACTACTCATGCAGTTTAAGTGCTTTTACTGGATTGGGGCTGGAATGCTCAGCACCTTCCAGAATTGAGCCCAGCCTCTCATGCTTGTGTGGAGATCTTCATGGACCCCTTAGCAGGATAGATCCTTCCATACTAATGTGCATTAATCATAGCCTGGCATCCCTGGGTTTTCACAGTTTGGAATGGATACAAGCCTTGCCTGAGATAAGTTGTTTTTCAATGGGGACAGGAGTTGACCTGCACTTGATGAATTTTCAGCCAGCATTTATTAGTGCTTCTTGAACAAGTGTGTAGAAATCGGACACTGCTAGTCAAGGTGAATCAGCTTATGCGGATACTTAATGGAATTGCATAGAAGTTGTCATTCTGAGTATGTGGTAGTGCCAGTAGTAAAGGAAGAAAAGGTTTTTGGCAATTCAAACTCATGTATTTATCTCTCAGTGAATACAGACTCATTAATCCGGCACTGAGTTTGATATTCGGGCAGCCTGGTAACACTTTTTCAGCTGCTTTTAGCTACTGGTTCTTCTCAGATATGAAAAGGGGCATTACAGATAACAGTGAGGGTTACATGTCAATATCACTCAGCTGGTTGCATTCACCTCTAGGCCAGGAGGTTATGGATTCAAGTCTGTAACTGGGACATACACAATACTGACACATACTTCAGTGAAGCTCTCAGGAGTACTGCCCCATCTGATCTTTTGTAGAGGCTGTCTCGGTGAAAGCTAAAGATCCTCTGTCTTTTAGAAGGGTGTGGGGGGACCCAAGTATCCTGGAGAACATTCAGTCTCTCAGTAAAGCAGGTTCAAGGCTGTGTGTGAAGTACTTTATTTCTGATGGGCACATAATGGCTACCACATTTGTGCTCCAGTTGCAGTTCTTGTTTGCAGTCGCACAGTGGTGGCCATGTCTTGTTAAACTTGATTGTAAATGTCACAGAATTATAGTCCTAAGAGATGGAAAGGTCCTGGCAGGCCATCTAGGCTCCCTGTCCCCTGCAATGTGCAGCATTGTCCATACTGTATATTCACTCTGGATCTGTCTGTCTGCATATTTAGATACTTATATAGCCCCTCGCACTGTCATAGCTGAGTACTTAGGGGAAAGAGTTTAGTTATTCGGGTGCTGTGGTTAAAGACAAATGCACAAATCCTATCTGAAGGAGGTTAAATACAAAGACCTGTAAACAAAACACTGTGTAAGACGTGACCAGAATACAGTACACCAACTTTAATCCTTCAGGCCTGGAATCACTATACCCTGGTGTGATGTATTTTGTTGGCAATAGGTTCACAACAAATATCTGAAACGAAAAGGTTGTATCACAGTTAATGCAAGAATTCAGCCCTGAATTGCAGCCAAAGTATATTTGCAGCCATCAACTGTTCACTAAATTGCTCTGGGTGATCCAGCAACAAGTCTGCATTGTCAAAGGTGTAGGTTCATGTGTGCCCTCTTTACTCTGTATTCTGCCCTAGCACTTCTGTTATGTGCACAGTACAGATGAAACCCTACAGCTGACTTTGCAAACTAGATCTCCACAAGATGTCAGCAGAGCAGAGTACATGTTCACACGAATACGCACATGTGTTGGGTAAAACTAATCCGTTTGCTCTTTACAGACTATTACTCCGTTTGCCTGTTGTGCTGTTTCTTTTTTAACCTTTCTAACCTATCCTCCTTTCCTTTGCTATTCAAAGTCACATTTCAACAATTTATTGTTAAACTGAAAAAAAAAATCTGGATTGGTGTTTACAGGAGAACTGCCAATATAGATACCATGCTACTCTTTGTAAAATATTTTGTACAATGAATAAGTGTGTTCTTAATTAACAAAAGAAATACAGAAATGTGCCTTTAACTCACCAATACAGTTACTGATGTTTGCATTTCAGTGGTATAGCACTCCTTCCTTTAAGCCTTTGATCAAAGACAACTATAGAAAATATGTTTAACCCTTGGTACAGACATTTACAGGACCTTTCTTTCTAATATTATACACTCATAATAAAAGGTTGTAATTAAATGTTCATAAATATTATTTTCATTAATGGTTAGATGGTTTAATCTATAGAAGAAAGTGTGCGATAGACTTGCCATTCTCCAAGTTTTGCATTTCATCTTTAAAATATAATGCACTTTGTCTACCAGAAAATAGTTTTATTTTTTATTGATGATCTTCAAAAAGATAAAACTACATGCTCCTTAAATATTTTGCTTTTGTGGCTGATTTGTAATCAGTTGTATGTTAATAGTAAAGAACTTCACACCATCCTTAGGTCAAGTCAAAATAATTTAACTGATCTGGAAATTTATGATGTATCTACTAGTGTGTGCTTATCAGTTTCTGGGACCTGATCTTCCTTAAAGTGTATTACCCATTTGCGACTTCCAAATTATCTTTATGGCTTCCAAAGTATTTTGTGATGACTTGTTTTCTTCCCAGATGTATCTCAAGGTAGCGGCAGTGTACATTGTTTTTCCAATCCAAGCTACCACACTCTGTCATGTGGTGTGACTTCACGCTTCTTTACCAATAATCTGGATGGAAACAGCTCCAGTAAGGTAGATATTATCACACCCCAATGTAGCAATGTTCTTATCAGTTCAAGGAAATATACCAACGTAATGCCTTTTGACTGCTGCTTTCTCCCAGCCTGATTTTAACATTCTAATAATGAAGAATCCTATTGCTTCAGCCTAAGTTACACAAAAAAGTCTGCTGTCCCATATGCGTATCTGCATGATCTCTGTGCATGGTAATTGGAGCTTCAGCATCTGCAACAAGGGGACAATATACCTCAACATTTTAGCAATCTGAGTTTACTTCATGGAAAAACTAACGAATAGCTGTGCTGGCATTTATTTAAATTTAAATCTCCACTTCTTAATAAAACAAAAGTAAATGAATGAGCCATAAATACAGTAAGCCATATAACTTCACTGTTAGTTGTTTAACTCATGGATCCCTCTGGAGAATACCCAGATGTAAAGGAAAGTTGCAAGACGTTATCTAGCCCCTTGGTGAACGTGATGCTATTCTAAGGGAGCGCTAGCAGCTCTGCTGATACTCACTGCTGTTCAGTGGGGGTTCTTTCAGGTCGAGTGTAATACCCTTACATTGTGCAGTGTCTTACTCAACACATGCCCATGGACTTTAGTTGGACTTATTCACAGGGTAAGGTACTACTCACTGTGATTAACGGGTTCAGAATGTGGCACCTTGGCATGACATTTAGACGCTGTTCATTGGTGAGAATACCTCTTCCTGTGGGGCCACACCAAGCAAGCAGTTATTTTAGGAAAAAGTTGTAATTGATTTAACTGGGGATGTCTGCTCAAAAAGTGATGGTACGCTGTGGTCCGTGTCATTCTGATCAAATGTGGCTCTTCTAACCAGAAAGCCACCAGGGCAATATTAAGAAAAAAAGAGTTTTACTACTGCACGCATCCTCCCTCCTGAATACTCAAAGAAAATCTCGTTCCAATATAATAGAAAAGTTAAGGCAGATATTTAAATAATGGAACTGCCTTTTCAATAGATTGATTGATTTTTGTTAATAATGCATTCTTTTTTACATGTAGATGCCCCCCTCCACATTATACGCTTTCGTGCCCCAGATTGAAAGTGCAAATGCTAATAGTTGTCAAAATTGAGGTTCATCTCCACGAGCGTGAGCCTTCCCAGCTAATCCTTCTGAAATAATCGCAGTGAATTCTGAAAAGGTCAAAGCAAGCACCTAGCTTGGTTTCCAAGCCTGCAGTGCCAGTTTGTCCCCTCGCCTCTTAAAATATTCAGCTGCTGGAAGGAAATAAAACCCAGAGAACATTTCAGACCAGACTGGAAGCCATTTCCTTTCCTTTACTGCCCTCTGTCAATCATTCAGTTAAAAGGTTGTCATAGTGTTTTAAATGGAAAAACAATGGATTTTATATTTTTCTTAGAGTACTTGTCAAAAATATATGGCCTGGTTTTTCTTTTCGGTTCCCCACTGTCTTACTTATTCATGAGAAGGTGCTACAGCGTTGTATTAGCTAGGCTGGCCTCGAATATGCTGCTTCTCTATGCAGGTTTCTAGACAAGTAAGGCAAAAGAGCATATAAATCCTCTAACGGCCACCTTAACGATTTTCATTTCCTAATCAGTTTGTCTGATGCCATCCCCGCTCTCTGCAGTGAAATGTGCACACTTTGTACTCAGAGTACATATCTATTTACAGTGCGGGCTGGGGTCACAACAGTCCCAGGGACAGAGCACAAGAAAGCACAAGAAGAAAATGACAGGAATTCCCTGGGGTGTTGAGTGTGCCTGGACCAGAAAAAGTTGGATTTCTAACCATCCCTGCACTCGATAAGAGGCAGCAGGCCTTTGGGGCACGGAGCTGTAGCTGTTCTAAGATTTCCTTATTGGAGGGCAGGGGAAAGAAACCTGGGTGGAGGGGTAAGAGAAGAGGACAAACCTTGGTCCGGGTTAGGAACTCTGTCTCTCTCTAGTGCTGTCTCTCTCTCCCCATCTCTCCCTTCCTCCCACTACCCGTCTCTTCTTTTTCACTCCCTCTCCTGCTCCCTGTTGTCCCCTCCCTTATTATCCTTTCCATTCCCCCCTCTTATCCCTTTACCTGTGTCCTGTCTCATCCCCCTGCATTTTCTCCATCGTCCACCTTCTCGCCTATTTTCTCTCCTCCCCCAGTCCCTGTCCTATGTCCCTGTTCCCCCCTACTTGGCGTAGCTTGCAGGCAGCTGCAGCAGCAGAAAGTCAGTTTCACTGAATGTGAGAGAGGTCAGGGTGTTGACTACTTTGCTACCCTTAAGCGTCTTCAAAAATTCCATCCTTGTCAGATTGCAAATGGTTGCCCAGATAGTCCTAGTGATGTTTATACTCGCGCTAGACGCTCATTGATCTCAGTGGAAGTTTTGCCCAGATAAGAACTAGATTTCAGCCGTATGTACGTTTATATGCTAGGATTCTTTTCATTGGGAAAATTTACTGTAAGGGGAAAAAAATTCCAAAAACAGTTGCCCTCCATGGAAGATTGAAAGCATATTCCATCTTTGCAGAAAATAACAACTTAACGTAGCACAAAAAGACAGTTGTAATCAGACTTCACACAATTACTGCATTGTAAAAACTCAGAAATGGCCCAAAACTATTCAATTTAAAAAAAAAATCAGTTCTGGTCCAAAGCTCTTCATGTCCAGTTTTCGTTCAGTGGGCTGAGTTTAAATGGGCTTGGAAGGATTAGATTTTTATCAGTGAATGCCAATAAGCGTCACTCGCTGTACACACACACCAACCAACAAAAAATATTTCCATTGACAATAATCGAAATTTACCGATCGGCAAAGTAAGAAAAATGCAGCTTGAGAACTTAGGGTTTGATTTAAGGATATTTACTTTACAGATTTTGACATGTGATATTGACAAATTGTATTTTGCCAGTGTTAAAGCTTTTATCTTTTGAATCTCAATGTCTGTTGTCATTAAACAGTTATTGTCTGAACCTCCCCTCGATTTCCCACAACTGTGAAAATTTAAATCAATAATAATTTTAAAAGTTTAAAAATGAATATCAATACAAACCATAGAATTTCTTTTTTTTTTTCAATCTAATTCTGCCAGACCTATTTAAAAACCCTGGGAAAACAAAGCTTTTAATGAAACTCTGTGGCCCAAATGGTGCAGCTGCATTAGAAATCACCATTCATTACTCGGCATTGCTACTGCAAAGCCTCAAACCAAAAAAAGGGGGCCACAGGCTCAGCTGGTACAAACAGACATTGAAGCCATTGAAGCTGTGCCGGCTTACCCCATATAAGGATGTGGCCCAAATTGTGTGGTTCCTTTCTGTGTTACAATGTTCTAAATAGGCTTGGCAGAATTTGATTGATTTTTTTAAAATAATTTCAGTGGGTAATATTGAGGCTTATTTTTAAAGGCATTTTTTAATTTCTATTGATTTTAAATTTTCACAGTTGTGTAAAATTAGTGGGGAGGAAGGTGTCAGACAACTAACCTCAGGGCAGATGGTTAAATACCAGGGGACAAATGCCAAATTGGTTGTTAGTTCTATACTTAGATTTCACCAACCAATTTTAGCAGAAACTACTCAGGCCCTATAACAGCCTTAACATGGAGTCACAGACAGCCCCCTTGGATATTCCCGTCTATCTCGCCACCCAGCTGAGCCTGCCTTTGTGATAGATGGTCCTTTACACCAAGAATCACAGCAATATTCAGGTTACTCCCATTCCCAAAGGACCAGTCACTTGCCTCAGTTCAGTTGCACTTTAGATCCCTCGGCAAAGACAGCACTTCTAGCCGATCCTATAATAAGCTATATAAAGATTCCTTAAACAGGAGAGTTGTTTACAAGGTTAAAGCAGATAAACATAGATACACAAATGAGTTGCAATTTCAAGTTTCAAAAGGTAATAGTAGAAGCTTCTATAATTAGCAAGCTGTATATGCCCTTAAGGGCTAATCCAGGCTAAGCAGCTGGGGATCTCTTGCTTGTGCCTAGAAACATGTTACCCCTCCCTCCTCCTGAGACTTGAAGAAGAGCTCTGTGTAGCTCAAAACCTTGTCTCCTCACCAACAGAAGTTGGTCTAATAAAAGATTCTACCTCACTCATCTTGTCTCTCATATTCTGGGACAACAACACTGAAAAATCACAAATTGTCAACATCACATGTCAAAATAAACAAAGGAAATATCTTTAAATCAAACTCTAAGAAGTCCTCGAGCAGCATTTTTCGTACTTTGCCTATCTACGTATCAATTATTATCTGTGGGAATATTTTTTCATCGGTTCATATGTACAGTGAAACTGACATTTACCAATACAAATCTAATCCTTCCACACCTAGTTGCAAAGCTATCTGCTTTTTAGTGATTGATTGCTATCTTGTGTATTAGTGCAGTCCAGATACACAGAGGAGCCAGCCCGGGTGCGAGCATGCCCAATCACCAGCCACTGTTCTCAGGCGGAATGACTGTGATTAGAAATATCACACACAACCAGAAGGTTTATCATCTTTGTCTCTGCTTCTGTCTATCTTTTGGGGATGAGGGAATGAGAAGAGAGGCTGAGAGGCTGGCAGAGAGATGACTAATGGGCTGATAACACATTTTAGCTTTGCTGGCTGAACAAGACACTTGTAGTCAGAAAATTTAAAGGAATAGACTAAAGCAACAGACATTGCTACTGTTGCTCTGTCTGTTCTATCTAATGTTAGATTAATAGAGTCTTAGGCTTTAAGGCCAGAAGAGATCATTGTGATCCTCTAGTCTGACCTTGTGCCTAGCCTAGCACAGGTCATAGGACTACCCTGGATTAATAGTCGTGGTAGAACTAAAGCATATCTTTCACAGAGATTAGGAACAAAATCGACTTGGATATTCTGTTCCTTCAAATCTAGTGTTCTAGCATTAGTCCAAATTGTGTGTGTGTTTAATGGGTGTAATCACACCTGTTATGGCCTGAACCCTTATTCTGATGTGCAAACCAGCATTTGTTGGCCCAAGTATCCATTTGTGTACACAATACCACACTTTATAACTCCAGATATGGGGACTCAGTGTAACAGATCTTCATGTTTATTTTCAGCTAAACTGTTTCAGAAAGCAATTAGAGAACCACAGTACTATAGGTTTACATGTGTACATGTAGATATCGTCTCTTGTATTTTATACGTTGAGTGCACACACACAAAATGGAAAATGATTGCCTAGAAAGGAGTACTGTGGAAAGGAATCTGGGGTTATAGTGGATCATGAGCTAAATATGAGTCAACAGTGTAACATTATTGCAAAAGAAGCAAACATCATTATGGGATGTATTAGCAGGAGTGTTGTAAGCAAGATACAAGAAATAATTCTTCCAATCTACTACCTGTTGATAAGGCCTCAACTGGAGTATTATGTCCAGTTCTGGGCACCACCTGTCAGGAAAGATCTGGATAAATTGGAGAAAGTCCAGAGAAGAGCAAGAAAAATTATTAAAAGTCTAGAAAACATGACCTATGAGGAAAGATGGGGTTTGTTTAGTCTGGAGAAGAAAAGACTGAGGAGGGACATGCTAACAGTTTTCAAGTACATAAAAGGTTGTTACAAGGAGGAGGATGAAAAATTGTTCTCCTTAACCTCTGAGGATAGGACAAGAAGCAATGGGCTTAAATTGCAGCAAGGGAGATTGAGGTTGGACATTAGGAAAAACTTCCTAACTGTCTGGGTAGTTTAGCACTGGAACAGATTGCCTAGGGAGGTTGTGGAATCTCGTTGCTGAAGGTTTTTAAGAACAGGTTAGACAAACACCTGTTGGGTCTAGTTGGGTCTAGGGATGGTCTAGTTATTACTTAGTCCTGCACTGAGTGCAGGGGACTGGACTAGATGACCTCTTGAGGTCCCTTCCAGTCCTGCACTTCTGTGATTCTATGGGTTCCCTGTGTGTGTGCTAATGCACGTTGGTACTCTATATAAAACACATGGGACTCCTGCAAACAATTAGAAGTGAGTGTGGGGGAGTAAGAACTGCATGATTTGGCCCATGGTTATTACAAGTCTTCACTTAAACTAAACTCCAGGAAAACCTAAGACAAGAGTGTCCAACCCTGCCCTGGTGCCGGAGGAAAGGGAGATGGCGTAAGGAGTCCCCCCAGCTTGTGCCCCTGTGCGTTGGCTGCAGGACTTGGACCCACCCAAGCACAAAGACCCTACAGGGCTAGGCACCTAAATGGGATGAGCCAGTTGCCCTGCTCCCCTCTACAGCAGCTAGCTGAGCTGCCCCGGAGGTGGCAGAGTGGCCATGCCTCCCCTGAGCTCTGGGGAGCATGGTGCATGCTGCGGGCACATGGCTTCCTGGAGCTCCCGCTGGAGCAGTGCGCATCGGCCTTGTCCTCTACCATGAGCTGCTCTCTTTTCAAATGGCTCCAGGGTTTGTGATTCCCATGTACCTGTCTTTTTTTAAACCTACCCACAGCCCCTCCCATAGCCATACAGATTTAATTGCACAAAACTAAGTCTCACCAGTAAAAATACAAATGCATCCCTTGCACTCCCTAAAAGGGAGCATCAGTACAGAGTTGCGTGCAATGCTAGTGACAAGCCCTAAGGATCTTGTCCAATTCCATGTGCTGTTACTAACTCCAAACTCAACCACGATTTAGGAAAGTTCCCTGAGCCCTTCAGGCAAACCCAATTCATGCTTTCACATTAGAACTGTGACTTTAGACATCTTTGCACTGAGGCCAGGTGAAACTTGGCGGTTTCAGTTGGAATTCACACGGAGGTTTGGATCCATTCAAACCCAGAACAAAGTGAAATTCTGGTGCTACGAACACATAAGATCACACTCAGCGTGAATGAGCTTTGCACAGTTCCAGTCTCACTACGGCACTGGGAGCACTCACCCAGTACCATGTGAAGTTTTGTTCTGCACTAGGAATAGCGAATTTCAGATTGTACAATTGAAGTGCCACTTTATATGCATTTCTTGAGTAACCTGTTAGCCTTAAGCACACTACATGTGGTTCAGTACACACCGATAGATATTGTATAGAAGAATTTATTCTGAGGTAGCTTTTGTTCTGAGTTTGAAATTAAAATGGACGTTTGTATATCAGATTCACTGCGTGCAGTTGGAAATTTACCATGTCATTTCCATTCTAGCTATAGGAAATGCCAGAAACACTGGACTAAAGTCAAACACCGGAGCATGGGAAATAAATGTGTTTTGTGAAATGGTGCCCACAATGACTAGATAACTGCTAGAGCTGGGCAGGAAACAGTTTTCCCATCCCAGGAGAGTCTTCAAGATTTAAAAAAAAATTCCTGGCCCCAGATCTACCAAAATCTTGAAAATGTTTGCAACAATAACCCAAGAGAAATTTCAAATCATGTTATTTGAAAGGTTTTGTTTTGAGTTTGCTTTTGCTTTTTTTTGTATAAATTAACTGAAATTTTGAAACCCCCAAAAATTTTCATTTAAAAATGTTGAAATGGAATGACTGACAGATTTCAAAACTTCTTTTTTTTTTCAGAAATGTTTTGAATCAGGAGATATGTCAAAATGGCCCTTTTCCTACAGATAGTTTTGTTTTCAGTGTATCGTCATTTTCTGACAAAACATTTCACTGGAAAATTCCCAACCAGCTACAGCAAATCACAGGCCCTTCCTGTTTATCCATAGGCACCTTGGCTCTAAATGTAAGGTCCATAAATTCAATAGTGCTAACGTCTCTGCATACAGAGACCCAGAATGTGAATGAGCCCTGCACAACCACCAGAGTGGTTCCTTCTGCTCCTTCCAGTGTGGGGATGGAGTCATCATCCTTCTGCATAGGTCAACATACAGGGGGAGCAATGTGCATCAGCTCAATGGTTGGTGCAAAGTGCCCACCTTAGAACAGTACTAGAGAGGTCATGCCTCAGATAGATACCGATTTCTCCAGTGCTTCTTCTGGGCCATGATGTCTCTCCAGTGCCCCCTAGACCAGGCTTGTGGCTAAATGCTAGTCTGGCTCAGTTTAAGCTTATCTTGACATACAGTCTGGAAATGGCAGCAAACTCAAGAGCATATGGTAACGTGCTTAATACAATAGCAGCCTTCACCGGACGCTGCTGTTTTCTGTTGCTGGCAACATGGGCTGTTTTCCTTTTAGACTTTCTCTATCTGCTCTAGCACAGAAGCCAGCTGCTAGTGCAGCCTTGGCACATGGCATGACCCAGATGCCAGTCTCTAAGATAAAACTTTCCAGCAGTGGTGTATGGATGGAAGCCCTAGACTCTCTTCTGATTGTGTTGGCAGATTTGCCTGTGGCTTCATGCCTTGTTCTTCTTGATGTTGTTTTCCTTGAATTGTGAGAAATCTTGTATCTTTTATATCTGTTAACTAAATATATTGATGCATAATTAAATCCCCCTTATTCCAAACAGCTCATGCCTGCATGCTTATGTAGGTTTTTTTGCTATATTCATCTTCATTGTTTGCTTTGAAGCTGCCAGTATATGTCTCCATTTGCACAAACATTTGATTTATAATTAATGGTTGCCCTAGGAAGTCATGCATTTTTCCAGCATGCTTGTGTACATTGCTTAGTGAAGTGTCCTTCCTTTGTGATTTTTCCCGTATGGTAGCTAAAAACTTTCAAATGATATATATAAAGAACTGAGTTGGTGAGGCAGAAGTAATATTCACCTACCATTTTGGTTTATGGTATAGTTGGGTCAAGGTCTTGAGTGGTGGGGTTGTTTGTTTCAGTGTTAACTCATTGTCATGCTTTTTGAACAGCTCAGTAACAAAGTCCTTGACAGAGAAACTGCAGACCGGAGGCCGTACAGCTATCTGAATGAACTAGGTCAGTAATTTTAAACAATTTAATTGTTTAAGTAGAATTTAGAGCAATTCCAAGGCCAGTTCAGTCATCCATAAAGGCACTAACAATAACATAATATTGGCATTGTCTTTATTTCACGAGAAGAATTACTAGCGGTGAAAGATCTAGTCTTGACATAGTTTTCTTTACCACAAACCACACCTTGCGGAAACTGAGCGGACGGTCTGGCTTTCTGGTATGGTCTGTTGAACCACACTGATCTATTCCATGCATGGGATGTCTTTTTGGAACTCACTTAGAACAGTGGAACTCATTCAAGTTATGATTTCTGTCCCTCTTTCCTGCTTAACTGATATAAATTATTAAATAAGTTGGGAACCCTACAAACCTTACTCAGTAGAATCCCCTTTGAAGCCTGTAGCTGGAAAGGAGGGGTGAGGTAGGAGCGACTACATCCCAGTTAATCCTCCAGTGGCCAGGTTTAGATCTGCTTGGCACCACCAGTGTGGTAGAAAGCAACCCAACTGTAACAGTGCATCGGGCCCAATGTTCCTTTCCATTCCCCAGCATGAGTTCTGACCTGGTTTGAGCAGCTGGTATCTCCAAGTAGGTAAAATGCCATATTTTAGATGCTGCTGAAAAGCTGTCCCGTCTGAACACCTGAAATGTAGCTCGTCAATGGCAGAAAGCATTTGCCTCTTACTTCTGGTAAGTTGTGAAGTATTGGCTGCTGAAATCTTGCTGGAAATAAAGTATGCAGAAGGGCTAGTGGTAAGCAGAATTATGTGAGCTCTCACAACACTCTAGGCAGAGGAATGAATGTGAAATACCATTGGGCCTTACACCTGTCACTATTCCCTTAGTTAGACAGTGCTTTATTGGCACTGAGGATAGCAATGCCTATACCCATAGACCAAGTGTCATTTTCAATTCCTGCTTCAGGAAAATCACAAACCTGTAGGATTTCAATGCAAAGCTTTCTGCATCACCAGCCATTGATGTGCTCATCTGCATGGTAATTCATAGAGCTGCTGTGCTATCCTGATGTGTGTTTGCCTATCGTATATAGAGATTGAGGGGAAGGCATATGAATTCTGCACAAATGAAGATTGTCTTCATCTTAGTTTTTCTTCTACCACGTTATCACTCCTTTACTTGCAAACACTGTTTTCATTTGCTTGTGGCCTCTTGCACCTCCTGTATACCAGACTTGGTTTGCACACCTGCGTCGTTTATTTTACTAGCAAAAGCATTTCTAGGTGCCTTTGGATATGAAAAGAGTGACATTCAATAATGATGAGCAGATTAGTAAGAGATCTCAAGGAAAAATAGATACAATTTCTTTCCATTGCACTTTGTAGCCCAGATGTCTTGTTTTAGACCAAATTTTCCAGAAAACGTTCAGTTTCACATGGAAGCATAAAAAAATGTGCATTTTCTCTGAGTTTCAGCATGGAAATTGATGATCACCCAGCCTCATTTTCAAAATGTTGAGGTTTTTGCTCCAAAACAAGGCCATTTTTGCATGAAAAATTAGCAGATTCGCATTCGAAAATGCTGCTGCTTTTGAGCAATAAAAGGCTCAGAATCAGCTATCTTCGCAAATTCACATTGAACTGTGAAAACCTCAAATTCTGAGTCGCAAATACTTTTCACAGCCATTTCAGGGAGTAACATTTCAATGGAACTTCTACCGATAGGGCTGAATGCTGGATCCTGATCCCAAAACCATACACTGGGTCAAAGATGGTGGCCGAGGGTTGCTCCTTTATTGTGTCCCCTAAGAGCTCCAGAAACAGTAGATGTGTAGGTTAGGTGGAGATGGGGAAGACAAATCCATGGATGCTCAGTGGCAGACCAACCACCACAAATGGAAAACTCTTATCTTCCTCCATTGCTTCTCAGCCATCTCACTTGTTTTCTCTTGGTGAGACAATAGTGCTGAGGGAGGCACTTTTCAGACCTACCAGACCAAAGGATCAGCTCCCAAGGCTCCTACAATCAGGTTAGAAATTGTAACTATTATAAACACTAATTTCAGAAAATAAGATTAAATCTAAGAATCCCTCTTTGGAGACTAACTCAGAAATATCCAGATGTTAAGCCCTACGGATTCAGAAAGAATTTTCCAGTTCTTCATTCTTGCTTGGACCTCAGACCTGTGAAACTGGTTACTGCACAGGCATAGTAACTACTTGTGTGTGTGTGTATATATATCAAATATATATATAGCTCTGGAAGGACCTAGGGGATGCATTTTGGACATGCCATGCATGCTAGCAGGCTTCTCAATATTCCCCTGCCATTCCAGCGCATAGGTAACTACATGTGTAGATGACAAAACAGAACCTTTGGTAACCTTTTCTCCTTCTCCCTATCATCCTAAGGGGACCTGTACAATAAATCTTAGATATTTGTGGTTTCTACAATTAAGATTGTTCTGGCAGGCTGGACCTGTTTTTACACCTTTGGGAAACATCTTTCCTTTTGATTGTCCACAATTGCTAGTTTACATCTGTCTTTGCTGGGCTATGGGTCATTCCCTGTTTTTCTTAGTGGAAAAGAGAGAGAGAAATGCTGTCTGGGAGCCATGTTTCAAGTTTCCCATCTAAAGGACTGATCGTAATTGGGGGTGGGGAGGAACGGGCAAAGGAATGGTTCCTTCTTTCAGATGCATTCCCTTTAATCACGATCCAGTAATGATGAAGATCTAGGAGATAAATCCATTCTAGGAAGGACTAGCCACAGCTTATCCATTGGTGGCTGAACACGGGAACGGAACTGTGAGAATGGTTGAGCACGTGGGCGCGGACTATTACCGACACGCTGCATTAACAAACTCTCTGCATTTATAACCAAGGGCCCAGTCCAACTCCCAGTGTGAGTCTGTCCGTTGATTTTAATGGGAGCTGCTTTGGGCCCAGTAGAAGGGAAGCCGCTCAGGAACAAGTGAGTTATCCATATGCAGTGCTGTCAGTGGGGCTGCATGGAATTTGGCCCAGCATCCTTGCAACTTCCTTAGTGCACACTAATGCCTTTTAGGCTTGTAAATCCAAGGAGCATTAAGAGCTTTAAGTTGCATCAGTATATTCTTTACTTGTTTTACTGAGTTGTCATTTTTCATCCCTTTGATTCCTGCTGGAAAGTGAACTCACTAGAGAAGGAATGGCAGGCTTTGGCAGGGACCAGGTTTTTAATTGAGTCCACAATATTCACACATTCAGATGTTTAGGAATATGTGGAAGGGCAACTTCGATCTCAGTTAAATTTCCATTAGACTTTATCATCATAACTGGCACATTTCCCTCCTAGATTTTAAACTGGTTGGTCAGCGCTGGTGCACAGAGGTAATTGTATCTGTTTAAGGGGATTGGAGGAACCCTGATGGGGACAGGCATGCTTCAGGCAGATAAACCCCAGTACACAAGTTATTGTCATGGATGCGCTGCAGAGAGATCAGTGTTTGAGCTGTAGACTTTGATTCGGGGTATATTACTTGGCTGCATTACCTGCATGAAACCTAGTTCTGTCAGCTTCAGGGAGTGGCTTGTCTTTGTTTTTTCTCTTCCCTGCCTCCCATTACAGGAATATTGAATGTATTGCCTGTTTGTCTGGCTTTAGAATATTCTGGGTCATGTTATTCTGGTGTGGGTGACACCCAAAAACAGTGGTTCTCAAACTGGGGACGCCGCTTGTGTAGGGAAAGTGGCACGAAACAAGGGATTTGCTGGCTGTCGCTTCCCACCGCCCTCGTTGGCCTGGAGCAGTGAACTGCGGCCAGTGGGAGCCGCGATCAGCCGAACCTGCGGATGCGGCAGGTAAACAAACTGGCCCGGCCCGCCAGGGGCTTTCCCTACACAAGCGGTGGCCCCAGTTTGAAAACCACTGCCCTAAAATAACAAGCTAGTACGTGTGTGCATGGAGAGAAAAATACCAGTAAGTGTACAGATGTTAGCCTCCGGAGCCCATGCTAAATAGGTCCAAAGTCTCAAACCACTCAATAAATTTACAAAAAAACCACATTATTTTGCTAATTAAATCAAGTCTTAGAAGCAACATGCTGTAAATAAGAATGGCTGATTCTGTCTGCCATGGGGCTTTTTATAATACTGTCCCCAAATGCAGTGTCTGAGCACCTGGTTTGGGGTATGTTTGCAACAACTAAACAGCCATTACTAATACAGTAATGCTTCAATTGTTTGAGATCCACAATGTTTGGATCCAGATTTGGTTCAAAATTTTCTCAAAGGTCAGGGTGTGCAGGAGAATGCTTCCTTCAATCCAAGATTTTGGTGTAGTCAGTAATAGAAGAGGCTAGTTAGCATACTGTGGATTTAGACTCAGACCCAAATTTTCCCTAAATTCAAGATCTCCAGAACTGGAATATTTATGTATTTTCACATTCCAGTTAACAAAATAATACAGCACACATCTCTCAGCAGCTCTGGGGCCCTGCAGGAGAATTTTGAGGAGTGTCGTAAACACCAGTACCAAAAGAGGGTTATGAAAGCATGATGTAGCAGAGGCTGTGTGTGTGTGTGTGTGTGTGTGTGTTATCTTGCTTATACGGTTTTGGAAATTAGGTTGAATTGTATTGATGTTACTCCTGTTAATTTTCCGTTCATCTCTTTCAAATTTTGAGTCCAGATCACTACAACAACAGAAACATTTCTGAAACATACAATATGTATGGAACATACATATATGGAATACATATATGTATACATATATCTGGGGATCAGTCAACTAGTGCTCTCTGGCTCAGTGGAAGGTGACTTGATCATTATTTTGGTCTGTCTGGTATTCGGTTCAATAGTAAAACTAGCAATTATATTGTCTTTGGCAGCTGCCTTACCACAGGGCACATACCAGTATGTCTTTAAAACGTTAGTCTTCATAGTTTTCTGTCACTTTTACGCAATGTTCAGTGAACATATGATATGTTCTGTTCTGGGCTCCATGTGCTCTCTGTTCCATTTCTCCGGCCTGTTTTGGTTTCGTGTTTAGCTTATTAGGCAATAGAAAAGAGGGGAAAAGTCATGAAAATTACACCGCGGGGTTCTTTGAAAGATCACGTTTGATTCCACTGGAGGATAAGGAAATGATTGACATTGCATTAGGTAAAAGAGACCTAACTTAAACTTTTGCAGTCCTAGGGTTAGTGCTTCACTAGGCAGACATCAGCTTTCCTCATGCCCATGCTGTATTCTGACCTTTAGCTCAGCTGCATTATGCTAACCAAGCCTGCTAATTCCTGGCCTTTCCATTTTAACTGCCCAACGGTACAGAAATACACACACTCAGAAATCTCGGTAATCAACGAGAATCTCCAGAAGGTTCTTTCTGTTTACAAACTGGGCTTTACAGGCACAATTCTGCAAACTCTCATTCAAGCAAGTAGTCCTTACATGAGTAGCCCCATGGAGTTCAGTGGGACTTGTGCAGGTATGGTCCACTCATCTGGGTAAGGACTATGTCCATGGGTAAGAGTTTGCAAGACTGAGTCCTGTGCATTCAGAAAAGCTTGGTCTAACAAGTGGTTAAAACCAACAGGTGAGGTGACTGGTAGAGACAGGCCCAAGCTGGATTTGGATGGGAACATTTGGGACGATCGGGGCATCTGGATCATGAGCTTTGGTTTAGCCTCTTCTCTCCTTTTAATGAGAAATAGACAAATCTTAAATATAAAGGATATTTTCAAGGTTATGCGGCAAAATATTGACCTACCTGGAAAGTAATTGGAAAAGGCAGATCTCATTATTATTCCTATTCTACCATAAGTGTGCATGGTGGTTGACAGACAAATGAAAGCTGAGGTTCCTGCTCCAAGCAGTTCACACACTAAAGGCCAAATTCAGCTCTCAGTTGGAGTGAATCTGGAGAACGTGTATTGCCAGTGTCAATGGTACAAGCTCCACTGAAATTACACCAATGGAATTGAGATCAAGAATCTGGACCTCATGAAGAGTTACTGAGGGATTTCACAAAACTGGGTGACTGGATGAAAAATGGGCAGATGAAATTCAGTGTTGATAAATGCAAAGTAATGAACATTGGAAAACATAATCCCAACTATACATTCAAAATGGAGGGGTCTAAAAGCTGTTACCACTCAAAAAAGATCTTGGAGTCATTGTGGTTAGTTCTCTGAAAACATCTGCTCATTGTGCAGCGGCAGTCAAAAAAGCAAACAGAATGTTGGGAATCATTAGGAAAGAGAGAGATAAGAAGACAGAAAATATCATAATGCTGCTTTGTAAGTCCATAGTATGCCCACACCTTGAATACTGTGTGTGCGGTTCTGGTCTCCCCATCTCAAAAAAGGTATATGAGAATTGGACAAGTACAGAGAAGGGCAACAGAAATTATTAGGTATATGGAACAGCTTCCATACAAGGAGAGATTAAAAAGACTGGGACTGTTCAGCTTGGAAAAAAGACAACTAAGGGGGGATATGATGGAGGTCTATTAAATCATGAATGGTGTGGAGAAAGTAAATAAGGAAGTGTTATTTACTCCTTCACATAACACAAGAACCAGGGGTCGTCTGATGAAATTAACAGGAGGCAGGATTAAAACAAACATAAGTACTTCACACAACACACAGTCAGCCTGTGGAACTCACTGCCAGGGGATGTTGTGAAGGCCAAACGCATACCAGGGTTCAGAAAAGAATTAGATAAATTCATGGAGAATAATTCCATCTATGGCTGTTAGCTAAAATGGTCAGGGATGCAACTTCATGCTCTGGATGTCCCTAAACCTCTAATTGCCAGAAGCTGAGACTAGGTCATGTTCTGAGGATTTTGAGCCACCAAGCAAGGTTGTTCCTCTCTGCTCTGTTACTACTTTTGTAGGTCAGGGACTCTTCATGTGATACTATTGCATTATATAAGCAGTGTCCCTTCCCATGGTCCCCACCCATTGCTCATTGTAGGCTGGGAATCCCCTTCGTCCCTGCTGCTGCTCTCTTTATACTGGGATAACCCACTCTGCCTCACTAACCCTCAAGTGAGGTGTCTGCCGCTATCTCTGTTCCATACAGGCCGAACTTCTTATCTCCATCCCAGTTGCTATTTGATCGTAATCGGGCTCCTTCTCCTTGCCCAACCCTGCACAATACCAGGGCCGCCCAGAGAATTCCGGGGGCCCGGGGTCTTCTGTGGCGGGGGGTCCCCGCTCAGGGGCGGCTCTAGACCCCAGCGCGCCAAGCAGGCGCGTGGGGCGGCCCTTTCCCTGGGGGGCGTCTTCCTGCGGCTCCGGAGCCCGGGACGAGCGGACCTGCCGCAGGCATGACTGCGGCGGGTGCCGTGGTCCCGCGGTTCCGGTTGACCTGCCGCAGTCATGCCTGCGGGAGGTCCAGCCGAGCCGCGGGACGAGCGCCCCCTCCGCAGTCATGCCTGCGGCAGGTCCACTCGTCCCGGGCTCCGGTCAACCGGAGCCGCGGGAAGACGGGAAACACTCCAGGGGCCCCGGAAAACACTCGTGGGGGCCCCTGCGGGACGCGGGGCCTGGGGCAAATTGCCCCTCTTGCCCCCCCCTCTGGGCGGCCCTGCACAATACACTGCCCGCCATTCATTCTCCATCCCCACTTCTGCAACTACGCTGGCCAAGTAGCTGTGCTCCTCGTGCTGATGCTCTGAACGTTAACTCTTTCTACAGTTATTCTGGACAGTATTAAGGGCTCAATGTCCCCCCCCTTAAGGTAGTGCCCCACATTTGGGGATGCTGTGGAGTTGCACACTCCACCTAAAAGGTGAAGCCTCCTGGAGCACCACCAACCCCAGGGGACATGTGCCCACTTGTAGCTCCATGCATGTAAGCAGATGAGACTCTGGTACACACCAGGAGACGCTGCACTGAGTGAGAAGGTGCCATTTTTACACAGCTACTTTCCACTTCCGCTGCACTGGAACCAGTTCTCCATTGCACTTAGAGCCCCTTTCTGCAACTCTTGCAAAATAAAAGGGTCTTCAAGAGGGAAGAAATAACCCCCAGGAATCCCCCTATGTAAGAGGGCTCCCCCACTGGCTTAGAACTGCCAACGTAGCCCTGTCCTGGAGGATATGCTGGGAGAGGACGGAGGGTGAGGAGGAGGCAGGCTGGGACAGGATGGTGGTTCATAGCAAAGTGTAAGGTTGCTTTACTGTTGCCAGGGGCTCTACCAGCCCCAGAATACAGGAAGCACAAAGGTGGTGCAGAGCCACCTCTGCCCTGCCCCTCCAGCCCTCTTTCCTGTGCTCTGCTCAGGGATGGAGCAGTTGTGAATCAGGGCCAAAGGTTTTTAACTTTGGACTGTCAGTAGTCTGAGGGCAATGGTGACTTATTCAGTGAAAAACAAGGCTGCAGCCACCACCTCTGGCATGAAGAAGGAGCCGTGTGGATACTGTAGGTTGCTGCTGTCGGGGGTGGGGTGAGAGATCATTCTTGTTCTCTGCAGAGACCAAGGACACTTCAAGATGAATGGTTAGGAGAATCCATTAACATCTTATTCACAGGGCTTCTCTAACAACATAGCTTGGTTACTTGGTCGTGAATTTTAGAAGTTATATGGTGCTATTTCTGTAACTGAGTTTGCATTGGCTCTGCTAGACTGTAAGAAATGCCAGACGATGGAGTTAAGAAGAATGTAGGAGCTAGAGTTGGCGTTCTCTTAAACCTGGTTGTTACCTGGGGTGATTTTAAGCAACACCAGCTAGTAAACTCAAATAGGATCCCCTCCCCCGCAAGTAACTTGAGTGGCATGTTCCTATGGAATTTCATGTCAATTTCTTTGAAATTGGCAGCCTGCTGTAAATTGCTACACTTTGAACCAGCTATGCAACCACTTCAGGATAATTGTCTTGTCAGTTTATTAAATCATGTGTAGATTTTAAAGTGAAGTCAACATCTCTGAACCAAAGCTAGTGAAAAAATAACTTTCAAATCCACAGATGAAACATCCCCTAAAATTAACTGTCTTGCAATATAAACTGGTCCATAATCTGAAATTTCTAGTGTTTATATTGGTTTGTTCGGGTGGAGCTTTTTTTTTTTTTTTTTTTTTGCATACATCTCTAAACTAATTGCTTCACTAGTGAGCTTATCAGCAGATTTTTTTTCTCTTCTCCTGAAGGGTAGTTTGTTGTTGCTGATAAGTGGTGTGCTGATTCAGGAAAGCACTCCTATTCAGAGAAACTCTTAAGTAGGAGCTTAACTTTAAGCATGTGCTTAAGTCCCAATGAAATCAAAATGGGGCTCAAGCACATGTTTAAAGCTAAGCCCATGCCTAAGCGTGGCCCCGAATAGGATCCTTAATGAACAGAGGGGAAAGAATATATGCTACGCATTAGTCAAAGCACTCCAATTTACACAAATATTCATTTGTTTTCCATTATATATCATTTTTATGCAGGTGCTTGTGGGATGGATAGACGTCAGAACACATACATAATGGAAAAAAGCTTCAAAGGTATAGTATTGAATGCCTGCAGTAACCCTAGCAAGGAGTTTGACAAGAGGGGTGTGGTAGAAGAGGGGAGATAGGAATCCTGAACACCTGAAAAATGGTTGCCTATGAAAAGAAAGCAACAGAATGATGAGGTACAAAATATACCTGCATGGCTCAGTGGGTGGCCCTCTTGACTCTGAGCCAGAGGAGTCTGACCCTGAGAGTATGGATGCAAGTCTTCATGAGATCATAGGCTTAATACCTAGTGTAATACTTGCAGGGGTGCTGCACTGCCATTGTCATTTGGATGAGTTGGTAAACCAAGGTGTGTCTAGCTAGGTGGAAGTTAAAGGTCCCTCGCACAGTTGAAGACCCTAAGCCTGCGTTCCTACCAAGGCTTTGGGGAACAATTGCTGAATATGTAATGGCTGCTTTGTATGCCTGCTAAGTTACTATAGTCACTCAACGTATTGCATGGTAAAGCTCTTTAGAAGACCTTTCAGTGTGCACAAAACTATTATAAAAACAAATTGCCTTCTGTCTGTGCACTACCCAAAGAGAATGTACACAACAGGCATTTTAATCAATTACTGCAGCATTACATAATTGACCAAACACTGAGCGAGTGCAGCTCGCACCGGTGGAGCACACCGGACTTGCCTGAACGCTGCTCAGACCCGAGCCCAGCTTTCTTTATATGTCAGAAACCCAGGGGCTGCTTTATTGCTAATTGACTTGGGTTATTCAGGTTTTGAAGGCGAGAACCACACACACATAGTGAGCCCTAAGCCCACAGAACCCTTCCTCAGGCAAGACTCCCATTGACTTCCATGAACCTTTGGGCCAGTGAGGACTGCAGGGTTGGTTCAGAAGGTGAAACAAGGGGGACTCAGTATCCCTCTAGAATATGCAGGTTTATGAGGCCAAAATCTCAGCTGGTGTTGACTTCTGTGGAGCCACCTCAGTTTGCACCATCTGAGAATTTGGCCCTGTGTATTGGTTTGGGGAACTAAATATTGGACAGTCTCCTTCAGTAAGATACTTTGCCACCTTACTTGTGCAAGCTGTCCTTACATGAAACCGAATGGGACTGCCTATGTGAGTAAGGGTTGCAGGATCTGGCCCTTTTTAATTAAATTGATGGAAGATGGCCCATGAGTATGAAACATATATATGGCAATGACCAGCCCTGAGAGGTGTATTACTAGCCCTCAGCCAGGCCTAGAGAATGAAAATATTTTTTGTTCATAAAAATAACTAATATAATATGTAAGAAAAGATTGATTTATCCCATTGCCTAAAGTGAGAATAGTTAGTACAACTTCAAAAACTCTCTATACATGATCTGTGAAACTATTGAGAGAAAAAAATATTAGTTTTCCATATGCTTTTCCTTATTCCATTGACTGGTAGTGCTTCCGGTGACTTGACTGATACCCCTTTTCAATAACAGCCCTTTATCTTCCAATGGAAGAAAATCTACTGTACAATAAATTACTCACAGTTTCGTCAAAGAAACTATCAGTACAAAAGTAGATTAAAGTAAATCACTATTTATTTTTACAAAGTGAAAATAGTGATATAAACACACAGTCTGAATTCACACCAGACTGAAGAAGACCTGAAGAAGAGTTGTGTGTAAGGTCAAAAGCTTGTCCCTTTCCCAGCAAAAGTTGGTCCAATAAAAGTTATTACCTCACCCAGCTTGTCTCTATAATTAGGCTTGGCAGAATTCAAATTTTGTTTTATCATTTCAACGGATAATATTGATGTTTATTTTTAAGCTTTTTTCTGGTATTGATTTAATTTTTCACAATTATGGGGGATTAGGCAGTACAGTGACTGTAGACACTGATATTCAAAAAGTTAAAGCTTTAGAACCCTTAAGGCACAAATTGTCAATATCATAGGTCAGAATATACAAAGTAAATATCTTTAAATCAAACTCTAAGTTCTCAAGCAGCATTCATCTTATTTGCCTACCTTCCAATTTTGATGATCATTGATGAAAATATTTTTCCATCAGTTTGTGTGTGTATGGTGAAATCGACATTTACCGATAAAAAATCAAATCCTTCCAAGCCTAGCCATAATATATAGAGAGAGATATACAAATATATGACTACATATGTGAAGATAAAGAAGCACAGCCCCAGTGGGCTATGGAAGGTTTTCCCCACTGTTACATATTTCATTACTTAGTTAGGATTTTAGCCTTTTTCTTCACATGATCAGTTCACTTTGCTTGTTGCTGTTCAATATTCACACCTGCAAGTGGTCCAGTCCACTGAGAATTCGGTTACTTCTCTTGGAAGTAAAGATCTTCATTAGTTGTTTGATCACTATAAACACACACAGCTGATAGTTAAAGGGGTGTGTCACTGACTGCAATAAGCAACGAGACAGGGCTGGATTTTCAAAGGAATTTAGGTGCCTGCAGATGCAGAGAGGCGCCTCATGGGATTTTCAAAAGGGGCTGTGACGGGATTTCAAAAGAACATGGGCCTGAGCTGCACTCAGTGGGCAGAGCTCAGTAGGTGTGAGTGGAGTTCTGCCCATTGACCCCAGCGTAAGCGTGTCCGATTTTATTGTTTGAGTGCAGTCACTCTTTGTAGGTTAGCCTCAGTGCCGTACAGCACATAGGGAGCTGTGTCACAGACATCTACCCAGTCATGATGTTTTCCCCAGAACACTTTCAGTAATTTGTATACGGTTCATCTGATTCGTGCATCAGGTATTCAGAGTAACTGGTTTTCTGCAGCGAACAGGCATTTAAATGACAGAAATGTATGCATCCTACTGAGAATGCGGTCTGGGGTGCTGGGCCCCTGGGGGTGCGGTGGGGGTGAAAAAGAGAGAGGGGTAAAGAGAACTCTTGGACTGTAGACAGAACACTGCTATTGCTCTGAATCCAGCAAGTGTTATGTTTTAATAGAAGGCAGAATACGAAACATCCGGTGAGTTCAGCTCTGTGCGGGGGCATGTTCTACTCACAGCACCCAGGCTACTGATCTGTACGTAACTCTCCGAACCCATCTTCTGCCCCTGAGAGCGGCAGCATGTCTGCAGGCCGAGTCACTCAGAAAAGACAGTCCCAGCTCCAGGACAGTTGGAGTCGCACAGAGAAAAGCTTTGGCGTTTATCCCCCTAACCATGCATATAAGTCAGGTTGCTTCGGCGAGGGTTCACCTGAGCTCTGGTGGTGGTGGAAATCCAGATCACTCAATGGGGACAAATTGTGCCAGGCTCCCCTACTGCTGCACATACACAGAGAGGAAACGTAAAGAAACATTGATACAAAATGCTGACACCTGATCCTGCAGACCCTACTCACCCAAGTCTGCCAGCAGTGGGATGACAAACCTGAGTAGGGCTTGGAGAATCAGGCCATTAACCCTTCTATTTCCCAATAAGGAACGTCACATTCTTTTTGTTATTGTTTGCATGACAGCAGCACCTAGAGGCCCCAGACTCAGTCAGGGCCCCATGGTGCTGGCAGCAGTACAGACACACAGGAAGAGATCTCCTTGCCCTGAAGAGCTTACGGTTTACACAGAGGGGCAGAGAGAGGAAGTGGCTTACCCAAGATCACACACAGCTCGGTGGTGGTGCTGGGAATAGAAGTGTCTGGACTCTCAAGGCAGTCCCGCTCCACGAGACCAGGCTTGTCTCCTAGCTTGGCTCTGCCTTTGCCCATGTCAATTGTTTCTGGAGAAAACCTGCTTTGCATTTTAAAATGACTTTTCATTCTCGGCAGATGAGTTCAGAGAGTCACATACAGCTCAGCAGCAGAGAGCAGGTGACAGTAGCAACCATAAAAAGGAGGAAGCTAGCACAATGAGGTGTATGGTGAACACTGCCGCATTCCCGTTCTCCCATCTCATCCCTTTTCTTCTTGTTTTGCTCTGAGTCTGCTTTAAAACAGCTTCCAATGATACGTAACTCAGTAAAGTCTGCAATCATCTCAAACTGTGTTTTGCATGGGTGTGTATTTTGGGTGTGGGTGGATGGAAATTGTCATGGCTTGTCTCATCAGACACTTTCTTCAGGTTCAAGTGCCCAGGGAGTCTCCTGTTTATTATTGGATAAATTCTGCCTTTCGCCCAGCCATTGGTGTTCTTTCCACACCTCTGCTCTTATTGTTGCTCCATCTGGTCCAGCGAAGATCATTCTGATTTTTCAGCAGTAGCCAGACTGGTTTTATTCTTAGTCATTTCTTGTTGCTCGCCAATTTCTTTCAATGTTCAGCATTTACAAGAGTGATTCACACTTTAGAAAGCCACCATCAACCACTCTGGGCTTTGAACATTTCAGTCCGGCAAAACACTTAGCTGATTTGCTCAAACACACAGATTAATATGCCCACCCTTGCCAGTTAAAAGCATGGATGGGATTGTCAATGGACAGACCTAGGCTCTGGTTCCACACTGCAACGTAGCAGAGGCTCCTCTGCAGCAAAACATTCAATCTGCTTCATTTACTAGTTGCAGATTCCACCAACACAAAAGGTTCTCAGCCTCAAAGCCCTGGCCGCTGCCTCTGTGCTGGCTACTTAGAACAGACATGATGTAATCTTCAGTGTAGGACTTGAGTCTCAGTGCTGCCTATGCAGCTTCCTGAGGTGAGAGAGAGAGAGAGCCCTTTCCAATGCTCTTACATTAGGAATGCAGTAAATCTGTCTTTAATACAGGCTCAAAGAGTCCAGCTGTCCTGAGCTATACAAACTGGAGTCATCCTGTCCCCAGTATCTGGTCTGATGCCACCTTCCTGTAGTGGGGAAGCAGGGATGGAAGATGCATCGGGGCAGTGAAGGCCTCAAAAGCTGTATTGCCAACTCCAAGTGCTCAAAAATCATGAGTTGGGCCCCAAAATGATATTGGCTTAGAAATCTGAGAGATTTAAAGAAATAATCAGTGTGTGGTCTTTCGATTCGCCTGCTGGTGTTTGCGCCTTTAGGGGTCACCATTACAAACTTTCCTTTGCAACCGCAGGGGCTAGAGACTTACTATATGTTTTAGATGAAAGCAGAGACTTTCATCCCTGTGGGTGCTCCACATCAGGTGCGCATGCACCTTTCAAGCCCTTGATGGGAGAGTTTTCCACTAGCAGTGCCTGTTCAGCTCGCACATGTGCTCTACACCTCCTCGTGCCAGACACCAAGGTGAAATAGGGTATGTCTGCACTACCCGCCAGATCGGCGGGTAGTGATCCATCTATCAGGGATTGATGTATTGCGTCTCGTCTAGACGCGATACATCGATCCCTGAACGCGCTCCCCGTCGACTCTGGAACTCCACCAGGGCGAGAGGCAGAAGCGGAGTTGACGAGGGAGTGGCGGCCATCAATCCCACGCCACGAGGACGTGAAGTAAGTCAATCTAAGTCAATCTAAGATATGTCGACTTCAGCTACGCTATTCTCGTAGCTGAAGTTGCGTATCTTAGATCGATTTCCCCCCCACACACACACACGGTGTAGACCGGGCCATAGAGATGCACAGGTGAACTGCCCTCCGTTCCGCCTCAACCACCTCGGCCTGAGATGCACGCCTAGCATGCCCGTCTTGACCATACCTCAGCTATTTTGTATTTTTCTTATAGTTGTTTAAAATTAGTTAGTATAGCCAGTGGTTAGTAGTCATTCTAGTTAGTAAGTGTCAGTTGTGAGAGGATAGATTTTTTTTTCTCCCCTCTCTCTCCTTGGGGAGTCTTGTCTTCCTGGCTTAAAATGCTGCCTCTTCTGCCGAGAGGATGTATCCATGAGCGATGGCCGTTCTAAGGGTGTCTGTTGTTTGGGGGAATCCCATGTCTCCCACAAGTGGAATTTCTGTCTAGATAGGGTGACCAGATGTCCCATGTTTATAGGGACAGTCCCATTTTTTGGGACTTTTTCTTATATAGGCACCTATTACCCCCCACCCCCTGTCCCGTTTTTTCACAATTGTTATCTGGTCACCCTATGCCTAGACCACAAGTCTAGGGCAAGAAAGAACAGGGAGACTCAGCTCAGACTGTTCATGATGGAGCACTTACTTTGACCAGTGTCTGAGTCAGGTCAGGAGACACCCCACTCCCCCGGTACATCTGTCATTGGACAGATCCAGCTCCCCTTCCACCTTGGCACAGGCTTCCCCTAGGAAGGGCAGGTCAGTGGAGGCTTCTGAGAAGACTCCCAAAAACAGGAGCACGGACTCTCATCTGAAGGAGCCTGCTCCCAAAAAGCCCAGACCCCCTGTGAAATTGACAGCCTCCAAAGCCTTGAACTCTCGGCCCAGTACCGCTGAGCTGGAGGACTCATCCTCTGTGGACCCAGAAATCCCCAGAGCTCAAGGGAGAGACAGCTCTGATGTGGCTTCAATACCCTCTACCAGGGACAAAGAAGACAAACATAAATGCCCCAGTCCCGTAGCACCAGGCTCAGTCCCACCATTGGCACCTACCCATTTGGCACCGTAGGTACCAAGACTTCACTGGCATCTGCATCGGTATGCCCGCCATTGACCGTACTGTCAGCTTCAGCTATCACATCTTCAGCTACCCTGTTGGTACCGATTTCCTGCTCGGCACCACAGGAGTTTAGATATGCAAGGGACCTGCCATAATGGATGAGCTGGAATCTCTGCTCCTCATGGGTACCTAGTGCCTTTTGGTACTGAGATCTCAGTCTCCACACTGCTACCATTTCCCTGGTACCGTAGGACTCTCCACCCTTTTCAATGGGGGCTTCTCTATTGGACCATGTTGATGAGAATGAAGGGGACTTCATCAGTCTCTTCTATTTCAGTCCAGGGTCCCCCAACATATCCTGTCAGGAACCCATTCTTTGACAGTCACAGGGAAGATTGTGACCATCATTAAGAGTTGTGGAACCAACCCTGCATGCCACCATGAGTCCCATATAGGCCCTCCCATACTTGGGCTGCTTACCGTCAAAAATTCTCCAGACCACTGATACCATCTCAAAGGGAGATTATGATTGTTCAGTCCTCTCCTCTCCAGGATATGTTTAAGGAACAAGAGGCCAGGGCAGATAAAGAAGCCACACCTCAAGCACCTATTTCATCCTGCAGATGAAGTGGTTATGCCTCCACCACCTTCCATGGCCAATGATTTTCGGCAGTATCAGGACCTCAGAAAGAGAGTAGCTGACACTCTTCACTTCCACTTGAAGACATCAGGAATTCACAACACAAGCTGTTGGATATCATACAGTCAGCAACACGCACCCGGATGGCGTTACCCATCAACGAGGCACTCCTGGATCCAGCTAAAATTATGTGCAAACGTATAAAAGAGCAGATAAAAAAGTATTACATTCCCACTTGAGGACACTGATTTCTTGTTCACCCAGCCTCCACCTAACTCCCTAATCATGGATGCGGTAAGTGTTCAGTGCAGGCAACACTTCTCCAGGTCTGCTCCACATGACAAGAACCAAAAGAGACTGGATCATTGAGGTACAGCAACCTGTTCTCTGCTCCATTTATCTATGAAGACGGCCTTTTTAGTAGCCATCACATCAGCCCATAGAGTTGGGGAGATTGGTGCCTTGATGGCAGATTTCCCCCCTTTAAAGTATTCTTCAAGGATCAGGTTTCTACATGCCCACATCCTAAATTCTTACCTAAGGCTCTCTCGGAGTTCCACCTTAACCAGTATATTCATCTACTACTATTTTTCCCACAGTCATGTAATTATCTGCAGGAGTTCTCTTTTCACACCCTGGATGTTTGAAGTGTGCTGGCCTTCTGCTTGGATAGGACCAAGCAATTTCAAAGGTCACCCAGGTTGTTAATCTCCTTAATGGATAGATCCCAGGGATCCACAATTTCTGGTCAGAGACTATCAAGATAAATATCTGGATGCTGAGAGAGACAAGGTGGGTGAGGTAATATCTTTTCTTGGAACAACTTCTGTTGGGGGGAGAGACAAGCTTTCCAGCTTACACAGAGCTCTTTCTCAGGATCTGAAGATACTACCTCACCTAGGTTGTCTCTCTAATATCCTGGGACTAACACGGCTGCAACAGCACTGCATACAACATCTGAATGTATTGTCATTGGTTATGAGACCACAGACATTCATCCTCCTCAAAGGGTAACAGCACCTTCTGCCAGGTCACAGTTAACATCCACAGCATTGCTTAAGAACGTACCCGTGTCTGAGATATGTAATACTGCTACTTGGGCTTTAGTTACATACGTTTTCAAAGCACTGCAGTTTAATCGTTGCCTGCAGCTCTGGGTACTGCAGTATTATCTTCAGTTCTGGACTCTGTTCCAAAGCTCCCTCCTCCCTCCAGGGAAACTGTTCGGAAGTCCCCTGAAGTGGAGCACCCACAGGGACACTATTCAAAGAAGAAAAGGAGGTTACACCCTCTGTGCAGTGATTGCAGTTCTTTGAGATGTGTGTCGCTATGGGAGCTGCAGTACCCAGGCATAGAAGGAGGCATTGGGTGCATGGGGCACTGCTAGTGGAAAAATCTCTGATCAAGGTCTTGAGAGGCACCTGTGCTCCTGACGTGGAGGGGCCTTGGACGGGGGGGGAACACATCTCGAAAAACCGCAGTTCCTGCACAAAGTGAGTAACCTCCTCTTCTCATGTAATGACATGACTCCAGGAGTTGAGACTTTAAGAACACCAAATACTGCAAGACTCATAATAAACTCCTGAGAGCTGGCAACAGTGCAAAAGGTCTGTATTACCCATCGCAGGAGCTTCTTTATTTTCTTTACGCCAGAACGCATCACCACAAGCATCACACTATCGTGCTGACACGCACAAATCAGCTGCCGTTACATTGCATTTATGGAAACCAATGGAGATGTGCCAGGTCAGGGGGAAAGCACCTTATTAGATATATACTATTTGCATCTTCCCTAGTTTTGATTACACAAGGGAGATTGTATTTTTGCCCTGCTTGAAACATTATACATTCATGTTTATGATTTTATAAAGCATTTTATAAATCATGTTTATGATATTCATGATTATACATTCTAAGTCTTGTCATTATTATGCCCTAGGATACTCAAGAAGTGTATAGCAAAATGGCATGAAGGCTGATCTGTGGAAGGGACTAGAGTATTCTGATGTTAGTAGAAAAAATGAAATCTCATTCTGTGGCATGGTCCTCACAGTGTCCGGGGAACTTGGGCTCAGGGGGTTAAAATATGAAGAGCAGACATTCCTTTGATTTCTATTTGCGTCCCATTTAATATATTTATTGAACATAAATGCAAAATATAGACGTGCTGGTTGTGATCCCATAGTTAAGGTTGAGTTTTGCACTTAACTCAAGGATTCAGCCACTTTGTATAAAAAATACAGCATACCTAGAGTTGGTCAGAATTTCTTTGTCAAAACAGTTTTCCATTGGTTCAACAAAACTGAAATCTTTCATGCAATCGTATCAGTTTTGACAACATTTCATTTAGGAAAAAAAATGAACATTTTAGGAATGAAAAGTTTTGATTTTTCATTTCTAAATTATTTTAGTTTTGACATTTACTTTATTGTATAAATATAAAAATTAAATAAAAGGGTTGAAACATTCCGATGTATCATGAAACATTAAACATTACAAATGTATCAAAAAGAAACATTTGGATTAATTTGAAATGAACATTTTTTTCAGAATTTCATTTCCCAAAAATGTTGAAATTTTGGCATTTTGTTCTGCATCTGGGTGATTTTATTTTTTAAATCTTCATTTTTTTTGTGTGTGATAGGAAATTATTTTTACCAGCTCTTAGCAACACCCTCTCCCAAAAAGCCCCCCATACTGATTCTTTGAGCACAGAATGAATTTTCCACAAATTATAAGTAAATCGGTAAATTGATTTGAGTTAAACTTAATTTTAAAATGGGTCTTGTAACAAATGTAGCACCTCGTGTCAGACATTTTTTTTCTTCCAAATCATCTTAATAACAAACTAACACAGACTCCTCCAGCCCTTTTAGAGTTAAAACTCATTGAGCTCCAGTGCATATCGTAGCCAATAATGGCTCCCAAGTGCAACATGTTTCCAGGTACCTGCCGTGCGCTATAAATTACATCCTGTTCAGAGCGAGGGGTTGAGTCTCTTTGTTTAGGCACATAATTCCCATTAATGTCAGCAGGAATCATCCCTTTGGGATACTGCTTCTCCATGCCCACTGCTAAAGGCATTTGGCCAGAGAATGGTCCAAATGAATCTATGTGGTCTGAGTGACACTTCTCCGATACTTTATGGCATAAATCCATTGATTTCACTAGTTACTTCTGATTTATACGGCTCTGAGGCCCTGCTTGCACTTTAGTTATGGTTCTCGTAGCAGTTCTTTGTAAACCCTCATTTGGGAGATAAAAATATCTGAGCCAGATTGAATCACGTTCACTGTAGGGTGGGAATTTGGCCTGAGTCAGATCCGATGTGCACGTTTGCAAATAAGAAACAGCACAGATAGTTCAGCTTGCTCCAGGCAGAACAGAAATAAATGTTTTTTAAAAGTTGTAGATGAAATTGTTCTGCCAGTATCTACTTTTCAAGAGTTTAATCCCCAAACCTGTGCAGATCGGGTCTGTTCTGGGCCTCCAGGCAGCTCTAGCTGGTGGACTCTTGGGCTGTTTGAAATCTGCTGGTTAGCTTTTCAGCTTGCTTTGACCTTTATGATGTTCTTGGTGGTCCTTAAGGCTACAGGGCCCTATTGATTCCTGCTTTTCGTCCCCTGGGTACACCCATTCATCACCATGAATAGGGCGAGGGAAGTAGGTTTGCTACATTCTCACTTTACTTGATTAAACAGTTTCTGTTTCCATAGAATTTATGGCCCATTTTTATTAAGGTCTGTCCATCAATTCCTCGTGAAGGGTAATTTGTCAAATGAACAGGCTTTGCTGTGAATATTTACTAGCCACCAGAGGATGCCTTTTGCTGACCGCTAGCTGGGGCTTCCTTTTGCTAGACTGGAATAAAAGTAATGTTCCTGATACTGCAGTCCTAGTCAGGGCCTGTCTCTCTAAAGTGCTGAGCGCTCCCTCGCCAAGGTGAACCCAGTGGGAGCCAAGAGCACTTAGCATCTTACCAGATCAGGCCCCTCAATCCTCACTCAGACAGAATTCCCACTGAAGTCAATGAGAGTTTTGCCCTGGTAAGGGCTGCAGAGTTGGGCCCAATGCATATAGCACAGGTCCTTTCATTCTAGGGCTTTCCATTTCTTTGCATGATTCCTGTGTTCTTTGTGGATCGTCCCTCAGCTTTTTAAGCAGGGATACAGCACAGACCTTTATTAACTCAAATACAGTGTGAAAGGGACAAAACCAAAGTAGCTGGAGCATGGAAGTCTTTGATCTTTTGGGGCCTGATCCATTGCCCATTGAAGGGAGTGGAAAGCTCCTGCTGGTTTCAATAGATGCTGAACCAGGCTCTTAAAGTCAGAGGGCCAAATTCCTTTCCCATTCACACCACTGTAAATCTGGAGTAACTTTTGTAATCAGTGGGGTAACACCACACTTACATTGATGTAACAGAGCAGAGTTGATTTGTTTTATATCCTTCCAAACCTGTAGTTTTGTAACAGTAGGAGAGCCCTAATTTGATTGTTGTAAGCACTGCACTGGTACCCTGGTTCCTGCAGTGCTCTCATCCCTTCTGTACGCGCCTTGTGGGTCTGGTCTGTGGAGCTAAGCTCTCCACGTCTCTCCTCGCTGATCTGCTAGCCTGCTCCTTCTCCCCAAACTCCCCCGCTGGTCTCGCCCCACTTGACTTCTCACCAAAGGTTTAAGAGCCGAGTGTTACGATGAAGGTCGCTTGTTGCCAAGATTCCAGCGCTTATGCAAAATGCACTCTAGCAGGTTTACTTGGACACTGTGAAGGGTTGCAAATAACTAAAAAATTAGCTGCGGTTGTCAAAAGAAGTAACATGCGTTTTGTGATGCAGGATTCTGGAATTGTTTTTGCCCTGCTGTTAGCTTTCTTGCTACACAGATGGATGCTGTAAATCCTTACTCACGCGAGTAATTAATAAGTGCCAGTGGGATGGTTGTAAGAGCAAAGGTTTGCAGGATCAGGCTGTGGGGGCTTGCAAAGTTTGGAAATGCACTGTGGGCCTCCTGGGTCATTAGCATGAGTTAATACGCTTCTGCTCAACTCCTCCTGTGAGATTCACAGTGTAGCTGGCATAGAGATGCCGTTAATTTTTGATGGGTGGTTTTTGTTCTGTCTCAGACCTTCATTGAAATGGAAAAGACAAAATATTTCCCAAGCAGATGCTGCTTAGAGAGGGTTCCAGAATTTTGTTGTCAATCTGAGATCTCCTTCTGGAGCTGAAGCCAAGCATCAGAATAGAAATGGGAAAGTACAGACAGCCTGAATGCCCCGCCCTTGCCCCAGACTCCCATGTGGAGAGGATTCTATATGTTGAGTTGCCTTTTCCAAAGGGAGGGCATAACTCTGGTCCAAAGAGCTGTGTGGGAGGAGCAGGCAGCCAGGGTGGAGGGGAAGGCACACTGGCTCAGATCCTTAAAGGTATTCAGGAACTGAACTCGAACTGATTTCAGTGGAAGTTAGGTGCCTAAACACCTTTGAAGATCTTGGCCCCTGTCCATGGAACCATGCTGTCAGGAAGGGGTGGGGAGATGTAGCAGGGCCCTGGGACATTGCACGCACACACGCGCACACACACACACACACAGGTGTCCCCACCAGCAGGGAGGATCACGCACTGAATCAGCGAGCAAACTTTCCCACAAGGATTTGTACCAAGACTGTGTCTGTGAAGAGAGGAGATTGAGTTTGCTCCTTGCTGACCTCAGCTGAGGAGCTGATCCTGCAAGATACCGGGTGTCCTCATCCCCTTCGGTAGGAGTCAAGAGCTTTCAGCACCTCCCAGGATCAGCCAACACTTTTTGGTTCGTGTATTATCCCAAGCCATCATTATTCCACAGCCAGGGGCTGTACTAGACTTTACATACACACCAACTCCTGGTACAGCATCCCCAAAGCTTATGTGGAGATGGTTACACAACAGATTAACGGGAACATATGATACTGGGTCAGACCCCAAAGGTCCATCTAGCCCAGTACCCTGTCTTCTGACAGTGGCCAGTGCCAGGTGCTTCAGAGGGAATGAACAGAACAGGGAATCATCAAGTGACAAAGTATCTCGTAGTAGTGGAAACAAATAGCAGCAGAGAAATATTTTTAAAGGGGAAGAGATGTCTTTGTTGTCTGTTTATTTCTTAACCTGAATTTCTCTTTTTGTCTCCCATACTAGACAGCGGGGGCAACTGGGAATTCAGATATTTTGCAAGTCCCACCATTGCACCGGGCGTGTTTCATAGATACCAGGATCTGCCTTTGTACTGTAAACCAGCACAAGAAAATGCCTCATCTTTCATTGCATCGCTCTAGTTCTAAATTAATGGCAATGCACAGCAGCAGGACTGCACACAGCAGCAATGGCACGTCATTGAAAGTCAATGTTAAGACTTATTTATTCTTTCTTTTTTATTCTTTTTAAATAGCACGACTGGCACTACTGTTTGTAGAAGGCTGAAATTCTCAGGCCAGTTTCAGGACTGGGTAGTTCTTGGCGGCTTCCTTGTCTCGTGCCAACCTTTCTCTCCTCTTATAATTTTGCCTGTGTTACAGTCTGACGTATTTATTTCGTATTGGGGGAAGGGAACGATCAGTGTTTACAGCATCAAAAAACCCCAAGAGACATAAGATGAGCTTCATCCCACTGCAGAGCCTGAAGAATTTCTCTGAGAGCAGGGGTCTCCCTTACAGAATTGTTATCATCAGAAAGGAACATGAAGAAGAAATCTAATCCTTCCAGTGTCGGATAGCCCCTGAAATTACATCTCACAGAGACCCACTAAGCACTTTGATTGAAGCAGTTCTAGGGCTGCTGGAAAAAATAATTTTCAAATATACGGCATTTGATATTGACTGCAGCTCGGGACGCTAACCCTGTAGCTTTTCTAGCATACCAAGTACCAACAGAAAGGACTACTTTCAAAGCTGGCTCAGAGCAAACCTGTGCATGCTTCCCTGGGTCAGTGCATGTGAAGAAGGGATGACATTAGCACTTAGGTCCTCGAGGGTTGTGGAGGGCTGGGGAAAGTTGCCATCTGAAATTAAATGATGTTGCCAAATAGTGTAATGAAGGGCGGTTAGACCCTTTTACAGGAATGGCCTTGGTACCAAGTGGGGTTTTCCTACTAAATGTTGAGGAGATGGATTGTGGATGAGTTTGGATAAAGGGATGATTTCTAAATGTCATGCTCTGGATGTGCCCAAAGCATAAGTGTTGGATTTTTGTACTAGATGCCTCAATGATTAAAGTTCTTCCCCCTCTCTGCAGAGGTTCAGTTGTAGCCATTCACATCTATCTGGCATTTCTAAGAAATCTACTCTGTTCTTGTCTTGCAGAGTATATGAAAGAATCTGTGTGTAGTTCAAGCACCTGCTCTCTGAACAGCAGCGAAAACCCATATGCCACCATTAAGGATCCACCCATCTTGACATGTAAACACTCGGAGAGCAGTTATGTGGAAATGAAATCACCCATTCACAGAGATTCGCCCTATTCAGAAATGCCAACCTCATCAACGACTAATAAAAATATATATGAAGTTGGTAAGTGTCCTAGATAACCAAGGAAGCTCAGTAGTTCAACAGAAGCAAACATTAGTTTTAGCAGTATTCTCTCTTGAGTTTTACATTAGGGGCAGTCGTCATTAGGATTTGGCAGAATCAAGAGACAACTGTGCTTTATAGGATAGGGACTGTGTTGATTTTTCCTATCTAGGGTCCCAAGTTTGGGATCAAAGAGGAATACAACCCTTCTGTGAGCTTGCTTGTTTTTAAACTGTTTTGAGTTTCAAAGCCCAATTGCAAGATTAAAAAAGAAATGGCAGATCGTTTGAAAGCGTTCTTTGCAGTGCCCTTGGAACTAAGTCCGGAGTAGCAGAAAGTGTTTGGAAAGGATTTGCCTTTATGCATGTGTTAACATGAGCATGTAAAGCTCTGACGATCAGAACTAGCAGCCTGCTAGCCATTGTAACCCATTTTTCATTGTATCTTCAGAGCCCACTGTCAGTGTGGTCCAAGAAGCCCGTGGTCGTAGTGCTAATTACAACCAGAATCCATATGACCTGCCTAGGAACAGCCACATTCCTAGTCATTATGACCTTCTCCCTGTAAGACACAGCCCTACCCATGGGGCACCTTGGGACAAGCAGTCTTAAAGGGATACACTTCGCTGTCGCAATGCTGCGAACATTCTCTCTGACTCAAGGAAAGAAACGAAGACAATCCTTTCTGGTTTTGCAATACGCTGACATGACTTGAAATAGTATTACACAAGGAACCTAACCTAACAGAACATTTGTTTGGGCCAACTTGCTGCTGCATGATATGGAAAAAGATGTTTTTATACAGATCACAGAAAAATAAAGAACCATCATCTCCATCTGACTGGAATAATTACTCAAGGAGGCAGTTTGCATAGTCCAGTCAAAGACTCTACAGACTGTGTTCTCCTAACTGTAAACTAAAAACAACCCACCCACCCCCACCTGTAAGTACTTACAGCTACAGCTGTACATTTCTACCACCCACATAAAGAGACCTTTACTGTTAGAAACAAGACGTCTAAAAAGACGCTGGAATATATTTTACATACACATCGTGGAAAAGGATACACTCAAAAAAAAAAAGAGGAAAAACTGCTGTTTAATTCAGCTGATATAATTTGTAAACCTTGGTTCATGCTGTCGTCATATCCATTCTGTGTACATGTCGATTTTATTCTTGGTAAATTAGTTTTGTAATCAGTTCCTGTTTCTACTGGCTGCCAAGATATTTTAGTAGAGGACTATTACATATACACCTTCCGTGGTTATTCTCAATGCCTCCTGCTCATTTTAAACGATGTAAATCTTCACAAGTCTCCAGTGATCTTTTACCATAGAGCTCATCTAAACTGTGTGTCTCATACCCAACATATATAATAATGGCCATACTGGGCCAGACCAATGGTCCATCTAGCCCCGTATCCTGCCAGAGGCATCAGACGGAATTCAGTCATTGAGTGATCCATCCCCTGTTGTCCAGGCCCAGCATCTGGCAGTCAGATGCTTAGGGATACATTTTTAACAAACTATGGAAGCCTTTGATTGTTGGTGGTGTTTTATTTGTCTTATACAGCTGCTACTTTATTCGATACAGTGGCCCAGACTGTCGTCTGCTCTAAATTGGCATATAGCTTCAGTGACTTCACTGGAGCTATGCAGATTCACAGCGGCTGAGAAGCTGTTCCACTTCAGTGTGTCAAAAAATAGAACCCTATTTCTGTTCTGCACCCAAACCAATGCTTTCTAGACCATCTTTCCAAGCCATTCCATCATAGCTAGATTAATTGCATGCCATTTATAATAAACCCTTTAATTTTATCTGCATTACCATGTAGTGCAACTTTATCCACCCCGAGTCTGCCTGAAATGTCATTAAACTGAGCTGTGACCGGATTTCCTTTTTAAACAGCTGTTCGTGGAATAATTACCATGAGGTTTGCCTGTGGTATGGCTTTGGAATAAGCCTCCCAGATTATTTTTTGTAGTCCTTGACATAGAAAATAGAATACTTGCTATTAAGCAGTTTCTTGTAGATCTTGAGCATGAAGTAGTATTGATGCTAAGTATGTAATTTTATTAGGCAAATGTGGGAGTAGCAAATTGATTGCATCTTAAATATAAAAGTCTGTTGCGCTTTTGCTGTTCTGATGGAACTGTAAGAGCAAGAAAAGCAACTGTGATCAGTTTGTTAAAGCATGAATTGATTAGTTAAAAATACTAATACAGGAAATAGTGGCCTAAGGGCCTAGTAGTAAGATTCAGAGCCTTTCACCTCTAGGTCACTGGTTGGAATCCAGCTCTAGCTGGGAGTCATTGTTAGTGGATGACAGGCCTGTAGGAAATGAACTGGTCTGGGGGCCAGTCTGGTTCCTAGTAGACAGGAGTTGAATGGCAAATGGCAAACCCCATTGCAGTTTGAACCGTTAATGGTACTCGCCCAGAGGCCAGGAGCTGAGTGTGCTGTGGAGACTGAACTACCCGCTCAGTGCCGGGCTTGAGGCCTCGTGCCAGGGCAGTGCAAAGACGCGTGCAGTAATGCCGACCGAGCCAGTGCGACACTTCTTGGTGCTTCACTACTGTCACTCCGGTAACGTACTAAATTCTCTTGGCAAGGGGTGGGGAGAAGTGCTGGCAATACAGCGTTAAAAAAAAGCTGGAATCTTTCATGGGCAGAGGTGGACACAAGTTCAGAAACCCTTTATGCAACTGGCAACTTCTGCAATTCAGACAACTGAACTAACTCCAGCGAGCTCTTTCCCCATAGGGTTAAAAGAAGCTGCTGTTCACCTTGCAAGAAACACATAAATATTTAGATGAATGCTGCATGTATGCATGGGGGAAAATGATTGATCAGCAATAGTAATTTTGCTTTCCAGAAAAGCCTTATTCAAGATGTAACTAGACTATTATTTTGTAGGGCCAGGTAGGGATATATTTTATTTAGCATATAGAAAGACTTACCTCAGAAATATCACTAAAAAGGCAGTTAATTACATAAGGCTATTGTTAGAGACTTACCATACGTCTAGCACTAGCACAAAGCAGTGTAAGCTGCAAGCCTAAGCAATGTATATGTTGTGTTTCTGTCCAGTATGAGATGGGACTTTGGAGAGCAGCGATACGCTGGGCTTTTTCAAAGCTGGATTTCCAAACCAAATGAAATGATGTGCATAGAGGTTAACAGGAGGGGCGGGGGGGAATACATTCTTGTACATTAGCATTAGTTTAGAAAATAGACACTGAAATGGCAATACTTTTTTAAAGCAAGACAGATTTGTAATATATTTGTTCACTGTGCTAAGGTACGTATACCTTGTACAAAATAAATGGCATTTCTCTCAATGTGCACTTCTCAAACGTACTCATTTGCAGCCTAAACCTGTTGGAGGCATGAACATTCTCCGTACCACAGGCCTGGTTACCGAAGGGCTTACATTCGCCTACCCAAACGACTCTGAGAACATTCAAGCCAATTTCAGGCAAGTAAAGTAGAAAAGTTAATTTCAACAGTTCTGAGAATGAGCGAATCTAAACCCAAACTGAAGTAAATCAGAGACTGATTCCTAAGCCAGGGGCCAGTCACATCCTAGCTTTAAAGCAAGCTGTAAGTACCTGGTAAGCACCTTTTCATCAATGGCTCTGGCAACTCTTACTCGCCCATTAGTTAAACATGCATAAGCAGAATGGAGCATCATAATGGTGCTGTCAAAGCCTGGCCCAGCTCACATACAGCTGTAGGAGCTATTTCAAACAAGGTGCGACTGCCAGGTCCCTTTAGGCTTTTCGTGCAGTAAGCTGAGGCTGCGATCCTGCAGACAATTATTGTTAAGGCTAAGATTTTGTCATGGTTATTTTTAGTAAAAGTCAGAGAGGTCATGGGCAATACACACAACTCCGTGACCTGTCTGTGACTCTTGCTGCTGCAGCTCCATGTTTCTCCTGTCACTGTGGGGGCTGGGACTGGGAGCTGTGGTGTTCCCTGCTGCCCCGCACGCACGTGTTAGGCTGTCCTCTGTTGCTGGACCCCTGAGGCAGCTGTCACCTGTCACTGGAACCCCGCAGGGGGACCCTGAGGAGGCTGCCAGCTCCAAGGGCTGAAGCAGAAAATGTCATGGAGGTCTCTGGAAGGCACATGACTTCCATGACTGACACAGAAATGTAGCCTTAATTATTGTACAAGCTGTACCCACAGGGAGCCCCCTTGACTTCAGCTGGCTCACTGTCATCCATCCATGTGGTGTACATTGCAGTGTCAGGGCCTAGTCCAGGGATAGGCAACCTATGGCATGAGCTGATTTTCAATAGCACTGCCCAGGTCCTGGCCACTGCTCTGGTGGGGGCTCTGTATTTTAATTTAATTTTAAATGAAGCTTCTTAAACATTTTTAAAACTTTATTTACTTTACATACAACAACAATAGTTATATATTATAGACTTATAGAAAGAGACCTTCTAAAAACATTAAAATGTATGACTGGCACGTGAAACCTTAAATCAGAGTGAATAAATGAAGACTCGGCACAGCACTTCTCAAAGGTTGCCGACCCCTGGCCTAGTCTATTGTATGTATTAATGCTAATCAGTAAATTACAAGCTAACGTGTGCAGCAGAAGCAGCTACAGAATTAAGCTCTCTCCACAGCAGTGTAGTGAACTGCTAAATTGAGACTTTCAGTATTTGTAATTCAAATGTCCAAAAAATCTTGCTAACCAAAGCCACACGCAAATCCTCTTATTTTGCCACTCACTAAGCTATTCAACTCTGGAAATTCATCAGGTTTAAACAGCTAAATGTAAGTAATTGTAATAAGGTGTAATTCGGCACCCTTTACCACAAATACAAGGTGGAAACTACTGATCCTTGCAATATGGGTTTATAAATGGGTAAAATCTGGGCTTTCAAAAAAGTGTGTGCAAGTAAAGACTTCTGCTAGATAAACCTCATTTCATAATTCAATGAAAAACTTTTGTGGGGCCCTCTAAAGTTATGCTGGTTCCCAAGCGCTATATCTTATAATGAAGTCACCTATGTGAGAAGAGAAGAATCAGTGTCATGTATGCTGCTGAGAGCTTAATCTGTAATGGAAGGGCAGTAAGGCCCCTGGCTGGGTCATTTGTTCAGTCAGCTCAGAAGGAACCGTTACACCTAGTGAATACTTACAGGGACTTTTTGAAGCACCTTTTTTATTCCTTGGGGGTTTACCCAGCTGAGTAACAAACAAGACAAACCCTGCTTACAGGTGAAGGGTGGATGCGATCAGAACTTAATGTGGTGGTACATATTTGGACAAAACATATTGCAGAGACAGGAACTACCAGCAAAGGCTTGTAATGGGTAAGAACTCACCTCTGTAGTATAAAAGCAAACATTGGCTTTGTTATATTTGAAGTGTGAGAGAGAGAGAGAGAGAGAGAGTGTGTGTGTGTGTGTGTAAAATTTAGTAAGATTCTTTGCAGAGTATTTCATGAAATTAATTTATAATTCCATTTTGCAGCAATCCATGAGAGGTAAAGAGTCTACAGGGTTGTTTTTTTCCTGCAAGGGATTCCTGTGTAAGATTCAATATGTTTTTAAATCTTGCCCAGATCATTACAGTTATCCTACCTTTTTTGCACCAATAATGCAGCAAGCACATGAGGCAATTTTGGAGTCCCCCTCCATGCTAAGAGGGGCCAAGTGGGGAGATGAGCTGGACAGGCTTCAGTGAGAATTTCTGTACTTTGGTGGGTTTCATTTTTTTCTGGCATCGGCAAGGATATGTTTTACATAAGCCTTCTATGTTGCTTAACATACCTTATGTCAACCTGACATTAAGCATGGCCATCTATTTCATGAGGTGAATTATGGGTGAGCTGGACAGTCACAACACAACAAAAGTTTGAGGGGAAAGTGAAAAGGCTTTGCAGTTTGGGCTACAGCCATTTGAAAATGTCATTGTCCATGTAGTGAACCAAGTCTTGTAAAAAATACTGTGAGACTCCTCTAGTGGTCACAACCATTGGCAGAGCCTCTGTGTGTTTTCTCATCAGAAACCCTATCAGTCACTGGCTCAGTGCTGACTCAGGATGAGTGCCACCTGTTGGATCACCAGTAGTACTGCCTGCCACACTGTTTTCCTTGGAAGTCTCCCATCTGTACTGATCAGGCATGAGGCCGCTTAGACCAGCGGTCACCATCCCTAAAACTGGCAGAGTTAACACCTTATCCAGTTCTAGTGCTCCAAGATTAACTTTGGCAGGAAGAAACTGAAGGAATTGAAGAAAGAGTTGGCAGGGTGTTGCATTTGATCTCCAATACTATTGCTAGTTTTCTTGACTACATGATCATTATTTGAAAGAAAGCTTGCAGAAGCTGTTTACAAGTGAAAATGGTGGAGCCACTGGACAAGGCATGGAGTGCAGCTGAGGGCACAAAAATGTCTTGGAGCTGCCAACCTATGGTGAATGTGTATGTCACTGAAACAGATGACTGGGCCTGGATTCAAAAACACTTCCACATGTGTAGGTGAGAGAAATTGAGCAGCATTGTCCCTTCCTTGGCAGTTGCTTTAGGTGTACTCCAGTTGTACCCTTGGACGTTCTTCCATTACAATGCACAGCCTTAGTTGCATACATAACATGTACCCTGAAAGGCAACCCATCATTTTGCCAAGACAAATTCCAGTTCCCAAAAAAGTACCCATGACAATATATGGAGTAGTCCCCTGTAATTCTTTATTATCATGAATGACTATTTTAAATCAATATTTAAAAAAAAAGAATCAAGTTACAGAACGTGCATAAAATACAAAGTAATTTACAAACAGATCCAATAGCATCTTCAGAACTGATACACCAATAGGAGAAATGGATTAAAAAAAAAAAAAGACTGACTACAGCAATGCCTTCCGTGTGCCTTACACATCATGAGCACCGCAAGACAGAAAGGTTGGCTAATAAATGCAGCAATTTGTGCATGCCCACATACAGACGTTCCAGGTTGATTGTATCAGTGTCTGAGGAATGTGTCTCCTCCCACCCACCCCCCTCCAATCGTTTTTCATAGCTTTTTAAATACTACAGGAGTTTAAGTGCCAATAACTCAAACCATTTAATGGACAGTTTGGAGATGAGAGAGGATTATGCAGTACTTTCAAAAGTGTAGTGACAGAAGGCACAGTTCACAACCTTATCCCTCAGTCTACGTCAACTGCTGACTGACTTGTACTGAAATCCGTCTATTAGCCGCACACACTTTCAATAAGAAAACTATTCCAGATTATCCTAACCAATGAGTGGAGCCACTGTTACAAGAGTCCTTCATAAATTCTTTAGACATCACAGAAGTTGGTGATCCCAGCATTAAGCATTTGCTAATATAAACAAACTCTGGGTACATGATACAATATCCCTCAAGTTTTCTACTCAGTGTGGAAAGGAAGAACTTTCTCATCCTCTGACACTGCCTGTACCATGGAGTCCAATTCCCGGGCAACACAAAGTGCTGCAAGTTCCAATATTAGAGAGAAAAGTGAATCCGTTACTTAGCTCATGTTGCTTTGTCTTATTTCAGAAGAGGCACCTTGAATGAGCTCCTACCTGTATCTCCCATTTCAGCCTCCCAGCAGCACTTCCTCCCATGATGACCTCATTTGCACAGTAATTAGAACTCAAGAGCCCCATTGCACATAGTGAAGGCTGCAGCTTAGCTGCAAAACAAGAATTGTTTTTGCCATAATATTTAGTAATAAAAACCCACATACCTTGACCACCTCAAGATGTAACTGAAACATTTAGCTTTACTGTAAAATTGCATTTAAGAGCAATTTTTGGATGCAAGACATAACAGCTGGAGTGGGGAAAAGATGATCTCATTTAAATAGCCCAGAGATATTCACTAACATTGACAGTAATGTTTTGGGAAGGTCAGAATTAACATTTCTGAGCTGGATTACAAAATGACATTCAGTAACCCAACTGGTGGTCATCGTGTTGGAAAGTAATCAATTAGAATTTCAAACAATTTATTAAACCAAGACTGGCGAGTCAGAGTTGTGAAAATGCTGCAGCCATTTGGAAGCAATAATGATTTTAACACTAAAATCAAAGTGTTAAGACATGAAAAAGATCAGAAGGAATAATAAGAGGAAGTAATTGAACACAAAGAAGTAACCACAAGAATTACAAATATATTTAAATCTTGGACCTGGGGAATATACACAGCCTTTTAGGAAAGAAGAAACAATTATATATTCTGACAGCACTGCATCTTTGGTTTGTTTTCAGTGGTTGGTGGGACATGGATGGGAACCACATTGTTGCTTGGAGACATATCATTTTCACGTCTGTCTGACATTTGCTTTTGAGAAACAATACGATAGATCTCTGCAAAATGAGAACAGGAACCAGTTACTATGCACGTATTTTCAATCACAGCAACACCAATAAGTTACTCAAGTTTAGCATCTTCTGGACTTTATATATAAACCAGCAAAGTTCATCAATACCTCGTAACAAAAAAGAAGCACAGCTGTGTAGGTTACATCATACAGGTATCTTCACAATCAGTTCATCTGTACCACCACATTTCCACTATCCTGTGACTAAGGCTCATTTGCTTTTTTACAAGACTACTTATAGTTCCCTACACCTTTGCTTTTATTGTTACTTCCCTTGAAGAGAGCTATTTTGCAGCCAGAACTTACTAGCAAGAGAATTAGGCTATGGGAGACTAAAATGCCCATGCTAGTTTTTAAGAGCTGTATATGGCTTTTGCTCCTGATGATCGTAAGGCTGTGGATACATCTGGAGATGCTAGCATGGCTGAATGGAGCTGGTTGGCTGCTACAGTCCCACCTTTTGGAAAGAGCTCAAAGAGGCAGTTGCTCCTCTGCTCCAAAAGACCCTCAGGCCTGTCTTATGTCTGATGTATTTGCTGTTGGGAGAAGCAGTCTTAGATTGTAAAAAATTATGTAGAGGTGTCCAGAGTATGGGACAAGCTTTGTTTCTGTTTAGCTTCATGACACACAACCTGGGGAGAGTTACAGAAAGTACTCCATGTCTGAACAGCAAAGATCGGACTTTAAATCTACAGCCAAAATTTGGGCTCCAAACTGAAAGAAAAAGTTTGAAATGGAAAGCTCAGCTCAAATTCTTGTTCCATTCCTAGTGCCTCAGAGGTGCAGCACATACTTTGATTTGAAGCCTCACCTCAAAATGTCCTGGAGTTAGTGAGTGCAAAGCAGACCAGGGGCATTAAGCATTTCTGCAGCTGTAGTGAGTGCATCTCAAATGCTCAAAGAGAAAGAAAGGACAGTATGACCGTGGGCAGGCAGCTGGCTTTAGCAAGGAAACTTACTACTTGCCTTAAAATGGAGAAGTAAATGAGAGACTCTCTTGCAAATTCTTATTCAAAACTACAGTCCCCTTCCAAGCTTTTCTTAGGTAAGTGGAAAAGTTTTTTGAGCTCAGTCCAAAGCTACCCTGATTTCAAACTAGAGTGAAGTATGCCAGTTGGTACTGCCTCACCCTCTGCTACAGCCAGAGGAACTGTTCTTCTGAGGAGGGGCTGAAAATAAATGAACTCCTCCACCCAGCAGTTTGCTGCTCCACACTATGCAATACACCAAGAGTTCCATATAAGTTCAGAGGGCTGGAGCACGAGACATTTGCACTTTACTCTTTCTTCTGGCGCAGAATGAGGAAAAAGCATAGCTCAGCAAATATCCCTCGCTGCACAGAAAGCTGTGATCTGAGTTCTCTTGGAGTGTCCCAGTCAGTTATCGGTACGATAACAATTGCCTGACTGGTACCTTATTTAACCCCAAACCAAGAAATATTTCTTCCACTAGAGAGTAGCATTTGTTCAGAATGTGAGCAATAAACTGCTTAGAATTGAACAACCGGACATTTCAACACAAGCAAATTGAGCAAACGTGCAGATAAGTCTAACATTTGCTGCTAAGGGCTGAATACACACAGCTCTGTGTCTACTGCTGTAGCTAATAGGAAGTGTGTGAGAAAAAGGTCTTCCAGCAAATAAAGGTGCAGGGAAAGGGCAGCATTTTGAACAAGTTGTGAACAAAGTTAAACCCCAGCAAATGCAGTCACCAAGGACCGAACAGGCAAGTCAGACCTGAAGTTCTCCTGCAGGACAGACAGCACAAGTGCTTACAGCCATCTGAATGCTGACTAGCAGGGCAACTGGACAGAATCACGAGTCCAGTGCACAAGGCTTGTTGAGAATACAAAGAAAATATCAATATCTGCCAGTGGCACATTCGTTCAGAGAAGAGCAGCAAGTTGGGGATTCAGAACTGACACATCCCACATCTCATTAAATACAAGAGGAAGAACCTGTTAGGATCATCTCAGTTTGACACGGTTGGCTACACACGTGAATTGCTGATATAAGCAAACCCAGCAGTTGCCACACTGAAAGGAAGAGGGTTTCTGGTTTCAGAATTACTGAAGTTTTCTGTCATATCTTTCCAAAGCAGCCTGAAATAGCATTAATGGTCTCTTGTGCATAGGAGCAAATTCAGGTTGTAAATGGGGTGAACGTCAATGAAATACACACATTCCTCCAACAGATCTCCAGCACTTAAGTCCCCAGAATTGCAGAGATAGCAATTCTAAGGGCCCACGTTCTGAGTTTATGCACCACACAAAGTCTGTTCTACAAGCCAAAAACCCACACACCATATCACCTCCCATGGCACACTTGAAAACTCTTCTTTAGATAACACATGCAGCTCATCATGCATCAGGGCATTTCACTCTGAAGTACTGCTGGGTCGGGTGGGATGGAATCGGAGCGCCTCAGGCGCCAAGATCTTCAGGCCAAGGTTTACCATCACACAGCTCCTACTGATGTCAGTAGAGTTTCCTGTGCACGTCCAAGGGCAGAATCTGACCTATTACTATTTAAGAACAAGCGACTGCTGCTGCCTTTATAGTTAACTCACCAGCAGCACTTCAGCAGTGGATAACCTCTGCAGACACCAAGCTTGAAAACAGTATTTTCATGAAGGAGCATTCCCGAGCAAACACTCCACTGCATTAGCACTAACAGTCCTGTAACATTAGACATCACACCTGTCCTGTTCCACAGCTATGAGCAAAGATTTGCAACTTACAAAAGAGAAGCTTCTGTTTTCCTGTCCCCATATCCTACAGGCTTCAAGCTCTCTCACCACCACTACCCAAGAATTGGATGGCATTTCACACACTGACGCACTGCTGATTTCTCCTTTGGATGCTGAAATTTACACTGGTCTGACATGTGATATCTACAGCCTGCCTGCCGCACGGCATTATCCTGTGGCATCAGCAGCAGAGGCTCTGAGGCCTGCACGAAGATTATCAACGTATGCAGGCCTATGCTATTCAACTAGGCAGTCCCTAAGGATTCCACGCCAATGAAGATATGCGGGAGGAGAGAGATTAATACTTTACACTCCATTCAGTAACAACAAAATCCAAGTCCCTACTAAGTAGCACGGGTCACTGTAATTGGCAATCTCTGCTCAGAAGAGGCCTTGCACTGCAACAGGGCTCGGCAAGTGACATTGCCCTAGATCAGTGTTTCCCAAACTTGGGACGCTGCTTCTTTAGGGAAAGCCCCTGGCGGGCAGGGCCGGTTTGTTTACCTGCTGGCTGGCAAACAAACTGGCCCAGCCCGCCAGGGGCTTTCCCTGCACAAGCGGCGTCCCAAGTTTGGGAAACACTGATCTAGGGGGAACCTTGCACAGGGCCTGCTTAGGCCACTGCTACGTTGCCCTCATTCTTAGGCGCACCAAGCTCTGTAACAGGCAAATCCCCAGATTGTTTGTCATTGGTGGGAACCCCCCACAGAAGTAACATTACCAATCACTAGGAGAGAAGGCAGCCCCAGAGGAAGGACAGAGCTGCAAGAAAGAGGCTGGTTCGGGGGGGGGAGACAGCATGTCACACACTTGAGACCAGATTCCCATTTACACTAAGGCCACTGTCCATTGCTCTGGCCATGCAGAGGATTTTACAGTGGCCGTAGTTGTAACAAATACTCACTGTAAGGCCCCCGTGCATTGCCAGAGCAGTGCGCAGCAGTGCCATGGGAATCAGGCCCTCGAGGTCTAAACGTTGCCTTGTTAACAAGGCCATTTGGATCATCTGCTTTGGCTGCAGAAGGACAGACACTGCCCAATTTGGTAACAGTCCAGAACCCGTACTCCTGAGCAGCTGAACCCTGCCCCAAGCTGGGCGCTCACTAGGTATGAGCTTCTACTCCAGCTACCCCCCCATCATGAGCTAAGAAAGGGCATTTCCCCCCTCCCCCCCCGCCTGCAGTCGGGGTGCAGTACGTGTACATGTGTAAGCTGCCATAACACCAGGGGAATCATCCTTCCCATACACATGAACCCTAACATTTAAAGCTGCTTTTAACAAAAATGAAAGGCTGTGAATGACACTGTTCTTATCGGGTTCTGGAGAACCCTGAAGTTGGCCTCGCTGGTCCGACACATTCCAGAGAAATGGCTCCTGCTATAAGTAACACCAGTTCAGCTGAAGTGCAGTTAGCAGGGCTGAGAGGCCTACGACAGGCTGGCTGCCAGGACTTTGAAACACCATGTCAGACCAGCTCTGTGCAGGGTTGCATAAGCAACTAGATGTGGAAAACAGCCGCCGCAGCCTGTTTACAGTGCGGTTCCAGCACTGCTAACACTGGGGACATGATGGAACATTCAGAGTCTCCACTTCTGTGTGTCACATTGGTTATTAGCCTGTCGGGTTTTAGGTTTATTATTCTTCTACAAAGCAAATCAGATCGGAGCCATAAGAAATGCTTCACCCTCAAACACCCTATTTGTAGAGGTGTCAGGGACATAACCCTTTGCCAAGAGTAAATTGTGCAGAGCAAGCAGGGGCTGGGTAGCACCAACCAATTTGAATTTCACACACTTGAAGTAACCCCCCCCATAATTAGTAGGTTTTGGCTGGAAAGAGCCAGCTATGACAAGTGTTATCAAGAAGTTTACTGAGAGAACATTCATCCTTCACACACCAGTTGAAGTGTGGATGGAGGCAACCTACTGCTAATATATTTACTTCATTTTATCTCCCTGACACAGGAGCTCAGCCAGAACAAGCCACATGCTCTCTAATCAGTAGAAGTGTTTCCTCAAACATGATCCAACTCCCTCTGAACAGAAACACCATTGCATGCCCGACAATTCTTTATCTAAAATACTGTCACCGCAACACGCAGGGAACATCTACATTTGTTGAGCAGCAACCAAACCTTCCAGAAGCCAGTGAGGGCAGGATTTGATTCACTTATTCTCCGATTACACAATGCACCTTGTAAAGGAAAATTAAGCACGGAAATAGAATGTCCACTAACTATAATCCAAAACAATTTTGGAATAAAAGATGCTGATAAAACAAGCTAGTATAGGCTGCTTTGAAAACAACCTTCATTCATCTAGCTATTGCCCAAGAGGTAAATTGCTTCCACATGGCATTAGCAGTATATTAGTCTGATTGTCACCCAGCTGTGTGTAGTAGCTAAGAGAGCAGCCTGGTGCAAACAACAAACTTTTTGCCTCAGTAAATGCCTTTATGGAACTGTACAGTGCAGCAATAAACTTGGGGCAATCTGATGATGAGTTTGAGTTATACAGAATTTGACAGCTTGGGAAGAAACCAACGTACGCAGCATTCTATCTGCCGGATTTCCAGATTTCTGTTTCCTTTGCACTGCCAGAGCTGAACTAATAAGCTAAATACTAACACCTGTGCCAAGGGTCTTTACCCTCTAACAGTCAAGAAGGGGCAGGCAGCGTAGCTGAAGAGAAGCTATTCAGTTTGAAGTGTAGAACACATCCATAAATACACGCTGCACACTCTGACATACATTCTGATCACATGCTGAAATGTACATGACCCTGGGAGATGGCAAAGGTATGTGGTTCCTGGGACTTGGAGGGCAGTTAGAGAGACTGCTTCTCCCAAAACACTTGTGCAAAACGGGCATGCCTCAGGCTGAACCTTGCAGACTGCCTGAAATGGAAATGGATGGAGAAGATAGGAATTCCAACAAGCTGGTTAGCACCTGTCTAATGCTGTCTACTTATTACACATCAACCCCGCCCCTGCCCCACACCCAGAAATAGCATCAGTAGATACTCAGCAGAGAGAGATGCAGGTTGACAATGCTCCTTGTGTTGTCCAGTTTTAGTATTCGCAGTAATCACCACTGACTGATCTGATGTTTTTTAACAAAGGAGCCACAAACAGTGGTTAGAGCAGAAACTAGGAAGCCGGACTCCTGCATGCTAATTCCAGCTCCACCCCCAGCTCTACATGGACCTGAGCAAGTCAATTAACCTCCTTGGGCCTCCAATCACCTGTCTGTAAAATGGGTACACTTATGTACTATACAGGGATGCTGAGGGATTTGGGGTTTAAAAAAGCCTTTCAAGAGCCTCCAAGAAACATTAAAAATGCAATTTCAATTGCAGTAATTAAATGTTCTATTAAACAGGAAATTCATGAAGGAGAATCTGTCTCAAACATGTAGCATTCTCAAAAAATCCTGACACTTTGGGTACTTCCCTTTTTTTTTAACAAATACCTGTCTGTTCTTGGCAAAACATGCAAACTACCTAGGAGTCAGCAAGGACTGCTTCATTGTTCATACAACAGATGTAAGCTCAGACAAGATCAATTGCAATAAGTAATTGTCCTGCCTCAAAGTGATCTCCAAGGTAATTCATGAATACTGAATGATTGCATGCAAGTTATCTCCTCCTACATTTTCACATTCTAATATAGCTGCTGACAGTCTGGCCCTCTTCAGTGCATTTTAAAGACACAAAGTATTAAATTCTCTGGCCTATCATGGGCATCTTCCAGATAAGAACACATTCAAACAGACTAGTGCCTGCTAGCACAGGAATGGAGGTTGGGTGGGTGCTGAACAATACAGAGACGGGTATATTTTAGAAGTAGGACTGCACTCCTACCAAGACAGGGCAGCCAGCCAGGCACAGGATAGATGCAAAGGTATATGGGCTAGATCAGTGGTTCTCAAAGTTTTGTACTGGTGACCCTTTTCACACAGCAAGCCTCTGAGTGCAACCCCCCTTCATAAACTAAAAACACTTGTTTATATATTTAACACCATTATAAATGCTAGAGGCAAACAGGGTTTAGGGTGGAGACTGATAGCTTGTGACCCCCAGCGGGGTCCAGACCCCATTTGAGAACCCCTGGGCTAGACTCACTGATGAGTACAGTTGCAAGGGCACCACAGAGGAGCTGGATGGAGCTCTCCGATGCTGCAGTTGGTTCTACTCCAGTCCTGGTCTTGTGTAGATTCTAGCAGTTTAGAGGGCTCTCTGGGCTGTTCTAATTTGCACTGGCTGGCTGTAGCTCATAAGGAGCAATCAACTAGGGAACTGTTGGAACTCGACATGCTGCAGGCAGCCATGGCTCCTCTTGCCCTACTATGTCATGGACTGCAGGAGGTGGGGTTCAAGCTGGCTATGCCCACTGGAAATTCTAGATGTGGCCAGTTTCCAGCCACTACGTACTGCTTGTGCAGAGCAGAGGACATCTAATGTACCTGCCTGGCCCCAGCACCATAATATCTGAGTGCCTCACAATCTTTAAGGTATTTACCCTCACAGCCCTCATGTGAGGTAGGGTAGTGCGGCTCTCTCCGTTGTTTACAGATGGGGAGTTGTGGCACAGAGGGGTTAAGTGACTTGCCCAAGATCACACAGGAAGTCTGTGATGGAGCAGCAAATTGAACCCAGGTCTCCCAAGTCCTAGGCTAATGCTGTAACCAGCAGGCTAGAAAATCTGGCCTGTGGTCTCTACATCTAGGAAAAATTGCATGTTTAAATGGCAAAGTTGCATGCAATCTGCAGTTCCTCCCCTCAGCAGCACACAGACAGACCGCGCAAAGCACTACGAGGCTCACCTGTCAGAATAGTCTGGAAAGCAGCTTCCACATTCGTAGAGTCTAAAGCAGATGTCTCGATAAATGACAAGCCATTCTTTTCTGTGTGGGCAAAGAGAGATCGTAAATTACAATGCAGGCATCACACAAGCGATTCTCATCAAGCACTCCTCCTGTGCCAGAGACTGGATTTATTGCAGTCTGTGTTGAAAACCTTGTGTACGGATATAAGTGTAGTTATGAAAACAAATGTTCTCTCTTCTAAAGGGGGCAAGGAGAACAGTGCTATAACGGGGGTAGTCTGTCCCCTTAAGGACAGTAGAGCCTAGGGGGTCAGCCAAGCCTTGTTCTGTAGCATAGCCCTGCTGAGAGATTTGGGGAGTTCTGAGGTACTCAAGGGATTAAGAAAATGGCAGAGGCACCGATGGGGAGAATATTTTGTGGAAAATGTGTGCTACTGTTCCTTTAAGGGTCATGGGCCAGGAGCCTTGTAAAGAGGGTGGGGCAAGGCTCCCTGCTCTTCCAACCAACCAGGACTAGCTCTGGGAAAGAGGGCTGTATATATTCTGCCTCTTCTCTGAAACCAGTGACACACCACCAGGAGAAAGTCACTGCCAAGGAAGCGCTTCAAACCCAGGGAGAAAAGCACTCAGGTAAGAAGGGCCAGCTGGGGAAGAAGTGGTTAGAGACCACAGCTGTCCTGAATTAATGAGCACAGCCCCCCTTGTTGGGCTGTGGGCTCCTGTACCAAGGAGGAGGCTGGGGGACCCCTGCACCTAAAGGGAAGCTGTCTTTATTAAAACTAAATAAATTAGACCCTAAAAGTAGGGAATATTGTTTAAAGACTCTGGATGAGGGTGGTTTATTTCTGAACTCCAGAAGAGAGGTAGCTGAGGGAACCATGCCTGCAGGGCCTTCCCATGCCATGAGGGGACACTAGGATGGCCACCTGCCATTAATGCCCACTGCCAGTAACAACACTCTCACACGCTGCATGTTTTAGGCACCAGTCTACCCCTAGGCTTATCACCCCAGTATGTGCTAGTGAGACTTTATAGCAGTGGTTCTCAACCAGGGGTATGTGTACCGCTGGGGGTACTCAGATGTCTTCCAAGGGGTACATCAATTCATCTAGATATTTGCCTAGCTTTATAACAGGCTACATAAAAAGCACTAGCGAAGTCTGTACAAACTAACATTTCAGAAACAATGATTTGTTCATATTGCTCTGTATACTATACACTGAAAAGTAAGTACAATATTTATATTCCAGTTGATTTTTTTTATAATTATATGGTAAAAATGAGTCAGCACTTTTCAATAATAGTGAACTGAGACACTCTTGTATTTTTATGCCTGATTTTGTAAGTTTAAGGGAGGTGAAACTTGGGTTTACATGACAAATCAGACTCTTGAAAGGCCTACAGTAGTCTGGAAAGGTTGAGACACACTGCTTTATAGTACTTCCACACGCTGGGGGAGCAAAGGGGGCTTCTAGGATTATTCCTCAGCTAGTCCCATACCTCCGCCCTGCCACAGCAGCACGATGATGCAACTTCTTGAATGAGGTAGTGCCGCTTCTGAAGGGGTAAGATTGGGTGTTGTTCCAGTGTCATGTAAAGGAGAGCTTGGTATCCAAACTTTACCCCCCTCTTCCCTCCAAGATATTATGGAACTTCACTTCAGTGTCACCAGAGCACTGAGGTGTGAGTCACCTCAGGCAATGAGTGATCACTCAGAGTGCGGGGAGAGGCAAAGAGTCAGGTTTAGTTCTTTTACATTTGACTTCCATGTTGTGGTTTCTTCCAGTCTCTCAACCTCAAGTTTGGATGTTAAGTGTTACATGAAAGGGGGAAACCCCCTTGCAAGCATCTCAAAGCTGCCCCCTGTGTCAAAGGGGAATGATCCTCAGGGATTCTGAGTCCAAAAAAATGCAGTTTCTGGTGTTGTCCTACTTGCATGCAAACATCCTCACTTGGCCACAAGCTGTGTGCAAGGACCTGCATAAATCAGTGACTAACTATTAATGCAGGGAACCCAAATCCACATTCCAGTACAAAAGAAACTTGGCCTGAAACTTGTTATTTATGAAGATGGCAATGACTGACCCAGGCAGGTGACCCTAGAATTTAATTTCACATTACTGAGATGATCACAATGGTCCCTTCTGGCCTTAAAGTCAATGAGTCAGAGACAAAGCTCTCATTTCATGAAAAGGCCTTGCCAGTTGAGTTTGGTACCTGCTGGGGGTGCTCAAAACCAAGTTGAACAGTCCATGTCCATATATTTGCTGCCTTCACTTCTGTGTCTACAGTTGTAAAAGCTAAATAAAGCATAGGCAGCAGGTATCATGGGCAGCCTCCCTCAAACAGCCAGGTGTGGCCCTTCCCATTCTCTGCCCCTCCCTCATCCTGCTCAGCAGTGCACACCCTCCTGGCGCTTCAGGGCTGGGGATGCTAGCCTGAGGTGGAGGCCGGCAGCTCTGTGTGTGTGTGGGGGGAAGAGACCCTCTGGACTCCTGTGGGGTGTGTGGAAGGGGCGGGGCTGGGGGATAGCCTCGCCCAGCCGGTGGTTCACATGCCACTGATGAAATAAAGGCAGGTTGGAGGGATTGGCAGTACTACTACACAAGAGACTTAGCATCTTACCATCCCTGAGAGAGTGTTAAAGCTCACGAACACATGAGATGCTGTATCTCGGTTTAAATGGATATTGTCACAGCACAAATGCCTCTGGCTGATCCAAGGAATGGCATCAGTATTGGTGCCAGTAGGCTGTTTTGCTGAGAGAAAAGCTCTGATGTCTATGGGGAAGTGTGTTAACAGTAGGCTGAGGGCCAATAACAACTCGCTCCTTTGTTCTTTAAAAGCCTGCCTGTATTTGGCTGCAAAGAATTCGAATCCCCAGAGAGGGGTTCCCATCAACAAACTATATTTAATCCACTAACCTGCAAAAGCTCTGGCCTCATCTGTAGGGACTGCACGCAGGTGACGCAAATCACTCTTATTACCCACCAGCATAATGACAATGTTACTGTCAGCGTGATCTCTCAGTTCTTTCAACCATCGCTCCACGTTTTCATAGGTGAGGTGCTTGGCAATGTCATAAACCAACAAAGCCCCAACAGCCCCACGGTAGTACCTGTGGGCAGACATGTATTCTTGAATCAGCAACAAACATGATTCAAACAGTCTTCCTCTGTGCCTTAACAGACAGTGAATCAAATCTGACTGACTGTGCTATTTGACAATCCGGTTTTAGAAGAAGCACACCCAAGTTCATTTTGTTCTCATTTACCTTCCGCTTTAAGCCAGACAGTTATGCCAATTAGCTAAGGCTGCTGCATGGGGACTAGTGGTGTCCACTACAGCATTATTAGGGTTTCTGCTTTTACGATAAAACCTCAAAGTACAAAAAAAGGGGTTATAAATAGTTTGTAGTTAGCTGGGTCTCCAAGCTCTTTACACAGTGGCAGGGCCAGATTAACGCAGGAGCTTTAGGGGCTGCAGATAAGGGGGGCTCCGCAGGCCCGATGCAGCCTGTTGCTTCTTTTCATCTGGCTCATGGCAAGTCTCCATGCTGTGGGCCGGTCCCCGAGCCTCAGTGCCCTCCCCCCAAGCCCAGAGCTGCGAGCACTGGCTTGTTGATGTGCCCCTGCAGCCCCTAGGCAAGAGGCATTCAGGGAATCTCTGGGCACTGCCCCTGCCCCCAGCTGCAGGGCAGTACCTGTGGGCACGGGCAGCTTGCACCTTGCAGATTGGCCTGGCCTGGCCCCTCTGCCTAGGGGCCAGACATGCCGCCACCTCAGGGAGCAGAACAGCATGGAGCCAGAGCAGGCAGGAATCCTGCCTTAGCCCTGCTGCGCCAACCAGGCGCCACTCGAGCTATGCGCCTCCTGACCAAAGCGTGCACCCCCTCTCACACCCTAATCCCCTGCCCCAGCCCTGAGCCCACCCCCCCATGCCAAACCCCCAGAGCCCCCAAAAAATCTAATAGCCCCAGGACCACAGGAGAGTTAATCTGGCCCTGCACAGTGGGCAAGTAATATTGCCACTTACAGATGGACAGAGAAGCAGACAAGTAAGATGACTTGGTCAGAAATTAGCTAAAGAACCTGGGGTTTGGTTCGGTTCAAGACTGCTACTCCAGACTTCCATCCATATCTTAGTGACATCTGATAAGATCCTAAATATCCCATTTCCTCTCACCAATATTAAAATAGCCCCATACACTGAGTGTATCTGAATGGGGCTAAATTAATCAAGTTCAGAATTTTTAATAGAAATATGTAACATTGAAGACAATGTTTACTCCTGAAACCTATCACACCACACAGATGCCAAGGACATTAGAACTCAGTAAGTTTGCCTACAAAATACCATGCTTTTACCAGTCTCAGGTTTAACCATTTTACAGGGAGATGTTTTCCAGCATTCATTATGGCACAAAGGATTCTGAGTTCTAATTTCTCTGATTCAGGAGAAAACTGAAACCAAACACTTTTTCTAGTAAAAATATACACTGTACTTATCACTTACGCTGATGTTATAGCTCGGTATCGTTCCTGTCCTGCTGTGTCCCATATCTGCGCTTTTATTGTCTTGCCATCAACTTGAATGCTTCTTGTCGCAAATTCCACTCCAATAGTGCTTTTGCTTTCCAAGTTAAACTCATTGCGAGTGAATCGAGAAAGGAGGTTACTCTTGCCCACACCAGAGTCTCCAATAAGTACAACTAAAGACAAGACAAAAGTGTCATCAGAATTGCACATCATCCGCAAATATATGCCAAGCAATTTTTATAATTTGCTTTATGCACAGAAACATTTACTTTTCACAAGGAGATGTGAGCAAAAGAAGGCAGCAAATGTAACTGCTTAAATATTCTCCATGCTTCCAAACAAGTGGAGATACCAAATCCAGCACCGTTTGAACAGGGTCTTTTTACCATTGTTTAATTCAAATCTTAATCTTCCACAGAGTAGTAAAATACTCCATAGTTATCTAGCAACTTATTAGGGTAATGAGTCATATCTGAGCACCTCATAAGGGCCAACAACTTGAATTTCACATCAAGGCGATCCTTGGAGTAAAGTCAGCTGGAGCTTGCCAGTTGTGATTCTGAAACAAGAGTCCCGTGGACCAGATCCTGGCCCTCAACTAGATCTCCTTTGTGTCTTTTGGCAGGGAACCACAAGCTTCCCCAAGGGGAAAGTCAGGGATTCCTATCATCAGGGGAATCCCTGGGATGCAAAAAACCAACATGGTCAGTCAGCTTTGTCACCTTCTTGAGCCTGGTAGGATGCAAGCAAAGCCACAACCCAACACATTCAGTAGTCCTCTGCTGGTAGAATTTGCTTTAGGATGCTGCTTTAGCCAGTGTAAAAATTAGAGCAGTCCATCATACCTGAGCTGTTTTAGCCTTTGCCCAGCGCCAGAATGAGTGGAGCAGAAAGATATTAGAGCCCCTACCACTTCACCTGCCGATTAAATCCAGCTCATCGAGACCCAGGAACCCGACCCCTTAGGACCACACCACAAACCTCACCCCAGCTATGGTTTGGGGATTCAGCTATGGATACATTTGCAGAAGAAGGGAGACTGACAGAAGGTCCAAAATCCAATTCCTGGAGAAAGTGATGATCTTGTGAGGGTTATTTGGAGCAGGCTGTGCTGTTGAGGTTAAGGGTGTAGGTTTGGGTATAACCTAAGGGCTCACAACAGAGTGGAGGTGATACATTCAAACTCTAGCCATGCCACTCCTTTGATTCACAACAGCCCAGCAGGATAGTCCTATGCCCTGACAGTGATAAAACACTGTACTGATAACAGGGAAAATAAACAGGATAAATAAGGGCCTAGAGAAGGAAGGCAGATCACCTTGCAGCTGAGAGTGAGTCAATGCCAGCAACAGCAAAGGAGAGCCCACAATTGCATGGCAGGTGATTTTGCTGGGCAGCTTTTGTTTTTCAAGTCTGCAATATTTGCTCATAGCATCTCAGATTTAGCATTAAAAATAGAGGTATTCCAGCACAAGTATGTTGAGGATGCCTTCTGAAATACTCGCACTCTTTCAAGGTATAAGAAGAGTGGAATGGTGTAATTAAACACAGCTCAAGTATTAAAAACCAAGCCCAGGCTGAGTTCTAAGTCTGCAGAGAGCACAGCTGCAGCTTAACGTGACAGCCTTCCCAGTTACTGCCCACTGCTTCTGAGTCTTCTGTGCCTAATTTAAAAAAAATCAAAAAGCAACACTGGTAAGAGGATTTTTCCTTTATTACAAAGGCCATCGCACCAGTGACGCATCTTCTGAACTCCCCCCTTGCCACAAAAAGCAACACATACATTAGCATCAAGAATGGCCTTAGAGGGAGTCCTTCATGAAAACATCTTTCTGGCTTCCTCTGCCAGCTGACTCAGCAAGAAGCTAGCCATGCTGCAGAAGCTGTACGCAGCACAAAGTCTCGGTTAACCATTTGTTTAGCGATCAGGTAGTTTATTAGGCTTGTGACGTCCACATTTGATAGAGACAGAATCTGGCTTTTATTCAAGAATGACAGCTCAGTATTGTCACATTTCAGTTGTCTTCCCATAGCTCATTTTGCTAACATAGGAGATGCAGGAATATAACAACCCAGGTGCAAGAGACAAGTCTATTTAATTTACTCCTGGGGGAATTCTTCTCCACCGTGCACATGCAGAATTTGCAGATGTCTTTCTGACCCCAGAAGCAAAGGGAAGCCACAAAAGTGGTCACATGCCCCTCCACAGCAGCGTGGACAAGTGGTTGCAGGTGCCCAGAGCAGCCAGCCGAGAGGTAAATCACTGTGGGGAGGTTGCGGATGCCCTGACTGGTGCCAGGTCAGACCCCCACCCTCCATGCATCCAGACCCCCAGCCAAGCCTCACCCCATGCACCCAGAACTCCCACACCAAGCCACCCACACCTGGCTCTCCTGAGCCCTACCCCAGGGCTGGGGATGTCCTGGCTGGTGGCTCCTACTCTGCCACCGGGCTCAGCGGCTATTCCCAGCTGGGCTGGTGGAGGAACACACTTCCACTACAGAGTTGGTCAGACTCCCCAGCTCCACTTCCTGCCCCATTACTCCTTAGCTGCAGGGGGAGGAGTCACTATATGGGGGGCTGTCCACCCAGCCCCCCTGCATCTGGATGCCCCCATACCCAGATCCCCCCAGCAACCTCCACCCCTCTGCACCCAGATCCCCCTGAATCTGGATCCCCACCCCTGGATCCAGACTACTCCCCACTGAGCCCCCACACTCAAACCCCCACCCTGACAAGCCCCACCCCTATGCACCTGGACTCCCCCAACACCCAGACCCCCTCTACCCTCACTGAGGCCTAACCACCTGCACCTGGAACCCTCCCAACAAGTCCCTGTGCATCCAAATCCCCACTGAGCCGTCCACACCCAGACTGCCCCACACAAAACCCTCTCACTCCACACCCCACACACACACTAAGCCCTTCTACACCTCGATCCTGCTGTGCTTGACAGGGATGGGGAGGGCCCCAGGGTGTTTCTGAGGCAGGCCCAGCCAGTGCACTGTGTCTGGGTCAGGTGCAACATCTCTGTCGAGTCCATGTCCTGGGGGGAGAGGGGATGCAGGTTGATCTCCCACCTTTGTGCAGCCGGTGGAGCCTCATTTGTTTATTGTTTATTGACAAACTTGACAGAAATATTTTTGGACAGAATTCCCTCAGGAGTATTAATTGTATCAGTGTCACCTGACAATTTACCATAGGGTTTTCCTTTTGTTGGCAAAACTCAGTAACCAACAGGACTAATGCAATCTTTAGATGCACAAGCATGGGAATCTCAAGTAGCAGTAGAGAGGTTTTCACCTCTGCATTTGGCACTGGTGCAACTGCTGCTGGAATACTGCATCCAGTTCCAGTCCCCACAATTTGAGAAGGATGTTATTAATTGGAGAGGGGTCAGAAGAGCCAGGAGAATTATTAGAAACTAAAAGGCATGTTGAGAGACGAAGGGCTTACCTACACTTACATTTTCTAGCGCTCAAACTTGCTGGCTCGGGCTGTGAAAAATCACCCCCCTGAGTGCAGCAAGTTTGAGCACTTTAAAGCGCTAGTCCGGAGCTAATCCCCTCCTGGAGGTGGATTACCAGGAGGCTGGGAGAGCCCATTCCCAGTACTCACTCATGACCACACTCGCACTTCAAAGCGCTGCTCCCGTGACAGTGCTTTGAAGTTTCTGGTGTGGATGTAGCCTCAGAGCTCAATCTATTTAGTTTAACAAGGTTAAGGGGGTGACTTGATTAGTCTACAAGTACCTACATGGGCAACACCTAGTTAATCTATCAGACAAAGGTATAACATGATCCAGTGACTGGAAGTTGAAGCTAGACAAATTCGGACTGGAAATAAAGTGTACATTTTTTAAATGGTAAAAGTAAGGAACCAGTGGAACACTTTACTAAAGTCATGGTGGCGTCTCCATCACTGACCATTCTAAAAATCAAAATTAGATTTTTTTCCTAGATCTGCTCTAGGAATTATTTTGGGAAAGTTCTATGGCCTTTGTTATACAGGAGGTCAGACTAAAGATCACAATGGTCCTTTCTGGCTTTGGAATATATTAATCTCTTCTGGCAAGTTTAGGCCAAGTTTTTAAATAGCTTTACAATGACAGAAATTGCATACCCATAGAAGTTATTGGGAGAGGGAACCCTTCAAACCCCTTTTTACCAAGTTCTACCTCCTATAATCAAACTCCTAGCATCCAGTTGTTACGCTAGGGATTGAAGAGTTTTCTTGTTTAGGTAACTTTCTGCTTTCCCCAAGTTCCCTATCCCCAGCAGGTTGTGTAGTATGACCCTGCAGCATGGCTATCAGCTAGTTTAGCTACCCCTGCTCCCACCATCACCAATATTTTTGCTATTTTTCCTGAGTACTAAACATGAAAAACTTCAGTCATTCCACAAAACTTGCCATGGTTCTCTCTCAGCTAGCCTGAGTCCCATGCTGTTGCTGACATCAGTGAACAGTTACTGTGCCAAATTTCAAAAGAAGCTACAGTGATCCAATTAAGTGAAGGAAAATATCAGACTCTTCCCCCATCTCTCTCTTTTCTCCACTTTTGTCTGGTGAAAAAAAATTCCCTGGAACCTAACCCCCTCATTTACATTAATTCTTATGGGGAAATTTGGAGTCACTTAACATTGTTTCACTTAAAGTCACATTTTTCAGGAACATAACTACAATGTTAAGTGAGGAGTTACTGTAATTCAAAGGTCCTAACCATCGAGGCTGGAAAGTAATTATGTACGCAACTTTGGGCTTTCCAATGGGTTTTATGGCATTTGTTTCAAGGCCTAAGGACTTGTCTACACTTACATTTTATAGCGCTCTCACCTGCTGGCTATGGGGTGTGAAAAATCACCTCCCTGAGTGCAGCAAGTCTGAGCGCTTTAAAGCGCTAGCGTAGACAGGCTCAGAGCACTGGGAGCCATGCTGGAGGTGGATCACCAGGAGCGCTGAGAGAGCTCTCTAGCACTTCAAAGCGCTGCAGCGGGAGCGTTCCCATGGCAGCGCTTTGAAGTTTCCAGTGTAGACATAGGCATTAGCAGTCACTGATCGAGGATGTAAGACAGTCCCATACTTTGGAGCAGTCTATATCTGCATATGGCAATCGGGATCTGAGAAGTATCAAGGTAGGGAGAGCAGATGGGAGAAAAAGTGTATATTTAAAAAAAAAAAAAGCTACAAGATGACTCAGGCTTATAGAGCATTAAGCCTGGGCATCTGTACCAGTCACAGCCTTCACAGCTGCAGAATGAGGCCCAGAGTGCTTCCATAACCCAGCTTCCCAAGAACCACTTTCTTACTGAACAGTTCAGCTCATTATTCTTTGCTAGCAAACAAACTGAATACAGTATTTTTAAAAGGCGCCTCGGCAAGTGTCTTCTCAGTTTTCAATAGAGACACTTCATTTTTAGTCATCTAGTCTGATTGCAAAACATTATTTCTCCTTTGTGAGTTCACTCTCCCCTGCCAGGTTGCTGTTGTCTGATTGTTACTTGTGAATGAAGGTAAAAAATATGGCTTTGTTTTTATCCTCAGTATGATCAAATCTCTGTGAAAACAGCATCCAAGTGAACAGATCTTTGGGGATATTTATAGTTAACCACTGTGCAACAGGGAAAATATTATACTTGACATCTACTGTAATAGCAACTGAACTGTTGATTGCCTAAATCTATTACAGTTTAGGAAACTGCTTTCTTGTGAGTGGCAATTAAAGAAATTTAAACCAGGCTTAAAACTCTTGCCATGGTCCTTTAAACATGTGACACCACCAAAGCTAGAATGTCCACCATCTAGCAGATCAAAAAAATTAATGAAAGATTCCAATTTCTAATAGTTGGCCATCCTATTAAAAGGTAGCCCTTATGCGATTTACATTTAGCTAGTGCAATTAGTGTTAGCATGACACTAAGCACTTGTACAACACTTTACAGTAACAACAATTCAGCTAAATGTTAGTAGTTTTACTATTGCTACTGCCATAGCAAGTCCTGTATTTTGGTGAAGGAAATGAAATTCCTTTAGTAACTGTAGTTTGATTTTTTTGTTATTAGATTCTCTAGATTGAGTTCTGTACAAGTCCAAAACATGTATATAAATTCAGCATCTTAGGCTGCAAGAAAGCCAAACTATTAAGATGAAAAGCCCATGACAAAAGCTGCATTCCCATGTTTAACCTTTGCCTTAAAACTTAAAAGCAACCATTTTCTCAAGTGTTTCAACTAGCTAGTGAAATTATATTCTTAGACTCCAATTTAAACATTAATGGTGAACCTATAACTACAAATGTGCATTGTCTAATTGCAAAGATTGGGGTGGAATACAACAGCTAACTGCAACATCATAAAGTTTAGGACACATTTACAAACATGGAAGGGTTACTTCTGAAAACACTTAGATTTATTATTTATGCTTTTGTTCCCACCACAGAGAGCCATATCTAATAACAAACCTTTCCTATATTTTAGGTCTTTATATCCCTTATAGAGTTCCTCACATGGATAAGAGTCTGAAAAGTTACTATACTATCCTTCAAATCTCTCCTTAAAACCCAAAGCCCTCTCTACAATGGCTAGGCAGTTGTTAAGCAGCGATAACACATTATGTTTATCCTCTCACTGTTAATCTTGTGCACTCCCCCTTTGTTTAAAACCAATTGTCTCATCTTATACTAACACCGGAGGACTTTGGGATAAGGGACAGACTGTTCTGTGTATTTGTAGTGTGTAACACAACCCAGTTGGAGCCTCTAGGTAATATTATAATACAAACGAATAAATACAAATCTTGCTCTCTACATTCATCAGAGGCAGCAATGAGACTTGCTACATCACAAGAAAATGCCTTCACTTGTAATGGAGAGAGAGGCCCAAACAGGGTTTACTAGCATTCTAAATAGCAGTGGCTTTCAGGTGACAGGTTTTTCCATAAACAGAGCAAGTATGAGACAGTAATGCAAGGTCTGAAACCCAGACCAACAGGTTTGTGCAGCTTTAGCAGAGCTTCTTTGATTTAGTAATCAAGTTGGAGAAAAATGAGCAAGATGCAATAACTCCTCCTGCCAAGCATATCTAACAGTCAGCTGATTGGGCCTGACTGCACTGACAAATTCAGAAATGGGGAAGTGAGTTTGCTGGCTCACTGAGCTGTAACTCAATGAAACATCCAGCCAGTTGGATAACTTATTTCCATAAATACAGAACCATCATTTTGGTTGGAATAGTACCTACAAAAGATTTTTATAAAACTGAAAGATCAGGATGAGCATGGAAAAGTTTCACAGAAGGTGTAATTGACAATGTGCAGCAAAGTCATCTTAAGATTCGTATAACATATCCAATACATAAACTCACAGTGGGCAACAGTTTGCACACTCTACTCTAAGGCGTGATCTGCTGCTTAGATAACAGGCTGGTTCTACAACATGGGTATAAAAATTATATTGATAAATTCAGATCTAATCCTAAATAGGGTCATAAGAGGGTAGTGGCTGTCAATTTTTCCCCCCCTAAAATAAGAGTAAAAAAAGTGACTGGAGACCACAGATCTCATCTGCTTTCTGCAGGGCAGCCTCCGAGTATTCTGGCCATTGCTGTCTTTCAGGCAGTCCAAAGATAGGAACCTGAAAGGCAACACATTGGAGTGGGACAGCCAGAAATGACAAAACCCAATTTATTGTAAGTCCCACTGAACCATGCTCAAGTCTTGAACAATAGAGTGCGGAGACAGCTAAGTTGCAACAGCTCCTCTGACTTAGTTGTCACTTGTAGTGTAGGTTGGCCCATACCCTACACGCCAGCATTATCAACACAGATTTGGAGATAAGGTTGTCAGTCTCTGACTCTGCAGAACAAACATTGTAGGTCCTATACAAAAAGGGAAGGAGGAGTGTTTAATCCACTGGGGAGGAAAGGGGAAGAGCAGGAATAGAAAATATCACCCCTGTTACTTTAAGGTAGGTTGAAGATTGAACTCAGTCTCCTCATCCTTAAGACCTCCCTTATGCTCACTTTATTTTCTTGCATTTTTCCTTCTTCTGGAGATAAACATGTAACATTTGGATTAAAGAAGTAATCAGTTTATATAAATTTAAACTAATTTTGCAATTTTTCATACAAAATACTTATCCTTTAATATATCCAATTTATACAATTTTTGTAGTGCTTGTGTTTTAGGATGGTGGTTTAATAATTCAGTGTAAACAGTAGAGTAACCAAGACAAGAGCACTGGATGTGCTCAAATTAATGACCACCAAGATGGCTTTTCTATACTGCAAAAGGGAAATGGATTGTAACCTTGCCAGGTAACAATTGCTGTTGTAACCAGATTCCCTGACTTGGGTTTAGTTGTAATATACATTTACCCTGACAGATGGTTGTACTTAGGGAAAAGTATGGTAAAAAGCTGCTTTCCAAATGGAAGAACATACAGAAAAGTTTACTTAAGTTATTGAAGTTAAATATAGGGGGAGAAAACCTTTGCATTCTCCCTTTCAAGGTCCATCCTTACTGTTATGACAGTAACATTTCAGATCTCCTTTGCTATTACAAGGTACAAACTAATATTTTAAATCCAGTGTTCAATACATGGAGATTTCCACTATAGTATTACAGCATGTGGTTATATCTGAAATATTTTCAAAATAGGCAATTTAAGTGTTCACTTTAAAGTCAGTAAATACTGTCACCATTTCACTGTGCTTTTGCAGCATGTCTTACTTGTGAACATTTCCAACAACTGCTGTTTCATTTAGCAGAAAGATAAACGTTAAATGGACCATTTGCTACATGCTGATGCATCTTTAACAAAACTCAGTTGAACCAAAATGAGAAGAATCTGCCTAGACCCTGGAAATCAAGGAATTTTTGCCTTAATCTTCCGGGAGCTTTATGAAGTGACAAAACAGGAAGTGAGATCAGTGGGTGTGAGATAATGGTTACAGTAACCACTGGAGCAGAACTCCATCCAGCACAGTATGAGGCAAGTAATGCAATATTTACTACTGCATGAAACTAATTGTGCTTATGATGCCAACGTCAACCCCCGAAAAAGCATAGCTTGCCTTACAATACTGTTTAACCTGTAAACTGTAGTAGGAAGTGACTTCTACTATCCCTCTGCACAACCGCTACTTATTTTATTCAGCACATTGACTGCTCTCTTAGTTCAGGAGCAGCGTAGCACTGCACAAAGATCACCACCCAGGATGACTGTTTCACATTAAAACTGCCCCAAGATTTAGTTTTAATTTGGTCATTTTAGAGTAGGCTTGTCCAAAGCTACAGCCATCCCCTACAAGGCTAGTATAGCAATACTCACACCTCCATATTTGAAACCAAGACTCTACAAGAGCAGGAAATCTAAAAGGGTTTCTGGAGTTTTATCTTTAGTGATCATCATTCAGCCTTCGTTGGGCAATAATAAGATCCTGATAACACAAAGCTCCCTCCAAAACAGAGGGCTTCAGATGTCAGATTATAAGATGGAGACCTGCTTATACTTAGAAACTGAAATGTAAATGTTAAATCACGTGTTACCCTATCAAACCACGAATAAGCATCTCTGCAAACCATTTCCTCGGTCCCACAAAAGGGAAAAATCAGAGACCCTGAGGTAGCTTTGTGATGATGACGGAAGTGGCTTACAAACTAGTTTTTTTTTTTTTTATAGTGAAGCAACCTCCAGAATACACTTCAAGGCATCCTCTCAGTCCAAGGCTGGGGCGCACCAACCAGTACCACCAAGCTGTGGCCTGGGTTGGGGGTACGGCTAGCTCAGAAGGTATTACAGGGGAGTCAGATTTCACCCTGGGCAGTGATAGTTCAAGTCAGGGGCCTGGTACAGAGCCTGGAGCATCCTGCCCTGTCCCAAGGCCGGCCCAGAAGAGGGGGCTGCTCCCCCCACACCCACCCACGCCTTGGGGAGGGGGGAGGAGAGGCCGGCCGGCCGGGGAGGGACGTTGCCCAGGAGATGCTCCGGGCTGAGCTGTCCCTGCTGCGGGCGGTGCTGAGGGTTGCGGGGCCCGGGAGGCGATTCCCCCCCGCCCCGGGAAGGTGACCCCTCCCCCAGGGCAGCAGCGCCGCCGGAGGGGGGGGTGGGCAGAGCTGGCGGCCGGCCCGCCCGCCTACCTTTGAAGAGATAGTCGTACTCGTCGTCGCGGGTGCCCATGGTGCGCGGAGCCAGAGAGCGCGAGCCGCCGCAGGAGTGAGGAGCCGAACCCGGGGCCCCTCCTTACGGCCGCTGCGGCACTTCCGCTCTCGGCGCCCCCGCCCCCAACCGGCGAACTGCTTCCGGGGTCGCCGGGCCGGGGGCAGCCCTTCCGGGGTCACCGCGCTGACTCCGCCCACCAGCGGGGCGGGGCCGCTGGCCCATCACCGCCGCCTCCCGCGCTGGGGCGGCGCTTTGCGGGCGGCGCCTCAGGCCGTGATGCCGACACGGCCCGACAGCGCTGTCCCGCGCCGCGCCTGAGCGCGCCACAGCGGGCCCGGCCCCCGGCACACAGGCGGTGGCGCCCGACGCGCCCCCAGCTCCCCTCCGTGCCCCGAGACGGGCGCTCGCCAGCCCTGTTCCCGCCCGCAGCCCTGGCCACAGCCCGTCCCTCCGGCGAGGCTCCCCTGGGACCGCCCCAGCGAGGCGTCGTGCCCAGCCCCGCCCGCCGCTCTGCCCCTTTCGCCCCCTCCCGCTCTGACCCACACGGGGCTGCTCCCCGCGGCGCGATCCCTCCGGGCGGGGGCAGGGAACTGGGGTCCGGGCAAACGCCAGGGGCTCGCTGGCGCGGGTCGGAGCCCGCCCGCAGCAAGGCTGACAGGCCGCCTGGGCGCCTCATTGCCAAGGCGGTTCCATGGTGTAATGGTTAGCACTCTGGACTCTGAATCCAGCGATCCGAGTTCAAATCTCGGTGGAACCTGTTCGTTTTTACCCTCCCCTGAGCTACAGCGCGGGAGCCTGCCTCTCTCTCCATCGTACACAGCCCTTCCCGTGAGTTTAGAGTGACAGCATCATTGTTTTCAATAAAAATACATTATCCGTTTGGAATCCCTTACCCAGCCTAAGCGCGTTGGGGAGTTATTGTTTGCGTCCTAGTAGTTGCTGTATAGTTCTGCTATTACCATTATTAATGTATCTGTAGGGGTGGGTTAATATTCAGAAGAAGACCATGTGTGGCACCATGCAGCAGTGTCTTTACAAAGAGCAGCTTAGAGCTAGGTCTGCTGGAAGACTCAGCCAGGCTCGCAGACCTCGCAGCAATAGCACAATGTGGGCTGAAGCCATCCAAGTTACAAGCAAATCAAAGCTGAGTTGGGGGTTGAGTCCCTTTGCCTAGGCTAGGTCTAATCTCTCCAATACAGGTATTATTAGGGAAGTGCTTTAATTGAAAATGTGCAGCCTTCACATAACTTTCTTTGGCCTTATGACTACAGAGGGACGCTTTACATCCGGGTTTCTCAAATAGGGGTTGCTGCTTGTGTAGGGAAAGCCCCTGGCAGGCCGGATCAGTGTGTTTACCTGCTGCATCTGCAGGTTCGGCCGATCGCGGCTCCCACTGGCCGTGGTTCGCTGCTCCGGACCAATGGGAGCTGCTGGAAGGGCGCTGGCTGAGGGACTTACTGGCCGCCACTTCCAGCAGCTCCCGTTGGCCCAGAGCAGCGATCTGTGGCCAGTGGTAGCCGCGATCGGCCGGACCTGCGGACGGGGCAGGTAAACACACCGACCAGGCCCGCCAGGGGCTTTCCCACACAAGTGGTGACCCTTGGTTGAGAAACCCTGCTTTACATGCAAGTAACTCATCACCCACAAGGTGTGAACAACATAGCACAGGAGTTTCATGTGATGGATTTTGTACTCTCTAGGTATTACCAAGCATGGCACTCCGTACAACAGTCAACTGAAGGAAATGGTCTCCAGTTGTGGGAGTCTCCTGTGAGATGTCGATGACTTGGCAGAACTGTCACATCAACAAGGACAATGAAGGTAAGGGCATGGCTACATTTGCAGATGTAGAGCACCAGCAGTTAAACCAGCCCTCATGGCAGCGCTTTTCCTGCTGCTGTCTCTGTGTTCACACAGTCAGCTGCAAGTGCAGTGGTGTGGCCACATTTGCGGCACTTGCAGTGGCATTGGTAGTGGTGCATTATGGGCAGCTAGCCCACAGAGCACCTCTTCCCATTCTGGCGCTGTGGCTTGGGGGGTCCCACAGGACATCCTGGGTCCTGTCCCAGTGCCCTGGGATGCATCACTTCACATCCCAGCAATTCCTGTGCTTCCGTCCACATTTGGCGCCATCTTTCAGCGTTTTTTTACTGTGTGCTCTGTCTTCCTTTTCGGTCTGCGGGAATGGATCCCAAACTGCTGAGGAATATGCTGATCGGTCTCACCAGCACCTCACGAATTGTAGTCAAGTTACTCCTTAAGCTACAAAGTAACAGTGAGGAGTCCCACGATGATATCAACACACATAACGCATATGACACAAGATTGCTTGTGGCATTCACGGACGTGCTCACCACAGTGGAACACTGCATTTGGACTCGGGAAACACGCCTTGCCAGTGTGGACACCTCAAGAGTTAGGGCGCTCAGGGCTGATTTAATGTGCACCAACTCGCATGTGTAGCAAAGGCCTAAGCTAATATTCCAGACTGCAAAACAGTCCAGTATGTAGAAGGCTCATGGTGCTGGGGCTTGGAGAGGAAGCGTGTACGATCGAGCCTTGGGTGTGTGGATCTCTGGAAACATGCTGCGTCTGCAGACAGAGTTAGAGAAATATAGATCTATTCAGGAGCAAAATGAAAGAACAGTCAGCGTGCTCCACTTCACATCACCTCAGTTCAAAGGCTGGGTAGGATTTGGATCAAGCCTGTCTCTAGGCTTAAAGATCTTTACATCTTTAGGAGGTATGTTTTTCCTGAAGAAATTAACTATTCGGGGAAGGAGTAGGTCATAAAGTTCTGCTTGGCAGAGGGAGACTGCCCAAATAAATTCAGGGAGGGTTTGAAAGACTCATTTAGCAGGAGGGAGCAGAAGAGAAAGATATTCAAGCATTAGTTTGGGCCAAAGGAGAAACAGCCCTGAACGTGGAAAAACATGGCAATCCCTATGTCCTGCATGATGTGAAGCCCAGAATAAAAATCCAGTACCGCAATGTCCCTCTTAGCAGGAGATCAGAAAAGACACAGGTGAGCAAAGCTACTTTGTGCACTTATTCAAAAATACTGGTGGGAAAATGAGTGTTGTTTAAAGGCAGTCTAACATAAAGCAATCATGCTTGGGTGAAATCCCTGACATGCTTATGTTATAGGGATCAAATTCATATCCATGGAAGTCAATGAGAGCTTTGCCATTGACTTCCATGGCACAGGATTGAGACCAAGATGTGAGGAGTTAAAATGATATTCATGGCCATATAATTGAACTGGAGCCTTTAAAAAAATTTTCTTTTCCACAGGATTGCTTTCAGCAGTGGAACTGATAGGTTACTCATCTGCATAATTAAGGGGAATGTTTTCATCTCCATGTATAAAAATGTAGCCCAGTAGCATTAAGGAGAGTTCTGAATGTCAAGCACTGTTCATTGGGGTAAGAAGAAACCCTTTAACATAATTTTTGTTGTTTAAAAATACATTATGCTGTTAAAATAACACCAGTGTGCACCTTTCTGTAGCACTGAAAATAAAAGATTGAGTAGAGACATTGATTTGCAATAAAATAACAAATTACATAATAGCAGTTCAGCTATTAAAGAGGAAGGATGGTCTAGTAGTTAGGGGACTAGGTTGGCACTCGGGAAATCTGGGTTTCATTCCTTGGTCTACCACAGCCTGGCTCTGTGACCCTGGGTAAGTCACTTTTTGTTTCTCTTCATATGTCCACATTGCAATAAAAACCCATAGCTCCGAGATCAGGTCAGCTGATTCAGGTTGCTAGTCTGAAAACTGCGTTGTAGATACCTGACCTCTGAGACCCTCCTGTCCAGGGGTCACAGAGCCCAGGCTCCAGCCTGAGCCCCAACATCTGCACTGCAATGTTATAGCCCGTGCACGAGTCAGCTGTCCTGTGTCAACCTCAGGTCTTTTATTGCAGGGTAGATTACTTTCTGTGTCTCAGGGCAGAAGCTCTGACTTGTATTTTTCCCGGTGGGTGCTCCATCCCTGCCCTGCCCCCACTTTGCCCTTCCCCCGCTCTACCTCTTCGCACCCCCACTCCACCCCTTCCCCTGAGACTCCGCCCTCACTCTGCCTCTTCCCATCCCTGCTCTGCCCTCTCCCTTGAGCCCCCCGACCTCCTGCTCCCTGCTCTCCTGCTCCCCTTCCCCAAGTGGCTCCTGCCTGCCAAACAGCTGATTGGCAGCCAGCCCTGGGGCCACCGAGCAATTGATCGGCAGGCAGCCCCAGGGCCGGAAACACTGTGGCTAGTGGGTGCTGAGCATCCCCTACTGTTTTACTGTGAGTGCTTGAGCCCCGGAGAACCCACCGAGTTGGCGCCTGTTTCTCAGGGTATGTTCACACTACAAAATTATATCAATCTAAATTACTTCGCTGTATAGCCGCTGCAGTAATTAAATCACTTTTTCATGTCCACACTACCCTCCTTCTCTCAGCGGTGAGTGTCCTCACCAGGAGCGCTTGCACCAATCTGTCAGTGTGGGGCATTGTGGGATGGCTTCTGTAAGGCAGCAAACAGTCAATGTAAGCAACACAGTGTCTACACTGACACTGTCGACCCACTATATCAACCACAGATCACTCTCCCATTGACTTCGGTACTCCACCGGAAGGAGAAGCATAAGGTAAGTTGACACGAGAGTTTCTCCTATCGACCCAGCACGGTGTAGACACCACAATAAGTCGACCTAAGATACGTCGACTTCAGCTACGTTATTCACAAAGCTGGAGTTGCGTAACTTTGGTCGACTTAACCCCATAGTGTAGACCTGCCCTCAGTGTAGTGGGCAAATTACGTCAGTGGGAGCTACATTTTAGTGTAGATGCTTACAGAGTTAGCTCGACTAAGCTGCCTTGTGTCAACCTAACTCTGTAACATAGACCAGGGCTCAGTTCCTCTTCTGTGCAATGGGGATAATAGTGCTGCTCTACCTAACAGGGGTATTGTGAGGATAAATACATTACACAGTGTGAAGCTCTCAGATACTATAGACATCGCAAAAGTACCTAAGGTGTGAACTTGAAATTTGTCAAGCTTAGTTTCACTCTTTAAAAGACAAAATATTTTTTTATCTTATTGGGGGGGGGGGGGAATAGCACAAATCAAATGACTTTTTGTTACACAGCTGTTAAAAAAAAAAAAAAAAGAAAGAAAAGCAACACAAAAAACCTAGTTGTTTTCCTGTGCTTTTATAGAGTATATTTATCAGTTTATATTTCAGAAAAAAACATTTTAATGACACTTGTATACAAGAGTAATTTCATCCTGCACCTAACTGCAGTTATTTCTGGGGTTGCTCAAGGTAATACAACATAAGAGTTTAGAACAGAAAGTAAGAATCGATACTGAATCCAACTGAAATGAGCATAATGTTCTTTATATTTCTGTATGGTTCTGACCTAATGTAAATTATAATAGAGGGCTTTTGCCAATCACGTCTATTAAGATGAACATGACAGCAGATTGCCACATGCGTGAGTGGTAGTAGGAGTTATCTTTAGCTAAGCCAATTTAAACTAATTAAAATAATTTGTAATCATTCTCTTCTTGGAGTAAATAGGCAAGATTAAAATATCAGAGAGTGCTGCAGATCAGGACAGAGGTGCACTGACAGAACTGTCTGGAGACAGGATTGGGATAGCAGGAAATGCTGCAGACCAAGAATGAGGAGTATTGGCATAGCTGTGAGGGCAGCCAGGTTTGGATTATATGGGATACTTCATGTCAGTAATGAAATGTATTAACACTACTAATGTATATGTGCTCAGCACTGGAATAGCAGAGGATTTAGCAATTCAGGGATGAAGTTCATTGGCAAATCTGGTCTCTATGCTGCCATTAGTTTCTCATTTGCGTGAGCATGAAATTCAGTCAAAGGAAAACAACACAAATTATCACCACATCATAGTTTCTCCATTCTTCCTTTAGACGCACATGTTTCTCTAGTGAGCAGAGAGACACAGCACATTCCCAAAAGCTAGAGCACAGACAAAACATGAGAGTCACATAGCTCCTGAATGTTTTATGTGCAGGAGAAAAGGAGACCAGGTCGCACTTATAACTGTGCATTTATGGCCATGTTTTGGAAATTCATAGACCAGCTACCAAAACAAGTCCAGAAATATGCTGCCACAGCACCATTAATGTATGCATGTAGGTATCAGTGTTACAGCTATGAGCTAGGCCGTGCACGTCCGTGACTTGTAAATGAGACCTGCAAGGAGCACAGATCGACAAGGCACCATTGATGGGTTACGGATATATAGTCAAAAACAAATAGGCATCTACCCCTAACTTCTAGGATGAAATCCTGGTCCCACTAAATTAAATGATAGTTTTTCCACTTACTTCAATGGTGCTATGATTTCACGCTGCAGATTGGTCTCTACCTGGGATTTGAAGGAAACAAAATGAAGGTTGGCAACTGTCCAGCACTACCATTGCTGGGTTGCAGGTTTTCTGGCAGATGCCTGAACTTGGCCCTACATTTCCAGTATATGTGTTGCAAATTCCATCAAACAATGAGCAGTTCAGAGAATGATTTGGATCAGAAAGTGACAATAATTCAAAATTGTCCTTGAATGGCTGATGACCCAAATTCCCACTTTCCCAATCAAAGGGACAACCGGCTTTCCCTGTTAACAGGCAAGAGGGACAAAAGCAAAGCAACACAACCTCCACTACTCATTCAGAGGAGAAATATTTCCTAGGGGGGAAATCCAGTCAATACTTTCCAATTTCCTAACAAGCAATGAGTCATTACAATGATGCAGAGATAATTCACTCAGCTTTCCAATCAAGCCTCTAAATTATAGAAGAGAAGAGTCACTTTAGGCCTCACCAGTTTCAGTTTCACATAATGTCACTCAGAAAAAGAACTCCTGAATATAAAATCTGTCCGCTTAAATAACAAATTTCCTTTTTAAACAGACCTGACCAGATTAAAGGGACTGTGGTGTGCAAGGAGTTCCACTCTCCCTGGCACTGGTGAACATAATAGAAATGCAAAGCGGTCGATAGCTTAGCTAACTGAATTACAGCTCTAAACTCTATACTTTCTAGTTCTACAGCTCATATGACAAAGAGGTGGGCCCTGTCCAGGTCATTTCCTGTAAATCAACCTTCATCTCCCCAAACTGCAGAATTTGAATAACATGGGACTCAGATCTGAAATTACCCTAGATATGTTTTCAAAACTAGCCCTAATTTTGCTACTCTCTACGTATCTGTGTATCTCTGCTGGAGAAAGAGAAGGGAGTAGGTCTAGAAAGAGTCAGCAGTTCTCTGGGACCAGTGTTAAAGTAGATCAGTGTTGAAGTAAATGGGAAGGAAGAGAAGCTTTCTTCATTCTGTGGGGAACAGGAATTTAATGCAAATGACCAGATGACTCAGTGCTTGATGAGGTGAGTCTGTCATGATGTGAAATCATCTATTCCCTGTCTCCATTCCGGATTCCACAAACAAACTTCCCTGGCCTGTTGCCTCCACAGACACATTTTGAAAGAGAGCACTGGCTGCTCCGTGATTGCATATTGGTCAAGAAGTAATTTCTGAAGTTTGTGCTTCAGCTCCACACCTTTTCGTACCACTTGTTATTGTCTACAAATAGCCAAATTCTGCTCTCAGTTACACCCGTTTCACTTCACTGACATCCAGGTAGATTATCTGAGTATAAATACAAGCCACAGGACAAGAACAGCAAGGGCAGCACCAGAACAAGCTTCTCTATCCAGCCCACCGAAACACCTTGATTTTAATCTGAAGGGACCGGCTCTAGGGGATTGAGAAAGCAGTTTAAACTCCACGGCCAATTCAATCCCTGCTCTTGCTGCTGAGATGGCCAACAAGGTTGGCAATTAGTGCCCAGCGCGGTGCTATTCCTTGCTACATAAGCACCTGTCTTCCAAGAACTAGACTGAGACTATCAAACTCATCACATTTAGATCATTGAACAGTCATCAGCTGGGACCACTGTCCATTGCTGCCAGACAACATTGGTTTTGCTTGGGTGAAGAGCTCTCTATCATGATTCCAGTCCTCTGATACAGCCAGTTCCCCATAATGCTTTTTTTAAAGACAGTGCAATAAAAGTAATAGTATTTGAATACAGTCTAGTAATAGTAGCTGCCTCTTAAGGTAAATTGGAAGCTGTATCTAGATTCATTTAGTAAACTGAGATCCTGATTTTACTATGCTTCCTCTACAAACATATTCATGGTTCATTATGCCAGGAAAATGACAATGTGCTGATAATAATCCTTCTTGAAGATATTCCTTAGAAATCCACTAGGTGTCCTACCCTTTTCAAATAATTTAAGATGCAGAGAGGTTTCACTAGTATCTGATATTCCGATTTTACATAAGCCGGTTTTGTAAAACAGATTGTATAAAGTCGGAATGCACGCGGCCACACTAAGCACATTAATTCGGAGGTGTGCGTCTATGTACCGAGGCTAGCGTCGATTTCCGGAGCGTTGCACTGTGGGTAGCTATCCTATAGCTATCCCATAGTTCCCACAGTCTCCCCCGCCCATTGGAATTCTGGGTTGAGATCCCAATGCAAAAACAGTGTCGTGGGTGATTCTGGGTAAATGTCGTCACTCAATCCTTCCTCCGTGAAAGCAACGGCAGACAATCATTTCGCGCCCTTTTTCCCTGGATTGGGAACTCAGCCAAGAATGCAAATTCTTTTTGGAGACTGCGGGGACTGTGGGATAGCTGGAGTCCTCAGTACCCCCTCCCTCCCTCCATGAGCGTCCATTTGATTCTTTGGCTTTCCGTTATGCTTGTCACACAGCACTGTGCTGTGGCCTCTGTCTATCATAGCCTGGAGATTTTTTCAAATGCTTTGTCATTTCATCTTCTGTAACGGAGCTCTGATAGAACAGATTTGTCTCCCCATACAGAGATCAGATCCAGTATCTCCCGTACGGTCCATGCTGGAGCTCTTTTTGGATTTGGGACTGCATCGCCACCCGTGCTGATCAGAGCTCCACGCTGGGCAAACAGGAAATTAAATTCAAAGGTTTGCGGGGCTTTTCCTGTCTACCTGGCCAGTGCATCCGAGTTCAGATTGCTTTCCAGAGCGGTCACAATGGTGCATTGTGGGATACCACCCAGAGGCCAATACCGTCGATTTGCGGCCACACTAACCCTAATCCGACATGGCAATACCGATTTCAGCGCTACTCTCATCGGGGAGGAGTACAGAAATCGGTTTAAAGAGCCCTTTATATGGATATAAAGGGCCTCATTGTGTGGACGGGTGCAGGGTTAAATCAGTTTAATGCTGCTAAATTTGGTTTAAACGTGTAGTGTAGACCAGGCCTGAGTTTGAGCTTCATTTTTCTCTTTAGCAGAAATTAAACCTGGACTTTCAGTGGTGAAGAAAGCCACAGATCTGCTTTCTGCACCTTGCTGAGGTATTCAAGCAAGAAATTTGGCTCATTCTGGTGAATATCCACAAGAGCTTTCCACAAAGACCTGTGCAAGGATGGAGGGACTTTAAAGAATCTTCCGCCTTCCCTAGAGAATGCAAAACTTAGATTCACCAGAGCCAAACATTTGCCTTGCTCTGCCTTGGGAAGCTATTTATAGAAGATTTAAAGTGAGCCCTGTGCTGACCTGGAGGCAGTGATGACACATTCTTAATTGCAGAAGCTCTTCAAATAGTGCAGTTTTGACATTCCTGGACAAGGTTCCAGCCCCCTGCACTTAAACACAATGCACGGACTGGGGCTCTGGCATACCAGCACTCATGCCTATCTGCTAAGGCTGTCACTGTACCCACTCAGAAGGTGTTCTGTCAGTTCCAGTCCAGTCCAGTACAGTGTCAAATATCTGGTAAGAGACAGGCTGCAGAAGAGCAAATCGTGGCTTCTCTTGTCCATGAGACCCTCTTATGTGCCTTGAGTACCAGCTTGGGATTCCAGACTTTCTTAGTGGATTCATACTTGTAGATGTATGAGAGCGTTTTACTAGCATTCCGGTCTCTTTCACAGTTCAGTTATCTACCCAAGGTGGGTCTGTGCAACTCCTCAATGAGGGATGATTGCAAAGTTGCTTCTTTGACATTTCTCTCACTGAAGCACAAATAACACTCTGCAGAAGCGCTACAATGTTGCATCCCTCCACTAAGCAAACTTTGTTGGCACTAAGACTACATTATGGGCCAGATTGGCCTCTCATTTACACCAGTTTTATACAGTGTAACTCATTTGAATGTAACGGAGTGACTCCTGCTTTACACCAGGTAAGGAAGTAGAGAATCAGGCCCATATTCCAGAAAATGCAGGAGACAGGTGCATTGTCAGACAATGAGTTTAGCACCTTCTCATTACTATGTTTAGGAAGCTTTCTGGCCAGAAATATCCTTATAGTTATTAACTGTACAAATAGGCACCAGGCAGTGTGTCTACAACAGTTTATGGCATTACCTATAAGGGGAATGGGGCTGGATTCTGACAATAGCCTTGTATCCTTTGGCTATAAGCATTCTCTGCTGCAAGATACTTTGCCACCGAGGCAATGCCTTGCATATCTCCCACGCTGCATGTTTCATTAGTGGGTGTCTTTCTTGCCCTCTGTGTTAAGTGCCTGATGAGTGTTTCCCCAACACACTGTGAGGGAAATAGGCGGCCTAATCTTTCAACTGTACGTTTGTGATTCATAGGTAGCTGTTCTGGTGCTGTCCATATGTGATGCACAGCTCACCCTGGAAAGGAATACATTCAGGAATCAAAAATGGTCCAGCACCTATATTAGCTGTCATACATAACAAATACCTCAGGCCCTGCCATGAGTCAGTACATTATGTGTGCGAGCCATCTGGTCCTGCATCTTTAGAAGCAAACTGGAACATCGGGGATGCCTCATTGGTAAAAGCACAAACAGTTGAAATGATGAAGACGAAAAAGATGTTGACATTCTACTCAAGATTCTCCCTCTAGGGGACTGGTTTCATGACCCATTTCATCCTTCCTGCTACTCTAGAGAGTTACAGTCAGGCAGACTGTGCTGTCAGGTCTGTCGGTGTGAACACCTTTGGGATGCTAAAAATGGGTTTCATATGCTTGGACAAACCCAGTGGGATAAGAGTTTTCTCATTAATCAGCTGTGTCATAGCAAGCTGTGCAAGATGTTCACTTTAGAGTGTATTCCAGGAGTAGGCAACCTATGACATGGCATGCAGGCTGAAGGTGGCACGCAAGCTGATTTTCAGTGGCACTCACACTGCCCAGATCCTGGCCACTGGCCCAGGGGGCTCTGCATTTTAATTTAATTTTAAAGGAAGCATCTTAAACATTTTAAAAATCTTATTTACTTTACATACAACAATAGTTTAGTTATATATTATAGACTTATAGAAAGAGACCTTCTAAAAACGTTAAAATGTATTACTGGCATGAGTAGAGTGAATAAATGAAGACTCGGCACACCACTTCTGAAAGGTTGCTGACCCTTGGTGTATTCCATAAAACATTGTTTGATCTAGAATTCTGATTTGTCCTAAGTTGCACTATTAATCTACCTGCATGACTAGTCATTAGTATCTGCTCAACACCAAGCAGAACCAGCCCCTATGGTTTTGACAGACTGAAAAAAAGGTCACACCTAGTTTATTTAGATGGTCCCAGCTCTAGAGGATCCAGGAATGCAGAAAAATCCTAGGGTGCAATAGGAGATGGATTACCAGAAGATGCATCAGTGAACGCAGCCCAAATAGAAGGTGGTAGTGTCTGGTACTGCTAAGATTTGGTGAAGGTTTCCTGTGCATCTAGGACTAGATCCTGAGCTGCTGGAAATAGTTATAGCTTGATTGTGGAGTTACACCACTTTACAGTAGCTCAGTAGCTGGTTTCTAATGTCCACAAAGCATAAGAGAAGCAAGTATACAGAATGTGCCTATGTTTGGGAGTCTGCACAGTGAAAGTACACGCCTGAGGCAGGTGCAAGTTTGTTTCCCCAGACACCCAATTAATAGAACAGAGAAAAACAAGTTATGGGTTTGTTGTTCCATGATGGCAGTTCTAATGAAAGATCATTTGAGAGTTTGGCCTATTTCCAAGATGGTTAGATACAATACTCAGATTAATCCAGACCAGCCTTCCTGGTGCCACGCTCCCTGAGAATAAATCTGAAAAAGTCAATTTGCTGTGAAATCAAAGAAGTAATAGAATGTTATGCTTATGCAAATAATACAACACTTCCAACTTAATATAGTTTAGCTTCATTCCCAGCACTCTCCACACCAGACCAGTATGAGCAGATGTGAGTCACTGATAAAAGAATAAAAGTTTTTATTTATTATTCACCAATCTCCAGGGTTTAAAACCACTTAAAGATAGTGCATTTTCCCATATACATTATTTAAAATGTAATAGTTCAACATAGATACAGCTAGAGTAGGCAATATACACTGCCAAAGTATCTACTGTGTTGTATTTCCTTAGACCCTCTTACAATGTCCTTGTCCCACATAAACTTCTGGTTCTAGACATAAGAGGGTGCTTTGTATTTAAGGATGATGTGGCAGGCATTAAGTTTCTTGCTTTGATCAGTGTGTCTCAGCCTTTGTGATCTCACTAGCAATGGCACTTGATAGAATTCAGTTTGAGTGTTAGGGTACGTCCACACTACCCACCGGATCAGCGGGTAGCGATCAATCTATCGGGGATCCATTTATCGCATCTCGTCTAGATGCAATAAATCGAGCCCCGAACGCGCTCCCCGTCGACTCCGGAACTCCACCAGGGCGAGAGGCAGAAGCGGAGTCGATGGGGAGCCACGGCAGTCGATCCCACTCTGTGAGGACGGGAGGTAAGTCGATCTAAGATACATCAACTTCAGCTACGCCATTCTCGTAGCTGAAGTTGCGTATCTTAGGCTACGTCTTCACTACCCGCCGTATTGGCGGGTAGCGATCGATTTTTCAGGGATCGATATATCGCGTCTCATCTAGATGCGATATATCGATCCCCGAACGCACGCCTATCAATTCCTGAACTCCACCACCGCGAACGGCGGTGGCGGAGTCGACATGGAGAGCCCCGGACATCGATCCCGCGCCGTGAGGACGGGTAAGTGATCGATATAAGATACTTCGACTTCAGCTACGTTATTCACGTAGCTGAAGTTGCGTATCTTATATCGATTTTCCCCCTTAGTGTAGACCAGCCCTTAGAATGGTTTCCCCCCCGCCCCTTCCCAATGTAGACCAGGCCTTAGTAGGTAGAATTACTATGTCTGTTTTCCAAACTAAGGTCCTGTTTTTCTGAAAATATTTGAAGGCATCTTTCTCTTTAATTTATTTTCAAATAAAATGGCATCCACTGATAAGTTAAGAACACAACACACAAAGAACTCGGTAAGACTCCAAAATATAACACTATGGACTTTCATGGCCAAATTCTGTTCTCACTTATACATGTGCAAATCTCCTTTGACCTCACTGGTGTAACAGCAGAATCTAGCTCTCTGAGCTTTGACATGCATTTCCAGTCCACTAGTGTCAGGTCCAAAGTGTCTACCATATATGGATAAATACAATTTCAACATAACTGTTGCAATTTCCTTGGGAAAGTTACAATCTCAAAGGAAGCATATGAAAATGTATGTGTTTACTGTACACGAACCCCAGTCCTGTAACAAGTATGTGACAATTACTGTTGGTTAAATGCAAACAAAATTATAGGATCAAATTTTCCACTAGTTTAGCTGCTCCACTGACTGCCAGAGAGTTTTGCCCATTAACACCAGTAGAGAATTTGGCCCATGTGTTTAAGTTTATTTTTAAAATTTGTGTTGTTCCCTGATCTTTTAGAGAGAAACAGTGTTTGCACTGAATTGCTCAATCCAGCTGTAAGTGAAAAATAGATGTAATATGCATTCCTGGTGCATCTGTGTTGTGCAGGGGAGGGTGTAGCTCTGTCCTGTTCACTAAGAATTGATTGATATTTGTACATATTTAACTACTTTTTCCTTAGCTGTGAGTGCTACATAATTGTAGCTGGAAGGGTTTACCTTAGCAGTGATATTTGATTGCAGATAGGTAGGTCTCCATAGGCCCTGGTTCAGGAAAACACAGAAGGATGTGTAAGCAGAGTTATAGTTGTTATTCTGTAAACTGGGAATATATTTTTGGTCTTCTTTAAAAAACAAACAAACAAAAAACAGGCATGTTAATTTCAGCACCAAGGGAAAACTCTGAATTTAAAAAACATCAGTGTTTGCAAAATGGAAAATGACAAAATCTGCAGAAAAATTCTCCCCCCGCCTCCCTTTTTCCCCCTTCCCCAACCTTCTAATGGGTAGTGTAGACAATGGAGAGAAAAAATACATTAAAAACAGCTAACAACTTACATGGCAGTGACCTTTTAGAAAAGACTTTACATATTATTTTTAAGTCACAATTTTGCACATATGCTGTTCAACAGCTGCTAGTATTAAAGTCCAAGCAAGGGGTATCAGAAATGCAGGATCTGAAGGTTTTCAGCAGTTGCTGAAGGCAAAATCTCCTGAAATTGTAACAGATGTTGCTTACTTCCTGTATACTTATCAACCACTGTAAAAATATTTATTCCTTTTTAGTTGTTATGTAGAGCATAACTATGGAGATTCAACACACTCTATGCAACACTGACACATTGAGTGATTACTATATATTTGGTTTTGAATAGTCAACCAAAGTATTGTTCTTTCTAGAATCTCCCTGGACGCTTTGAGGAAGTTTGTTAGTCACTGGACTTGAAATCTAATGACAATCAAATGACAGAACAGGAAATAAGTCAAATGTTACGTTACTACTATATTCAGTAAAGATGGGTTTAAATATCACAGATTTACTGTTGCTTACTGCACCTACAATGGAATCCTTTTAACTGAAGACCTGATAAGTAAGTAACATGCCCATTTCATTTGGACAATTGCTGGAGCAGAGTCAGTGTAATGCAACTTCATGATACTAAACAATTGGTAAATGGCATGGCTAGTCTGTTTAAATGGTGTTAATTGCAAGCCTGAGTTAAAAGATGTGAACTAGCATTTGCTTGCATAAATTTCCTGCTGTACAACCCATTATTAACTTCAGCCTGCTTGCCTGCACTTTTATGGTCACCAAATGTGTTAGTTTGGTCTTAATGTGTTAATTCTTTGTATATTGCTTCTCGCATGCTGAAATAAACAGCAAGATATCCCAGCCCAATGTGTTCTTCTGAGGCCTTATCTATACTAGAAAAGAGCATCCATTTAACTAAATCAATTGAAAAATCAATTTAGTTACACCAGCACTAGCCCCTAATGTAGATGCACTTAAACTGGTTTAATCCTTGCTTATGTTGATTTAGCTTCCATTCATAAATTACAAGTTTAATTTAAATTGATATAAGCAAGGATTAACCAAGTGCATCTATATTAGGGGCTTGTATCAGTTTACCTAGATTGATTTTTAAACTGACTTAGTAAAACCAAGGCATGATCCTAGCATGCTGATAATCAGGACAACCACTTCGCAGACACTTTTTTTTTTCCCCCTCGGAAGTATCTGCCATAATTTTCTGCTGCTGTGGTTTTTGCTTTGAGATTTTAAAAGTTAAGTTCAAAGATAGTTTTGGAGTGGTTCCTCTGGCTCTGTAGATAGAGGTTGATGTTAGAGATCAAAAATAACATCTTGTATCTGGCATGACTGTCTGGTAGACATGATTATACACTGCCCATGGGAAATGAGAGGTTTCAGAGCAACAGCTGCTCCATGGGTGCTTATAGTGTTACACATGATGTTATCAGGAGAAAGGGCACAATTCGTTTCACTTTTGCAACCTTCCTAGCAGCTGGGGCATTGGACTGAAGCCTTGAAGAAGAGTTCTTGCGTTGACTGGCACTGTAGGTATATAGACATCTATTTATGAAATTATTATTATTATATATTTCATTTCTATAGAACTATAAAGCTACATGGCACTTTACAAACATGGGACCAAATCCTGCAAAATTTATACCAGTAGTTCTTACTACCTTGAAGCTAATGGGACTGTTCATGGTAGAAAGCCTGGGAATAGGTGCTTAAATGTCTGAGGATCTGGGCCTAAGAGCATGTTGGCTCAGATCTATAGATAACCCACATTCATTGCCCTGAAGAGACAAGATAAGCATGTACAAGACAAGACAAGCATTGAGAAGAGGGAGGTTGTGGAGATTAATGATGAGGAGAAGAAGAGATGGGGGACCATTTGAAGAGGAAGGATTTGCAGGGGAGTGAGGACACTTGCTGGATGTGGACAAGGAGACTGTTTCAGACATAATGGAAAGCACCATAAAAGGTGGGAAAAGCGGAAGGCTTAGGAAGAGCTGTATAGTAGGTGGGGCAAAATTCTGGTGAGGAATCGGAGCTTGAATGTGATGTGAATGTTCTCTGTCCATTGGAAGTAAAGGAGTGCCTGCACTGCCATCAACACATCCATCCCACTTGCAGCTCTGCATTAACACAGGGACTATAATCACATTTCATGCTTCAGAGCTTCAACTGGTCACCTGTATGGGTCAGGAAGGATTTTGTCCCCTAATACACAATTGTCCAGCTGTATTCAGTGTTTTTTTCTGTCTTTCTCTGAAGCATTAGGGATTGACCAGAGCTGGAGATGAGAAACCAGATGACGTAAAGCAATGCTCGGAGGTGATAGAATCATGTTTCTAGATGCCCGGCTGTTGTGTCTTGCTCACTTGCTCAGAGTCAAACTGATTTCCAGATCTGCGGTCGGGAAGGAATTTTTCCCCTGGTCAGATTGGCTGGGATCTTGGAGGTTTGTCACCCTCCTCTGGTCCATTGGGCACGGATCGCCTGCTGGGATCATCTGGGCATATCCCACCTAATCAATTTCTGGTCATTGCAGAGGTCTTGGGCATTGGTGGCACCTTGGTCTTTCCTGTTCTCTGTCTGAGGCACACAATAGTGTAGTCTCCTGAGAACTAAAATGATTTAGTCTAACTAAAGTGTTTGGGCTCAGTATAGGGGTATCTGGGAGAAAATGAATGGCCCATGATATATAGGATGTCAGACTAGATTGGAGTCGGCAACCTTTCAAAAGTGGTGTGCTGAGTCTTCATTTATTCACTCTAATTTAAGGTTTTGCATGCCAGTAATACATTTTAATGTTTTTAGAAGGTCTCTTTCTATACGTTTATAATATATAACTAAACTATTGTTGTATGTAAAGTAAATAAGGTTTTTAAAATGTTTAAGAAGCTTCCTTTAAAATTAAATTAAAATGCAGAGCCCTCCGGACCTGTGGCCAGGACCCGGACAGTGTGAGTGTCACTGAAAATCAGCTCATGTGCCGCCTTCACACGTGCCATAGGTTGCCTACCCCTGGACTAGATGATCTAATGGTCCCATCTGGCCTTAAACTCCAAGAAATCTGAAATCTATGAAAGGGAGCATACAGAAGAGTTTAAAGAGGCAAGTGACACCATCAGATTATTGAGAGAGGAAGACTTTAGTAGATGCCTTATAGACAAACTGGGTGGGATAAGAGGTGATGTGGCCAGTGAGAAGGTTATGGAAATCAAGGAAGAAGGTGACTAGCACAATGTCAAGGGTTCAACGGAGGCACTGGGCACAAGGAGGAAAGAGTAGATTTGGGAGACATTAAAGAGGGTGACTGATAGTTATGTCACCCTTCGCCTGGAGAATGCTCAGTGCAGCAGCGATACTGAATGTTAGTAGCTGGGCCAGCTTTCACACAATGGTGCGAGAAGGGGAGATTCAACTTTGTACTCAGCACAAGGCCAGATGTGTCACAAATAACTGGAGTCCAAGTTGTGCCTAAATGAAACAGAGAGACTTTCAGGAGCTTACTTATAGTAGAGTTGCTGAGCTCCACGATTTGGCTTAATAGGGACATTTATTAATAACTAGATAGTCATGTACATTTTAATTTTTATTGGTTATAAGGAGTGACATATGCTACACTATAATGCATGCAAGTAGCCCTCTTCTTCTGCTGTGGTTAGAGTCCTTGCTTTAGTGAATGAATGGTACAGCTAACTCATATGGGGCTCAATCCTGCAAGGTGCTAAGCACTCTAGCCCCAAAACCAGCAAAGCCCTTACGCACTTCCTTAACTTTAAGCATGTGAGTAGTCTCATTGACTCAAGTGTTTTGCTGGATCAAGACCAGCGTGCTCAGCGCCATGCACGGTAGAACCTCGGTTTGCACAAGAACAGTCCTGTAGGAGTCACTGAAATCTAGTTTATTTAGATTGGGAGTATGTCTAATGGTTAGAGCAGTGGACTCCTAACTCCTATTTTGTTCTTGTGGGGTTTGTTCTTTCACTGACTTCATTCTTGACTTTTTCAAGACCTGTGTTAACACTCTGTAACACAGTGTTACCCATTTGTAAAATGGAGATAACATTATCCATTTTGCACACATGGGCGTCCTAAGGATTCAAGGCATGCTATAAGTGCAAAGTAATGTTAGTATGAATGGTAATGATAATGAATATCTGTACGTAACTGATATTTTAAACTAGATATTAATACTTAGACTGGACAAACCACTAGTAAAAGTACAATAGGGCATGGTCTTGCACTGTCTGAGAGACAAACTAGATGGTCTAAGAGGGCTTCATTTTACCAAAAAGGATGTAGGTTTAATAATTAATTCTATTTTAAATGGGCTTTACTCTGCATGCTTCAAATTTTGGAAAAGCTGCTATTCCCTGGCCCCATTGTTAGTGTTTTAGCAGCTGTTTTCCATTGTTTTCTCAGTAAGAAAAATACATATCACTAACAGGAACTATCAGCAGCATGAAACAAGCTGACTTGCCAAGAACATTTCCCCCACTATTGTTATTTATAGTAAAAAAAAATTTGTACTGCAAGTCAGACTGTGATTCAAGGAATTTGCCAGATTTCAGGGCAATTTTGTGCCACAAACGGATGGATGCGTTTCACACACAAGCCACAGTTTTCCATTAATCTTCACCCAGATAGAAGAATAGTTTATATAGCTCCTTCAATGTACAAGGTATCCCAAAATGCTACATGGTCCTGATTCACAAAAGCATCTCTATTCAGAACACTTGCATGCATGCCCAAGTGCTTTCCTGAATCAGGGAGCATAATAATACTCAGCAGTTATTTCAGCCAATTTTACATGTTTGAGGAAGTGTACAAGCATTCACTAATCAATCCATAACACCCCTGTCTGTGCTATTACATGGTGCTCAGAACTGTGGTATCTGAGTGCCTCCCAAAATTAAGAAGTGTACACATCTTCTCCCAGTGCTTCATTTGTAATGAAAGAGGTGCCAGGGATCAAGCAATTAGGTGCCAGGGATCAAGCATTTTTTTTTACATTCATAACTGATGCAGCAAGCCCAGCAGTGCTGGAGCTATGAACTGCCAGAGGTGCCAGAGCTCAGCCCTGGCAAGCCCTTGCACAAATTAAGCACTGCCCTTCTACAGTTAGCAGAAACTGGATTTTGAGGATACTTTGGTTGGGTTTTTGTAGGGACGAGATGGCGGGGAAGTTATGGTGTTATTTTGATTGGATAAGTGAGTTGCATTTTATTCTGAAGAGGCATTTTCTTGGAAATCATTCATGACAATTAGTCAGAAGAGGCACCCAGTGTTTTCTCGCCATACAAAATAATTGTTATGCTTAGTGATGTCATTTGGATGGAGTGCTCTTTGTGTTTCCAATGAGGTGTCCTGTTCAAGCTTGTTTGGAAGAAAATAAAAGGCTTTTTATCTGTGTGAACAGTTATAAACAGGGGTCTCACATCAAAACCCAGCAGCAAATCTCCTGGTTGTATCTTAACAGCTCTCAGTCTGATTTTCAGGTGTCCTGAGTTTATAATTGTCAGGTTATACCCCCAGATATGTACAGGTGCTTTATGTTAGTTTTACATCTCACTTTCTCCCATGACTGCCAAGATGTTAGCCTATTATTCATAAACAGGCGATTGTAAATTAATAATGAAATTTCTATAGTGGCTTTCTTCTGCAGATTTCAACATGTTCTACAAACACTAATTAATTAAGCCTCATAAAATCTCTAAGAAGTAAGTAAGTGACACATATAGTTCAGTTAACAGTGATATATAGTAGTCTCTGGAATGCAGCAGCTATTTAAAAATGTTATTAAAGATAATGTTAAAAAATTATATAATACATTGGTTGGGAAAAGAATGTCTGTACATCTGGGTATAGTGCTTAGATTATCCACAAATATAAAGTTAGTTTTTAAAAGTCATATGATACACAGAGTACATAAACAGCAATAACCCACATTTAGGTGAATAGGTTTAACAATACAGTTTAGATATTAGAATCCGAATACTCAGGTACATCACTCATGAAAAGCTGTACAGAGATTTGGTTGTGGAAAGCAAAATATAACAATGAGTGGAGATTGTCCCTCAATAATTGAGAATTAGGTAGGTTGACCATTTAGAAAACACAATCCATGAGGAAAGTATTTCAGTCTAACACTGCACAAAAGTTAAGGATGGAAAATGACCAACGGAAATTGCATGGAAAGTTTAGATATAGACTGTAATTACATGGACTGGGATCTGGTCATGATTCTGGAGTGAAGACTCATTCTTCCAATAAGTAAAAGCATGAGATCTTTAGTGAGCAAAGGTGCTCATAACCCTTGTTTTATATCTCCTCTAAAGGATGGTATCTCCAGCATGATGGTACCTCCTAGCAATGTTCTGAGCAGGAGATTCTCTGCTGACTCAGAGGAAAGAATGCCACCTGATGAATCACCTACATGCCTTCCCAGAGCACACAGTTCTGAACCGTTTTCCACCTCAATACTGACTTGGCCTTTCTTGTGTGAGTTGACAGGAGCACAGCAAAGATGGTGTGGATGCAGGCTGCTATTACATATGCTTCATTCTCGTGGAAGGTCTTCCCCTATCACTTGACATTGAAGGGGCCATTCCATTAATATGGTCCAGCTGTAGATATTTATAGGCCAACAGCAACAAGAAGTGGAGATGTAAGGCATCCAGTTTGCTCAGTGTCACATTAGCCCAATGTCCTAGTCATAGCCACAAAACCAAGCACAATGGCAAAACTGGCCCCTTTTTTCCTCCCGTTGGTGCAGACATCCTGCCTCTGTATTTGGACCTCCTGACATTTGCGTGGAGAATGTTGCAAAGCTGGAGCAGCTTGCAAATAGTTCTAACATTAGTGAAGAATAATTTCCTGGCGCTCACTCTAAAGGTCCGAGGAAATAAACCCTCACTGTACAATGAAACAAGAGTGAGTTTTTATCAGACTCTTGTTTATAGAAAAGACAGAGAGAAATTTAGGTCAATTCTTTAGAGATATTTTTCTTACTGTTTGTGTTTCCCAGTCCTTCTGCATGTCTGTGTCTGTGGCCTCCTTTACTGGCTGAAGTCCTGCATCAGTACTCCACAGAAAGCCTTGCCAAGGCAGTCTGCTCATGAGGGGACACGTCTGCTCATTTTACTCAAGCAAGCACAACCACTGAGTTCAATGACTAGAGGGGCAAACCCTGAAAAAATAAATGGTGGAGCAGGCCTTGTGTTCTCCAGTGAGGGCATGGTCCTCTGCTCCTGGCTTCGTGCAGAAATGGCTCCGACACCTCCACTTTAGTACCACCGCTGTGTACCTTATTTGTGTTATAGCAACCACCACCCTTTTACAGTCCAATGCAACAAGGCTATTTACAGTGACACATAATTATTATCCCCTTTTACCAGAGAGGAGAAATCCCTTCATGCAAAGATCTCTCCTGACTAGCTACTTGCTCCCTACTCTCCTGAGTTCATCCTTCCTGTGTTCCTTTTCTACTCATCTAGTTAATAGGTTAATTATCTCCTTAGGTCCCCATAGCTCAGGCTGATCTAGGCCCTCTTGGGATGCAGGGGGTTGGAGGGTGGGACTACACCTCTACCTCGACATAACGCTGTCCTTGGGAGCCAAAAAATCTTACTGTGTTATAGGTGAAACTGTGTTATATTGAACTTGCTTTGATCCACCGGAGTGCACAACCCCCCCCCCCCCCCCGGAGCACTGCTTTACCGCGTTATATCCAAATTTGTGTTATATTGGGTGGCATTATATCAAGGTTAGCGGTGTAATTGAATGTACAGTGACCAGAGTACTGGTTCAGCTGCTGGTTCTCATTATTCTAGCACACATCCCTATGCAGCAGGGCAGATGTCATCCTTGCTCGTTTGGGGCAATATTCTGCACTGTTACCTTTATGCAAATTGCACTGCAATCAGGGGCAAGAGAGGTTTAACTGAAGGCAGAAATTTGTGCTTTTGTGAATCAACTGGTTCATGTCATAAATGGTCTTAACCATATGGACATGATCCAAAGCCCATTGAAATCAATGGGAGACTTTCCACTGACTTCAGTGGCTTTTGGATCAGGCCCTGTATTTGATTAATTTCTTCACATTTTTAGCTGCCGCAGCACTTTCCATATCTGGAGAAGTGTTTGAAATATTTTTTTTTGCATGCACAATAGTCTATAGCCTCTTTTATAATTTATAGGCAGTGAGTGTCCCTGCAGTTTAAAAGCCTTTCAGAAACACTGCATTGAGAGCCACCAAGGGAAGGGTGATTGCACCAGTCTACTGCCACATCATAACATTTAAATACTCTATTTTGTACCCCCTGCTAAAGTTTAATCATTCCAAACAGGGAAAGTCAAAAGGGATCAATGCCAAATTTTCAAACAGACTTATTTTTTAAAAATTCCTCATGAAATTGCTGCCCAACTTTCAGTATGAATATAGTTTGCCAAAACCTCCATTTCAGTGCATAACCCTCAAGATGTAGATACATTATTGTATTGCAAGTGGATTAGTGGTGAGAATAAGGTAATTTATCATCTGAAATCCAGAGTCTTGTTTTGTCAGTTACAAGTTTTATAATTATCCATTAGCATTATCTTTACAGTTATTTTTTCACATCTTTGTCACATCTTTTAAAAAGATGTTCTGTCAGGGATTTTTTGTTTGTTTGTTTCAACATATTGAAGTCTGATTCTCCTTTCACATCAATGTATATCAGGAATATATACACCAGAACCAATTGAGTTCCACAGGAGTAAAACCAATGTGAGTGTCACCAGAATAAGGCCCCACAGTTCCAGGTTAAAAAAAATGAAGTAATCATGCCAGTGAAAAAACAATTTCTATAGGGAAGTAATAGTAGTAATAATAATGTGCCTTCTTAGCACCTTTTAAACCCATCGCAAAGATTAAGGAGTTAAGCCTCACAACATTGGGATAAAGATTTTTAAAGCAGGGTACTGGGACTCATGAATTCTCAGTTGTATTCTTGGCTCTTCCACTGACCATCTGCCACTTAGCCTCTGTCTAGCTTCAGTTTACCCATGTGTAAAATTCACTTAAAATAAAATCCATGCTCTGAAAAGGACTTCAAAACCACAAGTTAGAAATTTTGGTTTGCAGCATGGACAAGAAACGGTTCTGTGGCTGCTGGCTCGTAGAAATTCCCTGGCTGCCTTGCTGAGAAGGCTAAATATGACTGATGAGGCTCCACCCAGTATTTCAGACTCTGAAATGCTGAGGCTGCGGAATCATAGAATCATAGGACTGGAAGGGACCTCGAGAGGTCATCTAGTCTACTCCCCTGCACTCATGGCAGGACTAAGTATTACAGTCCCACTTTAGGCACTCATGTTGCCAGCCCACTTATAGTATGTGGCAATTGTTCCCAATTTACTTACTATGCACAGTAAGAACGTAATCCAAAACTCACTGGAATAAGTGGGAAGGTACCTAATGACTCAATTTACTTTGAATCAGATTTCATGTGGGGGCAAGATCTGTCTAGAGGAAATTCCAGGAGTTTTCCCTAGAGTTCTCTAATGTTCGGTTGAAGGGAAGGGCTTTGCACAACTAACAAATCACTTCTGTGTAATGAGCCTGCAAGAGCAGTGTACACAATAAATATGTCTCTGCCAGTACAGTAACTCTACTCACTGGTTCTGATTATCATTGTTACAAATACAGTATTATACTCATTGTCTTCACACTTGGCATTACACAAGGCTTTGTAGAGAAAGTAAATGACAAGCCAAACAGAAAAGTTTTTAAGGCTAGTTTTAAAGTGGGAGAGATGGCTTGATGGCTCAGAGGAAGGGAGAATATTCTGAGTACCTGGGACTGTATGAGTAAAAGACTAAATCGTAGCAAAGAGTTTGGGGCAGACCTGTGGGTACCCTGACTGACCAAGAAGTGAGAGTGGCAGGTGGGTCAAAGTCAGAGAGCAGGTTGGAGCTGAGTGGAGTAATCAGTGTACACTGTATTTGTATGCTGCCTAGCACAATGGGGTCCTGCTTTATGCAGTGGGGGCTCCACGGTGTATAAGAACATAAGAATGGCTATATTAGGTCAGACTAAAGGTCCATCTAGCCCAGTATCCTGTCTTCCACAGTGGCCAATGCCAGGTGCCCCAGAGGGAATGAACAGAGCAGATAATCATCAAGTGATCCATCCCCTGTTGCCCATTTCCAGCTTCTGGCAAACAGAGGCTAGGGACACCATTGTATTCCATGACAACAAAATTAGCCATAGACTCTTCCCCTTGCTAAATAATTGTCTTCAGAATCTCAGCTTTCATTACAAATATAAATTTCTACTCCTAGTGATGGAGTGGTGTGGAGACAACCTCAAAAAGGTGATCCAGATGTGAATCAATGCAGAGATGGTCTGCATGAATGCAGAAAGCCTGAAACAATAGCTCTGAGAGGTGTGAAATGCTCCATTAATCCCAATCAGGTGCTAACTGAAACCCGAAAATGACACTAAATTGAAAACTCAGCATGTACAGATAGCATAAAATATTCTGAATGTATTATCAAAAGAAGTAACATAGGTAATTGCATAGATTGCGTTATTCATGTTCATATTTAATTAAATAAAAATTTCTATTATTAAAATATATCTTAATCCACTACAGAATTTTGAAGAATTTTCACCAGAGCACTGCACAGTCTGAGGACGTTGCTGCAGAACGTTCATCCAGTTTGCAGCAAACTACAAGAGGCTTTGGATATAGATGTCTTGTTTATCCCATTGGCCCAGATCCTCAGAGGGATGTAGGCTCCTAACTTCCATTGACTCCGTGCCTGGATTATTGTGTCTAGAAGAGGCCCTAAAAGGTCTTTGTGGTGAGGCTGCGCAGGTAGCTGATGTTTTGTATTCCTTGCTCAAAACAAGGATTTATTATACTTTTTAGCATTGAACGATCTCGGTACCTATTCTTTTACACTTTTCATGTAACAACCTGATGTGGGCTGTTAAGACTGCAAAAGGTTCTCTGGCTGCATGTTCACCTGTATTGAAGATAGCTGACACCTGATTAGGTGCTGATTGGTTTCACCATATAGTAGGTGAGTTCAGAAGCCACAATAAACACTTCTAGGGCTAGAGATGAGCTTATTAGATCTCTTACAAGAAAGAAGCAGCTGTCTACACATGGGCTTAGAAATAGGAATCAGGGAAATGATCAATGAGTCATATTTTAAATTTTATCATGTATTTTTCTTAAAGTATAGTTGCAAGTTTGCTGACTTGGAAGGGGCTTGGTGAAGGAAACTGCTTGGACAATGAGGAGTCCTATACAATATTTGTGTTGTTCAGAGACTTAGAATAAGAATTAGGATTGGTTTTGAGTTGGAAAGAACATATGTAAAACTTCAGTAGTATAGTCAGCCGTGTTGCTATCTATCTGAATCACTTGATCCTGAAAACCTGTTCCCCCAGGGTAGAAACTTTTTGTTTTCCCCCCTTCCCCAGGCCTTGCTGCAATTGTGTTGCGAAAGAATTTGCAATTTCATTGGGGACTAACCAGAAGAACTACTACTAGTTCTGTTGGGGTCCCTGAGACCACGGTCAGGAATTGGGAAAGTTGTGTTGAAGTTGGGTGAGGTATGCGTCTATCAAGAAACTTTCTCTGCCTGTGATCTTCAAGAACTATAAATAGAGGGAGGGCAATGGGAAAAGCATCTTGTTTTACTATAGCTCTCATGACTACTATGTTAAAGCTTCCTCAAACCCATTTGACTGTACAGCACTGTAGAATTCTAGTTGTAACTATACACAAAATATCTTGCTGGGGCAAAATTTCAGGGTATAATTGTCCTGACTTTTTCTCTTGTAAGTGAGCTGGGTCAGAGGGGAGGTTACTGGTCCCTAAGCCATTAATATCTGGTCTGTAGGTACCAGAAGCCTCTGCTTTTATTGCTGATGTTCAGCTGTAGAAAGGTTCTACTAATCTAATGATGCAGATAGGGTAATGGCTAGGAACGGTTGGATGCTTTTAAAGGTGAAGTAAGTCAAGGGTGAATTTAAGATTGATTCTTATCACCTTCTCCTGTTCCCTGCCCTATGTACTCTTAAACCCAGAAATGTGTAAAAACTAGCCAGTATTTCTACAGATCGTAGACTAAGTGGGCATAGTCTCTTCAAGGAGCAGGGCAGTATATAGAGAAGTAGTAGGTAGCTGTAGACTAGACTCTACAACTGATGAGACTAGGGAACAGCACAGACCAGCCTTGTGTAACTACAAGGAGAGGGAAAGTATGGACTGTTCTTGTACAAAGCATTTTATTTCCACAGAGGATGGGGATTGTGTCTCTAGAAGCTGGGTGAAGCTATACTGCCCATCTGGGTGTGAGCTGGTATCAAACAGTTTGTAACAGGCAGGTCTGATTGGGAGGGGGAATTAAGGGGAGAGACAAGTGCACCTGGGCCTGAGCTCAGGGGACACCCATCCCAAAGTCTGTAATCCTGTCAATAATATAAAATGGAGGAGGGGGGGAGAGTGGACCCCAAACTTCTCTGGAGAGGCCTGGTAACAGGACAGGGGCTCTTACTCAATCAGGTAGGCCAGTCATACTCAGACTGAGGCTGAGCTGCAAGTGGCTCTTTAAGGCAGTGAGTCTCAAACTTTTGTACTGGTGACCACTTTCACATAGCAAGCCTCTGAGTGCAACCCCACCCCATAAATTAAAAATGCTTTTTAATATATTTAACACCATTATAAATGCTGGAAGCAAAGCAGGGTGTGGGGTGGAGGCTGACAGCTCGCAACCCCCCTCATGACCCCCTGAGGGGTCCTGACCTGCAGGTTGAGAACCCCTGCTTTAAGGTCTCCTGTAGTTCTTTGCAGCATATGATGTTAAAACACCCTGTGATTTAATTATTAGCCACTCAGGATGTTTTATTATGTTACTAACCAATTGTAGTTGATACAGTTGACTGGCCAAATATTATTGTAAGACTAATATACATGTATATAAAAACTAAATTGTTCCCCTGCCATGGTGTTTAAATCTGAATATAACTTAGACAATGTCCTCACCCCTCTAGCCATGACATTTAGTATGAGGTCACAGGACTGTGCTTCTTTCGGGTACTGTTGTTGAGCCTTAATTTGGTTACTGAACCCCTGAGGTCTGAGTATCCCTGAGCTAGGAGATGTGTCTGTATGTGGATGGGGGTGCCCCGGGCTGCGGGAAGCGGCAGGTGGCACAGCTTGCCCTGGCGGTAGGGAGGAGAGGGGAGCGGTTGGGGGGGGGGGCGCTGCTTACCCCGTCTCTCGCCCGTGCGGGGGATTGGGAAGGGAAGCGGTGGGGGGCGCTGCTTGCCCCCACCCGACGGCTTGCCCCCCCCCCACCCCCCGCTCTCGCCATGCGGGGATTGGGAAGGAAGCGGTTGGGGCGCGCTGCCCCCGCCCCCCCCCCCTCTCTCCGTGCGGGGACTGGGGAAGGGAAGCGGTGCCCGTGCGGGGCATTGGGAAGGGAAGCGGTGGGGGGCGCTGCTTGCCCCCCCGCGACCCCGGCTCTCGGCCCGTGCGGGGGATTGGGAAGGGAAGCGGTTGGGGGGGGCGCTGCTTGCCCCCACCCGACCCCGGCTCTCGCCCCGTGCGGGGGAAGGGAGCCGAGGGCAGCCCCTACAGCGACATCCGGCGGGCCAAGGAGGCCGCCCCCCTCCAGCCAGGCAAGATGGCGGCGGCGGGAGGCGGTGCTGAGGGGAGGGGGGATCCCGCCTGAGACACCCACACGGGCGGGGGAGGAGGCGGCGGCGGCGGCGGCGGCTCGGGCTCCCGTTAGGATGAGATAAGGGCGCCGGGACTGGCTCGCGACGCGCTCGCTCGCTTTCTCCATCGCGCAGGGCGGGAGGAGGAGGAGGATCCACCAGCCGCCCCCATGGGGAGCGCGGCCCCGGCCTGAGGTGAGCAGCGCCGGCGGGGGTAACGTGCGGAGCTGTCACCGCCGGGGGGGTTGGGGTGTCTCCGCCACCGTGGGGCGCTAGCCCAGGGCCGGGGCAGCGGGGGCCGTGTCGGTGAGGCGGGCAGGTACCCCTGAGGGAGCCGGCATGGTGATGACGGGGGGGGCGACATGACTCGGGTGCAGCCCTAGAGCAGGCGGCGCTACGCGAATGTATCCTGCCCCCCTCCCTGTCGACGGGGGGGGCGATACCCTAGATCCCGCCGCCCCTGCGATCCGGGGGTTCCCGAGCGTGCATGGGGCGGGGCGGGGCGGGGAGGGGGGGTATCCCGCGCCCGACCGAAGGGAAGCGGTGCCTGTCCGTTAGCTGCCGGGGATTTGGTGCACCAGCAATTCATTTCCTTCGCGAGTCCTGTCCTTCGGGCCGCGCCGGGCAAGATCGTGCGAACGCGGGGTGGGCGGCTCGGGCTGCTCCGCCCCGGGGAGCAGGGGGGTGTCTGGCTGCACGGCAGCGCTGTCTGATGGGGACAGACGTGTGACTTCCCTAAGAATGGCCCTGGTGTAACGCAGCTGTGTAGACGTGAGGGCCTCGCCGTGTGCAGGGGCAGCGATCGATCCCCTGCTGCCAGAGATCGCGGGTGCACGTTGAGTTTGAGAGCCTGCTGACCTGCCATGTTACACACGCAAGCAGGACCATGAGAGCTGGCTTGGGCAGCTGCAGAGGGAGAAAGGGGTTGAGACTTCTGTTCACTGAATCTGTACATTCCCATTCACTTTACTAGATAACTAATGGGGTTTACAAACACAGATCTATGATTCCCCCTCCCCCTGTGATTTTCCCTTGGCTGCATACAGGTTACAGCAGTTTTGCTGGATTAGTGTAACACTGCCAACATTATGGTAAAAGAAGTAGTCTCTAGAGCTCTGAGATTTTTGTGCCGTCATAATGTCAGAATTTACTACAGACTCAGTGGGCCACATGCTAATGTTTAGTGGATTGTTAATTATTTTGATGGCTTTGAGCCACTGCTAATCTCAAATTCTATTTAAAGAATGCATTAGGTCTCAGCACCCCATACATGTCTGTTTACAATGAAAATAAGAGATGTAGACTTGGCAGTTAGATCTGATGGCTAATGTTTGAATTAAACTGACTAGAAGAGTAATGTTTTGGACAGCTTTTTACTTCATTTCACAATTCCTCCTTGAACTGTTGCTCAGCCAGTGTTTTTTGTCAAAAAATAAAATGTACTATACATAATCTTTCACTTTCAGAAAGATTAAATATTTCTGTATTTAATCATTGCTATTAGGTACTCTGATTTAGGGAAACTATTTGAATCAGTCTAGCCAAGAAAGGGGTCAAGGAGTACGTGGGTGAACTTTGGTTTGTGTTGGATGTACAAGCCCAGCCTTGCAAGAATCTTTTAACCTATACATGTTCAGAATCATGCTGCTGAAAATGAATCAACTAGTAAGGATCTTGAGTATAGTCTTATTGTACAATGAATGTGAAAACTGAACTGTTTCTTTGACAGCTTAATCCCTCTAAACACATTCAGGTTTCATTGGGCTGTTCATGATTCCTGGCATTGACTTCCTATTTATTTATAGGAAATAGAGCCTTAAACCTTTTGTTTTCAGTTCTTGCAATGAATCACATAGTCTGCAAAGAGATACAAAGGCCAAAAAAGGATAATCTGACCTACAGCCTTTGCATGCTTTCTGATTATTAGATTTTTACTATGCACATCTTTTAATCAATATTGATTTTTAAATAATGTAGTCTGAAATTTAAGGGCCCACTGATGGGAGGAGTCTCCTGCAAAGGTGCTGAGGAGCTTCCACTCCCTTTGGAGCAAATTTTATATAAGAGTCTGATCAGGTCAAGACAGTATCCACTTACTGGAAACTAGTGTGAACAAGGTTTTCCGGCTTACTGTAGGACCAGAACTCTTTGTGGTTTTCTTGTTCAGTATTCATTCAAAAGTAACAATTATCTATTGACAAATACTTCTGTATTAAGAAGATTCATATGCTGGAGTTCTTGGGTTATTTTTGTAGTGTCAGCCATACTTTAACATTCTTGCAGGCTACTTGCTCTTCAGTTTGTGATTATATAAACATCTCTGGGGCAATTTCTGTCTGTGTGGAGGTAATAGATATAAATTCTATATCTGAGCAGACTTAGCTTTTGACACTTTTATCTTTGTCACACTTGACAGAGCCTTTTCTGCACTAGGGCTCCCGCTAGTGTAGCTGATCTAGTGATAGCATGGGGGACAATTTTTCTGTTCTAAAATAATTGCTAGGCAGCAAACACACAAGTCTTGTCAACCATTCTTTCTTTTTTTGGAGGGGATGGGGCCTCAGTTCATTCTTCTTGTTACTGTGGTGGATATATTAAAGGTACACCAGGGAAAGTTCTAAATGCTGCCACCCCACATCACTTTTCCACTGGGATCTGTGGCCACCATCATTTTGACACGAGCTGCCACAATTAAATACATTAAACAATTTATTTACCGTAAAATGAATGTGTGCTACAGGGTGAGATGAATAGTTTGTCTGACTGATTAATCTGTATGCACATTTTCTAGTCTGAATGTTGTCATCTGGTTAATTTGAATAATTGTAATTGGATTAATAGGTTTCTAAAATTGAAATCTGAAGTTATGACAAATATTATACTTAAAATGTAGAAAATCTCTCCTCTTCCATTCTCTTTACATATATTTGTTGAGAATTGGAACTACTTTTGCAAGTCAGAACAGGTTGTAGTACTTCATAAAACAGTAGCTACAGAAGCCAGTGTAATCATGGAGAAAGTTAAATTGGTATGTTTCAGAAAGTAGAAAGATTCTGAAAGGACTTCTGCTAACTAGTGAAACTAATACAGAAAATCTTCTGTTTTGTTATATGCCCATGTATTCACTCTGCTGTGAACATATAAGCACAGTGGCAGCATGCTTTTGAAAAGTTGGAGGTTAAAACAAGTTGCACAACTTAAATCAGGTCTAATAAAAAAGAAAAATATGATGTAATATGTGTTCAGAAACAATGGCTTAGCTCCCAGTAGCAAAATAGCAGTTTCCTAATATCTTCCTGTTTGACATAGGAGGGAATTTAAGTAGCATAACTTCTACTGCCTTGTGAACAAAGTCTTAGAGGGGAAGCATGCCATTGCTCATACAGATCTAATAAACATGCTCTCTTCTGGTCATATCTACACTTCCACTTTCAGCATTAAAACTTTAGTCGTTCAGGGGTGTGAAACCCCTCCCCCCCTTTCCAAAAAGTGCCAGTTTAAACAGCGGGTTTTTTTTGTTTGCCAGGGAGAGCTCTCCCCCAGTGATAGTGTGTCTACACTGCCCCCTTCACAGCGCTGCTAAAAATAACCCAGCAGTAAGTGTAAGGCATGAAATTAGATTAATTTGTATGCAAATAAAAAAAAACTCAGAGGGAAACCCCCTTTTGCTGAAACAAGCTTATACAAGTAAGCAGAAGATGACTGTTGGGTCAGATTCTGATCTTGGTCACGCTTCTGTAACTTCAGAATGAGTTCATTCCCTTCAGTGGGATTATTCTGAAAATACAGTTGTGTGACTGGGCCAGATTCTGAGCTGTCAATTTACAAAAGTAGGTAGCTTTGGCTGTATAATTTCATAAATTTAGTGAAAAAACCCCAACTCTTTTCAAATGCTGCAAGTGCAAAAGTAATTTGATCCCTACTACAGTCATGCTAACCAAACCTATATGTAGAAACCAAGTGTTCTGCTAAATTAGTGTGCAATCCTGTAGTCAGACTGCATGCTGAACTCTTACTCAGGCAGGGAAGGAAGCCTCTACAGAGAGACTATTTCCTTGTGACTCTTTCCATCAATTTCCTACCATTATCACTTTTAAAGAACACACTCAGAAGATCACTATTCTTTGCCAAACATGGAGAATGGTGAAAGGGTACTTAGTTAAATTTTAGGTAGTGTGTTCACATTCATTAGGTGTTTGGAGGGTGAGTTTCTGACTACAGCTTTGGCCGTGGACATTGCGTATTTTTTCCTTGCTGTACATGTTTACTTCTGCTTCTGGCTAGAAGTTGTTGGGTGAATTTAAGTTCTGGGCAATGTACATTTAAAAATACAGAAGATAAAAAACGTGCAACTTTTTGTACGTAACTGAGCTACTAAACTGAAAATAAGAGATGGGCCAAAACAGACTTTGTGTATTAAGCCTCACATTCGCCTCTCGATAGAGCTGTGTAGAAAATCGCAGACATTTTCAGTCTTTTTTTTTTTTTTTTGCAAAAAGTGTGTTCTACAGGATTAGAACATTGGAAAAATTGAGAGCTCTTAGTTTTGAAAACTTGGGGCATGGGGGATTTTACCCTCTTCCTTGCTTGCACCTTCTTTTTCTCTTTTATCCATTTTTGCCCATGAAAAAGGGACTAAAAGGAAAACCAAAAAATACAGAGCTTTTCTTCCCTTCTGTATTTATTTATTTTTTAAAACAAATTTTCATTTGAAAAATGTTAACCAGCTTTAACTTTGAACTTTGGTTTGGATTAAGTAGAGCTTGGATCTGAACTCGCCTTCTGTGACATACAAGCATGCAGGCCACCTTTCACACATTCCCACAGCCTGGTCTGTTATGTACTCTGCTGAGGTGCAGAAGTGTCCTACAGAGCTTCACAAAACTTGACATGTAGGCTTGCCAATCTACTCACTGGCTCTTTGTATATTAATGTGTTTCTTAAAACTTCCCGCAGTTGTTCCACCTCCAGTTCAGCACTGGGGAGGAGGGAGCGTAGTCTAGGCTGGCCACCTGCTCAGAGGAGACCTATACAGTATAGTGGTTTTAAAAACAAACAGTGACCATCTGAGCTCTGTCTGTTTTGGTTCTTCTCCCTATTGTTACCACTTGTGGAGCTGCAGCAGTGTAGTCCAAGTGTAGGAAATTTTAAGAAAAAAGCAAATGTAGACAGTGCATATTGAAAGGGTGTTAGCTTGTCCCTGAATTCCTTATGTACCTATCTGGTGCATAGGGGTGAAAATAAGGCATTGGGGTGGAGAAGGGTGGCAATGTGAATTCGTTATTAGCCTACCTGATAAGGTGAAAGCCACCTACTCAAGATAATTAAGTCCAAAACAGACTGCGAAGAGTTGTATGTAGTTGGGCTTCAGCAGGCATATTTTGCTGTTTGCAACTAGCTGTCATGGGATAAGAGGGAAGGTCCTCTCATGGATCAGTAACTGGTTAAAAGATGGGAATAAATGATCTGTTCTCAGAATGGAGAAAGGTAAATAATGGTGTCCCCCAGGGGTCTGTACTGGGACCAGTACTATTCAACATATTCATAAATGATCTGGAAAAAGGGGTAAACAGTGAGGTGGCAAAATTTGTAGATGATACAAAACTACTCAAGATAGTTCTAAGTCCAAAGCAGATTGCGAAGAGTTACAGAAGGATCTTGCAAAACTGGGTGACTGGGCAACAAAATGGCAGATGAAATTAAGTGCAAAGTAATGCACATTGGAAACCTAATCCCAACTATACATATAAAATGATGGGTTCTAAATTTTTCATGACCCCTAAAGAAAGAGATTGTGGCATCATTGTGGATAGTTCTCTGAAAACATCCAATCAATGTGCTGTGGCTGTCAAAAAAGGTAACAGAATGTTGAGCATCATTAAGAAAGAGATAGATAATAAGAGAAAATATCATATTGCCTCTATATAAATTTATGATATGCCCACATCTTGAATACTGTGTTCAGATGTGGTTGCCCCATCTCAAAAAAGATATATTTTGGAATTGGAAAAGCTTAAGTAAAGGGCAACAAAAATGATTACGAGTATGGAACAGCTTTTGTATGAGGAGAGATTGATTAAGACTGGGACTTTTCAGCTTGGAAAAGAGATGACTAAGGGTGGGTATGATAGGTCTGTAAAATCATGACGGGTGTGGAGAAAGTAAATAAGGAAGTGTTATTTACTCCTTCTCATAACACAAGAACTAGGGGTCACCAAATGAAATTAATATGCAGCAGGTTTTAAACAAACAAAAGGAAGTATTTCTTCACACAACACAGTTAACCTGTGGAACTCCTTGCCAGAGGATGTTGTGAAGGCCAAGACTATAACAGAGTTCAAAAAAGAACTAGATAAATTCATGGAGGATAGGTCCATCAATGGCTGTTAGCCAGGATGGGCAGGGCTGGTGTCCCTAGTCTCTGTTTTGCCAGAAACTGGGAATGGGTGACGGGATGGATCACTTGATGATTACCTGTACTGTTACTCCCTCTGAAGCACCTGGCATTGGCCACTGTCTGAAGACAGGATACTGGGCTAAATGGACTTTTTTGGTCTGACCCAGTATGGCTGTTCTTATGTATAGGACACAGCAGCACGTCTTTCTGGTTTTGGTTGTTGTGATCATATTACCCTGGCTTCTCTACACTGCGGTCTCCTGCTGTTTTCAGAGCCTTCAATGGGAAGGTCGAAGGGTTTGAACCATCCAACATATCAAAGCTCCAGGAGGCTGTTTGCACTCTGGCACCACACATTTCTAAAGGCTGCTGCCATTGCACCTAAGGTCTGCAGATGATAAAGCTTTTGGTTAATTATTCCCTAAAGTGTGGTTTCTCTCATCTTACTGGACACTTACATCACCACCCTTCCCATTTTTAATAGACATGTGGGGCATAATGGGGTCTGAGAATCTGGGCGTAACATGTATGCTTATTGTGATTGCACATGCAGTTGTGGAAACAGCACAAATGAGCAGTTAAACATATAGTTGGCCATTTGCATATGCAGTTACCAAAACTGCCTGTAGTTACATTTAGTGTGCATACATTCATTCTGAAAAATAGGACCTGTCACTTAAAATGCATCTTGATTACCATTGGCCCCATGCAGTATTCCATCCACCGTTTTATAATTATGCCACGTTTGTTTATCTTTTAAATACCCAGCTGTTTAAATTGCATTTTAACTGTTCAGTACCTCACATGCCTCAGAATGGGGGACTTGATGCACATAATTGAGCTCTTATTGGCCCTCTGCTACTGGATGCAGAGGTGACCTGGATCAAGTGCACCTCAGTGCAGAATATTGTGACTGCTTTGCATGCTTCTCCTTCCCTCAGTCCTGCAAAGGAGGCTTTTGTAGATTACCCTGGGGTCAGTGCCCTACCAACCAAGATGGAGTGGGCATTACCTTACACTAGTTGTGTGTTAGTGTTAGTCATGAAAATTCCTTTGGGGGTGTTGGGGGCAGTGCACTGAGCCTTGTTTGCCACAGGTGAAGTAGTGGTCTAGAAGCTTTGTGTAGTCACTGTTCTTTGCAAGTGTCCTGAAAACTTCATGTCTGGATGGCAGAACTCTTTACTCATTCCTTAGGCAGGGCAAACCTTACTTAATGGAAGGATTGAGTTGAAATGCACAAGAGTTTCTTCCTACAGTTTTCTGCTCTCACTAGCCTTGTCTGTGTTAGACTTGGGTTTCCTCAATGCTTCCACCTGTGCAGCTCCACCAGTGGCAGCAATGATAGAAATGCTAGTATAGATAAGATGCTGGTCAGTGCCATCTTTTTAACCACAGTGTTGTCTAGACCAATTCTGGTCAAGTACACAGTGGCTAAAATGCTGATGACCAGCTGGATCTTCTGCTGTTACCGCTGAAGGAACTGTACCCTTGATAGCAATAGTAAGATGAGCAGGGGAAATCTAGAGTAAATATAGCCAGTGGTCTTCATTCATAGGAAGAGGTTGGCCCTCTGTATTATTTATTCTAATGACTGAGTAAAATTGTTGCTTATTTCATCCAGTGTAGAAATAGGAAAATGAAATAGTTGCCTTCTGTAGTAGTAAGATGTTGCAAAGTAATTGGAAGTAATTTCTGTAGTGAGTATTTGGAGAATATATTTAAAATCATAATTTGTTTACCTAGCACTGACAGGCATTACATTTAAACTACAGCTACTTATTTGGAAGAGGCTGTTCCTAGCAAGGACATGGTTATGCACATCTTTGAGATGAAGTCAATTGGAAATGAATTGCTAATTGAGGGAATATATTAAAAAATGTAATTACATGGTTTGAGGGGTCTGATTATTTTTTTTTCTAAAGCACTGAACTCTTTTCTTAGGAATGAACACTTAATTTGGAGAAATGGTAATGACAAAAACTGGGCTGAGGTCAGATGATAGACAACATGGAAAATTACTAGTAAGTAGAAGTCTAAATGGATTAGGGCCAAGTAGTTTACATTTCAAAAACTTATTCATGTGTATGCATTCTTTTTTTAAGTACAGTGAAATCTGTCATTAACTCTGCAAGTGACCCCCTCCAAATAAAATCAGTTTCCTGGCTCAGGCAGGTCTATCACTAGAAATGTCCCAAAAGCTTAGGGATACTTTAGAGTGATATTCTCAATCTTGGATCCATGGAGCATTTCTGTTTGTCCACAGAAAGAAACATTCTGAGAACTAAGCAGTGGAGGATGAAAGCCTCTGAATATGTCTCTTATGAAGTGGTCTTCAGAATAGCAATGCTGTAGAATTACTGCCTTAAGGTATTTACATATAACGGAGGGTTGCTGTAGGAGGTGGCCTTTCATGCATGTTTCATTGTAAAATAAAAGTTAACTCTTATTCAGTGAATGTGTCTAGTCAACTCAATCTTTAAATATATCAGAGGAGATCATTGAGAGGATAGTGAGATAAATAGTCTAGAATAGAAATATGCAGACCAGAAGAAGAGCTCTGTGGGGCTTGGAACCTTGTCTCTCTCACCAACTGAAGTTGGTCCAATAAAAGATATTACCTCACCCACCTTGTCTCTCTAGATTAGAAATAGACTGTTCCACATCTGAAGAACAACTAATCCCATCTGTTATAATAATAATGGCAAATGGGCAGGAAGCATCTAATTATAGTAGGAAAAGTACTAAACTAGGGACAGAGCTAGGGGATAGAGAATATGTAGTGCTAACAGGATGGAGGGATGAGATGAATCTGCTGGAGTATCAAGATCTTAAAAGAGAAATGACATTGTAAAGTAAACCTCAAAAGAATATTAACCCAAGCCCAGAACACACTTTAATTTTAAAATAAATGCAAAGAAACACTTCAGAGGGGAAGATAGAAAATTCCTGAATAGGATGAAAAAGTATTTGGGATATCAGGAGATAGTGAAAGAAGTGAAATCAAATTGCGGTTATGTGTACACAACAGAAGTTGTGCATGGGCTAGCCTGCTCAAGTGAGCTTGAATCCACCAAGCATGGATAACAACAGCAGTGAATACAGCACAGTGTGTGAGAGCATTGCTAGAAAACAGAATAGGTAGCCAGATGGGAGAGGTTGATGCTGTTTCTTTCACATTGCTATTCTGGTTCCTGGATAACATTGGTCCCTGGATAACACTGGCTAATAAGTTTGAAGCTCCACTTCTTCTTTGAGGAGAGTCTCTGATACTCGTTTTTTCCAAAAAGAATGAGGAGTACTTGTGGCACCTTAGAGACTAACACATTTATTTGAGCATAAGCTTTTGTGGGCTAAAACCCACTTCATTGGATGCATGCAGTGGAAAATACAGTAGGAAGATATATATACACAGAGGAAATGAAAAAATGGGTGTTGCCATACTAACTATAATAAGAGTAATGAATTATCAGCAGGAGAGAAAACCTTTTGTAGTGATAATCAGGATGGCCCATTTCCAACAGTTGACAAGAAGGCGTGAGTAACAGTAGGGGAGAGAGGGGAAAAAAATAGCATGCGGAAATAGGTTTTTCTTTGTGTAATGACCAATCCACTCCCAGAACTTTATGGCTGCTGCTAAGGGATTACCAGTATGGGGCCTCTAGTACTCTACCTTTCACTCAGTGTCTGTCTTTTTGTGGCAGGAGAGTTGGGGTCCTTTGGAGTTCCTCATAGTTTGACCAAGCTGCAGTGCATAGTGACATGATTCATGAGTGTTACTTCCCACAAATAGTTCTGAATGGCCACTGTGAAACTGACCAGTTCTTGTTAATTTCACTCTCCTACTTGCTAATGGAGATTTTTATTCCCTGTTCTTTGGTAGAGCATCACTCTACAGCTAGGCAAACAAAAAAAATCTCTTCTACTTCAGACATATTTAGCAGAGACAAATACCACTTGGACCCTAACAGGAAAATTAAGTTAATAACAAGCTGTTGAATATTCTCAAAGGAAAATGCAGGCAAGAAGGAGAACCAGGACAGGAAGATTAAAAGATGATCTTGCAAGATCAGTGGAATCACTTGAATTATTAAATATGTCTGTTACTGAAGTTCGATTACTTGGTGAACATTTTTCTTAATTTCTTACTTGAGAATGTATATAAACTGGTTTGAGGGCAGCATGCTGTCTAGATACAAACAAAACAGTGAAATTAGTGGGTGATTTTTCTTTTCATTTTGTTTGAATGGAAGCCGCAAAGAGTTCTAAAAAACAACAGAAAACCACATCTTGCTTTATTGGAAGTGTAATGGTGAAACTAGTATGTGTGCAGTACATTGTAATCCCAGTGATATTTCACTTGTCTTAAAAGGGTCAGCTTTTTCTGTATGATAGGTATTGCAGTAGTGTTTTGTTATTTCCCGTTCTTTACTGCTAGCTTCTGAAAATACATGATTTTTTTAAAATTACTTTTTCCAGGTTAGTTAAGTTTCTGGTCATTAAAGCTGAAAAAGTATGTGTGTTATGCTGTCCTACACCTCTAATCATCTGTTTATAACCTCAGAATGTTTCACACCATACACATGGTAGACTGGTTTCTGTATTCAGCACTAAAATAAGATACATAAATTTAATGAGTCTTAAAATGTGTTAATCTTTTCGAGACTCTTCCTTTTGCATAATTGCCACCAGGTCCGTAATAATATTGCTGGTTTTTCTTTGAGAAATAGTGTTTGCTTTTCAACTATAAAATAAAATTAATGTCTTTACTTTTTAATCTATTTTAGATTAAACACAAAGCAGGGTATTTAGCGCTAGGGAATATCACCTTTTGTTCTCACCTGTCACTGTTAGTGTTTCCTTACCTTAAAAAGAAGCTATATTGGTACACTCTTAGGCATATGTGTAGAACCTCTGATAGGGCTCTCTTCTTTCTTTTAAATTTAAAAAAAAAAAGGAAAATATCCCAAATCTTTAAAATTAAGGCCTGATTTCAAGCTTTAGAGGCTACATGAATGGAGTGGGAACCCATAGTTACCTCCAGAGAGCTCTGTAACAGGTTACATTAAGACCATATGGCTTTCTTCATAAGAATTTTGTCTCAGCGTGCTCATATCCACAAGTGTTGTGCAGTGTGGTGTGCTGTACCTTTTTTTTCTCCTCTCCGTGGGAGCTACTTGCAGAATGGTATTATATGCATGGGTGGCAAGTTTGTAGAAATTTTGGTGGTGCCCAGAACCCGCCCCCCAACTCCGCCCCCCCAAACTCCGCCCCCACCTGCCTAAGGCTCTGGGAGGGGGCTGGGGGGGGAGGTCTGGGGTGCAGATCCTGGGCTGGGGATTAGGGTGCAGGAGGGGTGCAGGGTGCAGGCTTTGGGATGGAGTTTGGGTGCTGGGTGCAGGCTCCAGGCTGGGGCAGGGGTGGGTGTGCAGGAGGGTGAGGGTGCAGGCTTTGGGACGGAGTTTGGGTGCAGGCTGGGGTGGGGGCATAGGAGGGGGTGAGGGGTGCAGGCTCTGGGAGGGAGTTTGGGAGTGGGAAGGGGTGTGTGGGACGGGGGAGGGGGTGCACGCTCTGGGAGGGAGTTTGGGGATAGGAGGGAATGCAGGGGTGAGGGCTGTGGGGCTGAGGAGGAGGGGTTCGTGCTGTGGGGGGGCTCAGGGCTGGGGCTGAGGATCGGGGTGCAGGGGGATGAGGGCTCTGGCTGGGGCAGAGGGGTTTGGGGCGTTGGAGAGGCTCAGGGCTAGGGCAGGGTAAGGGCAGCCTGTCTTGCCATTAGTGGAGCGTAGGCACTAGGACCCTGGGGCAGCAGACAGCAGTTCTGCCGGGAGCCACTCTACTGGCAGCACGAGCAGGCAGGGGAGAGGCGCGCGCTGCTTTTTGTCAGGCAGAGGCGCGGCGGGGGGGGGGACATGCAGGGGGAGGGGTGGCAGGCGGGGGCTGGGACCTGCTCCAGGCAGGAACGCGGCGGGGGAGGCCCGCAGGGGCTGGGGCCCGATCCAGGCAGGGCCGGGGGAGAGACCGAGCTCCAAATATTGCTGGAGCAGGGCACCCAGCCCTGAATATTCCTGGTGCTCGAGCACCACAAATGTATATAACCTGCCGCCTGTGATCATATGTATATAGTTATGAAGTACTTTGGAGTCATTTGGCATGGAAGTTGCTCCAGAAATGTTCATTACTCTGTTAGCTATATTGTTACAGTTGTTCAGATTAATCTGTGTGTGTACCATGATATTTGCATAATGGCTATTTACTCTGGATTACCTGAGTATTACCCTTTTCTCTCCCCTTTTTGAGGACTGAAGTGTACAATTCATGTAATCTCATCACATCAAAAACTGCATTTGAATCCTTCTAACCAATCTATAAATATAAGAATCTGTGTGAATAATCAACCACTGAATTAACTTTTGACCTATTTTTTTGTTTTATCATATATTTAGTAGCTGCAAGGCTTTGTATCAAGAAAAATAAAGATCTTAAGGGGAGCTGTAGCATCACTTAAACTTATTTTTTTTTAATTTTCCAGAAGTTGAAATTAAATGACAGAAGTAGCATATAAGAATCGAGACTTGTGCTGAGCTGGGGAAATAAATTCAGGCTATACTAGCCATACAGTATGTGTGGGGGGAGAGTTAAATAAGCCTTGACATGGAACACATTTTCTATATAAATCTTTATTATAAATGGGTAGCTGTTAGCCTCTGCCTTTTTAAATCTATCTGTCTGGGATTAAATGTATGCTACTAGTTTGGTTAGGGGATTCTTAGATTTTGGGCAGAGTATCAATAAAATAGAAAGATGTTTAGCTTCACAAATGTGTTAAGACGTAATTTATAATGAACCTAGTGTTCAGTGAGTAGGAACACAATTAATTTTAATCACATATTTATATGAAACCTCTCATTGCCAGCACATCTCCTTGGAGCTGATAGTTTTTTGAATATAGCATAGTGCTGAAATGGCTCTACAGAAGGATCTTAAGTGAAATAAATGTGATGCTTAGATGTTAGAAGGGGATATCCACAACACATTACCATCTGTACATGCGTATTCTGTGTATGTGTATGGTTTCTTTTTTGTAGTTTTAACAATCATAGTGTGTATGTTGTTTGATATGATAAAGCAACATTTCAATACTTCCACTATAAATGAGCACTACAAATTGCTATTGAAGGTGATAGAAGGCCATAAAATAATGTAAATGTTTAATTTGCGGAACTCAGAAATCTGGCTCTCTAGCAACCATTACATTTCAGTTCAAAATCTAGTTTTATTCAGTCTCCTGAAGTACATTTTCAGCATTCCTTTCTGCTCACCCCAAAAATGGTTGTATGGTGCGGGGTCATTATCCTTCCCAACTTCGTAAAAACAAAATATGAATGAAAAATATCCCTAACATTTACAAAGATCCACAGTTTTCAATTTGGCCACTGGGTTCATTGGTAGCAGCTAAAGTCTCGAAGGTCTCATTTGTGCAGGGAAGTATCCCACCCAATTTAGGGGGCACCCCCACAGCCTTAATTTTCCAAAAGTTGCAGATAAATTACAGAAGTCTCAATGAGTCTTCTATGCTACTTGTTCTGAAAGGGGGAAATAAATTTACGCTATACTAGGTGTAGGTGAGGGGCGGGGAGATGAGCCTTGGCATGGAAAACTGTGGAGAGGAACCAGACAGAGACTCCAGCTGACATGAGCAGAAGAAGCCAAAGCAGGTACTGTTGGGCTAGAGGCAGAGGGGATAAAATGGGGCTCTGCCTGCGCCACCCCTCTGGACCCAGAACTTTGCAGCGGAGACTTTCTGAGTTTGCAGGCACTAGGACCCAGGTGGTGGCCTCCCAAAAATGTGGCTTTGTGGGGGAAAACTGTGGCGAGGAGCCGGGCAGAGACTCCAGCCAGTAGGAGGAGCAGCAGCAGGCAGAGAACACCTTTTGGTCTTAGATGTGGAGAACTTTCTTCAGTTTTGACTGGGCTTTCTCTGCCCTTTGCTGATTGGCTGTCTGCTCCAACACTTCCACTCCTCTCCTCTCAGTCTCTTCACCTCACCTTCACTCCAACCTCCCCTTCATCCTCTTCTCTCCTCCTTGTTCCTCCCTCTCCCTTCACTTTTCTTTCTATTTAGCTGATCTCTTCTTATCTAACCTCACTCCCCCCCCCAAAATAGTTGCACTAACATGCCATTTTCCATCACACATTGTTTACTCTACTTGTGTGTTATAGCCCTCCCCTCCCCCCCGCCACCCTATGTCTCTTATCTAGTTAGATTGTAAGCTCTTCAGGGCATGGGTCTCTCTTACTCGGTACAGTGTCTAACAGAATGGGGACCCATTCTTGGTTGGCCTTTAGGCACTACCATAAGAAACATGATTAATAAAAGTATCAGAGGTGTTAGTCTAGTTCTTAGTCTGAAGAAAAAGAAGCATTGTGGCACCTTGCTTAGCAGTTTAGCATTGCAGCTTTTGATGGAATAATACTTTTCTTCTGCTCTTGCCATCTAAGAATCGAGAAGCATCACCCACGAAAGCTCATGCTGCAAACGCCTATATCTGTAATAAGTGCCACAGGATTCTTTGATGATTAATAAAATATTCTCTTGGAACAACCTGCATCCCAAGTGACAGTGACCATTGCTGTGATCTTCACAGCATCCTCTTATGAGGCTCAGCTTCCCTGACTTGAATCCTTGGTTTGACTCCTGCAAGTACCAACAGCACTCTAGGGGGATGCGCTGGTTGAGAATTTCAATGGCTGTAGAATGCTCAGAGAGCTGTTCTAGGCAAGAACCCCTGCATGCTAAATGGCAATATAAATATAGAGTCAAGCATAGACAGGAGAACATTGATAAATACATGTCTGCTTCTTAAATGTACATTTAAAAAAACAAACAAAAAACCCTTTATATAGGACAGGCTCAGATCCTCAGGTCAGTGCTTTGACCACGCTTACTACCACATTTTCATAAAATCCTTGGGAAATGCTACTTCAATTCTGTTTTGCATTGATAATAGCTTGAGTGACACTTCCCAGCCTATACAAATGAAAGATCTTTCACAAACTTATATACTACTTTCAAGTAAAAATTGACCTCTTTTATTAAACTGATGATCATAGTAGAAAGTGTCCTCCATTTTTCTGCTTAACTGATTATTCAACACAACAGCTATGCTAATTTTATACTATGTTTAAGAGTTGATTGATCTTAAAGAATAACATTTATTTTTGTATTCTTTATTGAATTTTAAAAAATGCTTTATAATGTACGTTGCAGAAAAACAGTCATTTGTATTATGTAATGAGCATATGTGAATGTGTGTGGCCTGGATAGCAGCCACTTCCCCCTTCTCTCCTCATGTGCTTTTGCCTGTTTGACAACTGCCTGTTCTCCCATCTTCACACAGCTATCCTGCAATTTTCCTTTCTGGATAGCCACACTCCTGCAGAGTGTAGGAGCCTTGCATCTGGGGAAGCAGCCTGCCAGAATTCTGTGCACACTGGAATATAAATTCAGGGAAATATTCTTTGCTACGTAACCTAAGTCTGTGTCACCTATAAGATGCGATATGTAGCTTCATTCTAGTCTATCCAGCAACACCAATTTACTAGGGCATGCTGATGAGATTTTATTATCTTATTAATAGCCTTGTGTAGCATACATATCATTTAGCACCTTAAATCTCAAAATGCATTACAAACGATTATAATATTACACACACACAAAAACCCCTTATGTTAAAAGGCTGTTAAGTTTGCAAAGTCAAGCACTCGAAAGGTAGAAAATGCCAGAATTAAGTGCTGTGCAACCTTAAATATGGCCCCTTTGTGCGTATGCATTAATTATATGATCACATTACTTACATTAATTCATGTTCACATACTATTTTTTTCCACCCACAGGGCCCTTGCCTCATTCAGTGTAACCCTTTTGCTCTTCTTTGTTCTTCAAGAAATCCTTTCTATTATTTACCTGGTGGACTGTCTTTGACCACTATTACTTTGTGATCTCCATTATGAAGCATGCATTTTCCTCTTGATACATTTCTCAGTGCACTCTAAAAAATGATTTGATATTTTTAGGCAACTGCAGAAGCTCTTCTGTATGTTTTTAAGCTGGTAAAAACATGTTTGTGCACTGGATCTTAAAAAATGTTGCGATCATTCATTCATTGGTTCAGAGTGGCTGCTGCTTGGTAAAAGGGGAGAGTTTTCATCTCGGTTAACATTTAATATACAGTAGGTAAGTTTTATAGAGGATGATAGTATCACAGTATATACAGTACTTTATTTGAATATGCATAACTGCAAAATATTAGTGTTTGGAAATTAAATTAGGTTAGAGACACTGTGTTAAATCGCCTTATCTCTCTAAGTACTGTAGCTAGCCTGTGCTGGTTTTATTGAGGGCATCAGATACAAGTTCAACAATAATGTAATATGTGCTGTAAGACCTCAGATGTATTCCTTCAGCATCAGGTTCTGACTGAGTTTATAGAGTCATTACTTTCATATATATCTTGTTAGCAATACTTTCTCTCTTATTCTCCTGATTCTATTATTTATACTGGAAACTTGATTTATTTTGATCAAATTAGTCCTGAAGGTTGAACTAAAAAAAATGTTTATTCTCTGATATAGGTCAATACCTGTGTAGGTACTTAAAGGATTAGTTAGATGTAACTATTGCATTTTACTACAAAGTGCCGTATCTCAAGATTCTTTATTCTTTATTGTGGGCATTATTTTCTCAGTAACCATACATGACTTTAAACTCTTTTACATCATTTACTCAGTATGCAGAAAAAATTGCAAGTTACAGCCAACTTTGTTTCACAAAGTTTAAAGTTTGTTTAAACTATGGAAATTACAGCCAAAAGATTAGAGAGAGAGAGAAAAAGTGGGTGAAGTAGTATCTTTTGAGCTTATGCAGAGCTCTTCCAACATGGCTACAAGAACATTGCATACAAACAAAATATTCTCAGTTTACATGCAACTTTATAAATAGGTCAAGTCATTTACTCCACCTGAACACGGAAAAGATGATAGGAGAAGGAAAAAATAATTTGAATTTCTCTTCTGGTCACGTGGATGGTGGGGGTGGTTTTCCTGTTATGGTTCTTTCCTCTAGTCATCTGAAGTCAGGTTGGAAAAGCTGGATCAAAGGTACGGTCTCCACTTTGGACAGTCGTCTCACTTCTCTCTCCTCTCTTCCTCTTTTCCAATGCTAGATGACCAAGCAAAACAAACTTAGGACTAGCTAAGGTTTGCGAGTAAGACACAATAAATACTATGGCTTGATTCCTGTAGCCTGGAGCAGAAAATAATGAAAAGCAAAAGAAAAGAGAGCCACAAAGCAATCAAAACAAAACTGACAGAAATAAAATGAAGACCAATGCTGTTCCATGGACTACTGCTAGGTTCTTCACAGCAGTCCCTTACAGAGTCTTCCAGTGCCATTTCTGACACAGATAGCTCAAAACCAAGAGGACCTTGAGTAATTTCAGAACATGCCTCCCCTCACAGCCCCAGAACAAAGTGACAGAAGTCTAGTTCTTGAAACAAGCTTTGGCAAGGTTTCAGCATGCATTTGGTGGTTTCTAGTGTGACTCTGATAAATGATTTTTAGGCAGTTTCCCAAAGGTTTATAATAGTCCATAATGACCCATCATGTAGTATTAATATATTTATTTTGCAGATAGAGACAATGAGACACAGAGAGGTTAGATGACTTGCCCAAGGTCATATAGGAGTCTATGGCTTAAAGCTGGGAATAGAACCTAAATCTCCAGACATCTAGTCCCCGAACTTAATTTCAAGGCTATCCTTTCATCTTGCAGGGATCACTTCATTCTGCACTAAAATTCACCTGTCCTAGGGTAGAAAATGACAGCTATTTAAACACTGCACAATAATACTACGCAAAACAAATTAGGACTGGATGTGAAGATTTCCTTATTCAATTGATATAACGGGGTAGTTTAGGTAGGTAGTCTAATTTCCCAAACTGGGATCTGGCCAGAACAGCAGGATTAGCATCCCCCACTGTTATGAAAAATTCCATGTGATCGTGATTTAATTCTTCTGTCCTGACCATTTGATTGTTTAAGGGGCTAGATGTTCAGGTTCTTGGTTTTACACGTAATCCAAAGGCTCACCTCTCCAGCTGCACAGTAAACCTAGTTGTATTCTGGATACTCTGTGTGAATACAGACCCAAGGGAGCTGTATCATTTACTGAATTGGTACCAATTATTAGCACACCAAAATATTCCTTGCAGGTTTGGCCTTAATCCTGGTTATGTTGTAAGATCTGATGGGCTCATGGTACAAGGTGATATGACTTGAAACATAATATAACCTACTATGTTTGGACGATGGAGGACATTTCATGCCCATGTGTATATATATATTTAAAACTTAAATTAATTGACGTAGATTATACAAAAATAAATCCACTTTTGTGATATATATTGAAATATGTGAGCACTGACATTTGGCTCCTCAGCAGGATTTAACTAATGAGCTATTCCCAAAACTGTGTACATTCTTGCTTTCGCTGATGATGCTGATACACTAGTATGTAAGTAACAAAAGGAGGCCATATGAGTTCTCCTTTCCTTAGAGAGAGAGAAATCTGTGTCAAATAGTATGAGCTAAAAATCAATACAGACAAAATGTGAGAATTCTTGTGTTGCAAACTGGTAATTAGAAATGAAAAATGTTACAGCAGTTAATTTTAGGTATGTGTGTCTCTTTTTAGTATACTCCATATTGTGGCTTGTAGTTCATATTATGATGCAAACTTTTTGATTTTTTTTTAACTATATAGTTATAGTGATGGTATTTATTGCTTAATGTGCTTTTCTTACATATTTGAGAATTTTCTATTTCCAAAATATATCTATATTTATAACTTACCAGATTCAACTTTCTGTGATGGAAGATGGAAGACAAAGGCGCTCGTGTTGCTGACTACTTTGTTGTAGCAGGATTGACAGATATTTCAAAACCACTAGAAGAAGAAATCCACTTCAATGATGCTTGCCATAAAATAGCTAAACCAAAAGAACCCATCACTGATGTGACAGTAATTATTAAATCTCTGGGGGAGGAAGTGCCTCAGGGATATAAATGCATAGATGTTACTCCATCAGGACTGTCAGCAGATCTCAATAATGGGAGTCTTGTGGGTCCACAGATATTCCTTTGCTACAGGAGAGGAAGGGACAAGCCTCCACTTACAGATCTGGGGTGAGTAATTTTTTTATTAGTGCTATAGATTCTAGTAATTTTAAATGGTACCAGTGATTAACAAACAAATAGTACAAGTTTTACAAAAATACATGCAATACTAAGAACTTGCTGTATTTACACATGTAGGCCCTGATCCAAAGCCATCAAAGGAAGGGGTCCTGTTGACTTCAGTTGGGTTTAGATCTGGCCTATATTGTAGAAAAACGTCATACTTAGTAAATGTTGGATCCTAGGCCTTGTCTGTGTGGTGAGTTAGTGTGCAGTAAGCTGAGGTGTGAAGCTACAGTGTACCAGCTTGCTCTGTACTAACTCACTGTGTGACCCTGCTACTGTTCAGTAAAAGTCTGGCGCTGGTGTCAAAAAGCCCTTAGTTAATGACAGCAATAATCCTCTTCACAACACATTCTTTAGATATGTAGAAAATGAGATATGATGTTTACGTGAATGAGGAACAAACTAAGTGATTTGCCCTGGATCATACAATAAAGCAGTAATAGAGTTGAAAATAGAACCAAAGAAGTCCTGACACCCGTGTGCAAGACACTGGACGATGGTTCCCTCCCATATGTCATGAATAGTGATCTATTGAATTATGAGCACAGATACAACAGTGAGAGCTCTAGCTACAGCTTAGGAGGCTTTTAGTGGTTGAAAACTGCATGTGAATACACATTAAAGAGTAATTATACACAAAGAAAATGGGAATCTAGCATCAGAATGGAAGTTTCCTGTTAGAACATGTTTTTATATATACTATGAACTGAAGTAGCTTTTCTTTTCAGTGAAAATATATTCTGATCAGAGGCACAACAGGATTTGGTCTTAAACATATAGTCTTAAATTATAGTTCTGGATCAGTCTTCACTGTGTTTAAACAATTACTTTTGCCCTTTGATTTTATTTTTTTTAATATAGGGTTTTATATGATGGGAAAGAGAGATTAATACAGGGCTGTGAAATCATTCAAGCCACTCCATCTGGTCGTCCTGCAAACATTAGTGGCAGTGCCTCATCACAAAGAGTATACATCACTTACCGAAGAGCCTCTGAAAATATGACCCAAAACACCTTGGCTGTCACAGATATATGTATAATTATACCGAGTAAGGGAGAAAGCCCTCCACATACATTCTGCAAGGTTGACAAGAATCTTAATAACAGCATGGTAAGATTACATGTCTGGATTTGTTCAGTTAACATTTAATGCTTTAATGTTTATGGAGGATTTATACCAAGAATCCTTGGGAGATGCTGGTGAATAATTGAACTGGTTTACCTCTAGCAAGTAATTAAAAGGTGTTTTTGAAAGGGAGTAATATTTCCTTTGTCCCTATGTGGGAATGTCTAAAAATGCTGGATTATATATGTTGATTTCAGTAGGCTTTAGGTCAGGCCTGTACAACTGTACAGCCATGTAATATATGGAGATATACATATGTCATAGAACTGGAAGGTTATTGAATCCAGCCTCCTGCCTTCACTAGCAGGTACTGATTTTGCCCCAGATCCCTAAGTGGTCTCCTCAAGGATTGAACTCACAACCCTGGGTTTAGCAGGCCAATGCTGAAACCACTGAGCTATTGCCCCTGTCCCCCTGTATAGACATGGTGGTATGTAGTGAGATTCCCAACATAGTTACCTTCAATGTAGAATGGGATTTCTAACTCTGAGAACTGTGTTTTAACCATATTACAAAACTATGCCATAGACTACATAAGGGATGGGTAGATAGTGGAGGTAGCCTCTCTAGCAGTTTCACTAGCACTATGCTCAGAAGAAAATCTTGTTCCCCATTGTTCCATGTTAGACTACTGCTAGCAATAACCAAGTTGGAAAATTATTAGCAGTTTTGATTCCCATTTGGGTAGAGGCTCTGTTTAATTACCTAAATAAGACAGGATTCATTAATCAATTCAAGAACTGAACTGAATCTTTATTTCTGCCAGTTTACAAATATTTAAAGGAAAAAAAATAAGTCACTAGCTGAATTAAAAAAGGAGATTATATATTCATGGTTCTGGTCATGGATGCCAGCCACCTTTCTCTGTAGGTACTAACTGATGTCTAAGTCTGGCATAATGTTGATGAGCACACAATATCATGGTTATATTTTATTTCAATGTTTAAACTGCAGCTTGGCAATATTAAAAAGGCAAAAATAAATTTTTGCTTTAGTTTTTCAGTAAATCTTCCTGAGATGAGTGGAAAATTTGACAGTGTCTGCATAAAAGAATGCCAAAGTTTTGTGACTGTGTGGATAATGCAAGTGGTGAATGCGGAACGCTTGTAAAGGGATGAAAGCATCCTGCTTCTATATCTATTAATCTCTGTTACGCAACTAAACAGCTGCATACTTTTTTTTTTTAAACTTACAGACTGAATACTGTTTGGTATATGTTACTATTAAGTTCTTATTATTTCTTGTTAGTTTATTGTGCAGAAAGGTACTCAGATACCACAGTGATATGCATGGTGTAAAGATAGCTATTAGTATATTTATTTATAATTATTTTGATTTGGGGGGGATCTTGTATGTGGTGTATGTTCTGGATAGTAGTAAAGAGAAAAAACAATTTCAAAAAAGAAAAATAGGTCATTCTGAGCCTACCAACTTTGACAGTGACTCTTTTTTAAATAAAAGATGAGCTCATTTATTGCTTAATGTTGCAGAGGTATATATTCTCTCCGAGCAGTGTTTTGATCCTTTTTGGGGCAGCTGCTTCAAAGAATGACACTCTTTTAATCCAGAAACTGAGTAACACTGCTGTTATGATAGTTGATAACTTAACTATTTGAAGCTGAAATTAATAATTGTCAGCAGACTGTTAACCTTCTGAGTCTACGTCATTATGCTGCTTAGTCTACTTTTCATGTTCTGGCTTGTGGTCAGGCAATTTTCCTTCTTTTTTTCCCACATGTGAGAACTTTCTAATGGTTTGTCTACATAGCACCAGGCATCTGATTTGTAGATTGTTGCTGTAGTGTGTTGCTCTCTAACTGCCCTGTGTAGACCTTGCTGGTGCCTTCTAAAAGATACCTAGTTCGTGTTCATGTAGTCCCATTTCAAACAGGACTACGTTAACAGAAACTAAGTAGCTTTTAGAGCATGCCAGCAGGGTGTACACGAGGCAATTAGAGTGCAGTGCATTAGTGCATTTTACAAATCACAACCCTCTATCACACTTTTGCTGTGCCATGTAGACAAGCCCTCAGACTTTATGTAGGTTGATGTTCAGGGCTTGATCCTGCTTCCATCAGTGGACATTTTGTCATTCACTTCAGGCCCTTAAATAGTAGCTAACGGTGCAGAAACAGCTCCCGCAGGTCTGTAAGAGCCAAACATTCGTTGTATGCTGTGTCCACTCTTTACTCTGAAGACAGAGTAAATGCTGTGATCAGATTTTCAAAAATGCAATGTAAAATTATGCCTCCAAATTTTGCATATGTGAAAATCCATGTTTGAGCATGCAGATTGGGTAGGCCCATAAAGATGGGCTGAAAGGCTTGTTGTTGTTTTTAAATATGACCTTTGTTTCACATTGTGATCCTGCTGTTGCCCGGCATGATGTATGTTGGTATGACAGCAAAGAAATACTTAAAAGCAGTTGACTCTGAAAGAGCTGATGGTTACACATCTGTGTAAGACCGGATTTTCCACTCCTATTAGAGGAGGTGAATTTTAGTTTCTTGATTGAGGAAATACTGGGTACTAGTGCTCATACTACAGGTACAATATTAGTCTTAAACATGGACCAATGAATATCTAACAGGAAAGCTGACTGCTAAAATTTGAGTATAATGTGGCTTTCTTTGTATTGTGAATAATCAGCATGTAGGGTCAAGTAACAGTGGTGGAAAACATGCATACTTGGTGTTAAAGGGACACTGTCAATTTGAAATCTTGTCAGTTTCGAGTTTAAAAGTAGTTTCTCTGAGCCCATTGCCAATTTTTGTGGGTTTACAACTACATTTCCGGTTCCTTTTTTTTTTTCCAGTTTCTCTTCTCTACTGCTGTTTGGGGAAAAAACCCACACAAACATGCAAAAAATATTGACTCTGTACACTGAATGCTATCATATGCAAAAAAAAACCCTGAAAAATCAGACACTTTTTCTGATCTCTGTGCTAAAGTAATTATTGGTATTACTTTTAACAGTAGCAGATTTTTAAAAACATTATTTCTGTTTTTTAAATTGATTGTCCCTTTAATGCACAATGTTGTCTTATCGACTGAAATTTATCAAAGAACAGATATTTAAAAATTGCTCATTTAGTTCTACCATAGTCACTCTGTTGACTTTGTGTTGTTGACACTTAAATGTCCAGTGAGCTAACTTGCATGCTTCCTCCCTTTCCTCCCTGAAAGCTTTTCTATGTTCTCCATACATTCATTAGCAGACCTGGCTCTTCTATTTCTAAGGCTTCCCATTCTTCTTATTTTTCATGCCCATTTAGGAGTTAGGGCATGAAAACACTTTCCTTTAAGTGAAAAGTGATAATTATTGTGGCTTAAAAAATCACTACCAACAAGAGAACTAGTGTTGTTTGAAAATTGTAAAATATTATGACATTTGTGCTAAAAACCTGTAATTTCACACTCTGTGAAACATTAAGTGGAGCAAGCCCGTTAAAAGACTATGCATCAGCATGATTAGTGGAAAAGCTAGCAGAGACAAATCTATTACTTTATGGGTGAAATCATGCTATTATACTGACTCATGTGAGTAGTTCCCATTGGGTATGTCTACACTACCCGCCGCGGGTAGTGATCGATCCATCAGGGATCGATGTATCGTGTCTCGTCTAGACGTGATACATCGGTCCCCAAACGTTCTCCACGTCGACTCCGGAACTCTACCAGGGTGAGAGGCAGAAGCGGAGTCGACGGGGGAGTGGCGGCCATCGAACTTCGCATCCTCGCGGTGCGGGAAAGTCAATCTAAGTTGATCTAAGATACGTCGACTTCAGCTACGCTTTCTTGTAGCTTAAGTTGCGTATCTTAGATTGATTTCCCCTCCCCCCCAATGTGGACCAGGCCATTGAAATCAGTATGACTGTAAGTGTGAGTAAAGTGGCCTAATTGAAGCCAAGAGTTTAGCAAAAGGGATTAAACATGCATATGTGTAACAAGAATATCTAGAGTTTTATAGTTAATGCTAAACAAAATTAGGAAGGGGTATTAAACATCATGCTTTGGATCTTAAGCCAATTTCTAACTATAAGAGCTAGGAGGAGACCTAATATGAGGGGCAAATTATCCCACATGTGCTCCTGTGTGGTTCTTGCACCTTTCTCTAAATCGTCCGCTGCTGGCCGCTGTCAGAATTGGAATACTGGATTAGAAGGACTTTGGGTCTGATCTAATATGGTAATTCCTGTGTTTCTAGGACATGACTCTATAAAAGATAACAAGAGTTGTGAGGAATCCTTCCCTAAACTAGTTATTTTCACTGTGTTTCATTTCTTTTCTTTTCTTTACACCTTGTCAAGTAAATCAATAAGAATGTGTTGACTTTTGTGTTGTTTTTTACAGTGGGGCTCAGCAGTATACCTATGTTATAAAAAGTCTGTGGCAAAAACCAATACCATATCATATAAAGCTGGTGAGTAATTATTTTATAGCTTTGTTGCTCTCTTAAGTTACTGATATGTACACTCAGCCAGACCTTCATCTTGACAGAGTTTTACAGGCATTGTCTTTGGCACTGTAAAAAAAATAAAATAAACCTCTGACCCAAAGAGCTTTCTAATAAATAATAATAATAAAAAAATCCAGACTACTGTCTTGTACCATTATGTCTTTCATTTTTTACAAATCTGTATTAAATATAGGCTTAGTCATCTTGTTGTGTGTTTCTTTAGTTCATTGTAGTGCTCTCAGATAGTTTTAATGCAGATTACCATTTCTGTTGCAGAATATTGCAAAGGTACTGTAATTACCTTTTGGGTTGAAAACCTGGCCTCATGGAGATCAATGGCAAAACTCCCATTGAGTTCAGTGAGGTCAAGATTTCACCCGATGTTTTGTAATAGTCTTGTAATTTTATTTACTAAAACATAGTTGATTTTCCATTTTGTCATGAACCCCTCCTACTGTAACCCTGAGTGCATATACCAAGACTTCTTGACCATATCAGAATAAATGAACTCAGTTCTGAAATATTTCTTTCACATTCACACTGCCTGTGGCAGAAGTTGAAGGGAATAGAAGAGGCTTACGTAGTGCCCTGAAGGTCAGCTGGCTTGAGATCTGTTTAATTATACCGTATTTTGAATCTTCATTATTTTTCCTGTTTTGGGTAGGAAATATAATTCACTGAGGGACTGATGATGCATGGGGATCAGAATCCTTGATTCCCACTGAAGTCAGCATTAGATGGGAGTGATTTTCACAATGCAGAACTAAGTCTTAAATGCATTTGTGTTTTTACCAGGATGTGGTAAGAATATGCCCCACATATGTTAGTGTAGGTTAGGCCTCTGGCTAATAGTACTTACTAATTAGTACTTACTAATGTAAAAAAAACATACATTTTTGTGGCTCTAGTAATAAATTTACACAGAGTTTTGTATATACAAAACACAAATGCTTTACTGTTAAATTTGATTGAAGGAAAATATTCTTTGCTAACTTAGTGCATTATACTTCCTGAGACTAGCCTTGTATCATAGGGTTTCATATTTCTCTGGAACACCAGTTCTCAATTGTTTCCATACTGTGACCCCCAGCGCTCCCAACTGTTGAGTAATAGGGAAAGGGTAGGTGGTTGCAGCTCCCTGACACCTGTTCAGAACCCCCAGGTTGAAAAACCTTTGCTCTAGAACTTGATGTATTTTGAAGTTGTAGCTAGAAATAAAAATGGTTAGTCTCATATATCTTAAAAACTTAGAGTGAGATCCTCAGCTAGTGTAGATCAGCATGACTTTATTGAAGTCAAGGGAGCTATGCCCATTTATATCCTCTGAAGAGCTCTCTGGCTTTTAATATAGTTTTTAAAATGTAATTACCATTAAAAAAATTTCCCTATTTTTTTTAAACACATAGTTGAATCTTACTAGAAGACTAATTTTTATTCAAAGACTTATTACCTTGGTTCATCACATTCAGTTTTTTTTCTTTGTGGATCTGAAATTTAATTTGTTCATTGATATTTGTGATAAAAAATACTATACTATTTATAGATGAAAATGTACTTAAGGCTGTAGGTATGGAAAAAAAATTAATAAGATTGTTTACTGTGTAGTACCTAGAAAATCAAGTAATTCATAATATTGTGCTTAGCCATGTGATTTCTGTTAGTTCTTTGGAATTGTGCTGTTAACCTGACAATCATACACTAGGCCTGACATTTTGAAACTTTTTCTAGACCTCCTGACGTGAATTTGTACTTTTATATAATTTAATGTGTTTGTGTGACATCAGGACATACAGAACAAATCCTATGTTAGAAGTGTAACTGCCTTTTTAACAATTGCTTTAATAGGTTTAATATGCAGATATCCTGAAGAAGACTATGAGTCATTCCCATTACCAGAATCAGTGCCTCTTTTTTGTCTACCCATGGGTGCAACTATTGAGTGTTGGCCATCTAATAGTAAATACCCCCTTCCAGTTTTTTCTACATTTGTACTAACTGGAGCTTCAGCTGAAAAGGTATTGAAAAAACTTAACAAATATTAAATTTTGTGGGGTTTTTTGTTTTTGTTTTTTTGTAACCTTGAATAGTTAATGTTCGGAAAAGTAACCAATTATAAGCACAAGAAAACTACATCAGTAACAGTAAAACATTTTGTAGCACAATTTGACATTTGTTAGAGTGATGATAAAAGACATTCTATGGGTTCTAGATCAGCCCCTAAAACAAAATTCCCTTCCTCTCCCTTTTTCAGTTACATTAGAGTGTGAAAACAGAAATCTTAAAGAGAGTAAAGTAAATTTGCATGGATGCAGCCAGGATTTTCATATTGTAAGCATGGGAACAACCTTGTTCCTATGCATGTATGTGCCACGTACTATAAGATGGATTTCAGGAGGGCTTTGTTGAAGAGTTGTGTCTACTACTTTGAGTTGCTTATAGAGCAGCCCCAAAAGTAGCTTAAATGATAGTTACAGAGACAGCTGTACTCTGTATCATTATTTCCTTGTCTACCCTAAGGACAGTTGTTTTTAACTTTCCTTTTCACGTATGGCTTTATATTTGTTTTTTTTAAAATTCATTTAAAAGGGTCTGGTTTATATGTGATCATAAGAATATTTTTAAAGAAATTTCAGAAGATACATATGCCCAATTTATCACACTATAGAATACTCTTGATTTGCTTGCAACTTTAGGATATGTTGGCTTGCTTTAAAGATTGAGACAGATGTACGTAGCTGTAATCAACTGTATTATTGTTTGTAGGTATATGGTGCTGCTATTCAATTCTATGAACCATATCCTGAGGAGAATCTCACAGAAAAACAGAAATCTCAGTTAGGGTTAGCAACTACTGGAGATGGGAAGTCGGATAACTCCAAAACAGTTCAGACTAACAAATGCATTTGTCTGCTCTCTCACTGGCCTTTTTTTGATGCTTTCAAGAAGTTTCTTACCTTTCTTTATCGTTATTCCATCTCTGGTCCTCATGTCCTACCTATTGAGAAGTAAGTTATTTCACAGAAGAATTCTTGCTGATAATTCAAGTTGTTGTGAATGCTACTTCGATAATTGATTGACTTTTTGATATATTAAAGTATTTTGTTTATTAATTCTCAATTCTGCTATTATGGTGAATCAAATGCTCATTTTTCCCATGGATAAACTTCTCTTTGATGTACCCTTTCTTTAAAAACCTCTTTTTGTTTTAAAATGTATTTGATCTCCTCTCTGCGTACTACTTAAGCCATTCATTTCTTTTTAAGATTGTCTAAGTGGCTCCAGGATCTTTAAACATCTTGTTTAGGAGAGCAAAGATTATAAACCCTTTGTGCTATTGTCAGATACAGTTGGTCAAAAAGATTAAATGCTTATTCACATGTGCGTGATTAGGACAATAAAGGAGTTTTATAATATCTTTGTCCCTTTGGAACGAGTAATCTGTCACACTGAATTCTAACACGAGTCAGAATAATCCTTAGCTGTTTAAAGTGTGATATGACTCCCTATAGCTAAAGAGTAATATCTATAATCTGAATGAAGATTAAGCCTTAATCTACACTTAAATATGTTACCGTAGCTGTGTTGGTAATTGGTGTGAAAAAACCACACCTGACTGACATAACGGTTCGGACAATCTCCAGTGTAGACATGGCTATGTTGATGGCAGGAGGGCTTCTTTTGATGTAGCTAATGCCTTTTGGGAAGGTGGTGTTCCTGCACCTACAGAAAAACTCCTTCTGTCGGTGCAGACTGCATCACAGTAGGGAGCTATGCTAGCATGGCTATGCTGACATAGCCATCATAGGCTAGCATGGGCTCTATAGTGTAGGCATACCTGAAGGAGACACTTTTAGGCTAAGTGAAGTTTACAGCATAACAGAAAATATCGAAGCCGATACCTGCTTTGTTCTGACTATGGCCCAGATTTTTAAGTGCAGTGTAGTTGTAGCCACGTCAGTCCTAGGATATTGGAGAAACAAGGTGGGTGAGGTAATATCTTTTATTGGACCAGCTTTATAGGACCAAGCTTTCAAAAACTTGTCTCTCTCACCAAGAGAAGTGGGTCCAGTAAAAGATATTACCTCACCCAATTTGTCTCTCAGATTTTTAAAGGTATTTAGACACTGTTCCTCTCAGCATTGCAACATCCAACTGACTTAAGTTCTGAAGTTCTATTTTCAAAAGTGACTTAGGCACTCAGAAGTCTCTTCAGCTCCTAACTGCTTAAATTAGTTTTGAAAATAGAACTTATGAGCCCCTCAGTCGGGTGTTGCAATGCAGAGCAGAGCAGTGCAAATACTTTTAAAATCTGTGCCTGTCTATGCACCATTCTTTTTTTCAATTAAACTTCAATGTAATTTTCTAAAATTCTTAATGTAACTATATTTCTTACAGTTTAGGGTAACTGCACCTGTATTCCCCCTCCGTGGCTCCTTGAGGGCACCCACTTGGGCAGTTTCTGTCTTGGGTGGAGACCTGTGTGTCTCTCCTTCCTGACCTGAGGCTTTTAAGGATGCACAGCTCCGTGCCTACACTGAGATATATCCCCAGCAAGCCAGTTTACCTATAGGCCAGTACCTGTGCTTTGCTTTTTCTGAGACAGCTATTAACAGTTTTGCCAGCTCTTACAAGTTACCACACAGCTCTTTTTAAGCAAATACATTTATTCTAAAGTAAAATAATTACAGAGAAAACATAATAACAAGCAGATTTAAATACACACTAAACCTAACGAGTCACCCATCAGTCTTTTGGGGCCCTAGTAGCTAAACTATTTTCAACTGTTCTGCAAAGGTCAGGGTCCCTCTTGGACAGAAGGTCCTGTCTGTTTGCTGGGTCAGAGAGAGAGCCCTATGGCAGTTTAAATGTAGCCTTTCTTTGCCAAAATCCATTTCTTTTTGTTAGCCTCTGAGAATAACACTGATGAAGCTCTCCCAGTGCTAATAATAATAGGAAATCTCAGTACAATACATATTGCACGTGAAACTAAAGCATAGAGACGAATCTGAAAATTCCAAGTATTTTTGTGAAATACATAAAACTCTTACAAGCTCTCTCAGAATTTTCTATTTCCATTTTGAACAATTTCCAGGATTGCAAAGTTTAAAAAAAAATTAGTTTTAGTTTACAGTTTAAAAAAATTAATGGATTTATAGTCATGCATTTGACACGACAATGTGAATGAGCCCTAATGTCCTATTTTTTTTTCTTCCTGTCACTGATCTTGAGGTACAGTTTGTGTATGAAAGCTTGAAAACAAGCAGAAGTTCATTAACCTCATGGTTTTACCTAATGTTACTGTGGAAGGATCATTTACAAATGGTGTTAGCAAAGTAAACAGACTAAAACTATGACACTGAAATCTAGCTAGTCTCTAGGGTTGCCAGTTTTGGTTGGACGTATTCCTGGAGGTTTCATCACATGAAATTTTTAATTAAAGATTAATCTTAATTCTTGGAGATTCCAGGACAGTCCTGGAAGGTTGGCAGCTCTATGGTAGTCTCTGAAAAATGACAATATACGGTAAATTTCAAGATCAGATATTTTTAGTTTACAAATGGAAAGATTTTGTAACTGCCAAGCTTGCAAACTCAACCCTGGAGTCTGAAAGATGCCCCGAGTTGCTGTCATCTTGCACACCAACATCAGCAATATAGGTTCTGAAGGCCAAATTACACCCTCTGTGATGCTTGTGTAATCCCATTGCCTTCAGTGGGCTTGCAAAAGTGTAAGAGAGTGGTTCTTTGATTGGAATTTTATAACCAGGTGAGTTGATTCACAAGAAGGAATTAATTACAAAGAGTTTTCATTGCATAAAGGTGTTCAAATACCTCAATGATCAGGATATAATAAGAACCTAAATTGAATCTACTTAACTCTCTCTTGGCAGTTGGCTCTGTAGTACTAACAAGAGTGATAAATATCAACAATTTATGTTCGTCATTCAAATAAGCAAATATGAGTGAATATATTCAGGGAGCCAATGTACTGAGCAAGATTGTGCCATTTTTATATGGCCACTTTTCATGTTGCCCGCAATAAGCGCTTGAAGTGATGTACAGCATTTCACAAACAGTTTTCAGATAGTGATTTCTATTATGTTTAAAGTCAGTATTTTCTTTTTCTTCAGACATATTTCGCATTTTATGCACAAAGTTCCTTTTCCATCCCCTCAGAGGCCAAGAATTTTAGTTCAGGTAAGTTTAAAATCTTTCTTACCTATCTACAGTATCGGTCATTTTATACGGCTGCTTGTATGTGAAAATATAGTACAGTTTTCTTAAAATATTCATATAAAAAAGAAAAAAACATCTACAGCCAAATTCACAAATATTTCACACTTAGAAATAATTGATGTTGCATGTTTCCAGTTTAATTTAGGACTATAATATAATGCCTAAGGAAATATTTTATTTTCATGAGGCATATTTGATTTTGTACTAAACAAAACAAAACAAAACCTATGTGCTAGTTAAGGGATAAATTGCAGAAAGCCAGGATAGCTGTGAGAGTCCCTCATAGTTCTTGAAGTATTTTCTTCTTTTTATTTTATTCAGCTTAAACAAAAGTGAGATCTGTAGGCTAGACCTCTGGAGTATGTTCTTCATGACTACTTTTTTCAAAGGGCCTAATTCAAAATGTGTGGCATAGGGGGTGGGCACCCCTATGCTTGTTCCCTGCGCTATTTCCTACTCTGGCTTTGGTTCCTCTGCTGGTGCCATTGGTTTACTGCTGAGTTCCCTCCAAGTGTCCTCAGTAGTCATGATCTGGAGGTCTTCCTCTCTCAGTTGGGGTTCGTCATTGCCATCCTCCATGGTTGAAGGGCCTGTGGTGGCTTGGCAGTGGGGCCTGGTCCCGACCATGTGGGGCCCCAGCAGCTTCTCGGCAGGAGCCTACACCACACAACTGCTCTCCTTCTCGGTCTGCCTAGACTGAGCTGAGCTGCTCCCCTTTGAGCTCAGTCTCCATTGTGTTCATGCGCAGCAGGGGCAGCTGCGTGTGGCTTTCTGGGCCCAGAGCTGCTCCTTAACCCATCCCTCACCAGAGTGGGGCTTGTACACCCCATCACAGCAGCTCAGAATGATCTGGATCCAAGTGGAAGCACTGATATCAAAGATCCTGGATTATGTGCTACTCCTGAAACAAGCAGGCTTGGCATTCAATTATCTCAAGATCCACCTTTCAGCAATATCAACATGGTATGCACTCGTGTGTTCTCACTCAGTTTTTTCACACCCAGTGGTTATCAAAATTCCTTAAGGGCTGCCTCCATATTTTAATTTCCAGTCCAAGACTTGGCTCCCTCATGAGACCTTAATATTGTCCTTCTGAAACTGATAGTTTCAGGATAGCCTCCATTTGGGCTACTACCATATTGTTTCGTATACCACCTTACTATCAAGGTGGTCTTGTGGCCATCTCCTTAGCTCAGTCAGTGAGCTCCAGACTTTCATGGCAGAACTGTCTTATACATCCTTCCATAGAGACAGTGGTGTTAAGACCGCACCCCAGTTTTGTCTCCAAAGTGGTCTTGGATTTTCACCTGAACCAGGTGACTTCCTTGCTAGCCTTCTTCTCACACTTGATGCCGGGAATGAAGAAACTGCATAACTTGCATGTATCCAGGTCTTCGATGTATTAGTTTAAATGGACCAAGCCTTTTCATTAGTCTCTCTGCTCTTTGTTGCCATTTCTGGTCCATTTAAAAGCCAACTCATCTCTTTACAGAGAATTTCCAAATGGATCACACAGTACATTTCCACCTGCAACCAGCTGGGTGGCAAGCTTCTCCCTTCGAATACCAAGATACATAGTACCACAGCACAATCTGTATCTACCGCCTGCCTCAAAAACATTCAGATCTCTGAGATCTGTAGGGCTGCCATGTGGAGTAAACCACTGGCTTGTGTGAAACCCTGTGCCCTTGACATGGGATGCCAAGTTTGGAAGAGCAGTACTTCAATCATTGTTTGACTGATTCAGCTGATATTCCTCATTCCCATCATCTAGAGGGGATATTGCTTGCCTGTCACCTACAGTGAGATCCACACTGACATACTCAAAAAAGGACAAATAGTTACTTGCCCTACAGTAACTGTGGTTCTTTGATATGTAGTCAGTGTGGATCTTGTGACCTGCCCCTCCTTTCCACTTTAGGAGTCCTTAGTTAGTCTTTGATTTGTTAAGGAACTGGGGTAGGGTTGCAGCCACTCTGCCCTTTATACCCTTGCATGAGAATATGAGGAGGCATAGAGCACGTGCCTTGCCCCAATGGACTGTGCTACGCAAAACGAATTCTGATTTTGTTTGCATGTGCACCTACAGTGGGATCCACACTGACTACATCTCGAAGATCCACAGTTACTGTAGGTAAGTAATTGTTCTTTTCTGGCAGTATAGTTCCTGAGTTTGATTACTGAAAGATACACTTCATGATTTTATATATAGGGTAATGTAATAACAAAAATAATCTTCCTGTCTTCATTTTGAGTACATGTATGGCTTCTCTTGATGCCATTGTTGAAGTCTTTGAAAAGAGTATAAATGTATTAATAAATTCTTGTGCCAGATCCTCAGCTGGTGTAATCTGTCTTAGTTCCAATAAAATAAATGGAGTTGAACTGATTTACAGTAGCTGAGGATCTGGTTCTCTTTTCTTACAGAGAAGATGTTACTTTGAAAAAAAATCTTGTGGTATCTGAGCTGTGGCTCCTCACTGATCCCAGAATATTAATTAATTGGAGTGTTAATAAACTTTCATTGAGTTGTTATGCAATGTTTTAATTTCTTTTTTAAGATAGGTAATGTGATGGATCATCTTTCTGTTTAAGTGCAGGAGGAGCAGAAAAAGTGTCACCTATCACTTATCTATAAGTAAAATATAATGAATGATGATTTTGCATTTTATTGCTTCATTATTTTACATATGCCTGAGCTACATAATGTTTAATGTAGACTTTTTTTTTAATGTTCAAATTATAATTGACTTACTGTTGTGCAATTTCTGTTAAATATTTTTAAGGCCCAGAATAAAAAGTATATATGCATTTTTATTTTTTTTACAGCTATCGCCACATGATAACCTGATTCTTAGTCAGCCGGTGTCATCACCTCTACCCCTGAGGCAAGTAGAACAGTTCTTTAATTGTGAAACATACCTTGAACCATTAGTGACATGAAGCTTTAAAGCTTTGAAATATGAAGTAATTTTAACAGTCTACGATATTTTGTAATTGTATCTGGCAGTGAATTGATTTTTCTTTCTTTTTTTTTTTAAACCAATTGGCTGTTTTATAAAGGCATGAATCTTAAATCTTTATATTTTATAACTATATCTGAAGTACTGTAAGTCACTCTTGCAACAATAACAAAAAGGTGCATATATATTTTGGTACTTCATATTTAATCCTTCTCTCAAAATAGTTTGCCTTATTTTTTTAAAATCTCACTTGCTACTGCAGTAACCTCATGAAAATTTTATATATATATAAAATAAATAAATTATGGAAATCCTTGGTAGTGACTCCATAGTCAGGATAAGTTCTTAAATGGGCTTAATATCAGGCATAAGTTCCTGGTTTAGTCAAAAAGTAGGTGGCCAATCAGTCTGAAAAGAACTCGGAAAGTTAACTTTTTTGCCTGTTGAATTTTCTGTGGCATTCTTGTTTGGTTTCTCTTTATAATATTTAATAGGAAGACTTTTGAATTTTGGCCCTATCTGATGTGTCCATTGCAATCCTAGCTTTTCTTTTTTGACCAATAATCTCTTAAAAAACATTTTGCCTACACAAAACTTGGTAGAGAGCTGGATTCTGAGTATTGTCTATGGGCTTTTGGTTGTATTTATTTATTTATTTAATGTTGGATTTAGGATCATTATTTAGCTATTCCCCATGTTGCTGTAACAGAAAGTTTATGTGCTGTGTACTCAAACCTGAATGGTAGGGAGCCATATAAACACAAGCCTGTTTGATAGGGAGTCAGACACACCCAGTACTTTTCCATCAGTAATTACTTTTCTGGCAGATTTTATCCTAAAATGAAGGTGGTTTTGTGCGCAGTTGATGACAAATAAAATATTCTCCATCCACAGCTGCATTTTGCCTGCCCCCACCTCTCTCCCCCCCCCCCCCCCCGCCCCAGCTTTGTATCAAATATCTCCAACTTCTAATGTGGGAGGAATAATCTGGTCAAATTATGTGTACAGAAGGAGCAAAATGAATTAGAGTTCAGGATGCAAAGAGAGATCTGTGTTATAGCTGCAGTAATGGTAAAGGTGTTCGCTTGTGTGTGGAGAAGTAGAGTGTATGTACTCTTAGGTAGCTTAACTTTTCACTTCATTGTTTTTGTGGGTTTATGTCAAGTGTGTGTGTGTGACCCCTAACTGCTTCACAACAAAGTTATATGTATTTACTAATTCATATATTTTATGTAAAATATATCATTTTTGCTAAATATTCATTTAACCAAAAATAGTCCATACTTTCTATATGAAGAATAAAGATGCTGTTAATATTGAATGTTAACGCACATGAAGAATTCATTTTTGACTGGGGGAGATAAAGATATATATTTTTGTATAATCCATGAAGATCAGTTAACAATGTGATAACTTTCTTTCTAGTAGAATAGCATTCATATAATAGCTATGTGATTGCAGCACAAACCTGAGGAACTGAGCATTTCCCATTATATTGAAGGGAAAATCACTAGACCCTCTGGCATTTGTTAGAGAATTACAGAACTGTTTCATAAATGTCTCTGTGTCTGGGTATTAAAGTTTTCTTTAATGTCTGGGAAATATCAGCGCACTAATTCAAAGTATTAGTCACACATTTTAAAGTACTCTGTAGTCTGAAGACATTGGTTAGATTCGAATTCAGTTAAATAAGACTATCTTGTATGTAAAGCAGCTTTTATTGTTTCAGCTTTTTAGTGAAATAATTGTACATCCTTTGAATATGTGTCAGTGTGGATCCCACTGTAGGTGTGCATGTACCTCATGTGCATGAGATAAGAATCTTTTGAATAGCCCTGTGTGTCAGGGCCCACATTTGCCCTGTGCTTCATCATGTGTCCATGTCTGGGAATAAAAGGCAGTGCAGCCTTGACCCTCCCTTTGTTACCTCTTGCTGCCACTGGCAGAGATGGAACTTAGTGAATATTCAACCACTTGTCATTCTTTCTGGCTAAACTCTTCAGAAATCTTCCGAACTCTCATCTATTTGCTCTAGGAAACTATAACAAACAAACATGACCCATCAGGACTTATTCTTGGTAGTTAGACCACCTCTGCCCCATCTGTGTAGGGTGATGGTTCATCCACTTCAACCTCGTGATGAACTGTAAGTCCTCAGTCTTAAAGACCTATCCTTTCTGTGATGGACTAACCCTGTTAACAGATGTACATATCAGATGTCTCTACTGCTTGGGTGAGAGCCATATACCAGACAGATGCTTGGTATGCCAGTACTTTTCTTCTAAGATTCTCAAGTCATGCGAAGCTCAACTGAAGTGCTGCTTGCTAGAGCAGTCTATGAGAGGGTCTTCGGACCTTGAGGAGTCAGGTACCAAATCCAACCATGTACTGGAGAAAATTACATCCACGAGTGCCCCCCTTCGGTAGACATGCAGTGCTCAAAGCCAGCACAGAAAAAACCCTGACACTGAAGCCAGCACCATTGGCACTGATGCCGATACTGCTGGTACTGAAGCTTACCACTGAGAGAAATCATGGCAGACACTATAGGCGGAGGTTGGTATCTTCCCATAGGGAAAGGCCACATAAAGCCTCCCTGGAAAAAACTTGTGAAACCCCACACTGAACCTAGGGCTAGTGACAAGCTATCACATAATCCACAAAACTCCACTGGTGATGGTATAACCATCAGCATTGCCCCCAGCAGCATTGTCACAGTCCCACCTCAAGTCCTGCAAAAGCTGAGATGGTGGCTAGATCCTGAGAAAGCATGAAAGGAGTTCCATTCTTGTCACCATCCCAAATTTCAGAATTCCACCTGAACCAGTTGATTGATCTGCTTATCTTATCCTGTGTCAGGTGTGGTTACAAGAAGGAACAGAAACTCTACACACTGCATTTCCCCAGGCTGTACTCTATTACACTGACAGGACCAAGCCTTTCAGGCGGTTTCCTCATCTCTTTGTGGCCATTTCCAGCCTTGTTAAAGGTCAAGTTATCTTGTCACAGAGAATCTCTACGTGGATCACATGATGTATTTTCACCTTCAGCTGACAAATCCCTTCCTCCAAATGTCTAGGTGCATACCACCGGAACAGGCAGCAGGATCATCCTGCTTCAGGAATGTGCCAGTATCTGAGCCCTGGTCTACACTGGGGGGAGGGCGAGGGGAAATCAATATAAGTTATGCAACTTCAGCTATGTGAATAACGTAGCTGAAGTCGACGTACTTAGATCGACTTACCATGGTGTCTTCACCGCAGTGAGTCAACTGCTGCCGCTCCCCCATTGATTCTGCCTGCACCTCTCGCGGTGCCAGAGTACAGGAGTCGATGGGAGAGCGCTCAAGGGTCGATTTATCACGTCTAGACACAATAAATCGATCCCCACTGGATTGATTGCTGCCTGCTGATCCGGCAGGTAGTGTAGACATACCCTGAGATCTGCAAGGCAGCAACAGGGAGTAACCCACTAACCTTAGTCAAACATTATGCCCTTGACTTAGCGGGTAGGGCAGATGCCAAGTTTGGGATAGTGGTGCTTCAATCATTATTAGATTCAGCTGAAACTCCTCATTGCCACCAGCCAATGAGGATACTGCTTGCTAATCGCCTAGGTTGGGATGCACGCTGACACATTTAAAGAAAGGACAGTTACTAACCCAACAACTGTGATTTTTCGAGATGTTGTAGTCAGTGCAGATCCTCTGACCAGTCCTTCATCCCCATTTTGTGGAGTCCTCAGCAGCAACAGCTTTGAATCATGAGGGAACTGAGAAGGGCATTGTGGATGCCCCACCCTTTATGCTCTTCCATAGGAGCACAAGATGCATGTGTGGCCTTGACTGACACGAGTATTCAAAAGATTCCATTCTCATTTGTTTGAAGTGTATGTACCCTTACAGTGGGATCCACACTATGACTACAACATCTCAACCACAATTACTGTAGGATAAGTAGGTGTTTTGTTTTTTTTTTTTTTTTTTTACTGGATAGTGAAACTAAATGAAATTGCCGAGTTTTTCTTATTAACAAGAATGCAAAAAATGGAAAACTAAGTTTGCAATGTGTTTACAATACCCCAGCTTAAATTCAGTTATGAATTCTTTGTTTGTATTTGTTCATATTTTCAGTGCAGTTTATTATAATATTTTTCTGCCTAATAGTTTGATATTCACCAATGTTTTATTTTTTGTAACAGTGGTGGCAAGTTTTCTACACTGCTTCAGAACCTAGGGCCCGAGAATGCAGTAACTCTACTTGTATTTGCTGTAACAGAACATAAAATTCTCATTCATTCCTTACGACCGTCTGTCCTTACTAGTGTGACAGAGGCATTAGTCTCGGTAAGTAGCATTATCTCTTCCTAATCCTATTTTTTTAGTGAAAAAGAATATTGTTCAAATAAACTGTAAAACAAATATATAGTACTACTTCTGGGTTTGAGAAAATAGGGACCAGATTTCCCCTCTGAGATACCACAGAAGTAATTGAGGTTAAATGCGTTGAGGGTAGAATTTAACCCTATTTTTGGCTTTTGCTTATTGGCAATATTGTGCCAGTCACTATCATATGTAGGCACTAAATGTAGGAACTCTTTAATTTCCTAAATGGCCCCCCCAGTAGGCCTATATTCTTTGTTTCTACCCTCAGAGGGCTTGTAGATGTATATTATTTTTATGTCCTTCTTCTCACAGACAGGGGCGGCTCTAGGCACCAGCAAAACATCCCCTGCCGCCGGGGAGGGTGGCAGGCTGGGCCGGCGGACCTGCCGCAGTCATGCCTGCGGGAGGTCCACCGGAGCCCCGGGACGAGTGGACCTGCCGCAGGCATGACTGCGGAGGGGGCGCTCGTGCCGCGGCTCGGCTGGACCTCCCGCAGGGATGACTGCGGCAGGTCCACCGGAGCCCGGGACAAGCGGACCTCCCGCAGGCATGACTGCGGCAGGTCAACCGGATCCGCGGGACCACGGCACCCGCCGCAGTCATGCCTGCGGTAGGTCCGCTCGTCCCGGGCTCCGGTGGACCTACCGCAGTCATGCCTGCGGGAGCTCAACCGCAGCCGCGGGAAGAGGGGACCCGCCGCAGGACCGGGGAACGGCGGCGCAGCGCACCGCGCTGCTTGGGGCAACCTGATTTCTAGAGCCGCCCCTGCTCACAGACCAGTGTTAGTGCCTCTACTGAGAAATGGCTAGTATGCAGAAGATTTCTGTTTTTACAGATTAAGTAAACTAAACTAAAAATTAAGAAAAATTAAATTGCCTTTTTAATTGACAGCAGCTATTTAATATTAGAGTTTACAATTTCAATCATATGCTGTTACTTTTCATGTTAAATGTTTTTATAATGTGGAAAATAGTCTGACACTGTATCCTTCTATAAATGTTAGTTGAATATTATGTATGTTTTTTTAAAGATGATATTTCCTTTCCACTGGCCATGCCCATACATTCCTCTTTGCCCCTTGGCACTGGCAGATGTGTTAAGCGCACCATGTCCATTCATAGTAGGAATTGATTCAAGATACTTTGATCTGTATGATCCCCCACCAGATGTTAGCTGTGTTGACCTAGATACCAACACCATTTCTCAGTAAGTATTTATTACTGATTTTCTTGTATGGTTGTGATATTTGTTTTATTTCCTATGGCAAAAACCTGAGAGATTCCAGTTGAAGTTTTGTTTTTTACCCATTATGTTTCAATTGTGTAGCAGCATCTTAACACTATTTCTTCTATGATGGATCTGCTTCTCTGGCCAGAAGCAACAGCTGATTGATATTTCTGTCCAATCCAGCAGAAAGGAGGCAGAGTCCTCATTTACCATCATCACTAGGCGTTGTCTGTCTCTGTCTGTCTATATATAGCATAAGTAGTTAAATTCAGAACTCTGCTACACCCTAAAAATTATGGACTGAACAGACGCTGGATTTATGGCTTATTACAGCAATCTGTAATGCACTAACCCCTTCTTTTTTCTTACAACTGCAAAGGTCTTAATGGACCAGTTTGCCTTGAATGGTCCCTTAGAATATATGCTAACTACATATGCTAAACAATCTGTTCCACCTTCTAAAAACATTAAACTGTATTACTGGCACGCGACACCTTAAATTAGAATAAATGAAGACTTGGCACACCACTTCTGAAAGGTTGCCGACCCCTTTTCTAGACATTTGAAGGCTAAATGGGGCCCAGACAGGCTAGAGAGATAATTTGGATGTTGCTGAAACAAAAAATAGGTCTATCTTTTTGTGTATAAATCAAGCGTCCACATAGTGTCCACATAGTGTCCAGCAGTGAGAACTTTTACACTGAAAAAATTAAGCTTGGTACACTGCTCTGGGATAACCCATAAAGATGAGACACTCTATTTGAGCAATATTTCCCTAAGGATAGAATTTGAATAAAATGATTCAGAATTAGAATAATAGAATATCAGTGTTGGAAGGGACCTCAGGAGGTCATCTAGTCCAACCCACTGCTCAAAGCAGGACCAATCCCCAACTAAATCATCATTAAAACAAACTAATACTAAGTTACTCTAAAAAGACCTTTGGAACTATTGTGTACTTAATAAAATTTTATATAACTTTATATAATAAAAGTTTTAAGGCAACAAAAATCAGAAGGAAGCAGTATTTGTCAAGATCAGTTAAATATATATGTAGCTCATACGTTTTAAGAACAGTCTTTCTTTTTTTTTATACCAAAAGTCTGATTCAAGTTTATTTTAATGTTGTCCGACTGATAGCTTTTCTTGTCTGTATCATTCCCATTTATTTTTTAATTAAAGAAGCTGGTGAGTTCATTAACCTTTCTTTGTTTTTAATTTATCATTAATAATTATGGAATGGTTATCTGTCTAATTTTGTCTAATTTTTGAGTGCACATTTATGGCCACAATTAAAAAAAAAAATCTTTGTGAATAAAGATTGTGTTAAGGCACCTATGCTGATCTCAGATATTTTGTACAACTCTCCTCTACTCTGCATTTTTGGCAGTCATTGAACTGTGATGATCTGTTTTTTTGTTGTGGGGTTTTTTCTTTCCTTTTTTGGGGGGGAGGAAGGGTTCCATAGAAAGCAGCATTTCTTTCCCACTGCTGTCTTTTTATGTTAATATTTTAAGTTTTCTTTACTTTCAGGCTTGTTGATTCACCTTCTTATTTTCTGCTTCCCGGTATTGCTGTCTTCATGCTTCTCCTGGCAATTACTAGTTTCAGATGCATTTTTTTTTTTGAGCATGTGAAGTCTGTGGATATCATGTACATAAACTGTTTTGGCAAAAAGCTGATGGACAAATGGTTGAGATTTTTGTGGTTTTGTGTCTTTGATATGGTCTAAAAGACTTGCCACTGCCCTCTGTTGACAGTGAAACAGTGCAACTTTTATATCACCTCAACAGTATGTTATCTGCGGTTACATCTACCTCAGCTCTCCAGTAAAGTGGCTTTCCCCTCATGTATTAATTTATCCAGGTCATTGCGTAATTCCAGTCATCGCATAATTCCAGTCATTTCCACCTTCCAAATCTAAGTCACCATAATTTAGAAAATACCATATATAGTTGCTATATTTCATAATATTTAAACCATTCCTGTTCTGTGCAGCAAAACCATTTTTAAACATTATGAAATAGAAAGTTGATAAATACAGAGCACAATAAATAGTATGCAACCTTTTTACCTCTTTAAACTGCAAAGGTTGTGGCTACCAATGGGGCATGGCAATCAAGGATTTTTCATTTGTTTGTTTTTTTGCCGTGGTTTGTGGGCACAGTCCTTGAGCTAGATCTTTTGAAGTAAAATGTTTAAGCCCTACTGTGCATCATTGGCAGTCTGTACTACAATGACCCAGGAGTAAAATAACAAGAATATTGAGGTGCCCCAGTGGAAATTTCTTTGAAAATATATTTAATCTCTGCCCACACTATGGTTGGCATTAGGTATTGTTACTAATACTCTGTTTTCATATGCTCTAAATGCATTACTATTTCTATCTCTTTAAGTCATAATTTTTCCCATCACTCTTGGGTTTGGCTGCATAGTCATGATCAGAACGTGTGGATAACCAGTTGGATGACTACGTGACAGCATCTCCATACCATAAATTAAATGCTTACTTTTCCCTCCCTTGCTCAAAAGACCATTCTTCATATAGTGAATTGTGAATGCACATCCATTTTTATTTATACATCTAGGATTACGTCCTTCTGGATATGACCCTGTGTAGAAATATATTTTCCGTTATTATCTTTATTTATTTATTTGTATTCCCGTAGCACCTAGTCATGGACCAGACCCTATTGAGCTAGTTGCTGTACAAACAGAGAACAAAAAGATGGTCTCTGAACATTAATACTTTTCTTCTTCCCTTTTTAGAACTGGAGATAAGAAAACTACTTCATGGAAGGCCTTACCAAAGAAACCTTGCAAAAATCTAATGAACACTTTAAATAACTTATATCAACAACTGGCAGAATGTGAGTGGGGGAAGTATAAAACAAGATTTTCACTAACTGTGGTGCATTGTAGCTAATGTTAACAGATTGGCAGATTTTAGTTACAGTACAGTTTTCTGAAGGCATCTGTCATGATAAATATCACAAAATGTTTTACAAAAAGGAGAAGTTTTGCATAAACTTAAAGATTAGAAATAATCACAGTAAAACCTCAGACTTCCAGACACCTCGGAACGGAGGTAACTCTGAAATGTTCATAACTCTGAACAAAGCACAGTTCAGGCTCTGGATCCAGCAGCTGACACTCCAAGCCAGGTTTCAGCAGCAGTTGAGCTCCCTACTCAGTGCCGACATCAGTTTGCAAGACTCTTCCCCTGGAACGGGTGGGGGAGTCAGAGAGAGAAAACAGCATGTCCCCCTCCTGGGAGATTTGGGGGGAAGGGTTAAAAACAGCCCATCCCCTTCCTGGCGGGGGGTGGGCAGAAGGGGTGAAAGCGGTACAGACCCAGTGCTGCTCCTACTCCTGGCTGGCTCCGGCTGCCTTGGGCTGGCAGTTCCAGCGTCTTGCTGTAAGTGGCTGCCCTGTGCGTGTAGGTGGGGTGGGGACAGGCAGACCAGATGTGCCTACCTTTAAGATGCAATAGAGGCACAGTACAGTATTTGCTTTTGGTGGGGGGAGGTGGGGTCTCTGCTGCTATCAGGTTACTTCCAGTTTCACAAGGTGTCCGGTTGACCAGTCAGTCCATAACTCTGGTGTTTGTATCTTTGAGGTTCTACTGTAACTGGCTTTTGGGGTGGGGAAACGTCCATAGAGATGAAGCACTAGGGAAAGGACATCTCTTAAGTGAAGAGTCATGAGCGGGGACAGATGAGCAAAAAGTAGGCCAAGACCTATAAAGCTCTTGACAGATTGCGCATTACAGACCACCCAATTGTCCTCATGCCTTTATCTGACAGTTGAGGTAGTTTGGGGCACACAAGCTCATAGTGCTTACTATCTTGATTCTCCATTGCGCCATTCCTGTGCATAGTTTTACTGCGACATTCAAATGTTTTTGTATTCCTGGGGTAGCTGCCCAGCCCCTGGTGTAGACAGGGCAGCCTGAGGGTTATGCTAGGGCTGCTGTTGTGAGGCTGGTGGTGGTGGTGGTGAAACTAGAATAGCTGAAATCCAGTGTACACTGTTGCCACTCTTCTCCCACGCAGCCAGTTCCACGGGCCATGAGTGGGACTGCATAAAGCTTTGCTGCTGGGATCTGTGGTAGCTATGTTATGTTGATTGAAAACTACCATTTTTAGAGGACTGATGTGCCGAAGCAGGAGATGAGTTTCGAGCAATAATATGGATCAAATTCATAGTTTTGAAAATCAGGAAGGAAATTTTTTTATTGGGACTGTTAGGAAACCAGGTGATGTGATGGAGGTTCCATGAAGTGAGAGGGAAATCTTAGCAGCATTTTGAAGTTCCTGACAAATAAAACCAGATCCAAATCCCATTAAAGTCAATGGGAGTCTTTCAGTTGACTTTAATGGGCTTTGGATGAGGGCCTTAAAAAGCAGAGGTGGCTGAAAGTCATACAAGACTAAATTGCATTGGCAGAGATAGCAAGTGGTTAAGGCGTGGATTAGAATAGGAAGGGGATGGAGCTGGTCCAAAGCAGGCATGTTTAATATGTTGTAGAAGTTAATATACCTTAGCCAAAATCTTTAAAAATGGGCATCTAAAGTTAGGGTGGGTGCTCAGCACTTCTGAAAATCAGGCCACTTACTTTCGGGCCTAAATATAATATTAAGTTCCTAATTTTAGGCACCCATTTTTAACAATCTTGACCATTGAGGAGATCAGAAATTAATAATGTTTTCTATTGTTCAGAACATACTAAAAACAGCATGCTGCATAAATGGCAGTATGTATTATTTAAGATTAAACTATTGTGAAGATCATATAGTTTCCTAATAGCTACATATAAACTTAGTCAGAAAAGGATTTTCTTAGCAATTTCTAAAATATGTATACAGTCTATATAACATAGAATAAAATGGATTCCTTCTTGAATTGTCACCAAAGTCTAAATTCATATAAGCATGGTTTCTAATGGAGGCTATGGCTGCAACCATAATGTGTTGGAACAGTGGAACACAATAATGAAACCATATTTCTGTTCCAAAAGGGCACTATTAGTATGTTACCACTCTGTGTGAGTGGGGGAGAGAAAAGCAGAGAAGCTTTGGGAATCAGGGTCCTAATGGCTTTGTATGGACACTAAAGACCTAAAGACACCTTTCGTAAGAGTAGGGATTTGTGCTAGTTTCCTTTACCAAAGTGCCCCCATTTCTCCTTACCCTCATTGTGCACTGTACTGTGCTCCTGATGGTTGCCATGTGCATTTTAGTGGTTTTGTGTGTGTATATATAGTGTCAATAAACCTCTTGCTAGCACTTTGGGAAAGAAGGCATTCTAAAATATATATGCATCCCACATGTGTGATTAACATATTCTTAAAAATTCATTTATTTTGCCAACTAATTGTATACATTTCAACAGATTCCATAAACTACCCTTTTTATTAGCATGTCACTAAACAGTGTCCATACCAATTCTGTCTTTGTTGCCATAGTAACTGTACTGAAAAGGTAAATGTTTGTCTCTCTGCCTCTTGTAAAACCCACACACTAGTGATTTGTGCGCTGTCATGCTGAATTAATCATCATACTTCACTATTCTATTTATATCCAGTATAGAATATTATAATATTGGATTCACTTATCACCCAATAAAATAAGAAGGAAATCATAACTTTGGTCAACACTGAGAATTTTTTTGATCTAGGGGAGTGTTTTAACACTATTGTTGTTCACAGTGCAGCAAAGACCAAGAGAAGATGCATTAATGGAATTAACAATGAATGACTATGATTTTAATTCGGGGAAGAAGTTGCATTTGTTAGATATGGAGATCCAGGAGGCATTTCTTTGTTTCATGGCTTCATTATTAAAAGGTTACAGGACGTACCTAAGGCCAATAACACAGGCACCTTCTGAGACAGCAACAGATGCAAGTTCCCTCTTTGAACTACAAGGTAAAGGTTCATATTCTTGATTTTTAATCATAAGCTAATAAAATATGCAAAAACTATTTTTCACTGGAGTGATAACGAAGAAGAAGAAACCATTTTCATGTTACTGTGCTGAATGGAAAAAATGAAAAGACCATGTAATGGTAGTGGGCAAAAATGATATGATGCCACTGGCAAAACAGTACTGCAAAGGTTTTAAAAAAAAGTATTGAAAAGGTGTCTAGTTGATAGTATTTGTTAACACAATAATAGAGACAGTTCATAACAATTGCTAGTTTTTAAAGATAATTTTTGTATAATTCTGTAACCATTATCCTATTCGTTAGTGAAATACGTGCTGTTTCCTTTGGTTCAAAGTGTTCTTACATGCATATACTTTGTTTTGTAGGGTTCTTAAAAAGTCGAGATCGATCACATCAAAAATTCTACACATCAATGACCAAAACACAAATGTTTATTCGCTTCATTGAAGAATGTTCCTTTGTTAGTGATAAGGATGCAAGCCTTGCATTTTTTGATGATTGTGTAAATAAAGTAAGTGTGGTTTTAGTATGTTTATAATATTCAATTTATCTTTTTCCATTGCTCACTTCCACAGGTACTGTAGATAGAGTAATATGTTTGTATATAATTGTAATAAGCTTGATATAGCTTCATTATAAATTATTTCCATTTCTCCTTTTTCTTTTCTGTTCCACTTCTGTTTTCTGGTGCTCTAGTGTAACTGTTACTCTAGGGTCACTTTCCACCGATGCTGAAGTGGAAATTCAGGTAAAGTGAATACCTAGGTAGCCCAGGTATTCAAAAGTGCATCTGTAGTGCCCTGTGCATGCATGCAGGTTGTGATTTGTACATGCAGATACATAGACATCTTGAAAGTTTTGGCCCATATTAAGAAATATGATATTCCTAATAATTTGAGGAGTTGTTCTTCCTACAGTTCACCAGATTACCACATTCCTTAAATAGTAGTTTAGTTTTCATAGGATGTATGATATTTTATATAATTGTTTGGAACTGAATATGAGCACCATAAGAAACTGAATAGTATCAGTTCATTACTTTTTATTTTTATACAGTAAACATAAGATCCACTTGATCTTTGCTAACATTGGGTTGATTTCTTTTCATCAATTCTACCTCAGCACTTGCAGCTTTTCTAATTTATTAATTTTTAGAAGTTGTTTTAGTACAGACCCTTCGATGTATAATGAGAAAACATTTATCTGTATCATTACTCTTTACACTCCTAGGCAGCAACAATTATATACGGGTCCCATAAATCATAAGCCTCCTTCCTGTTGTAGCTGTTTTACATCTAATTCTTTTATTAATATTCTACTTTTACCTGTGGATATTTCCTAATAGGCTTGCTATCAAATGTCTTGGGTATCTTGCATGGAATTCTTCAGCTAGCACAATACATGATTATACACTTGGAAAAATCTTTATCAAGTTTTCTTATGACATTTTTGTGGGTGGCATTAATTTAGCATCGTGGCTTCAGGCTGCATTTAATGGAATACTCTCTGCTGCTGTAGTTTCTTATTGCCAGGCTGTTCCCATATCTGTAACACACACAGAAGAGGAAAGATAATTCTGTCAAGGGCATGTGGGAGTTCTCCAGGATTGGGAGTGGTGTCTTTCAGCAGGTTACTGACTAGTAACTATTGACCATAATAGAGACATTTCATAACAATTGCTACATTTTAAAGATAATTTTTGTATAACTTCTGTAACTATTATCCTATTTGTTAGTGAAATATGTGCTGTTTCCTTTGCTTTTCTAATTTCTTTTTTAATCCAAATCAACTCAAATTATTAATTTAAAGTGGATTAGTTAAACCGCATTAAGCCCCTACGTGGACATTCTTATTCAGAATTAAAGTAGGCTTAATTAATTTTATCTTAATTCGTTTCCAAAGTGAATTAAACTAAACTGAATTAAGGGCTACTTTACTTCTGAATAAGAGTGTCCACATAGATATTTAATGTGGTTTAACTAATCCACTTTAAATTCCCACCTTTAGTTAATTTAGATACATTTTTGAGTTCCCCATGTAGACAAGCCCTAAGGTTAGGTTTTTGGAGAAGGTCTGAATGCTTTGCTGGATTCAGCTCATAGTGGCAGGTCGTTTTACAGCCATAATGCTGAGCTTCCCATGTCAAGGTAGGTTAAAGTTTTTACTGCATCATTTGCAGAAGTAAATTTGTTTAGCCTAAGTACCCCCCAGACTTTAAGCCCAATCTCTGTTTTAGTGCATACAGTTGATAGTGCCTAAAATCGTGCACATGTACTCAATTGCCATATTATGGCTTTGGTACAGGCAAAACACTTATGTACCCACTTTTACTGATGAAGTTAGTTCCATGTGCAAAAGTGGGTATGCAAAATTGGCTTGATCCTGACTGAAAAGTCAACCTCTTATTTTCTGCATTAAAAAAATAATAAAAATAATAATTAGAGATATACCAATCTCCTAGAAATGGAAGGGACCTTGAAAGGTCATCGAGTCCAGCCCCCTGCCTTCACTAGCAGGACCAATTTTTGCCCCAGATCCCTAAGTGGCCTCCTCAAGGATTGAACTCACAACCTTGGGTTTAGCAGGCCAATGCTCAAACCACTGAGCTATCCCTCCCCCCTAGAAGAGTGTGTATCTGTTTAGGAAAGATTAAATTGGAACCCACAATTTTTAATATTATTTGACCTTAGTCTACTGTAACAAAAAGTTCCTGTTAATATTGTTGGAAATATAAGCCCTGCTTGTTGTCTTGCTAGGTACCTGGAACATTCTGTTCTGGGACATTGATGTATAAGCAATGCATGCTGTTGTCTAGGATTTCCTGTAAAGTAGGTCACCTGCTGTTTGTTCCACAGAATTAATGTTGAAGATTATTAAAATAGTTACTTGTTAGGGGGCAAAGCACAGGAAAGTCTGACTGAAGAATCCATACTTTGGGGGGGGGAAAAATCTGAACAGGTCTGACTTATTGTGTGGAAAAATTTGATTTTTATAAAGTGTTGTAATTTTGCATAATTCTCCTTATCTGCTTTTCCAGCCTTAGGTCAGTTTTCATAGTTCTCCAAAAACAAATTAATAAAAGAAAGCATAATTGTACATGTTTATAGGCCATGGATTGATTTAATTAAACATTTATGTTAAACATTCAAGATATCTTCACAATTTAACAGAAAAAATCTTTAACGGCTTCTAGTGAGCATGTGACCCATGTGAAACTTTTTAAGAAAGAAAAATTGCAGACAGACAAGAATGTACTCTAGTGACTAAGGCTGCTGAGCAGCATTCAGATATAATTGCAGTGCAGACTAATTGTGTCTCTAATGTTAAACAGGGCTTTTATTCAAAACGAGATTATTATACAAATGCCAAGTTCACTCTGTTACATTTCATTTTATTTTATTGAATGGTTTCAGTGTGCATATAAATCAGTGTCTTAGCTAAAATTATTATTTGTTCTGGGAGTTCAAACAATACTCTGAAGGAGTAACTCTTATGTTGATGCTGCCACTGTACAATCAGCAAATAGTCTATGCAGGTCTTAAGACAAAGCAAGAGGTTCTACTTTTAGAAAAGAAATAAAAAAGCAGTGTGTTTGAGTATAAGGCTGAGAGTCTGGAACTCATTTATTCCTGACCTAGTTCTTTCTCCGCTTCATTCTGTGGACAACCTGTCTACAGTATGCCTGTGTCCAATCTCTAAAATTGGGATAATACTGTCTCACCAGGATGTGAGAATAAAAGTCTTACACAGAGCTTTCTAATCCTTGCATTGTGCTTTTTGTCCAAGAATCTCCATGAACTTTACAAAAGTGAGCAGCTGACTGCAAACGGTATGAATTTCAGAGGTTCTGCTGAGCATCTGTCGCTCCCATTGACTTTAATGGGAGTTGGGAGTGCTGAGCGCACCTGAAAATGAGGCCATAGTGACTTAATGAAGCTTTTGTCTCTCCTTGAAGTGGGTAGATTTACCATCCTCCTTGTGCAGTATTCATAGAGAAATGCATATTTAAAGGAAAAGAATATATCCTCCTACAGATCCAGTATGTGTAATAAGCTTATTTAAAAGCAGCTGAAAGCTTACACAGTTGGAAGCTAAGTTTAGGTATGTGCTCAATAACGGTCTTTCAAGGAGAAAAGACTGAGGGTGAAAATCCAGTACATTGTCTTACAGCCAAGGGAGCCTGCCATATACTTGACATACATGATGAAGGTATATGGCATGACTTTAATTTTAATTCCAGTCCCCTTCTTGTTCTTATCGCAATAGTTTGTTTCACAGCCATTCAAGTAATTTAAACGTTGGTGTGGGGCTAATAAAATGTGTCCCAGGTGAGAAATAGTAATTGAGTAGCTTGTTTGGAGAAGCATCTGAAATTCTACAGTTTCCAGCGCAACTGCTGCTGACGCACACAAATGATTCAAACTATAATGCTAAGAAGATCTGTTGGTGTGTGGTAGAAATTCTTTTTTTTATTCTTCTTCTCTTCTCTCCAGTGGAACAACCACACTTCATTGTAAGAATGTTTCTGTGGCTCAAGGAATGGAAAAAAAAAAAAAAGCTTTCAGTAATATTGCTAAGCAACCTCTGCTTCCTTTTGGTTCTTGAGGAAGACAGCGATGTTTGTTTTGCCTAATTGAATGTTACAACTGAGTCCAAGTCTTCCTGTCTAACAAGAAGCAGAAAGTTCGAGCAACATCCATTACTTTGGATAGGTCAGATGCCTTAAATTTGGCATCTCTTTAAATATGTGTACGCTAAGCAAACAGAAAGATTTGACAACTTTGACACACACTGTTCTTGTAATTAAATTTCTGCAGGTAGATATGGACAAGAGTGGTGAAACACGTCTTATAGAACTGGATGAGTCCTACAAGAGTGAACACACAGTTTTCATAACGCCACCTGAGATCCCTCACCTACCTAATGGCGAAGAGCACCCTTTGCAGTACAGGTACTCAAGGGAGCAGCATAAAATACTTGCAAACAACAACAAAGTGCCCTGTTGCCTTTCTACAGCTAATTTATAGAGCTGTGTTGTGATAGCTATAGAATACAACTTTTCCAATCCCACAATTTTTCATTTTGTAAAAAAGCTTACATGTGAAAAGCCTGCTGTGCCAGCTGAATTGAAGCTTTAATGACTTATTTGTGTGGACATCAAATTACTTCATTAAGTATTTTAATCTTAGTCATGCTGTCTGTTAATATTGATATCTAAATTTTAAAACAGAACATTCAGGGTCGCAGTCTGCAATTTACAGAAGACTTTTTGTAAAATAGTATCTGTCAGCTCCCATTGATTTCAGAACAAGCTAAGAATGCTTAGTTCTTTGCAGGAGACACTCTATCTCTCAGAATCAGGCCCTTGGGTGAAAACTGATGTTGTTAATTTAGTAATTACATGTCAAATTACATTATTTCTACTGGGATCTTTGTTACATTGCTAGATTAAAATGGACTTTTAGTAATCTAATTTTATCTTTCAGATGGGTTTGTAGTGCATATATTGATTTTTATGGGCCTCTGTGTTCTGCTTTGTTCATTAGAGACTAAATCAGCACATACGTTTCTTCTACTAAGTACAGTCAATACTAATACATTTGACTTGTGCTAATTTATTGGAATACTAATAAAGAAAAACTGTTACTTAAGAATCAAAATTGGTTAAGTAAGTGGATGAAACAAGTTAAGAGCTTGTGTGTTTATGCAAGTTATCCAGAACTTTCAGTAAAAAAAAAAAAACTTTGTTCCTCTTACTTGAGGAAAGTATGACTGCTTTTATCCACTGACATTCTTAGACCTTATGTTCACTGCTGATTGAAACTATGTTATAAAGGTTAGATTATGGCATATTTTTCTTTTATAGCTATAATGGATTTCCTGTGCTGAAACTAGATTTGTTTGACCAACCTGAGGGGTTCCTGACTACACCAAATAACAAACTGTCTTCAAAAGCCAGTAGTCCCAACAGCCCATCCCCAATGTTCAGGAGAACAAAACAGGTACTTTGAAATATTTAAATTACTAGAGAAGTTTTAAAAGCTTATAAGGACCTTCTGCTTCCAAGCTTAGTCATCAGTACCCTTAGTTACCATGGTTGTGTAGATGCAACTAAAAATTAAGTTTCTTGGTGATGAAAATAACTTGGGCAACATTAATGATTCTTCTTCACGTGTTTGTACACGTATATTCTGTTGTCGTGTGAATTTGGATTCTATTGGCCAGCCATGTCCACTGGGAGCCCTGAGTGTCTCTGTGCTCCCAGCTCAGGGCATAAATGGCGAGGTGATGCTAACTGTCTCTCAGGGCCTTCTCATCACCCATGGCTTCAGGTAGAAACTCTGCAGTCTCCAAACCTCTTTGCTCACTGTGTGGCCGTATCAACAGTAGTTAGTTATAAAATTAGTGTAGATTTACCATTTTCCCTCCCCTTTTTTGATTTATTCCCTAATCTTGAGAATGTTTGTTTCCCCCAGAGATAGTCCAGTATGTGTTCACCAAAGTCTCCAGGATTCAAAATATGTCCCACCTGCAAGGTAGTAATGCCTCTTAATGATGGATACACCAGATGCCTTTTTGTGTCAGGTACTTAAATTGTTCTCAAAGACAACTTAAAAAGCTAGGAGGCACGCTTGAAAATATTTCCAATGGAGAAATTCATGTGTCCCTCCTCAAACCCTGTGGTCACTAGGGCTGAAAATCTTCTCTGATGTGGATGTCGTCAGATAATAGCTCTCACAGCAGGGGAAGAAAAGAGCATTCTGATTTTAAGTACTATTTTTTTTTAATCTTGCAATTAATTGTGATTATTTTTTTTCATCATTTGACAGCCCTACCAGAAACTTTTCTGTTCAATGACATGTCCTCATGATTCTTGACAGGATGAGTCCCACATTGAAAAGTAAAGAGGATTTCAGCCATCCTGGAGACATGGCACTAGTATAGGAATCCCATATTTCCTTTTCCCCCCATGGTATATACCCGTTGTAGCTCATAATTTCCTGTAGAGACCGCTAGACTTGGAGTTATCTCTAAACGATTCTCTTTTTCTACTTAAGGGCACAAGGACCTTTCTCACCTTCCTCTTCCATAGTTACTTAAGAAGGGGACATTTTTTCTGCCTTCTGTTTTGTGCCACCTGCATCATCAAATCAGATCACCAAGCAAACTTTTTAGGGCAATCTCCATTCTATTAGTATTCATTATTTAGATTGCTATAGCACTAACAGATGGGTAGATGATTTCCAAGCACACAGAAAGATACAGTTCCTCTCCCAAAGAGTGTACTGTCTACAAATACACAAACTTCAATGAGAGGTTGGGGGAAAGAATTACAAGCAAAGTGATCAGGGTGGTAATAGGTACACATTTTTAAATTACATGTGTGTGTTCAAACTCACTAAATTTCCCTCCCTTTTTTTCTCTGTGCTACTTATCTTCCCCTTATTGCAGTTCCAGTGATCTTACACACCCCTTTCTTCTGTCTATAAATCTCTTCCCTCCACATAAAGGAGAAGTCCAGTGATAAGATAAATAACTGAGATAACTAGATGACTGTCAGCTAGTTTCTTGGAGGCCTGATTGCTATAGATGGCTCAACATTTCTTCTCTGGGCTTGTTCAGATACATCTGAAAAAGAAACGTCTAGGCCGTTTCAAATTGTAATACAAGGTTTTAAAAACAAATCTTGTCTAGTAGGTTTTACAGTTTGACAATATTGATAAATCACCTAATGTCACTTGTTTCTTGCTTTACAAATTGCTGATGAGCACTACATTGGAAGTACAGTGGCATGCACACATTGTGCTTAATTTAATTAATGAAAATTTCTTTTTGAGTATATGATTGATCATGTAATCAACTTTTGCTTAATGAGTCAGCGCTTGCAATTGTTACTGCTACAGAGCTCCCTTGATCACTGTTCAGTTCACTATGTCTTGATTTTTATGATCTGACGTGCCCCTGACTTAAACAAGTATTTTAAGTAGCTTATTTTCTCCTCTAATGGACAAGTGCTGAGAATTACATTTCAGATGAATATTTACATTCTGTATATGTAGTAATGAAATGTCTTTTAAAATCATTAACATTTGGCAGTACAAATACATTGCCCTTGGAAATGTAGAATTCTGACCCTACTGTATTTATCCATGTTTCTTTCCCACTTCCAGCAACAACATGCGGTTTCTTGAGGTATAAAACAGTGCCAGGCCCCTTGACTTTTTATTTCCATGTCTTTTGCCTCTTTTTTGGGGGCGGTCCTAAAATGCCTTGACAGACCAGCCTCCTTCTTAGCTTTGCTATATAATACTGTCCATTTTCTTCTACCTATAGACAGGATCCAAAGATAACCTTGTGTTCCAAATTTTCAGTTTATAGCTGGTTGATGGATAGTCTCCTTTCACAGAGATCTAGTTGATATTATTGGTAACAAAAAACACTTTGCTGTTTTCACCAATATCATAAGCTATGACATCTTGAAGAACGAAACCTCTGCAATGGTCTGGTCTTAAAATCACAGTAAGTGCTAGATCAGAGTGTAGTAGCATCCAGAATGTAAAAAAGCTGAAAGTATCTGTGCTTTCACTGGCCTTCATAGTATTCTTCTACAAAGTTTGGTTGTCTTGTCAAATAAAAGGAATTACTGTTTTGTCTCCATGTTTCCTGATCTTAATCATTAAGAGAGTGAGAATTAATCAAACTGGAATATTCAAGAACATTGCTAATAAGAACTCACGTTGTATTAGGAATCTTTCGTCTTTGGAACCCATTTCTGATCTTTCACCTAATTAAGCATGTAGAGATTTTAAAATTATTCCAGGCTGGCTTTTATGAATTTGCCAAGAAACTGTAGGAAAACAGGGCTTCCTTCCCTCTTGTTCCTGGTGACGGAAACCTAAAAGGACACAAGAAAATTAAAAAAAAAAAAACAAAAAAAAAACAACCCACCACCAACAAAAAAACATTGTGATAAGGTTCTGTACTTCACAGTATCTTCCCTCTGAGTACTTCAAAGCACTTTACTGTGGGAGTATTAGTAATTAAATGTCACACTATACGGATCTCTGGGGCAGAGTGTGCTGTTCTAACAATGTAAATAGTATGTGGCAATACTTCATAGTAGTTTGATAGTAAGTAAAGAATACGGTATACAACTGTGGAAGTGCCTGGGGGTTGTAAGTAGGCAGAATATAATACTTGAGTTGTAATCTGGCAAGAAAGCACCCTAGGATCTATAATAACCACAAGTGGACAGAACTTAAGTTCTGTATTTCCTTTAAAAGAAGTCACCATTCGTGGTATGGTGCTCTTTGACCATGCTGGGTATTTGGCTCAGTGCTGATTCAGAAAAATATCTTATGTCAATTTGATAATGCTATTTCCTAGGATCCAGGTAAACCAGCTAAATGGTCTTTTGAGGCCTCCTTCCAAATTTAGACCTAGTCTAATTATGCTTAGTTTATGAAATCTGACAAGATCATAGCAAAATGCCATGGCTGCCGGCCATACCCCATCCACCTAACCTTTGAGTATGCAAACATCCACAAAATATAATGGGTGCTTGAAACTTGTTTGGAAAGAAGCATAAGATTTAGGATCTTCTGTTTGGTTGGTTTTTGTTTTCTTTACTTCGAATGTTGTCATCATTTGTAAGTATTATGAATTAGTCTCGCAAATGTATATTAATATTTGATTATAAATCAGATGCTTTTGATTAGAATCATGAGACTACCTTTCCATGACACTACACAAATGCTGACAATAGAAATGAGGGGGAGGGAAAGAGAAACTATCGTTGTATAGAGCAGTGTTCCCCAACCTTTTCATCTGGCGGGCGCCAGACGATGGACCGTGGCGGCGACGCCTCTCGATGACGTCACTTGTCAGCAGCAAGCGGCGTCATTGAGAGGCATTGCCATTGAGAGGCGTCGCTGCCGAAATGCCACAGAAATTCGGTGGCATTTCGGCAGATGCTTCACCGCCGGCCAGAACGCGGGCACCGTGTTGGGGACCCGTGGTATAGAGGATGATATTTTTATTTATTTTGTCTGAATTGAAAATTGAGTTGACTTGGAGGCCTGTGCTGACAACTGAGTAATTTCCAAGACATAGTTTATATATATATATAACACACACACAAAACCACCTTGAATCACATTCTCAGTTATTCTCATCATGTGTATGTGAGAGAGATGGAGGAGAGTCTATTTGTTTATGCAAGCAGAAGGCTTCAGTAATTTTAGTATAAAGTCTTTGAGAAGTAAGTAGCTTTTTTTGTGTGCAGCTATTAAGTCCACAAGAGCTGATTCTACAAGACACATCTCTGCTTATCTCAGATAAGAACTGAGCCCCTTGTGTGGTGCTACTTCTCCTGCCTGTCCATCATCCAGCTTCTGGCTTAAATTTCAGTGTGTCTAGACTTCTGCCCATAAAGAGCACAAAGCACTCACACAAGGTCTCACTTTTATGATTCATTTCTTAAAAAATCAAATATGTATATTAAAGATACTAACTGAATACCTCTTTACAGGAAATAAAGTCAGCCCATAAGATAGCTAAGAGGTACTCCTCCATTCCTCAGATGTGGTCCAGGTGTTTGCTGCGTCACTGCTATGGCCTATGGTTTATCTGCCTTCCTGCGTATGTGAAAGTGTGCCATTCAAAAGTCAGGGCTCTGAGAACTGCATATGACGTGCTGCGAAAAATGCATACCAAAAAGATAGATCCCCCTGATGAGGTAAAAAAGTGAATCCTGGGGGTTTTGTTTTGAATTTTGTGTAAATTCTCTATAAAATGAAACACTAAAAATGTCTGTTTTCAGGTATGCTACCGGGTGCTTATGCAGCTATGTGGGCAATATGGCCAGCCTGTGCTTGCAGTGAAAGTACTTTTTGAAATGAAAAAAGCAGGTGTTGACCCTAATGCTATTACATATGGTTACTATAATAAGGTAAGTGTTTTGGGGGAGGACAGGAGGAAGGCTGATATATTCTTATCATTGCACATAATTAAATAGCAAACAAAAATTACTGAAGGAATAATTTTTATAGAAATAAGTTAGAAAATTGCTTTTTTTTATTTTTTACATTTAAGATTTACTTTATTAATGCAGTGTGTTTCTTGCCAGTTTGATTTCAGTCAATGAACCACTTTTTGAACATCCTTGCATTTGAATATCTTAAGCAAATCTGTAACAGAAAGCAAGGACTTCTTACAATCATTTAATCTGACTTTATTCATTGAATAGGCTGTTTTGGAAAGCACCTGGCCTTCAAGTAATAGAAGTGGCTATTTCCTATGGACGAAGATCAGAAATGTTGTATTAGGAATAGCACAGTTTAAAAAAGCTTTAAAAAAACTACCTGCCAACACACCACAAGCAGCTCTTTCCGGTATAGTATTCATACATTTTTATATTAGCTTACATTGGTAAGCAAGTTGTATTTTAAAAAAAATAACCTGTCAAAGGATTGAATTACTTCTATATTATTAGTTCTTTAATAAAAATTACATTAGCATTAATATTTTTAAATAAAAAAATTGTTTTCTGTCTTACAATTTAAAATGCCAAATGCTTATCTGTCTACTTCATTCATGTTACTAGGACACTTCTCAATGCAGTATGTATTTTATTATGTGACCTACTTTTTTTAGTCAAAGTACCACTGCTGATAAGTGTGGTATAGATTTGTGTGTATAATAGATATTGTATATAAGGTTATGCTAATACATTATTTCTTTGTACTTTATTTCATCTGACATAGTGTCTTACTAACTATTGGTTTGCTTTTAACTTTATACATTACCTATTAGAGGGGAATTACATGTTAAATCCAGTCTGAGTATTTGGATTATATTAAACGTAAAATATGTTATTTTAACTAAGTATTGAAGAGGCATTAAAGCAGTTATATTTTACAGTTCTGTACCTTAACTCTTCAGAATGCATGAATCATTAGTTACTGCCTATAACTCTAGGTAAAAAAGACAACAGCTCTGCAAGTAGCATGTTATGTTAGAAAACCATAGCACTTGGATGTTTCCAGGAATCCATTTTTTTTCTTATTAGTTACTGGTCCAGTACCGTTGCTTTGAAAAGTCTGTCACAGAGCTTCTAGCCCTAGAGGGTGATGTACTTGATTTGAGCCCTGATGGTCCGTGAGTCTCCTCATTTTAAACATTCATGGGCCCCGCTCTCTACCTTGGACCAGTATTTCAGGGTCTCTATGTTACTGAAACTGTCACATTCATTTCATTTGATGTATGACCTTGACATTTATGGGACTGATTATTGTAATGAAAGAACTGTGGATGAAGGCACACATTGAAATTAAGATTTATTTTTAATAACTAGATTTTCATTGTGTGTTGTTATATTTAGTATACGGCATCTCTTTCCATAAGTAAGAGACATAAAATGAGTGAGGTAATATATTTTATTGGACCAACTACTGTTGGTGAAAGACAAGCTTTCTAGGGGTAGAAGAACTGTGTTGAAATGTTATCCCTTGTTTGTTTGTTTGTTTTTTTAACTCATTCAGCCAAAGCTATACTAGTCATCCTCAGGTCAGTGATGCCTATCAAGAATTGCCAAGTAACTCTGCGGGCTTTCACATGATTTTACTGAGTATTGCTGACTTTTCATGAAAAGAAAATCTCAATTGATTCTGCATTATTTTAAAAGTGCAGTTCTATTAAAAAACAAAACCAGGAGACTTTTACATTTCATCTTTTAAAAAAAAATTATTATTCCTTGAGTGCTTGCTCATGTTGATTCCATTGTAGGTGTGCGTTCCCACATGCGCAGTTGTCGGAGACTTTTGCCTTAGCGGTATCCGTAGGGATGGCTGTGGCGCCCCCTGGAGTGCCGTGCTCATGGCGTGGTATATCAGGCGCCGCCGTCCCCGTGCCCTCTCAGTTCCTTCTTACCACCCATGGTGGTTAGTCAGAGTGCCTCTCTCCTTTACTTTGCAAGTGGTTAGCGGTTTTTCTTGCTTCGTTAAGAGCTCTTCAGCCTTAGGGTTGTAATTGTTTCTTGTAGTAAGATAGCTGTAGTTAGTTGATAGAGTCCCTAGTGGGACTTTGCCCCAGGAGGGGCATGTCCCGATCCCTTAGGTTCAAACCTTGCATGGACTGTAGCAGGTCTATTCCTGTTAGTGATCCCCACGGCAGCTGTCTCAAGTGCTTGGGTGAATTGCACATCAAGGAGAAGTGCCGTAGTTGTAGGCACTTGCAGCCATGAACTCAGAAAGAGCTGGATATTAGACTCCGAGCCCTTCTCGTGGAGTCGGCCCTTTGCCTGGTGTCCGAGCCCTGCCGCCAGGAGTCGGCGAGTACCTCGGCATTCATGCGTAGTGCACCCCAGCAACAGGCTCCACCCAGCACTGTTCGAATTCCCTGGTGCCTAAGAAGGCCTGGAAGCATGGCTCACCGGCACCAGGCAAAAAGGCCCAAGGGCCTTTGGACAAGGGACCTGGCTCGGCCCGCCCAGCCACCCCGGAGCCGCAAGGGTGTGCCTCTCCAGCAGAAATTCTGAGCCCTTCAAAAGATCCATCACCGACTCAAGAGAGCGGTTTGGGACCCAAGCTCCCATCAGCTCCAGCGCCTGCCCAGGCCTCCCCGGCGTGAAGGGAGCAGAGACCTCCACCGGTCCCATCGGAGCAGCCAGGGTAACAGGAAGTGGCAAAGACTCCCCAGGAGGGCAAGCCAGCTGCTACGGCCTTGGGAGGAGTAGCAGAGAGCGCCGTCGATCCTACGAGGCGAAACAGCGCTCTGCTCCAGCAGCGCCGGTGACACAGGGGATACCAATGGCACCGGGCTCGGTGCGTGACGATTGCTTGGAGGCCGGGGTTGAGGAAGCAGTACCTACCCCGAAACCTCCCTCCCCTGGCGGGGGAGAAGCCACGGACCTCCCTCTGGTAACCCGGGTATCCTCATCATCCCCAGACGAGGCAGCGATGGGCCTTTCCAGGATTAGGCAGCCCAATGATTTTAAGGAGCATCAGGCTCTGCTCTGGAGAGTGGCAGACAATCTGGGCTTAGAGATGGAGGAGATGGCCGAGCAGATGGACTCATTGTTCAGTGTCCTCTCCGCTTCCACCACAGCTCGCCTGCCCTTTCCAGTCTTCAAAGGAGTCTGAAAGATTGCCAAGGCCCTATGGCAAGCCCCCTTGTCTATCCCTCCCGCTTCCAAAAGGGCAGAGAAAAAGTACTTTGATCCAGCTAAAGGGTTCAAGTATTTATACACCCACCCATCCCCAGGCTTGTTGGTCGTCTCCACGGCCAACGAAAAGGACAAACAGCTCCATACCTCCTCCACTCCTAAGAATAAAGAAGCCAAAAGGCTGCATCTCTTTGGGAGATTTATTCGACTGCCAGCCTACAATTCCGGGTGGAACCACCAAGCTCTCCTGGGAAGTTACAACTTGAATTTGTGGGTTACCCTCCGCAAGTTCCAGGAGTCCCTCCCACAGGGGGTTAGCCCAGGAATTCAGCACTCTGGTTGAGGAAGGCACGGCAGCAGCCAGGTGCTCCCTACAAATGGCCTAGGATGCAGCGAACTCTGTGGCTCGGGTAGTTGTGTGGGCAGTGGTGATGAGGCGTTTAGCTCATGGCTACGAATGGCGGGCCTCGCAGGAGATGCAGACTTCAATCCAAGACCTCTCTTTTGACGGGGTTGGTCTCTTCTCCAGGCAGACGGATGCCAGGCTGTATGGGGTGAAGGATACGAAGGCCACCCTTGGTTGGCATACATACACCACAACCTGCTCGGAAGCCCTTCTGGCCATCCCCACCACCAAGACCTTGGCAGCCCCGCCAAGGTTCTGTAAGAAGGGACACTAGCTTCAGTCAGCGTTGCCACTCTTTTTCCTGCTCACCTACACAGCCTGGACCATCTAAACACCCAGGGGGCTAGAAGGGGGCCAGGCTGCATACCCTGGATGTCAGGTGGGCACTGGCCTTCTACATTCATAGGACAAAGCTGCTCCGTAAGTCAGTGCAGTTGTTCGTGGCTGTTGCTGGCAGGATGAAAGATTGCGCGATGTCAGCCCAGAGACCCTCATCCTGGATCACGTCCTGCATCCGCTACTGCTACGAGCTGGCAAAGGTGCCCCCCGCCAGTGGTTGTGCTGGCTCACTCAACTAAGGCGCAAGCTTCCTCAGCAGCCTTCCTCGCTCAGGTGCTGATCCAGGAAATTTGTTGGGCTGTGACCTGGTTGTCTGTCCACACGTTCGCTTCACATTATGCGCTGACCCAGCAAGCTCGAAATAACGCTGGCTTTGGCAGAACAGTGCTCCAATCTGCAAAGCTGTGAACTCTGAACCCACCTCTGAGGATTCTGCTTGAGAGTCACCTACAATGCAATTGACATGAGCGAGCACTTAAAGAAAAAATGGTTACCTACCTTTCGTAACTGCTGTTCTTAGATGTGTTGCTCATGTCCATTCCATTACCCACCCTCCTACCCCACTGTTGGAGTTGTCGGCAAGAAGGAACTGAGAGGGCGCATGGATGGCGGTGCCTGATATACCAGACCATGAGTACGGCAATCCAGGGGATGCCACGGCTGTCCCTACGGATACTGCTAAGGCAAAAGTCTCCAACGACTGCGCACGTGGGCACCCGCACACCTACAATGGAATGGACATGAGCAACCCATCTCGAAGAACAACAGTTACAAAAGATAGGTAACGGTTTTTACTGTACAGTGGAATTTGGATTGGTTGAGCACAAAACAATCTAACACTTGGTCTTCTGAGCAAATGAACTGAAATAGAATGTTGTGATAAGTTTTGTTTAGCTTTTGGCTGGCTTATTTTGAACTTCGTTGACATAAAAATTCAAATTATGTACATTTGGTGGCACCGGTGTTGTATTAAATTAATCTATACTTGTCCTGGCATTCTATGGCAATTTTTATGTGGTAAAGTGTTCAACATTTTTAGCTGGAATTTACCTAGCAAAATAAATTATTGTATTATGGATATTTCATTTGTTCTATTACACAGTATTTCATTGTTTGGAAATATAGAGTTTAATTTTCTTTATCCTGTCAATTCTCCTGTTACAATAGGGGGACTTTCAGATCTTGGCAGTAACTTATCTAAAGAAGAATTTAGGCAAGGGGAAACGTCTGTTCAAGATATAAAAAAACAAAAAGAGGACAAGAGAGAGAGTGATTCCAGTTCTTGTATGTATTTTATAAATATTGATGTCCAGTTCGTTGTGTATAAATGATGATGCTTTGATATCCAGTAGGGGGATGCATTGTGGAGAGCCTCGTAGTCCCCTCTGTATTAAGTACAGTTTTGCTGTTCCTCTCCATCTGCATACTTTCATCAAACCTAAAGGAACTGGCCTACCATTTTATAAGCCAAGGTAGAACTTGTATGACAGTGTTCACGCAAATTGGGCAAAGGGTTTAGAGAGATGGGGGCCCAAAATACCAAGGTGATCTTACTTGCATGTTTTCTAATTATTTAGTAATGTCATAACTCAGCTAGGCCTACAGACTCTGGACTTAGTTTAACATGTAGTCCATACTGAGTACCTTTGACTAATTTTTATAGTGAATTATTATTTTATTAACAGCACTTTTAATGTATGTTCTGTACATCATGTCAGCTTGTACTTGTTTTGGACAATGCATCCTGATCTGTTACATGCTTCTGTCAGTGCCCTGTGTTGTTTAGCTAGCTCATAAGTAAAGGCTGCATGATTCCTAAGCAGCAAATGTCAAGCCAGAAGTAAGGCCCACAGGATTTCTTGCAGAGCTTGCAAGAGGGCTTGTAAAGAACAGAAATTGCATTCTTTGCAGGAGTCCATGCATACTTCATAATCTCTGCAGGAGTACCTATCCAGTTTGCAAGTCTAGAGACACCTCCCCACCCCTGCTTATTCACACATACATATGAGAACATATTACTCCTTTTTTGTGTGTCCTCCAGACTCAGAGAGGATTTCAAGGAGGGGATTTCTGAAACCTTCCATCATAAGATGCTTTCTCATTGCCATCTTGTATCTCCTAGAAAGCGCTCAAGTGGTGAACTCGGGGACTCTCTTCTACTGATCATTCACAGGATCTAGGGAGGTGAAGGTCCAAATGAAGCAAGACTCTTGTTATAGAGCAATTCCTTGTTTATTTTTTTTAATAATTTAATTTCAGCTTAAATGTCTTTTAAAGGAAAGCTCAGTTACTTAAAGAAAAAATTAAGAGTGTTGTATTTTTAAAAGCCAAAACATTAGACATTCAGGAAATTCTGAGTTAAGATTGAATTTCAGAAAAAAACAAAACACAAATGCCAGCTGTGAAAATGTACAATTAAGATGGGTCACCTGAAGTTCATCACTTACATTAGTTTTAGAAACATAATATCACCACTAGCTTTGCTGAAAATGTTTTGCACTTGTAAGTGCCACCTGTTGAAAATGATCAGTTGCTTACACGTGTACTTTAGCTCCTGGTTAGATGTATCATAATTAAATGCACAGAGCAGGCAACTGCACATCTTTTTGGAAAAATCAGTTCTAAAACAAATACAGATCATAGAATCATAGAATTCAAGATCAGAAGGGACCATTATGATCATCTAGTCTGACCTCCTGCAAGATGCAGGCCCTCCAGGGCCATTGCCAATCTTCCCTGGAGGAAAATTCCTTCCGACCCCAAATATGGCGGTCAGCTGAACCCGAGCATGCGGGCAAGACTCTCCAGCCAAACCCTCTGGAAAAGGTTATATCATACCATTGACCCATTGTACTATTTACCAGTGGTTATCCTATTATACCATCCTCCATAAACTTATCTAGCTTAATCTTAAAGTCATGGAGGTCCTTACTGTTTCGCTGTTCCAGTATTGCACTCCCTGATGGTTAGAAACCTTCGTCTAATTTCAAGCCTGAATTTCCTGACTGACAGTTTATATCTCGTGTCCACATTAGCACTGAGCTGAAATAATTCTTCTCCTTCCTGGTATTTATCCCTCTGATATATTTAAAGAGTGTAATCATATCTCCTCTTATCCTTCTTTTGGTTAAGGAAAACAAACCGAGCTCCTCAAGTCTCCTTTCAGGCCTTCCATTCCTCGGATCATTCTAGTGGCCCTTCTTTGTATCTGTTCTAGTTTGAATTCATCCTTCTTAAACATGGGAGACCAAAACTGCACACAATACTCCAAATGAGGTCTCGGACTAGCACCTCCTTATCCCTACTAGAAATACCTGCCTAATGCAACCCAAGACCGCATTAGCTTTTTAACAGCCACATCACATTGCCTACTCATAGTCATCCTGCGATCAACCAGGACTCCTAGGTCCTTCTCCTCCTCCGTTACTTCCAACTGGTGCGTCCCCAGCTTATAACTAAAGTTCTTGTTAGACATCCTTAAATGCATAACCTTACACTTCTCACTATTGAATTTCATCCTGTTACTAATACTCCAGTTTACAAGGTCATCTAAATCTCCTGGAGAATATCGATCCTCTTCGAATTGACAATACCCCCAACTTGGTGTCATCAAACTTTATCAGCCCACTCCTACTCTTGGTTCCCAGGTCAGCAATAAATAGATTGAATAAAAACTCCACTGGTAACCTCCAACCGGACAGTTCCCCTTCAATACTACCCTCTGCAGTCTCCTTTAACCAGCTCCTTATCCACCCCTGGATTTTCATTTGATCCCCATCTTTTCCAATTTAACCAGTAATTCTTCATGATCAAACGCCTTACTGAAATCCAGATATATTAGATCATTTCCCTTGTCTAAAATCTGTAACTCTCTCAAAGAAGGAGATCAAGTTGGTTTGTACGATCTACCTTAATCTATGCTGTAATCTATCCCAGTTGCCACCGGAACCACTCTCTCTTTTAAGATTTTTCCATGACTTTGCATACTACAGATGTTAGACTAACAGGCCTATAATTTCCCGGGTCACTTTTTTCCCTTCTTGAATATAGGAACTACATTAGCTAATCTCCAGTCAGTCGGTACAATCCCGAATTTAGGGATTTATTAAAGATTATTAATATTCTAGGATGAAGATTATCGATTTACTTCCGTTAAGCTGTTCAAGTTTGGCTTCTACCTCAGATACCGTAATGTCTACATATCTTCATTCCCATCGGTCCCTCTATCACTATTCCTTAGCCCTTCATTAGCCTCATTAAAGACCGAGGCAAAGTATTCATTCAGATATTGTGCCATTCCAAGATTATCACTTCTTCTTTCTTGGTTTTCTTCCTATTTATATGGCTAAAAGGTTTTAATCCGGTCCATCTCCACTCGTCGCTTTGCCTTTCTCACAGCTTCCCTGCACCCTCTGACCTCAATAAGGTAGGTTTCCTTGCTGATCCCTCCCATTTTCCACTCCTGGTACGCTTTCTGTTTTGCTCATCCAGCTCGGTCTAAAACTGCTACCTATGAGCTGTTTTCTTGGGATACATGCCTCTGACAACTCCTGCAACTTCAACCTGAAGTAACCCCATCTGCCCTTAGATCCCTAAATATGTTAGCCCAGTCCACTTCCTAACTAGTCGCCTTAATTTAGTAAAATTAGCCCTTTTGAAATCATACACCCTAGTCTCAGATGCACTATTGATTATCCTCCCATTTATTTGGAAATGAATTAGCTCATGATCACTTGAGCCAAGGTTGTCCCCTACAACAATGTCCTCAACAAGGTCACTCACCAAAATCAAATCTAAAATGGCATCCGGTTCAGCAACCACTTGATGAAGGAATTCATTAGCTATCACGTCTAGGAAAAGCTGAGCCCTATTATTATTACTAGCATTTGTTTCCCAATCTATATCCGGGAAGTTAAAGTCCCCATGATCAAGCAGTTCCTATTAGTGTTTACCTCCTTAAAAACATTAAAGAGCTCTCTATCCATCTCTAAGCTAATCACTATCCCGGGTGAGGCTCTGGTAGTTTTCTTCCCCAATGTGACCATTGCCCAAATTGTTCATTGCAGTGCTAGTTATCTCATTACATTTTACCTCATTATTGATATACAGTGCTACTCCCCCACCTTTACCTTTGCATCGGTCTTTCCTAAACAGCACATACCCTTCCATACCTGTACTCCAGTCATGTCCACCATGTTTCTGTTATTCCTACGATATCCGGTTTCAATTCCCGGACCAGGAGCTCCAGTTCCTCCATTTTGTTACCTAAGCTTCTCGCATTGGTGAACAAACATCCTAATTTTTCCTGTTGGGCTCCTCTCACTCTTTTCACCCAACTCGGTAGGGTGATTCTGTGCTTGTAAGTACTGCAGCATTATATATTTGCTTAGGCTTTGTGTTCAGTGGAAATGCTGCATGGCACAGCTCTACTGCTTGTAGCACTTCAGTGTAGACACTCACTACAGTGATGAGAGAGGTTCTCATCTCTGTAGTTAGTCCACCTCCCTGAGAAGACATAACTAGGTTGACAGAAGAATTCTTCTGTCAACCTAGCAGTTTCTACACCAGGCAGTAGGTTGGCTTAACTCTATCTCTCAGGGTTGTGGATTTTTCACAAGCCTGCCTGAGTGATGTAGCTGGGTCAACCTAACTGTCTAGCGTAGATCTGGCATTAGTTACCTCTCAAGTGACATTGGGTGTAGCTGGACCTGCGTTGAGGCAGATCCAGCAGCGCAAAGATATGAAAGGGTAGCAGCCTGTATTCTGGCTCCGAAGCCTCTCTTTGGATTGAATGGATGAATTCCATTTTATCCTCCCCAATCACCATTTATTCCATCACACAAAACCTGGTTTCTCTGACTGTGTGTGTGGAGGAGTATGGAACAGAGAGACAACTGTTGTTTAACAGTGTTGTTGTTTCTTTGTCAACCCTTTTTATTATCAAACTAACTGAGATGAAATGTTCAGTGGAGCAAATGTGCGCTAGCACAGAAACATCAAAATCTTTTAGCTTTTTCAACTGGTTAATTTCCTAGTCTTTTGAATTTACATTATTTTAAAATCCGTTGTGGATGAATCAGTTTTATGTTATCTAACCCAAAAATGAATAAAAGTAAAACTTGCCATTTTGCTCGAGACTTAAATTGTCTGCACCTGGAAAATTTCCGAGGATTTGTAACTCAACTTTCAGAGCTCATTAAGTAACAAGACAGTTCATTTTTTTCTGATGAATATATCAGAGTAACTTTGTTTATCCTGAAAAGTTAAAATAAGAATACTGATACAGTCTAGCAATCAGAGTAAGTACCCCGGGTCCCAGGTGGGCTTGTACATTACTGGCTAGTCTGTGCTGAAGCCAGTGTCACTGCATTTTCACTACTGTTATTACCCTCATTAGCAAGACTATGCCCACCTACACCACAGTTACATCTTAATTTGTGGTGTAGACATGCCGTTTTAGTGGTGATTAAACCTCTGTAGCTCCCTTTGACTTAAATTTGGGTTGTAGGTGCTCAGCAATTCTGAAAATAAGGCCCTAATGCTCTTACAACTAGATATATTTTGGACATATATATTGTTAACTACTGCTTTTAGTGGAAATGTTCATTGAATTATCAGATGCCCGAGGTCGGGGTCCCCAACACGGTGCCCACGGGTGCCATCTTAATGCGCCCATGTCCTGGCCCCCGAGAGAGCACCCGCCGAAATGCCGCCGAATTTCAGCAGTATTTCGGCAGGGACGCCTCTCGATGACGCTGCTTGCCGTCGACAAGTGACGTCATCAAGAGGCGTCGTCCCCGAATTTCGGTGGGGACGCCTCTCGATGATGCCACTTGTCGACAGCAAGCGGCGTCATCGAGAGGCGTCGCCGCCGAAATTCGGCGGCATTTTGGCAGGTGCTCCACCGCCGCAGTGGTCCTTCGTCTGGCGCCTGCCAGATGAAAAGGTTGGGGATCACTGCCCTACGTTAATAGGTGCTTTCCTGTTTTTGCAGAGTGAGGACGTATTGGAATCTCTTTTGTATTTATTTTCATTGAAACAAAGTACGAGTTAGTTTAAATTAAGCAGTACTTAATAGTATATGTAATTTGGTTCCAAATGAGATGAAACGTAATATTGCAGCATTAAAAAGTAAGTTGTAAGTTCACTAAACCTGACATTAACATTTTATTGCTGTTACGAGATCTAATGTTTGAAAAGTTGTTGTTTTTAAAAACAACAGCAACACTCATTTAGAAAATTGTATAAAATTATATTTAGAAAGAGAGACTGTAGTTGGTCACTAGAAAGTCTCATTTCATATTTATAGATCTTAAGACCAAAAGGGACCATTCTGATCATCTAGTCTGACCTCCTGCCTAACACAAGCGATAGAGTTTCTCCTAGTACCATTATAATGTCATTGCATTTTGGAATCTTGAAGGTTACAAATTATATTTGGATGCTGTTTTCTCCACTGAGCTCTTCTAGAAGTGTATCATTTAACAGTTCAGTTAGCCATTCTCTGGTGCAGTAATTTTTGCTAATATTGCCACGAGGGATGTCTCAGACTAGAACATCTCAGCTTACTTTTGGTATAATTGATCAGTATCACCACATGCTGTCATTCAGTTTCTTAACTAATCCTGTAAAAAAAAAAATTGCCTATAGATAATGGGAATTTGAAACTTGTTCTAAGAGTTACCTCAGTCCTAATGAAATTTTGCATGTTTTCTTTTACGCACACAGTGTCTGAAACAGAGAGTGCAAAAGGAAGTGGTGACTGTCTTCCCAAGCTAAATTATCAAAATTCAAGTAGTACTTCAATTCAAGTAGCAAAAGCCACTTCTAACATAGTACGACTCAATGGTACCATTGATAATGCTGACAGTACAGCTGGGGAAGTCAGCACTGGTGAGTTAATAGTTATACTTCATCTTTATTTAACGGTAATTGGGTTTTTTTTTAATCAGAACATAACTTGCATTATTTGTCATGGAGCTGTGTCTCTGCTAGGTTTCAGTTTTTATGTGCACCAATACAGTGATAGGGAGAAAAGTATTGGAGCTTAAACAATTCTCTTTTCTCTGGGCCACTTTTTACGTTTACGCTGGTTTTAGTTTTTGTTTCTCTTTTTTCCCCCCCTTAACCACCAGAGTTGCTGGCTGCTATTACAGCAGCTGACTTGTACATAATTGTATAATGCTCTCCAAGGTCATGATGATGTTGCTTTGGGCTTGGACCATGAGGGTCTTTGTTTCGTCTACACATCACCTATGTTACTGTCATGACACATGTATTCTTCATTGGTCTGAAAAGTAAAAGTACTGGGTTTGTACCTGAACTTTTGTCTTGAATCATGGTAGCAACTCTGCAGCCTCCACCACTTGTATTTAAAAAAATAAAAATAAATAGGGGCTTCTCCAATGGCAGATGACGTAAATGGAAACTATTTTCAGTAATGTCAGTATAAGTTAGATTGGGTCTGTTGTCTGTAAGTGCTTGGGTCAAGGAGACAACTTTGTAAATATTGTGGCTGGATTTCCAGAATTTTTCTTTTCGTGTTTCTGCATGTGCTCCCAAACACCCAAAACTCTACAAATGGCATTTTCTTCTGTCTCTCACATGTGACCTCCTGCAAGTATCAAATTCCTGCAGGTCACAGTAGAGGTGTCTAACCAGTATAATTAAATGAAGCTTCCAACTGTTTTTACACGCCCTTTAGTAATGTGAAGTCTAATTATTCTAACACTGTCAGCTATGGTTGAAATAGTGTGATGTGTCATGCTTTCAGGTCTGTGGATTCTAATGTAGTGACACAACTAAGGAGTCTGCTCTGACAGTCAGACTTCTTTCTTTGGCTCTAGTTAATCACATTAAAAATGTTTTTTTCCCTCAGAAACTGTTCTGTTTGTTGACCCCAGCTATCACACCTCTTCTTAGTGAATTCCCATTTCTGTAAAATGGGAACCTAATTTCATGAGTCTGAAATTTTCTTGCTGCTTTCAGAATACTCTTGGATGCTGTGACTTAGAGGCCCTCTGACAGATGCTGCTGCTGTTTTTCTAAAAATCATTTTATGGGCCTCTCTCTTTCAGTTCAGATTTCAGTCCCTTTTACGGTATATTGACATCCAGGGGTTAGCGAGTACGAGGGAAGCTGTGTGCGTTCTTCTGAGGAGCATAACTCCTTCCCTTCCTCCTCCTCCTAAAATTAGAGGGAGAGCTCCCCTTTTCTCCCCTGATTCAATGGCCAGAAGGGGGGACCATTGTAATCATCTGGTCTGACTTCCAGTATAACACAGGCCATAGAATTTCCCCCCAAAAATTCCTAGAGCAGATCTTTTAGAAAAACATCCAATCTTGATTTTAAAATTGTGAGTAATGGAGACTACACCACAATCCTTAATAAATTGTTCCAATGGCTTAATTACTCTCACCCTTAAAAATTCATGCCTTTTTTTTACACAAGTCTGCATTTGCCAAGTTTCAACTTTGAGCCATTGGATCGTGTTATACATTTTCTCTGCTAGATTGAAGAGCCTATTTGTTTCCCATGTAGATACTGTAAGCCCTTCACCTTCTCTTTGTGATGCTAAATAGATTGAGGTCTGTGAGTCTATCACTGAGACATATTTTCTAATCCTTTAATCATTCCCGTGACTCTTCTCTGAGCCTTCTCCAATTTATCAACATTCTTCTTGAACTGTGGGCACCAGAACTGGACCCAGCATTCCTGCAGCATTCAGACCATTGCCAAACATAGACGTAAAATACCTTTCTACTTCCCCTCTTAATGCACCCCAGGATCACATTAGGTTTTCTGGGCAAAGGGTCACCCTGTGAGCTCATGTTCAGCTGAACATCCACCATGACCCCCAGATTTCTTTGGCAGTCACCGCTTGCCAGGATAGAGTCCCCCTTCCAGTAAGTACAGCCTACATTCTTTGTTCCCATATGTATCTACGTTTACATTTAGCTGTATTAAAAAGCATATTGTTTGCTTGCACAGTTTACCAAGCAGTCAAGATCACTCTGAATCAGTGACCTGTCTTCATTATTTACCATTTCCCCCAATTTTTGTCATCTGCAAAATTATCAGTGAAGATTTTTTTGTTTTCATCCGGGTCATTGGTAAAAAATGTTCAAGAGCGTAGGGCCCCACTGGACAACACACCCGCTCAATGACAGTTCCCTGTTTACAATGACATTTTGAGACCTGTCAGCTAGTTTTTAATCCATTTAATGTGTGCATGTCAATTTTATATTATTCTAGCTTTTTAATCAAAATTTTGTATTATACCAAGTGAAAAGCCTTAGAGAAGTCTAAATCGATTATATCAACACTACTACCTTTATCAACCAAAATGGTAATCTCATCCAAAAATGAGTTTGTTTGACAGGATCTAGTTTCAATAAACCCATGTTGATTTTGCATTAATTACAGTACCCTCCTTTAATTCTTTAATAATCAAGTACCATATTAGCCACTCATGATTTTGCTTCCCTCCCTTGTTCCCCAATATCCCCTAACTTAGAGGGGAAGGATTGCTGTTAGAAGGGAGGCAATGGCTGCACAGCCTGAAGGAACCTTACTGCCAAGTGGGGGAAGCCCAGGCAGTGGCATGAAGAAGCTCACCACCACATGGGTGTACCCAGTGATATGCAGGATGTCCCTGAATATCTCTGGATGTCTGTGCATTTTAAGGGCTGTGCCTGTTCTCTCTGTGCAGTCAAGCCAACCCAGGCCTAGTATCCACAAGCTGATACTATTACCAGTTTGAAAGATTAAGCGGGTTTACATTCTAGTTTTTTTGCTAATTTTGACTTTTTTTTTTAATTTCTTGTTATTTGACAAAAGTAAGGTAACTCATTTCTGTTTTTCAGAAAGCCCAGCAGGGCTGCTATTCACATCCGGTTTTGAGGGTACCAATGAAGCAGGAGTTATTCAAAGTAAAACCTTAAGGAAGAGACATAAAAGTGCTGTGGAACCTGACCTAAAACAGATGGCATGGAGAAGCAGGAACCGTAATCTGAGTGGAGATGCCCTGATGGGGCTCATGATAAATAGAATTAACCAGAATGCGAGCCCTGGAGACATTGTGGAAAAATTAGGAGCTGATGCAAAAATACTATCTAATGTATTCCAGAAAAGCATACGGCCGAATAGTCTTGACATCAGGAAGTCATCTTTAGGGTTTGAGAGAGAGAGTATGGAGAAGGAATCTAGTGATGAAGATGCACCTTTCTATGGCAGTTTTGCAGATAAAACAGAGTCTCCTGTTATCTTTGATTTAGAAGACTTAGATGCTGAACCTGACACAGCTAAAACAGTAAAGTCGTCTAATGAAAAGCCTAAGATGTTACAGCGTAATAGTAGCTTTCTAATAAAACCAATTGAAAAAACAGATGTGGAAACTGGATTTGATCCCCTCTCGCTGCTGGTTGCTGAGACAGAGCAACAGAAAGATGATGATGAAGACGATGATGACAAAAGTGTTTCAACGCCATCTGCAAGGCGGGATTTAGCTGAAGAAATAGTGATGTACATGAACAACATGAGCAGCCCTTTGACAAGCCGTGCACCAAGCATTGATTTGCAAAAAACATACGATGACAAAAATGTTAGTAAAAAGAGTCCAACAGTCACCCAGCCATGCAGAAGATCCAGCCTTCCCCCATATTCTCCCAGGCCAATGCGTCTTATCAAATCCAAAAGTTACCACATAAAAAATGAAGAAAGGCCAAGGAACAGGCTTTGGTCCTCTCCATCTTACAGTCCAGCAAGGGAACAGTCACAGGACATGGCTGGTGCATTAACTCTAGCGTCTCCACCTTCATTCAACTTAGATACACTACTAACACCTACATTTGATGTTCTGAAAAGCAGCATGTTTTCTGCTGGGAAAGGCGTTGCAGAGAAGGCTAGCAAGTGGTATTCAAAGTTTACTACGTATGCTGCATCCTCAAAGGTAAACTTTCACAATTACTTTGAGATTTTTCAAAAGATACATTTCTATGAAGAAAGGTCATAATTCTGTAGAGGCTGAAACACTGAACCTTGTGTGTGGAAAAGGCCTAGTTGGCTGACATACATCAAGGCAGAATATATGCACAGCATCCATTAGTGATGAAATGGGATTTCCCAGAACCTGATTTACTGTACTGGATCACAGCATTCTTCAATTAAATGCAGTGATTGACATTTTCAAAGCAATTGAAGGTCCTAGAAAGTTTGACAAGAAAGTCAACGGCAACTACAGATTCAGTGTGTATTCAAGTGATTATAGTATTAGCAGTACTAGTTTCTTACTTCCTGCACCAGAAGTTTCTGGGGATGCAATATAGATAGCATGTTGTGCCCTGATGTGGGAGCAGATTGGATAACTCTTGTCAATTAGGAAGCAATACTGATGGATTTGGAAGGGCATCTTATTCGTTCAGCTAACAGCATGGTGTCTTTAAGAGGGTTGCTTGGCATATGAGGGGGAATGTAATGTGAAGAAAAATAGGGGATTCTTGACCATTTTCATTTAGGCACAAGCACAGAAAAAATTTTGGTGGCCATTGCTCCCAACAGATATTTTTCCTCTATAGTGTAAATCTTTTTACTAATGATATTTGGGAACTAGATGTGTGTGTTTTCCAGTACTAGACTAGAATACGTGCAGCTTTTATTTAACATACGTCTTTATGGAGGATAGTGATTACTCCAACTAGGAAAAGATTCTTTGGACTTTACTTTAGAGAAGTAAATGAAAGCTTGTCCATCATAAGCGAGAAATTCTCAGATAAATGCAACTTAACTTTGAAATGTACATTTCGTGTATGTACGGTATTACAGCTACTAGACCCTTTACTTTTTATATAAACTCTCTTAAATACTGTGCACCTGGGAAAATGCTTTTTCAAATAGTCTGAATGATGCAGTATTTTTTATGTAGCAAATATCTTTTTGTATATGTTCATTTAATAGATACTTCTATGTCTTTAAATGAACAAAAACAATTTGAAGAAAAATTGTTCCAGCGTTAATTTGAAAAATGGAAGTGCTCTTATATTCAGTGATTAGCTGATCTAAAGCTGTGTCTGCATCAGAATTGTTTTGTTTGAATTCCCACCAATGCTGCCACTGGTTCAACTTGTATCAATCATAGAAACAGTGAAAATGCTAGTGTAGACAGGCTCCCAGTGCATGTTGGGGATCTAATCCAAGGATTTTTTTAAAAGGAGCCCATAGAGATCTACTGAATAATGACTGACTAATTTTTTTATACATATACAGAGTCTCAATACAAATCTGAGGCGAACTATCTATCAGGGAGAAATACTTGGGTGTCCAACTTCTCAAAATAAAAATGTTGTTTTTATCTTTCAGAAATGTTTCCATTTGCCTTTAATTTTCTGAGCATAGAAAATAACAATATCACTGTTTCTTTGTAGGATCAAAATTCAGACCGAGCAAGTGTTTCATCTCTTGGAATTCTGGATTCAGAATCTACCTCTCTAACTGATGAAGATGTCTGCAATGACTTTGAAGGTACTTCTCCTCCTCAAGAGAACAATGACACATCGGTAATTAAGGGAATTGGTCTAAGTAGGACAAGCCTAGAAAGTTCAGCTTCTCATGATGGCTCATCCAAGCAATTCTATCACTGTGGTAAGAGGTTTTTTTATAATTTCATTAAATTTGCAATCCCTTGCTCAAAACTATAGTGTTGAAAGCTGTGGCATCTCTTCATAATTTTAGTAAATAATTTGGGATCACAGTAGATACATTAGCCTTTTTTGTGAGGGGAAGCAAATGTATGCAAACTGCTACCTCACTGCATGCATGTCCCCACCCGTGTGTGTGTTTTCTTATTGCAGCTCCTTGGGAAAGGGACCATCTTTTTGTTCCATGTTTACACAGCGCCTAGTACAATGGGGTTCTGATCCATGACTAGGGAGTACAAATAGTAATAATAATAATGATATTCTCATGAACCTCTATATTCCACCTCATTGTTCCTGGAATTGATCTTGTCTATTAGCCATTGAAGATATTGGAGCCATACAACTGCACTTTTCGGCTAAGAGAGGGTTATATAACCTGCAAATGTCTGTCACAAGGCTTATTGTTTGGTAGCTCATTTTATTGTTCCTGGCTTTTTTGTTTTTCTTCTTAATAGTAATAATAAAAATCCTTAGGACAGTGGTTCCCAAACTTTAACAGCCTGTGAACCCCTTTCACTAAAATGTCAAGTCTCATGAACCCTCTCCTAAAAATGAATATTTCCAGGGATTTTCTCTTTTACCTGAGCATAAATTATAAAAGCAGCAATCTTGGAAATATAAAATTTGTTTTTGACATGCTTATTACACACTATTTATTATTAAGTATTATTTATCATTACAGAATTTTTATTACATTATGAAAACAGCAACACTCTTCCAAGATCTCACTTTCGTAGCTTGTATATCTTTGAATAAGACAAGGCTCCTATGTTTCATCAAGGAGTATCAGATGTGAAACAGCAGGAAGGTATTTTTGAAGCCAACTCAAAGAGTTCCTCCTACTCAAGCATTCAGGTCTTGAGCAGTCTAGGCAAACAACGCACATTACAACAAAGCTTAAATGTATTCTTCATAATAATTTTAAAACAACACTAGCTGCCTATTTAATTTTAAAAACAGCAAAAAAAATCCACCGCCCTTTCCATTTCTTATAAGAAGTCTTGAAATTTGACTCTCCTCAGTGTAACAGATAGGCTTGTTTTGATCTGCTTAGCTCTTGGAAGTTCAGGGGCTGCGGGCTGCTGGCCCCATGCTGCCCAAGATCCCTAGGGACAGCTCTGTCCGCCATTAGGGAATTTTTACCCGAGAACCCCCTGTAACATTTTGCGAACCCCCAGGGGTTCACAAACCCCAGTTTGGGAACCACTGCCATAGTAAAAGGAACATTGTGTTTCCATGTAGAGAACAAGACAGGCATTTTACTGAATTGTCTCTAATCTTTAGAGGAGATTAAATGGTTGTTTTTTTGTGTTACATACAGATTTCTGCATAAATGTCATGATAGAGTACCCCATTTTAACCACAGTCAAATTGAGAGGAAGCATGGTTTAGTGAGGAAAGTATGGGACTGGGAGTCAGAGCTAGGTTCTCTTTGGGGCCATGCCACAGACTGATTTTGAGCAAGTCATTTAGTATCACCTTTTTTTTTTTCCCCCCTGAAAAAAAAATTCCATCATTTAACCTCTTATGGTGAGAAATGTCTGTGTCTCTCTGGACAACAGACAGTAGGAGAACTTCAAATATCTTTCACAGAGCCCTGCAGCTGGTCTCACAGGAATGGACCCAGGGGACAGAATTTCATTTCTGCTGCTGGAGTGGGGAGTGTTTCTGGAGTGGTGGTGTGTGAATATGGGGCAAGTTAGGGGACTGGAGCATGGAAGGGAAATGGGTTTATAGGAAGAATTAATTTCTTGTTTGAGGTAAGGAGTTCAGCATGGTATTATTATTATTATTATTTTATTATAACTGTTTGTTTGGAGTAGAGTCTGTGCATGGATGACAGGCATACCAAGGTTGGGGGAGGTGAAAGTTGCATGGCATACTCTGAGGGGTTATTTGGGTTCTATCAGGAGTGACTGTGCTGGGCTTTTTTTTAGTAAGAATTGAAAGAAAATGCATTTGGACCAAAACAATTTTAACCTCTTCCTGCTCTATCTTCCCTGTATGTGCATGTGAAGGCATGCACACGTACGTTGTCATTAGTAATGGTCAAGTTATCCCTTAGTGAAATATCAGTGTGTTTTCTGTTTGTTTGGTATGAGAGAGATTTTAATCACCTGTACTTCATCTGTAATGGTGGTTCTGTCTAGCTGATTCTGTAGCGGAATCTTTCATCCCTCCTTAGCTTTGATTCGTGCAGGAACCATATGAATTGCTTCATCAGAACCTGTTCCTAGCTATTAGCATGTTCCTGTCACAGAATCTACATATACTGGTTTTCCGTGCTTGGCAGGTCACCGCTATCTCTGTTGTTGGCACCAGGCAGCAGCCTCAGGCCCTGTGTTAGCAACTCATTTTGTTCCAGGCCATCTCCAGCATAATAACTGACGTGCTGTAGCTCCCTAAATATACTTTACTATGTAAAGTCACTTAGTCAAAGACCAGTGTTGATTCTAATGTAAATTTATATTATGTAGTAACAAATACTTCCTTTTATTTGTTTATCATCAATTAATAGGTTCCCTTTCAAAGTTCCCCTTGCCTGACAAATCAGAGTTGATGTCGTCTTGCAGCACAAGTAGCACCAGTGTGTTTCAGAACTATGCTATGGAGGTATAGTATGATATGTCTTGCTGTAGCATCTTAATTTGGATAGAAAAGAAACAACTTTTCTTTATGTATTTCTTAGACATATTCCAGATAAAGACAAAAGAACATATTCCAAGTAAAAATGAGATGCCACTTTAAACTCGGTTAAAACTCCAAGTTAAAGACTCAGAATAGTAGAAATCAGTAAATAGGTGAATGCTCCTGCTCTAAAAATGTCTTGATTATTCTTGCAATCCCTTAGTTTAGAATAAGGCTAGAATTTTCAAAGGATCCTGAGGAAGTTATTTGCCATGGGAATTGGAAATCTAAAAGAAACAGTAACACATCTTAAACAACTCTGTCAATTTAAAAATTATACTTTTTTTTTTTTAACGGTAACTGTGATTAATTTTAGTTTCTTCCTTGGGTCTTTCTCCACACAGAGCCTGCTGTGGGGTGTGTGTGTGCCCCATGCACATAAGCCTGGAACCTTTTAGCCAGCAGTGACTGTTGGGGCCGCACACGCATCCTTCGCTCCCTCGCACCTCCTGTAGGGAAGGTATGAAGGCGAAGCAGCCCCAACAGTCAGTCAGTTTTCTTGCTGCCCATGGTAATTTGTCGCCGCCCAAAGTGTCTTAAGATTTCCTACTCATTCACACCTCCTCCCTCTTGAGTTAGGACACGCTTTACTGGGGCTCAGTTGACATCTGTAGCTTGCTTTAGGGGAAACCCTATTTCTCAGATCTGTGGGATGACTACTTGGAATTTAGTTCATACATTTACCAAACACTGCTCCATTGTGGCAGCTTCTAGATCTATTTGGCAGGGATGTCATAAAGTTGTTATTTAGATAGGACTCCTGTCACCCACTTCTCTGAGAGGTAAGTGCTAGTCAGTCACTTACCATGCAATCTTTGTGGACACATGCTCAAAGAAGATGATTATTTCCCTTACAGTAGCTGGAGTTCTTTGAGAGCCTTTTAGTCTATGCAGATCTCACAACCCACCCACCCTCCTTCCCCACTGATATGGGGCCTTTATTTGGATTCTGTATTAGTGAAGGAACTGAGTGGTAATTAAGGCTGATGCACCATTTATACCTTGGGGCACAAGGATGTGCAGAGAGCATGTGCAGCCCCCACATACACTGCTGGCTAAAATGTTCCAGGTTTGCACAGATGGGTGCACACACTTACAGTAGCATTCACGTGGCCAATAATCCCTTCAGTAACTGGAGTTCTTTCAGATAAGTAACTTCTCTTTATTGATGTTGAAAGAATATTTAAGATGTGATTTATTTTTACCTCTAATGCTGTTTATGTGCTTTTTGCATTTTACTGAATTTGGACAATGAAAATAGACTTGTTAGTTTCCTCTGTTCAATTAGATTTTAGTTCTCATGTACTAGCCATCATTACAGAAGAGTGCTTAAATTCAAGCAGTTATTTATTTATTTTTTTTACTATTAGGGTGTTTGGGTTTCTGGTTTGGTTAAAAAATCGTAGATTTTAGGCCTAAACAACTTACAATGTCCCTTTGGCAAACTGATAACAAAGCCCACATTATTATTCTAGATACATCAGTGTTTGTAAGTTTTGAGCTATCCTGGTAGACCAGTAAGAAGGGAAGCCAACCAATTCAGCTACAATGTATTTGTGTACTGCATGAGCAAATTAATTTAGTTCCTAATCTGTTTATATTAGCCCCTGATCTGTTTACATCACAATAGATCTGAGTCTTCACAAACTCATTCTTGCAGGTAATTAATTCCTCTGAGATATATCGTTCATTCCATCATTCACTTCTGTTTCACCCTAAGACACAAATAGATCCTTGGAAGCATCGACTGAACACTAATGTACTTTGGATTGAAGCTTACTATTGAAGTATTGAAATACATAAATTCAGGCCAAAAAGTTCAATCATGAGTGCTTAAAGTTAGGCAATTACTTTATTTTTAGGTGTCTAGATACAGATTTAGGTACTAAGCTTTTTGGCACCTAAGCATGAAAATTTTGGCCTTAGTCTGTTCTCGTCTATGCATTTTCTTTGTAACAAAGAGCAAAGAGGTTCTGAAGCCCCTATAGAACTCCTCTTAATTAAGTACTATATACAGGTACTCATCTCAAGCTGTTCGCGATGTCGAACTTGTGACTGTCTGGTTCATGATGAAGAAATTATGGCAGGATGGACTGCAGATGATTCAAATCTCAATACCACATGTCCCTTCTGTGGCAACCTATTCCTGCCCTTTTTGAATATTGAAATCCGAGATCTGCGGCGACCTGGGCGGTAATTTATTATATGATTTCTCGCTCAAGGTTTTATATGCTCAAATTTTAATTTTTTAAGACTTTCTTACATTACATTAATACTTCATTTTCTCATAGGTACTTTCTGAAGTCCAGTCCATCTACGGAGAATATGCAGCTTCCCTCACCTTTTTCAAATCAGACAGGAAAGTCCTGTATCTCTACTCCCACATCATGTCTTGCTACATCTGTAATGCCTGTTCAAGATGATTTTAATTCAAAATGGTAAATGTGCATTTTCTATTGACTGATACTTTTACCTGAAATAATTCGGGGGCATGTGTAAATTCATAACTAATGGAAAGAAATTGTATTACAAAGAGATTAAAATGTGAAAAGATACAAGAAAAGTCTGTTTAACATGAGGACCTCCGTACTATTCCTCACTGCCCCATGTGAGCTGGACATTTGGCAGATGAGCTGGGTTAACTGTTTCCATTCCCTCCCTATAGCAGAAAGTCACTGACAACATCCATAATCCTGCATCATTAGCTTTAGTCCCTGACTGGGGCCCTTGTCCATCATGGTTTTCTCATACCATGTTACTGTACAAAAAGCATATTTCTTCTTATGGTGTTTCTGTTCTTTGCAAGGAGAGAGTCGCTTCCCTGTGACATGGGCAGTGTGGTTGGCTGGGTGGAGTCTGAGGTGCCACTTTGGGTCTGGGGTTCTCAGTCATAATGAGGGTCAAGATTCAATGAGTAGTGGGCCACTTAAGTTTTTGTTTTACATCTTTGCCTATTTAACTCCCAGTATGTATGAACACTAAAAGAACAATGTGAAAGCTGGTCTTGTTTGTAACCATATCTTTTCCAGCAAATCTAAGCAGCAAGACAACTCTTGTGCCAGAGGTATCCAAATCCCTTCAGGAAGAAGACAAAATATTGCTGGGTCAGAGTGTCCCAGTCACGCTATAGCAAGAAGTGTCAGTACTTATGGCCCACTGGAAGAGGATGAGAAGGGAAGCCGGAAGCTCAGCCATATTGTTCCCACTGGCAGCCTGCCCACCACTTTGCAAGGAACAACAGTGTGTAGTGGTTTGTTTCTAATTTAAGCAACAGTGTTTTAAATATGCAGTAGACTTGAGCATGCAGAGGAGTAGTAGTGTCATCTGATATCACCTTCCCAAGTTAAAAGCAGAAATAGAGCTCATGATTTTAATTTGAACTAAAATTAATTTCAGTGTGTAGACTTTGGTATTCCTGGAATGGAATAGTTAACATTCACAAGATTTTTTATTTATTTTTTTTATGAAGAGAGCTACATTTCATATAATTTATTTTCTTCCTTTTTTTTACAATAGGATTCTTTGGGACTAGAATGGCGTTTATGTAGTCCTGACCCCATCACTGTTCCTTACCTAAGTCCTCTAGTGGTATGGAAAGAGCTTGAAAGCTTGCTTGAAAATGAAGGGGATCGTGTGATAACAGTGGCAGATTTTGTAGACCATCATCCTATCGTGTTTTGGAATCTAGTGTGGTATTTCAGACGTCTGGACTTGCCCAGTAACTTACCAGGACTAATACTTTCTTCTGAGCACTGTAATAAAAACTCAAAGGTATGGAAAAAGATAAGGCAGTATTGAATGATGAAGACTTGAATGTTTGTCTTTCAGTGATTGATCTGATTCTACAGTCCTTTTGCGGAAATAGCTCTTGTGCAAGTGCTTACAACTAAGTGGGGCCAATCCTCAGCTAGTGTAAATTGTTATAACTCCATTTACTTGAATTGGCCCAGTGTATTTCCATACCTTAACGCTTGAACTTAGACCAAGTGGTGCCTGTGCTGGGTGTAGTACGCTACTGGTGGCAGGCTCAGTGAAGTTTGGTGTGCTGTTCCAGCTACAAGGGACTTCACAACTCACATTTTTTACTTTATTATTTCATGGCAAACAAACAAAAAAAAGGGAGCTGAATGGACTAGAGGGTGTGTAGGTGTTTGATTGTAGAAAGATGAGGAGGAGAAGATCCTTTAGGCCTTGTTTTCAGAGCCCTGGGCTTTCATCATTACCAGGATCCAGACTATAATGGGAAATAGTGGTTTTGTGGCTTAGGTTAAAGCTGTTATCCTCTAATCTACTGGTCTGATGTATATCAGTTAAACTGTGAGAGTCAGCTGTTATAACCGTCCATAAACTACCTCTGTATTCAAACGCTTAATCTTCCTATTCAGATTCCACGAAACTGTATGTCAGAGGACAGTAAATATGTTCTCATTCAGATGCTATGGGACAATATGAAGTTGCATCAGGATCCAGGACAGCCCCTATATATTCTGTGGAATGCACAGAGTAAGTTGTCTATTTAAAAACCAAAGTAGCTTTGATTTTCAGCAACTAAAAACATATTTTGAAAAGAGATCTTTTTTCATTTTAGTTATCCTATATAGATATACAATTGCTTTTTTGATCAAACCACTTTCTTTGTCTTGCAGGTCAAAATCGTACTCTTTTGTTTGAGAGTGAGTGTTATGTTTGTTGCTATTGCTAACTTTTTTGTGATATTTATTTATTTGGTGTGTGTGTGTTTTACAAGTAGATTTTAGCTTCCAGCATACTGCTTCAACAAGTTTTGTTTTCCAGTATAAGTAGGCCACCATTTCTTGTCAGTGTTTTCTTTATGGGAGAGAGAGGAATAGAAGGATTGTGCTTGGTGGTTCACAAAACTTATACAGTAGTTTGTACAAAACATTTCAATAAATCCATCCATTTAGCCTATTTTCTTATTTTAGAATTTTTTTTTAAACTAAGTACTTGAATGCTACTAGAAGACCTGCAAAGGTCAGTAGGCCCATTTATGGCTGTTTATTTGTGCTTGTCTCATATATTCCTGTTCTCCTTCTTTACCCTGATGCTGTTCTGACTTGATGCTTATTTATTTATTTTTTTTGGTAACGTATTGAGTGTATCCACATTTTTATAGCCTTCCATTGTTTTTGGTTTTCTCATACCATTCTGCTTACAAAAAGCACATTTCTTCTTACGGTGTTTCTGTTCTTTGGCAGCCCAAAAGTATCCAGTGGTCCATTTATTGCAAAAAGATGATGACTCCTTTAACCAGGAGCTCTTGAGAAGCATGGTGAAAAGTATTAAGATGAATGATGTCTATGGACCAATGAGTCAAATCTTAGAGCAATTGAACAAATGGCCACAGATTAAAAGACAGAGGTAGGAATACTCGTGTATCAAATTGAAGCAAGCTTTTGCAATGAGCGTGGTATCGCAGTATGAATAGTATGTTCAGAGGTTTACAACCTTTTCAAGGTGTTCAGCAATGTTCTCCCAAGAGTATCTTCTAAATATGGTCAATGTTTTTAAAAAAATGATTATTGCAAAAGCTTTATTTTAAAAACCCTTCATTTTTTAAATTTCATTCCAAATTTTCCAGTAATTTGTTGGCTGGTTGGGTTATGGTTTGTTTGGTTGGTTTTTGTTTGGGGGTTGAGGGTGGTTTGTGGGGGGGGGTTTGACAAAATTCAAGAATTTTTGTTTTGCTTTGATTTTTATTTTCATTTTGAGGTGGGTTTTTCCTCACTTTCTTTTATTCCCCCTTTATTTATTTATTTGTTTGTTTATTTACTTCCCATTTTTTGTATTCTTAAGGTGTAGAAAACGTTACTTAATTCAACCTTTTAAACTTTTTTCCTTCACTTTTCTAGTGGAAAAAGGGGGAAAAGGTTAAAAAAGTGAGAGAAGAGGAAAGGGGGGGGGGAGAAATGAGATTTTGTTTTGTTTAGAAAAAATGTTGACATTTCTAGAGAATCAAAATGTTTCCATGGAAAATCTTTAATTCTCTCAAAAAATCTCACTTTTCTTCAGAAAGAAGTTTGTGACAAAAAAAATTTTTTTACCGTCTCTAATATCTTTTATCACTGGTATATTTTGTGTCTGTCCCATATGTGCATGTTCCAGTTAGAGCCTGATCCAGACTCCACTGACTTCATCGGGAGTTGGATCAGGCCCTTGGCCTATAAACTCCTAGGTAAAGGGACATTGTAATTTTCCATGTTTGAGCACCAAACACAATATAGGGGCTCAACAAAGAATGATTTTCAAGGTGGCATTTTTTTCAACCATGTGGTAAGATAAGTACTGTTTGTTTACTTATGTTTTGGCTTGATTTTTGAATTGTCTGTAGTATTGATTTCAAATGGTACCATCTTTCAGAATTAAAATTAATGACTTGTTTTTTTTTACATTTTTAGAAGCCTCTATAGAGAAATATTATTTCTTTCACTTGTTGCTCTAGGCAGAGAGAACATTGATATAGGTAAGATATAAACTGTATTTAGGTAAATGTAGATTAATGGTTTATACAAACCATTATTTCAGCTTTCAAGGAGACAATATCTATTTTGGTATATTTGAATGTGTGCAATGTTAATATGCTGTGTGTGTGTGTACTGTTACAAGGATTCTTCAGCTGTTTCATGAAAATAGGCACAACTATACTTTTGGCATAGGGTGGCCACCCGTCCAGGTTTTGGCTTCCATGTCTGGGTGTGATTTAGGGTTGCAAGGTGCCTGGTTTTCTACCAGAAACTCCAGTCAAATAGGGGACCTGGCAACGCTAAATAGTACCCAAACCAAAAGTCCGGTTATCACGGGGCATGGGGAAGTGCTGGGTCATTAACCCATGCCAGCCCCTGCTCAGCTGGGGCCACCTCCTACCTGCAGGCAGGCTCCTTGAGAGGAAGCAGCAAGTGACAGGGAGTGAGGAGGAAAAGGAGAGAGCGATGGGGCAGGGAGGAGCGAGAGATGGAGCAAGGCCTTGGGGAAAGAGGTGGGGCCTAAGGGATCTGGTTACCAGCAACTAAAAAGGTGGTAACCTTATTTTAGCATCTGTATAAGTATGGTACAATACGTAGACTTTCTTTTTCTTTCTGCAGATGCTTTTGACAGAGAGTACAAAATGGCCTATGATCGTCTCACAGCTAATCAGGTCAAGAGCACTCATAACTGCGATAGACCTCCAAGTACTGGAGTGATGGAGTGCCGAAAGATTTTTGGAGAACCATATCTTTAAAATATATATATATATATATATATATATATATATATATATATATATATATATATATATATATATATATATATATATATATATAGTAATGAATTGTATACATGTGTAAAGTCACAAAGAACATCTCGGTCTTCAGTGTTTGAAAACATATTTACAAATGTTCTGTGTCAGAAAACTGGAACAAATTGGGCCTATGTACAGTTACAGAAATGGACAATGAACAAAGAAGGGGCCAATACTACTTTCCTCTCCTTGCTTCTCTCTGCAAATCATTTTGTGGAGTCGAGGACCCTCAACGAAATGAGTTCTCTAACGAAGGACAACATTGTACAGTCCTTTAAAGAAAACTTGGGAGAGGCAGACAAAAATGATGCACTGAAACTAGCAAGAGTGAAGTAAATTCTGCAAATCTGTTTACATGGAGTATTCAAAATGTTACGAAGAGCATACAAAATTGTATTATACATATTTTAAATTGTTTATAGTAAGTTGATTTTTTTTTAATTAATTACTCTAGTGAATTTTAATGAACTTATTGCATAAGCAATACAGTGCTCTTTTTTTTCTGCTATTTATAGTAACTGGTCCAATTAGGTTTTGAAAAAATAATTTGTTTTTGAAGTGGTCTATAATTTCAGCACTGTCCTAGGTAACATTCTGGGGCCAGTATTTTTCTTGCACACACAGAATTACGTACTACCACTGCAATCAGATGAAAAGTGTGGCAAACGTGTAAAAATATGGTTATTAACACTCTGACCCTATAGTATCTTTCTTTCTGTAGAAGTCCCCCACAAAATTCTGTAATACATTGATGGATCCCCCAGTTTACTTTAAGGCAGTCCAATGCTTTTTAGCTGTTGGCATTCACTAATTTAATGTATCTATGGATATATATTACAAGATGTATAGCAAATAGCTTACAAAAATAGATCCACATAAAATGTATAGTGTACAGTCCTGTATATGGAGGTGTAGGTATGTTTGTAAATGCCCTAAACATGGCACTTAATTCATTGTGGTCCAAAGTTACTCTTTTTAAAAAAAAAAATGGATATGGCAGATATGCTACATGAAATATATAGGGAATTTAATCCATTGGGATATGCTGTATGTAATAAGGTATATTTGGAATGGCTGATCTTATATTTCACAGGCAACACAGTAACTTCGGCTCTGTAAAGAAAATAGTGCTGCATAACTCTCCACCTTGGAGTCGTGACTTCTGGCTCATGCTTTGAAGTTCTAGAAATTTCAGAAAATGTTACGCACTCATTCACAGCAGCTACACACCAGAAAGCAGGTTTTATCTATAAAGTATCAGAGGTTCTATGTGCAAGTTCTTTTTCCTACCACCCTGCAGTGTTGGAGGTGGAGAAGATACTCTCAATCTTTGAGAGACAGGTTTCGGTTTGCTTGCCTGCAGACTTCTCTCAATCTTTCTAATTTCCAAGAGCAATCCTACCGTGATATTTACCTAGATGGAAAAGATAAATATACCTTTTTATGGGAGTTTTCTGCATAGCCCAGACACTCTCACCTGCCATCTTGTGAAAGTTAATGAGGGGCAGTGAGGACTCCATCCTCTTTCCACTGAAGTAAATTGAAAAATTCTATTGACATTATTATTATTATTGAATGGAAATGTGATTAGACCTTTAGAGGGTTATTTCAAAGCACCTACCAATCCCTCTTCAAAAGAGTAAGGGGATGCTGCCCTAAGCAGAATGTTTGTTTTAAAATGTCAAGAGCTGCAGTTTACTCTTAATGTTACATGCAAAATACATCTTGACCCACGTTTGGTCTTTCTGGATATAGCTTTCATTGAATAATACCTCTTTTCTAAGATGCTGCTAATTATGTAGCTATTTTTTTCTTTAGGTGGAGATAGTAACGTTACATTTACCACCGGTGTTCACATTCTTAATTATTTTAAACATTTGTGAGGCTTTATTTTGTAGTGGCCACATTTTCTGAAAAGTATTCCTCCCTGATGATGTAAAATTACCCTATTAATCATCAGTTACCCTACATGATAAATACGCTGCCAACATGCTCAACTCAGTTGTCAAAACCAGCGTGCAGAATACATGGTCATTACTTTTGAACTTACTCATTGTAAGTACCTAGTAACATGTATGGTCTGCATGCTCTGCTGTAGCTACATTGTATTTACCAAGTAAAAGTTACCTGCAATAGTTGCCATGTATGTAAATAACTACCTACATATTTGTGCTGTGTATAATACAGTGTTATACCACTTTCTTTAAATCCTATTTCCTACTACAGTTACTACTTGATAATCGCCATTCTATAGTACCTAATAGCCATGAAGGAGAACAAGCTGTTTCTCCAGAGCTGTCATTGGTGTTACAGAGGTACTTGGAAAGCTATGAGGCAGGCTTCATGTTCTAGATTGAGCAGTTAACCTGTACTGGCACAAGTATCTGAGTCTGGGCTCTAAACCAAGTCTCATTTGATGACATTACATTGCAACTATGCACTTGTGCTAGCACAGAATATCAACATCTTTAATACATAGCTCAATCCTGTAGCCCAGCTTGCTTATGAGTACTTTCTACCACCTTAACTGTAGAAGATCAAACAAGTTTGCCAGCTTATGCAGGTATGAAAAGTTCCTTCAGTATTATATTGAAAGCACATAATGTACCATAAAAATATTGAATATGTCTCTTTATTTCAGGCAAGCAATTTTAGTGTGCCCTTGCCCTCTTAAAGGTTGCTGATGTTTAGTTGTGCTTGCTTTACATGAATATATCATGTAGTTTTTATTTATCAAATGAAATCACTGTACACTTAACTTTTAAATACTCCTTTCGCAAAACCTGTTGCAAGTCAGTCAACTGTGGAAACATTATAATATAAGAAGGGCCATATTGGGTTAGACCAGTGGTCCGTCTAGCCAAGTATGCTGTCTTGTGACAGTGGCCAATGCCAGATGCTTCAAAAGCAATAAACAGAATGGGGCAATTATCAAGTGATCCATCCTCTGTCATCCAGGCCCAGTTTATGGCAGTCAAAGATTTAGGGACATCCAGTGTTTGGGGTTGCTTCCCTGACCACTTTGGCTAATAGGTCCATCAATGGCTATCTTCCATGAACTTACCTGATTCTTTTTTTTTAGCTCAGTTATAGTTTTAACTTTTGGCCATCACAATATACCCTGGCAACAGGTTCTACAGGTTGACTGTGTATTGTGTGAAGAAGTACTTCCTTTTGTTTGTTTTCAACCTGCTGTCTATTAATTTTATTAGATGACTTTGGGTTCTTATGTTTTATGTGAAGGGGTAAATAACACTTCCTTATTCATTTTCTCCACCCCATTCATGATTTTCTAGCCCTCTATCAGATCCCCCTTAGTCATCTCTTTTTTTCCCAACCTAAAGAGTCCCAGAGTTTTCCATCTCTCCTCCTATGGAAGCTGTTCCGTACGATTAATCATTTTGTTGCCCCCCCCCTTTTTTTTTCCCATTCCTAATGTATCTTTTTGAGCTGGGATGACCAGACCTGCAGGCAGTATTCAAGGTGTGGGCGTGCCATGGATTTATATAGCGGCATTATGATATTTTTATCTTATTATCTATCCCTTTCCTAATGGCTCCTAACGTTAGTTTTTTCAACTGCTTCTCACATTGAGTAGATATTTTTAGAGAATGATCCATAATGGCTCCAAGATCTCTTTCATGAGTGGTTAACAGCTAATTTAGACCCCATCATTTTATATGCAGAGTTGGGATTATGTTTTCCAATGTGCATTGCTTTGCATTTAGCAACATTGACTCTCACCTGCCATTTTGTTCCTAGTCACCCAGTTTTGTGAGATCCCTTTGTAGCTCTTCGCAGTCTGCTTGGGACTTAACTATCTTGAGTAATTTTGTATCCTCTACAAACCTTGCCACCTCATTATTTATCCCTTTTTCCAGATCATTTGTGAAATATAAAATATCTCAGAAACTGAGATATTTTTAGATGAATTAGAAATTCTCATTCGGATTGTTATGTGGTGGTCAGAATGCAGATCCTGAAGGTAGAACGTTTTTAAGCATCATACAATCCAATATTAAAATAATTTTCAGCCTTCACTGTCCTTTGTTAAAAAAGCATTTTGATTATGTTTTCCAGTACTGCTAGGATGAATGTTTTCTAGTACTTCTGGAATATAATTTCAATTTTAAAAATTGTAAAATATTGTGTGTACTATATAGTGCTTCTTTCCATTAACTTTAAATAAGTGTTTTACATTTCAGTGCAATATATACCATGCTTTTCTCTTGTTCCACCATAGCAGCAGAGGGGGAAAAATACTGTTAGAGATGGAATAATGAGATGCTATTACAGTGGTTCTCAAACTTTTGTACTGGTGACCCCTTTAACATAACAAGCCTCTGAGTGCGACACACACCCCGCCCCCATAAATCAAAAACACTTTTTAATATGTTTAATACCATTATAAATGCTGGAGGCAAAGTGATGTTTGGGGTGGAGGCTGACAGCTCATGACCCCCCAAGTAATAACCTCGTGACCCCATGAGGGGTCCCGACCCCCGGTTTGAGAACCCCTGTGCTATTAGAAGTGGAAATTTTTCTCTGTTACTGTTAAATACTGCCCACTGCCGTTAGGTTTGCTCTTGGTACAGTTATGATAAAATGATTTTCTTAAATTTCCACGGACAAATGAAATAATTTCTACCCCCAAAGAGAGACAGGAACAATTTCTGCATGTAAAATCTTTGTATAACAAATGGAAGGTACAAGTTTTAATTTCAGAGAAGGCGTATCTCTAGATATTATAATGTTCTCATCTGGATTTTAAAATGGTACTTTGTTTGCAAACAGCACTTTTTAAATGAATGGTTGTAGATTTGTAAATATGTAACGTTTAAATTTTATTTACCAAAAAACATCGGTTTGGATGTTTATTTTGTTTTGTAATTCATTTAAAATATATAGGTCACTGTTCACAATGATAAACTTTTTGTCTCATCCAAAAGAATAAAAGTTCAAAGTTTTACAAGTAAATAAAAAGCTAAAGTTCTCAGTATGGTTATGCTCATTTAAATTTTATTAAATGGTTTAAAAATGACAGAAGCATCTATAGTTTCTCATGATTTTGCTGGTTTAATTGAGGCATTGGTAACCTTAAACCATACAGGCTAATTGATAATGGTGGATGACAATTAGCATTTCTTCATGTTACACAATTATGCAAAACACATTAGTGCTAACAGGAGTTGAATACAATCACTTTCAGGGGATGAAAAGCAATATAAGATCATTTCAGCTTCCTCTTTTTATAACAGTTTCACTTCCTGTTTTCTTTACTTACCTTTTACTGATTTGCAGTGTGCTCTCCTAGGGCTGGTTTTCCCCGGGGGGGGGGGGGGCGGTATCGATCTAAGATACGCAACTTCAGCTACATGAATAGCGTAGCTGAAGTTGAAGTATCTGAGATCGATTTACCTTGGGTCCTCACAGCACGGGATCGACGTCCGCGGCTCCCCGGTGGTGTTCCGGAGTCGACGGGAGCGTGTTCGGGGAGCGATATATCACGTCTAGATACGGCGGGTAGTCTGGACGTACCCCTAGTCCCCAAATCCTGCAAAGCAAACTACCAATGGACTCTTAGGTCCACATGGAGTCCCTCTGGACTTCACCATGAGTTTAGGGATCACATTGCAGAATTAGATGCCTATTTATAATGGGGCAGAGTGGATATCCTTCAGGATTGCTGTGTAATTGGTAAATGCTTTTCCCACTGAGCACAGAAATCAGTTTATTGTTCTTTCTCCAGACTTTAGGGTGAAATTCCCCTCTGTTTAGAGGGACCAACTCAAGGCCTGTTCAACACTTACATCCCACTTAAGCCCTATTTTGGGGGTGTAAGAAAATCAACATTGGCTCTCCACAGGGCTGAATTTCACCATCAGGGTCTGATCCCACACCCACTGACAAAGCTCCATTGACTTCAGTGGGTTTAGGATCAGCCCCTTTCATTAATAATTTAGACCCTGATTCTGCAAAAGACTAATAATACTCTGATTCCTGCAAAAATTGCCTGGGATCTTTAATGACTACAAGTGGGCAGGACCCCGGTCTTTGATCTTATTACTTCAATAGGACTATTTGCAGTGCATAACATTTTAAACACCTGTGTGGGTCTTTGCAGGATTGGGGCCAAAAATATATATTAATGCATATAAATATATTAATAGCAATCTTTATTTGAATAAGTTTCACTAAGCTTAGTTTTCACAGTTTTCAGTAAGCTTACAATTGGTTTAAGTAAGTAAAACATAACTACCTCCAACCCATTTTCAAGTTCATTTACACGTACTGTCTATGGAGATCCCCTCGTCGTGTGCTGCCCAAATGGTAGCTACACCCAAGCCTCATACAGATATTGGGCAGGATATGATTCTATCTTCTAGCATCACACTGATAATCAAAAATACAAAGTAAAGAGCAAACATGGTGAGCCCCAATAGTTTGTTCATTTTCCATTTAGATAGAGCAATTGAGATGATCACAAACAAGAGCATGAGAAAAAGCAGAACAATTGCACAAAACAAACCATTACTACTGACAGCAACTGGGCTGAGTCCATTGAAGACCGAATAAAGGAACCAAGGAACTGGCAAACTGTAAGTAAAGGAAAAGCAGTTTAAAGGAATGCTTAGAGAAGTTCATGCAAAATTGAATTTTATACATAGCTATAAAGCAATTGGTATCAAGATCCATGCAGAAAAACTTAATGTGCAATCTTCATTATGTTGTTTTTATCTAAAACTGACTTATCTTGCTTTCTACCCTAGGAATTGAGTTTTGGGATAGTCCTCTGGACTTGCTTTCATTCCTTTCATCCAAGAATCTCAAAGCACCCTACTAATATTCATGAATTAAACCTTTTTGTACCACAAAGTCAGGTACATAAGTCTTATCTCTGTTTTACAGATGGAGAAAACAGGCTTGGAGCTTGTCTTGAGTAAAGTCACACAGGAAGCTTGTGATAGATGGGGGAAAAAACTTGGGACTCCTACCTCCAAATCCTGAGATTAGGCCAAGAGATCTTTGTTTCTCTCCTGGAAAACTGCTACTGGGTGATCCCAGTGTAGCCTAGGGAGGGGCATGCTCAAACTTTTTCAGAGCATGGGCTGCATTTTAATAACCTCTTTCACAGACCATGTTTCTTCCTATGAATTGGACCACGTTCCCTCCCATGTCTATTACAAAACATCCCCGCTGCACCACACCAGCTGCTACCATAAAACTGAAATGCAATACATGTGATCTGCCCTGCTGGGCGGGGGTGTGTGAAACCTAATCCCACTATCTCCTCTTGCCACTCATCTCTGCTTTCTTTCTGCTGCCCATCTCTGACTCCTGCTCCCATACATGTGCTTCTCTAGTGCAGGGGTTCTCCAACTTCATTGCACTACGACCCCCTTTGGACAATAAAAATTACATGACCCCAGTGGGGGGACTGAAGTCTGAGCCCCCGGTGTGGGGGAGGGACAAAGATGAAGTCCCAAAGCCCAAGGACTTCAGCCCCAGGCAGGGGGTCTGTAACCTGAGTCCCGATGCCCAGGGCTCCTGGGCCCCAGCAAGTCTAAGCTAGCCCTGGCAACCCCATTAAAATGGGGTCATGACCCACTTTGGGGTCCCCAACTCACAGTTTGAGAACTGCTGCTCTAGTGCTTAGGCTCAGGCTTCTCTTCCTCTCCGTATTCTTTCCTGCTGACTTGTGCTCTTCTATCCTTGCGTGTGCTGCCCAGCCACCTAGTTTCCCAATACGTCCGCTTTTAATGACAGGTCAGGGCCCACTGACAACTGGTGTTTCCTGTCCTGCTGCTGGCTTTGCTCCTGTTTCTGCAGCCCAGCAGCCCCCACATTTCTGCTACATATGGGCCGTTCCCTTCCTGTCAGCAGTTTCCGGAGGCAGTTCAAAGCTGTAGCACAGCCTGTGCTAGCTATGCTCCCTTGTCTGGCCTGCTGCCAGTTCTTCTGTCTCCCGGGGCAGTCGGAGGTGGGCCTCTGGGCTCCCGACCTTTTCTTTGCCTTTTGTGGGGTTTGTCTTCGGGCAGTAGGTAGCAGGCTGCTTTGTTCTCTCTTCCTCTTGGACCAGGTATTTAGCAGCATGTGGCTCAAGCGCCTCTGTCAGCTTTCAGGGATGGCAGAGCAGCCATGCAAGCTCCCGGCGAACCCCTAAGGGGTTCCCTCTTGTGAGGCAGCTTTAAGGGGCTCTACAGAGGGCAAATTATGCCCTGCCTGTTGTCAGACAGATGACCCTAGTGCTGCTAGGGCATGGAGCTTGGGACCTGTATTCCCTGGGAAGCTGCGACTCCACCACAGAAAAGCGTGACCAGGAGACGTGGAACAGAACAGGGAGCGGCTCTAAGGACTTCATTCAGCCAGCCTGGGGGACGGAGAGTCCTGGGGCAATTCAGGACCTTAAGGATAAGACTGAAGGACAAGGCTTCTGGCGCCACCCCACAACCTGAAATGGGTCCAAAGTGCCTTGGGGATAGAAGCAGGGCTCACAATCAGCACCCCTTCCTCACAGCTTGAGGCAGGCAACTCTGGCAGTGAATCCCCATCCCCTGGCCTGCAGCAGTGTGAGCCTACCAGAGACGAATCAAAGGGAGAAATTTCTAGGGGCTGAAAGCAAGGCTAGCCACAAAAGGGCCCGTCATAGACGGTATCTGTCCTTTGACTCAGACACCTCCTCCTCTGCTGCAGAAGGAGAGCTAGCAGACTGATTCTGAGCAGGACATGGACAAAATGCAACACGGGTCTTTCCCACTGAGAAGTTTGTAACCACATGCAAAGAGGTTATCTCCACTCTTGAGTTCCAGCCTGAGCAGGCCCTTGAGCACAAGCCTCAGAGCAAATACCTCACTGCCAAATCTTCCCTCGAGGCAGTGATTTCCCTGCACCCATCCGTTTCAGGAGGTACTCCGGGAGGTGTGTGAATCTCCTGAAAATGATAAAAGCGTTGAGAGGCATGTTCTCAGATTCTGTAAACTGCAAGAGTCAAAGAATGCTCTCACAGATATGCCCCAATCAATGCTGCCATAGCATCTCTAGCAAAGCATATGGTTAGTCCATCCGAAGGGGACTTCTTCCCCAAGGATCAAATAGATAGGAGGGTGGAAGCTAACCTTTGAGCATCTCTAGCAGCCGCATGCTCTGTTTGAGCCACAGTGCTGTGGCTGGAGGACCTTAAAGCCCTTAAGGGCAGAGACCAACCTGACTTTAAATCTATACTTAAGACAAATCTCTCTAGCAGCAGCATTCATGGCAGAAGCTCCAATAGATGCTATAAGGTTTTCTGCCAGAGCCATGGCATCTAGCTCGGTGGCCAGGAGACGCATGGCTTCGCTCCTTGGACAGTAGATACTCCAAACAAGTCCCAGGTTAAATTTACAGGATTTCTCCTCTTTAGAAAGAAATTGGACAAGATAGTGGCTGAAAACACCGCCAAACCTAAACAGTCCCTCCCCTCTCTCCTTTCTGCTCTCAGAAGGAACTACAAACCCGCTATCAGAGAGAGATGCTCCTTTCGTTCATCTTCCTCACAGAGGTTCCAGAGGAAAGAGAACAGATATGTCAAGGGACCCAAGGAGAGAGCAGAAAACCTTAAGGGGCTCCTGCAGCCTCGAAGGACTCATTATGACAATAAGCAAATGTACTTCTGCCCAAACCTGAGCTCAGGACACAGGATTTCCCACTTTTCAGATGAATGGGTTGCTTCTACCACAGACGAGTGTGAGAGAGAGCTTGAAGGAGTATCCCTGGTGCACTAAAGGCTTCATTCCATCCCTCCTTCTTCCAGTCTTCCATCACCAGCAACCCCACCAGGTGCAAGCTGGTCCAGAATGAGTTCTCCCATCTCCTGGATATAGGAATAATGGAAGGTGTTCCTCTAGAAGAACGCTTCTCAGCATTTTACTCCAGCATCATCTTTGTTCAGAAGCGCCCTGGAGATGTCAGTGCCATCTTCAACCTCAAAAGACTCAACAAATGGATGAAGAAAACAAAGTTCTGGATGGAGACCTTACTTTGATAGTGAAATCCCTGTCTCAAGGGAGGAGGGTGCTGCAGGTGGTGGTCCAGTAACAACCTTGCCATCTGAGCAATCCTAAAGAGGAAAAAGGGGGAATCGGGGAGGGGTTTCCTTTTCCTTCTGTTTGTTCTCTTATCTCTCCCTGCTCCTATCCACTGCCCACTACTCCCCGTGAGTAGCAGAATTGTGGGAGAGGCTGGGCTGCAGAAGGGAAATTTTCTTCACCAATAATTGCCTTTCTGCTAGCAGCATCTCCCACAATTCTGCTACACTGAATGGCTCTGCAGCCGAGAGTCAACATTTCATTTGGACACCTACCATATAAGCAGGGACTTACTGTACAGTCTTACTTGCTTGGCGTTGGAATTAGTTACTCCTTATTCTCTCCAAGTTTCCACACAGCTTTGGAATGAATTGCCTGGCAGCAGGCCCGAGAAGGGCGCGTGGCTAGCACAGGCTATTCTATGGCCTTGAACTGCCTCCGGAAACTGCAGACGGGAGGGGAGTACGCTGCCCACCCGCAGCAGGACTGTGGGAGATGCTGCTAGCAGAAAGAAAATTACTGAGTCTGGAAATTTCCACTCCTTTACCACCTCTTCTTTTATCGATCTGAGATCTTGAACACAGCAATCTAGAGAGATGGCAGCTCTGTTCCGGCCACTCTGAGCAGACTCCAGGGATGAAGAGCCTGGGCACCCGTAGAAGCAGCCCCAGAGCAGGAGGCGGAAGCAGGACCAGGTAACTTGGCAGCAATCCAGGCCACCGGCCAGGGTTCTGTGCACCACAGTCTGGTCAGTCAGGAAGTGCCCCACCACATGGTCAATGTCCAATTAGACTGGAATAGAAATGCGGCATTTTCTAGTTCAAACCAAACGTGACTCTTAACATGTGGCTAGTACTTACCCAACAGTGATGTCAAAGATGTTGCTGCCCACAGAGCTCGAGACAGCCATGTCACCCAGGCCTTTACGTGCAACAATAACACTTGTGATGAGATCAGGGATTGAAGTCCCTGCTGCCAGGATTGTTAAACCCATAATTTCTTCCGAAATCCCAATTGTTTCTCCAACCTAGTAAACAGCAACAATGGTCCTTAGTTTTGAAACAAAGAATTTAATTAACCCTTTTCGTTCCTGAAGGCTTGGTGCTGTATTTGGGTTATGATTTTATTTGAAATCCTCTTCAAGGCTGCAGCCTATTTCTGCTTTTCAAGATACAGGATGGCCTAATTCTATAGCTTGTTTTGATATGAAATCCTTTCTTTAATGGGAATCTATTTCCTTTATCCCCTTCTAACTGCAAAGTTGTGCCTCTGAGGCACGACTAAGTGGGAGCATGTTCAGTTGCAGCACAGCACACCTCTGTCTTGGAACATCTCCAGAAGATGTGGAGTTATCTTTACTCTCCAAATTTAAAACTGGCCCAAATCATGATAAATTCTTTCTCTGAGTGGTCTTCTTAGTTGGAGACACAGTCCCGCTTGCTGATTGACATCTGTACTGTGGTTCGGTGTCCACAATTTCTGTTGATTCGTGGTTTGATTAACTATAAGATAGATGTATAATATATCACCAAATACAAATGGTATGCCCCAATCCTGCAAGGGGCTGAGTACCTTTCACCTCTTCTTGAATAGCAAATTGATATTAAGGCAAGGGGCACTCAGCACCACACTATATCAGACCCTATATTCTTAGAAATGTAATTAGAGAAGTGTTTTAACCTTATGTCCCCCACCGAAACATGCATTGATAAAAAGACGATGAAGATAATTGTCAACTTGACATTTCTTCCACTGTTGCACAAACTCCCTTAGAAACTGGGGGTGGGGGTAAGAATTAATCTTTGTCAAATGAAAAAGGATGAAATTGAACATTCTCACTTGGGTTCTCCCAGAAGAAAAGGTCTAGTGTTAATTGGATGGTAGTATCTGTAAAGTCATTGAAAACAAAGGGTAATATCTATGCTACAACAGCAGATATGTGCTGCTGCCACTGTAGTATAGACGCTTCCTATGTCGACAGAAAGCGTTCTTCTGTCAGTGTAACCCACCTCTCCAAGAGGTAGGTCAGTGGAACAATTCTTAGGCTGACCTAATTATGTCACACGGGGTTAGGGTGACCAGATGTCCCGATTTTATAGGGACAGTCCCGATTTTTGGGTCTTTTTCTTATATAGGCTCCTATTTATCCCCCACCCCCTGTCCCGATTTTTCACACTTGCTGTCTGGTCACCCTACACAGGGTGCAAAATGTTTCACAGCCCTGAGCCATGTAGCTAGGTCTATTTAATTTGTAGGTGTAGTCCAGGCCAAAGGTGTCTGCCACAGTGGGGCATTTCCCCCCGACACACACACACACTTGTTTTTTTGAACCACTCTTTGTTTCTAGATAGAAAAAGAACCTCTTACCTGATGTGCCCACCACACCATGAGGTAGGAGAATGCTGCAATCCAGACTATGGCTCCTAGAAATGTGATGGCAAAGAAGTTTCTAGACCTCTGTTCAAAGCAAGTTTGAAAAGAAAACGATTAGGGGTCTGATCTTCCCAACAGCCTGATCCACCCTCCATCACTTCACCTCAGGCAATTATTTTAACATGGCCCCATAGTCTCTGGTATCATTTTGTTTGATTTTTCACACCTCTACTAGGTGCCCAGTTTTTGCTGATACCTTGGGTGGTTGCTTAAAACAAGCTGCACCGTGCTTAGTTTTCAGTCCATTTTATTTTATTGATATTTTATTGCATTTCATCCCACAGGCCTGGGGTTGAAGCCCTTGGGCTTCAGCTTTGCCCCCACCCTGCCAGGGGCGACAGGGCTCAGGTTTTGGCTTTGCGTCCCTCCCCGCCCCCCCACGCATGGGGTGGTGGGGTTCGAGCAGGCTCCTGGGGTCGTGTGGTAATTTTTGTTGTCAGAAGGGGGTCGCGGTGCAGTGAAGTTTGAGAACAGCTCCAGTAGAGAAATGTCTGATGTAACCAGTGCCACTAGGTGCTATGACTCCACGCTGCTAGTGAAATGCCTTGGATCTAGACAGCAGTCGTGTGTAGTAATTCAGTCTCCTATCGCTTAATGTACTCTATGGCCAGTGCTACGCAGGCACAGAAACAATTTTTGTTTATTTCTTCTTTACATTTTTCAGGGTTTGCTTTAAAAAAAAAAAAAGCTTTAAAAAAAAAAAGCCCACGCTTCCCTGCTAATCTGCCTCCCATGCAATATCGACCGACTCCTTGGTGAGGACAGAGGGTAGCTCAGGCTCTGGGCTTGTCCTGTTGTTAGCCTCTCTTCTGCCTCTGCTAGCTGAGAGTGCCAGCTGCAGTGGTGGATTCTGGGACTGACACAGAGGAGTCTCTGCTACTCCGCATTAGCCATTGCCTGCTGGTTTGCCTTGTACCATTCAGGGGAAGAATACCTGCTTTCAGTTACTTCTCGCCTTTGAAAGCAACCCCAGTCCCAGAACTGGGGCTCCAGCTCCCACCCCCATCAGTAGGAAGTAGGTACATAGAGGCCCGAGCTATCGATGGGGAAAATAGGGACCCTGTGTCTCTGTTGCTAATAAAGCTTTATCCATCGCAGTGGCATAACGAAAGTAAAATCTTACTGGGTTCCTAACATCGGGCACTGTGAGCCACAGAGGGAACACAACGGGCAGGAGGAAAAGGTAAATAGCTTGTTTTCTCCGGGTCTCTGGCCATTTGAGAGATAACGGCTCATCATTTTCTTCCTCCTCATCTTCATCCTCACTCTCATCATCACAATCTTCCTCCTCCTCAGAGCTGCTGCCTTCTATATCCGGAGAGAGCTGTGAACCAGAAAAACAACCAACCCCCCCCAAACACATTTTGAAACAACTAGAAGTCTACATTGACAGCTCCACAGCTGTGTGCGCATTCTCACACACACACACACACACACACACACACACACACACACACACACACACACACACACACACACACACACACACACACAGCTGTGAATGACTCAGTATGGTCCTGTCCCCCAGGGCACAGATCTAGTTTTTGATTATCCCATTTGCAAATATTTGCAGAACAGTCCGTCCCCCAGGTCACCATTATGTGACCACATTGTGAACGATCCTATCTCAGCGCAGGCGCCCAGAGAGGTTGCAGTCAGACTCCTGAATATCTTTAGTATGTGTATTGCAGTAGTGCCCAGAGGCCCTGGTCATGGATCAGGACCCCATTGTGTTGGGCACTGGACGCACACAGACAATACATATTATCTGGCTTTAAAACCACCAGGTCATCAACACAGCAAAATAGCCTCATCTCTTTAAAGGGGCCACTGTCCCTTCCCTGGGTTAGGACACATCATTAAAACAAAAAGAACTGCCATAGAGGACGACAGTCTTTGCTCTAACAAGTTTATACAGGTTGTGATAGCCTCATTTCCGCTGCGGAGTCACTCCTTGAGCAGTCTCACCAAAATCCATGGGACAGCTTGAGGAGTAGGGCAGTATACGACGTAAGGCTACCACAGTCCGCTGCTGTAGTACCTCTGAGCCTAGATTTGACTAGAAGGAGCATTTTGGGGTCTTAGCTGAATGGGTCTAACTCGTTACTTGTGCTAGTGCTCTCTGTTGGCACTCAAGATAACTTGTTACTACAAGGATGGTCTATTTAGGGTGGCTATTTACTTGAGTTGGGTTGTGCCCTCTTTCACCAAACATGGCTCTGAGGTTTTGGCCTGGGCTGAGCTCTTGTTCCATGTGGCTCCAGTTCACAATACCTGCCCGCCAGGCGGTGTGTCCACACTGTGTTCATCCTCCTCCACGCTGAGGTTGGAGTCGCTGGCAGGCGTGACTTGAACAGTGGTTGCTAATTCTGCTTCCGCTTTGTTCTCTGCTTGAAAGGATAAGAGAGAGCTGGGCCCAGCAGTAAGAGATGACCTCCCCGCATCAGCATGAAGCGCCAGCAAAAGCAGGGCACAATCAGGCCTGCTAACCTTAGACATAAGGTTGTTGCAGCAGCTTTGCCTCACATCTTTGTGCCGGGGCATCACTTATGTAATACCCATGTGGCTAAAGGCAGATACAGCGAGGAGCAGGAGTGCTGATTGGCTGATCGCTAACGGACACAGAGTTTGAAAATTCTATTAAAGCCAGCCTCAGCAACCGGGCAGGATGCAGGGCTCTGCTTCCTTCTTTCCACCATGACAGAGGCATTCTCTAGGGGTTGGTGGTGTTCAAGGTTTCTCAGAAGCGACTGTTCTGGCGGCCAGGCTTTAATCCCTAATCACCGGGCACACGTCCAAAGAGAAAAGTGCTGACACCCGATAACACAAAGGAAAAAAATCCCCAGACTCCTCTGTGCTGGTCCCTCCAGGAATGTAATTAACCCATGTAACCGAAAGCAAGAGAAACCTAAAAACAGCCGCTCAGAACAGTGCTGGAACATGGATATTGCATAGTGGTGGGAAGAGGGGCACTGAGAGAGAATGGGATCTTGACATGCTGCTGTAATGTGGCTTAGTGAATACGTTCTGGGCCCATCTATATAGCCAAATCTGCCAGGTCAGGGGATCATGTTATGACAGGATCATACCTAGACTAGTATTGTAGGATGGTTTGGCTTGAGCTGTGCAGGCTGAACCTAATTCCCTTAAAATAGTCTTAGTGATCCTGTTTTTACAACCTTGTACAAATGTGAGGTCAGGTTTTCAGAAGCTGTCCTTGGCATGTGTCACTTGGGGGTTGCATAATGAGATGCATAGAAGTGGGACTTCGAAAACATCTGGCCTGAGGATATAGCACAGTTTGGTAACATGGACAGGATGTAGCCTAGGCCCATCTATACAGGAAAGATCCTCTAGCGGGCAGATCCTCACCTGGGGTAAATAGTTGTGGCTCTACTGAATTCAGTGGAACTATGACAATTTGCTGAGGATATGCTCACAGATCTTTATTTAGGGCTTAACCACAGCTTGGTCCTCATCTACCCAGGCAAGACCAAACTATGTGGTCAGGGCACTCCAGTGGTATAGCACCGTGCCTGCGGAGATGGGCACTTCAGTGTGAATTTTACCCATCCACTTTCAGATGGCTCCAGCCCCACGAATAGCACAGATCCATGTTGCAGCGCTGGACAGCTACCACCTCTATAAATGCTAGTTCAAGCAGCCTATGAATCACTACTGAAATAGATAAAGCCAGCAACTATTCAGAAGACAATTGCACAGGACATTTCGTACTATGTGTCCCCTCAGAGTCACCCTGCCACATTCCAGTTGAAGAGACAGACCCAGTTCCCAGGCTAAGGCTCTTTTGTTTGTTTTAAAGAACAAATCCCAATTGCAGCCCCCTGGTATTAGTGATGCATCAGCATCCAGCTGCTGAGATAATGGCACCATCTTCCCTTCTGATTGAATAGCCCAGCTCATCCCAGTCATTTCCATTTGGATGCTTATTTAACTAACGCACTCCCAGGGCTCTGCAGGAATGAACTTGACTGCCAGCTCTTGGTGCCGGTGTATATATCCTGACCATTTGCGGCTGCTTTTGCATAGACCGCTGCATGTGATCAGTGTTCACGGAGTGGAAGTGTGTGTTGCACAGCTACATTTCATGGGCAGCCCTGGATCTGCAGCGCTGGTGGGGTGAGCAAGTACAGTGCAAAGCAAAAGGACTCTACAGGCAAATGGCGCAGATTGCCTTGAGCTCACCTTCTGGTTTCACTCCTTGTCTGACCTGAGAGCCTAGTTTGCCCGTGGCCAAGTTGCTCATGATGTCAAGCTTGTCTTTAAACTTTGCTGGGAATGAAAAGAGGGACAGGCCTGTCATCAGGTGTAAGGAATTAACTCCCACTCAGTGAGCCTTGTGGTATGGGCTGCAGTCAACCCTCAGCCCCAAGGAGTTTTCAGCTCTAGTGTTGCTAGCTGACCAGGATTGTTATAGTCTCCAGGCAGTTAGCACTTCAATAATCATCCCTGAGCTCTTAAAGGGTGGTTTGCCTGAAATCTAAAATAACCATCTTTGAAAGAGAGTCTGGATAAGATGTGTGGGGAGAGGGAGCACGGCGTTCCTTCCGGTGCATCAGCAGGGCCGATAGTCCATGCTGCAGAGCGAGCGGATGCGGAAGGAAGGCATTTTGAGGTAAGATGTTGCTGTTACCTGAGTAGTGCTGACTTTGCTCAGTTTTTGATTACATGAAAACTAAAGCAGCTCCTCTGTCACGTGACTAGAGAAGAGGTTTGGCCAGTGTGCCTGCAGCCTGGCCAACCCAGGGCCTGGGATGAGAAATGCTCTTTAAATTTCATTGACCACGAAAATGACAAACTCCTCTGAGTCGCTGTTAGGCCCCTCTTCACTGCAGTGTTAACTCGTGTCATTGGCTTGTGGATTAGCCTGGCCCAGTTGTGAGCAGCCACACCACAAAGCCTCCTCCTTGAGTTACCATGTGCTCCCGGGCACTGCGCTCCCCCATGTGTGGTGCTAGGACATCTGAGGAGTGCAGCCCCTCGCTCTTTGCAGTAAGCTGAGCTGCGCTATAATTCTTTCCCCATGAATTGTGGGAGAACCTGGCTGTCCTTGTGGGAAAGCATTGGAGTACTATCAGCATTTGAGTGGTTCACCAAAGTGGGGAGGTTACTAGCCCCACTGAGAGCAGCATTTGCGAGATCCCAGGATGGGCCAGCTAGCCTGGGTTGAAAGCACCACTAAGTTCCGGTGAGAGGTTTTGAGGGTGGAGGGGCTAGATTAACATTTCAGGTTGTTCTGCAGGGGATGGTGTGAGGATAGCTGCTCACATGCTCGTCCGGTATTATCTCTAGCTACCAATCACAAATACAGAAGGGTTTCCTAAGTGTGAGTGTTGTGCACATCAGGGCTCCAGGCTGAACAGTAATTTTAATAATACTGGGCCTGATCTTAGATAGGTTCTTGTCCCGAGTGTTAACTGGGAATTCTTAAGTAATCTGAATAATTAATACATAATCCATAAATCAGGCAACACTAGTGTCTCAGGCCACGATCTCCTAGCACCTGACAAAGGCAGCCGGATGTCAGAGTTGGTGGGGGCATTTTTAGCCAAATGATATTTCAGTGAGAAATGGGATGGAGGGGGGGAGTTGGGAAAATTGAAGCCCTGTGTTTTTAGTTTTCCAGCCCACTCTAGCTCTCATCCCCCTGGTACAGATGGGAAAGGATAAGTCAGAGCTCAGAGCCAGACTCCCTGCGGCCTTACCCCTTGTATTGTCATTTAACTATGTGCAGAGTGGGTATGGAATGCTCCAAGACTGAGCTCCCCCATTGCTGTGCACAGATGCAAACAGCTAGGTGCTGTGGCAAATGCCCAGTCTCGCTCTCTAACCACTAGACCTCCCTGTCTCCCTGATACTCTCCCGGCTGCTAGTGGGAGATAAAGTATTTGCATTGCAGAGGGGTTGGCTCAGGGCAGCCAGGCCCCAGCACTGAACGGGACTAAGCTGTTGGCTCCCTGCCCTTGCCTGAGCTAAGACTATGGAGTCCTCTAGGAGTGGAGTGTGAGGGCATCTCTCGATCAAGATAAACTCATTAGCTTCAGGCCTGCCTGGCCACTGGCCAGTTTGCATGCGATCAGCCTCAGTGATTTGAAAGTGGGACATTAATTCTCCTGACATGCGCTCCAAGCGGGGGGCTGTCATTGGCCAAGGAGCCTGCATCTCCTGAAGGCTGGTCCAGGTAAAAAGGGTATTTGTAGGTTAAGTCCCTGTCAGTGCTCTGGCTTATTCAGCAGCCTCGCTCCACCATCGCCTTGCTCCCATTTATCCTGGCGGTGCTATTCACGCTGCCCGCGTTCAGGACTCCTCACGGAGTTAAGGCTTTGGCAGTATTTTTGGGGGGGGGAGGAGAGGACGACACTAATCCAGGTGGGCTATCAAGATAGCTCACTAGGCCCTGAATAATCCAAAGTAACTGAACAGTGGGGGCCAGTTAAATTCAGTAAGTCCTCCATAAACCCATGGTCCAATCCAGGAGCCATACTTGTGAGAAAAAGACTGTTGGAAAAATACTGTGATCTTCACCCATGTTATTAATCCTTCCCAGACTGACTCGTCTCTGCTGATGGCTAATGGTGTGGTTTCCTATAGCAAAGCAATAAACAAACCCGCTGCAGAATGGTTTGTTTTCTTCCTTCCAGGTGGCAGCTTCTGTCTTCCCTTCAGCACATGTGGCACTATTGTTTGCAAATTACCCATGAATCTGAGCTTTGTCTCTCATGGAGAAGCTATCAGGTAACTTGTGTCAGCCTGCGCATTTCAGCAGCCTAACAACTACTAGGAGATCAGTGTCAGATATCCCGCCCTCCTAGTTTGTTTGTTAATTTCTTGTATATTCCTCTTTTGGAATTGGCTTCAAGCATTCAATGCCAGGAGATCAGCAAGGCCTCCTGAAAAGAACTGGTAGCCCCGATTCTGTTGTTCTGCAGCCTCCTCCTGCCTAGCTGTAATGCTCAGAGGGCCAAACACAGCTGCAGTGTAACAAGGAAAAACCCCTAAAGTCACTGTTGATCTGTTTCTCTTCAGTTGCTAGTTTAATCTGTTTAGATGCATTCTTTTTGCTGTAGTGCCTGTGACTCTGACAGACCCGTTCAGGTCAGAGCAACAGACCAATTAATTTGTGTGAATATCAAAGGAATGTTAAGTGTACTAATTCACTGGAGTGTTCATATGGGTCAAAGGAAATGTGAATGATATTGTCTGCACTTATCTATAACCTGTTGATTGCCATCAATTTACATGATGTATATCCCTGTACTTAATTAACCCTAGATCAAAAGTGGGTGTTAGTATCACTTCTGATACTGTTTCATCAAGTTCACACATCAAGTAAATTCTCATCTTAATGCTTTGTTATACATGCCAGAGAGCTGCAATTATATATTAGAGGCAAAATTAGCTAGCGCTTTAATTAACATTTTGAAACCATGCCTACAGCCACTGGAAATCCTGGGGCACTATGGTGCCACCTCCATAACATAAGGGGAGAGTCTGGCATCATATGGAAAACACCAGATGCTGCATGCTGGTTGGAAGCAAGTTGACCTCAGTAAGAACCAAAGGCCTCGGGTTAGGGCTGTAATTTTAAGAGAGTTGTGTGTTACCAAAGTAAGAGCGCTCAGCCTTCCAAAGCACATCGATGTCAGATTTACCCTCAGCAATCTCTACATTGCTTATTTTATAGCCTGGTGAAAAGAAAACATCTGGCTAAAATTCACGGTGCCATTAACCATCAGCTTGGAAAGGTGCGCATTTTTATGTGACCAGTCATCCTTCATCTGCTGGGGAAACTGTTCAGCGCCACAGCAACAACAGATCTGCTGAATTTGTCCTTGCCCAGGTATGCTGAATGGGTCTGGGTGGTTTTTGTTGTAATAACAGCTCCCATAGCACATCAGAAATGGAGTGCCATTTCCTCCAGGCACAGGGCCCTTGATCAGAGAGAGGCCTGAGCTTTGGAAAGGACTCCCAGTCTGAAATAATTATATGCACACACTGCTGTGGATCAGCTCCTCAGCTGCTGCAAACTGGAATAGCCTAATTGATTTGAATGGAGCGATGCTGATTTTCACCAGCCAAGGACCTGATCCTGTGTATATCGTGGTGAGCTTTGCCTGCATCCAGGCTACAGAACTGAGTGTCGAATCACACAGAGGTGGGGCGTTAGCTCACCTTCGGCCAGGGGGTCCAGGGTGTGGATCATGAGCTGGAAGATGGTGGTGCGCATGTGGCTGTTGTGCAGAGAGGCGGAGCTGCCTCCTCGCTGTAGGGATGGCATGAGCTGTAGAACAGGGTGAATGGATAACACAGCCATTAGTCCCAGGCCCCTTCATTATTTCCCCCCAGTCAGACTATTCCTGTTGTTCAGTACTGTCTTTTAGCGCTGGTGAAAGCGGGATTGACACCCTGGGAGACTGATGTCCCTAAGCCAATCAGCAGGGCCAGGACAGGCAGCAGCAATGCACATTTCCCATCCCTGCCTCACTAATGTATCTCAGCCAGCTCGAGGGAAGAGAGAGGAGTCCAGTCTCCATAGCCTATCCACGGCCTCTCTGCAGAGACTACCAACAAGCAGGTTCCTAAGTTAGGCCCTGATCCAGCAAAGCACATGCTTCAAGTTGAGCACGTGCTTAAGCTGTTGGCTGGCTTGGGGCCTGAGTTCCAGTTATGCTGGTTTATCTGTTGTGGGCTTTTGTCTGCTGGGAAGTGGACTGAGAATCATCATCGTTACTCTGACTCAGCCTCCCTCTCTGATCAAGCTCACAGTATCCCTGAGAGTAGCATCCGATTACAGCACTGGGCTATCCTGAGACAACAAGCCAGTTTCTGCCTCAGTTTCCATGGCTGCTCCTGTTCACAAAGGCAGAATTTGGTCCATATTTCTTTACACCGAGAAGAGGACACATTCTGAAAGGAGTTTGTGTCCTTTCCTTTCCTGACCAACATAACGGTTTCTGCTTGGTGCATCTATTTAAATTCAGGGCTGGTTCCATTTGCAATACATCCAGATCCATATAGTGTTGCACAGACTATTATATCCACCTACCTCCAGTCTCTTGCTGTCATCTGAGTGCTTTGCTCCATCCCTTGCAACTGACCCATTGTCTTGCTACATGGAAACAAGAATATAAAATTGTGGGAATGCCATTAGTTCTTCATCAACCTGCACGGACGCTGCCGTTGCATGGAAGTGTCTTCAAATCTCTGCCTATGAGGTTTGCTCACAGAACTGGAGTCACACACTTGCCTCAGTGGGGAGGAGCTCGTGGCCACATAGAGGGGTAGGGGGAGTGGCCTGGAAACCCTATAGATCCCCAGGGTCTGTGAGTAAGACAAAACACAGTCATATGGATCTTGTGCCAGACCCAGGATGGCCTCTCCTCCTGCCATGCTTCCTGAGGAGCTGGATAAGAAGATGCCTTACCCATCTTCTGAGAGGGAGAGCAGGTGCAGAGGGAGTTAATCCTGCACTGTGCAATGTGCCTGCCACACATGGAGTCTGGGATCACATTTCTTGCTCATGGCTGGTTCCAGCACCTACACAGTCGTCTGCTGTCTCACAGCTAGAATTCTCCCTTCGTTCAAAGTGCAGGGGCTTGTGCCTTAGGTGCAGAAGGCCCCATGTTTGATTCTTGCTGTTGACTATGATGTGTGTATCGATGTATGCATGCAGCTGAGGTTACATACGGGTTTCCTATGGGAAATCTGCCATGTTCAGAGGGGAGCATAATTCATGGACTGGCAGCTCCTGGGCCCCACACTGACCCACCCTCCAACCATGGATCTCCAGCCCAATCTTGCTGCCTTTGTTCAGCTTCTTTTAGGAGAGCAAGAGGGGGCTGGAAAATGTTCAAGAAAATGGCAAAACTCTTAGAAAAACTGTTTCCCATTAGATCAGGTTGTCTTGCAGTATTTGTGCATGTCTCCTGATTTACGTTGCGCACTCTCTGCGCCACTCATCCCTTTCGGTATCATTCTTTGGTCTCTGCTCCTTTTCAAATTCTGTACAGAACAGGTGCGATGATACCACAATTACACATAGTTTTCATATACCACAGGAGTCAGTAGCCTAGACTGCTCAGCATCTAGCCCAGGGGAGGGCAAACGACAGCCAGCGGGCCGGATCCGGCCCATTAGGGCTTCCAATCCGGCGTGGGGGATTGCCAGCCCTGTGGCACAGCGGGGGCTAAGGCAGGCTCCCTGCCTTCCCTGGCCCCGCGCCACTCCCGGAAGCGGCCGGCACCACATTCCTGTGGCCCCTTGGGGAGGCAGAGGGCTCCAGGCACTGCCCTCGCCTGCAGACACCACCCCACGCAGCTCCCATTGTCCGGGAACGGGGAACCATGGCCAATGGGAGCTTTGGGGGTGGTACCCGCAGGCAAGGGCAGCGCATGGCAAAGCCGCCTGCCCACCCCACCCCCAGGAGCCACTGACGGACATGCTGGACACTTCCGGGAGCGGCACAGGGCCAGGGCAGGTAGAAAGCCTGCCTTAGCCCCACTGCGCCGCCATTGCCACCCTGGAGCCAGTTGAGGTAAGCGGCACCAGGCTGGAGCCTGTGCCCCTCCTGCACCCCAACCCCCTGCCCTGAGGCCCCTCCCGCACCCCACACTCCCTCCCGCACCCCAACCCCAGCACTACATTAATGACCCTGCATACAATTTCCCCACCCAGATGTGGTCCACCCCTGATCTAGCCTGCTAGGTGAAAGGGAAGGGTTGTGATCCTTATATTGTTTAGATTCAAACAACCAAAGAAATGCTCCTGTTAGCTTCTAGAATGCGCATTTCAAGCTAATGTGTCTTCTGTGGTTCCCGACTGCTAATGTAGGCCCTGAATCTCCACCACTGAATGGGACTGAATCATCTAGTTCCCACTAATGACAGCTGAGTGGAAAATCCCATACATGTCTCTGAAAATGCAGAGCTGCACCTAAGGGATAGTCGGAGTTGTTCTACAGTTGAGCCCCCTTTGAATGGATTATGGACTTTTCCTTGATTTCCCCCTCACTTCCTAATATTTAGATTACGTTCCCTCACCTTTTAACAATCATCAGTAAGTAAAGCAATTGTCTTAACCAACAGTTGTAGTTCTGAAGGGACTGATTAGGTTGGTCCAATGCACCCTTTGTCAAGGAGACTCAACCTTTCCTTGTGCTTTAAGTGAGAACAAATACTCCCAACTAGGCAACAAAACAACGAGGACACTAACCTTCTTTGTGTCTTCAGAAGCGGCCGCCTTCACGGTATTTCTTGTCTTGTTCACCTGTTCCTTTACCCATTGTTCTAAGTGAACGTTCCATTTCATGGTGAGCACATAGAGGGCGTAGGAACTCATCAAAAGGATGCTTTCCCACCAAACAATGAAGCTGTCTAAGAAAAACAGGATGAGCATCAGTAAGTCTAGAATGTAGAATGAGACGTCTCTAAACAAGGGCCACCAGGTCAGGTGGAGTATCTCCCTCGAGAAAAGGGCACAGGTGCCAATGACAAAAAGAATATTGAACACCGCTGAGCCTACAATGGTGCCAATGCCCACGTTGCTATGTGAGATAAAGACACCTATGAGAGAGGTGAAAAGTTCTGGTGCCGATCCGCCTGCTGCCATGAAGGTGGCCCCTGCCACATCATCGGAGATCTGCAACTTCTCCGTGATTACATCCAAGGCGGGGACAAAATATTCATCACACACTATGGCCAACGCCACAAACACATACATCATGCCAAAGATGTGAAGTATGACCCACCCTTTCCTGCGCTGCTCCAAGCTAAAAAGGTCTTGAGGGTATTCTCCATGGGAGGGGGGTGTTGGGTAACTTCCCTCTTCATCCAGGTGGGTCAGATTGACACTTTCTAGGGGTGGGGTTGCATTCACGGATGATGTGATGGGCATGGTTGACGTAGGGTCCACATATACACAATGCCTTATCTTGGATGCTGTTGTTCCATTGCCCGATGCAGTGGCTTTGTTGCTGGAAAGGTCCCTGGTGGTCACTTTCACTTGGTCCTCAGGCTGAGATGCTGTCCAAGGTGCTGAATGAATTTTAGGGCCACAGAGAAGCTGATAGATGGAAAAAGCCAACACCATAGCCAGTAGAAAAAGAAACCAGTTCCTCTGAAGCCTTCTCCTCAGTGGTAAATGCATTTCCCGAAAGCTCATGAATCTGATCAATGTTCCTGGAGCCAATGGAGACTTCTCCTGGTCACCAAACTACATTTATACCTATCACTGAGAGTCTCTTGCTGCTCCTAGATGTGGGGATCTCAACAGGACCGGAACTACATGCTACAAAAAGTGTAGAATCCTACAAAAGAAGAAGTGTTAGTGTGAAACACACAGTGCAAGGATCTACTGTCACCTACCTGAACTCAACGCATTATTAACTAGCATTATGTTTGCATTATACAAGATGGGCCCAAACTGGCAAATTCAGATCTGGATCCAGCTTTCAACCCCCTCATTTCCCAAAGTTTGGGCTGTACAGATCTGGCATTTTGGTTTGGCTCATAATGGAGATGAGCCAGCCACAACATTCAGCTCTGTATCTGGATTCTTCTCCCCCATCACTACGCCCCACAAAGCTCAGGGTTCTTCAGATCTGGGTTTTGATTTGGGTCCAACAGATAGTTCGTAGCACTCTGCTCAGTGCTTTATAAGCATATAAGTCAACATGGTCCCTGCCCCAAGGAGCTTACTTACAGTCTAAATCACTATAAAAGATTAAGTACTAAGAACGACCCCATCCTGTTAAATCCACTCTTCACACAGGCCAGTTACTTACCTATATAAGCTTGACATGTTGCTGGAAATGTACCTGGCAATTGCTCTAATATCTCCCAGCTAGTGCCACTCTGCAGCTCCCCAACGTTTGTACTCTCACGAGATACAAACCAAGCAAAAGGAGATTTCTCTATTTGCTTCAGTTTGAGAAAAGCAGAAGGCAAGGCCTGGCTATAGTAAAAACAAAGATGCTGAGCATTGATTTGTTACTGTGGCTACACCTCTTAAACCTACTGTCCAAATTAGGACTGGCAAAATGGACTAGTTATCACACTGTCTGTTTGGGGATAATTAGCATATCTTCCATACTTACAGAGGGAGCCAAATTGTAAATACCAAAGCAACAGAGGCCTGGGCTCTGATTGGGGTGAAACATTGATGTGGGGGTGAATAGCATTCACCTTGCAGTTTGGAGTTGGTGTATTGTATCGTAAACTATTATTTTGAACACAGTTTTTTCAGAATGGGATTATTATATTAAATGAGCAGAGGATGTAAATGGAACACAACTCTAAGCCATTCACTAAGTTGTTCTTCAAGCACATGTACGCACATATTTAAAATGCCATAAGCTAATCAATTTAGATTTCTAACTAGGGGAAAGGAAGAGACAGGTGCAGATGTTGCTATCTCTGTTTTAAATACTTGGGAGGTGCTCAGAGACTCCAGTGATGGGGGGCTATAGAAGTACCTACAGAGAGAGAGAACGATCATATAAATCTTACTCCTGCTGTCTAAAAAGTACCTGTGCATGTGCATACATTAACTATAAGCATGTAATAATACAGTCAGCTGTATTCTTCAATAACGTGTATAGAAGTAAAGGAAATTGTCACCCTTTATAACGCAACAAAAAAAGGAAAATAAAAGAGAAGAAAAATAGAGAACAGAAAAAGATACCTGAACTAACCCCTTATTTAAACACAACAATTTACTTCTCCTCTCCAAAACGAGCTACCTAAACAACTTTTGCATGTAAAAGGCAGATCATCAGCTGATGGAAATTGTTATAGCTCAATGACTTTAATAACTTCTGAGGATCTAGCCCTTGTTTTTCCAGTCTCATTGACTGAACACCATTTTAATATTTTGTAAGCAGAGTACTTTCTCTTACAAGTATGATTCAAATCCATTCCTTTCCCTTGTGATCAGACTGTCTTATCTAATAGAGATCTCTCAGGCAATCATATGAAGCTCCATAGCTTACCTTAAAAAACGATGTTCCATTGCTAACATTTAGTGCTGGAGGCTTCTTTGACATGTAGCACCCTGAAAGGAGATGAGTTATGGGTAGAAGCAGTAGAAAATTATCCCATTTTTGTTAGGTCTCTCCCAGCTGAATTCTGATAAGAGACAGGGTCAGGTGTGAAGGGCATATTGCTGGAGGAATAGACAATCCAGTTTAATACCTGCAGCCTGTAAGAAGATTAAATAGTATTTTATAGGTTTGGGACTATCTCTGAAGCAAATATCTTTGTCTTAGACTATGGGATGTTCTCAGTTTCAGAGCAGGAGATAATCCCTGCAATGAAACACACAATAACAGTAACAACCCTGAGACAGTAAGATGCTACAGATCTTCCCAGTGGCAGACTTCTGGAGACAGAGCCTCGGTTGCCATAAACTGCCATAGTTCCATTGGCTTCAAGGAAGCTATGATAATTTACACCAAATTTTGGATCTCCCCCTGAGGTACTTGCCATTAGCAGGTGGCTTTGTGCACAGTTTCATTTGAATGAAGCATCGCACATTGCTAGCAATTATTTCCCAAATCAGAATTTCTGTCAGCAAAAACACTGCTAGAAGCTAAAGTTCAATAACTAGCAGAGGAAAATGGGCCAGACCCTCCACCCCTTCTTTGCTACAAATTAAATCTGCTTTGCACCTGAAATGGCTAGTTGAGAATTCTGTCTGCTGTAGTGGCTCCTACAGCCCCACCTCCAGCACGGACGTCATGGACAGACAGAAGGGGGCATGAATGGACAGAATGGGGCAGGAATTGCTCTGGCAATTCCTGGCTGCTGGAACAACCCTTGGGGGGGGGCAGCATAATGTATTTCACGTGGGGGTGTCACTGGCACGGAATGGCTCCAGGATCGATGGAGCATGAAAGCTCTGGTCAGATATTTCCTTGTTCTCCATTAGGGTGAAATGCTAAATGTATTGCAATCCATCAGCAGTGTTGCTAAATGGAAATAAGTAAAAGGTGATTTGGGGGGCATAAACTGTTTGTTTAAGGGGTGCATTGTTCTGTGCTAAATCTCTTATCTGCATCCCCTTTGTATGTGTGGACAGAACCCAGGACATGCATGGAGCCCCAATGAGGCACCATGCAAGCAGGTCAGCTTGCATGAGTTGGGCCAAAGACTGTAAGATTTTTAGGGCAGATGCTGGTCTTCTTGCATGTCCGGATGGCACTTGGTACAATTTTGGCTGCTTTAGAAATAAGAATTGCTTTGCCATGGTCATCTCTCCTAGCACTAGGTCTTTACTGGTTGTTAAGTTCAGTTTTGGGATTTCTTACTTCATTCTCAAATCTGGATTTCTAAACTGTTGCCATAAATATGACCGGTTGCATTTTAACTGGGGTTTATATGGTGATGTGGCCTGCAGGATGGCACTATGGGCATACTATACATCTCCATGTTTATTAGGGAAGTGAGAACTTCTTTCTGCCTTCCCAGATGAATTTTTAGGGGTAGGGTCATCTTCAGACCACATTCCTTCTCTTTGCCTATGCGTGAGTCCAGTTCTTTAGTTCACAGCTCCTTTTAGAAGATTTCTCCAACTGCCTGTCCATGGCACAATATCAGGAGGCTAAGGTAAGCCCTTGAATATTAATTGCCAAGAACATGATTGAAATATATGAAGAGGATGCTGGGGGAAGTCACGGACTGCCTTGGGGAAGGAGAGACTGCCCAATGCCGTTTTCTGTGGCTGCTGGAAAGGAGATGCTTATGTGATGATCACCATCTTGTCTGATACTGAGAACTGAACTGGGCCCTCCAGCCCTAAAAGCATAAATTGCTACAGCTTGAGCTATCCAGCTTGGTTTTATGATGGTGCTATAACAAACTCTCACTCTTTTCGGCTCCGGCACAATGAGGGATTCATAACATGCACTGACCAGTGGGTTACATTTACCCATCAGATAGCGTATAGTCCCCATGATCTGTGACTCTTTGTGGTTCAGTAATAATAATACTCAGCTCTTATCTAGTGCTTTTCACTGGTAAATCTCCAAGCATTTTACAAAGGAGGTCATTAGCAATATACCTATTTTATAGATAGGGAAACTAAGGCACATGGAGAGTGAAGCCAAGACTAGAACTGGTTTTTTTTTGAGGTCCAGTCCAGTCCTCCAGTGTTGGGTCCTTTTGTATGCACCAAACCCAAGAGTTTGATCCTAGCCTCTATTATCTGGGTGTAAATCATGATGTGGCTTGGCAAATCATGCATTGTACACGTATGTACAAGCCCTGTAACCTCCTGGCTTGATCTGCAAAAGTGCTAAGCACCTACACCGCCCATTGACTTCAGTGAGCTCTGTTTGTGTTCTGCAGATCTGAAAAATCATGGCATGTTTCCAAGATGTACAAAGTTGTTCAGTATTAAATTGTAGAGCAGAAGGCATGTTGAGCTCCCTCTGCTGTGTGACAAGAGTTCTGCTGGAGTGGCATAGTTAAGGATAATGAAGAATTCACATATTACATCAACCACCAGCACAATCCATACCAGACAGTAAAGCACACATCTAGGGTTCCCCTAAAGTAAAAATACACGTTTTGCCAGTGGCTTCAACCGGAGCAGAGTAGGAGCCAGTCCATAATATAAGTATGTAATGTAGCCAACCTCATGTGTTCAAAATTTAAGTCAGGCTCCAAAAGATCATGAAATTTTAAAAACCTATAGATACAGTTGGGGGCTTTCTATTTGCCTTCTGATTTCTGAGCCAGCAGCCTGAATTCAGGTCACATTTTCATGCTTTTCTCTGCTACTATGAGGGCTAGAAACTTGCTTTTTCAACTGAAAGCTGAGATTCTCATGCAATCACAAGACCCCAGGAGCTGGGTGTGACAGATTTGGCAATTTCCTGCAGTTTCTAAGGCCAACCGTACTGAATGAAGTGTAAAGACCTTAGGAGTTCATTGTATTAGAAATGCAAAGGTGTGAATATTATTGGGGGATTGTATGTAACATCTCTGGGGGGGAGACATAACCATTGTGAAAACTGGGAAGTGTTATGAGCTTCAAAGGACTATTTGTCAAGCTTTTTGTAGGCATCGTAGAAAGGACACTTTTAGGGAGGGAGTTGAAGGAGGATAATGAGTTAAGTTTTGCAGATGTTTACATGGAGCTTCTCCACACGTCACCCTCCACCTCTCCCCACTGAGCTCCCCCCCAGCAACCTCACCTCTCCCCACAGAGCCCCCCCCAGCACCTCCCATCTCCCTCAACAGCAACCCCACCTCTCCCCACTGAGCTCCCCCACATAGGACCTCCAAGCTCCCCCCACAGCAACCCCCCTCTTCCCAATGAGCTCCCCCCATAGCACCTCCCAGCTCCCCCACAGCAACCCCACTGAACTCCACCACACAGCACCTCCCAGTCCCCAGCACCCCACCTCTCCACAATGAGCTCCCCAGCACCAACAGTATCTCCCCACAGCAAACCCCCTCCTCCCACTGAGCTCCCCACCACAGCACCTCCCAGCCCCCACCTCTCCCCACTGATCCTCCCACTGAACTCCACCACACAGCACCTCCCAGTCCCCAGCACCCCACCTCTCCACAATGAGCTCCCCCAGCAAACCCCCTGCCCCCACAACAGTATCTCTCCCCACAGCAAACCCCCTCCTCCCACTGAGCTCCCCACCTCTCCCCACTGAGCTCCCCCCGCTCGCTCGCCCCTGCCGGGCCACTTCCCCGGGGCAGCAGGAGGCTGCGGCGGGACCGGGCCGCTCCGTGCCCGGCCCCTGAGTTCCGGCAGCCGCAGCGGGGGAAGGTTTCTGGGGCCGGACTCATGGAAGCGGCGGCGGGGCTGGGAGTGCAGAGGCCGCGGGCCGGGGTGAGCGGGCTGGGCTCGGCCGGGGGGGAGCGGGCGGCGGAACCCCGAACTGCAGCGGTGGGGCGGAGAGCCCCGGGACCCGGCCCCTGGCGCCCGCGGGCCTGAGTGCGGGCCTCCGCCTGCCCCTACAGACCGGGCCCCGGACCCCGGGCCCTGGGTCCTGCCCAGGGACTTGGGATCCTGCCCCCTCAGTGCCCCACCGCCCCGACCCATTACCCCCTGGGGCTCCCTGGCCCCTCCAGTCCTGCCCCCCCCCGTGCCACCTGCCCCTAATCCCGCCCTGCACCCGTACTGAGACCCCTGAACTTCCCACAGCACCTCCCACTAACCAAGGCCCCCAAACCTGCCCCCCAGTGCTCCCTGATTCCTGAACCTGCCCCTCAGTGACCCCTGCCACCAAACTCAGTTTCCCCCACCTACTCCAAGACCTTCTCCAAACCTGTGCCCCCTACCACCAAACCGCCACTGAACCCTGCTCCCTCACACCAGCTCCCTAGGACCCCGAACCTTGTTTTCCCCTGCCCCCAAACTGCTCCCCCCACCAGCTCCAAGATTCCCCCAAACCTTCCCCTTCAGCCCCTGTGAGCTCCCTGGGACGCAAAATCCTGCCCCCCACTAGCCCTGAGATTCTCCCAAACTTGCCCCATCACCATCTCTCAGCTCTCACAGCCCGTGGGACCCTCGGTCATTCCCCTCACAGCCCTGGGACACCTCCAGAATCTGCCTGTCTTAGTCCCTGATCCCCTGCTGCTTCAGGATTCCTGAATCTTGTCCTCCTGTCCTGGGCTACTGCCAAAATCTACCTTCCCTAGGTTCCCTCAAATCCTGACTCCTCACCAAACCTGTCCTCTTCAGCCCTCCTTGCTCCCCCAACCACCTGAATCCTGTTTTGCCTCAGCCATCTCTACTATCCCAGCTCTGGGACTCCTTGAATCCTACCCCACACCTCAGTCCCAGAACCCTGAAATTCTGCCCTTCCTGCTGTCCCTGTCCTGCCTTCCCAAAGCTGTATCTCCCTTTCTAGCTAACCACCTTCCTCCTTGCGCACACACATTTATCTCCTTCAGAAAAGTCTAGATCCTTTCTTGCTATCCCCGTTCTAGGACCCTTTAAACACATAGCTCCAGGACATCACAAATCGTTACCCCACCAGTACCACCCATTGTCCCATTCCTGTTCTCAGCCTCAGCCCTATGCAACCCCCTCCCCCTTGTCTACACTGGAGTTATCTTGTCTGGAATAACTATTGCTAAATAACTCCATGTGTGAACACTCTTATTCTGGAATAGGAGTATCTTGTTCCAGTTTAGCTAAATCCTGTTTGACGCATGCTGATTTTGCGGTGTAGTTGGTTGTTTCCTTTGGAAGGAGAAATTGTTAATGTAGTCAGGTGCGTCTTTGATGCAATCCTGCTTACTTACAAGAATGTACACAATGTCCTGTTTCCCTGTACACAGAAGGACTCAAACAGCAGGAGACAGTTTCTTTGCTCACAGTTCCAAGCCTCTTACCAGCCATCGCTCTTCCCAAAAGCTCACAACAAGTGCATTTCTCTGGGATATCCTTGCTGCCTTCTCTGGGTGCTTCTGTGGTGTTTCTGCTGCTGCTTTGCCTCCTCCTCTCTCAGCTCTATCCAATAGTACTCAGCAGCCTGCTTTTATAAACCCCTTGGACCACATAGCCCCAGTTTGAATTAAAGCTAAATTGGTGAAGGCACTCTCGTTCCAGAATAAGTGTGTCCACACATGGAGTTATTCACAAATAGCCAATGCACTTTAAATTCACACCTTTAATCCAAATTAATTTTAAAATATGGGCAAGCCCTTATTCCTGACCTCTAGCTACCCCTCTTATCCCAGTTCTAACCCTCTGCATCCCCTCATATCCCAGTCTTGGGGCACTTTACAGTTTTAAGCATGTAAAAGTCCTAAGGTGTTGTCAGTGCTACAGCGTGACATGGCCACATACATGGCCATTCTGTAGGATTGGTTAGGGCATGTTTCTCTTTCAGTGCTCTGGGATAATCACTCTTTAGAGCTTTTTCCCCTTTGCAGTGAATCCCTCCTCTTGGTAACATAGAGAAAGGATCATCATGCCGACTGTGGTGGTGATGGATGTGTCGCTCTCCATGACCCGGCCTGTTTCTGTGGAGGGCTCTGAAGAGTATCAACGGAAACATCTGGCTGTCCATGGATTGACCATGTTGTTTGAGCACATGGCCACCAATTACAAACTTGAGTTTACAGCCTTGGTGGTCTTCTCATCGCTTTGGGAACTGATGGTTCCCTTTACAAGAGATTACAACACGCTTCAGGTACACCTTATAAAGAACATACTGGGCTCAGCAAGACAATTCTTCAAAACATTCTGTGTGTTTCGTAGCTGTAGTGAAACCTTAGGCTTCCTATCCAAGGATCTCATATCACTTTATGCACTGTTAATTAAGCCTCACAACAACCCTATGAAGTGAGTGTTATCCCTATTTTACAAATATGGAAACTGAGACAGGGGAAAATTGTGTTTTATGATCAGACTAGTCAGTGATAGCGCTGCCTGTAATGCCGTCTGAGCATCCAAACGTGTGCTGGGTAGTTTACAAAAACAAATAAAGAGACACTTCCTGTCCTGAAGAGCTTACAGTCTAAATTCAGATGTCACCCAACAAGGCAGGGCTAATGAAGGCAAAGGAGGGGATGAAGAGAAGTTGTTTGGAGGGTTCCAGTAATGAGCTCAGCGGGATGCTTGAGGAGGCATGTCCATACACTGATGGTTTTGTGACTTCCTTGTTTTGTGTGAGTTTTGACGTGCTCTCCAGAGGTGACACAGCATAAGGGAGCTCCAGGAAGGGTTTTGAATAAAGTGAACAGGTTTAGAGAAGGCGTTTTGTGCGGAAGCAGGAAGAGAGTGGGAAAAGTGACTAAGGATGCTTCAGGCCTGACATGATTGGCAGAGTGGAGGGAGGTGGGGAGAATATGGAAAGGAGATAAGATCTGAGAAGCAGCTTGGTCCTGAATGGTATGTGATATTGAAAGCCTTTGACTCTAATGGGAGTTGCGTGGACTTACCTGAGGGTGGAATTTGGCTCCAGGTTTGAAAATTACAGAAGCTTCTCAGTGCTTTAAAAGAGACTGGACAAGGCACTCCAAGTTTCATGTTGTTTGATTATGCTACATATGTGGTTTTTGGCACCTATTGGGAATCTGGGATTGCTCCCGCCCACATCGGAAGGCCCCTTCCCCCAACCTAAGGGGAGGAGCTATCAGACCCAGCTCTCATGTAAATACAGAGGACAACTAATGACAAACAGGGACAGGAGTGAGGGTCACAGGGTCATAAGCAGGGAGCTGGGAGTGCAGGGATGTTACATATATTGCTGAGAACAAATTCCCTTTGCTGTTTTCATTTTACTGTATGAATTCTCCCACATTCTCATTGCTGCTGTTTATTTTTTGAGGGGTGGCCTTGGGGAAATCTATCCAGGCCAAATGTCCAACCAAGTTGCTCTAGCTTGTACTTCTTTCTGTCTGTTTTTTGGAGCATCAGATACTTTATGTGGTGCTTTTCTGATCCTGTATAAAATTTTCCTTTTAGGGAGGAAGGATAGTTTTATGTTAAAGACTGGATATGAACGTAAGAGTCTTGGATTCTGTTACTTCCCCTGCCACTGACTTCCAGTATGGCAGGCTCTAAGGCAAGTGCTCTGTGGCTCAGTTTCCACATCTATAAACTGGGTAGAAAATTACTGACCCACTTCACAGGCATGTTGTGAGGCTATATTACTTAAGGTCATTGTGATACCAACAAATTGTACCTTTTAAAGCAGCAACTGTGTTCCCATTGACTTCATTGGGTGTATTTGTGTAATAAAGTACTACTCACTGTGAGTAAAGGAGCCATTAATGGTTGTAAAGCATTTAGAGGTATTTGGATGGAAGGTGCTATAGAAAGGCAAATGATTATTATTTCACATGTATTCCAGGGCAGGGGGAGGGAGGTTAAAATATCAGAACAATGGGAGTAGATATTTTGTTTTACTTGAGGGAATAGCGCAGTTTCAGGTTTTGACTGTACTGTTCTTAGTAGACCTGCAAAGGATTATTTTAAAAACAAGTTTGTACCCTTTGTGGACCAGAATTCCTTCCCTCTCAGCTTTTGCTTGCAGTTCATGAGGTCAGAATTTCACTTGTTCCCCAGTCAATATGTGGTTTTTCAGGCTTTAATTTCTAATATAAAGGAAATCAGAAAAATACTTAACAAAACTAATCAAACCTCAGTTTTTTCAGGCCTGCTTTCTATATCCTACAAAAGGGCATAAGCCCAATTTTTAAAAATCTTTGCAGATCATCCTTTGGAATATAATACTTCCCTAATAAAGACACAGTGGGAAGGGAAGGTATTTATGAATTACTTCCTGTTTTTTAATAAGCTGCATGTGCTCCCTGATAACAATTGTCCACTCAGGCAGGATAATGTGTAATTTTTCTTTCCAGGAAGCCCTAAGTAACATGGATGATTATGACAAAACGTGCTTAGAATCGGCACTGGTTGGGGTTTGTAATGTTGTGCAACAGGAATGGGGTGCTGCGATTCCCTGCCAGGTAATGATTGGTTGCTGCCTTTGACTGTTCTCAGAATCCAGCTTGCAGTATTTGCAGATTATCAGTTGAACATATTTGGTTGGCCACTATGGCAACAAAATGCTTCAACCCTTCCATAAAATAATCAGCAGCAACATTTGGGCTAATTTCTGCCATCTCTGGCCTAGCTGCAGTGTTGTGGTAGAGAGAAAAATGTTTGAGGACCCCTTTCAAGACTGATCCCATCCCCCTCCTGATGCACCTACATGTTACAGAATAGAACAGTTCCCTAGAACTCTTTGAGCACTTCTGGAAGGCTTGGTTTATGCTCCTGCCTGTATTCCCCAGCCCCAGGGAGCCATAGTCAGCAGGTAAGGTCATGGCCAAACACAGAGCACCTTCCCCCACCATGCACCTGCCAGTGTCTGGGCTCAGCAGCATCCCTTACTCTGAAGCAGTAGTAAGGACTGCTCTGAATGTGTTCTGTCTTTGATCCCCAAGCCCTGTCGTGCTCAACTAGAAGGACTCAGAACTTCCACTGGGCTGTTACAGCTTTGGGTCTGGTTTCCCCTCCCGTGCAGTGCTCCTTCGTGGGGAAAAACCCCTACATTTGCCCTCATTGTTGGGTGGGGTACAATTTGCATTTGCTGATTTTGCAGCTAGTTAATTAATAATATATGGAGATATACCTATCTCCTAGAACTGGAAGGGACCCCAAAAGGTCACTGAGTCCAGCCCTCTGCCTTCACTAGCAAGACCAAGTACTGATTTTGCCTCAGATCCCTAAGGATTGAACTCACAACCCTGAGTTTAGCAGGCCAGTGCTCAAACCACTGAGCATTGGATTGGGACCACCTGTCATAAAAGGAAAAACAGACATCAGAACCAAACAGTTAGAAACATGTAAAAATCAAGCATATATCAGATCTTCAGTAGGGTGCTCTCTTATTTCCACCATAGGCCATTTGTGCTAGCACATCAGGTTACTGGAGGATGAAAGGCCATGGGAAATGTGCAAACTCTTGTTACAGTAAGGCAGGTTATTTTCAAGCATGAGAGCAAACACAAGCACTAATGAGACTATGAAAGTGACAGGTGTGTTGAGGAAAAGGGAGGAATAAAAAGTGCATTCTCTCACCTGTTAAAACCTGGATTTTAAATCTGGATGAAAAGAATAAATGCTTAATTTCAGCTGGATTTGGTGTTTCTCACTTGCTAGCCAAAACTGGTGTGTTTTGGTGCACAGCAACACCACACAGCTGCAATGTTCCATCCCAGAAATGGCTGCATTTCAGTGGAGGGCAAACATGCAATGATTTTATTTAACCTCAGAGTGCAGTTTTTTTGTAAATAACTTTTGGGATTCATTTGGATGAAAAATATCACATTAGTGCCTTAGTGCTGCTGCTGAAAAACCAGAAAGGGTTGAGACATGCTGTAATAGTTAGCAAAGTACTGAGGGACTGACATACCTGACCAATATTTTCTGGTTTATGGCCCATATTGGCTTCAGTGGGAATTGGGTTGGCCCCTGAGTTCTGTAGAGTGATTATAATAACTTGTACTCTTCTAGTATCTTTCCTCTGAGGCTCTTGAGTTGCCCAGCCAGTTGAATGTCCTTGTGACAGCGTAGTTTCTACACTGAAAGGCTGTGTGGCTTTTTAAAACTGAAAAACATACTTTTAATTGTTACTCTGTGTTCATTAGTAGTAGGGTCTGATTATAGCTTATAAAAATAAATCGTAGTCATTATTTTCTTCATTCAATTTTAAAATATAGATATGTCTGTTTATTATGTAGCGCATCAAATTTGTAACGGTTAATTGCTTAAATACACAATTTACATGCAAACCTTACATGAGTAATCCTTATGTAATTAATTCATTGCGAGTCAGGACTGCTCGTGTGAGTAGGGATTTTCAGGACTAAGCCCTGTGGTCCCAGTGGGACTACTGACAGAAGTAAAGCTAAGCACAGCTGTAAGTGTTTGCAGGATTGGGGCAGATGAAGAAATGTGTTTAGGTGAAAATGCTAATGTATCCTTTTGTGTGTGTTTGTGTGTGCACTAGGTTGTTCTAGTAACTGACGGCTGTTTAGGGATTGGCAGAGGCTCTCTGCGGCACTCCTTAGCTACTTGCAACCAACGAAATGAAAGCAGCCGATTTCCACTGCCTTTCCCCTTCCCGTCCAAGTTATACATCATGTGCATGGCTAATCTAGACGAGGTGACTCCTTTAACAAATTCTTGCTGGTTTTGTTATACTGAGTGGTTATTGCATTTACAGAATCACATATTCTCCCCAAGATTTATTCTAACAATCTGGTGGTAAAGTGTTTGCTTTTAGTGATAATTGGGTCACGTTCACCTGCAGTATGTGTAAGTTAATTGAGAGATGTAGACAAACTAACCTAAGCCCTGGTATAGCCCTGCAGGTCAATGGAAGACTTCTACCATCGACCTCGCTGCCACCTTTGGAGGGGTGGATTAACTACAGTGACAGGAAAACCCCTTCCATTGATGTAGCATGTGTCTATGCAATGTCACTAGAGTGGCACAGCTATGCTGCTGTAGTATCTGTAGTGTAGACATAGCCTAAGTTATCCTCTGAGGAAAGGCACTATAGAAATAGAAAGTATTATGTTATCAAAGGCACTCATGCACTCTTGAAGACTGAGAACCTGTGAATTTATTTAGTTTAACAAAGAAAAGGTAAAGGGGTGATTTGATCACAGTTTATAAGAACCACGGGGGGGGGGGGACAAATATTTGATAATGGGCTCTTAAATCTAGCAGACAAAGGTCTAACATGATCCAACGGCTGGAAGTTGAGGCTAGACAAATTCAGACTGGAAATAAGGTGTACATTTTTAATAGCGTAATTAACCACTGGAACGATTTACCAAGGATTGTGGTGGATTTTCCATCAAGGGCAATTTTTACATCAAGATTTGATGTTTTTCTAAAAGATCTGCTCTAGAAATTATTTTGGGAAGTCCTATAGCTTGCGTTATACAGGAGGTCAGACTAGATGATCCCTTTTGGCTTTGGAATCTATTAATATAAGAGCTGAAAGCTAGGTCTGACTTGGTGAAACAATGTATTATGAACCCCAGTATGGGGACAAGCTTCTGGGCTAATAATAAATATTACATTAGGAGTAAACCTCTTTTTGGGAAGAAACATTGGCTTCCTTAAAAATTAGCAAGATAAGGTTGTCCTAATTTTTTTAAATTAACTTAGAGCTTGTCTACACTTGAACCACGACAGCGGTGCTGCTGCAGTGTAGACACTATCTGTGCTAATGGAAGAGGTTCTCCCATCAGCGTAGGTAATCCACCTCTCTTGAGAGGCAATAGCTAGGTTGACCAAACACTGCCTACATGGGGACTTAGTTGATTTAATGCCGCTCAGGGATGTGGATTTTTCATACCCCTGACCAAGTAGTTAAACCAACATAATTTTTTAGTGTAGATCAGGCTTCAGACTATTACTCTCATTTGCATATATTTCCTTAAAAATAATCTCCTGCGTCTTCTGTTCTTATGCTGTTTTTTTTCCCCAAAGGTATAATTTCTTTTTTTGTGTGTGTGCAGCTCCAGAGCTCAGATTCTTTAGATTGTCTGGAAAGACTTGTAGATTTAAATAACGGGGAAGGACAGATTTTTACCATCGATGGACCCCTTTGCTTGAAGAATGTACAGTCCATGTTTGGGTTAGTATTTTTGTAACTAACATGACTGTGAAATTAACGTATGTAAAGAAAACAAAGAAGCATAAGGCAAGAAATTTGATTTGTTTTGTTTTGATTCATAGGTTTCTTTTTCTTTCCTAGTCCAATATGTTAACTACTATTGATTAATCTTGGCCTTCATTGGTTAATGCTATTTGTTTTGTTCACTCTTTATAGATATTGATGCTACTGTTTTTAATTAGATATTTTCCTTTTGTCAGTGATTGGGCAACTTGAAATGTTGATTAGGTCATAGGCTTTTCAGGAACTGCTATTAATTTGCCATAAATGTCATAATGTATCACATATGCAGTATGTTGTAGCCATGTTGGTCCCGGGATATTAGAGAGACAAGGTGGGGGAGGTACTATCTAATATCTGATAAAAGATATTATCTCCCCCACCGTGTCTCTGTAATGTATTGTAGCATTTCGTAATTTGACAATGCTAGAACTACTGAGTTAACTCAAGTTTTTAAAAAAAAAATCCATTTTGGGAGCTCAGTATAATGCACTTAAACAAGCTTGCAAAACTTATTTTCAACTGATTTGTATTACTTTTTCCCTAATAATAAATGATCATGTTCTAGAAAACTAATAGACCTGGCTTATACACCATTCCATGCTGTTCTCAAATGTGGTCACTTAACATCTGATGTGCAAGTATTTCCCAGACCAGAACCTTTCATTATAGATGAGGAAATAGATCCCATCCCTAAAGCAATTAATACAGGTAACAAATGTTTGTTTGTTTTTTAAACCTGAGTTGTGTTAATTTTTTCTTTTTCTGTTGACATCCTCTACCCTGCATAGTGACTGTTCCCTCCTCTTTCTCTCTGGTGTGAAGAAAGTGGAATACCATCTCCAATAACATTGCAATGGCCAGCGACAGCTGCCATCAAAGGGTCAGAGTCTCACCCTGTTTTGGCCCCTGTACACCTGGCAGATGGGCCAGAGTGGCGTAGAAGGGTTTTAAAAACCCCAGCTGTGGCCAGCTGAGAATCTCCACAGTGCAGGAAGTGTGGAGGACAGCTGTGGGCTGTCTTCCACGGACTCCCTTGCAAGCCTGCTGTAGAGGGCAGGAGGGGCAGGTTGGGAGTAGGGCAGCAGTACATAATCCTGCTGAGATTCTGGCCCTATACAGCCTGATGTAATCTAGGCACCACTCAGAGCTATCTAAGTGAGGACTGGGAGGGTCCACAGGTGTCTTAAAGCCACCACAGCACCCTGGGCTGTGGGCTCTGGCTGTATCTCTTAGAGGTAGGCTGGCTGCTTCAGGATATGGAGACTTTCACTTCTAGGAGACTAATCTGAAATCAGTCCAGCTTGGAGGCGAGCAGAAGTCATTATCCTCTAATGCAGAGGTGGGCAAACTACGGCCCACGGGACTCTCCTGCCCGGCCCCTGAACTCCTACCCAGGGAGGCTAGCCCCCAGCTCCTCCCTTGCTGTTCCCCCTCCCCCGCAGCCTCAGCCCACCCTGCCGCCGGCGCAGTGCTCTGGGTGGCGGGGCTGCGAGCTCTTGCCAGGCAGCGCAGCTGCAAGCTGCTGCTTGACCCGGTGCTTTGTGCTGCGTGTTGGCGTGGCTGGCTCCAGCTGGGCGGTGTGGTAAGGGGGCAGGGAGCGAGGGGGTTGGATAGAGGGCAGGGGAGTTCAGGGTGGTGGTCAAGGGGCAAGGGTGTGGATAGGGGTCAGGGTGGTCAGAGGGCGGGGAACGGGGGGGATGAATGGGGGCAGAGGTCCCCAGGGGGCAGTCAGGAATGAGAGGAGAGGTTGGGTGGGGTGGTGGGGGGCAGTCAGGGGCAGGGGTTCCAGGGGCTGTCAGGGGACAGGAGTCCCAGGGGGCCGTCAGGGAGCGAGAAGCAGGGGGTTTGGATAGGGGGCTGGGGCCAGGCCACGCCTGTTTGGGGAGGCACAGCCTCCCCTAACCGGCCCTCCATATAATTTCGGAAACCTGATGTGTCCCTCAGGCTGAAAAGTTTGCCCACCCCTGCTCTAATGGCTGCTCAGTGGCAAATGAGCTGGTGATGTCAGGGCAGTTCTTACTAGACTTGCCTGCATCACAAACCCTCCCGCCTCCATCTCAGTTGGAACCAATTGGCACCTTTGTTGGCAGCCTCAGCAGAGAAACCAAGGGTTGAATTCTATAGAGTCTGAACTACCCTCCAAAGGCTGATATTGAGACATTGGAACATGGAGGAAGCTTGCATTGCCCTTACTTATGTCTTCATTCGCCAAGAGTTGTTAATTTGCCCCTCTCACCACCACTAAATTCATTGTAAAAACAATTGTGCAGAGTGTAACCTTCCTCATTCATCCCAGAGACCAAAGTTTCACCTGGGAAGAGGGGGTGCATTCTGTTGTGGAGGCATGCACACAATGCATAGAATACGCTCTGCAATATTTGTAAATATGACCTACCGAATGAAGGTTTACTTGTTATTAGTGCCTGATCTAAAGAATGTTGGAGTGCTATGCACTATGGAAATTGCAGGGCCCCTCACCTTCACTTAAATTTGCCCGACTGCCCCCCCCATGACAGAATTGCAACCCCGCATGCCAGCTTGCAATGCACTCACTTAAATCCAGTGGGCAGGGGCCCCCTGTGCAAGTGCACAGAGTGTACATTGATTAATCCAGGCCTGCTTATTATGCCAAAGTAAATTTCCCTCCTCAGCAGAGCACTTGGCCTTGTGTGCTTTTGTTTTTATGTTATTCTTTACAATTTGGCAGTAGAGTGCTATGGTAGGTTACTCTGTGAGGTAACTTGCCTTCCCGAACCTGCTCTGTGACATGTCTTAAACAATATGGATTCTTCATCAAAAAGTGTGTGGTTCTTTCCAAAAACTGATGGGTGCACCATTAAGGTTAAATTGTTCTAATAAATGAAGTAGGAACTCTGAAATTAATGCCATTCAAGTTTCCTTGATTTTTCAGCGGCAAGAGAAATCCATCTGGAGTGGGGAACACAGTAATAACACTTTTTATTTGGATCTATACTGAATTTGGATTAGTATACATCAAATTTTTAATTGAGTTAACTACCGGAAAACTGTGCAACTGAATGAAATCGGGGGCATGAAACTTATCCAAACAAGAGGACTTTTAACTGTATTTAACATATGTTGGTGGATCTCTGGTCATTTGAGATAAGGGCATTTGGTATAAATAAGATTCCATTCTACATCCATTAAAATACACCTTACAACATATTCAGTCAACCATTGAATGCCTTTGTGAGTTTAATTAAGCAATATATTACTTAGCTATGGAAAACATCAATGTTATTAGCCTTTGGGACAGATTCTTTGCAACAGACCAGAGGGCTGTCAGGTTCTCTGGTTCTTGGCCTTAGCACAAGATAGAATAGCCTAAGAGCTCCTCTAACTTGTGCCAGCTGGATATGGTCTCTGAAGGACCATGTGCAAGCTGGGCATAATCAGAGAGCATCATGATTTGGCCACTCCCCTTCTTTGCCCTCTGCACAGGAGCTCTGCCAACAGAGGTGTAGAAGGTGGCCATCCTGGCTTTATATCTGCTAGGGACTCTCCACACTGGGGCTATCCTGGGGTGGGGCATTTGTGCCACCTGAGCAGTGCAAAGGAGTGGATCAGGGCAGATACTCTGCCCTTTTGTTCTTAAAGATGACTGGTTATTTCTCTCCTATGGGCAAAGTGTTAGGTACCAATGAACAAAAGCATGTTGTGTAGCAGCATATTTCATAGATAACTTCCATTAGACACACCAGGTTCTGTCTGTTATAGCTGCTTTTCAACTGCCCATCTTAAAGTTACTCAGAAATATTTACTATACTATGGTGGCATCTGGAGGTCCCAATCAAGATTGGGGCACCATTGTGTGAAGTGCTGCAGTTATATATGGTCTATGCTTCAAAAAGCTCACAGTCTAAGGAAGAGTATTCCTATTTTGATGTTAAACTTAACATGAATGAATCCTCAGCTGTTTCCAGGGCTGACTTGTGACTGTTTGTTTCTTTGCAGATCTAGAAATAGTTGGTTTTATAGATATAGCTGATATTTCTAGCCCTCCTGTATTATCTAGACACTTGGTACTGCCTATTGCACTCAACAAAGGTGAGCCATTTTTGTTTCTAATAGTGAACATTGCACTGTTTGTAATTGACAAGGTTTTCCAAGGTTGCTGGTGGTAGATTAGAGCCAGACATTCCAAAGATCTCTTAAAGGATAAGTGCCATGCCATTTGGAGAACACTTTTTGATGAGCCCATTAAAATTGAAATCTTAAACACAAGCTCTTTGCCTTTTCTTAAAAAAAGGATTCTTAAAAGTGCATCAGTACATAAAACAGCACCGTTAATAAAAAGGACAGTGTCTCTTTAGTGACATCATAAATAGAACTTTCTGAACTTAGAGATAAAAATAATTCTAGCTCAGCAATCAAGCTGAATGTTTAATGCATCTTTTTATCTGCTTGTAATGATTGGGGGTTTTTTTAATGGTCTTCAGAACAGAGCTTGTCTGCAGTGTAGTTGTAACCATGTTGGTCCCAGGATACTAGAGAGACAAGGTAGTGAGGTAATGTTTTATTGAACCAACTTCTGTTGGTGAGAGAGACAAGCTTGTGTCCAATAAAAGGTATTCCCTCACCCACCTTGTGGGTGGGGTAATACAGAGGTTGGTATTTGTGCTTTGATTTATCCATTGTTATTCAGGAACACTAGCTACTGCTCCTCTCTGTTAACGTTTGTATCTGTGCCTAGGAGGCTGGTGTAAGTAGTAAGGAAGGTTGGGTAAATCTCAGGCTTTGCTTTGTCTGCACTTGCTGTGTGCTCGTGGTTACATTCAGAAGGGCCTCTACTGCCCTTTCAGTGTGGTTCCTAGTTATGCTTCCTTAAGTGGAGCAAAGAGGAAATATGATGAGGTTTCTCTTGGGAAAATTTGAAAGGACCAAATATGCAGTTAGTGGGTTTTGGCTCTGTGTATTCGCACTCTTTTGTGCCAAACCTTTCTTCCCTGTGGGAACCTCATGCTGATGGCTAAAGCACAGCTGTTTTTCAGCTCCTAAAACTCAGTAAGTTGCTCATGACAAAAAAGAATCATATGAAGGGAGAGGTTAAGGGTTCCCTTAAAAGGGGTCACTGGCAACCAGCAGTGTTGGAACCTTGTATGTTAGTCTGGTTTCCCAAAGGTGAAGTTTCACTTGAACTGAGGCCGGGGCAACTCTTTGGAAACTGAGTTTCGTGAGTAGGGCAGACATGGGGGGGTTCTCAAACTGAGGGGGTCGCAAGGTGGTTACATGAGGGTCGCGAGCTATCAGCTCTGTGGGGCTGACAGCCCCAAACCCCTGTTAAATTAAAATAAAATGCCCGTTTTTAATATATAAGGGAGAGGGTGGTCACACTCAGAGGCTCGCGGTGTGAAAGAGGTCACTGATACAAAAAGTTTGAAAACCACTGCAGTAGAACTATATGCCATGATGTGCCTCGTTAGCCATACCACCCACACGCCCAGGCATCTCACATGGCAGCTGTTCGTGCCACTGCTATGCTGGAGGCTTAATGCAAAGGATCAAGCTTGTCAGATAGGAGGCTGACATCCAGTAACCATAGCATTGAAATACCTCATGTTTTCAAAGTGCCAATGGCCTGGGAAGCTTTGGAGAATTGTAGCTTTCCTAAAGAGAGAAGGTGCTGCGTGTAAGGAAGGTTGCTCTGTTGAACTGCACTGTAGGGTGGTTTGCTTTGGGTTGATGAGGTGGCTGTTGCTGGGTGACTTGCCTGGTAGAGGTCGTAAGGTGTCGAGCATGATAGAAAACAAAGCAGCGCTAGTGAGTGTGAATCTCTCTCATTTTTTTTGTTTTGTTTTTTTGCACAGAAGGTGATGAGGTGGGTCCGGGGATCACTGATGACACTGAGGATGAGAATTCAGCTAATCAGATTGCTGGCAAAATACCCAACTTCTGTGTACTGCTGCATGGGAGCCTGAAAGTGGAAGGCATGGTGGCCATTGTTCAGTTAGGGTATGGAGGTGCATTTCTCTTGGAAAAGTCCCTTTTCATGGTGATGCTTTGGGACCAGTCATCTATGAAATACTTCACGCCAAGCTGTGAGCCCCAGGTGGCTTGACAAGAATGTTTAGTGTTACTGTGATTCTGCACTGGCAGTGTAAATAATTTACAAATAATGAAAGCCGGAGCCCCAAGGTAGCAAGGGTGGGAGGTGAATTTTAGGGGTGTGGAATGGATGGTTTTGACCTTAGCAGTCTGCTCTTTTCTGTAGGCCTGAATGGCATGGAATGTTGTACTCTCAAGCTGATAGTAAGAAGAAATCAAACCTCATGATGTCTCTCTTTGAACCTGGTCCTGAGCCCCTGCCTTGGCTAGGGAAAATGGCACAACTTGGGCCTATTTCAGGTAGTAACCAAGATTTTAAAGTCTCTCGTGCATTTGATGTTTTCTGTGTTAATGCCCTTGCCACATCTTATTCTTAAAAAGCTTTATTTTCTTTCAGATGCTAAAGAAAATCCTTATGGTGAAGATGACAATAAAAGCCCTTTCCCCTTACAGCCCAAAAACAAGCGCAGTTATGCGCAGAATGTCACTGTGTGGATCAAACCAAGCGGCCTCCAGGTAGCAACTCAGTACTTACTGAACTGTGCAAGAGCACCAAAGCTATCAATGCTTTGAAAGGGTCGTCTTACTCGGGCAGTAGAACGGTCTCTATATCTGTCACTTCCATCTAGTGTAATTTTTTTTTCTTTAATTCATATTAAAGCTTCCTGTTTGAAGTGTCATAATTAAAACACCTTGGCACATGCAATTTGTTTAATGAAAGCTTTGCCTGGTATCTGGTTTAGTGTAATAACCATTTGTATGTTAGTTTGTATGAGCTGCATAATCAGTGACTGATCACTGAACCTGCAGGAATGATCAAGTGATTATTTATCAGTATACGTGGGGGTTCTTTCCTGCAGCCTCCCGCAAAAGTTATGGTTTTTTTTTTTATTTTCTCCAGACAGATGTACAGAAGATCTTGAGAAATGCAAGAAAACTCCCTGAAAAAACTCAGACATTCTACAAAGTGAGTAGCATGTTATGGGTTTGCATGTAACGTGTGACTGTACTGATAGAAGTTTGATCTGTAGAGCGCGTTGACTGATGAGGTTAATAATTCTCTGCATGTTCTATCCAAAGAGCTTGTAGTGCTTTGCAAACGGTAATTCTCAACAGCCCTTGTGAGGGAGGTAGATACTTGACCGATTGTACAGATTGGTAAAGCTGTAACCTGGAATCCCCTGATCTAAGCTCCTCTGACAGGACAGTATATTGGGTTCAGTTGAGGGAGACCTAGGTCTGAGAGTGATCCCCTGTATCCCAGAGGTGATTGATTGTGATTCTACACTGGTGGTGTAAATAATGAAAGCCAGAGCCCCAAGGAAGCAAGGGTGGGAGGTGAATTTTAGTGGAGAGGAATGGGTGGTTTTGACCTTAGCATCTGCTAAGGTCTTTGTGATCCCATGTATCCCAGAGGTGGTGTACACATCTCCATGGGGAAGGGCAGATTGCCAGCTGGACTCTCGAATGAATTGGAGAGCGGCAGGTACTAGTACTGAGGGATCAAAGGGCATCACAGAAGGAAATGAGAGCTCAGGCAGAGAGCAGCCTATACTTGGGTAACAAAGTCAACTATCAGTGTGTGTTCCACCCATGGTGCAGAGGACAAGAAATCCAATAAGCCAGATACAGTTAGCTACATGATACCACTGTAAAACCAGACTACAACCATAATTCTTCCCTCAAGCCTAGCAGTGACGCAACCCCCCAGAGACCCCAACCAGGGTTCTGGTACGTGCTCCACAAACACATACAAGGCTATGGGCCCTGCCCTAAGAGTTTACAATCTAAGAAATCACATTCTATACATTCTGCTGGACAAATTGGCTGAAAGCGAGCGGATAACAAAGCGCACCCTTCTGCTAAGTGCAGGGCTGTCCACCAGAGCCCTGGAGCCAGGGGCGAGAGCTGCTGAGGCACGTGGGGAGGGTGTTGTGAGAAAGCTAACATGGTAGTGTGCTATATCTGCTGTCTCCAATCTGGCACCAGCGCTAGAATTCACTCTTATGCTGTGAGCACTTGGGAAGCTTGCCAGAACTGTGGCCTGAGGGCCCCTTCCCCCAAATTTGCAATGAATAAAATATCCTTTCAGAAGAATCAAGATTACTTTAAATGGGGCTTTTCTCCCTTCCAGGAACTCAACCGTTTACGCAAGGCAGCCTTGGCTTTTGGGTTTTTGGACCTTTTGAAAGGAGTGGCGGATATGCTGGAAAGGGAGTGTACGTTGCTGCCTGATACAGCTCATCCCGATGCAGCATTTCAGCTTACTCATGCTGCTCAGCAACTCAAAGCAGCAAGTAATGGGACCTCTGAATATGCCGCCTATGACCATAACATCACTCCACTGCAGACAGACTTCTCCAGTAGCGGCACTGAAAGAATATGAGATGCACTTTTTAGAACCTTCTCTACATTACTTTTAAGTCTCAAGTGGTCCAAATTTTCCTGTCATATTTGTTTTCTAGGACTGACTCAGATATTGTTTGAAGAACTTTATCAATGCAAACCGGTGCTCTAAAACAATCTAGTTTCTTAATCTGGGATTAATTCGTATAGCTCTTAGTGGATTTAGAGTTTTACCTGGAAATTGTATTTTTAAATGCCTCGTGAAATCTCACAACAAGAATGGAGGTTATATAGTATGATTATTAAGGTGTGTGAGAGGAGAGAGGAAAATGCTGGCATATGCAATGGACTGGTGCCAGTGGCTTAGAACTGTCCCTCTTCCCCCCTCCTGAGAACCAGTCATCAGGTAACCCCACACATAACCCGTAACTATTAGATTGGTGCACAAAAGCACTGTGTAAAACTTTTCTCAAGAGAAAGGCAGGTGTTATCTATTAGGGCCTGGCTTTCAAAAATGTCAGCTGTGCAGCTGCATGCCCTTGACTTCCCCAGTCAAAGACTGGGCATATGAATACTGCATGTGGTTAGATGTATAGTTGGCAATTTTTGCATGCTGTCAGTAATTGCATTCCTGACTTTAAAGATTTAAGCCCTGCCCTTCAAAATGTAAAGTTACTGAATTTTCAGGTATCTCATTTGCCTCAAGACATTCATATTTGAGATAGTAACTTACATTCTAGCAAGAGAAAAGTTCATTTTTTAACAAAATTGTAAGCTATCACATTAACAAATAAAGAGTAACTTTTTATGGAAGCTTTCAGTGGTTTTGGTTCCAGTTTCAAAAGAACGGACATGCGTGTTTAGCATTACGGAGGCTTTCCATCATGAAGGTCAGGTAACAAATTGCTCTTGTTCACTTGCATAAGAGGCTGTACAAATAGCAAAATGAAAGACTTTGCTTGTAAATCTTTATTAATAGAAATACACATTCAGCTGCCTTCTGAAGGACAAGCAAACTCAGTAGTTGAAGATCCATGGCAAATCACACCAAATACGGGTTGCAGTGCCTGCCCCGTACCCTCACAACCATGTATTTCATAAATGTTTAAATGCCCTTTAAAGGAATTAAAAGAATGAATGCTGTGTCTCAGTGTCGGCACCAAGATATTCAATCCCTTCATTCACTGTCAAATAGATGTGTATGGAGAAGTGACACAGTGTATAAATTATGGTGTAACTACCCTGAGGAAGCTGGCCATGGCCTTTTTTAGCCTTTCATACAGAAAGGCTCCTTTTAACACATTTAGGCCAGGTCTATGCTACAGACCTATACTGGTATAATCATGTCACTCAGGGGTGAAATCACACCCCTGAGCGACACGCAGTTATACTGACCTAACCCCATGTGTAGACAGAGCATCTCCTGTCAACACAGCTACCACCTCCTGGGGAGGTGGATTAACTAACTACACCAAGAGGAGACACTCACCCGTTGGGGTAGGTATGTCTTCACTTAAGTGCTGCAGCTGCACTGATGCAGTATTTTAAGAGTAGCCCTGCCCTTCGATAGTGGTGAAAGTTCCTTAGGATGGTGTCTTTTTGCAGAATGCCTTCAGTGGCGGTTGGACCACGTCTCTGCAAAAACCCCACCTAAATGTTCTAGTGTTAACCTCACAATAACAATCATTGGAGAAAAGGGTATTTCACATTGAAAATATAGCAACCTTATTTTTTTTCTGGTGTTATGCTTTTGTAAAACAAAGCCATACAAACAGTGGAATGGAAATAAATTGATTGCTCTGGAATTAACTTGCACAAGGGTTACAGTGGGTGCTGGGGGAAAGACTACTAGACTCAGCTGGGTCAACAGTGCAACTAACTGTTCTGTAGTCAAGGTTACAATTAATTTAATTTAAATCAGACTTTAGTTAATTTCAGGGAAAATGCAAAGGGTCAGAGGGGGCTAAATCCTGGCAGATCAGAGTGGGGGTGTAGGAGTCACTTTGTCATGGCACCCTTTATTCAAAACAGCTCATTTTTAAGCAATGGGGCTTTCTTTGTTTTCAACAAATAAAATAACTTTTACAATTCATCTAAGGCATAAACCTGAAACATCACTTGCCTCCCATTTGCTGAGATCTGGTACACAAAACAAAATGGTCCCTAACTTCTTAGATTCCCAACACTGCACCCCAAAAGCAAGTGGCCAGCCTGGCATGCAGACTCCTTAGCTGCAGTCTTCTGCATGGAGGGAATCGGAAAACAGGTGCTTCCTTCCTTCTCAACAGGCTTTGAGCCAAGCACTTACACCACCATTCCCAAAGAACAGACAAGGGGCTGGCCTCCCTATGGTAGTAGGAAGGTTGTGGGATCACCTCAAGGGAGGCCTGCTTTACCTCTGCATTTCCTGGTGGAATTCTAATTTTTGTGGGCTACTGGGGGGAAGAATAGCAGGGAATGGAACCTCATCCCTACACCGCCTGGTTTTCCAGTGTCTGAGTTTGGGCATTTAAATTCTCACCCTCTGGAAGGGCAGAGTTAGTGACCACAAGGCTGTGTGAAGTAGCAGCTATGTCAGCTGGTGAGGAAAATTTGAAGGAGTAGGTAGCTCCCACTAATGACTGGCTAGGATGTATGTAGCCGGCCAGGGGCTGCTGGACACCACTACGTATTTCTATTCCATGGGGGAGCGAGATGAAGCCTTCCTATCATACATGCGTTAAGAACAAGCTGGTGGCGTCCAATGCTGACACTAGTTGCTCCCAGGTTTAAATGCATCAGCAAAAGCCTGCTGAAAAAAAGGAGACCTAGCACTGACCATTAATAAATACATTTCTCAGCTCCTCAGCCCACTCCTAGTCAGTTTCACATAGCATGGAGTGGATGGTATGAAATATTATACCCCAGCATCACAAGCCTTATCTGCATTCAATATCTGAAAGAGAGCAAATATCCAATTAAAAATAACTCTTCTATTCCCAGTTAGAGCTGCTCAGTTTTTTGCGACTAGGATTTCTTTTTATAATATGGTAACTGATAGGAAACACGTTTAAATATTGCCATTGTTCAACATTAAGTGCCATGCGTATATGATTGAAGAGGAACTCAATACAATGTATGGGAATGCTATCTGAAGAGTCACTATGAAATCTAACATGATCATTTAGCTGTAGAAAATCCTTTCCATTATTATAATAGGTAAAATTGTAAGAATCAGAGGCTCCTGTCATTAAGATAAGTTAGGTCTAGGAAAGCATTGTAGTCCCTGTTTTACTTCATCTTTCTCTTTTTTGATCCAAGATGCTGCCTCCTTTGCTTGTAGAGGTGACGCAAGTTTATAAACAAACCTGAAAAGAGAAATAATTGTTTAGGAAGAACTGAAAAATCACTGCAGAGTACTTATGCCAGATAACTGCACTGAGTTAAAAGTCATTTCGGATTTTCTTCTCACATATGGACATAAAACGATGAAAGCTAAAGACAAGTGAGTCCTTGCTGGGGTAGGGTTAAGACTGCAACAACCCACACTGTTTGTTATTGTAGGGTTGCTTAGGAGTTCTGGTTATCACCCTTTAGGGGTAGCGTATTGAAGATGGAGGGAGGGAGAAATAATTCTAGAATCTTGTGATAACTTGTGAGAAAAAGTGTCACAAACCTAAACAGCCCACATCAGACTAAACAACAGAAACAGGGTTGGTGTCATTTAAGTCTTTTTTTTAATCAGATGGAATCAAGTTTGGAGTTCAACATTTTCATTTTAAAATCATGGGCTAGATTCTGTATTCCTCTGACTTCAATGAGACTTTTGGATCCACAGAGCTGTAGGCTCAACCTGCACACAACACTTTTATCATTGCTCCAATAATTATAGAGAACAAACAATTGTAGCCGATCAGTTAAACACTAAACTACCATTAAAAAAACCCAAACCTCCTGTGAAGCTCTTCAGGGAACTGCTTCTTCATACTCCACTAGTATCAGTGTATTTTGGTTAACATCTGTGTAGTTTTGAACTACACAAAGAATCCAGCAAAATTCTGCAGAAGTCCCACTTTTACCCAATGATACTGATACAATAATTGTAATATTTTGGCCTCTGATGTATCTGCATGTGCTTCGAGGTGATCTGTTATTGAGGTCTCCTTTTGGGTTAACCTGTGCTATTCACTACAAGTATGACAACAGTTTAAGCTCAGTCAAATCGGTATAACAATGACCTATCAGATATGATAATTTAAAGTTGCAATCTATTACTCCTTTTTTGTACATAACTGACTTTTGGTATTTCAACAGGCGAGAAACACAATGAAACAACAACAAAAACTTACCTAAAAATAACAATATAAGGTAGATTTGAAGAAAGAATGAAAATTTGATTGTAACGCTCATCGGATACGGCAGTGTGAAACTAAACTTCCCTGTTTCACTGAAGATCGGAATGGCCTGAATCAGAGACATGGCTGAAAGCAGAAGGCCAAGAAGATTATAGGCAAAATACAAAGGACAAGGTAAACTTGAGAGCTGGTCAAAAAACGAAGCTTCTCAAAGTTGTTCTCTTTTAATGGTAAAATATTTTGATCCATTCTGACCAGCTCTTGTAATCTAGGGAGACTTCAGCACAAACTAGTTTTAAGTGGCATCTTTAAACACAGCTGCACCTAAGTCATGATATTTTCCTACTTTTGTTTGTTGGCGTTGGTGGGCGATGCTATGAATCCACCCATAGCAGCAAGATATTAGCCTTGCTGGCTAGGTTCAGTGCGCTCTGCTCTTTCTTCCTCTCATTGTACTTAGGGCTCTACGGGAATAGGAGCTGCAGCCTGGAGACTACTTCCACACTGTGGCTTTTACCCCCTTCCACTGCAACCACTGGTAGCACGGTCACAGAGCCAGTGGGTGGAGGAGCTCCAGGAAGAGTGGCACCCTGTGAGTGTCCCAAGATCCAGGGTCTTGGAGCCAAGATTACTCGTGGGTCCCCTGTGCAATTCAAGAGCCAGGTCCGTGCCCTTTCTAAGGGGTGCGGCCATCACGTCCTCCACCCCCGGGGGACTGAGCCAGACTCCCTGAGTGACGAAGCACCCAGACACAGCTCTACTTCCCTGCGGCAGGAGGAGGGGATAGGGACCATACAGTGTTTTCACACACAAACAGTGAAAAACGGCTTCTCCCAAATCTCACTATGAAGAAAGTCAACCCAGAGAACCGAAGAAAAGCAACAACCCAAACCAGCCAAAAAAAGTACATAAATTGTGCATCTGTTTTCCTGTGCAACCATGTGTGGGGTGATTGCTTGTGCCAATGCCTCACGTTGTCTTCTCCTGCTCTTCCTGTTTATTAGGAGGCCTGTGCTTCCTACCTCACTTTAAATAGTCTCTCTCTTTTGGGAAGGGAGACAGCCTGACGGGACCATTCTCCTCTCTTCCCCCTTAGCCTAGAAGGATTATTTCAAGCGCAGACAACTAGCATCGACTCTTGCTCCAGCTGCTCCAATCACTTTGTAACTAGTTTTTGAGCAGCTCAGGCCATGTAACTTTTCCCAAAGCTTCTAGCAATGCCTTCATTTGTGCCTTCAGCTGGGAGGAGATCTGGCTCACGCCAGTGTAGCTCCAAGATGCACCAGCCTGGCAATCCAAACATTTCTTCTTGAGGTGTTACGGGAGGTGTTAGGGTGGCTGAAGAAAGTGACAGAGCTGGAGACTGAAGTCCTCTACGTATCCAAAGGGCGAAGTACAGAAAGGCCAGTGAAAGTGTAAGCTTCCCTGCTGCAGACGTGCTTCACTCCTGCACCTCTACAGGTCAGAGGTAAGTTCAGTTTCTGCACCAATCCAACCTTAGGTCTCTCTGACACTCCCAGCAAGGCTGCCAATTATTGCGATGGCTTTTGTTATGCAAACACTGGGAACTGGGGCCCATTACCCTTAGCTTTCACCCTTCAGACGTGACCAAGGCACAGTACAGTGCATTTGACTTAACAAGAGCTGGGTGAACATTTTCAGTTGACTAACAAATTTGCCAAAAATGCAATTGTGAGGCGACCAAAGCTATTAAAATTCAGGTTAAATTCAGCAAATGGTTTTGGCCAAATACAAACAAGGGGGGAAAATGTAGAAGCCAAAACAAATCTATTCAGCATTGTATTTTGAAACTAACCCTCAAAATGTTGCTTCAAAACTAGCAGTTTCGTTTTGAAACTTTGCGTTTGATCAGAATGAAATTATTTTGGTTTTGTCAAAAAAAATTAATTTTGGTTCAAAATAAACTAATGGTTTTCAGGTTTTTCAATTCCACCATTGAAACCAAAGTATGAATTACTCTCTCATCTCTATACAGAGCAGCATGATCTACAAGGCTGTGTTTTTGAAGCTTACCTTCTGCCAAGCCACCTAAAGGATAGAGAGGAATCCAGATGGTATATCGGATCCAAGTTAGTAATTTCCATTCTATATCAATGCAGGAAAGCATGTAGAATGGATACCTAGAATAAAATTCAAAGTTTGAAAGACAGACATTACTTAAAAGTTTAACTTTCCTCTTAAGTTACAATATTGGGCATAATCACTGTATGATGTCGTGAATGTCAAATATTCATGATAAACATGATAAATTCGTTTAACTATTATCTTCTTTGTAAATAATGATTACGAATATTAAAAAGGGACTGTTTCATACGGAGCTGCGGCAGGTATGTTTTTCCTCTCACAACTTACAGTACTAGACCTGTTATCCTGGCAACCTGGATAGGGTTAACTGCCTGCTTTCTTCAACCAATATTTCAATTTAGATCCCAAAAAATGAATAGAATACAATGTAGTTTTTCCTGACGAACACCAGAAATTCCAGAATCCATCAAATTCTTTAGCCAAAGGTCTGAATTTCTTGTGGAAAGTGACATGAAAATGAGATTTCCCTACCAAGGGCTGGAAATGGGTAGAGGAACATAACAGCAAGTTTTCCCAGACACGGAGCAACATAGGTTCTCGCATCTCACATTGGAATCAGTCCCAGACTCTGCCAGATACAGGAAGCTAGCAAGACAGTTATGCTGTGGCAAATCTGAGTCCAAGGAATGTTTTACCAGCAGGGGCTATAATGCAAATGCCACAGGGTGTTTCTTAATGGCAAAATCAAAATTATTTGAAAGCAATGGCTGTTTTTCAGTAGAGCCCTGGCATTCCATGCATGTCAAAGGAAAATCCTACAAACCTGAATAGCTCAATAATACTCCAGCAGTAAAATACAAAGAACACCACCGCTTTGCTTTGCATTTCCTCCACATTTCCAAGGACAATAAACAAGACAAAATTTCTTCCGAGTACCTGTTTAACAAAACCCCAACACATACATGTAAGTATACTGGACAGATACCCATGCGGCACAGTCAGAGGGCAACAGTGAGCCCCTACCACTAGAAATACACAGCACAGGCTCCTTTTGAGCCCTGGGCGCATGCAGTTCAGGGTCAGGGCCAGGGCATATTAGTGGTGCTGGAAGACCAGGGCACGTGCCCCTGGAGCTGAGCTGTGGGCTGGGGAAGTGCTTCCTAAGCCTGTAGTCCTTGTACACACTGACCAGCTGTATTAGGGGCCAACCCAGACGCAGAGAGAGAAGGTGGCCACACCTTTCGCAGCACAGTGTGTTTGCTGTGGGAAGTTCAGCTGGTCCAAGTGCATGAGGATCCCCACCCCCACTCCGGTGTTCTTGTCTTTGCCCCAACTCCTTGTCTCATCACACAACCCAAGAAGGTAGTCTACCAACCCAGGCTAGGAAGCATGGATTCCTACCTACGGGGCAAAAGATATCCCAGGGGTAAGTCCAAATTGATGCCATTTCCTCCTCACCTCCCTCCCCCCCACAGTCATGTCTAAGACTATCACAATATAAACTGTAATAACCTGGGGTGCGAGGAATCTTAAAATATTACCTGGAGCAAAGAAGGTATAAGTGGTGACCTGACGATTCCTACTAGTGAGTTCAGGATCTCTATAAATGCGAGCGTCTGACAGAAATACATCATGTCAGCAATGGTGTGAAATGTATCGTAGAAGGAATCTATCAGAAACAAAAGACCGCTTTAAGGCATCTGAATTTGCCTGCTGGGGGAAGTCAGCTTAACTACACAGCCCCCAACATATACTAACTCACTCATGATTTTAGAACTAGATTTGGATTGGGAAAATGTAGTGTTCAGCCTATCTGCAGGCTAGTGGAAGTCAGAGTAAAAGCCTTAAAAACTTTACCCGATCAAAGTAAAAGTCCTATGCTGACAGTATCCCAGAATCGTAGGGTTAGAAGGGACCGCAAGGGTCATCATGTCTAACCTCCAATGCAAGGACAATTAGAGCTATTTCAGTAAATAATATGGAAAAGAAAGAGGGTTGTGCTGTGGATTAACAGAATGGACAATTGGATCTTTTAGTAAAATAACATTCAAGCCAATCCATTTTTAGTAATACTGGCTCTCTAAAGGTAAGAAATGTCTGTCTTGAGTGTGAGGTAGTGGAGTTGTAGCCATGTCAGTTCCAGGACAGTAGACACACAAGGTGGGTGAGATAATATATTTTACTGGACCACCTTCTGCTGATGACAGAGACAAGCTTTCAAGCCACACCGACCTTGTTTCTCTCACCAACAGAAGTTGGTCCAATAAAAGATATTACATCACCCACCTTGCCTCGAGTGAGACAGTTTTCATCTCCCCACCCCACCCCGCAGCGCACTTCCTTTTTTAAAATTAAAATTTAGCTTTTACAGATTACAGCAAATATTACTGATGCCCATACATCACAGGATATGTGATTATCTACAGGTCCTGTCCTTAATGTTATAACAACTTCTGGGAGGGTTTTGCTGTGCATTTCAATTAAGTATTTACAGTTTCATGTGGCTTAATTTAGATGTCATTGTTTAGAAATTACTGCAAAGGGTGAAAGGAGGAAGAAATAGCATGGATAAAATAGTGCTTATTACTTGCCTTTTCCTAAGATAAACAGGCGAACTGTCATATTCACAAAAATCCAGGAGAACCCCAAAAACTGCACAAGGTTATACATGAACAAATATCCTCTCTTCAGCTGTCTGAAAGCTACAATCAATGTTAAACAATCGTGTTAGCAAAAGGCAACAGCATTCCTATTTTGTGCAACTGGCTCTCAGTAGTGAGGTGGGTTAGTGAGTTAGCCTTTCAAATCTGAAGATGGGTTACAAGAGAAAACAAGGTTTCACTCTATTCCAGATAATACAGGACCACCAAACAATTTGCCATGTGGACTCAAGGAAAACTCAGCACTGAAATAACAGGAATGCTGCACCTATCTCAGCTTGGGCTGGGCTTTCACATCACCTGTTTGCACTATTGATGACAAAAATTATCAAATCCCCTGTGAAACAGTAGTGTGGTTTTACTAAGTTTGTAAGTAGTTATATACATAATAAAGTGCTGTATGCTAGTTTTAGAGAGACAACACGTCTATCAACACAACTGTGATAGCATCGGAAGTACTTAAGTGCATGCTTACAGAGGTAATATTTTGCCTATGGTGTGCATAAGCAAACTATTGCCACTATCTTATCCACCAAATCAACCCAACCAATTTAAAGATACAGTCACTTACGGTCTTTAGGGACTCTGGATTCAATTCGGATTTTGTTAATCCTTTCTTCTTCTTCCTAAAAATTAGGGGTAAAGTTTTAAAGGGTGTTAATGTAGTATTTCAATACAGAAATTAGCAGCTACTATTTAGTTAACTGTTCTGCTGCAAAGCTAGTGGGGTTTTAGACTCAGCTAATATCCTCTTACTAGTCTAATGTGTTAAATTTTTCACCGAGGCAAAACTGCAAATTCTTCATTGTCAGGAAAGAGTGTTACTGCAATAGCTAATGGTTGTCTAACCAGCTATGCAACCTCCGTTATATATTTTCATCTAATGAATATGTTTTTTCCTGTGAAAACTGCCATTTTCCATGTTAATTCTTGATCATTACCACCACTCAAAACTGTTCCTTTTTTTATGAAAGTGTGAAATCGTCCTCTCGCTCTCTTCAGACCATTTAACACCAACAATTGTTACCTCCTGGGAAGAAGTCACGTCACTCTGGATTACCATATAAATCAAAATAGCCCTTTGCTATATCCTGTATAATTTACGTGGTCATTAGGATGGAAGAAATAGACTTGTCCTTCTGACCATGGGGCAGTGTTTCTTGTAGAACTGACACCACTCACACTTTGCATGGGTGCTTGCGTCCTTTCCAAGAGAGATTGTTATTTCTTTGCTAACCATTCTGAATGCTGTAGAGAGCATTTGAATTACCACGTAGCTGGATGTAAACACAGGGCCAACCTGGTGGCTCAGGAGGCTACTTCTGGACACTCCACCTAGAAATCCTTATTTTAGAAACAACCTTGGGACACTCCTGCTTTTCACACAAGCGAGGCTGGGATGTTTTAGAAAGGGAGTCATAGAATAATAGGGTTGGAAGAGACCTCAGAAAGTCATCTAGTCCAACCCCCTGCTCAAAGCAGGACCAACCCCAACTAAATCATCCCAGCCAGGGCTTTGTCAAGCCGGGCCTTAAAAACCTCTAAGGATGGAGTCTCTCTTGGTCTTTGACTGGAGGAAACAGCACACACTATCTAGGGCAGAGGTTCTCAAACTGTGGTCCGCGAGTTCCATTCAGATGGTCCGCGGATAGTTCCCTCTAAGGTGCGTGCCTGGGCGGCCGCACACAAAAGAACAAAGGGCCACCCACCTAATTAGTGGAGCTGCGCAGGCATGGCTCCACTAATTAGGTGAGTGGACCCTGGAGAAGAAGCGTATGTAAGGTGAGGTGGTGGCCTTGGGGAGGAATAGAGGGTAGGTGGGAGAGGCAGTGGGGAGAGAAGCGGGGGCGGAATTTGGGATGTGCAGGGCTGCAGAGGCCAGAGAAAGAGGTGACTTTCCCCAGTTCCAGAGCTGCGGCTGCCAGGGAGAGACGGCCTTCCTTCCCAGCCTCAGCTCTGTGGCAGGGGAGAGACCCCCCCCCTCCTTCCCAGCCTCAGCTCTGTGGCAGGGGAGAGACCCCCCTCCTTCCCAGCCCCAGCTTGGGGGCTGCTGCAGTGGGGGAGAGAGGGCGCATCCATCGCACTAGAAGGTAAGACTATTGATAATAAAATGTGAGTGGTGTGCTTTTATTTGTAGAACAAAAAAAACGTTAATTTTTTTTATATAGCGCTTTTATCCGAAGCACTTTACAATAGTTAGCTAACGGTACAAACAACATTTGGAAAGATCATTGAGTGCTCCGCTGAGACCCTCAGCAATTTTCAAGTGGTCCGTGGGAAAAAAAGTTTGAGAACCACTGGCCTAGGGGCTATAACCTGCCAGGTTCAGAGCCAGATCCATTTGGGAGCATTTTGATTTGGGGCCAACTCTAATAACAGCACAAGCAAAAGGCGAGCCCGTGCTTGAGACAGTCTCGTCTAAGGAGAGCAGAGGCAGGCTGTCTCTCAGGGCGAGGCACTTCACCTTTTGGAGACCTTGGTTTGTAGGTAGGCCAGATAGCTTGAGCCCTCTGCCAACATCAGCTACCCCATGGATTTCAGCTTATTTACATTGTTAGCTCTTCTGGGCAAGGACCATCCATTTATGTTTATATAACGTCTAGCACAATGGGACTCTGATCCAGCCTGGGGCCTCTGTGTATAACTTACAGATATTGCTCATTTGAAACCAAACCCCTCACCTAGTAGTGCCTCCCCCTTTTAGTTACAGGTCATTAGACTGAATCCGTTTATTATTGTTTCATTTGGATCTTGCAACCAGCACACTAGACAGCACTCCAAATAAACAGAAATATAAATACGTTAACTCGGTGGCAAAAGTCTATGTATTTCTTAGGACATGTATTTCTTAGTCTGCTTATTTTAGACTGCTCCGAAAGCGCGCGGAGTCCTGACCTTTGCTTTGAGTTCCATTTCAGCATCCGACTCATCTTGCCAGCGATCAAAATCAGGGGCTAGGAACAACGGGCGCCTCTCCTGTTTGGTGAGTCTTTCCCACCAGTTGCTTTCTTTTTTCTGCACGGTGATGTTCAGCTGCCTTTGAGTCACCTTGTACACCAGCTGCGAAACACACAATGCGGGGCAGACTCAAGCACGGGCCTCTTTAGAACTGGAGCCCTCATGACAAGAATGTTTTTGATTCAATCAGGGCTGGTGAAAGGTTCTGTGCTGACAGCTCTGGAGAGCTAAGTCGTCTATCATCCATATACATATAACACAGGCAGCAGCAGTGCGGCTTATTCGTGCTGTCCCAGCCCAGACGTAGAGGGGTTGTGTCTAAGGATTTGTCTACATGCCAGTCACGGGGAGTGAGCAGCTTGCGCAGACAAACCTGAGCTAGTTTTCCTCCAGCTAGCAGCCAGCCCCCACGGAAGCCCAGGCTGCTGCAGCTTCACAGCTCTGGGGCTGGAGCTAGCTAGATTAAACCAAGCTCGGCTGCGTGAGCGGCGATCATGCCCCAACTGCAGGATCGATATACTGTAAGGGAGAGAAGGCAGTTCAGTATCCACAGCCACAGGCTCTAGAGGGAGTTCAGGTGTGGGGGGCTCAAGGCTGGGGCAGGGGATTGGGGTGCGGGATGCAGGCTCTGGCAGGGGGTTAGGGCTGCTGGCTCCGGGAGCAGGTTGGGGTGCAGAAGGGATACAGGGTGCAGGAGGGGGCTCAGACCTGGGGCTTGGGGTGCAGAAGGGGGTGCAGGCTCTAGAGGGAGTTCAGGTGCGGGGGGCTCAAGGCTGGGGGTGCAGGATGCAGGCTCTGGGAGGGCAGGCTGGGGGAAGGGGTTGGTGGGCAGGAGGGGTTTGGTGTGTGGGCTCTGACCAGGCGCTGCTTACCTCAGACAGCTCCCGGGCAGTGGTGCAGCAGGGCGAAGGCAGGCTCCCTGCCTGCCCTAGCCCCACGCCACTCCCGGACGCAGCGCCATGTCCGGCAGCAGCTCCGGGGGAGGGGGAGATGGCTTCACGCACTGCCCTGTCTGCAGGCACTGCCCCCGCAGCTCCCATTGGCTGGGAACAGGAACCGCCCCCTTCCCCTCCAGGAGCCGCTGCCAGACATGGCAGCAGCTTCTGGGAGTGGCAGGAAGCCTACCTTAGCCCCACTGCGCCGCCACGTTGTTAGTGGCCCAATTCCCGGTTTGGCTGCAGGAGGGTTGGCAACCTGATCGCGATCGCCCGGTTCATCATGGAGCCTCTGACAATCTCAGTCTCAGTGGCTGAGATTCACTGCCAGATGCACCGCGATCGACTGGCTGGTGACACTGCATTAGAGGGTAATTATCAATCAACCAGTGACCTGAATGCAAAAAGTGCTGGGGCCTGTTAGCCATACCCTGAACCACCCAATCCTCCTTAATAAATACACTTCAGGCCAAGTGTAAAGATACTGCTAGAACTGGCTGCGGTGAGTTCTCACTGACAAAACGTACAGTGGTAACAACTGAAAGAAAGGGGTCTCTCTTTCCCAAGAGGCAACTGCCCCAATTTTAAAAGGTCTTAAAATAACCTAGAAATATGGAAGTGCCGAGAGGCCGCTTGTGTAGCTGCAAGTCAAAGTGAAAACTTCTCAGCTCTTTTGCGCTTTTCTTATTTTATCAGCTCCTGTGACAGAGAAAAACCCAGACTGGTGACCACACGTTTGCACATGAAGGTCATGGACCAGGCACCTAGAAAGTACCAAAGAACCAGGGCAAATGGCGGGAAAGCCACTTCTCCATGTTTCTACTGGGGCTAGTTCATACAGGACGGTAACTCCATCTCCTAACTATGACACCTGCCCCCCCTCAGAGAGAACAGTCAGTTGCCTGAGTTTAACCAGCAAGTTAGTGGTACGGAAACCTGCCACAAAGGACCAGATAGGTGCCTTGTGGAATTTTCACCCTCAGTATTTTTGAACACCCCACAAAACAACTACTATATCCTTGATTGTCTAAATATATTTACAAAACTGCCTCTCTGTGTCCTATTCCAGCTATTAGCTAGATACCGTCTGTCCAGGACTCTCCAACTGTTAAGGGCCAAGGCTTCTGCCAATTGAAATTCTCAATATAGGAGATTACAATGCACACAAGACTAAAATAACCCACTGTTTGATAGCGAGGGACAGTACGTATTGAGGAGCGCATGTGCGGAGTTCGGGTTAAAAATGGGGCTGAAATAAAATAACAACAATTAAACTTCCAAGTTTTAGGTCCAAAATCTCATTTCTGGAACTGAAGTGTTCATGTTTTTGAGGTCTTATGAAGGAACTGGAGTTTTAATCAAACCTTAATTTCTTCAAGCAGGCAAGTTAAATTGTTTCTAACTCAACCACCCTGAGACACATGATCAGGTGCATCTTCAGTGAATGGTCCTTCATTCCAGGTCTATCCTAGTATAGCCAGGGGGGCGTGGCCTACCTCCATCCACTCCTACACCTACTTTAATGATATTTACATACATCACAGAGTGGGGAAGGAGCTCTGATTACTTCCCTCTGGCAGCAGAGCTGTGTGGCTCTCCTTGGATGTGGTGGAGACAATGGATAATTAATGGACAGTTAAAGACTTTTGTTTACTTGCAAGCTGGCTAGCAGCCATCTCTGAAAATATGAGCTACCAGTATGGAGCCACCTGCAAACATCCCAGATTTAACCCTGTGACAGTAGGTTATCATGTCAATAAGGCTGATGCTGTGGTTAGAGAACTAGAGTGACTGGACCTACAGATATTTCTAGGGAAGATGTAAAACAGCTGAGCTGCACAACCATGGGGCTCTTAATCTATTCAACAACCTAGTCACAGGCCGGCCCCACCCTTGATTAAATTTATTGAAAAAACTGGTGAGGTGATTTGGGAAGGAAGGGATGAAAGTCATCTGTCCACGGCAGGATCATTAGCTCCATCAGCTAATAGGAAATGGTTTGTTACCACTGATTGCAAGGTGGTGCTCACCCACCTGCAGATCACTGCAGCATTTGAGGAGGATTCTGTTGCTCTTGCTGAGTCATCTAAAAAGATGGTGGCATTTGTTCCTCCTGTCTGAGGGTGCTGGTGATGCCCTGCTCTCTCCCCTCCAAGTCAGCCAGTACTGCTGATCACCTTACTCCATGTCTAGCTCAAATGAGGGCCGACTGGCTGAGCTCAGTCTGATATGACAGATGCTAGAAGACTGGAGAAGGCAACTAGAAGGTAAGATCTGCCTCTCAGTAAGGGTGTTTCCATGTTTTGTTGTTTGAGTTTGCAATCTTGGGGTGGCTCAATTTCCCACCTACTAGCTGACTGGAGAGCAACAGCTTTTCTCCAACCTATGTGGCACCAGCACAGTACAGTGGTTTCCTCTACGCACATTCACCCCCTGCTACCATTCTCCACTCCTTTGTCAGTGCACTCTGCATGGGGCTGCATCTCCGATCCATCCAGAAACTCACACTGGTGCAAAACCCAGCAGCCCTTTAATTAGCATGTTCTATCAGTGCTGTGACCTGCCCTGGGTGCCTAATGGCTTCCAAGGGATTTGAAGATGTTGGTTTTGATCTATAGCACTACAAGTGAGCTGGGACCTGCTTGCCTAAGGCCAGGTCTATGCTAGGGACTTTTGCCAGCACGCCTGTGTGGGCCAGGGCTGTGAAGAGGTGAGTTCCCTGATCAACATAGGGGTGTAGCAAAAGTCCCTAGTGCAGATTCAATGATATCTGCAAAACTGTGCTTTTACTGGCATAGCTTGTTTCACTATACCATAACTTTGCCAGAAATAGCTGAGTCCACACTGGGAGTGCTTCACTGGTATAGGACTACAGGTACACTCTATGAGCAAAGCGCTCCTCCTATACCAGTCAAAGCATTGTTTTGTAACTGTAACTGAATCTACGCTATGGACTTTGGCTGGCACAGCTGTGCTGGTCCAGTGGGTTCCAGCACCTCGGTGACCTCATCTGCAGCAATATGGCCTCAGAGGCCACCTCTCCCCGTGTGCTGTACCACTGCAGATGAGGTCACTGGAGCTCCCTTGGATAGGAGTGGGGGGGGGGGGTTGTTTTTGTAATACAGAAACTAATGGAACAATCATCCCTTAAAGCAGGAGCAGTGCTGGAGTACTTCCCAGTCAGCCAATTCTCCCTCCTGACCACCTCTGGTTAGATTTCCATGCTGTCTAGTAATATGACACTCAAGATGCCACTTCCGTTGGGAGCCATAGCTCGCTCTCCAGTCCTGGCCTCAGATTACCCGCACAGCCTGCCAGCATGTTGTTAGGTCTCTATCAGAGATTTTCAACACATGTCAAGCCTCTTAGGGAAAAGACACTGTTATGCATTGGCAAGGAGGCTGTGCAGGTGCACAAATACAGCAGGACGTGCTCAGAGCGATTTGGGGTTAGATTAATGGCTGGTCCCCACATAGGCCTGTGCCAATTTAACTAAATCAGTTTGCTAAAGCCAATGTCGTCATTTCGATGCCGTTTTGTGAGTGGACACTTATCTTGGAATAGGAGCGACTAGAGTGTAGTAGCCAGCTGACTTTAGTTAAATAGATCAACACTTTTTTATTCTGCTCTAAGAGTACCCAGGCACCACAATAGATCAATTTTAATTCTCACCTTTTGTTATTTTGTTGCAAATCTTTGGGTAGACAAGGCCTGGAACTCTGATTATAGGGGAGTGTAAATCAAAGAACTTTTGCTTTTTTTACTGCAAAGCTTCACTTCTATATTGATGAGTTGGCAATTCCCTTGGAATTCAGCAATTTACCTCTCCAGATCGGAGCTAAATTCTGCATTTCAAGGGAAGTGCCTCCTCCCCTTTCTTCTCTGCTCAGCGAGATGGGAAGGGAAGTTCTATCTGCCCCAAGGAAGGAATTTCCCAGATTTACTGCAGCTATTCCGAGTGGGCAAATAAAAAAAAGCCAGGACAAGTCTTGCTACAGCTGCTCCCCACTGGGAGTGAAGATCAGTTCTGCAGGACCCCCTGTGACTAAAAGGACAGGCAGATCTTGGTGTGCCGGGAAGGGTCAATCTTACCAGTTACAAGACAGGAAATAAAACAGCGCTTCACAGTAAGAGAGTTGCAACATGTTCGTGCTGGGATTCTGAGTAATTCGTACAAGCCATGAGAGCACGTCAAGATTTTTAGCAAGGTCACAATATCTAAGAGGTGTTATTGATTTATTGCAGAGAGGCTGCGCTTCACATATGCTAACTTAACAGCGGATGGTATTTTCCCCCAACCTGGGATGTTTAGTTCAGAAAAACTGCTAGATTCTCTACTATTTTACTGCTCCAGTAAATTTTTTTAAGCCACTCGCTTCTGTAATTAATTTAAAGCCATGTTCCCGTAAACCCATATTTATGAGAGCAGCGTGAGAGCCGTGTGAGTAAAGGTTGCGGAATCGGGCTCAAAGACAGGGTGTTGAACATGTACAGCATTTAGAACATCAAACATTAGTAAAATCATCTGTTACAGCATCAGGAAGCAAAGCAACAATTCTAAATAGCATCCCAGGAGATTTAAAGCATAGCCATTTCCTTTTGTTTTTTTAACAGTAATACTTTTTCTTTTGTAAAACATAGAAGAAAAAAATACATACTTGGGGCATGACCGGTTCTAGAAATGCAAGCTGAAATTCATATACGTTGTCCCCCTTGGCACCATGACCCTGGGCTAAAAGAAAACGAGCAACAAACAGTTTAAAGATACTACAGAGTTCTCTCCCCCCCCCCGCCCCCACAGTCTGCAAAATGTACTTTAAACAAACACTGAATCATATTTACAAAGTGCCCTCTCCTGCTCCAATGTGCTGCATGATCAAACTATTTAATAATGGACATGCAAAGACAGCGTTACAGATTTTTAGAATTTCATTCGCTTTTAACGAAGTGACATTTAAAAATGCGCTAGGTGCCTTATGGGGAGTCGACATTCGCTATGACAGAGAAGAGTGCTGGAAAAGGACCTTCCTGTGAGGCAGGAATGGATGAGGCTCCGGGAGGAGCAAGTTCCACCCAGTGGGAGCAATCTCAGCAAAGGATCAGCTGCCCAACTTAAGATGCAATGGTGAAATCCCTAAAACATCAGTGATGACAGAGTGCAAATACGCGCCAGGATTCATCAGTCTCCTCCAAAGCCAGGTCCTTCCCCATAAAATCCTCTGAAAGCCAGCAGGCTCATCAAAAAATATACCATTTTAAAGGTTGTCATTGTAAAATAATCCTGTCCACATCAAGCTCGATACAATCTAAGCCACCACATTACTTTTTTACCATAGGCTTCAGGGCCACAAGAGTGGTAAACAGGCTCAAGGATGCAGTATGAAAGATACAGAGTAGATTCCTAATGCAAAAAAAGCAACAGTGTGTGCCTAGCACTAACCTGACAAGCAAAACAGCAAACTCAGTCCTTTAAGGTTGAACTGCTCACTCAAAACAAAACAAAAAACCTCTACAAAGGAATCTATTTACCTTTCAAATTGAATTTTAGTTCCTGGTCCAAAACCTGATAGTATTTCCACACAAGGCCTTTGTGACAGCAATACTGCTTTCAATGTGAAGTTTAGGGAAAGATGCATGGAAAATCAGCTGACATATTTAAATGTGGTGCACAGTTGGTTTGTTTTTGTAGAAGGTCATATTTAATTTAAAAAAAAATAGTGGTGATCCTATCAACTACTACACCTATACCTAGGACATTTATCTGAAACCCCCAAACCACCAGCTCCAGCTGTATTGTGTTACACTTCTGCCTACAGGCTCTGATGTTCAAGCTCCTCTGGGCAAGTGTAGGGGTCCGGGATCGGGGCCTAAATCATTATGACCAAGAAAAGAAATTAGAAAAGTTGTGGCCAGTAATCCCTTGGCAATCCTACCCTCTGTCCAGCTAGGCCGCATGTCGCTAGGGGTCCACCCCTGCGCAGAGGGGTCAGGAATGCTATTAACTTTAAAACAAATGTAGTCACCTACCTTTGAAATGAAGCACGTTATCCGTAATGGTGATCTCGGGGCTCTGAGGAAAGAGAAGATGTTTTAGGCGGCAGGCGTGTACCCGTTTCAAACAAACTGCTTAATGCCAGGATTGTAGTAATTGAGCGGGATTCAGAATATGACCCAGAAAAGCCTGGGAGCGTCAAGCAGCAAAGTGCGCAGGTTCCAGTTACACCTGTGGTGCTCGAGCCTTTTTCTTGGAGCCAAATGCCTAATGCACCTGGCATGAGATGGGGGGAAGTGTAGTTAGTCTCCCTGGGCTGTATACACCATGCACAGGATGGGTCAGCCCTGTACAAGGAGAGGAGGGTCTCCCTGGGTTTTATGCAGCCAATGGGAGAGGGGTGCTGTCGAGCAGGAGGGATGGGGTGTCTCCCTGGGCTGTACACACCATGCCTGGGACAGGGGCATAGTACAGAAGTGAAGGAGTGTCTCCCTGGCCTGCATTTCCCATGCCTGGGGAGGGGGAGGCTCGCTGGGTTGCATGCCCTGCTGTGCACGGGATCGGAGTCTCCCTGGGCTGCATTTCCCATGCATGGGAGGGGAGCTCGCTGGGTTGCATGCCCTGCTGTGTACGGGATCGGAGTCTCCCTGGGCTGCATTTCCCATGCATGGGGAGGGGGAGGCTCGCTGGGTTGCATGCCCTGCTGTGCACGGGATCGGAGTCTCCCTGGGCTGCACGCGCACTGCATGCAAGCGGAGCGTTGTATAGCGGGGTGGGGGCGGCTCCCCGGGCTGCCTGCCCCGTGCACCGGGCGGGACACGGGGCCCGGCGGTACCTGCACGTCGCTCAGGTCCACCCGCAGGTAGAGCTCGCTGTGCCGCTGCGCCCAGTGCACGTGCGGGGTCAGGCTCTGGCTCTGGCTCTGCATGATGGCGGCGGCCGGAACCGGCCGGGACGGGACGGGCTCCCACAGCTCCGCGCGGCGCCTGGCGAGGCCGGGGTGGCTGCCCGGAACGCGGGGCGGAGCGAGCTCGCGGGCCGGTGCGCACGCGCCCTGCCGCTGGCTCTTCCTGCCCATCTGCGGGAGTCAGGTGCCCTGTGGGGCTGGGCCCAGGCGAGGGCTTGGTACGTCCTAGACTGTGTCTGGTGCGGCTGGACCACGGGTAGCACCGGGGCACGGTGCAGCCGGGCCATGGGTGGCGCTGGTGCAGGTGGGCTAGGCAGTGCATGGTGCAGGTGGGCTATGGGTTGGCACTGGTGCTGTTAGGCTAGGCAGTACATGGTGCAGCTGGACCACGGGTAGCACCGGAGCACGGTGCAGCCGGGCCATGGGTTGGCACTGGTGCAGGTGGGCTAGGCAGTGCATGGTGCAGCCGGGCCATGGGTGGCGCTGGTGCAGGTGGGCTAGGCGGTGCATGGTGCAGCCGGGCCATGGGTTGGCACTGGTGCCGTTAGGCTAGGCAGTGCATGGTGCAGCGAGGCCAGGTACTGCACTAGGGCTTGGTGCAGCCAGGGGACAGGTCACCTGTTCAGCAAGGCTAGGGATTGCAGCATCGATGTGTGGAGCAGTGGGGCTATGGACAGCACCGGTGCTTGGTGCAGCAGGGACAAGGGGTTGTACCACACCTGTTGCGTTGATGGGACTGATGCCCCCAGGAGGAGGCTAATTGGATTGATGAGGTTTCTGGCTGCTCTGGCTCTGGAGTTGCTGAGGCAGGTTGTACTGGGTGTCTGTGCAGAGCGCCATGCTGGCCCAGCTCAGGACTATGTGGCTATAAGGGGATTATCCCAGGTGATTTTTGGTTCCCCTGTCTGGCTCTGATGACAGCTTTTGACAGTAAAGCTTTTAATACTGTCTCACATGACCTTCTCATAAACAAACTAGGGAAATGCAACCTAGATGGAGCTACTACAAGGTGGGTGCATAACTGTTTGGAAAACCGTTTCCCGAGAGTAGTTATCAATGGTTCACAGTCAGGCTGGAAGGGCACATTGAGTAGGGTCCCACAGGGATCAGTTCTGGTTCTGTTCAATATCTTCATTAACAATTTAGATTAATGGCACAGAGTACACTTATAAAGTTTGTGGACAATACCAGGCTGGGAGGGGTTGCAAGTGCTTAGGAAGATAGGATTAAAATTCAAAATGATCTGGAGAAATGGTCTGAAGTAAATAGGATGAAATTCAAAGTACTTCACTTAGGAAGGAACAATCAGTTGCACACATACAAAATGGAAATGACTGCCTAGGAAGGAGCACTGCGGAAAGGGATCTGGAGGTCATAGTGGACCACAAGCTAAATATGAGTCAACAGTGTAACACAGTTACCAAAAAACTGAACATCATTCTGGGATGTATTAGCAGGAGTGTTGTAAGCAAGACACGGAAGTAATTCTTCTGCTCTACTCTGCTCTGATTAGGCCTGAGGTGCAGTATTGTGTCCAATTCTGGGCACCACGTTTCAGGAAGGATGTGGACAAATTGGAGAGAGTCCAGAGAAGATCAATAAAAATTATTAAAGGTCTAGAAAACATGACCTATGAGGGAAGATTGAAAAAATGGGGTTTGTTTAGTCTGGAAAAGAGAAGACATTACAGGGGACATAACAGTTTTCAAGTATGTAAAAGATTGTTACAAGGAGGAAGAAAATTTGTTTTGTTTTTTTAACCTCTGAGGATAGGACAAGAAGCAATAAGCTTAAATTGCAGCGAGGGCTGTTTAGGTTGGGCATTAGGAAAAACTTCCTGTCAGGGTGGTTAAGCACTGGAATAAATTGCCTAGGGAGGTTGTGGAATCTCCGTCATTGGAGATTTTTAACAGCAGGTTAGACAAACACCTGTCAGGAATGGTCTAGATAATTAGTCCTGCCATGACTGTTGGGACTGAACTAGATGACCTCTTGAGGTCCCTTCCGTTTCTCTGATTCCATGACAGTGCTGGAACAGGGTGGTAGAGATTTCCCTGTTCCTCTTGGACCAATACGCTGCTCCATTAAAGGCCACATGGGACTCTTCATTGTGATCTTTATGGCCTTGCCCATCAGTACAATGGTTCCTGCCTGACCTATCCCCTTGCTTCACCCATATAGGTCACCTCTGTTTAGGGATGTGCCGTGGTGGATGAAGGGAGAGGGATGCAGTTTGAGTGCTGTCAGTTGAGACCGAGTAGCCATATGTGGCCTTTCTGGAGCTGTGGCTATGCTGGAAGTGGAGGGAGTCTTCTCCATCTCCCCTGCAGCAGCCCTTAGAGGTGCCACCCCAGGGAGTTGATAGCCTGGTTAAACCTGGCAGCAGCCACTTAGCTGCAGAGTTGGTTTCTCTCTCGGTGAAGTACTTTAGTGCCACTTTGTGGATAAAATTGTGCTGATCCTGACTGAGAAGTCTGATTCCTCTGAGGCACAGCAGTGTCTTGAGGGCACAAACACCAAGTCCTCCTGAGTTTCAGACAGTGCTGTGGGTTGGATCTATGTCCTTCGTAGCTGGAGAAGGCCATCCACTGTTAGCTGAGATGATCGGTGTTTCCCCGTGGGACATAGCGTGTCCACTGGCCTGAAGACAGCTGAGGCTAGCATCCCTGAATGCTGACAGTTGCTTCCTAATGATAAATCATTGAAAAGATTGTCAGGACAACGAGGACCCTCAGATTTCCTTGATCCCAGAGACAAAGAGATCTGCATCTTAGCAAAGAAACAGCATGAGGTCTCCTTTCTCCACCAGACCCTCTGTCTCTTGCTTCTCAGCTGGAAATGCTTTTCAGACTGGGACTGAAACTACAAAAAGGAGGGGCAAACAGCCCAAGACCCCTTTTTCTCCCCCTGCCCATATCACTCTCCACACCTGAGAAGACAAAATAATCTGCTGTTGGACTCTGGGGAAGGGGTCCAGACCTGAAAGTTTGGTCAGTAATGCTGTTGTAAGCATGTGGTGAGAAACTGCTTTGAATCTAATATAGTTTTGTTAAGCTAGGTGCTGGAAAACATTTTAATCTTTATTGTAACCATTTCTGACTTTTCTGCCTCATTACTTGTACTGAAAATCTTTGTAGTTAAAACAATAAAACAAGTTTATTATCTAATCCAGTGTGTTTTAAGTTAAAGTGTCTGAGTAACTCCATTAGGGTGTCAAGTATCAGAGGAGTAGCCGTGTTAGTCTGACATGCATCCGATGAAGTGGGTATTCACCACGAAAGCTCATGCTCCAATACGTCTGTTCGTCTATAAGGTGCCACAGGACTCTTTGCTCCATTAGGGTGGTAAGCTGGTGCATATTATTCCCTTAAAGGAATAACAGATGTCATGTATTTCAACTGTCCATAAAAAGGCTGGACATACGAAGACATACATTTCTGGGGGGAAAATCCAGGACTGGGAGTGTATTGGATTCTCCCTCCCTCCAGTGTAACCAAGGATGGTGAAACCCAGAGTGTAAGTCAAGTGTGGCTGTCAGACACTCAGCATGGGGCTTGCATGCTGGCAGGCTGTTTGTGAGTGGCCCAGGTGGGAGCTACTTCTGTAAGGTATTGTAAGGCACCCAAGTTTGCAGGACAGGGGTGACCCTGCCCCTCACTGGTTTCAGTTGCACCCTGGTATGTCACAAGTACCCATTGAAGTCAATGGAAAGGCTCCACAGGCATTGGACTGGGCTCACAATGCATACATTTGTTACTATTTCTACAGAGCTGTCATGGTGAATAGTGATTCTGGTTTCCACCCAGTGGACAATCTCTTTGTGTTTGAAAACAGACATATGTGTTTAACCCTGAAGTTAGCTTTTTATTTTATGAGACTAAATTCTCCGTCTGTTGAATTTCTCTTGGGCCCTTTCCAGATCTATCCATCATACAAATGAAGGCTCCACTCCTGCAGTGAGATCCACAGAGGTGTATTCCTGTGCCTGTATAAAGCCCAATTGACATGACATGAATCCTTGCAGGTGTGTGTGTGGTGCACCAGCACAGATCCACTTGCAAGACAGGGACCTAATAGACTGCAGAACATTTTAATTCTGGGATGTCCTGAAAGCAAACTGGCTGGTAACAGCTAGATTAGATTGATAGGTTCCCGTGTTTGCTTTACAATCCCATCAGCTATTCAAAGAAACACGGGCATGAAAGGAAACACACAAACACGTCTCAATTTAAAATTAAACACAGTGAGGCAAGTGCCTTGTTTGACTTTTCTCCAAACACTGCCAGTATATACAACATTATGTCGACACCCTTTATATGTGACATGATCAGCCTCCTGCCGTGCTTAGAGATGGGACAGTGCATGGAAGTCATGGAATAATAGGACAATTTGGGTTGACTTTACTCCTTTCCCTGTTTGCTCTTGTTAAAAGAAAAAGTTACATTGTAGTAGGGTCAAGTGTTACATTTTTATTTCCTACTGACAATGCAAAAGGTGCAAAAATCAACAGCAGATGGGACCAAGGCACTTGAGTTGAGGTGGCATTCATTTCTACCACGTGTAATGTTGTCTTTGACCTTGGTTTAGGGATTTAGCATATCTGATTTCATTAAATAGAAAGGTATTGGTAGCAGCTCCACAGTTCAGGTTGGGTTGAGATTTGTAGTTTTATTTGGCATCAAATCCTATGGTTAGCAATGGACTTTTTTTTTTTTTTAAACACCTGCCAAATATGCACCATTTAACTCCTAGGGTACAGGTTTAGTAATACTAAAAATATTTGATGTTTGCATGGGACAGCTGAGAGGGATGGAAACTAAGCTGATTCTTAAAGGCATTGTTGATTAAGCAGTGAAATTTCCCCTGAAATTCCCCATAAATTCCCCCAAATTCTGAAAGCTGTGGAGCAAAGTAGATTGTGAGTGTCACAGTTTCAGGGTAACTGCACTTCTGTCTCCTCCCCATGGGCCACTCCAGGAATACCCCATCAGGTCTCCAGCTGTCACCTGTCTCTGAGCTGGGACCTTTTGCCTCACTCCCTTCTGAATGGGGGCTTGAAGTCTGCTCAGATCCCTGTCCTACACTGAGTATCCCCCAGCAAGCCGGTCTGCTAAAAGAACAGCACCTGGCTCTGTTCTTTTTATGGGTGCCCCCACAAGCTCTTTCTCAGCAAAGTACATGTATTTTAAAGATGATAATAGTTCCTATATGCCTGCTAAAAGCTCACCAGAGGTAACCTATCTGTCTTATGGGGCCCTACTAAGCCAAAAACTTTTCAACCCTTCTGCAAGATCTGCGGACCCTCTGGGACAATCCTGCTGTTTGCTGGATGAAAATGAACGCCCTGTGTCAGCTCAAGCTCATCTTTTTATACCAAAAGTTTGTTCTTTGGCGTAGTTTCTGGAAAACCCAGTTTGACTAACTACTCTAGGGGCTCTGGTACAAGCCTCAGGGTACTACACCCCTTCCTTAACCAATGCCCCTGTTTGTAGTAAAAAGAACAGGAATACTTGTGGCAACTTAGAGACTAACATATTTATTTGAGGAAAAGCTTTCAGTAACCTGGGGCTTGTAAACAACTCTTATCCTCAGAAGTTAGTTAAGTCGTTTTTTTTCCAAGCTGAAAAGTCGCAATCTGGAATGGCTTCCATCTGAGGAGAGATTAATTATACATGTAATCATTTTCGTTGCCCTTTTCCAAGTCCAATATATCTTTTTTGCAATGGGGCGAAAACATCTGCAGGCAGTATTCAAGATGTGGGCGTGCCATGGATTTATATTGCGGCAATAGGATATTTTCTTGTACTGTATTCGCTTAATGATTCCCAACCTTCTGGTTGCTTTTTTGCACAGAGGGGATGTTTTCAGAGGACTCTCCCCAATGACTCCCTTTCTTGAGCAGCTAATCTGGACCCGGCACTGAGTTGGTAGGGTGGGGGTTCTGTTTTATTTATGTTGATCATTATTATTTTTTAATAATTTTCTCTGGTGTCTGGACATTTGGCCCTGGCCAAAAGAGCCGGGGCTGCCCCTGCTTTGGGGGTGTCCCACTGCCTGCCCCCAGCCGAGGCTCACGGAGCCCCCGCTGAGGGGCAGGAGTGGGCCCCGTCCCCGCACTGGGCGGGAGGCCCGGGCAGGGCCCGGCGCAGCGCGGCGCCGCCTGAGGAGGAGGAGGCGGGCGCGCTGCGCACCGGCAGCGCCTCCTCCCTCCCTGCCGGGGCAGTGTCGCTCGGCCGCGCGGGGCGGCTCCGGAGCGAAGGGACTCGAGGACACGGAAGCACCGGCTGCGATCACCGCCCCCAGTCCGGGCCATCCGCGGCGGCCGGGCCCGCGGGCAGCGCCACCCCGCCGGGAGCCGCCAGCCGCCGCCGCCGCGCTGTGAGTAACGGGCCGGGGGAGCCGCGTCCCGGGCCCGAGCGCCGGGCCCGCCGCGCCTGTCACCGTGGCGACAGGGCCGGTACCCCCATGCTCCCCGCGGGGCGCTGGCTGCCCCCGCCCCTGGGGCTCCTCTCCCCGCGGGGCTGCAACTGCCCCCTGCAGGGCCGCCCCCGCCCCCGAGAAGAGCTTCAGCCTCGGGGCTGTACATAGAGCCCGCGCCCCGACCCCCGCCGGGCCACCTGCAGAGTCAAGCGCTGCTTCCCCATAGGGCTGCAACCCGCCCCACGTTCCTCCCAGGGCCCCACACAGCCAGTGCCCCCCGCAGGGCCCCACACAGCCAGTGCCGCCTCCACACAGCCAGGGCACCCCCAGCCAGTGCGCCCCCGCAGGGCGCCCCTACACACACAGCCAGTGTCGCCCCCGCAGGGCCCCAGCCAGGGCCGCCCCCGCAGGGTGACCCCACAGCCAGTGCGCCCCCGCAGGGCGCCACACACACAGCCAGTGCGCCCCCGCGCCCCACAGCCAGTGCGCGCCCCCGCAGGGCGCCACACACACACACACACACACACACAGCCAGTGCCGCGCTCCCCCGCAGGGCCCCACACACAGCCAGTGCCGCCTCCCCTCCCCTGCAGGGCGCCACACACACATAGCCAGTGCCGACTCCCCCCGCCACACACACACACATAGCCAGTGCCGGCCCCCCCCCCGGGCCGGGCCAGGCCACATGCAGAGGCAAGCGCAGCTTCCCCATAAGGCTACCACCCGCCCCACGTTCCCCCGGAGGGCGCGCACACACACAGCCAGTGCCCCCTGCAGGGACACACACACACACACACACACACACACACACACACACACACACAGCCAGTGTCTCCACACACCCCTCCTGATGGCCACACACACACAGCCAGTGTGTGCCCCCCGCAGGGCACGCACACAAGTGTCCCCTGCAGGGCAGGCACACACACACACACATAGAGCCAGTGCCGCCCCTCCCCGCAGGGCCACACACACAGTCAGTGTCTCCACACACCCCTCCCGAGGGCCACACACATACAACCAGTGTCGCCCCCTCCCCACAGGGCCACACACACACATACACCGCCAGTGCCGCCCCCCCCCCCCGCAGGGCCACATACACACAGCCAGTGCTTCAGCCCCCTCTGTAGGGCTACACACAGCCAGCGCTCCCCCCCACCGCCCCCTCTGTAGGGCTACTCACAGCCAGCGCTCCCTCTTCCACAACACATGCTTCTCTTTACCTTGAGAATGCTCCCACTCCCATAGCCCCCCTCCCCGTCCCATCCCTCCTCAGGGCTACACAATCCTTGGGCTCCCCACATACGCAACCTTGCAAATGTACACACACACCGAGCTCCTGTGCCCCTTCCCTAGTGGGGCTACACACCCATGGCTGGGCTTCCTCACCTCTGGACTCCCCCTGGGCTGACTCCCCCTGTTACCTGTGTACATGCATCCCTGCTGTGCCTTCCCACCTGCCAGACCTCACAACCCCCACACTTTGTCCCCCCAACCCTGCAGGGCTCCATACACCCCCCCACACATATGTGCCCACCTGCTCCCCACTGCTGGTCCCACACTAGCCCCCATGCTCTCCCTCCCCCTCTGCCTACATAAAGTCTTTTGTAATAACTTCTCCTCCCCCCTTTCCCTCTAAAGGGCTCTTCCCGTAAGGGCCTTATCTGCTGGACTCTCATACCCTCTATAGCGCCAAGGGACTTATCTGCAGGAATGGTCTCCCTGCCCCCATGCACCTGTGCCCCACACGGGGGGATGTTTCCCTTTCCACGTGCCTGCACTTACTTCTTCCCTCCCCGGACATACCACTCACATGCAGGACCCTTCCCCAGATGAGTCATGCCAATAGTGGCATTCTGGCAGGGTATGTTTGAACAGGGAGCTGCTGTGCAGACAGCACTGCCAGGTGGGGAAGGCTGTTGGGAAGACCGAGCTCAAAGCATGAGAGTAAAATGCAATGGGGCTTGGACAGAGCCTCCTTCTATCTGGGTCAATACCCTCCAGAGAGACCAGTCAGGCCTGAGTGGTTTCTTTCCTCACCCCACTCACACTCCAGTTAACACTGGGGATATTTAAAGTATGGTTGAGGGGAAAAAATCTCAGGCCTTCCATTTAGGTATCTCATATTCTTCCCAACCCCCAAAGCAGTTATCGTAGCCTTTCTCTATGCTCCCCTTAATATAAAGAGAGATTGGGGGTGGGGAGGGTATTAATTAAGAATCAGCAAAGTAATATTAATAAGAAGTTCTTATACAGCCCTTCTCATCCATGTATCTCAAAGTGCTGTACAAAGGAGGTCAGTATGATTAGACTTTACAGGTGGGAAAACTGAGGCACAAGGAGGGGAAAGTGACTTGCCAAAGTCCACCTAACCGGTCAGCATCAAGTCAGGAATAGAGCCCATATCTTCTGCCTCCCAGCCCAGTGCTCTGTCTTCTAAGCTACGCTGCCTCCCTTTCCAAAAGAGGAAATGATCCCTTTTGCCACCCTTTGCTAGGCAGCTTTCAGGGCCAGGCATGCCACAGATGCCTGACTCTTACAGACTGAAAGCTGTTTGTTTTCGGCTGGTCATACTCCAGCTTCCTCTCCTATTGCAACATCCTTTCTTGACTTCTAATGCATTTGAATAGCGTAGAAGTTGTAGCTGTAACAAGAAAATGTGTCTTCCTAATTGGCTGTGTGGGCAGATGTATGGGTGTTCAGCAAGCTCTAAAACCTGACCTGCCTGACACTTGCACAGCTAAGCCACTCCAAAGGATGTTATTCATAAGATATTGTTCTGTGGTGGTTAACACAAATGTGGGCATCTAATCCCTCGCTGCGTCTCCATCCTCTGTGTACGATGCAGTTATGCCATTAAGTGGGCTTAAGCAAGTGTTATTTTGATGTCCTAAATATATTTGGGAAGGGAGTGAAGAGGATTTGGAGGGGCGGTTGTGAGTGTCAACTAAGCGAAAGGGGCTGATGACATTTGTAATTCAAATTTAGCTGTGCGTGGGCAGACCCCTGCACCTATGTAAAATCCCATTGACTTCAATTTTTTATGTGGGTAGACATTTTTCATGCTTATCTGCCTGTTAAAAGCTGTTGAAAACATTCCAGAATTTTGAAAACCTACCTAGGTAAGTGGGTGGAAATAACCAGAAATAATTTTGTTGGACTCTACAAAATATACAAGAGGCTTCTGATGCAAGTGCGAGGCCTGACCTCTTAAGTTCTGTTAGGTTATGAGCAAAGCATTGTTTTAACCCAGTTAAGATTTTGGACACTCATCCAAATGTGCTTTGATTGTGATGGATGAGGCATTTAATTTCTGCTACCTGTTTTGTGCTTTAATGGCCTGGACAAAGGAAAAACAGGGCAGAGATTTATTTGGAGAGGCCTAGTGGCTGGAAACTGAGACTCAGGACACTTGGGTTTTAGTCCCAGCAAGTCGTTTCCTCTCCCTATGCCTCAGCTTCCCCATCTGTAAATTGGGGATAATGATGCTAACCTCCTTTGTAAAGCACTTTGAGATCTACGGATGATAAGCTCCAGATAATACTATTTTGCAAAGATGGAGCCAAACTGGAACTTTTTCCAAACATGTCCTACTCAGGCCCCTGAGTTTTAGCTGTTTGTATTATAATGGGCTGGGGTCCAGGTCACACCCAGCTGCTTTGGCTGTCTTCAGTTGTTGTTCAGCTCACCCGTTGTATGTTGTTGCTGTGTATATCAGGCACACTAATGTGTCTGTGTGCATTATAGTTGCCTGGGAGCTTGGACTTGTGTGACTATGTGGTATAACTGGGACTCGTAGCAACATGGCACTCATTTTATAAAATAAAGTATTTTATTTTTGTTTTAGTGCCTGTGTAAAGTGCTGGACTGACACTCCTGGATGCTGGAGCCCTCTCTGTCCCTAGAACAGGTACGTTACACTTCATAGCAACGCCATCTTCCCTATGGTTCTCTTCCCCCCCCCCCCCCCGCACCTTCTTCTGCACTGAAGGGATCTCCTCTAGGAGCAAACAAGCAATTCAGTTTCCATGCTGATGGCTTTCCAGCCTGACAAACTGAACATTAGCTCAGTTTGTTAATTTCTGAAATGGGTCTCTGGGAGAACACAAAACAAGAGTTGGGCTTCGTGCTGGATGTTCACATTGCTCGACTGGAAATTAATGACACAATGGCATTGCACTATCTTGTGTCTAGGGAATGTTGAACCTGAGTGTCAATAGTTATGGTAATATTTGCATCATTATTTAGCAGTAGCAGCATTGCAGTGCACAAAGGCCCCAGTTACCATCAGGTTGCACTACACACAAGTAGACTTGATCTCTGCCCTGAAGAGCTTACGATCTAACTTGAAAGAAGACTTATCAAGTGACTGCAAAGAGGAGAAAAACGTTAATAAGGTCATGTGGTTGCATCGGTCAACTGTGCACAGTTGGATGGCTCCATATAGAATATCTGGAACCTTCCCCCCCGACTGCTGCACAACCTTAGTCATCATTGGTTGTAATATAGGCTTATACTATAAAGGTTGGTAACATATGCAGGATAACGACAGAGAAAAGTAACCATGCAAGATTTAACAAAGAAGAACCAAGGAATCATTGTTGTACCTCCTCTGTAAAATGAGAGTAAGCAACTATTTAACAAAAGTAGGAAACTTTTTATAAAATATACATTGATCTACATAGTGCTTAATCCCATTCCCACATCTCATGCTTAAAGGTTTGGGCCTGAATGACAACAAGGTATTTTCAAAAATAAAAATCTTTGTTTAAAACTTGTATTGAAATAGCAGTTTGTTTGTATTGTTTTCACTGGGCTATTTCTTTCTTTTTTTTTTTTTTTTTTTTTGGAGTATATTTGCCAGCACACTAAAAGGCAGCTGTCTGAAGCGTTCCCTGTGTCTCGTTCTTCCAGAAACATGCAACATGGCAGCAGCCATGGAAACTGAACAGCTGGGTCTCGAAATCTTTGGAACGGCTGAGAGCGAGGAGCATGCTGAGGCCGAGGAGCAGCCAAAGCTGGAACCCTTCTATGTAGAGAGATATTCCTGGAGTCAGCTTAAAAAACTGCTTACAGACACTAGGAAATACCATGGCTACATGGTGGCCAAGGCTCCTCATGATTTCATGTTTGTGAAGAAAAATGACCCTGAAGGACCCCATTCAGATAGGATCTACTATCTGGGTAAGTTGCTAGCGTGTCCCATGTCTTGATTCAAACCCAAACAATTTCAGTGGTGGTTTTAGTGTTCTTCCTGTGAATAAAAATGTATTGGACAGAAATACCAGAACGGCTCGTTATGGGCTTGATGCTAGAATTGCTGGTCAGACTAACCAATCGTCCTGGTCCTTTCAGGCCTTAACATTTGTGGGGGGAAAAAATCTCCCAAAGGAAAGCAGGGAGGGTGGTGGAAACGTCATCACTTGGGACTCTTAGAACTGGACAAAGATTTAGAAAGTGTTCTTTAGGGAACAACCCTTCACTACCTGGGGAGATGGAGTAGCTGCCCGTGGAGGTCTTTCTGGGCTGATGTCTCTCATTGTTATGCACTTGATTCTACTGAAAATAAGTTTGATTCCTCCCCCTCCCCCCCAACACTGGTAGAACTTGATGTGTTTTACCTATTTGCTTGCATCCTGGTGGAGGGGGAAAGAGCATATCTGCATATTGGCCTTCTAAAAAGAGAAATTGTAAGCGTAATTTTATACACCTCAACGCCACTGTTACAGATGGAGCATATTTTCAGGGGCACTGCAGATAGCTGGGAGGATATGCAGAAATGGGGGCATATATATTTACGCAAATGAAATGTTTTGTTTTTCCTGTAGTTTCTTTGGCGTCTCTAGTGAATGGATGTATTCAAATGGTTATTCTTGGCTTCTTCTCCTCACTTCTTGCCCATTTTTACTAATTGTGGTTCACTTAACCTGGGAAAATCTGGGGTTCTAAGTCAATGCTGTGCCAATTTTAGTACGTCCATGTGATTTTTATAGTGTGAAAGGTACTGCAGGTGATGAGGAGGGGCTTAGCTTAGGGGGCGGGGCTTTTGTGGTATCTGAATGTTTCCATCCAAAAGCCACAGTAGCAAACATGAAAAATCCAGTCTGCGGGGAGAGGTGAAGCCCTGGTCAGGGAACAGGGAGCCGGAGCTGAATTCTAACTCCAGTGCTTGCTTCTTGGGAAAGTCTACATGGGGATAAAAACCTGTGGCTGACCCAGATCATCTGGCTCAGGCTCCAGGGCTGAAAAACTGCTGTGTAAACACTTGGGCTCCAACCCAATGCCAAAAGTCCAAACAGCAATTTTGAGCCCCTTGAGCCCACATCAGCTGATTTGAGCCAGCTGCGACTCTGCTGTGTGTTTCTTATTCCTGTGTAAATGTACCCTTAGAGTCTGATTAGCAATTCAGAATGCATGTGTGGAACCTTGTTGAAATCCATGGAGTGCCACATGGGGGCACAGTCTGCCCACACGCTGATCCAAGACCTGAAACTGATGATCTGTCCCCCTCAGTTTCCCCACTCATAAAAAGGGGGTTAGTAATATTTTAACTGGCCTTCACAGCACCCCTGTGAGGCAGTTTAATGGACACGGTCAACTTGAAACTTCATCCATTTATAGCAATACTTTTAAAGGAATTGTTAGAGATTGAGCAGGAGGACCCAGAGGCGGATTGAGTGAAAGGCTTCTTTATTGTGGTACTTGTTCCCCTCGACCCAAGCACTGAGTTCATCACATCACACTCTTTTATCTAAGTTAATTTGTAAATACCCACATTTACTACAATGCCCCCCAAACCCTTATTTAATAATATGAACGCCCATATAATGAATATTAATAGCTATATACTGAATCTAATTATACCTGTCCCTGTTTACAGCAGTAAGCATATTATACAGACTTTTTTACCTTGAAGATGCATTTCTTTGCAGTAATTGTAGCCACAAGTTCCCTTAATCAGGGAAGGGAGGAAGGGGCCATGACCCTGAGCTCATCTATGTAGCTGGGAAAGGAAGGGAGGGGGAGATAACACTTCTTTACTCCAAGGGTATTCTTTACGCACCCACATTCCTTATGCAGGTGCAATGCTTATCAGTATTAACAAGCAGAAGGGAAGGGAGAGGGATGTCAACTTTATCTATCAAGCAAAGAAATAGTGCCTGCCCGTGCCTACTCCCTATTACCATGATAGCAGTTTTCCAGGTCTTTCCTTAACCCTTACATATCCCAACAGGAATGTCAGGAACTGCACTTACCCTGATGCTCCTTGTAGTTTTACTATCACATTCTTTTATATATTTAAAAGGTGTATATACCTTCCTCCATTGTTGCTGTGTGAAAAACCCACGCAAATAATGGGAAAGCGTCTGTCTGAAACAGAGGAAGGCAAAACTGACTAGATACAAAGTAAACAATGAGAAATAGAGAGAAATTGGTCTTTCATGTTGGAAAAATCTCATGGGCTCCTTTTAACAAAAGGAGGTAAAAAATGTTCAGGCAGAAGAGTGACTGTTATGTTGAAAGTGATTCGTAAATAGGTCCAATCCTTCTGCTAATCAAGTCAGTGGCAAAACTCCCATTAACTTGAGTAGGAGCAGGAGTTGGCCCTAAAGGTTATAAAATATAGAATCATAAAATATTAGGGTTGGAAGAGACCTTAGGAGGTCATCTAGTCCAATGCCCATGCTGCAGATTAAAAACATGCTGATTTGTTTTGTCTAACAAGTGTACTTTTTGGGGTGATGGAGAAACCCTGTCAAAAGGTAGCAGGAAACCCTCTCATTTGAGGTATGTCTACATTGCAGTCAGGAGCTGGGATTGCACCACACATAGGCATAGCCAAGCTAACTTGCTAAAAATAACAGTGTAGCCACAGGCTAGCCACCTGAGTAGAGTCCTGCTTCAGACCCTAGGTATGTACTCAGGCAGTTAGCCCATGCCACCACCTGTGCAGCCACTGCTAGACTCCAGTTTTTAATGAGCAAGCTTGAGCAAAGCTAGCCTGGTTATGCCTACGCTTGCTGTCCCAACTGCAGAGTAGACATACCATTTGAGGCAAGGGGCATGACTCTGTAATCCAGCATAGAGCGTTTAATAATTACGAAGCCCTGCTGCTGGAGCTTGATTTTGAAATGTAACAGGTCCTGATATCCACTTTCCAGAGAATGTCCATGTTCTAGTGGCAGCATGCCTTTGTGCTTGGTATGGTGCCTTGTTCCAAAACTTCACTTACAGTCCCCTCCTCCTCTTCTGCTTGCAGCACCCCCCCCCCCCCCCGCCATCCCATGCTGTGAGTGAGGCTGCAGTGTGTTTCAGTGGTTCCCCCTTAGGAAGGCAATTGCTTATGCTGCTGTTGCGTCTTTTGGCTTATCTTTATCAGCTCCTGGGAGAGCATTTGTCATACTTTAATAACAGGGAATGAATCCTTTTTTCCTTTATAGCCATGTCTGGCGAGAACAGGGAGAACACGCTGTTCTATTCAGAAATTCCCAAAACCATAAACAAAGCTGAAGTCCTAATGCTTTCCTGGAAACCCCTTTTGGATCTCTTTCAGGTATGTGAACACGACAACACCTTCTTTCCCTCATGGCAGACATTCATGCTGCTCAGACATGTTGGAGTTATTGCAGTTGTGAGCCATCAACAGGCTGTGCAGTGAATGTCTTAAGGTCTTAAATGTTTTTACTTTCCCTCATGCTTAGCTAAGCTCTTTACTGTTAAATTTTAAAAAGATCTTGTCTTGTCAACTGTAGGAATTTTGTAGCCTTTTGTAAATCATAAAAAAAAAATAAAAAAAAAAAAATCCTATTCTGGATGGTATGCATATAGCTTCCAGCAGATCTGCTGCAGTAATTTTTCTGAAGGGAGAGCAAGGGACTTATTGTAGAAGCCTCACTTCTAGTGAGTCCAGGTGACTTCTGATTATACCGTCGGTTTAAAGGTGTTACAGCTTTTGCCTTCCCCAGAATCCGCCTCTACCAGTCTACTGTATGGCTGCTGTGTCAGCTGCAAGACTACAGTAGCCCACCGTGAATACCATGCAGTGGAGGGGGTTATTGATCAATTGATCCATATACTTGAGGACCAGAAGCAGCTGGGGGATCATGTTGGAGCTCCGAGCTATACTCGGTAGTGCACAGGTGGTCTCCCTGTGTCTTGTCCTTCCCCTCAGCAAACTTGCAGCAGACTGCTGGTGTGGAAGGGTTGCAGGACTTGCCCCTGTGGCATTAGCTATGATGTGAGCACCCTGGATGTTACTGGTCTGTCCCCTCATGAGGTTGTAGGTCCTACTAAAAATTCTTCTGGTGCTCTCATCCCTCCCAACTAATCACTGTGGATCTTAGCTCGAGTTAGTTAAACTCTGTGTTGTTACTTTTCCTCTCTAGTCACTGCAGACATTTTTAATTCTTTTACAGCAAGTTCTGTTTGCCTCGTAACCATCGAGCTGCCAGCGGACATGCCTGATGTGTGGACCTTGTCTGTATAGCAGTAAAGCACCCGCTAGTGATTTGCTGCAAACAGAAACCTACTCTCACTAGGTTTTTGGGGTCTGGAAGTGAAAATGGACAAAATGTGCAGCTTTCTGAGCGCCATTCCTGCCCAAGTTGCATCTTTCTCCTTAGGCAGAATCTTGTAAACCTAGAGCTCCCTCAGCATTTCCAAACACTTGCTCATTCTAGCGCCTGGTTCGTGCACACAGTTGCCTAATTTTAACCAAAAGGGGGTGAGTTTTAAACTGATTTAGTTAAATTGGTGCAATCTTGGCTGGATACTCTTTAAATTCATTGAAATTTCGCTTATATTGGTTTAGCTTGCAGCTGTAAGGGCAAGTAAAACCAGTGTAACCAGTTTGTGTGTCCACATTGAAGCTTGCAACAATTTAACTAAATCTCCACAAGAAAGTTGCACTGGTGTTACTTAGTGTGAATTTAAACTGATGTCGTTAACAGGCTCTATGGATGCTTTTATTTTGGTGAAGGAGCAGCTTATTTTGGTTTTGCTTAAATCAGGGGTGGCCAACCTGTGGCTCTGGAGAAGTTAATATGCAGCTCCTTGTATAGGCACCGACTCTGGGGCTGGAGCTACAGGTGCCAACTTTCCAATGGGACGGGGGGGGTGCTTACTGCTCAACCCCTGGCTCTGCCACAGGCCCTGCCCCCACTCCACCCCTTCCCACCCCCTCCCCTGAGCCTGACATGCCCTCACTCCTCCCCACTCTCCCCCAGAGCCTCCTGCACGCCATGAAACAGCTGATTGGGAGGTGCGGGGAGGGAGGGGGAGGCGCTGATCAGCGAGGCTGCTGGTGGGTGGGAGGCGCTGGGAGTGGGGTGAGGGAGCTGATGGGGGGGGGGCGGCTGACATATTACTGTGGCTCATTGGTAAATTCTGGCTCCTTCTTAGGCTCAGGTTGGCCACCCCTGGCTCAAATTGATTAGAAGCAGGTTTTAAAAAAAACAAAACGAGCTATTCTTGTATTGAACTGAGTGTGCAGACAGCCTTTCTGCACCAGTTTAACTCTGTTTAGAACAATTCAAGTTATATGAATGCAACTTTCTCATGTAGGCAAGCCCCAAGTCAAACCAGTGCAACTTATGTGTAGGCCAACCCAAGGTTACTTTTGGCTTCCATCCTTCCTTTGAGAAATCAGATCTGAAACCAGCAGGGAGGAACATTCTTCTCTCTTTTCCTGTCCATTGGCTCAAAGGGTGTATGTAAAACTCCCGGGACAAAATAGGCCTATGTCTGCCCATGCACCGACACCGGAAAAAGGTAGTGCAGATCCTACAAAGAAAACCGCTGCATCTGCGAGGGACTTCATGAACATTTGTTACCCTAGTTCAAATAAGATCCCCAAAGACTGTTGCAGGGAGACTTCCCAGACTGCTAGACATAAAAGCCAGAGGGGCACTCTCTGCGCCTACCCTCCTTTCCACCCAAAGGGGCACTATTAAACAGACTCTTACCTCTACCTCGTATCAGCAGGACTTCTGCTCAGACAGGGCCTTATTCTGCTCTTGTTCTCCCTAGTGTAAATTGGGAATAACTCCATTTAAATTGATAGCAGAATTACAACCGGGTTTACAATGATGTGAGATCTGAACCTGGCCCAGAGTTACTGGTACGAGGACAGAGACACAAGCATGAGCAGACTGCTTGCAGCCAGTGGGATTCTCATTGGATTAACACGTTTCTTTGTTTACCAGAGATGCTACTCAAGCAGCCAGCCATCTTTGGCTCTTTGGTGCCAGAGGAGATGCTTTCTGTACATGAGGATACCAAGTAAAAAGTAGAGCAAGCCAGATGATTTCTCCTCTCTCTTCCTATTCAGGCTTCTCTAGACTACGGGATGTATTCTCGCGAAGAAGAATTACTGCGAGAGAGAAAGCGCATTGGGACAGTCGGGATTGCCTCTTATGATTATCACAGAGAAAGCGGCACCTTTCTGTTTCAGGCTGGCAGTGGAATTTACCACGTAAAAGATGGTGGCCCTCATGGATTTACTGTGAGTTCATGCACATTGCTAATCCACATGTTAATGTACTGTCAGGAATTTGTTTGCAGAAGAGTCAAGGCAATGAGATTTGTAGATCAAGCAGCCACCTATGTATGCGCTAATAATGCTGAGGGTCACTGAAATGCGTTCTAGAGATTGAGGGGGGAAATTACGTGACGTCGACTGCTAGTAACGTTGAGCAGAAGGGAGAAGATAAGGGAATGTGCATAGTAGCAGTCTCCGAATTTAGTGTAAGTGGCTTTCCATGAAATTACTTGTTACAAGGTTGCTACTCATTAGATTGGGCTGCAGAATTGAGAAGAGAACTTTGTGAAAGAGCAGCTGGGGTCACTGCTGCCTAAGTGCTGAAGCTGGACTCCGCCTTCCAAGCCAGAGTAATTTCTTTTTAATATAACATATGCCTGATGTCAGTCTAATCATATCATCTGATGGATGCTGCTGCATTCTCAATGGGTTTAGCAAATGAGGCAATTGTGTGCTTCAGCCAGTTCATCCATCAGGGTGCAATTTTTTTTAAGTGCACTGAGCCTTTGTAAACAAGCTGACTTTCTGCTAGCGCTGATGAAAGATGTCTGTCTTAGGGGCGTTAGTGTGGCATCTGTGGAACCACTCAATAGGCACTGTGGCAGCAGAAGCTTCCCTACCGACAGTGTGTGGGTATTGTATGTTTTTCTTGGTCAAAAAAGATTGGATTCCTCTCACACTAAGCTCCAGCATTTGAATGCAAGTAGAAGTTGGCTACTGTACCTGCCAGTGACACTTGTATCTATACTTAATGGAAACCATCCGTCTTTTTGGAGATGAACAGAATAACACAATTCAGCTCCTGCTGTCGTGTTTTATATTGCTGTCTAATTCATCTTTTATTCTTTTAAACAGCAACAGCCCCTAAGGCCCAATTTAGTGGAGACCAGTTGTCCAAACATACGGATGGATCCAAAACTGTGCCCAGCTGATCCAAACTGGATTGCATTTATCCATAGCAATGACATCTGGATATCTAATATACTAACCAGAGAAGAAAGGAGGCTAACCTTTGTCCATAACGGTAATGCATGTTCAATTTACAATCCAGATCTTTAATCTCTTCCGCCGTGTGTGTGTGTGTTGGGGGGGGGGGAAATATTCTTTAGACCAGTGTTTCCCAAACTTGGGATGCCGCTTGTGCAGGAAAAGCCCCTGATGGGGCCGGTTTGTTTACCTGCCACGTCCACCGGTCCAGCCGATCACGGCTCTCACTGGCCGCGGTTCACTGCTCCAGGCCAATGGGAGCTGCTGAAAGCAGCAGCCAGTATGTTCCTCAGCCCGCGCTGCTTCCAGAAGCCCCCATTGGCCTGGAGCGGCAAACCGCAGCCAGTGGGAGCTGCGATTACCTGCCGCGTCCGCAGGTCCGGCCAAACAAACCGGCCCGGCCCACCGGGGGCTTTCCCTACACAAGCAGCGTCCCAAGTTTGGGAAACACTGCTGTAGACTAAATTTGGCATTGGCATTAATGGCTTCTATTGAAATTCATGTGAGTTGGCCCTGTTATTCCAGGGCTGAATTTGGCCATCTGTATATCACGTTCTCTGCGTTTCTTCTGCTGGCATTGTGGAGCAATTCACTTCCATGTCCATGAAGTCTGGCAAGGTGGCTCATTCGCTGAATGCATCAGGGAAGCTTTTGTTGTTGAACCCAAAGTTTTCCCTTTTCCCTGTGACTGCTTCCTTCAGAATGAAGGCGCTGTGAGCTGGGCAGAACTGGAGGAGAATTCCCACCAGTGACCAGACATGCTGCAAAGCTCTTGGAAGTTATCTAAAGTGCTTCTGATTTGCACACTGGCTTCTGCCTCATGTTCAGATAATAATTTATTTCTCTTCCTTCGCTTCTGCCCTCAACTGTAATTTACAGATATACCGGCGTGTGACTTGGATGAAGGAACAGGGGAAATACCCACTTCCAGGGTGGTTAAAAGTCAATTAAAAATAAATTATGTTTAAGAGTTAAATACATTCTTCTTTTTAAACGTAAGCCCATTAAATGTGAAACTGACAACCCGTGTTAAGGTCTTAACTTCCTAAAATCCATATAAATAAATAATGCCCTCCTCAAATTTTAAATAGTTTAAGGGTGCTGCTTTTTCAATTATATATGGAAGCAGAGGGAAAACATCTTTAACTTTTGAGGTCAACTCAAGCTTTATAAGTAAGTCACAATGTCATGCACTGCATTAAGTATCTATATTATTTTCAGGAATGAATGCTGGTACCATTTTGACATTTTTCCCAGTGTAAGTGCTTCCAGTTTCTGTTGTGCAGAAAAGCTTTTGCCATAATTACTTTTGGTTTTAGTTAAGCTAGCAGGTGCAAAGAGAATATTTTCTTCATTAATACTAGTTCATTCAAAGTTGAGAAACTGGTTGGAAGTTGAGAAAGCAGGAAGACTTGTTTTCCTCTTCCAGTCAATTTATCCTAGGGGTGAGTTTGGCCAACGGTTGGGAAAACACAACTTGGGAGTGTTTTTAGGTGCTGTGGCAGCAGAAGAGCTCAGATCTTAGCTAACTCTTTCTCATGTTGCCTGTTCAGAATTGGCCAACCTAGAAGAGGATCCCAGATCTGCTGGGGTAGCTACTTTTGTGCTTCAGGAAGAATTTGATAGATACACTGGCTACTGGTGGTGTCCGAATGCTGAGCCAAGTAAGTGTGCTAAATGTAGTCTGTCTGACACGCATGAAACGTTGTCACTTTGGAGTGGCTCACGGCCAGGAGTGCCTACCTCAGGGCAGACTCCCCAAACTGGTGGTATGTTCTATAATTAGATTTCACCAACCGAGTACGAAATGTGATCTCCCTAAGTACTACAGTAGTCTTACAGTGGAGTCACAGACAGTCCCCTTAGACACTCCAGTCTAGCTTGCCATGCAGGTAAGCTGAACTATATGATAAATGGTCACTTACCCCAAAAATCAGAAAATATTTAGGTTACACCCAGTCCCAAGAGACCAGTCAGTCACCCAGGTTGATTTGCATCCTAGATATCACATCAAAGACAACATTTGTAGCTAATTCTATAGTGAACTAACTAAAGGTTTATTAGCTAGGAAAAAGAAATGAGTTATTGAGAGGTTTAAAGGAGGTACAATATATAGACACAGGTGAGTCACAGTTTGTAATTCCAAATGGTAACAGATGGAATAATCTGCCAGTTTCCCAAAAGTCTCTCAGGGCTGCCCAGAATAACTCTGGGATCTCCATTTTCTTGTTCAGCTATTCTGCCCTTGTAGAATCCCAACTGTCCAGAGATGAAGAATTTTTCCTTGGGTCCATATTTATAGTTTCTTCTCACAGAAAACAAGTTGACAGTTTGTCTACCCACATGAGCTCTTCCTTTCATGATGGGAGAGTGAGGAATGTGTTTACAGTTATTGATCTCCCATCATCACACACAATGACTGCTGGCTTTGAAATGCACTGGAATTAGCACCTTCCCACTACAGTCCTCCATTTATGTTACTTGAGGCTTCTTTCTGTTTGATGGGTTACTTGTTGCAGGGGTATATACAGTGCAAATGTTTGCTGTTATAACGTGGGGTGTAGTTGAGTGAGAACAATACATGAGGCATCCTACAAGCATTTTATAGGACACTAAACACATTCTTATCAACTTAACATCTAATACTTATTTTGATAATGCGAACACACAGATAGGCAAGACTGGTTTCTGGCTATACGCTTGTCAGTGCTCGATCAGGCCTTGGCATGAGCTGGCATGTGGTCTGCCAGTGTCAGACATTCTCTAGAAATTGTGTGGAAATGTCTCCAGCGCCACTGCCTAATTTCACTTCCTGCTTCTCAGCGCACTTTCCGGTATGACCCTCTGTTTGTAACTTTGCAACAGTTTGCTTTTTAATGCATGATGCCCCAGACAAAACCATGATTTCAGAGTGGGAGATAAGCTCTTAAGGAATGAAGATTTGCTTGTAGACAAGTGTCCCTATAGTAGTAATGGAGAAAAGAACAAAGGAAGGGAAGTACATACAATATATAGCCGAGACGCTAATCTCTCTCTTTTTCATGAGAGGTCAGCTCATGCTCTGGACACGTAGCCTGGAAAGAAGAGATTTTTACTAACCCACCTGATAACAGCATTTGTAAGAGATTCAAGATTGTGTGGTGTAGTGAAAGGTCAAATACAGTTTACTGGATAGTTGGAGCATGTGGTATATGATATAGCTTCCCCACTAGTACCCAAAGGAACAGTATTGCTGTGTACGATACATATACTATTACAGCTGTGCTGAATGTGAAATGTATTTGTTCCTTTCTAGCTGTCACCGGAGGCAAAATTCTTAGGATTCTTTATGAAGAAAATGATGAGTCAGAGGTGGAAATTATTCACGTCACGTCCCCCATGCTGGAGACCAGGAGGACAGATTCCTTTAGATATCCCAAAACAGGTGAGACCATTGCTGTCTTCTCTCCTCTTTCCCTCGTCTCATCGCCTGGGACGCTCTCGTATTCCTCTTGTTTTATGGTAATGCCCACCCTAGCTTCCAAAGACAAGGTTGTATGAATGATGCTGCCTGTGTGGCTCCTTAATTGACTGCTGTGCTTGTGGACTGAATATGTCTCAGGAAGCAGCCTCCACGGAGGTCAGACTACTTACTTGCAGCTATGCCAGCTTTCCAGCCACAATGTGGTGTAGGTCCCAAGTTCACTGCTGAACCTAGGCCTCTTGTGAGTTGGCAACACACTGCTATGTCTTCCCTCTTTTGGAGCTGCTCTCATATGTTTATCTGACTGTGTGGCATTGTTTCTCTTTGCAATATCTCAGTGCGAACTCTGCAGAGTGATCACACGTGTTTCACTGAGGGTTTTGTATTTAGCTGCTGGCAGTGCATTAGTGATGTGGCATGGAGGTTAGGAGCATTAGGTGCTCCTGGGCACTCTCCAGGACCAGACACTTTCTGCTTAGAGTCTGGGCCACCAACTTTGTGTGCTCCTGACCCAATATTACAGCCAGTGGGCCTGTCACTGCCCTTGGAATAGTAAGAGTATCCAGAGTAAGAGTATCCAGCAGCCAGGCTTGGGTTTTTACAGATGGTGTATTGCAGCAGGAGGGTGGGAAACGAGCACTGTGATATTTGGAAGTGGGTAGGCAGAACTGACACAGAAGCATGCTGAGAGCTAACTTACAACTGCATGTGAAGATCATGCTGCAAGTCTAAACAGGTCAACACCTGTTCTGGAGAGCTGCTGCCTCCTCCTCTCCCTAAATCTCAGATGTGTCTGTTACTTTCCTTGACCCGAATTCATGCTCTGCACAGACAGCACATTTAGGCTAATCAGCTGAAGAGCGTTCTGTTCTTCTTTTTTTTCAGTTCTATATGAGCTGAATTTAGGAATTATTCAGAACATTATGGGTATGTCCTCCTGGAGGCAAACACATTGTCTGTTGCACAGTTTGTGTGTGACTGCTAATGCCTGTCTGTTTTACAGGTACAGCAAATCCAAAGGTCACTTTCAAGATGTCTGAAATAACAGTTGATGCTGAAGGAAGAGTAAGTTTTAAGGTTCATTTATTTCCTACGTTAATTTGACACTTATGACTTTTTATTTAGTTAGTATCTCATGTTAAAGCAAACAGACTTCTTTGAAGCGCGATTGTCAAAATTGTTTATCTGTGGATCAGTGTTTCAAACGAGATAGGCCCACTCTAGTGTCAGATACCTGGTGGGTGGGTGTGTGTGTGTGTACGTACGTACGTACACACTCACATTCACACACTGTAACTTGGTGAGGTTATTTCAGTATCACTGAATTGCTGTCTTCTTCAACAGATTGCAGCTGTCGTGGATAAAGAACTCGTGCAGCCATTTGAGATCCTGTTTGAAGGAGTCGAGTATATTGCCAGAGCTGGGTGGACTCCAGAAGGAAAATAGTGCGTATGTTAAACCTGTGTCTGCTTACAGGGGTTGGGGTGAGATGGTTAGAAATGGACTGTTCTGGGCTCTGTCTTTCCCTCTGGCCTAAGCCTCCTCTTGTTTATGCATCGCTCCACCTTGGTTTGAGAGAAGGGGATGGGAGCACATCATCAAAATCAAAGAGAGTCAAATCAATCTCTGGTACTTATCTGACTCCATCACCATAGTAGCGGAGCATTGCACAGTCTTTTCCATGTATTTATCCTCCCAAGCAATGTTCCCTCGGATTTTTTTTCCATCCATGTGCGGAATGAATTTTGTTACGTGCACCAATATGGATATCATGTGCAGATGTGCACTGCCAGTAGAAACAAAAACCCTAAATATAATATGTATTTTTAATAAGTTACCATAGGGATAATTGCTGCAGCCAGGACAGGTTAGGCATTTTAGAACTCACTACTCAAAGAATTAAATTTAAGCAGAAGAGAAAAATAAAATGATGAAACGCACAGACCAGTAAAAAACTAAAATAATAGCACTTTGAAAGAATACAGTGACTGAGAATATATGTGCCTTGCAGGAAGTACCAAAAAATAACAACAGTAACACAAATATGTGTTGGGAGGACAGTGTGTGTATGTATGTGTCTGAGAGACACAGAGACTGTGTGTGTGCTGGCTGCTGGGGAAGTCTGAGAGACCGTATGCTGTCTCTTTAAGCACAGCAGCACTCACCAGACGGCTTGTTCAGACCGCAGCAGCTGCCAGAAGCACCGTCCTGCTCCTGAGCCCTGTCTCCCCACCCCCGCTCTGCGGAGATGGGGTATCTGGGTGGCAGGAGGGTGACACCCTGACATCAGCAGCCCCCTCTTCTCTGTACAGCAAGCAGGAGGGTCCTGGGAGCAGCTGGCCAGGGGCTTCAAGGCAAGAGCAATGTGGCTGCAGAGCAGTGGGGGGCAGGGCACCTGAACACATGTTGCTGAATGTGTGCTGCTCTGCTAATCAAATGTGTGCACTTGATTGACTCTTGGGCGGCCATGTGGCTTAGAGGGAACCCAGCTCCCAATCCCCCTGGGAGGCAGGGCAGTGATGATATCCCCATTTACAGATGGGGAATTGAGTGTTAGAGAGAGTGAGTGACTTGCCCAGGGTCACAGAGGCAGTCTGTGGACGTGGAGAGAATCAAACACAGGGCTCCCAAGTTCTAGGTTAGCACCTTAACCACTGGACCATCGTTGCTGACCAAACGCATTGGCCAGAAACCCCACTGTAAGTGCTAACTACATTTGCATGAAACTTTTAACCCTAAAGACAAGATGGTGCAGTGTTTCTAACTCACAAGAATTGTACTTATCCTACCTCTTGGATCAAAAGCTGACATTCTCCTTTTAACATTTTTTTTAACATGGAAGAAATTCAGGAGCCTGCTTCCTGTGTTGGTTGGCTTCCTACAGAAATGTTAACAAGGCTACATGGGTAACTATCAACAGGCTGATTGGATCTGCTGGAGAGGACACTGTTGAGCCATTTCAGCTTCAGGATAATTTTTTTAAGCATCCAAGAAGACTAGAAATATCTTCACAAGTGGCTTTTAAATTTCAGTTTACAAACTTCAGCTTCCGCCTTCCCTTTAGATTTTTCTTTTCTTTGCTCCTATTTCCACATTCTGCCCTAAGCAGAATCCAAATCTGGTAACATTTGAGCCAGTTGAGCTTTAGAAACCACAGGGTTTGAGTGGGCAAAACTAGTTCTTCTACCCCTACTTCAGAGCTGACGTGATTCTTTGAAATGCTAGAGGGAAAATTTGTTTTACCTGGCCAAAGTTAAAAGCATCTTCTTACTGGATCTGAAATTGACCATTCTTGATGCCACCAAAATGCTTGGTGTTATTGAGAGTCAAATACAATTCTCTCAGCTGTCTAATACTTAGGAAAAAATGCACTCATAATTATTAATATTTTTTTCTGCAATAGTGCCTGGTCCATCTTGCTGGATCGCTCCCAAACACGGCTACAGATAGTGTTAGTCTCTCCTGCATTATTTATCGCAGTAGAAGATGATGCTATGGAAAGACAGAAACTAATAGACGCTGTGCCTGACTCTGTCACGCCACTTATTATTTATGAAGAAACAACAGACATCTGGATAAATGTAAGAATTTTATTTTTAGACTCTTCAACAGTATGTAGTTATGGGCATTATTTGTCGCACTCTTAATGGCATTGATATTATTTGCGCTGCTGTAGTGCCTAGAGGGTGCAATCCGGATAAAGGTCTCCGTTGTGGTAGGTGCTTTACAGACACACACAGGAAGACAGTCCCTGCCTTGAAGAGCTTGCAGTGTATACCAAATGTGCAGCAACCAGGAAAAGGTTAGGAAAGCAGAGAGGGCAAATGATGTCCAAATTCATGTGGCAGAGTTTAGATTAGAACCCATCCAGCACCCAGTCTATTAGACTACATTAGCTGTCAGCTTTGCATTAGATTAGACTCAGGCTCCTTAAGATCTCCTTAGATCTGTCACTGACAGCAGATTCCGCCAGACTGATGCTTGGAGCACAGAATATTTTCTAGAATTAAGCACAAAACCAAAGAGCCCACATGATTATCCTAATCACAACTATCTAAAACCGTCCTTTTACCTAAAACAGAGTTACCGGTATGTCCCTCAGTATCTATTAATCACATTGAAAAATTCTCTCATTTATTAAAATTATTCACAGTGCTTCACCCTCTACCTCTGTAAGGTTTGCTCATTGGGGCTGTCCTATATAATACGCTTACACTTGTCCTACAGTCTGTAGAACCTCGCAGTGTGAAATGTATGAGAGTTTCTGGAGCATTAGTGCAACACCATAAAAAGGGAGCTGCTTACAGCATTGCAGCAGTATGGCACAGATGTAAGACTGATCTCCCTGAAATGCCATCTTCTTGGAACTGTCTACTCACAGTAGGACTTGGAAACATCACACACTGATTACAATTAGATCATTCAGCAGTGATCATGCTCTCTAACAGGGCATTTTAATGAACACTTTGTATATAGCTGTATTCTCTTTGTGGTCATAAAATGAGACTTGCAATGTATCAAGATGTGTGTCTCTCGCTCGCTCAGGGGCTGAGAGCTGTACCAGTGGGCGTATAGTCTCTTTTTTTTCCCCCCAGCGTGCTAATTGTTTTCCCACTGTGGTTCATACAGTTCAGCTGAAACCATGTGAATGCTCCTTCTCTCCATGTACCTAAAATTACCATCCCCCAGAGGGCAAGCAAAAGGTGACTAACACCAGATCACCATTCTTCTCTGAAATAACCTTTCCCTTCCAGGGTCTGCCTTGCAGACTTCAAAATAAGAGGCCATTGAATATAGAACTTCTCTGCAGCTAGCATTCTGTCAGAGGCTGCCCATCTTCCTCTGCAGAACCCTTCAACTGCCTCCTGATCTGAGCAAGGGACTGCAGGGAAGAAAGAACTTGGTAGAGTTTTTTTCTGTGGGCTGGCACTAAAGGAGTGGGATGGTGACAAGGACAGTGGAAAGCAGGACAGCGAGTGAAGACACTGGCTGGGCTTGCACGGCCCATGTGGCTAATGTACACGGCAATCTGCAAGGTAATCCATTGCAGGAGTGGTTCTCAAATTATGGGTTGTAGGTGGTTTTTGGAACCCTTCCATCTGCTCTCCAGAATGAGACCCCTTGAATGAGTGTGTGGGGATAGACCCCAGAGAGGATCTTTCTGCCCAGAGTGGTCCACAGAATGAAGTTGAGAGAACCCCTACACTACGGTATAACATGCATCTCCTGCAGCTGTCTGTGCCGGATCAGTGAGAAGTAATATTGCACAGGGACTCCATTGTGGTCCAAGTCCTATCGATAGCCATGAACAAACTGCTTTGTTTCTGCAGATCCATGATATCTTCCACGTTTTCCCTCAAACCCGCCAAGACGAGATAGAGTTTATTTTCGCCTCTGAATGTCAAACGGGGTTCCGGCACTTGTACAAAATCACCTCGGTTTTGAAGGAGAGCAGATACAAGCGATCATGTGGAGGTCTCCCTGCTCCAAGTAAGCAATACCATGATCTCTCTTTAATTGGGCACTTGCCATCGAATATTGGTGAAGTAACTGCAGAGGGCGGGACAGATCTCTTCCTCCCTTCCTAGTGTAGCCTGGCCCCCATCCAGCAAAGTTTTGAAGCATGTACATCATAATCATAATAATCCCTAGCTTTTATATAGCACTAGTGTCATTGACATCACTGGGTCTGCTCACTGGCTCAGCATTGCCTGTATGCTTGTAGCAGGAGGAAGGATGGATGGCACAGATAATTCTATATTCTGTACTTAACGGGCTTCATTTTAATCATGGTTCTTCTTAATTAACAAAGGGGGAGATTTTTCAGAGGGACAGATGGGAATTAAGTGCCCACATCCCAGCCCGAAGTGAGAAATGTGCTCTGTTGGCCTTTTTTTTTTTTTTTTTTTTTGGTCAAGATAAATGATGGGCTTATTGACATGCTGTCCTGGTCTTGCAGATTAACCAGTCTAGTAGTGATGTGGGTCATGTCCAATGAGAAATAAACTGTGAAATCTGGGGTCTCCAAGTAGTAAAGCTCTTTGGTGTACAGAACTGTGTATGGACTGTTGGCATGTAACGTGTAAAAATAACAGTCTCCTCTCTGCCTCTAGGCATAGATTGCAATACAGAGATTTAAAGTAAAGAGCACATGCTTACCGCACTGTAAAAAGATGTGCCTTGGGTTTCATGCCTAGAAGTATTCGATATCTGATTGGGGCCAAAAATTGGCCTGTTTTTAGGGTGGGGAAGGAAATAAAGACCACACCACTATACCCAGTGTGCTGGCCCTAACAAAGACTGTTCATAGTGCTGTGTCTATTATAGCTGCTTCTTGGACAGATGCTAACTGAATGTCAGGAACCATTAAGAAAGGGATAGATAAGAAGATAGAAAATACCATAATGCCCCTATATAAATCCATGGTATGCCCACACCTGTAATACTGGTGTGCAGTTCTGGTCACCCCATCTCAAAAAAGCTATATTAGAATTGGAAAAAGTTCAGAGAAGGGCAACAGAAATGATTAGGGGTATGGAATGGTTTCCATGTGAGGAGAGATTACCAAGACTGAGACTGTTCAGCTTGGAAAAGCGACGACTAAGAGAGGATATGGTAGAGTGGTGTGGAGAAAGTGATTAGGGAAATGCTATTTATCCCATTAGATAACACACGAACCAGGGGTCACCCAATGAAATTAACAGGCAGCAGGTGTAAAACAAACAAAAGGAAGTATTTCTTCATGCAATGCACAGTCAACCTGTGGTGCTCATTGCCAGGGGATGTCGTGAAGGCCTAACATATAACTGGGTTGAAAAAAGAATTAGATACGTTCATGGAGGATAGGTCCCCACATGGCTATTAGCCAAGATACTCTGGGTGTCCCTGAGCCCCGGACTGCTAGAAGCTGGGGCTGGACAACAGGAGATGGATCATTCAATAATTGCCTGTTCTGCTCATTCCCTCTGAGGCACCTGGCATTGGCTACTGTCAGTAGACAGGATCCTGTGCTAGATGGGCCATTGGTCTGACCCAGTGTGGCCATTCTTAAGTTCTTATGGCAGAGAAATTAACAGAAGAAGAATACTGGCAGCTGCTGCAAATGGAAACACAGGAACACTCAGTTTAAATAAAATAAAGTTACTTGCAAGGTTAGCTCAAACTTCGGCCCCAGTCAGGTGTACAATACAGTTCTGTACAGAACCCTTGCACATCTTGCTACACGGTGTATTCTTTCAGTTAAACTCCTACATTGCAGCCTCTGCCTGGAGACAATTAGGATACTATTGATCTATTTGCTATGTGAGGACAGCATGCTCAGTCCTGCATACTAAAGAAAGATGCATCTAATTTTACTAATAGCGTCCCAGTGTCAGGCAGTTGATTTTTTTTCAGAAGGTAAAATCCCCTTTTGAAATAAAACTCATTATTCCTATACTGGTTAAAAACCTAGTGCTGTTCTTTCTGGTACTAAACCTAGTACTGTTCTGTCTATTGGTCTGTCTAGCCTGACTTCCTACTTCTGACAGTGGTAAATAGCTGATGTTTCTGAGGAAGGCAAGATTTCCATTTAACATAAAGCTGTGTGTAATGTTCTTGGGGAAATTAGAAAACCTTGACATTTCAGAGTTTTACTCTTCCATTTGATTTTTGCAAAATCCTTCGACTTTGCAGCTTCACTCAAAATAGAACTTATTTTTGAATGAAAGTGAGCTGACCTGATCAAAAATGGTGCTATTTTTTTCCAGCAAAATCCCTCATTTTCAACACCTTACCCTTACCAATTCCATAGATCAGGTTTCGCATATTTCAGCGCAAAACCTGCCTTTTTGTGCAAGTGTGGTGGGAAAGGGAAACATCCAAGGTTGCAGAACGAGATAGGGAGAAACTGTTGAATTGAGAATTCTTTGCTATTTTTTCCGTATGTCAGTGATCTCTTCCTGGAACACTCCAGCCAGCTGTGTAATGCTGCGCTCGAGAGTGGCAGGGATGTGATTCTTTCCCAACCCCTGTTTGTGACTAGGTTAAAGCAAGCAAAGCCTGAAAGGTGAAATTCTATTTGTAAGGCTTTGTTGTGATGGAAAAGTATAAAATCTCTAATTGTATGTGTCTTGTTTATAGGTGACTTCAAGTGTCCCATCAAAGAGGAATTAGCAGTTACCAGTGGAGAATGGGAAGTGCTTGGTAGACATGGTTCCAATGTACGTCCCTTTATTTTACTTGAATGAAGATCTGTATCTGTAGGATACGTTGTCAGGCCTATGTGATAGCCTGGGTTAAACTCTGGGTTATATAACAAACTAGGACCCAACTAATTTTAAGTCCCTCGTGGTTATCTTGCCAGACTATACAGCTACCCTCTTCTGACTAGAGAGGGAGCCAGTCAGGGCTAAGGAACAGCCAGGGCACGTAGTGGTGAGGATCTAGATAGAATGGTAGAGCTGTATGGAGGACGCCTCAGTTTGTCTGGGGTTACGCAGGACTATAGGATCATGATAATCCCTTCTGGCCTTAAAACCTGTGAATTCGATCTTGGCGTTGTGCCTGCCAGAACATCTCACTAAATGGGAACTGGCTCTGGGCACAATCTGGGGACTTTCTTCTTAGGGGAATGACCTCTCTCGTGCTGAAGGTTACACACTTGGTTCTGGAGGCTGGGGAGAAGACGCAGGCTGGACACTCCTCATGTAGCTCTGCTCCTGGTGTCTTGGCCATGCATCCCACCCTTTGTGAGAGAAGAGAAGTGCCCATATTGTAGTTTCTGTGAAGGGCAGGATTGCTGAGAGGCTGAGAAAAGGAAAAGCTGCCTGGAATGGCTTGAAGTCTTTCAGCTGTCTAGGCTCATGCTGTGACCTTGCTGTTTGCTGAATAAAAAGTGCTATTCACAAACTCATTAATTTTGCCCCCATAATCAGACCTTTCACATCAGAAAACTAACATGGAAATCCACATATATGATGCAGTAGAGATGCAAGAGATTGTAGGGAATCTGGAAACTGAGTCACCCTTCTCTCATGCATGGGGTACCTCTTGAGGTCAGGTTTGGGGCAATATCGAGAAACCTGCCCAAGCTGTATTCATTCTGGGTTAAACTCACCCCTGGGCAAAGAGCCAGCGCGAGGGCTGTGCTCCACATCTGTCCACCTTTCAGGACTAGGCACCACTCTTGGGCCACTAAAGCCCAATGGAAGGCTGTGGGTGGAGGGTAGACCTTGTGTGGACAGTCTGCCTAGGGAGAATAGTACCCTGGTGAATTAATAGTGGAACTGGGTCTCCAGTCAAGCCACAGCTTTAAGTACAAAAGTGGGGGTGATTGATTGGTTCAACTGGTGAGCAGAACATAAGAATGGGCCATACTGGGTCAGACCAAAGATCCATTTAGCCCAGTATCCTGTCTACTGACAGTGGCCAATGCCAGGTGCCCCAGAGGGAGTGAACCTAACAGGTAATAATCAAGTGATCTCTCTCCTGCCGTCCATCTCCACCCTCTGACAATCAGAGGCTAGGGACACCGTTCCTTACCCATCCTGGCCAATAGCTATTAATGGACTTAACCTCCATGAATTTATCCAGTTCTCTTTTAAAAGAAGTAGCCAGTGCTGCTTTGCTTTTAATGTTAGCAAAAGTGCTGCTTGTCCTCTTAGCTCATTATTTAACTTGCCATTCCAGCCCTGAGTCTCTGGTTCGATAATGGAGATGAGCAGCACAGAGAGGCATCTTTAGCTGATGATTTCCTTTGCTTTGTGCTCTTTGTTTCTCAAGAGTTTGCCACTGTCTAGTAAAGAGGTTCATAATGAAGTATGGACCTGCAGGGAGGTGGAAGGGGGAGAGAAATAGCACTGCAAGTAGATGGAAGGAAAATTTCCAAGCACCTCATGAGCAGTAGGATGGAAGGGCTGAAGCCCCAGCCATCCAGCTGCTGTCCTGTATCGGAGGACTTTTTTTTTTTTTTCCCCCAAAGGGATTAACACACACCTGGGCAGCACTGCTCTCTTTTCAGCTTTCGCCTCTTCTTTCTCCTTTTTATGCAGGCCCAATATTCGTGTCTCCAGGTCCACTTTTGAGGTTTTGCATTGAATTCTTCCTGCTGGGATAAAATACACACTACTTTTATAATCGCTTCTTTTTTTAAATGTTAAAGAACTCGAGTGAGCAATGTCTGTGGTTACTCAGCTCTGACCACGTTTCTCTGTTATCTAAAAAAAATATGAGTTGAAATGAGTTGAGTAGAGCTGAAATTCCTGCAGTTTATGTAAGGGATGGCAATCTTGATAACGCAACAATTTCTGTTTGGAGACCATTTTTGCTGCAATTGGTGGCTGGGCCCCTAAGAAAAAATATACAACCACTCATTAAAATCAGTAGCTGTACGCTAGGGTTAGGGGGTAGCAAATGTCGTGCCTGTTTTTGAAAAAGATGTATGGGGCGATCATGGGTATTATAGGTCAATCAGCTTTACTTGAGCACCAGAGAAATTGGTTGAAATAATTACTAAAAATAGTTACAGTACACCTGGATTAGCATGAGTCGTGGTCTAACCAGCTTGGCTTCTGTATAAGAAAACAGTTCTCTTCTGAATTACTAGAATTCTTTGAGTGTCAATAAAATAGTGGATCTGAGAGAATCCGCTGCTTGGACCTTCAAAAGGCCTTTGATAGAGGCCCTTCTAAGAGATTATTAAGGAAGCCAAGTAGTCGTGGGGTGAGAGATGAACTGTCATGGATCAGAAGCTGTTCCTGTTACATAGTCAAAGAGTAGGAAAAAATGGTCAGTTTGTACCATGGCAAAAAGTTGAAAGACAGGTGCCCCTATGGTTTCATGCTGGGGCTGCTGTTTGTAACATATATGTATTAATAATCTGGGAAAGGGAGTGAACAGTGAATTGGGGAAATTTACAGGTGACACAGAATTTTTTAGGATAATCAAGACCAGAGAAAACAAGGAAAATCAGAGGGACCTGACAGACCTGGGAGACCAGGTAGCAAATGAAATTTAGTGTTGACATATGAAAAGTTGTGTGTATTGGAAGGGCTAATTTGTACTAGCTCTGTCCATTGCTGGGCTCTAAATTAACTGTAACCACCTGGGGAGGTGGGGGCAGAGTCCTGGGCATCATTGTGCAGGTAGCTCAGTGATTTGGCTGGTACAAACTGAGGTTGTATTTGGATTCTTTTGGCAGATCCGCGTGGATGAAGCAAAGAAACTGGTGTATTTTGAAGGCACAAAGGATTCCCCTTTAGAGCATCACCTGTACGTCGTTAGCTACGAGAATCCCGGAGAGGTGAAGCGGCTGACGGACCGTAGTTACTCTCACGCCTGCTCCGTTAGTCAGGTATCTGTATTCTGTGGGACTCTCTTTTAGGAAAGAGCTGGGCCTGGTGGTTTTTGGCACGCCTTGCTCTAGCTGTGTTCAAATATATGGAAGTTGGCTTCAGCTTTTTTAAATCTGTTATAAAACCGTGGGTGCAGGGATGGGCATATATTAGCAACTACAGAAACCTGACCTCTCGGTGTGCAAACTGGCGAATGGCATGAATCGGTGCCAACTTGCAGACATGGACTAATGCCACCGCTAATTTTGCAGGTGCATTTTTCAGTGTCTGGCAGAACATTTGGAATATTAACACCATTGTGGCTACTATGCTGCCTGTAACTGAGTAAAACTACAGCCCCTAAGACTATCTCCTCTCTCACAAGAGCTGGAACTCCCAATTTTTATTTGATCCGAGCTTCTTCAGAGAGCTGTAAGTGCAAAAGTAAAGGAGCTTTGGGCTCGTGTTTCTTCACTGTGTTGTTCAAGAAAATATTGTCATCTCTGTGTAGGACTGTGACATGTTCATCAGTAAATTCAGTAACCAGAAGAACCCGCACTGTGTGTCACTGTACAGGCTGACTGGTTCTGAAGATGATGTTGCTCACAGAACGAAGGAATTCTGGGCCACCATTCTAGATTCGGCAGGTAATAACTTCGGCTCTCCTTTACAGTTCTGCCTCAGATTCCCAATCAAGACTTCTAGCTTCATGTTTATTGTAGGTTTCAGAGTAGCAGCCGTGTTAGTCTGTATCCGCAAAAAAAACAGGAGTACTTGTGGCACCTTAAAGACTAACAAATTTATTTAAGCATGAGCTTTCGTGAGCTACAGCTCATCAGTACTCTGTGTTCCTCTTCATGAACTAGATCATGCTGCTCTTGTGTGGGAATATGTGACGAGTAAGGATTGCTGGATTGGCCTTTGGTTTTGTGTTGACGTCTGGAGGGGGTAGCTGGCCACAGTATTCGAGTCTGTTATAAGTTTGAATGTACTGCTGGGCCTTATCAACAAAACACTGGTCTTTTTGTAAGTGATGTTCCAAACCATTTGAAAGGTACAGGGCTAATAGGACATGTACTTGGAAAACTCTTAGATTTGAAGGGGGTGTCCCCACCAGTTTTGTACCTTTGTGGTGGCCAAAGGCTGCTTTTTATTTTGGAGCTTGTTGCAGATAATGATGTGCAGAGTTAGCTCCTGGGCTGGTTAACAACGTCCACGGCCAAGTGTCATTTAGGCGTTGAGTTAAAATCTGCTGTACATCCGGAGCCACGCTGAGGGACTAATGGAGTGATTCGTAACATACACTGATGTGACAGAGCTGAATTTGGCTCGATGTGCTGTACTTTGGTCAGAAGATGATTTCTTTCATCAAGCTGCTGCTTCTCTACCAGCTGCCTGCGTGCAGGAGGGGGAGTCTCAGTTCTGACTCAGAAGCACAGATCATGCTTCCGACATGCCTCACCCAGAGTTCCTTAGCCAAGGTAACTGTAGGAAACTACCCGGGGCAGAACAACATCTACACTGTGCCATAGGGATCTGAATTAAAATGTCTCATTCATAGAGAACATGGGCTGATTGCATACTACTTTTTTTTTTTGGTGACACACGAAGTTTTCTCTTTCATAATCATCTTAAATGTATTTTAGGAGCAGGTGATTCCAATAGTGCCCCACTCTCCCCTGCAGAAAAATCAGCTCAATTAAGGGAGTCTTGTCCAGCTGTAGCTTCTGTTCTGGGACCAGAGCTAGCTAGCTCAAGTGGCGAGCACATTCTGTGAGTACAGTGTAGACCTCCACAAAGGGTGGAAGAGTTCACCTCTGGCCCTGCTGGGGTTGCTGAAACCTTCCTAGAATGCATCTAGCATGGGATCCCTGCCTCAGAACTTTTTTGTGAATGAGACCCTTATTAGCCAGTAATGGGCCTAATGAAAACCCACAGATCCAAACATCCCTGAACTCTGGGAGGGTTTGGATCTGTGCTGGACCTACATGGTGCAGACACTCCAGTGCTAAGTGTGCTGTAGACAAAATTAAACCCCTTCCCCTCCCTCCTGTAGTGCCAGCTTCCTCTCAGTGACTTTTTAACACAGTTCTTGGGAGATGGGGGATCTGGAAGAAACTGCATTAGAACTATGCCAGAAACACGTATGTACATGAGGAACAAAACTTTAATGGTGGACTCCTCAATCTAGCGGACAAAGGTGTACATGATCAAATGGCAGGGAATTGATGCTAGACAAATTCATACTAGAAATAAGGGGCCAATCTTTAACATTGAGGGTAATTAACCACCAGAACAACTTATCAAGGGTTGTGGTGAAGTCTTCATAACTGACAGCTTTTAAATCAAGATTAAATCTTTCTCTGAAAGATGTGCTGTAGTTCAAAAAAGAATTAATCCAGGGAAGTCCTATGGCCAGTGCTATACAGGAGGTCAGATTAGATGATCATAGTGGTCCCTTCTGGCCGTAAAACACATAACAATCCTGCCTCATGCTGGCATCATCTCTAGTGTAGGCAGGGCTGTGAGCTTCCACTGTCCATCAGATCCTTGTTAAAATGGGCCCATTTCTTCTTGCCTGCCTGCAGGTCCTCTTCCGGACTACATTCCCCCAGAAATCTTCTCCTTTGAGAGTTCCTCAGGCTTTACACTGTATGGCATGATGTACAAACCTCACCACCTACAACCTGGGAAGAAATACCCCACTGTCCTCTTCATATACGGAGGGCCTCAGGTGAGTGCAGTGTAAAGAGGCTAATAGAAATACCTGCTAATTTTTGTCTCTTGTACTTACTATTCCTGAGATGGGATTGTGGTGGGGATTAACCCTGACTGATCATGAAACAGACTTAAAGCATTTTCTGTAACTTAATTTTACTGGTGTGGGAGAAATGCACAGCATCTTCAAGGTAGTAAGGCTGGAGGAATAAATCTAATGTGGGACCGCAGTCCTGCAAAATCACCATGAGGATTTACCATCCCCCGTACAAAATGATTCACCTGGGTCCTGGAAAACCCAATATTTCATATACCTGGGAGCAGGGAAAAACTCTCCTCAAATGAGGGGGATGAGTAGAATTTTGGAAGGCTGCCGTGTAGCACTGAACCTGATCTGTGATTCTCAAGGGGAAGATGTTGGGAAGAACCGCTTGGCTCCTACCCCTGCAAAGGAGAACTCGGTACCTCTACACATGTTCATAAAGAGAGGTGCGAAGACAAGGGGCCTGGATTTGTTACAGCCCCCACAATGAGGTGGTAAATTCTGTGTGTGCATGACTTGAGCTGAGACACTGGGGACGGTACCAAACAATCCTGAATTGGATTAAGAGATGAGCAGTCAATTTGGTAGCTTGTAGCCCCTTGTACTTATTTCCAGTGGTCTATCTGGTGTCGCTCTGTTAATATTTCCAGTTGTCTTTTTCCAGGTGCAGCTGGTGAACAATCGGTTTAAAGGAGTCAAGTATTTTCGCTTGAACACACTGGCCTCGCTGGGTTACGTAGTTGTTGTAATTGACAACAGGGGGTCCTGCCACCGAGGGCTTAAGTTTGAAGGTGCCTTTAAATACAAAATGGTAAGTGGTGGGATGTTGGGACACTGGCATACGTGGTTCTGAGCAATGCAGCCTGCTCCTTGGCCTTTAGATGGGGAGCCAGGGGGAGCGAGTCTTGGTGAGTCATCCTACGGAAGAAGGCTAACGAGCTAGCTTGCCTTAGTGCTCTGGCAGTGATTCCAGTGCTTCTTACGCAAAACTGTAGAGTGTTCTTCTCCCTGGGCTTGTGAGGGGGATGGACACATCCAACCGGTATGGACCTGGGGAGGAAAACTGATAGCGAGAGAGGATATAAAATATAAGGCGTATAACCGCATCTGCTTCAGGGTATAAGCCAACCTCTGACATGGGTGAGTTAGTCCCTAACTTTCCATTGTGGTCTTTCTGAACCTGCTCCCGCTGGCCATGCAAAGGTGGGATACCTTCAGACAGATGATGGATCGCTCCACTATGGGGCCTGGCGATTCCTAGGGTCCTGTTTGTAGAGGAAACCAGCTCAGCCCCGAGCTCTGGAGGGGAAGGAAGTGCCAAATTTGTGTTGCTTTGCAGGGATGATGTGCACGTGTTTTGAGGGGGGCAGTTGTGCCAGTTTGATGCACAGAGCCAGAATCTGGCCCTAGATATTGTAGAGGAATTTGTCTCTGAGGTTAAGTCAGTCCCCTTTCCCCAAACAAGAACAGCACAGACCAGAACACCACACGTACGAATGTTTTCCCATGAGGAAGCTGAGGGGGGTGGTGGGAAGGTGTCCTTACATGTACTTACCTACATGTCCTCTGGGGAAGGGGCAATCCTTTGGTTCCATGTTTGTATGTGCCCAATGGGGGCCCAGTCCTGGTATGAGGCTCCTAAGTGGTACTGCAATAGAAATCATTAATCATCATGTGCAAAGCTGATTGTTGTTTGGAAACTCTGAGAATCCTTTTGTCAAGAACTAACCAAAAAAAAAAATCTTTATCCAACAGGGTCAAATAGAAATTGACGACCAAGTGGAAGGGCTGCAGTATTTAGCATCCCAGTATGACTTCATTGATTTAGACCGAGTTGGCATTCATGGCTGGTCCTATGGAGGATACCTGTCGCTGATGGCGTTAATGCAGAGGTCAGACCTCTTCAGGGTACGTTAATGTATCGTGGGCTTATCTCTGTGGCACAGGAAGGATGTTTCTTAATCAGATTATATCTCCATGTCCCATGTGTTTGTAGATACAAAGACTTTTGAACTGTAAACAGTGAGTGCTATGCTTGTGCAAAATAGTCTGGTTTTTATTTCACCCCAAGATACAAACAGTGGAGGGGCATTGGACCTAACAGAGTTACCGCAGAGTAAATTTCCATTTCCAAAGTACATTTCTACCTGGTGTGGACCTGAAAATATTTCAATTCAAACTTTTGTACTTAGATTTGTTTTGAACATAGACAGTATTCACTATGTTACAAAATTATTGCTTTCAAATTCAAGATACCGTATATTTTTAATCTGAGTTTCAGGATATATTACAGTAAACAGATATGACTCTGTGTGTGACCTTGAATAAGTCATTTTGTTTTACCGTCTGTAATACGGGAATGGTATGTTCCTATACCATAGCATATTGTGAATGTCAGTTAGCGATTGCAAAGCAATCTTTGTTTGCTCAGAGATTTTGTCTCTGTATAACTGTCGGTTGCAGCATGAGAATTTTTTTTTTTTTAAACAGTTATAGTTTATACCAATGCATCTCCTAGTGTGGACTCAGTTATACTGGTATAGCCAATTATTCCCCTTCCAATACAGGATTAGCTATGCTAGTGTAAAGCACCTTTATACTGGTATAACTGTGTCCACACTAGCGATGTTATATACTTTATACTGGTATTGTTAAAGTGATGCTTCTGTGTCTAGACAAGGCATTAGAGCAGGGGCGGGCAAACTTTTTGGCCTGAGGGCCGCATCGGGTTTTGTAAATTGTATGGGGGGCCGGTTGGGGAGGGGGTCGTGGCCTGTCCTCCACCTCCTCCCTCCCCGTTCCCTGACGGCCCCCCTGGGACCCTGGCCCCATCCACACACCCCACTCCCTGTTCCCTGACCCCTGCCACCACATCCAACCCCTCCTCTCATTCCTGACAGCCCCCCCCCGCAACCCCAGCCCCATCCAACCACCCCTTCTCCCTGTCCCCTGACTGCCCCCGACACCCCGCTGCTTCATCCAATTTCCCCCTCCTTCCTGACTGCCCCCCCGGGATCCCTGCCCCCATTCAACCCCCGTGTCGTCCCCCCCGACTGCGCCGACCCTTATCCCACACCCCTGTCCCCTGACCACCACCTCAAACACCCCTGCCCTCTATCCAACCCTCCTTGCCCCCTTACTGCGCTGCCTGGAGCACCGGTGGCTGGCAGCACTACAGCCATGCCGCCCAGCTGGAGCCAGGCCATGCCACCCCCACTACGCAGCACAGAGCACCGGGTCAGGCCGGGCTCTGCAGCTGCGCTGCCCCAGGATCTCCCAGCCCCGCCACCCAGAGCATTGTGCCGGAGGCGGAGCAAGCTGAGGCTGCGGGGGAGGGAGGACAGCAGGGGAGGGGCCGGGGGCTAGTCTCCTGGGCCAGGAGCTCGGGGGCCGAGCAGGATGGTCCCGCGGACAAGATGTGGCCTACGGGGCCATAGTTTGCCCACCTCTGCGTTAGAGGTTCTTAGATGAAAGGTGCTAAAGAAGTGCAAAATACAATTATAATTGTTGATTTTTGTGTCATACTAATAGTATGCATTTTGTTCTTTGTGGCTCTTCTTGCTTCATTGCAATGTGTAAAGCAGGCCTGAAAGACCTTTAAAATATTTATTTTACCTTAAAAAATATTTGCAATGTCAAGTCCCTTTCCTGGCTTTGTTGGCGGTCTTCCCAGGAGCATACTGACATGTGGCGTGGTAGCTATCTCAGCCCTTAACTGAAGAGACTGGGGTTGTCAAATCCTGGAGAGCTTTTTCTTCCAGGTATCTGTCAGGCATTTGGTGGATGGAGGTATTGCAGACAAAAACCAGACCTTTCACTGGTCTCAATGACAACCGCTTCCCCTCTCCCTCGGGTTTCACTTCTTCAGTGTAGTTCCTTGTTCATCCAAAGGGCCTTCAAGGACGAACAGGGTTTGAATTTCTAATGCAAGTCCTTTTCTATGCTGGTATGGTCATTCCAGTATAGCTAATGCGGATGCAATTATATACGTATAAAAGTGCTTATCCTGGTACAGCTTATGCTGGTTTGGGGAGCTGGTATAAGCCCAGTGAAAATGTCAGTGAAAGATCAGTCCCCCTCTTCCCGCAACCAACGTAGCTATGGTGGTAAAACTTGTATGTGTAGACCAAGCCAAAGAGAGGCTTTTGGTGCCAGAGCCTGTGCTGGTGTAAATGGTTGTAGAGCCATGGATTTCAATGGAGCCATGGTGAGTTATACAAGCGGAGTCTCTGGCCCTGTGTGTGTGAGAGGGAGGATGAGAGATGTTCCCCCCCGGTGCCTTTTCCAGGTCACTTAGGTTGGAAAAGGTGCTTTGTTGCTTTGTGTTGGGTCATTAAATTACCATTGCTTTTTATTTTTGATTGGTTACCTTATTGCCAATGCCTTTCAGAGCAGGCTTTATCATTGCATTGGTTTCTTTTCGGAGTTCACATAAATATCCGTGGGTGTTATGTGCCTCCTTTGGGCGATCACAGTTGGACATTGTCAGTAGCTGTGCTGCCTGTATCCCTTTTTTTATGCCGATGATCCTGTTGGAACTTCCAGGTTGCCATTGCTGGAGCGCCAGTCACACTGTGGATATTCTATGACACGGGCTACACAGAGCGTTACATGGGACATCCTGATCACAACGAGCAGGGATATTATCTAGGATCAGTGGCCATGCAAGCGGAGAAGTTTCCTTCAGAGTAAGTTCAGTGCCTTCTCTCCCCCGCCCCCTGCCAGTGACATTCAAACCTACACCCACATTTTTATTTCCTAGTTCTTGGCAATTAAATGCTGAAACCATAAATGCCAGTATTAAAACACCACGTAATAAACTTGAATGAACATTTGCATAATTACAGCCCTTCCAAGTAATCCCTTTTATACTGGGTGTAATTAAAGAATATCTCTTATGCATAAAGAAATGGCAGACATAACTTCAATTATGTAATTAGCTCCTCAGTCTGAGCTGCATTGAACTAGGCAAAAAGTTGTATTTGATAAAAATGCTTTATCCTAGAGGTAAGGGCATATCTGTATGTGTGTGTTTAGAATGCAAAGATATTGCTATGTCCTGCTAAGGAATTAGTGTCCAGTGGCGATTTGAGCGCATATAAACCAATTTTAGTATCCCCGCTCAAAAATGTTTCTGGGGAGGTTAAAGTAGATATGCAAATATAAGGCCCAGTCCTGATTTGTATATGCAAAAAACTCCCAGGGAAGGAAAGCCTGGCATTGGAAGCCAGTGGTATTCCTGCCTGAGAGCAGTCTGCAGGATTGGGCCATTTGTTTTGCAATGCTTAAACCAAAAGGAGTGTTTCTATAATTAATATTTTTGTAAGGGACTCACACGGTTTGCAGAATGACTGACTGGAAAATTCCAGGAAGCACCTAAACGTTTTTCTCCTGCCTTTCTCAGACCACACCGTCTGTTGCTGCTGCATGGCTTCTTGGACGAGAATGTTCACTTTGCACACACAAGTATATTGCTGAGTTTTTTAGTGAGGGCTGGAAAACCATATGATTTACAGGTAAGTGGTTTCTAAACTGTGAGAACCTGAATATGAAGATGATACAGCTCTGCTTTGGTTTGTGGTAGGGCTGAGGAAACCCAGGCTGGAACACATGGAGTGTATTTGATCTGTTGTGGACCATAAACATCTAATGACGAGACTGGGGGATTAAGAGCCTACTCTAAAAACTGAATGTTTTTTCCACATCCAGCTCAAAATTAATATCAGGATGGACAGTGAAGTGTGTTAACATTTGGTTTAGCCATTTGGACTCATTTGTGTTTACACTTGCTGTGGATTTGGAAGAGGAAGGAAGTAGTTGTAGGTTTTTTCCCCACCAAGTTCTGTTCTATAGATAAATAAGAATATTGTAAAAGGGAAAGTTCTCCTTTGAGTGCTGGGATTTTGGGGTTTCAATCCCTGCACCAAGAAGAAAACGTAGATATTCCCTAACCATGCTGCTCGACCGTCCAGCCTGCTGCCCTGCTCTTGGGGGTGTCAGGCCAGACACATACTCAGCATCGACCTGGTTCTAGCTCTTCCCTCTCTCCCCTTCACCCTTCCATCAAAGAGACAGGGACAGTTTTATTTGGTATTTTTTATTGCAACAAAAAATGTTCAAGTCGCATATTGATCCAGTATTTTACTATAGAGACTAATGGTTTCCCTGCCAATGGGTTTCTCTAGATCCTGGGTTGCCTCCACCCTCCCTTTTTTTATTGCTACTTGGGAGAGGGGTGCTGAATCTCTCTCTCCTCCCCCTCATTCCCCCCCCCCCATTGTAACATGGAGGTCAGGATGTGGAAAGGGCCAAGAACCCCTGCTCCATGTCAAACATGCTTCTCTAATCGCTCACCCAGGTCCTTGCACATCATTAACCTGTGTCAGGGAGCTGGTTTCAGAGCTGCTGTTAGCCAGTTGTGTGTGTTCATGACTCTTTATTTTCTATTTTAGATTTACCCTCAGGAAAGACACAGCATAAGGGTCCCCGAGTCTGGAGAGCATTATGAACTCCATCTGCTGCATTATCTGCAAGAGAATCTTGGCTCTCACATTGCTGCCCTGAAGGCAATGTAATTGTGACCTCTGTGGAACTCTGATACACTGGCTGCTTAACCAAATGAGGAAATTGATCTTTAGAGAAAATAGAACAGAATGTTGCATTTTGGTGCCTGCCACATCTGCACACACACGCGCACACACTTTTTTTTTAAAGTAAACTAGGTGCCATACAAGGAAACTACAGTACAATGGCCTAATAATTTTTAAAATGGAAATAAAATCAAATGTCTGTGGCATGCAGCAGTACCATGCAAATTCTTTTGGAAGAAGCTGAAAATTCAGTAACACATTTCCAGCACACCGTATCTTCACCATCTGAAAACACTGAGCTGTGCGAGTCTAATTGGTGTATTTTTTTACAGTGTGTTTCTCAGTTTCTTACAAGGTGGTAATGGATGATTCGCTCACTCATGGCAAAAATCTGTCTGGTTACAACTTGGATAGCATTTAAAAATGTAATGTGTAATAGTTTATGCCTCATGCAAGGGATTAGGATGTTCATTAGGAATTAGCTGCACATTAGACACATTATATAACCAGACATTGGGGATAATTTATTTTTAAAAAGAAACACTTTTTTTAGCTGCCTCCTGAAGAAGATTATAATTTGGTTTTAACTAAGATCAGGCCAGTTTTTTCAGTGAGCTCATCTCTGCGTAGTACAGATCTTGCTGCTTTTTTTCTTTTGTAGTGTGATAAACAGCTTGTACCTGATTTCACACAGGGAGGTGAAAAATGTATTTTACAATAACATGGGCAGAAAAGTTAGCCTTGTATGCTGAGACACAAACTAGTTTTAAGCCAAACAGCTGAAACTCGGTATATTTCTCATATTTTAAAAATACAGCCTATTCCCAGGGACTTTGTCCCAATGTGTATTTTGGAGCTATTTTCAAAATACTTTCCTATCTCAGCAGGTGGGTATATAAATATTCCCCCACTAAGATTTTAAAATTCCAACACCTAAGTGCAAGTGTCCACTGGGGAGTTGGTAAGATGGGGGCCTATCAACACTACGTTGAAGCAGTGCAAATGGTGTTTTATTAAATTTTTTGTTGTCATTATTCTAGCATTATTCTCAGATCAGTGTTGAGAAAGTTTGTCCTTGTCACCCTGCTCCCATGTATATATACACACATACACAGACTCCATCACCCTTGAGCCATCTCTAGCACTGCGGTGTAGCATAGTCATATGCTGTCCTCCGAGAGAAACCCTTGTCTGTGTTGCTTAAGGTAATGCTGCTAGAACCTAGCACCCTGCAATGTAAAATCACATTAAAGCACGATTTTCTTTGCTAGTGTGGTTTTAACTGTGATATGGACTTGGCTGAAAAATGTGAAGTGTTTGAAAATACTTTTAACTTTCAAAATGTTGCTTAAAATAGAACTCCATAGTCAAATTATTACTTTTAAACCAGAAAACTGTGCCTGGGGTTTCTGCGTTAGCTTCCCATCATTTTTAGGTACTTTCTTTTAAAAAACCAAGAACTTTTTCCCTTCTATTTTGATGCTACAGAGAGAGAAGCAGAGCAAGATTCTCTTTTCATCTTTTGAAATCTGGATGCCCTGTGGCTTGTGTTCCTACTTGAAATACCCCAAATATTGTAGCAATGTGCTTTAATAACTTGTGTAGGTGTATGAATGATCAGCAGACCCTAGAACTCTAACATTTAAAACAATAGGCCCTGACTTTGGTGTTCGTGACACTGGTATTAATTGGGAATAACTCCACTGGAATCAGTGGAATCACCTGGATATAGGAGCTGTATAAGAGACATCAGAATCAGGATCATTGGCTTATGCTAAAGGTAGTCAAAGCAAACACACTTCCTGTAAGCGTATATGGTGTTTTTTTGTTTGTTTTTTCCCCAGATCACACACAATTATTCTGAATTGGACTGATGATATTTAAAGTCCTGTAATTTACACCAATAGCATATGGAAAATAGGTTTATAGGTTTTTATTTTGGGGAACTGGGGGAATGTAAGGGGCCCAGTGTCTACACAGTCTTCTCTGTACCAACAATAGCTAATTATTGTAACTGAAGTGAATTCGCTTCAGAAAAAGCTGGTGTTTTTAGCCATCCTATGGCATGTGCTGTAGTTAGTATTTACAGACAAGCTGGTACATTGATAAGCTTGAAGAATAACAGTGTGCCAGTTAGTATAAAAACTACAAATTTGTTACTATGGTATCCCACCTGGTTCTTTACGTATTTATGCTGAGGTGTATATATGCATATATCTATGGGCATGTCTACGCAGCAAAAGAAAACCCAGGGTAGCAAGTCTTAACAGCCCAGGTGAACTGACTCAGGCTTGCACTGCAGGCTAACAGTAGCAGTGCGGACATTCAGGCTTTGGACTCTGGGACTCGCACCGCAGGTTCTTTTGTTGCTGTGTAGACGTCCCCTGCGTCAGTCCATATATACGTATATGTATAAAATAACACATGGATGGTATCACATTTTCCAAGGTTGTTTATATTTTGTTCAATGTTAAATTAACTGGCGTTTGGGGGTATATTTTTGTTCCTCCTCCAGAGATTCTCTCTTGAATATAAATGTGTATGATTCTGAAGTAAAAATCAATTATTTTGTACAGAACGGCCTCTATGGAACAGTGCTTACAGCAAAGGCGGAATTAAATGCGATTCTGGTAATCAGATCTAGATTTTGGTTTAGCACTGAACATAACATTGCTTACATGTAACTTTTTAATAATGCATTCTCTTTATTTTAATATATATCAGAAAACTATTAAAGTACCAAGTATGTCCTCTGTTTTGCAACATAAATTATGTTTTCCTTTTCTACAAAAATAATTTCCTTTACAGCTATCAGGCACTTTAAAACTCCATGTTTTCTTTCATTGTGAAAATGCTGGAAGGATTTACTATCAGTATTTCAGATTTCTGTACAAAGGATGCTTGCCACATGTAACGGTAATGAAAGGTATATCCCATAGGGTCTGATCCAGCTCCCATTTGACGATAATGACTGAATTCCTGTTTTATTTAAAGGGGCACAATCTAGTCCACAGGGAATGAGCACTGCCTTGTGAAATACTAAGTGTGAGTCCATCAAAACTGGAGACGCTGCTCACTAGATAAGAATACTATATCCTGCTTGGTCTTGGAGGGACGAGCCACAGCTAAGATCAGCAGTTCTGCACCTATTGCCAACTGTAAGCCAGTCTTCCTATGCTACAGTTCAATATCAGTCCGGAGTACTGTGTATGATGGCAGTGTCACTGCAGTATCAGTCTGGAGTACTGTGAATGATGGCAGTGTTACTGCAGCATTTTGGATGCTTGGAATTGCCTAAATCCAAGTCCAAAATCTCTGGACTGGTGAGATGGCATTTTCACCCAAGAGGAGTTGAGTTGCCCGTGATATTTTATGTTTGGATTTATTTTAAATTGTTTGTGGACTTACTTTCAAAATGGCGAAGTTGTAATGTTACTTTAAATGTTAAGCAGGGCTTGTGAACTCCCTAGGCAGGAAGTATGAGAACAGAATATTCCATGGAGGAGAGATCACCACCTTGCCCCACGAAATAAATCCCTAGCTGGGGATGTCTACATGGGGATAAGAAAAAGCCTGGATGGCCCAGGTCAGCTGACTCAGGCTCATGGGGCTTGGGCTCCGTGGCTGAAAAATTGCTGTGTAGATGTCAAGGGTCCCAGAGCTTGAGCTCCAGCCTGAGCCCAAATGTCTACACAGATTTTTAGCACTGCAAGCTTGAGCCAAATGAGCCCACAGTTTTTTTTTATCCCTGTGTAGACATACCTCTTGAGTTCAGCGGGGTTACTCCCAGCAATAACCACTACACCTAGTGGTATATGATAGCAAGAGTGGGCCCTAAGTGTTGAATGTAAATCTCTTTTCTACGGCTGTAGGTATCTTTGCATCTTACCACCCAATCCTGTGACTAATAAAATTACACATTTAACTTTTGCTGAAAAACAATAGAGCATTTATTAAAGGCTGGGTTTTGACGACTGAGGGACTAGTGGTGTTGAATAGGGATGCCAGTATACATATCTTTTCTGACTGTTTTCATTGTTTGGAATAGAGTTCGGTTGGCTTCAGTGGGGACAGATTCTATGGTGTAATGTTTTGAAGTGCTTTCCGTTACTTAAGGCAATCTTCCTTTTAATAAAGAATAGGAGGGAAGGCAGGGAACATTTTAGATTGGGGCAAATAATCTGCATTTTTTCCACATTTCCAAATATATCATTTGTATTCATATATCTATATATATTACTCATTACCTAAAACAACTTCATTTTTATAAACTCCGTTTACTGTCCAATATTAATGAAACAATTAATTCTGATCAGCATGTGAAGCTTTGAAAATAAATTACCTTAATTATACTAAAATGGAAAATGTATTCCCTGCTAATAGGGGCATTTGGGAATAGTGTTAGCAAAGACTTTCCGGATGGGCTTGACGCGCTGAAGATTTAACTCTTTAGAACTGTGTATGTGTGGTGTGTTGCATCTAGCAAAGAATCCAGCTGTGATTTTAACTGACAAAATAGGGTCCTGAGACAACCTGTCAGAGTAAAATAATTGATTGTGTTTCTTGCTGAGCATTGTGTTCCATGTGGAGAGCAGTATGTTTTGCTGCTAGCATGACACTGAATATGGAGAAGGCAATGACAAGGTGGGGGAAAATCAGCCAGATTAGAATATGCCTTGAATTGCCTGTTTACTTGAGTTACCAGACCCCTGTCAATACAAGTCCTGTATCCGCTGGGGTGCTTCGGGCCGCCCTTCTGAAAGGACAGGTCTTTCTGTGGTTTTTACTTTGGTGTTCTGCACAGTAGAAGTTCAGGTGTTTAATTGAGAACATGAAGTGCCTGCTGTTTAAGCGTTGCCTTGTATTAACAAAATTGCATGTCTCACACCCAGTGGGTTTCCCTCCATTTCTAGCTACATGGCTTTTAATCATGTCAAGTGGAAACATTAGTTTTGCCGCGTTTTATTACAAATCCTTTTTGTTGCAATAAAGATGCTGCTAAATAAATTGAACTAAATGTTTTTCTATTTTTAACTGTCTCTTTTCTTGATTTAGTGGCGTTGGTTTAAGAGTATAATTAAGTCCCCACACTCCGATTCCACCCTGGAGAGTGGCAGTGATGTAAAGTGTGTGAGCGTATTAAATTCTAGTGATTTTCTTATCTTCATCTGTGACTAGGTAAATCAATGTAAATAGGAGGATTGGCACGTGCTTGGATTAACTACAAAGTGTTTTCTGTCGGGACAAAAAGCAAATGAATTCAGCTCTCCTGTGCCAACAGATTCTGTGCAGTTAACAGCCCTGGCTAGCCACCAGTTGGTGCTGCAGCACAGGGTATGGTGCGTCATTAGTCATGTTAAACACAATGGGCCAGATCCACAGCTGTTGTCAACTGGCGCAGTTCCATTGCTGATTTACATCAGTTCAAGATCTGGTCCAATATGGGAACTGAAAGCCAACAGAAAGACTTGCTGGAGCCTGATTCTGGTCTTGCATGCATAACTGTGTATGACTGCATCCTGCCGAATCTGATCTGCAGGCGTGACAGCCAGTGATTGTAACTTGGGTGCCTAGTACACTGAGCATCTGCATGTCAAGGGTTTGAATTTGGCGACAGATCTTGTAGGGCATAGAAGGTAGCAATGGGGAAAGACATGCTGCACTTTGCAAGTGGATGACTTGAGGGGACGCCTCCGCTTTTACGCTGACACTACACTTGGGCTTAGCCAAAATAGTTCAAGCTCTCTGGGGTCTTCCCTTGATGTCTGGGGATTTTGGTAGTTTCTTATTAAGGCTAAAGAGTGAAATGTGTAATTACTGTGCAGCAAGAGGAGAACATTCCCTTCCTTCGGAAAGGCTTCCTCCCCTTTAGCTTTTTGGAGTCTCAGCCACCAAAAAATGCACTGCCCCACAGAACCCACTATAGCATTTGTGGGCTGCCTGGTCTCAGGGGCTAACTTTTTCCCTGGCCTCTGCACAGTAATGGTGTATATCTGTAGGGGAAGGCAAGGAAATACATTGACTAAGCTTGGAACCCTCCCCAACATGTCAATACGATCGCTGGCTGGGGATCAGAGAGAGAGAGGAGCAAATATAGGCCCTCTTCAGAACTCATTTAAACACTTGAAAACCTGGAAACAACTGTGCAGAATCTTTCAGTGCTCTGGATGGTCAGGGGAGGTCTACTTGCGCCAATCTCAGGCTTTCGGGGTGGGGGGGACACTAGGACACATGAGCCAAATAACCCTCCCCACATTTCTGCTTTACAGCTCTGTAGGGAAGGGAGCTCTGCACCTAAAGTAGTGCCGCACCTACAGGTTTAAACATTTTCCATGGGTTCCCCTGCGCTCTTAAAGGATGCCACAAAAATGGATTGAGGGGGCAGGAGGCGCGTCGTCTCTGAATATAGACACTCTGGTTTTATTTACCCCTTCATTCCAGAGTTCTGTTACCCACATTTAAAAAGAAAAAAATCCTTCCGCTGTGGTGGTTTTTAGGAATTAAGGGGTTAATTAATGAGTGCTTATGTGTCACCCTGTAAAAAAGTGTGTTACAATTCTCCTTGTAATCATCACTTTGTTCCCTGTTTGTACAATCTATAGCATAATAGGGCCCTGATCCCTGACCGTGGCCCACAGATGCTACTGCAATATAGCTAACAAGAATTGTAACAGTGACACCCAGCTCTTAGAATCCTGTAGCCTGTGGCACCTGCTAATATATTAGCTGCTGCTTTAAAGCTGAGCTGTTTAGATTTATTTTTTTTTAATTACTACAGCTCAGGGAGAAGGTGGCTTCACCAAGGGCTGCTATATTGTAGGCTGTTATAGCAAAAAAGCAAAAAAAAAAAAAAGTACCTTTTTATGAGAGTATTTATGGCCTCGTTACATGTTTAGCCATTCAGAACTGGGCAGCTGCAAAGATTTATGCTCTGTGTTTACAGCTGGCTACAAAACTGCTATTGAATAACCAGACTGAGTTCTCAGCCCAACCGATTCCATACCACAGTTTAACATAAGGATTGTATTTTCCTATCAGTGCTGCAGTAGAAACTGCAATAGCAATTAATCAGGTGTTTAGACAAATGCTGTCACTGTAAACTCACCTTCCACTTGTCTTGTTCCGCTGATTTATAAAATGTTCCTTCTGTGAGAGAGCCATCCTCCACTCATGTGGGGGATTCAGAGCAGCACCTGACCTCATATTGCCTGGAATGGCAATCTCTCCACTGATTTACTCGAGCTTGCTTTTGCTTTCACTCTCACCTGTTCTGTGCTTTAAAAGTATCGAAGTTTTGATTCTTTGGCTGAGCAAGCTTTCCCCCCACCCCCATGAAGAAATCTACAATCTCTCAGGAACATCTGGCCAAGTTCATAGGTAATGAAAGCCCACTTCTAGTCCTGTTGAAAGGAAAAGGAAATATCCTCTTGGGTTTTTTTCAACTGGAACAGGAACAGGCTTGGAAGTTACATGGTCCTTATTTGCTGATAGATGATTGTGGAGTAACTTTCAGCAGAGGGAATTAGGCTACTCTGATCAGTATAATGCATCCAGTTTGCTGAACTCAAACACTTTTATACATTTGTTTCATTCTGTTTAGAAATCTTAGTTTATAGCCAAATGAGGGACTGTTGATAATTACATGGTACAAATGTTAAAAATGAGGTGCAGTGTATGTATACAAAGTGGGTTTTAATCAAGTCCTATTCTGGCTTTCTGAATAGTCGCAAATGAGTTATTAAATGACTCCTGTAATTAACCAACACAACTCGGAGTTTGGCTACTGCAACTGGGTGTGCAATTTGAAATGCATTAGTTACAAATATTTGTGGCTAAAATTTGCTTTCTGCAACTATTTGTGTTAGTAAAGCTTGACCAAGGTGAATGCACAGGATCTAACTGAAATTTAATTTCTGAACTTAAATGAACGTTTTCAGAAACCTTCCCCCCGCTTTTTGTTTAGTGCGAATGCTAAGCCCTTCTCCTACCACTAGCTGTCTTGTGCTGATGATGCTTATGTTCCAGACCGTGACAATTATACTGCCATAGTGGGCAGTAGCTGTCAGTGACAGGAGCCCCTTTGACAGTTCACAACAGAGCATGTAGCTGTAACCTCAGACCTTCAAGTGAAGACATGGGGGGGAGTCTATCACCATTCTTAAGATGGTCACACCACGACGACCATGGTTGTCATCTGATTTTTTTAAGGGCAGCAATGCCCAAGTGCCTAGTTTGTGAAGTGCATTAGCTTTCTGATGCAAATGCTTATTGTAGACCAGAAGTTCTTAACAGCCTGGTATACTGCTCACATTTTCTGTCCTAGCAGCATAATTGTGGTCTTGCTGGAATTCAGTCTGGGCTCTGATACATGATGCCGCATGATCTCCTTTAGAGTCGGGAAGAGGCCTGGGCCTTCGCAGCATTGCCATATCATCACAGGGCAGTCATGCCCCCAACATATGGTTCGTAGAACAGTCAGATTCCAACCTCACTCAGCAACCGATTTCCTGGTTTGGTTTTGGCTCCATTTATAGGAAAAATTAAAAAGACTCTTATAGACTGTCTTCTAGCACAACTTCCCACAAGGACATACTAGTTTTTTGTGCACTCTGTAATTACTTTTGGACCACATCCTTTGTCCCTATTGTTAACTACTTGAGTGTGACTGGGGTCAAAGTACCAGTAATTACCAAAAAAGGTAAATAAAGACACAATCTGTTCCTCCTTTAATGAAACAAACTAGACTGAATTGTATAGAAGATGCTGGCTATTTTCCGTGTTGTGAGAGCGCATAGGAAGGTTTTTTAGTTAGGTGCACAGGAGTCTTTCTTACATACTCACATATCCAATGTGTGCATGTAGGAGGGGTTTGTGTATGTTCACACTCGCTTATGTGCCTAACTGGCCAGGCACCTTGAATGGGCAGATCGTGTCTTGCTCACTTAAATTAGGTGTGCAGAAACATACGCATGCGTGACTGTGCACAAGTTTGAAAATGTAGCTCATATGTAATTGGGTGAGTGCCTTATTATGCATCCTATAATAGACAAAGCGGCTCCATGGTCTGCTAGCTAGGGCCCCGAGCTAGGAGTCAGGAGACCTGGAGTCTATTCCCAGCTCTGCTACTGACCTGTTGTGTGATCCCAGGTCACTCACATCACCTTTCTGTGCCTCAGTTTCCCCATGCCTGTTTTGTCCATTTAGACTGTAAGCTCTGCAGGGCAGGGGCTGTGTCTTTGTGTTTGTAAATGCTTAGCAAGGTGGGACGTGATCTTGGCTGGGGCCTCTAGACACTACTGTAATTATAAATAATAAACACGAGTTGCAGTTGCAAAGCCATTTACATATTTACAAACTGCTCCCCTAGAGAACACTTCTGAGTGTGTCTAAGGAAACCCAAGTTAGCCCTTGCTGTACAGAGTGAGTATTGCAGCATGTGGGGAATTGATTAGATACAGACTGGTATTCTCTCAATGTGCTGCTTAGCTGTGGTTTGGGAATGATGAATTGCCAGGCTGCCAGGCTTCTGAAGCACACTAACAAATGAGCATTTATGCAATCCCTCTAATTGTAAACGACTTTTGAAAACAAGTTGTGGTCTCTCAAGTAACCATTTATCAAAGTATTTGCAAAGGAAAGAGGGAAACCATTCCATTAGGCAGTTAGGATTAATTTTTAAAGCGACGGTTGATATCTTATGTCTTTGCTCTCCAGTCTAGGCTTTAAATCAGGTAAAGCAATTGAAGGATTCTGCTATTGAATATTATTCTGACTTGGTGGGAATTCTTTTCCTTTTAAGCTAGGTAGGGCAAATCCGCTCTTGGTTACACATGTGGGGGTGTGGTGGGCAGGTAGCTGAGGGCTTATCTGGCCCAGGATGTCCCCTTCTGCCCCGGTTACAAGGAGAAGGAAGCTGATCAGTTTGTGGAGCAGTGAGACATACAAACTGGAGGCCTCCTGCTGTCCTCTATGGTGAGGAAGAGCGAGCGAGGCTGAGTAGTAAAATTGGCGGGAAAGCTCCTTGGAAGCGGCGGCAGCAAGAGGGGGGGTGAACCAATGCTCTGCCTTTCTTCAAGCTTCTGAAAGCCCCTTTTCTCCGAGTCTGCATGGTGTCAAGTCTTGGGGGGGGGAAAGGGGGCGCTGGGGAGTTGTTCTAGGCAGCCTCCTTTCTGAAAGAGGCCGATACCGTCAGGGCTGGCTCCAGGCACCAGCCGAGCAAGCTTGTGCTAGGGGCGGCATTCCCTCGAATCCTTTTTTGCTTCGCCACTTCGGCCGCCCCGCAGGTTTGCTTTTTTTTTTTTTTTTTGCTTGGGGCGGCAAAAAAGCCAGAGCCGGCCCTGGATACTGTTGCCTTCAGTCTGCTAATGTCTAGTCATTCTGCGCTCCCTCAGAGAGCGTTAGTGAAGTGTGCATACTGCTGGTGCTCAGAGGCCTCAGTCGGGATTGGTGACCCATCATGCTCTGTGCAGTACAGACGCATAGGAAGACACAGTCCCCACCTCAGAACTTAACGATGTAATTGTAAGATAAGATGCATCAAGGTCGCGTATGGAACTGCAGGAGGAAACAAGGCAGGGGCAGTGCAACGGAAAAGGCACCAAGGTCATGTGGTTCCATAGGCGAGATGCTTTATCCAGGTCCTTATACCTCACTTATCACCATGGTATCTGAGCACCAGAATGGAATATCGCTGTGAGTCATCGCACAAAGCTGGCAGTTGAAGCTGTGTGAGCCGATGAGATCTCCTGAGGAGGAGGGATGAGGATGGAGCACTGGGGGACCCCATGGAGAGTGGAAGAGTAAGAAGACGACGCTGAGTGTGCCCTCAGAGAGAGGAGGACAACCAAGAGAAGACGGTACCAAAAGCCAAGGAAGGGTGAAATTTCTAGGAGCAGGGAGTGTTTGACAGTATGAGAGCAACAGAGTGACCAAGGACGGTGCAGCTGGAGCAAAGACCTTGAAACTTGATTAGGAAACTTCCTTATAGAACATGGTGACAGAGCTTCAGTGGGTGAGTAGGGCAGAAACTAGACAGGATAAGGTCCAAGATCAAGTCAAAGGAGAGGACCTTAAGGCCACCGCTGTAGACAATGGTTTTGAAGGTAAAGCTGACAAGGGCTGGAACTCAGAAAGGCAGGTCAGGTCAAGGGTGGGCTCTTGAGGATGAGGGAGTCCATTAGCAATGTGAGGGTGGGGGGAAGGAAGTGGGGGAGAAGTCAGTCAAAGGAGGAGAGGTCATAAGGGGGGAGCCCCAGTTTGAGACCCATACATGGCTTCCTGCTTGAGTTCTATTCCGTGCTCGTCATGAGCACCTTCCAGAAGAGCATTAAGCAATGTGACTGATATCTGCCATGTGCTTTGTTCTTTCTTCCTTTCCCCAGGAAGCTGAATGTTGTTTATACCTGCAGTATAAGAAACCGTGAATTAGGACAGCTTGTCCTTCCTTTTTGCTATGTATTGGCCCTGACAGCCAAAGGGAGGGCGACCGTTCTCCTCCGCTAGCCTAGCAAGCAAAGCTCAGAACACTTTACATATCTTACATCAAAATTAGAACCTGGCTATAAATGTGATGCCCAGGCCTGACTGAATTTAATCCATCTGTGTATCTTTCAACAGGTAGCACGGTAAGCCGTTGGTGGTTAAATTGCACTCTGCATTTGCTATGGTTATGAACAAGTCCTGTTCCGGTAACAGATATGTTTGCACCGCTCTCCGTGATTGCCATAATGCTTTGATTACAGAACACAGCGACGGTGCGAGGATCGACTGAACCGCAGCCAGCGAGGAAGGTATGTCCCCCGGCGCATTTCAAATTCAGCAGCAGCAGCCGTAGACATACAATCCAGTGGTTCCTTTGCCCTCTCCAATGCTGAGTCATGATCCCCTGCAGCCAGACTGGATACAAACAAAAGCTTTCATTATGCCCAGTCATGTGCTACCCAAAGTCAGGGAGTGAAAGAAGAAACCTGAAACTGCCTTCTGCACAGAGCCTTGCAAGTCGGGAGCCCATGTCCCCTCACCCTAGGGTGACCAGACAGCAAGTGAAAAATCGGGATGGGGGTGGAGGGTAATAGGAGCCTATATAAGAAAAAGACCCAAAAATCAGGACTGTCCCTATAAAATTGGGTCATCTGGTCATCCTGCCTCACCCCAAAGGGGTGGATTTTTCCCCCCCCATCAAGTTTTCAATGAAAACCCTCTGCTGCTCTGGGAAAGGGGGAAACAGTTAAATAGCTCCACTGGGCCTCCTTCCCATTTCCTCTGTCTCTGTTCTAGCCTCAAATGGCACATATCTCCCTGCTCTCCATCAACAGCCGTGATGAGAATCGTTGTGCAATCATAACTCATTACCTAAGCCGCCTCCTCGTTGCCTCGGAAGCTCTGCAGATCTATGATTGTCCTAGTTACATAGACAGGACCTACCTACTCCAAAGTTCCCAGCACAGTTGCTGAGAGCAAGGACTTTTTCCTAGCTTCCCTACATAAGGCGCTGCATGGTGGGCTGAAATTAGGAAAGGCGGCTGCGCTGGTGTGGCTGCGCTGGTGCAGCTGCGACACTTGCGGCTTCCTGTCCATGCTGGGAATTGCACTTGTTAGACTGGACTCTCGCTAAAGAGGTGCTCCAAGAGGCTGCAAGCAGCCGTTGCAGCCAGCACTCGTAAGATGGCCGTTGAATTGGGGGTGCAAGGGGCTGTACAAGAGTTGTTTGGAACATCTTGAGCTTGCAGTTGTGCCTTCCCAATGTAGATGTGGCCTGGGAACCTTGAATCAACCATTCGAAATGGTCTTGCATTCTCAGGTCTTGCATTAATACAGAGGGGGGAAATAGATGCTGCCACCACTACTGGCTGCACTACCAACATATTATGGTGACTAAAATGCTTGTGAACTCGCACAGATCCTCCAATGTTACACGTGTCTTTGTCCCCATGTAGTGACTGGACCATATAAAGAGGTTTGTGTCTGCTACACTGCCAAACTAATAGACCTAGGCTAGGAATGTCACATGGGCTTATGGGACTTCTGCTCTGAAGTCCCGCCGATGCTCTTAGAAATCACGGCCTGGGCCTATTCACTCCAGCTCTAGCCTAGAGGCTCATGCTTTTAAATCTCGAGGTCGAGGAGTCAGTCCTCACAGGTGATCTCCCCAGGGCGTTGTACACATATACCAGAGGTGCTGCTGTCACCACTGACACTGCTGCTCCTCTGGGAACGTCAGGATGCTGCTAGGACAGTGCACTTCCCTTCATTTGTGCTGTGATTTTTTTTCCTTTTCTTTTCTTTTTAAAGAGCTAAAGGAAATAAACTAGATAGAAAAAATATCCCACTTGAATAGCACGGATGCTAACTAGAAAAGATCAGGAAATTCATCTCTTTTCCTCTCATCCTTAATACCTGCCTTTGTTGCTTTTCCCTCCAACAATGGCACAAATTACAGGACAATGTATCACAACTCTTTCCCTTTGTGCAGATAGAGCGGCAATTGCTAGTCTTCAATCCGCTTTCTTTGCTTAGTCCCATCTCATTATCTAAACCAAGACCAAAGGTATTGCCAATTGCTATGCAATTGCTTCGGTGCTAGAAGGAGAACTCCATGGAAAGATGATTAGGGAGGGTGGTGGAGTCCTGTCAGCTGTATCAGCGGTTAGTGAGCTATTCAGTGCCTTTCAGAAGCATTCAGTGGGTGGGCGATTTTAAAAACTATTGCCAATAGCAGAAATATTCAACATAAGCATTTCTCTCTCTTTTCTCTCTCTTGATTCAGGCTGGATTTGAGTTTTGCAGTGTGTGTAGAGTCAGCTGATGCTTCGCCGTTGGAATCACCTTCACTTTCCATGCATCAGACAACTCTAGAGTAAGTCTGGCCTCCACAAGCAGTTAAAGAGTGAATGTTAGGCCCCAAATCAAAGTGTTTACAAAAGTGCTAACATCTGCCACCATGACGTTAAAGCCAGCTCAGGCACAAGGCCTTTATTATTATTCATATTGAGATCAGGGCCTCATTGTGCTGGACATACACATGATATGTGACAGTCCCTGCTCCAAAGCATTTTCATGAAGCAATTTGGCCGTGGTCACACATCCGGTTAGGGTCACAGCTGGGAACGGACCCTGTGTCTGCAGACTTGCAGGGCAGAACCCTAGCCACTAGGCCTCGCTGCTGGAAGCCCATGTTCTATGGTTGAAACCTCAATCATTTATTGCAGCAGCCATGTCTTTAAAAAGTGAGAACGTTGTAGCAGCGTCTGTTGCTGCTCTGCCCTGAGGTGCCGCATCTGGGGGTATTTCCCCGCAAATTCCCCTTTGTGCAAAACCTGTTTTAAAGATGTATTCAAATGCAATTTGATTATATCGAGATCTGTTCTTATCACCACATTCTCTTGCATAACCCTGATTTTTCTGGTTTGGTTTTGCATTATTTATCCAAAAAATAAGGCCAGGTCTGTTACTCTCCCTGAAATAATTAGAAGCAGCAAACTAGGAGAAAGATGCATTTCATACAGGTAGAAAAACTCATTGTAATTTCCAGCCTCTGCTTACAAAGTAAAGTTTTTAAGCACTCAACTAATCATCTCTCCAACTTTGTTCCAAAATGCTTTTACCCGGGCTCGCACTCCTCGAGAGGCCACATGTAGAATGGGTGTTGCAATGAATGTGCCGTCAAGAGGTCTGTGTAAGTTCAAAAGCTTGTCCCTCTCACCAACAGATGTTGGTCCAATAAAAGATTTCACCTCATCCACCTTGTCTGGCTAATATCCTCTCTTCCAGATAGAACTGCACCAGCCCAGCTGTGTGTAATAGATCCTATTATGCCAAAGGATGATATCCTTTTATCCTAAGTACTAGGAACCTCTCTTCTCTTGGAGCAGGAAGATCTGGGTTCTATCCCTGCTGTTTCTATGACATTCCCAGTAACAATGAGCTGGTTATGGCGTTGGGAGGGAGCAGACCCCTGACTGACTATTTTGTATGAGTCAATTACTGTACATCTAGCTGGTTGTATCTATAGGTGGAAGCACAACTGCATGAGTCACTTAAATCTGAACCAGATGCCACACTGAAATGAGGGAAGGGGAAGACAGTTCTGCACTGATAGGGGAGGGCCAGAGTGGCCTACAAGGTCTCTTCCATCTCTGACTTCTATGAGCTGTTGCTTCGTTCTGTCACATGACTGATGCTAATCAATGCCTAGATATGAAGAGAGGGAAGCAGTGTTACCTTGTGGCTATCTGCACAGGGAGGAGACCTGACTTCTAATCCTAGCTCTGCCACTGACCTATGGTGTGACCTTGAGCAAGTCTCTTCGCCTTTCTGTGCTTCCTTCCCACCCTTTTTGTTTATACAGTAAACTCTTCCGGGCGGGGCCATCTCTTACACAGTGTGAGGGCAGAGCTTAGTACAACAGGGCCCCAGTCTCGGTCGGGATTTTCGGGCAGTAGTAATATGGATACACCAGCGGAGCTGAGTTGCAGGTCTGGAAACTTGATGGCTTTTGACTGTGCTTTCCTGTTAAAAGGATGCGCTGGACAACTTTAGCGAAAAGAAAGAAATCACATGAGCACGTGGAAGCAAAAGAGGAGAAAAGACACATCTGTCCCCGCTTGGGCTTTAGTTTGTGTCCTAAAACCTTGAATCACCCTGCAAGTTAAAGAGCACCCTTCACCCATCCTGACACACACGCTCAGCGAGTTGGCGCCAGCTTCCTTTAATGGCTCATGGACACAGAGACTTCTCTTCCCGGCCCTGGCAAAATGTCAAACGTGGCAAGTTCCTAGTCCATTTGCTCTGCTTTTCAAAGTAAATAAATGCTTGGTTCCCATGGAAATGTGTGCCTCTTGTGGTATCAGTGCAGCCAGATCCTCAGCACTTAACAGCCTTTTCAGGCTGCAGCAAAACATGTTTTCCCCTGATGTTTAAAAAGGGCTTTTTATTGGCGTTTCAATGAACTGCCCTAGTCTGTGTGTGTTCTGTTGCCCTCTGTGGATTGATGTCAGAAAAACGCCTCTGTGTTTCATGTGCCCTGTACTGCTTATAGTAATCTGCCATTCCTCCTTTAGCACAAGTGGCAGGAAGCTGTGCTTGAGAAGCTGGCATATCTGAGGTCTAGCCCTGTTATTGCAATTAAGTTTCCAGTGGCCATGGTATAGCGACAACTGTGAGGTTGTGCTTTTGGTGGCTGCAGGTTTGCTATAATCTAGTGTATGCCTTGCAGACGCAAGTCAGGCTCATCCCCGATCTTGGCTTGTTCTCAGGACAAAACTGGCTTCTGCATCATTAACGCCAGTTACGTTGGACTGAGGCTATCTGTCTCTAGAAACAGCTTGAGCGGCATGCGTCATTAAACCTTTCTCAAGTGACCACCCAAACCAGCAGAAACAGGATGCCTGTTCAAGGTGAGTTTTAACTAAAGTTTGCATTGTATTTGGAGCTTTGGGGATACTTCAGCATGGTTGCCTCAGAGGAAAGGGTTGCTTGTGGGAGTGGAGGATAGAAAGGATGGCAGTGTGGTTAGAGCATAGGCCTGGGTGTTGGGATTTACTTCCTGTGTGACTTTGACCAGCCCTTTCTGCCCCAGCTTCCCTATCTGTAAAATGGGGATAACGACACTCCCTTGTCTCCTGGGGTCTTGTGAAGCTAAAGCCATTAATATTTGCAAAGCGCTTTGGGATCCTCTGGAGGAAGGTCCCATGGAAAGGCAAAGAACTGTTAATCTTCCAGGTTGTACTTTGTACAACAGAGAGTCAGCCCCACGTCTAATCCTAAATGTATGCTCGGAAACTGTTGCGTAGGTGTGCATTCATAAAACTGCTCTAAGCCATACGGGGCCTGAGTCTGTCATCCGTGCTGCTCTGGGAAATGGTTAGATCCTCTATGGCACGAAGAATGTTTATGCTCTATGCTGTTCGTACCTAATGAAAAGTCTATTATATTGTGATTTAATTATGCAGTGCCAGGAATGATTACGATTACTCCTTACAGACAAACATACCCAGCTCAGCATGGAAAAAGAACCACCGAGGCCGAGTTGGGATGTTTGGTCCAGAAGAATCAACTTTCTTCCCTTTACATTTCTCCCCCCTTGGCCTCTCTTTTATTAGTTGTATGATGGTAGCAACTTTGTGCCACCAGCGCTCAAGGTTTTATTATGAATCTCATGTTATTTAGCTGTAAGAGTCTAGTTAATACATGAGGACCATTTTCATTAAAAAAAAAAAAAAAAAAGTAAATTTTTAAGGGTGGCGGAATAGCTCAGTGGTTTGAGCACTGGCCTGCTAAACCCAGGGTTGTGAGCCCAATCCTTGAGGGGGCCATTTAAGGATTTGGGGCAAAAATCCATCTGGGGATTGGTCCTGCTCTGAGTAGGGGGGATGGATTAGATACCGCCTGAGGTCCCTCCCAAGCCTGATATTCTATGAAATTTCTAGCCCTTGTGGTTGCAAGAAAAGCTTGAAAATGTGACTTAGCTACACCCTTGAGGCTCTGAAACCAGGGGACAAACATGACCCCAAACTTCATGTTTAAAAAAAAATCTCATGTTTTGTAGGATGGGGTAGGACTAACTCGTTGTTTTAGAATGCTTGTGGTTGGCAATATTGGAGCCTAAAAGCCCTGGTTGGCATCAGGGTCCTGTGTGCCAGATGCTGTTGCCACATAAAGAAAAGACTCTGCCCCAAAGAGTTTACGGTCTGGGCAAAAGAAACCTTACAACTGACTTGGTGTTACCAAAAGAGAAACTCAAGTGATAGTCGAGATTGAAGGGTTGCAGTTATTTTCTTCTCCTGGCTTGAGTCCTTCTCAAGATGAGTGACACTTTTTAAGCCTGCCTCTGCCAGCTGACAGGGCCTCTAAAGCCAACAGATGCATTAATAACAGGAATTGTTTCTTTTATGGCTCCATGGACCTTATGGGGAAAAAAGTTCTGTTGGCTTTTTCCTGATCTTTCCCCACTTCCTTCCAATGCAATGTAACTAGACCTGCATGGGAACTGGATTTTCCAGTTTGTGGGGAATTCTGTGATTTTGTTTCTTTTTTTCTGTTCTGAAATGGAACAATAACCCCCCCTTTCCCCCCCAAAAAATTGACATTTCCCATGAAATGAAATTATGGAATTTTTTTAAACTGGATTTATTGAAATATTCCATTTCTATAAAATTGAAATGTTTTGTTTCAGTTTAGACTTTATATATAAATCGTATATGACACAAAAGCACAAAATTGAAAGGAAAAGAAATTGTGAAACAGAACATCAAAAGGTCAAATGGACTATTTTAACCTTACTGAAACATTTTTATTTTCAAATATTCTTTTGCAACAAAGTTTCATCAAAATTGCTATGTTTCCACAAAACCGTAACCTAGACGAGCAAGGAACCCACCCGGGCAAAGCAAGAATAGCTATTCAAGGTGCTGCTGTTCTTAAATCACACGGTCCATCAGGCTCAGCCAGTTTTGGTGTTGTACAGCCAGGTAAGTTTTAGTCTATGATGAATCAACATTTTCTAATGGGAAAAACTTTCTGCCAGAAAACTTCCCATCAGCTGTAACCATAACTTGCCTGTACCGAGCTCCCTTATTCAGCCAGGATAGCACTTCCCCTGTTGGCAGGTGACCTCAGAGATGAGGTCAGGATTGTTATAGCCATATCCTTTCAGCTTTCAGTCTTGCATACCAGAAATATTTTGAAAAATTGACAACCCTGGCACACAAGACCAGGTATTTATTGCCACCAATTACCTTGCTTTTGGGCCTGTTGTTACAGTGGGTTCTCTAATACCTAAGATGAATTTCTAAAACTCATGACCACTGGCATCTGATTGACTGATGTAACTGTAATAAGAAAGGCATCTCTAATTTAGAGAACACGCCCCAGCTCAATAACCCTTAAAGCTTCCAACATGCTTTCCAGGCCTGGAATTAAATCCCCTTGGAATGCAAGTAATAAACACACTAAATTCCACACAGTGCATATGATAAACTGAAAGGTCACCTATAAGATGGTTTGCATTGAAGCTTTGTTAAGGGAAATCAGTCTTCTCTCATTCCGACATCAGGCCATATTGATGTTTGTTTATAAAAGAGATGCTAGTGTGAAAGTAGAATAAATTATATTGTAAAAATAAGAATGGATTAAAGAAATGTTGTATGTACCTTTAAGCAGAAATAAGAAATGTTGAAATACAGGTGCCAGGAAAAGAAACATTAGGCATAAACAATGGTGCTAATGGCAAAACATTAACAGAAGATGGGTAGTAGTTAGTAAGGGAATAAAATATGCATGCCTAGCCCAGGTAAACTTATCTGATTCTGCTCCCTTTGTTAACTTGTTAAGTTCTCATCCTTTTATCTGTATAAATAAGATAGTTTGTGTCTTGCATGGGGCTCACATTATCTGGGTGTTATTAGCAGAAGCGCTGTGCTAATAAAACAGAGTGGTCTGACAAACTGTGAGTCCTGAGTCTAACTTTGACAATTTGGAGGTTCCACCGAGATGGCAACCGTCTTCACTGGGGCTGTGTGATTCCTGACTGTTTTTGTAGGACGACCGTGGAAGCCGGCACCTGGGCATTTGGCCCGAGCGGTCCTCCACCAGAACGGAAAGGTGCACGACCACAGTGAAGTCTACGCCATTGAACCTGTTGGTTCCCACTCTGTTCTGGTAGGGATCCCGGGATCTGACATCAGGAATCTGGTCAGGTAATTATTTCTGTGTTTTGTCCGGACTGAGGACTGTCCTGTCTCTGTGTCTATCCGTCCTACTGTGGAGTGTTTGAGTCTGGGTGCCATCTCCGTCCGGGGATCGGCCGACCAAGGGGTTCCTGTCCCCGCGGTCTGAGTGAGTGGAATCTGCACAATCGCAGCCGCACCACACTTTGGGTAAAAGCCTTGGTGTGAAAGCAAGGGCGATTGAGGCAGTAGCCTGTGGGCTCCTTTTGTGTGTTGCTCTGACGAACCCGAATTTCCTTCTTGTGCGATTGGTGTGTGAAGTCCTCCTGTATGGGTAACCAGACGTCTAAGTCAGGACAGTTCCCTAAACGAACGCCGGCTCATTTTATATATTTAGGATGGGTCCAGACTCCTGTAAGAAGGGTCCGGACTCCTGTAAATTTCTGGAAAAATGGTCTAGGCTAACTCAGGGGGATCCCAAAACTCAGTGGCCACTGTTAAAATCTTGGAACAAGACCGAGTGGACGTCTTAAATGACAAACTCGGCCAACCTAAAACTAAATTGGCTAAAGAAGAGGTTAATTGTTTCATTCAGTGGTGGGAAGAGGCAAATCGTAGCTGGACAAAATAAAAAAAAACTCGCCTCTCAAATATTAAAATAATAAGTTGAAAGGTTTATTAAAAGCCTCCTCTCCACCACCAGACCGAGCGCTCCCCTTTACCCCGTTCTCAAAAACCCACCCCGGATCGATCCAACCCCCTTAATACTCCCATCTCATTGTAAAAAGGACAAAAAGCAGGATCGGGCCCAGAAAAGCAGGCAAGCAACAGATAAAAAAAAAAACAAAAAAACCCCTGAAAAACAGGTTGGAAGCCCTAAGGGCATAGTGTTGGCAGTAAGAAAAGCAGTAAGTGCAGGCATGAACCCCTGGAACAATACTTAAAATAGTGAAATCTGAGGTGATAAAGGTGTTATTTTGGGAGATAAACAAGTGATTTATGGAAAGAGAGTGAAAAGTTAACTCTACAAAGGCTGGAGAGAATTAAGCAGTTAAACTTTGTGAAAATGTTAAAAAGGACCATGTTAAAGAGAGAATTCTTGGTTTCTTTGCAGCCATTCTGAAGGGAAAATGGGCCCTTTTCCAAAAGAATGCCTGTAAATAATCCAAATATATATAGAGCTATGTAAAAACAAAGCAGTGTAAAGGAATAGAAAATGTGTATGTATCTATTTGTCTGTCAAAATATGTAAAGTTCTAAGAAGCTAAACCAGCACATCTGGTTTGTAAAACTCCTGTTTTGTAGGTGTAAGATAAATTGGTTTTGTTTTTGTGTTTAATGCCACTAAAAATTCATTTGACTCTTAATTCAAAGTTGCAAAACTGACAGACCTTTTTGCAAGACACAGGTAATTAATGTTTGGCTTTGGGATTTAGCATTTAACCCTTAAGGGGTAACTTGATTCTTTATAAAATTTAAAATGTTTTTTTTAAATAAAAACCAAGTCATGGCTGCAATAGGGCAGTCAAAATCAGGAGAATAGGGAGAGATTCTGGAGTCTTTTTGTTTGGTTGGTTGTTGTTGTTGTTGTTTTTTTGTAACAATAGCAGATAAGAGCTGTAGTGAAAGAATAAAAAAAAAAAAATTTAACAGTGCCCCTCTGAAGCAACAGCAGAGGTGAGGTGCACAAAACAAAAAGAAGCAATGTTAAAAACACTGAGCCTTAAAATGGCTCTGTGTAATCAGACTGTCACTTTTGATAAGGGTACATGAAAACTCTGTAAGAAAAAAAAAAAGAAACAGTTACATCGTATGTAAAAATTGATATGGCTAATGTTTAAAAAAAAAAAAGTTGTAATATAGAAGGAATGTGCTTTTTCCCTAGGACATATGCAGTGTATATTGTAAAAAGGGGTAAAAGAAATACAAATGAAATATGCTACTGAATTAAAATCCTATTAGGGCTCCAAAAAGGAGCCGCAATAGACTGTTTTCTTTTTCAGATCTCTGTGTGTTTTGTAAGCAGGAGTTGAAAGTGGAAAGAAATCAAAACTCTGGTGGAAGTTGATTGTGTCCCTTTTAAGACAGAGTCTCTGAGCTCTGCTGATGGCTTTGAATCCAAAAGCCAAGCCTATGTTGATGCAAATTACCTAACTGATAAAGGAAGGTGAAAACTGACAGCACAAAAGAAATTGCCTAAATAAAAGACATGGTATAACAAGATCCCTTTAAGAGATTTGATGCTAAATGTTACTGTTAATATTAAACATTGAAATAAATTTAATGTTAGTAAGTACCCCTGTAACAACGTATAGTGTGTATGATTTTTGGAAAAATCCTTGAAGGTAATATGGTAATGATGCTTCTCAGCTATTACCTGTGAATAAACTTAAAACTTAACACAGCAGGAAAAACATTACAAACTTGGTCTGCTATATAAGAGGAAAAACTTGAGGTCCACCACCTCATGAATTTAATAACTAAACAGTGGAATACTTTTCCCATAACTCTTAAAAAGTAGAACCCATTAAAACCTGGCCTGCCTATAGAACAAAAAAACCACAGGAAAATATGGGGGTAATTCCTCTGTTTTGCCTGCAATCAGCCAGGGTATTTGTAAAAGAAAGGAATCTTTTAAGCGACAATCAATGCCACCCTGAAAGGGGTAGAAAAATGTTTTTTGTCTTTTAGAAAATCAGAAATGAAAGTTAAAAAAAACATCCTGTGATAGCTATGGAATGTACTGAAATGCAGATATTTAGAACATAAGATGTTTTGGGTAATATCAGAAAATATTAAGGTTTTGATGCATCTGTTAAATCAAAGGAAAAGATTATTGTTTAATACCTATCAATATAACTGGATGCAGTATGTCTCCAGTACGGTAAGACAAAATTTGTTAAGTGAAGAAATTGTTGTTAAAATTGCACACCAACAGGCTCTGGAAGCAAAGATATGGAAAGTTAGCCCACTCCACAGATTGCACCTGGGATCCTTCTGGCTACCTCAGACCTCAAGCCAGTGGGCTGGGAGGAAGGGAAACTATTGGACACTAGAGGTTGTACCAAGTGGACTCCTCAAAAGTGGGTATGCTTATCCATGCCTGTTGCTCCAAAGCCCTGTAGTAAAGACACCTCACTAGGATCCTGTATGTGGGATAAAATTAATAATTAGACCAAAGTATTGTATAACGGGCAATGTGTGTGTTAATTCTTGGAAAGAAGTGTTTTAAAAGGATAAAAGTGTTAGCAACCCACCAGTAGACAAATGTACATGTAATGTAAGTACTGTGTTTACCAATAATCACATTTACTATTTGCCACAACCAAAAAGTCTCAGCTTACTGTAAGCACTGATTTAGCTGAGTTCTCTATCAGTCTTGGCATTGAATGGCAAACAGTTACCCATTATCTGTTTAAAAAGGTAACATAGTTCCTAAAAACAAACAAACAAAACAATGTGGGAAACAGAACCATTCATATTATCTGGATGGTCTCCCACAACTACTGGCATACTAATGTTACTACCCCTAATTGTTTTTGGTTTTAAATTGTATGTGTTTAATTAAAATGTTTAAAATATGCTGGTAAATAAAACAAATGTATGCAAAGCTAAAGCCACAGGCCCAAATCACCTCCCAGTATTTTACTACATAAGAAGTGACACTGGCGATTGATAATCTTAGTGTCAAAAGGGGGATATGTAGGAGCTGGACTTTATAATGTATAATTTGATTTAGGAGCTGGACTTTATAATGTACAATTTGATTTCATCCTGCTAGCCACCCTTTTTGAATAGCAGAAAGAAATGACCCTCTGGGACTATAAAATTCTGTTTTCCCATATGCATTACAAATTGGGCCCTCTCTAAGGGCTTGGCTACACTTACAAATTTACAGGATTCTCTATTGTGTCTGTTAAGTAAATTAGAGAAACATTGAAGGCCTGTGTCTCAATGTAAATTGTCTTGGTTATTCATTGTAAAACTTAGCAAGGTTTAATTTGCAATGCCTTTTTGCTCGATATAAAATACTACTGTTTGTATTCTCAATCTGTTTGTGTGAATGAGGAATGAATGCATCAGGAAAAGATAAGGTGTGAAGGCCATTGTTATAGCCAGAGTCAAGGAAAGAAGCAAAAAGACTTAAAGAGTATCAAAGAATCATCAGGCACTCCTTACTACCCAGACGGCTGTTAAACTGTCTGGCATCCGCAGCATGAATACATGCTTTGCCGTGTAAGAATGCACCACCCCCAGCGAACCAATCATCACCTCAGGACCACGCAGAGTCAATTTTGACTCCAGAAGATGACGTAGAGGAACAGCCTGCAATACCTTACAATCTACGTTCTCGAAAGGGTTGCCAGAAGCAGACGACTACCTAAAGCAAGGCCCAAGAAAAAGCAGTAGTGAGCCTAGCGCCTGGTGGACATAAAACTGTGACTACAGTTCCCTCAGTTGAGGTTGTCAGAACCAGAAGGGCCCTGCCTCCAACATGTGGTGCCTGTTCCTCGGCTGTTGGTGTCTGAAGGTGTGGGGAGTCCACAATGACAATTCTTTTATCCAGCAGCAAGTGTGGATAGCTCAGACCCTTAATATTTCTAAATGCTGGGTCTGCAGCCACATCCCAGCCCACTGTCAAACTGATGTTCCTGTCCTGGCTATCCCACTCAATTCCCCAGACCTCACTGGAGGACCTCGTCCGTTTAATACAATATGGAACAGTAATGACACCTGGGAAGAGACTATTGGCAGTTCCTTTAACCCACTTGGGGGAGTAATACACCGGGCAAAAAGGCTCCTGAGGTTAAAAGAAGTAGTTAAAATAATGGCAAATAAAACTGGAGAAAGTTTTAAGAGCCCTGGCCAAAGAAACAGGGGCGGTCCGACAGGTGGCCCTCCAAAAACCGTCAGGCATTGTACATAGTGCTGGCGGCCAAAGGAGGGACCTGTGCTCTCATTGGAAAACAATGTTGTGTGTTTATACCTGACGATACCAATGAGGTAATAGATCACGCTAGCCACTTAGAACAAATCGCATATCTTCCCCATGAAGAGCCGAGTTCTTTATGGAAGTGGCTAAGTAACCTGTTCAATTTCTCTGGCATAGGAAACTGGTTGTTTCAGGAAGCCCTGACTATCCTGTTTGGAATCCTAATAATTTGTGTATGTTTTCAGTTAGTCTCCTGTTGTACCCAAAATTGTGTAAGGCATGCTACTCAGGTAACTGCCCCAGAACAGAGTGCTAATACAATAATTTTAAATATTGCTAATGAACAAAGAGATAAAAAAACGGTTAATATGTAAAACCCAGTAAAATTTTGGTCATGGCGTAAGCTTGACCAAAAGGAGGGATTGTGAAAGTAGAATAAATTATATTGTAAAAATAAGAATGGATTAAAGAAATGTTGTATGTACCTTTAAGCAGAAATAAGAAATGTTGAAATACAGGTGCCAGGAAAAGAAACATTAGGCATAAACAATGGTGCTAATGGCAAAACATTAACAGAAGATGGGTAGTAGTTAGTAAGGGAATAAAATATGCATGCCTAGCCCAGGTAAACTTATCTGATTCTGCTCCCTTTGTTAACTTGTTAAGTTCTCATCCTTTTATCTGTATAAATAAGATAGTTTGTGTCTTGCATGGGGCTCACATTATCTGGGTGTTATTAGCAGAAGCGCTGTGCTAATAAAACAGAGTGGTCTGACAAACTGTGAGTCCTGAGTCTAACTTTGACACTAGAATTATTTCATAGCTAGTTAGATGCTACAGAGAACATTGTTACATCCCTGAACAGGCTAAGGACGCTGAGTGAATACAGTGGGAGGCTACCACCCATTGAATTCAATGGTAGCAGGTACAGTGCTAAATACGTCACACTTACATAGTGCATGTCATCTTCATAGAGTTTTTCAAGTATTAACAAATTAATTGAATCACAATCCTGTTTAACTGCAACTCTCCATAACCCACAAAGGAAAGGCATGAGAATGAAGTGGACCTGGCTCTCTGCATGTACCCAAGAGGAATTTTCTAATAGTAGCTGATGTTGTTTTCCAGGGGTTTCCTACGTTTTCTAGCTGCCAAGTGCTTGTGGCATACTCCAGTGGACAGTGCACTTCCTGGCACGGAAGGAAGGAAGGAGACCTGGAGTCCAGTCCCAATTCTGTTGGTGACCTTGGGCAAGTCACTTTGCTTCTGTGCCTCAGTTTCCCCACCTGTAAAATGGGGTTAATGATCCTGACTTCCTTTGTAAAGCACTTTAAGATTTACTATAGAAAAGCCAAGTGTCACTGTCTACAGCTATACTGTAGCTCAGTTAGTTACAATTGAAGATTAGATTTGTTACATGCTTTTCTGACTACTGAGCAGGACTTGAGAGCTGTTTGTAGCAAAACTAAAATATTGTCTTTCCAGAGGTGTAGCTCTGGCATCATCAGCAATTGTGACTGAGTGAAAATAAAGTACAAATGTGAAATAGTATTGACTAGCCAAAGGTCACATATGGAATCACAGGGGATCAGAACCCTGGAATCCTGACTCTCTGTCCCTGCTCTTGTATTAGCCAATGTTCCTCGTGAACCCAAGCACCTCCGAAAGAAAGGAGTCTGTGGCTTGGTGCTATCACCACCAGCAGGGCTGGCTCTAGGCACCAGCCAAGGAAGCAGGTGCCTGGGGCGGCCAATAGAAAAGGGTGGCACGTCTGGGTCTTCGTCGGCGGGTCCTTCACTCCCTCTCTTCACTCGTTGGCGGCACTTCGGCGGCAGCTCAATCAGTTTTTACATTTATTTTTTTCCTTCGCCGCTTGGGGTGGCAAAAAAGCTGGAGCCGGCCCTGACCACCACACACACATATACAACTGGTTTTTAAAAGCAACCTTTATATCAGGACTATTTCCTGTCTGCAGCTGGAAGGACACTGCTTGCAGGTTTCTTTTTCCCCCCCAGTGATGGAAGCCCCTGGAGGCTTAGGAACCCAGCTGTCTGTCTTCCAAATGATATATATGAACTAAGACGTTTTTTAAAGCAAACAGCTGGAAAATGCCTTTGCACAATCTAAGTGCATGCAGCACTCACCAGACCAGGCTGCGTCTGATGGACCTGCCCGCCACGTGACATTAGTACAGCAGCATCTTGGCAAGCTATTTTTGGTTTGCCAGGTGGGCTCTCTGCTAAGCTAGGTTACAGTTTAATTCCTGTGTGGTGACACGAATGAAATGCTCAATTATCAATGAGGTCCAGCCTCGACTGACCTGCTGCTGCCGCTAGCCTGAACAAGTGCAGAATAAGCAGGCTCTCTGCTACCAGTGGCATGCAGCCGGCATGTTCACCATCCCTGTACAGAGTCTGCATCCTCTCCGTTCTGTGGGCCTCTCTCCTGGCACGCTGGGCTATGCAGGCTCTTGGTGATAGCATCACTATTAACATGCTGTGTGTTATCACTCATTTTAACAGCAGCAGCAAGGGGGCTTTCCAAGGTTTTTGTTTGGTCTTTTATTCCCCGTGCTAAACTGGGCTGCATCCCTCCAGCAAAGGGAGCGGCCTTGAGAGGAAGGCGGGTACAGCTAGTTGAGTGGTTAGGGTACTAGCCAGGGACTCAGGAGTACAGCTGTGTGGATTTTGCTTTGCTGGCAGTCCTGAAATATATACATCCAGTCAAACCGAAACCAACATTATTCAGAATTTTTGGAGAATTGAAACTTTTGTTTTGGGGGTGAACTAATGGTTTTGGTCTATACAAAATGTTTCATGCAGGGGGTGCTGCCCTCTCACACTCACTCCCCAGGTGGGTACGGGTACCCGCCTGGGAGGTGGGAGATCCAGGTTCCAATCCTGACTTGGGAGCAGGTGCTGGAGAGTGCCCTGCCCACCAGGCTGCAAGGAATTCTGGGATGGGTTTCTCCATATCTGCTGTTGGAGATTTTCCAGTTGGCGTAAATAATTACATATTTGTAATAGTAGGGACGGGGCACCCGCCCCAGGGGAGTGCTCTAACAACTGGATTCTTTCTCTCTGGCCCGGTGACTATTCAAAGTGGAACAGCTTCAATGAGAGATTGAGAGCCCCCCTAGTCCAATGGTTTGGGCACTTACTTGGGAAGGAGAACAGCTACCTCCAGCCCCTACGCCAACTGAATATTTAATTTACCTCACCGGACCAGAGAGTAGGATTTAGGCGTTCCTCGCTCTTGGCTGCAAGCTGTAATGTGCTAGGCTGTGCTACCTTGAAAATGGAGCTCGTCCTCCTTTCCCCCCCTGCTTGCAAAGGCCTGATGATGTAGGTCAGGATCGTTTTGACGCAGAGCTACGAAGCGGGACATAGGCTGACGGTGGCGCATGCTAGTGATGGCGATTAATACTGATGCAGCCGTTGCTTTTCTGAGCCGATCGCTCTTGTTTTCCCACGAGGGAGAGGGGTGGAAGGCGACCGTCTGGCACACGGATAAAGGCCTGTTGTGGAAGAACCACTTGAAGGCGGGCTGAGAAGACCAGCATATGGCAGCCTGAGGCAGGAAGGAGCTCTTTTTACATTCAGCTGCAATTTCTGTTAGGGCCAAACTTGCCGCTACAGCCTTTGATTTTTGAGAAGAAAAAAAAGAAGTGGGGTGCGGGGAGGGGGAGGGGAGCAAATGCCAATATTTTATTCCTGCAAAATTGCATGGACTGGCAGCAATCTGCGCAGGCAGCTCAAACAGCTGGTAACTGATCTTTCCCTTTGGTGAGGCTGATTTGCCTATAGTCCAACAGCAGTTCTGTAACCACCAGTCATGGACCCTAGGTCCATGTCAGAACCCCATCTCTTGCTGTAGTCATTAGCCTGTTCTATTCCCCTTCCCCACTCACCCATATTTATATGCTGGGTTAATATACACTAACAGTGCATGTTCAGAAAGACTGGGAGGAGAGGAAACATGACCAGGTGTGAGGTAGCACTGATGTGCAGGATGCAGCTGTTCGGGGAGTTAGCTATGGGGCAATGATGAGAACCACAAGGATTTTGACTGAATTATTTTCATAGACACTGAGGAAATCTGGAAATCAGGCCCCTTTTAACTTGTCTCAAGTCAGGCACCCAGAATCTCCCATCAGTTATAAAAATCTTGGCCTGAGCGTCTGGTGCGTGCGTCTGACTCCTGCTGGTGGTGGTTATTATACAGGTAGCTGCTGCCAATCCTTCCCCTTCGCTGCCCAACAAATGTAACGGCAAGGTGGCTGCTGCTCTGTTTCCACCTCTAGAGGTTTGTTTTCTTAAGAAACAAATTCTGCCTCCAGGCCCAACATTGATTTCCCCCAATGTTGGTAGAAATAGGTCTTCATTTGTATGAGATGGCAGAAATCAAATTCAGATGGGGTGTAAACACAAGAAATCTAAATCTGGTTTAGAATCTACCTAAAGGCCTAGTGATTAATTTTCCTCAGCATTTCCCCTGCTCTTGCAGAGCCACAAACCATTTGTGTGATGACATGAGACCTCTGTCTTCTCTCTCCATGCATCGATTTCCTGTGCAGTTTCCATTTCGAGTGATGCATTTCTGCATGAGCAGGAGGATTGTTTTCCCTCAGACTCCATTTGTGTGGAGAAACCCCTTTTGGAAAGGGCTGTGAAAAGAGCGGGAAGGAAGAGGGGAAACGGGGCAGCAATTGGAGTGGATCAGAGGAGGGGGAGGTAGGCTTAAGGGCTTGGAGCGTTTGTGAGAAGGGTTTCTACGGTTCAGGTAATGCAGCTGTACACCGCAGAGGTGTGTTGTGTGGGGATGTTCCCCAGACCAGGGCAAAGTGGGGTTTACATGTTGAGAGAGAGAGAGAACGGGTGCATCTGAGGCTGTGCATGGGGCTGGGCACTAACCCTACCTCTAAAAGTGACCCACTGTGCCTCATTCTACACATCCAGGGGTGCTCCAACCCCATGGAAAAAACTAGTGGGTGCTTAGCACCCACCAGCCACAGCTGTTTGGTGGCGTCCCGATCAGCTAATCAGCGCTACCATGAAACAGCTGCCAGGTGGTGCTGCCAAACAGCTGTTTAGCAGCTCGGGGAAGGGTTTGGGGGAGAGTGGAGGCCAGCGAGGGGCGGGCGGTGGCCTCGGGGAGCAGGCAGAATGAGGGTGGGAAGAGACGGAACAAGGGCGGTACCATGGGGGGAAGGAGCAGCACGGGGGTGAAGCACCCCCGGAAAAATGTCGGCGCCTATGTACACATCTTTAAACACCAGCCACTTTGTCCCCATCCACGTAGGTCGTTCACTGGATCGTACAGGGAGTGTGGCTCTGGCAAGCTAGCGAATCATCAGGACGCTATGGTAGGCGTCATGGTGGTGAGGGGCCACCGCAACCTGCCATGGATAGAGCCGTGAGAAAGTTGTAGCTTGAGCATGTTAAGATAATGCAGCAATTGTATGTTTAACCATCATATGATTTCTAACCTTACACCCCGAGGAGGGCAGCCATTAAACTATTCGTCTTCCTCTAAACCGCTGCTCTTCAGAGAGAGAGGCCTCAGTGGGGATCTGTAAAGCCCAGACTTCTTTTTGCTTGGTGGGTGCGTGCAGCTGGCAGAAAGAATGCAGTGCCCTGCGAGTCGTCTCTCTGCTTCAAGTGACTCGCTTAAAGTGTCGTGAGCATGAAAATGCTGCTTAACATGCTAGAATGAGACCACGTAGCTGAGAACACTGTCTCACCACCCAGCTCCAGAGGAGCGATGTTGTGATCCAGGGTTGTTTTCCATCTGGGCCACTTACAGTAGCTACAAGAACCCATTTTTCAACCACATGCTATTTTTGCCCAAATGTGACTATTGTTTTAACATGATACAAATGTGAAATCCTAAAAGGCCTTTGATGAAGTCCCTCCACGTGTGGCTATTAAGGAAACCACACAGTGAGCGGTGACGGTCTAGTTTGGGTTAGAAATTAATTCAGAAAACAAAGAGCAGGAATGAGTTTAGGATAATGTAAAACTAGCCGGAAGAGGGTTTAATCAGATCATCTATTTTAGGGTTTTATAGTGCTGCCCATTTCCAGATCTAGCTGAGCGCCAGCCATTCACGGCGAGAGCAATAGCCAAGTCCCTGGTGGATTTTATGGAGTTCGCCTCTGCTTGCGGTATGTGTGTTGATTTTGCTGGTTGGTTTTACAGGCTTTTTTGGTGGTGGTGGGGGAAGGTGTTGTTTGGAGTTAGTGGGGTTGCGAGCACCATTTTTGCTAGGATGAGGCGATATCCCTGGATGGGCTGTCGCTATGAGGGACTGAAACCAGGCCCTGTGGATCCAAAACTACGAGCTCCTTTTAAAATGGCCTCGGTCTAAGTACATATGTGGCCCCCATCACTGCAGTATCCGGGCACCTCACAATCTTCAAGGTATTTCTCCTCTCACACCCCAGGGCAGTTATGGGGAATTGGTGCCCAGGGACACTAAGTGACTTGCCCAAGGTCACCCGGGCAGTCTGTGGCAGGACAGGGAGCTGAATCTGGGTCTCTGGAGTCTCCAGCTAGCACCCTAACCACTGCCTCATTCTTCCCCTCTCTCTTGGCTCATCATCCCTGGTATGTCCCAGCTGCTAGAGAGGGACAGAGAGTCAGACTGGTGTGCATTACATCAGCCCTTGTATCATTGTTACCATCTACAGCTACACCACTGCTGGCTGGTGCTGGTATACAGGTACTCATTTTGTTAGTGTAGACAAGGCCAAAGAGAGAGGATAGTGGAGCACTGGTCTGATCTGGCTGGGCTAATTCCCATCTCCCTACAATCCATCCTCACAAAGAGCTAGCTGGGAGGGGGAGACAAGGAGAGACATGCACACACAGAGCTTTCTGTAAAAGTGACTCTTTCCAACTTAGTTCCTTTCAGGACATTTCTTCCCCCTAAGCAAGTTGTGCTTCCAGCGATTCTTAATGCACTGCATTGTTTCCATTTTCCTGAGAGTTTACAGCACTTTGCATAAAGGCCACTTACCAATGTGCAGGTGCCAACTCCAAGCACTTAGAGGTTTTGTGTCTCTTTAATTTCTTACTGTGATGCAGAGGCATTAACTCTAACCGAAGATTTATGACCCTCAGCTACATCCTCTCAAGTATTAGCAGCACACACACGTAAACAGCACCCTCTCTGCACCCCCGCAAGCGGACAGAGCCCTTTGGAAGCTGTGTCACTGAAGTAGGAAAGCAGATGGGGAACTGAAGAGTCCTGCTGGTTAGAATAGGGGGCCGGGAGCTGGAATTCTTGGGACCCAGTTCTGGTTTCTGCCAGGGAATTGCAAGTAATTAATTCTGTTTCCCAGCTGTGAAATGGGGATAATACTACTCGTTCGCCTCACAGGAGCAATAGGAAACTTAACAAACAAGAATGAGAAAAAAGGGACAGATTTTCAGATACTGGCATCCAGTTTTGTCTGCATAAATCAGAGGCGCAATTTTTTTATATCAGCTGAATGGTCAACTCTGTCTCGCCATGGTAGCCCGCTCTGCTGGTGGCGGAGTAGAGCTGCTGCTGCTGTGTGCATGCCCTGGGGAATTTTAGATGATCTTGGCGTGAATATCTCAGTTCTCGAGGTCTCTAAAGGATGGGGTTCAGCTAAGCGGCTAGCATCCATTCCAGCCCCCATCCCTCCACTCTTTTAATGCTGTGAGGATGCCCATTTGTCCTGCAGTTTCCTTCCCACCACCACCAGTCCTGGCACCTTCAGGCGGGAGCTCCCCCCGCTGCCCCATAGCATTTCAGGGAAAGCTCTCTTATGCTACCTGACCACTGGAGAACTGAGACTGAGGGGGGGGGAGGGAAAAGCGCATCTCCTCCTGCTCCTGGGGCCTCTGGGTTTCTCTCTTGCTTGTGAGTTGAGGTGGTTTGGGGTTCTCCATCCCTTAGGCCCACCCTCTCCCGTGGTCTCCACAACTGACTAATCAATCCCCCTGCTAAGTAATTCTACCTACCTCTCTCCAGCCCCACTGGATGACTGGTGTGATAACTGGTCTGTTGCCAACAGGCAGCATGAGCGGCAGCTAAAGCTTATGCCCTACAGGCAAATCCCCAGATCTCAAGCCCAGTGTGGGATCTGGCCCCAGGACATCAGCTTTTATCCTGAGCTAGCAAATGCCCCTGATTTGTTTTGGAAGACTGACACAGCTAATAGTTTTGTAACAATTCCATGCCCATCCAGAAGCTTCCTGGCTGTTTCTGTGCTGCACATTTTGGCTCTTCAGAGCTTAAAGACACCAGTGACAACAGAACTTGGATCTCCCCACTCCAAAAACACACCAACCACTTCAACTAGAGGTGAGTCTCCAGTTAGCAGTATAGGGCCGATGACATCCACTTAAGCAGCTTTGATTCCATCCTGTAGAGGGCAGTGGTACACAGGCACCATTGCCGGCCCATTTCAATGTTAGCCTATTGCTGAAGCCAGTTTTGTTTTTATTTTAAAATAAAGAATGAAGAGCTTCAGAGGAAACGGAATTCCCTAAAATCACCTTCCTAATTTCTCCTTTGATCAATTTCCCTTCCTCCAAGTTTCTCTCTGGCCTTCAACCATCAAGCCCTGTTCTCTCTGCCATTCTTTGGTTGAGCTTCCTCTGGTACTCTCTGTGGAAACTTAGCAAACCTCTGTTCACAAGCCTCTCCTGGGATTGGGGATCTGCCTTCCTTCTGGTGGTAGAGATGGGCCTGAGCGGCAAATCCGGATGCCCCAAAGGCTGGGGGGTTTTGACTGGACCCAGGGGTTCATTTCAAGCTGTTGTGGAAAGAGGAGCCAGTTAGAAACCTGGGGAATAGATTTGGACAGGGTGACACGATGGTGTTCAGATGTAAAATCTGGATTAAGGCCTCATTTCATACCAACTTTCTCCCTTGTCCTTCCATTGATTCTTTATTCAAAAATACCGTAGGTGTCTTTAGAACACCTCTAATTTCTAGCTCAGCAGCAAACGCGTTTACCTACATGTGCTCCATTATTGTCAACGCCGTTCTTTGGTCGCTAGAGTAAGCAAAATGTAAAATTCTATCTGCTCTTTCCAGGAAACGTCCTTCAAAGATTCCCCAGCGATATCATATCGAATGCTCTAGATGAGAACATTTTTGCAAGGGTTCCCGTGAATTTCCCCCCGCAAAGTCCATGAGCCTTTTTAAAAACCCTTTCAGCATGTTGTTTGATCAGCACTTTTCACATCGATAAAGCTATTAGCGTCACAGAGGTTGTTTAAGGAAGAAAAACAACAACAAACCAAAAAAAGAAGAAAAAAAAAGGGCAGTGAATTAGTAATGTACTCGGGTCTCAACGGAGGAAAAAAGCCCCATTCAGCAGCAAGGCAGGCTGCCTCAGAGTGCATTGTCTCATTGTATGGGAGTAGTGAAGTGAGTTGAGCTTCACAATAATACTGCTGTCAGCTGGGACTTTGTTCGGTGCTGCTTTGCATTCTGTGTTTAGTTTTCTCACTAGAAAAGGCCCTTTGCTTTTCTAACGAGGTTGTTTTTGATGATTAGCTTTCACAGTCCTCTTTTTTTCCCTTTCTACTTTAAATTTCATTAGAAATAGATGAGTAAATACCAAGCAGTGCCCTTTGGGAGCTGCGCGGTTTTGGTCGTCCCCCTCCCTCCCTACCCCAGCTGTGATTCATTGCTTTTTAATTTTCATAATCTGTTTCTCCTTTACAGCCCAGCAGCTGCCATTATCAATGAAATGACTTGACATTATTTGCCTCACTTTTCTATTCATTGATTTGTTGAGGGAAAACTATTTATCTGCAAGTGACATGGGAGGTTGGAACCTTTTGAGAGGAGGCAAACTGGAGGGATGATTTTTACTCTGAAATCAAAGGAGTTGGATATTTACATTAAGATTCCTTGTGCCGTGCTCTCTTCTGAGCCTTGGTTACGATAGCTACAGGAACGTCTTGCAAATGGTAAGCTGCCCTGCCCCTGTTCAAAGTAGTCCTCTGTTTCTGGCCCTATAAAACATGAACAACCCTCATGTCTGGTTTCTTGCCTAAGGTAAATTAGGCCGTTATCCAGTGGTCTGGTTGTTGTAAGCTATTAGTCTAGAGACAGCTGATGTCCAGGGATTTAGTGTACATTTTCTGTTCTCATTTGCATGGAGAACCACAGCACCACAAAGGGAACACCTGGACAGTTTCCTTTAACAGCTTTTGCTTGTCCCATTCCATAAAGACAATTTCCCACTTAAAATCTGTGTGTCCAATAGTTGACTGCACACAGTAAGGGTTTAGGACCTGCCAGGCTGGATCAGACATCTAGTCCAGTATCCTGTCTATTATAGTGGTCAGCACCAGATGATCCTGTGGAAGGTATAATGATCCCACAATAGGGCAGATGGGGGGGAGCAGATTATCCCACATTAGGTCTCATCCTAGTCTCTTGTAGTTAGAGATTGGCCTAAACCCTGAAACGTGAGGTTAATCTCCCTTGCAAAATGTTTGTCGCTATTAATTATGATAGTTCTAGATATTCTTGGTAGGATGTATACGCTGGAACTTTCAGCTGGGTTTCAACACCTCTTAAAGAACTCTTCAGTTCCGACAGCTGAAAATTCCAGCGTGGGCAGGACCCAACTTGGGCATCGTTGTGTATCAATCTTGCAAAATAAAACTGTGTTTTGTGTTTATGTTGTACTAGCTCCTGGGGATCAGGGCCCCCATTGTGCGAGGTCTGTACCTGCACATGGGGAGGCACAGACCTTGCCACAAAGAACTTACCATTTGAATAAGGAAGACGGACAAAGGGAAGGGACATATTATCCCCGTTTTTACAGATGGGGAACTGAGAGACGGAGATCAAGTGACTTGCCCAAGGTTTGCAGGGAGTCAGGCAAAACCAGGAATTGAATCCCGATCTCCTGGATCCCAATTGAGTGCATTAGTCAGAAGATCTTCCTTTCTCCTTTTATAGCAGAGCTCCCCAAACAATGGGGTGTGCCCCCCTATGGGGGCACCAAGGAACATTTGGGGGGTCATGTCTGGAACCTGGGCCAGCCCCCATGGGGGGCAGAGAGGAAGCACCACCCAGCTCTGCTCCTGGCTGCCTAGGCCCCCTTACCCCTGTCCGCACCATCCCCACCCCTCGCAGCCACGGCCCCGCTTCCAGCCCTGGCTCCGGGGAGGGGCGGACAGGGATAAGATGGGACACAAGGTAAAAAGTTTGGGGGATCGCTGTTTTATAGGCACTAAAGTTTAGATAAAATAGGTTTTACCATATTCACACTCATAGTTTTGCTTTTTTAAAATTAGAATCACAAACGTCAAGTGGGCAAATGCCTAATCTGTTTCACTGCCAATGATTCTGTAGGCTGTCTGTGTTACTCAGAAAAATTCTACATCTTTAGTTTAATAAGTAACGTTAGCCCAGGATGATAGACAAGCTTCACCCAAGGAATATACTGTTGTTGTTTCAGTGATTCAGGATTTCTTTTTCTCACAGAGCAACAGGTTCTTATCTTTCTCTTTCTTTTGTTCTGAACAATACACTGTCCTGCTTCCTTTCTTTTCTCTTCTGCTTTCCCACATTCTGTTCACACCTTCATGAATATTCAGCGGCAGACTGGCCATATGAGGCTATTGAGAGCTCTTGTTAACACTCCTTCTAATGACATGCACCTTCAATAGGAAACAAAAACACAGATAAGAGCCTGTTAGTAGGGATCCTTGTTCTCCACCTAACAAGGTTTCCATTGACTTGGACACTTGTGGTGACACATTGCTTGCTCTGAGTGGTGCCTCTTTTGATTGGTGACTGGCTTTTACTGAGGATTTTTTTTATAGTGCAGTTTTAAGCTAATAAAGGAGAAGGTCAGGTCTCCACTAACAATGAGTTATGGAGCTACAATGAGCCTTGAAAGCAGTGTGCAGTCCTGAAATACACAGGAGAGCACCGACCCAGTTTGACAGAATACGTACTGTACAATCGTGCTCTGGAACACTTGTGAAAGCTGTGCTGAAGGCTGCTTGCTATAGGCTTGGTGCAGGAACAGCGAGGGAGCTCAGTGAGAAGGAAAAAGAGCAGCAGCTAGGACAAGAGGTGAATGGAGCATGCGGGCAATGGAAGGACCTGCTATGAACGTTGCTGACACTGAGACCGCCAGCCTCTTTTCCCAGGGCCCACCAACCAGCCAGATAATTGTACTAAGTTCTAGTTGCTATGGATCTGTGCTGTGCTTGGTTACCGCAGAGCTGTGCTGGATGTGAACTAGCAACCCCCAGGCCTGCCCATCGTGTCTGATCTGACACTTAGGGTGAGATTATTGTGCTGGGCTTTGAAGGGCATGTCCACACTGTAAAGGAAAAAAACAACCTCACCCTGCAGCAGCAAGTCTCAGAGCCTCCGTCTACTACAGCCTCAGGCTTGTGGGCTCATACTATGGGGCTAAAAATAGCAGTGTAGATATTCCCACTTGGGCTGGAGCTGGGGCTGGGCTGAGACCTTCCCCACTTGCTGGGGTTTGGAGACGAGTGGAAATGTCTGCATGGCTATTTTGACCCCCATTGTGTCGGTCCTGCAAGCCCGAATCAGTTGACCTTGGCTCTGAGACGTGCTGCTGTCAGTTTTTGCACATCCAGTGACCAATAGATTTTGGAAAGGCCTAATCACCTATTCAGAAGCCTGCTCCCCAGTGGGACCTAAACCTTGTTTTCTCAGGACTCACAAGGCCCCTCTTTGAGCCGTTAACTACTTGCTTCGTGTCCCACCTTTCCATGAAGGTCACATCTCAGTGAGAAGGTTGGCAAACTCAGAGCGATGATGGCAGATCCTCCATACGCTATATTCCATAAGGATAAGGTTTATTTATGTCTACACCCAAAGTCACCCTTAAGGTCATTTCAGAATTTCACCTTAACAAATCCATTCACATACCTCTGTTCTTCCCAAAACCGCACACTTCCGCAGAGGAATGAAGACGCCACTCCCTTTACCTTTGGCAAGCCTTGGCTATTCTACAGAGAACAGACCCAATCAGGAAATCCCCGAGACTGTTCATTGCTATAGCAGAAAGAGTCGGAGGGCATGCCATCTCCACCCAGAGAATCTCCAAATGCATCTGTCTTCATTCTACTCCATCAGCTCTTGAACCTCTCCTCCCCACCTTGCTAGGGGTAAGAGCTCATTCCACCAGAGCACGAGCAACAGTGATGGCGTCTCTTCAGGTGTAAAGCGCCCAGGTGGGGCTCCGTTCACACATTTGCAAGGCATCATGCCCTGGTGCAGGACTCTTCTGCTAATGCCTCCTTTGGGACAACGATTATCTGCTCAGCCCTACCGTCTACATCCTTGCACCCTTTCCTAATTAGGGAATGCTTGTCAGTCACCCACAGTGCAATACGATATGGATCATCACTCGAAGAAGAAGAGGAGGAGGTTCCTTACCTGTAACTGGACATTTTTTGAGTTGTGTGGTCCTTCTCTGTATTCCACTATCTGCCCATTCTCTGGCTCTGGGCACATGGTGCACACGTGTAACCCACAGTGGAATACAGATAGGGACCACGCATCTCGAAGAACCTCCAATGACACGTAAGTAACCTCCTCTTCTAAAACACAGAAGAGCCACCGATCTCACAGCCTTCCAGCCAAAGACAGATTCTCGGAGCTGGATTTTCCCCTCACAGATACCAGTGTGACACCACTGATGTCCATGATGTAACTCCGGATTTACAGCGGTGTAAGTGAGCGGAAATCAGGCCCGTCTATTTCTAACATAGTGTGATGCAGCAATCTCTGCAATGATGACTTTATTTTAAAAAAAAATTATAAATCATTCTGACACACACTGCCCCTTAGTTGTTGTCCTATCTTACTTCAATTTCTACCAATATTTTCTCCTGTTATCTAGGAAAGCTTCATGCTCATCCATTCAGGTCCACAAGACTCCTGCTTATTTTTAGGCTACACCTCATTATCCCTGTCCTGCTATTATTATTGCAGGGTTGTTTGTCATCTTGTCAAGGCGCCTTAGTTTCTATGGATACTGCTGAATTACATTCAGGCTTCACTGAGTGACCACATGGGCAATGAAGACAGCTCAGTATCTGAACTCTTCCAGAGGATCTTCTGAAGTTCTGTAGGTAAGTTCACCCTAACCAAGGCTGACTGTAGTCCATTACATGGCTTTGTCTTTTTGTTATAATTATTCTGTTACCAGCAAAACATTTTCCTCTTACCAGACTTGAAACACTGTCTCAACAGTGGAGGAAATACCCATAACATTCAAATGCCCCTGCCCCAACATTTTCAAAAGTGTCTAGTGATTTTGGGGAGCCTAATATATTTTTCTTGGTGCCCAGTTTCAGACAACCAAAAAGCACCTGATTTTGACAGAGTGGTGAGCTCCTGCCTTCTCAAAATTAGGCTCCTTAAAAGTGTCCCAAGAGACACACCCCAAACCAACTCATTACTTTTGACAATCTTGGCTCATGATGTTAGCAAACTAAAATGCATGTGTCCTGTTTTCCTAGAAATGACTCCTACAAATCAGGCAAATGAGACACATCTGATTAAATGGGTCTGTTTCTTTTACTTTTAGATTGTGTTGCAAATCAACCTGAGCAGAAAAGGGCTTTCCCAGCCTGTGAAAACATTTGAGTTGTTTAGATGAAACTGAGATCTTTTGAAATTTTTGAGATCGAGAGATGCCTCCACCCCGGAGTAGCCTGGGCTTTCCCCTGGGATGAGGAAGAGGCAGGTTCCATTCCCTACCTGCTGGCGTTAGTCATGTCCCAGATAACTGCCAGGCTGTTGGCCATTTTGGGGTGGGCTGCTCATTCGAATTCTATTTTGGACCTCAGAAAGTTTCATCAAAAAGTTTCAGTTTCAACTAATGGATATTTTCTGATTGGGGGGGAGGGGGGAAACATTGGAAAAAACTCCCAACCAGCTCCAGTAGCAAAGCTCCTTTGCTCTAGCAACCTAGGCACAACCGCTGCTGGATTGCTTCTGCATGCTTTGTCCACCGCCCCAAATGTTTTACTGTCCCCTGGATGTCTCCCTCTACCCATTTTAGAACTAATGCGTTATCACAGCTGGTCTTACCCTCCCTTCCAGCCTTTTTTGTGTGGCTGAAGCATTATCTAGCAAGAATGGTAGAAATCATCCTGTGAGAACAAGCTTTTCTTCTAAGCCATCTGCTAGTTCTTCTCCACTCCACACCACCTGCTCTCCTTCCCCTACCCCAGTTGGTTGAAAATATCAGAAGGCAGCTTTTCTCAAAGTATTTGAGAGACTCTTCTCAGAGTGATGGACAGAGGGTGACCTAGTGGTTGACCCACAGGACTGAGAATTTGGACATCCGAGTTCTAGGCCTCTCTCTGCTACTGCCTCACTGAGTGACTCTGGGCAAGTCACTTAACTGTGTTGTGTCTCTGTTTCCCCACCTGTAAAATGGGGATATTTAATGACCTCTCAGAGCTGTTTGGAGGTGTAAAGCCCGCAAAGCGGGTTGGGAACCTCAGAACTATTTACATTGGTTCCTGGAGGGAATACAGAACACTGGAGAGAGAAGAAAAGGAGCTTGGTTTGTGTTTTGGCTCATTTTTGTATGATCTAAACCAGATCACCTATCCCTAGGTGGACCCATGCTGCCGGCAATGCTAGAATAGCCATTGAGGGCCTCCCAGGGATACAAGGAATAAACTTGTAAGTTATTAACTAATACAGGAAAGTGATTTGCTATAGGCCTCAGAAGCTGGAGCAGATAAATGGGATGATAAATGTTGGCATTAGTGGACATAACTGACTCCTCTCTCCATGTGATTGAATAGTTTGAGTCTAATGTATTTTAAACTAGAGAGACAACCTGCAAATCATGGAGACGATGCTTTTCCCCTGCTGTGAGGATTCCAGCCACGGAGAGTCTCAGAGACCAGTCTCTCTGGAACCCATCCTTGTTACTCCAGAGCCAGCTGGGGTAATCAATAGACAGACTGCAGGCAAAATCCAGACCACCAGCTGCTTTTGAATGGACCCTGACATCTTTTAATTACTTCTTATTATTATATTATATTTTATTTTATTTATTATCATCATTATTATGATTGTTTTATTATTTTCTCTGGAGTCTGGACCTTGGCTATACCTTGACCAAGAAATCTGGATCTTGACAAAAAACAATTGACTACCCCTGGGAACGGGAGCCCAATAACTGGGGAGTAAGAGTCGAAGCTGCCCTGGCAGAGCTGTGTGTGTGGGAGGCACTTGCACTGTTTTGTTAGACTTGCACTTTTCTGAGCATTGAATTCCATCACATTTAAAAAAAAAAGGTGGGGAGACATCCTTGTGGGCTTAATTGCCAAAAATACTAAGCTCTGTATTTATGAAGGCCTTGTGCTTTCTGGGTGCTCCCGCCTCTTCCAGAGGATGTTGGAATGCAGGCCCAGGTTCTGCAAACACCTTTGCACGCACCTCATAGTCCCGTTAATTTCATTAGGAGCACTCGCATGGGCAAAGATCAGAGCCTTGGGATGGAAAGAGCTGTGGGTTCAGCCATTCCTTCCCCTGGTTTCAGTCTGGAGCTCCAGCTCACCTTCTGGTAGAGACGGACCTCAACCAAACTTTGGATCTGGTCATGCCTAAACTTTGGGGTAGTTCAGATCTGAACTTTGCAGGTTAGGTCATAAGAACATAAGAATGGCCACACTGGGTCAGACCAAAGGTCCACCCAGCCCAGTATCCTGTCTTCCAACAGTGGCCAATGCCAAGTGCCCCAGAGGGAGTGAACCTAATGGGTAATGATCAAGTGATCTCTCGCCTGCCGTCCATCTCCACCCTCTGACAAACAGAGGCTAGAGACACCCTTCCTTACCCATCCTGGCTAATAGCCATTAATGGACTTAACCTCCATTAATTTATCTAGTTCTCTTTTAAACCCTGTTATAGTCCTAGCCTTCACAACCTCCTCAGGTAAGGAGTTCCACGAGTTGACTGCGCTGTGTAAAGAAGAACTTCCTTTTATTTGTTTTAAACCTGCTGCCCATTAATTTCATTTGGTGACCCTAGTTCTTGTATTATGGGAATAAGTAAATAACTTTTCCTTATCCACTTTCTCCACACCACTCATGATTTTATATACCTCTATCATATCCCCCCTTAGTCTCCTCTTTTCCAAGCTGAAAAGTCCTAGCCTCTTTAATCTCTCCTCATATGGGACCCATTCCAAACCCGTCTTTAATTTGGCAGATACACCCAGGAATGCATCATTATCAACCCACTTTTGGAGTTCAGCAATCCTTGTGTTTGTTCCATGTTGAGCCCAAAATCTAGCTGGTAGAACAACAAAGTAAAGTGAAATCAGTAGACGCATGTTTTGAAAATCTCTGGTTTATTTTTCTCTGCATCTTCCCTGATACCTCACACTATAAAAATAATAAAAGTTCTGTTTTGCTCTATATTCCTGTACTGGATGTAGTAGGTGACTCAGTTATTTCCAGTGTGGTTTGAAACAAAACAAAACTACACTTATTTTTATAAGAAACGATTAATGTTTAGGCTTTGAATCCTTTTATTGGCCAGACCTGATTCTTTTGATAGGTGTTGTTTGTAAGTACGCCGTGTATCACCATTAACCTTTCGCGAAGGACAGATTTAAACATTTCCGTAGTACTGGGAATTCAGCCATTTTGCTTCTCTTAATAAAATGTCCCTTGATGTGATCTGGCTTTCATTTGAAAAGAATTTCACCGTGGTAACTAGTCACAGACTTAGCAGACAACTTTTTACAAGAGATCGGCTTTAATGACATTAACCACATCCAGACATGTTGCCCAAAACCGCAGACTGTGGTAAAACTTACACTGATGTTTCCTGGGCTCAATTATTCTCAATTAAATTTTAGTCATGCTTCAAACCTCAATAAGCTCATGCATTTTTAAATAAAACACCTACCTCTGCTATAATGTTACAAATTGTGACCGTCTAGGACTTCCCACCATTCTGCACATGAGGATCATTAGAAACTTGGTGGTGGTACCAGGGATAGAAGATGGATCCCCCTTCTACCACAGCACACTTTAGCTAATGCCAAATAGCCTCTGCTTGTTATCAGCATAGGCTCTATGACACACAATGGGGTGGTTCTGAGACCATTCAGCAGAGGGCCTAGTTGAGAGAGGCACATTAGCCAGTATTTTGGGTGCTTAAAGGGCTGATTAAAGCAGGCTTGCTGACTTGGGGGGTTAGCGAGAGTAATACAGACACTGGTGCTCTGAAAATGACTCTGCCCCCCTTACTTATGCTAGTAACCAATAGAAGTCAGTGGAACTACTCCTGTGAGTAAGGGTTACGGGATTGCCCTAAATGTTGTAAGTGTAAATTACTCCAGCTAATTTAGATGAGACAATCTTGCAGAATGTATTCTGGCTCTGACCTGCCCCTCATCCAATTGGTTTCCATTTCCTCTGAGCAGCTGTCTCCATACTTATTTTTTACAATGTTCATTTGCTTTTAAATTATTCCTCCATTTATTTCTTCCTCCCTGTTGCTTAGCACTGCCCCTGCTTTGCTGATGGTCATTTTTAGTCTGAGAGTAGGTGCTTCTATGACTCCAGCACCAACATTAATTAATTTATCCACGCAACACCTTTCTGAGGTAAAGTGTTATTCCCATGTGGCGGGTGGGGCACTGAGACACAGAGAGATTAAGTGACTCACCCATGGTTACCTAGGAATGTCTGTGGCAAAGCCAGGAACTGTACTCATGTTTCCTGAGCCCTACGCTAGTGCCTTAACCACTATCTTCTCTCTGTGCTGCTCTTTGAGCTGCAGCATCGGCTCCTAGATGTTCTATGGATTGCTGGATGATGATGCCGGGGAATCTGAGGTGGCTCAACCTTACTCGAATCAAACCTTGAAGTTTGTACTGGAAAGACCAAAGCTGCGGCATTGTGACTCAGAGTGGAGATTAGCTGTCAAACTGCAGAGGCTGTTTCAGTGAAGAATTCTTATTGACAGTGAACGTTGGGTAGCCAGAGAGGTGGAGTAAAGAAATGGCAGATTTGCTAAATGCTTGTTGTGCAGATAACCATGGGACTGACTGTGCAATAACTGAATGGTCCTGGGATGAATGAATCACTTGGTCTAGGGAACATGTAGACTTACATTTCAGGGAGGAGGGCAGGTACCTAAGAGCGGTGGAGTCCCTCTCAAGTTGTCTGTATGCTCATTCATTCTTCTGCCTGGTCCTCCCTCTAGCCACCCTCTCCAAAGCTCTCTTTGCTTTCCGAGAGCAACCTGGATTGATCCTGGATGTAAATGGTGAGTGGAAAACATTAGAAGTCACCTGATCAGCTTCAAAGGGGACTTGGATGTTTTAGGTGAGTGGGCCAGTAAATGGAAAATGCAGCAGACAAATGCAAAATAATACCTGGACCAAACCAGATTATATATTCTGCGGTGCACTTATGCAATGTAATAATCACAAAGGGCGCTGGGGGTTGTGATGCTTTGGGGGGGTGATGCGCTGGGGGTTGTGATGCGCTGAGGGGGATGATGCTTACCCAGACCAGTAAGGGTGTGTGTGCTGGAGCCCTGGGTGCTTTTGTGCTCTGCAGCTTTGGCTCCGAGCCCTGCCACCAGCATCCTGCTCCTGGCACAATGGCCTCACCCTGGCCTCCACCAGCCTGGTTCCTCCTTACAGTGCGACACCAACAGCCCTTTCAGTCCTGAGTCCCCCCCCAAACCATCTCTGCTGGACCCTCACAGCAATTACCGTGTCCTGCTGCCTCCAAAGTCCAGAGCACACACAAGCCTGCTAGATAACCTAGAGACACACACTTCAGTTTTAAAAAAAAAATGAGGAGTCCTTGCCGTTCCCTGTGTTACACAATAATATTAGTGGCCAGCGTGTTGCTAGTTTGATATGGCACCTTACATAACACCTTTTAGTTATAGATTATGCCAGGGGTGGCCAAACTTACTGCCCCTCCAAGCCACATACAATAATCTTCAGAAGTTCGAGAGCCGGACGCGCCTGCGGAGGCTTGGGCTTCAGCCCCACAGGGAGGGGCGTCTCGGGCCTTCACCTCTGCACGAGGCGCCCCATGGGGCTGAAGCCCCAAACTCCCGTCGCTCCTCCAGCCTGGCAGGTGGAGAATGGGGAGAGGGTCATGGGGGGCTCCGTGAGCCGCACTTTAATGTAAAAGAGCCCCGGTTTGGCCACCCCTGGGTTATGACAACAGCAAGTTGGGGCAATGAGTGTGTCAGGTCTGATGAGAGTTATGGTATGTTGGCATTGAGGGGCTGGCTGGGTCACAAGGGTTTTGCAGAGAAAGTCTGGAAGCTCTCCGCCTAGCGTGCAATAACATACAAGCCAGACATTGGCATATCAGCAGGGACAGCGCACAGTTTCCAAGGGGTATTTTCTTGTGTATCCTATCAGTTTGGCTTTGGAGCGGGGGACACCTTGAACTCCTAATGAAGAAACTTATCTCCTAGTATTTCTCTCTTCTGCAGCACTTTCAGTCTGGCACTAGATGCTGGTGCATTAGAAATGTCCAAGTCAGATAATTGTTCAGTGCATGTTACAAAATTACTGAATTAACACGTTTAAGTGTGTGTGTGGCATTAAACTGGCTTTGCTGGCTGATTAGTTAATTTTCTGGACTGGCTCTATATAACTGTCTCTCTGATTCTGGGATAGCATTGTTGTTATACCATTATTCTGCAGATCCCAGCGTTCTCTCCCCATGATGTTGTGCAGATTTCTTTCTCTTTCTTTACTGGAAGAACAAAACAGGACAGCCAGGAAGATTACAAGATTTAAGAATATATTTTATAAGCAAAGAGTAAAGAGGTTGAGCATGTGTCTGTTTAAAAAAAATGTTAAATAAGCTGTTCGCTCTACAGAAGGTTTTAAAAAGCTGGGGAAACAATCTTACGGCTCAGGAAATTTAGCATGAACTGTGAATTTAGGCAAAATATCTAACCCTCAGACACTTTTGAAAACTTCCCCCTTCAGAAAAAGTTTCTGGGGTTGGAGAGAAAAAGCAGAAAATACAGAAAATAAAGTAGGAAAGTCTGTAATTTTGATTGAGATAGCTAAGAACATAAGGACGGCTGTACTGGGTCACACCAGTGATCTATCTAGCCCAGTATCCTGTCTTCCATATCCACAAAGCCTTTAATTTTCCTCCTATTCTTTTCCATAATCTCACAAAGCCATTTGCTGGCTAATAAGTGGTACAGGATGCCTGATATTAAATACACGGACCAGTGTACATTCTGACTGGAGAAACCTGGACAGACTGTACTCCTGTGGGTCCTTGCAATTCTAGAAACCATAGAAGGTGTGTGAAGCAACCCTTCTGCGACCCCTTGGCTTGTGGAGTGATTTGCTAGCTAGATATTTTCCCGCCTTCTGCAATTAAAATATACATTTTAAATGGTGAAAACTGAGAGAAAAAAAGACCCTTTGCCAGCAGGGCTGTAAAACCTCCCTCAAATTGGCCAGGTCACAAGAGACCCAAAGCTAATAAATTGATCTTACATTCATATAATAAACCAATTTATTAGGTTTTTATTTTAAGAGATGGTGGTATTAATTAGACTGATGTGGGCTATAAATCACTTGGTTTGGATAAGCCCTCAGATACTTGTAATTTAAATTAATACAACTGCAGCTTAATTAATCTGATTAAATCCCAGGCCCAGTCATGTACAGCTAGCACCATGCAGGAGGTAAGTGTCAGAGGGAAAGAGTACATTAATGAAATGCAGATTTCTCATTGGGTGTTGGATCTGCTCAGCTGGTGGGGGAGGGCAGGTGGGAGTTGAAAATGGCCCGCAAAGGAGGTGCCCCAATAAAAATGAAATGGTACGAAACCATAACTAAAGCCTTGTGTATAATGGCTCTTGCCCTGGTTACGGCCACCAGCTCAGACAGGCAATGCTGCCATTTGTACTGGGCCAGAAAACAAAGTAAGCCATGCCAGTGCAAATGGTGGCTCATAGCAATTTACCCTGTCTACACTATGGATTTGCTCTGGGACAGCTACCCTGGTGGCCGGGCACTGGTGGCTAAGATCTGGCCAAGGCCTTGTGTAGCTGCGTTAGGAGGCAGTGAGCGAGGCAGATCCTGAACTTAGCAATGTTATAGCAACATTTCCATAGGGATTTGATGTTCTTACACCATTTTCCCCAATGAATGAATGGCTTTTGTCAGAATCACTCACTGCCTGATGTCCCCCAGTGTTTAGATTTTTCTCCCCTTGGTAGGATAACTTACTGCTGTGTAGGTGAGGTGGAGTGACATCCCTTTCCGGGAGCTAATGCTTACGCTTCTTGTCGTGTTATGACTCCTGAATACTCCCTCACTCCTCAGCTCACGCTGGCACCACTACAAAGTACGTGGTGGTTCTTACTGGTTCTTTTAGACATAGGAAATGACCAGAACAGGGCTTTATGCCAGTACTGCTGGGGCAGTTTGACGCACTAGGCCAGCGGTAGGCAACCTATGGCACGCGAGCTGATTTTCAGTGGCACTCTCACTGCCTGGGTCCTGGCCACTGGTCCGGGGGGCTCTGCATTTTAATTTAATTTTAAATGAAGCTTCATAAACATTTTAAAAACCTTATTTACTTTACATACAACAATAGTTTAGTTATATATTATAGACTTATAGAAAGAGACCTTCTAAAAACGTTGAAATGTATGACTGGCACGTGAAACCTTAAATTAGAATGAATAAATGAAGACTCGGCACAGCACATCAGAAAAGTTGCTGACCCCAGCACTAGGCTGTAGGCTAGGGAGGTCTTGAGATTTGGGATGAACAACACCACTGATTAAAACACGTCCCAGGCAGAATATGTATTTGCCCGAGGTGTTTGCTGATATTGTTCTTTCTTCCCATTTGTTTCGTTTCATTTCATTTGTGTATGTGTGTATTGTGCATGAGGATTTCCATGCTTTCTTGTTGATATTTCCTTTATGAGCCATGCAAATTAGAGGCTGGACTAGTGTCTATAGAACAATTTACTTTTGATTAGAGGCTCCGGGTGGACAGCAGTGCTGTCTCTGTGTCCGCAGAACATAGACAGCTGTAGTTCCAGCTTCTCCACACACTCCCACTAATCTGTTGTCCAAATCCTGAGCTCTATGACTAGGAATGGAATTCATTTTCTGTTGACCGTTCCAACCTTGGTGCTTCCTCTGAGTCTGCAAGCAAGAGTTCTGAGTTCTAGGTTTGATGTGGGCTCCTGTACACTAGTAACTAGGTGACGTCCCCTACAAAGAGGCCACCAAATAATCATGACTTTTGGTCACGAATGACTTAGTCCACAATCCAAGCGCTTCTGCATATATAACTAGGTTCCCTGAGCCAACTAATTCCTCTGTGGTACGTGTGCTATGAAACAGACTTTCTTTACAGGTGAGAGGTTATTGTACTGATTAGCTCTCTACACAATACCCAGTCGAAGAGGGCAGGGGAATCTTATTAATCCAAAGAGAAACCGGCTTTGTGGTTCAGTATTTTGGGCTATCCATAATTGTCTCCAAGAAAACCTCATGAGGCATTGTTAGAAGAGACCCCTTTAAGCTCAATAGATAGAAAGTAAATTCCCCATAGACTTCACTTTTAGCATGAAACAGTCTCCCAGTATTACAGCTGTAGATATTTGCCTTACAAACATTTTGGATATTCTTATTCCCACCTCGGTCTGGAAATGAAGAAGAAGAACTGTGTTGAAAACCCTAAGCAAATCTAACATAGGAGGAATAATGGACTAGTCAGAGGCAATGGTCTTTTAATGATCTCTGGCCAGCAGAGGAAGCCGATGTAAAACAATAGCTTTATTTGTGGACATTTTAATTGGACAGTTCAAAGGGAAGCTGTTGAGACGTTTCTGATTTCTCAGATCTAGTGGAACTTTTAGATCTGTTTCAAAAGCGTTTCTTAATGCTGCGCTGGAGTCCTGCCTGCTGGTCATAGTTATGACCTCTAGTGTGAACTAGTGTTTATATGAAATCAAATTGGCTCGCAAAAGAGAGATGAAAAAGGAAAATGGTAGGGTAATCATAGATTTGTGTGCTTCTAAACTAAAGGGATAAACAGGTCTCTGGATGAAGAGATTTACATGAAAATAATCCTGGAGATGTTTTAGTTTTTTGCTACGTTTCGCTAGCGGTCTTCATCAAATGATATTATTTCTCTTATTAATACTCGATGTTGCCTTCATCTTTGCTGAGTCTGCTGGCCCATGATGCTCATTGGAACTTAAACCATAAACCAACACTGAACAATGATGCATTATTTGTAGCAGACCTAATGTTGTAGGCCTGACAATAGGGCAAAGCTTTTCTTGCTTGTGGTCAGTAATCCATAAATAAATACATAATCTATTTAGGTTTGTAGAGCAATCAGATAGGTGGGATTACCCTTCATCATACAAGGAGGGCACAGAAGATGTGGTGAAAGGCTTTCAGTGCAAAATTGTCATTTTAAGGTGACAATTAGGAAATAGGGTGACCAGACAGCAAGTGTGGAAAAATCAGGACAGGGGTGGGGTGGGGGAGTAATAGGAGCCTATATAAGAAAAAGACCAAAAAATCAGGACTGTCCCTATAAAACTGGGACACCTGGTCACCCTACTGTGAAAAGCTGTGTACTTAGAAGGGGACTAAAACCTATAGAACCCTAGTGTCCTTCCTAGCGCCAATCTGTGGAACTGTATCAAAGAGACAGGGCTATAAGAAAGACTGGGATGAAGTCTCTGCTGTTTTCATGGCAGGAATAGACCCAAACTGGCTAGAATTCTTTGTGAAATATGCAGCAAGTGAGGAAATTTTGTATCTAAACTAAATGCATCTCAGGAGAGGCAGGCACAAAATTCAGATCACTCTCCAAATCTAAATTCTTGCAGAGTTTTGGGAGCTGGGATTGTAGCTAGGTCCAGTATATATAGAGATCAGATCCAAACTTTTCCAAAGTTCAGGAATGTTTTCATTCAGGCCCAAACTTTGCTTCTGAGGTATCATCATAGAATATCAGGGTTGGAAGGGACCTCAGGAAGTCATCTAGTCCAACCCCCTGCTCAAAGCAGGACCAATTCCCAACTAAATCATCCCAGTATATATACCAAACTAAGGTCTGACTATAACAGCGTATATATAGGCACCCCGTCTATTAGCAGGATCAAACCCAAGACCATAAGCACTGAAAGCACAAAGTTCTGCCCTTTGAGCTACAGGAGTTAGTTACTCCAGTGATAGCTAGTTGTTATATTTTCTGAGGCCAGCCACTAGAGGGCGACATGATCACATACTCTAAACCTCTTTAGTGGTTTAACCATATTTTCCCAAGCATGTCATTTTACCATCAGCTTTGTACACCTAATGAAACACTGGAACAGTTCTTAATTTTTGGCACATGAACACATTTCCTAGCACAAAGGAGCATGATTGTTATTTCTGAAGGCAGCCCCCATGGTGCAGAACTCCTTGATGTCATGTGTTGTTTACACTGAAGACCAGTCCTGGTTAGTAAGTTTCTTAGCAAGGTATGAAATTTGAACAACTTAACAGATCGAGACATCAGTGGGACCAAGGGGAAGCACACAGATTTTTTTTAACATTGAGCAAATATTATTTTTCATAATCATGCCTGTTTACAAGATTCTATCCAACTGCCGCATAATATACTGATGTGTCCAGTAAAAAGGTATTTTGTTATATTGGCAGTGAACCTGTTGTTTAGAAAAAGGCAGTGAACTAATATGACAGTACAGGAGACTGATTGAAATGAAACAGATAAGGTTGATCTAAAAGCTACCCGGTACATGCTGTTCCTATAAATCTTGCATCATTTTTGTGAATTTAATTTTCCCTAATCCAGCCAGCCCACTCCAGTAGTCTTGTCAGATCTTAAATAATGAATCAGTTGGGGTGTCTCTTTGTATTGAAAATAAGGCAAGTTAGCAGTAGGGTGACCAGATGTCCTGATTTTATAGGGACAGTCCCGATTTTGGTTTTTTTTTCATATATAAGCATCTATTACCCCCCACCCCGTCCTGATTTTTTACACTTGCTGACTGGTCACCCTAGTTAGGAGCTGCAGAACCAAATCCTAACTCATGTCGTTAGCCCCACTGAGTAACTCATGAGAGTAAAGTATCAGAGAGGTAGCCATGTTAGTCTGGTTCTGTAAAAGCAGCAAAGAGTCCTGTGGCACCTTCTAGACTAACAGACGTTTTGCAGCATAAGCTTTTGTGGGTGAATACCCACTTCGTTGGATGGTGGGTATTCACCCACGAAAGCTCATGCTGCAAAACGTCTGTTAGTCTAGAAGGTGCCACAGGATTCTTTGCTGCTTCATGAGAGTAAGGATTCATTGCATTTAGAAAATACCAGGTAGCAGAACAAATGCTGCAGCTATAAGTCAAATCAAAGGACATGTATTTTATGTGCATAGAGTTTTAAATCCTATTTGTTTTGGTGTAACTTTAGAAATAAATCCCCTTATCTTTAGAATGGAATGTGAATGGTTTCACCTTTTTAATATAAAAATAGCTCAGTGTGACGTTGGTATTTAAAATCCTCTTTGGCCATACTTTGCCCTGTGTCAAGGTCTGACACTTACTCATGCCAAAAGCCATGGCCTCAGTTCAGTGCTACGGCTGGATCTGCTGCAGGGGTATAAGATTCGGGGCTCTAGTTTGCAGAAAGAAAGGTACCATGCAGCGAGCATATTGTAAAGACAGGACTTCTATATTTGCAGTATTTTCCTCCTCCGCCCTCCCAGTCCCTCTAAAAATGCGGCTGCAATTGTCCAGCCATAAAGTCCACTGCTAGGTGGCATTTCATACTGTTATGTCACTCCCATTTATCCTCTCTTCACGACTTACAGCTGCAGAAGGGGACAGCCCGTAGCAGGAGGCTGAGGACCAGGAGAGCAGGGAAAGCCTTCTCTGTATATAATAATAATAATGCAACACCCATTCAAGGAAGAATGATGAGGTATTATGCGTAATAAATATTTATGAGGGCAAGCATAATGAAATGAATGTGCATTATACGGAGACTCCCTTAGGGTCTGGCTATCAAATGGCTTTTTCCCCCCTCTCTTTTTCTTTTTCTGTTATACAGAATTGTCCTGATGTCCCTGGGTTGTTGAGCAAATTGCTTACTGTGTTGCTCACTTACACAATGCATGTTATTAAATGTAAGCAGCTGCTCCCCGTTTGGCATTGTTCACACATACAGAACAGGAGGGCACGGACACTTTTCATTCTGTGAGTGTTTCCTGTAGCCCACGAGTCACCACCAGCTTGGAATAACTTTGGCAAGGATGATTTCCCTTGTCCCCCACTCTCCATGGGGTAACGTTCCCAGGTGGACTCATTCTCCCAGAAGACTGAGCATCGGGGATCTGTCTTGGGTTGAAGAAATGTAGCAAATCTGGTGAGAAGTTGTCATGCTTGGGAAAGAACAGCTTTGTAGGCAAGGTGCTAGACTCATGCCATGCCTACACACGCACTGCGTCAAACACAGTAGGTTGACCATGGCTCAGTACCATTCGGGGAGGCAGTTTTACTGTGTTGCCTTAACGGGGCACTGACGTCAGCTGGAGACAAATGTGAGCGTAGACACATGCACAAATAGGTCAATGTGCAGTGACTTAGAGACCTAATTCTGTAGTGCAGACCCGGCCGACGACTCCAGAGCCCTGCGTTCACGTCTTGTCTTGGCCACCTGTCTTCTTGGTGACCTTGGGGAGTCATTAAGGACTTGCGTACACAGGGATATTTGGAAAGCTAAGGGATGGTCTACACGACCACTTAAGTTGATGTAAGTTACATCACTCAGGGGTGTGAAACAACCACCCACCTGAGCAACGTAAGTTATATTGACTTAAAGTGGTGTCTACACCGTGATATGCCAGCGGGAGACATGCTCCTGCCAACACAGCTCCTGCATCTTGTGGAGGTGGAGTAATTACGCCGGCAGGAGAGCGCTCTCCCGTCAGCATGGCTACATTACCGCGGCACAGGTGCATTGGTGTAACGCGGTAGTGTAGACTAGCCCTGAGACAAAGTAACAAAAGGTGTGGCATTAAACCACATTAAACTCCTATGCGGATGCCCTCATTCAGAAGTAAAGTGTCTTAATCCTCCTTCAAAAGGGCTCAAGATAAAGCAAATGAAAGCCACTTTGTTTCTGGATGAGAGCGTTCACACAGGGGTTTGATGTGCTTTAACTATACTTCTTCAGTTAATTCACCTTAACTTTACTGGGGGGTCTACACTTAAAACACTGCAGTGGCGCCATTCTAGCGTTTCAGTGAAGATGCTACCTATGCCAACAGGAGAGGTTCTGTCATTGGCGTAGGTACTGCACCTCCCCAAGAGGCGATAGCTTGACAGGAGAATTCTCCCATCCATAGGCTCTGACTCAGTGAGTGCTCTGGGGCTGGAGCACCCACATTAAAAAAAAACAGTGGGTGCCTCCATCAGTGCCTCTTCCAGCCCCTTAACCCCCAGCGCCTCCTGCCCACCGGCGGCCCCACCAATCAGCTCCTCCCACTCCCTCCCAGTGCTTTCCGCCCACCGTGATCAGCTGTTCCACCGCATGCAAGAGGTACTGGGGGGGAGGAGGTGGAGTGAGGGCGGGGTGCACTGGGGGTGTGTGGAATGGGTCAGGAAGGGGTGGAGTGGGAATGGAGCCTGGGGCAGAGTGGGGGTCGAGCACCCTCCAGCAACTAAAAAAGACGGTGCCTATGTGCCCGTCGACTTAACACCATCTACATCGGGGTGAGGTCAGTTTACCTGTGTTGCTTGGGGATGTGGGGATTTTTCACACCCCTGAGCGATGAAGTTGTATTGACCTCATTTCCCAGTGTAGATCATTTCCCAGTGTAGTGTCCATCTAGACAAGCCATAAGTTGCTCTGTGCCTCGGTTCCTCATCTGTGAAATGGGGGTAGTCGTTTTGCCTTGTCTGTCTTTTCTCTTCAAATTATTAGCTCTTTGGGACTGTTTCCTGCTGTGCATTTGTTCGGTGCATAGCACAGCTGGTTGCTGATTTCAGTTAGGGCCTCTACTGCCACCGCTAATAACTGTTCATAGGTTGGAAATAGACTAGACCTACTAAGTGCAGATCAGTATTAAAGGCTTAGAAATGTTTTGGGTCTGACCCATCTCGGGGGTGTTTGGATCCAGGGCTTGGGTTCCGACCCCTCTCGAACACAGGCTGTCGCTCTGCATCCATTTCTTGTGTCTTCAGCAACACAAAATTGGAGACGACACTTTAAAAGGGACAGAACCCCAAATGCTGCTTTCTAGCCGCCTCTGCGAGAGCCGTGCTGAGCTTGGTAAATTTACAGAAGCTTTTATGATTCCATCAGGCTTGTGGCAGGATTTCCCTTCTGCTCTTTCCATAGCCAGGATCTTATGCAAACCAGGATGCTTGTATGAGATTTATTGCTCTGATACTTGAATTATTGCAGATTTTTTGGAGTGCTGCAATAATGTCTCCCACGTGGGGAACAAAAGGCTAAACTACAAACACCTGCCACTGCAGTTGTTGCTCTGTTATCATCCAGAGTGTCTCTCTGCTCAAAACACCTGAGGCTCTGCAGATATTGAAAGGTTGAACGAAGCTGCCTGCTGAAGAGAACAGAAAGTTCCTGCTGGAAACATCTGAGATGCTCTGCCGTAAATTAACGTGGCTTCTTGCTTCTAATAAGTGTTGGAGCAGAAATATCAGCACCTGGGAAGGTGGAGCTCCTTGTATTGGCACAGTTGCATTCCTGGAGTTTGCTGTTAGCTGCTTCTTGTGGGGAGGAGAACATCTGATGCTTGAGAAGCGCAGCAGGAATGGTTCTTCCTTCCGGCTTCCTCTGTCTGGAAATACCATAACAATTTGTTTAAAAAGGAGTAAGGCATCCCTGGGCCTATTGAGGTTAACTTCTCACCTGGAGTCAGTAAGGGCTAGCTCCTCTTGGTCGTACTTCAGTGGGTGTTTTGCCTGAAGAAATCCTACAGAGCTGGGTCCAAGTTAATGTGACTCCTTCTGAGATCACCTGGTCCATGCTGACACTAGAGGGGCCTTGGTGTTATGCTTAGCAAATGGCCAGTTGTGGGTGAAGATGCTCCAGGTCAGAAACACCACTGGAATTCTGCTTCCCTACACCCAGGCGGTATTTATTTGTATACCACTAGTGTGTAGGGTCCCCACAATGCGAGGCACTGTACAGAGATAGAGTAGGAGACAGACCCTGCCTCAGATTGTTTACAATTGAATAGACAGGGGAGGCAAATGGAAGGAAAAAGAAATATTATTTTATTAAAGCTGGTTGAAAAATGGAGGGTTTTTTTTTTATGGAAAATTTTATTTTTAGTTGAAACAACAAACACCGAAATATCTTTTTAATGAAAAGTCAAAATGTTCTGCAAAGAACAGACCCTTTCTGTGGAAAACGTAGTTGAATCGACAATGTAGCCTTAATTCTGATTTCCATTTTACAAAATGGGAAATTGAGGCACAGAGCGATGAAATGATTCACCTAGGGTCACACAGGAAGCAGAGTCAGGAACCAAACCAATCTTCAGAGTCTTCAGCCAAAGCCCTCCTTTCAGCTTAGTCCTGGTGACCTCCGTGGGGGGATTTTCCTCCATGATCTTGATGACCAATGTGGATGAGGTGTCATTAGCCAGGTCTTGTGTGGACTCTTCTCTGGTATCATTTTTCTGTCATTAGCTTCACTTAGATGCAGACCATGGTGCGAGGCCGGGCCCTGGCACACCCGCCTGTAGTTCGGTGGGTTTGGAGTAGAGCCCAAATACACCAGCTAACTCCTTGCTCCTGCTGCTGGGTGCGAATTATCGGATAGGTGCAGAGATTGATGCACCTGCCTGAATCAGCCACAAAGTGCCGTTAATCTCAGCACGTAAAGCCTATCCCATCTGTACCATTTCAGTTCTTGTTGCTGTTTTGAAGACGGAGTTAGGCCCTCAATTCCCATGTATTGTCAGTGGGATTTAGGGATCCAACTCTCAAGGCTATTTAGAAAATCTTAGCCTAACCAAAACTGTGCTGTCAAACAGCCAAAGGAATGTGGGCTCATTATAATCTGTTGTCCAGCACGATATACTGTAGCTCTAGATACACAACAGAGAATTGGTGAGAATCGGAGCAGAACCTTACAGCCCACCTCTGATGCATGCCTGCGAACCACGGTCACCTCTCCAGCCATAGCTCTGCACTGTTGGCTCAGGCAGTCCGTTGGTAACTAAGTGCCAAGTGCAAAGTTAAAATTGCATAACTAGTAAACATGAGAAACTTGCTTCCCACATGCAACCTTTCTCTTTTCATAGTTCACTGAACAAGCTAATAAATAGAAAGCTCTGGATTAAAGAGGTTTCTTTGGTAAATGAAGGGGTTTTATTTCCACCGTGGTCAGAGCTCTGTGCTTTCCACACTGCAGTGATAAAACATCTCTCTGCCCTAGCCAACCTATTCCCTATTTCCTAGCCCACAGCACTCCGTCTCCTACCCGTCTTGGAGATGAATGCCGTCTGGTTTACATAGCGACCTCGTTCAGCCCGCTGGAGGGCAAAGGAGTCACTGGGATGCTATCCCTCTCTTGGGCCAGAAATGCACCTGTACAGCTTTGTACTAGTGTGCGCTGAAATAACGTTTTGTTATTTGCCAAGCTACTGAGGCAGGGGTGTTTTTGCAGCCTCTCTCAGCACTCCCGGAGCCCTTTATAATTTCCACTGCTGCGCAGGGTTGGAGAAACAGCCAAATGAGCTCTGCCCCTGTTTTCATAGCCAGTGGCTAAGGATGGTTACACAATACGTTTTATTTAAAAAGCAAAGGAAGCTATAACGTGGGGGCTGCACATCACCAATATTTAAAGAGCTGGAGACAAATGACTCAGAACCCAAAGCTGCACCCAGGCATGCGGAGCTCATGGTTAACGACTGGCCCAGTTGGATGTGGATTTGATCTAGGTGGGGGGAGGGGTGATTTGAGGCTCCAGTTCAGGCCAGCAGCTCCAATTTTGATCAAACTATAATCCCTAGATTTTTGTTTTTGCACCAGGTATATTCAGTGCTTCTCGCATTTGCGTGATCTTGTGTCCAAATCTAGCCAGAGCTGTGTGGGGGGAATCCTGGCCTGTGGAGCAGCAGAGCTACTCTGTGACTGCTGCTGGCCCCTGCCCCGCATTACTATGAGTGTGGGTGAGGGGGGGGGGATGTAAATGGATCTGTGCTGTCATGGATCCACCAGCTCTGCACCTCTCCCAGCCCACCCTCAAAACCCTTTTGCATATTAAAGAAAAAGCTGTCCCCATGGAGCTCAGCCCTATGGCTCCACAGGGGGCAGATCTTCCTCTTCCCACAGCTCCAGCCACCCTGTGCGCTTCTTCGGCTGCCTAGCAAGCCTTCCGCTCCCACAGGGACCCTTAAAAAGAGAATAGGCTGAATACACCCACTGGCAAATATGACTGGATGTGGCATCTAGCTTGTAACTGGAGCACTGATCTTACCTGCCACACAGCTGTGCTTAGGGGGTGACAGGAGGAGAAACGCTGGGTTCAAAATCTTGTTTAACAAAATTATCTACCATAGAATTTACTTGATTACACTGTTTATGTCCAATATGCCAAAGGCCGGGGTCCTCGCTCAATTTACCCCTCTGTCCTTACTGCCCTAAGTTCCCATTCAAGTCAGTGGGCATGTGCTTAATGAATGAAATGAAGGCCCTTATCCTGCAATCAGATCCATCTGGGTCAATTTGGCTGAGGCTCAACCCCTCAGTTTGTTTCTAATCTCTGAGATTCTTGTGTGCTAGCCTAATACTGCAATGCTTGGGTTTTTGCAGGGAAATGTTTGTTTCCCCTTAAATATTTATTTATCTATCTCCCTCCCGGTAGCAGGTCTTGGACAATCTTTTTGTAAAAGATTGACTGTGTTCCCATTTCCCTCTCCAAAAATATTCCAATCTGGGACTGAAATTGACCCGCCACTTCCCCATTAGTGTTTGCAAAACACTCTGAAGAGGAAAAGGGCTAAGAGTGAAATGTAAATATCCTTTAAATCCTACATATTCCTGGGGGAAGGGAGGATAGAGTCTTAGACTCCCTGAAGCTTTTAGCAACCTGTTGAATGAATAAATAGTCCTTTATTTTTATTTTTTTTAAACAGCACTCTGCTGGGTCACCCAGAAGCTGCTGCAAAGCTGCTGGCAGGGTGTGCAAGCTAGAGCTGACCCCTCCTCTTCCCCACATGCACAAAGAAACACAGAGCCCACCACCAGCCTTTTTATTTTTGTCATGCTCCGGTGCTTGTTTGCTAACCCTGCGCACAGAGCTGGGCTCTTCAGCAAGGAGTGACCAATCTGTTTCCCTCAACGCTTCCAGCATGCTGCTGCATGGAGAAACAGAAAGGGGGGTGTGTGTGCTGGGTTGTTGGCAGAGGTTCAGGCGTCTCTAGTGGACACCTAAAGTGGGACTTGAGTGTGTGTGTGTATGTGTGTGTGTGCAAGCAACTCACATAGTCTTTAACATTCACACAAGATGGCGATGGAGTGGAGGGAGACTCAGCTCCCCTCTTAAATGTTCTTCTGCTGGACATTCACCGAGCCCTGCTTTCCCCCCCTGGAGATTTGAAGGGTTTACATGGCGCTGGAGGATTTGCTTTGTCTCTGTTTTTTCTCGTTGACCTTCTGTGTCCTGGCTGTGGAAGGTAATGGGTGCTGCTGGGGTCCGCGCGTGTGTGTTGTGTGAAGGGGGGAGCAGGGGGTGTGTGCTGGGGGCTGTATTTAGGGGCTCGCCCCTTGCCCCTCTCCTCTGAGCAAGCAGCCCAGGCGGCTGGTGCAGAGCTGGGAGAGGCTCCGTCTCCCACTCCGCTCGGCAATAGGAGCCTGCACCTCACCCCTGCCCATACGCTCGTGTGGCTGCCGGGGAGCGGGGAGAACGGCAGGTCCCGCTGGGCTGCTGCTGGTGCGCGAACCGGCGCGGCTCCCGGAGCCCTGCCAGGGGCATTGGCCGGCTCGGGAGCCGCTGCGATGGTTGATTCCTGAGCGGCGGAGCGAGCCCGGCAGCCGCCGCCCCCGAGCCTGGGGCCCCGGCGGCCTGGCCCCTGCGCCCGCCGGCGGGGCACGGGGCAAACAACCCGCCGGGCTCGCCAGGCTCAGGCTCGCCCCCGCTGCCTGCTGCCCGGCGGGGCTCGCGGCGGGGCTGGAGCGTGGCGCAGACGCGGGGCCGGGACACACACACACACACACACACACACACACAAATACACAAATACACAAACACACAAAATCCGTTGCAGAAAGTTGGCGGGGCCGGGCTGGGATTTGAAGGGGGCGCCCGGCCAGGCAGATCCCGAGTTAATTTCAGTGCACCGGGGTGTGTGTGTGTTAATTTACCCCCCCCCCCCCGGGTTTACAGCTGCGCTGGGCGGACGGGCGAGCTCGGAGCGGTGCCCGCAGCCCGGGCTCCGGGAGCGGCCGCTCGGGGCCATGTGCTCCCCGGGCGGGGCGCTGCCTCCAGGCGTGTGGGGGCGAGGGCAGAGGGGGAGCCCAGGCTGGATGTCCTGGGGGGGGGCACCTGGCAGCAGCCCCTGCGCCCTCCCCCCCCCGGGATACCAGGACACAGGCTGGGGGGGGGGAGAGGCCCTTGCCCCGGGGCGCTGCTGCCCCCCCGGATTCTCTCCTGGAGCTTGGGGGGTTTGTTGCCTTTGCTGCCTGTCCCAGCCATTGCAAGGGGAAGAGCAGCAGCTGCACCCTGGGTGGGAGCTGCCCCTCTGGCCAGTGCTGGGGCCTGGGGAAGGATGTGGGGGGGTGGGAACCCCTCTGTCTATGGGCCTGGGCAGTGGGGGGAGCCACGTGCCCCAAAGGCAGGGAGAACAGTCAACCCCCCCAAGCCTGTGCCCACCGCCGTCCTCGCCCACCCTTCGGGCCTGAGCGGGCTTCAGGGGTCCACTGCTACCGCTGGGCTCCTATGCACCTGGGGAGCCCGGGCCTCTCCTCTCCAGATTTGGGGGGGACTAACTCACAGGGGCCATTTCCCTCCCGGCCGGCTCAGCACTGAGGGGAGTGGGGAAGGGAGGGCAGTGGTGGCGGGGCAGGTGAAGGCGGCAGGAGAGGTGCAGGGGTGAGGTGGAGGATGAGGGAGGCAATGGAGAGCAGTGTTCAGGCGGCTCTGAGATTAGGCTGTTCCTTGGCTCCATAGATCACTTTCTATCAGCGGAGGAGAACTTGCTGGTTGGATCTTAGCGCCTTGAGAACTCAAATCCGCATTTCTGATGCAGCCACCAGTCTGGGCCTGAAATGCCAGCCCCTGGCTAGCAGGGTCACAGTGGATGTGCCCCTTGGGCTCTGAAAGGCCTTTGCGTTCTGCATGCAAAACACCCAGGTGTGATTTTTCAAGCAGGGGAAGCTCTGCATAAAGCTTTGTGTAGCTAATGGAAACAGCCTCCCTTCTTCAAATGGGAACCTCTTGGTGAGCATGAAATCTTGCTCCCAGTATCTTCCAGTCAGGCCCAGGTGCCTCTTTATACCTTTTTAAAAAAAGCTACGACTCTCCTTTTCACTTCACTAGCTTACTGCCTACCAGTGCAGTTTTCTTAGTTCTACCATATTGGCAAATATTTAGTTGATCAATCAAGTAATCCCATAATAAACATACCAGTCACTCCCCTGTTTGTGCGGATCTAAATCCTTGACTCTCTGTGTTTAACCATAGACGCTTTCACCAAGGTTCGTTCACGTTGTGGACCTTTGGATCCATTGCTTCTTCCAGTGTGTACACTTGCCCATTTAACTGTTTCTCTGAAAAAGATTAGAAAGTCATGGTTTGATACAACTTAACGCACATGATATTGCAATATCATGTGCGTTAAATGTCCACTAGACTTAGGTTGTTTTAAGATAAACACACAGAATGAAGATTTAAACCAGGAGTGTCATGCCTGTTTCACTGCATATATTTATTCAGTCCTCTGATGGTTTCAGGTTCAGCAGAGTATAAGTTTTCATTTATTAAAGTATCTAGCCCTTAAAGTTGCAAAGATAACCCTTTTCAATATGAGTGGATGGATGCAGGGATGTATTAACCCTGAGAGATGTGAACTGCTCCTGTTGTCTAAACTGGGTTGACTCTGAATCTTACTGATGCTATTTTAGGGCCAGATTATCGCATAATATAGGTGCAGAATTGCATGCTCACAAAATTACTGTTTCTCTGTGTGTAAATGAACAATGGTACAGGGAAGTGGCCCAGTGTCATCCGAGGGGAGCATGTCTTTAGATGGTTGGGAGCATGTGGCCCCAAATAGTGCTCATAGTACAAGATTGTAGTTTTTTGTTTCAGTATTAACTGAAGGATTTTTGGGGCAGGAGCCAAGGTTCCTTGTGTGTTTGGCAGGAAAGGTGCAGGCAGCAGGAGAAGTGTAGAGGTGAGGCAGGTGATGGAGAGCAGTGTTCCGGCTGCCAGAAGCTGGGAATGGGTGACATGGGATGGATCATTTGATGGTTACCTGTTTCGTTCATTCTCTCTGAAGCACCTGGGATTGGCCACTGTTGGAAGACAGGATACTGGGCTAGATGGACCTTTGGTCTGACCCAGTTTGGCCGTTCTTATGTTGAACAAACAGCACAGTGGGTGGAGCCTTTTGGTACCACTGCAATACTTATTATAATCAATAATAATGATTTTAAAGGGTTGAAACTTTAGTTTTCAAACAAGATTCAAGAAGAAATCTGTAAAAGCAGCAAAGAGTCCTGTGGCACCTTATAACAGACGTATTGGAGCATGAGCTTTCGTGGGTGAATACCCACTTCATCGGATGAAGAAATCTGGAATTCCTTCTCTAGGATTTGTAATGGCGGCTTGCGCAGTTTTTGAAATTAGTGTAAAGAGAATAGTCAAAATTTGGTTTTTAATTATTGGCTGTTTGTTGTTATGCCTGGAAACAAAATTATCTCTGCTGTACTATTGCTACTTGCTGGTTTACGCTGGTGCAGGAATATACAGCACAATGTGGAGGAAGGTTCAGAAGTGAAGTTGGTGGTTTTGGTGGTGGTGGGGGAGGTGTGTGTGGTCAACAGGTGGGCTTTACTGTGAAAACAAAAGTCTTGAATTGCTTTAATCTCAAATTCATTCTCTGAAAGGTTGAAATGCTTTTTAAAAGTTGTGAATTTGACCCCGTGGCCACTTGTTTCAATCCAAAATTCAAGCATCGGGGGTATGAGACACTTACGAAGAAACTGGAATGGGAAAATCCTCCCCTATGGACTTTAATGAAGCTACGCTGAGGATTGGGCCCGGCATTTTGCAAAACTTTCTGCTGTCTAATTTGATACCGTTTTCCCTGAAGAGCCAGGAAGGATTTTTTTGAAAGACTCTTGCTTGGCCCTGCCAAAGGTTTTTATTGCTTTCTTCGCATGGGGCTCTCTAAAGGGACACAGCTTGCATTTGGGCAGCGGGAGGGAGAGAGCTAGCTTTCCAATTGAATGATCAGATGAAATCCATCTAGGTTTATGTAATTGGTGTCTGTTGTCAAATCTCCTTTGTGGTTTCTGAACTGTTTTTCTTCCTCTGTTACCTAACTTTCGCTCTGTTTTGTTCTTGTCGCATTCTTTCTGGCTCCGCAGCCCTGCAGCGTGCTGAATACGCGTAGCGCCTTTGCCTAGAACTGTCAGTCTTGCTGTTGTTCCAGAGGTCACATGTCTTGTCTTTCGCCATGGTAGCCTGTTCATTGCAGGCCATCACCTGCATGCAGATTCACCTGCCCTGATGACTATACTATTGCAGCGTCACCCGACTGCCGTCTTTTTTGGGGGGTGGGCGAATGTTGGTTTGCACGGTGGGGTGAGGGGAGCTGTACTTCCTAGAGACTCAGTTTTCCATTGTGTTTGAGACATCCTTGTAGCATCTGCAGTGCCCTTGTGAGAGGCCATGTTCTGATGCACACAATAATCTGATTTCAAACATGGCTCATTTCCAGGTGCAGGTCTTGAATTTGCTGCAGTTGTGCTGTGGCTGTCGTGACTAGGGTGACCAGATGTCCCGATTTTATAGGGACAGTCCCGATATTTGGGGCTTTTTCTTATATAGACTCCTATTACTCCCCACCCCCGTCCCGATTTTTCACACTTGCTATCTGGTCACCCTAGTCGTGACAGACCGTCTTTCTGACAGATCAGTAGGTAACCTCAGGTCTCTAAAGTAAAAATCTTTCTGGCATAATTTTCTCTTTCTTTTCTGTTGCACCAGGTGAGTGGGGAAATCAAATGTTTCGGGGCTTCTCCCTGCAGCTCCATACAGAGAGGCTTGCCTCACCAGGTTCTTAATTTTTTTTATACCTTCTTATTCCACCACCATTGTTACTCTGAAGCAATAAGAAAAAAAGTTAAACTCTTAAACGAACAACCCTTTCCACATTTCTCCTATTTTTTTTGCAGTGAATTTTGATACCAGTTATTGGAAGTTTGGTCTAGTGGGTAGGGCACTGAACTGGGACTCGGGAGTCCTGTATTCAGTTCCCAACTCAGCTTCTGCTGAGACCAGGGGCCAGTCACTTAATTTACCCTCGTGTCCCAGTTGCCCATCATAAAAAGAAATGGGGACAGTACCTCCTTTTTTCCCCCAGGGGGTCGTTTGGTTAGAATCTAGTAATGATTACGTGGCACTTAAATGCTACAGTGATGAAGAACACATTGGTACCCAGATGCCATGGAGATGGGCACACTAGAAAACCATGGAGATAGACTGCTGGCTTGCCCTGTGTGTGTGTAAAAGTTTGATTGTGACCCCCTGGTACCGTTGCCACTATAGCATTCATGTACAATAGCGGAATCTTTGTCCCCGTAGGTGACCGTCAGCCATAGCAAGACAGCTGCTCACAGCCACGGGCAAAATGCGGCCGTATTTGCACCAGTGCAAGTACTTAGCATTCTGAGTACTGTACTCAACACACTCTTCTAGCATTTAATGGCTGTGATACCATTGAGCCTAGTCATGGTTATATAATTAAGATGGGAATTAATATTTAATCTCATTGTAATTTGTTGTTGGAATCCATCCCAAACTTTTGCATGGGGTTGTGTGTGTTATGGATAGGGGATATATAGGGGCTATAGGTAGGGGATTTTTGCATGGGTAATTGAAAGAGATTCTTAGCCCTACTGGGGAAGGGTAACCCAAACATTTACAAATCCAGTATGATCATTTTAGTCATTTTGTTATCTGTAGAAAGCAAATGTTTGTTTCACAGTCAGCTGTAATACTAAAGGAAAAATGGTAAATCTTTTTGTTATAAGGGCTTGCCAAGCACATATTAGACCAAATTCAACTCTGATGCAACTCTGTTATCTTCAGGAGAGGGACTTGGCCTGGTGTCTATAATTTGTTTTATTTTACTCTTGTTTTATGCTTAAAAAACAATAACCCCAAAGCATTGTTTTATTGTGATACCAGCATTTGCATCAAATGGCCTTCTCGCTAGTGTGCTTTCCATTTCCTTATAGGGAGAACATGGTCTGAACACAGGACTGGAAGCCAGGAATCCCTGAGCTCTGACGTTGACCTTCTTGGGTCTGGGCAGGCCACTCAACCGCTCTACCTCAGTTTCTCCATTTTGTAAAGGGAGGATACTACTGATATTTATCTATCTGGCAGGGAACGTTGTAAGGTGCCGGGAAAGGATGACGGAGTTCTCCACACAAAGTAGCTTTATAGCGTTTATTCGATTCCCATGCTTCAGTAACCCCAAATACGTTGATTTCTGATTTATTAACCTACAGCTGGTTTATGTTTTTAAACAGTGGTGATGCCCATTGCCATTTAGGCAGTACAGCCTTTCAACCTCTTCTTTATTCTTTCAAAAAAAAAAAAGTCTCATTTTCCTCTGATTTGCTTTCCTCCTCCTACCCTCTACCATGATACGCTTGAGTAGAAAAGCAGCAAATAGTGGTTTGTGTAGCATGCTTGTCCCATGTGGATCATTGTGGGAGGAGAGCCAGAAAAGTGGCAAGGAATGGTAATGTTAGTTTCAGATGGACAATGAGAATTTAGGCCTCATTCTGGTGGTGGACGGTGGAGGTAACTTGCAGGATTGACCCTTTGTCTAGTCCTCTTGGTGGGGTAATTGATTCTTGGTACTCAGCTCCACAGTGTGGTAATACTGACTTTGCCCTCATCCCTCTATAATATCCAGAGCGATCATATCTCTGATCAGCTTTATGAGTCGGGCGCATCCGGACGCTCTCTGCAGCTCCTAGGGATGCTAAACATCACTCTGTGCACGGCTTCCTGGTGCCGGGAAGGAGACCTCAGCAGCATTTACCGTGCAGGGTTGCTGAAACCAAACCCTGTCAAGTTCTGTTGGCTTCTAGAGAGAAACAAAAGCTTAACATTCCGGGGAAGAGCTAATCAGTGTTTACATTAAGCAAAAGGTAAAAATCTGCTAGAGTGGCAGCTACTGAGAAGTGACATTCCCTGCAGGGCTTAACTTGCTGATTGTGTGTGGGTAGATAGCAAATCTGCATGACAAGACATGGTCCCGAGCAGAGAGGGGGGAATCTTCCACACACCACCACCTCCTGGATGCTTGTTTTTTCCCTGTACCTCCTGCTCCGTCGTTTGCAGATCTCAGAGTCAAGGCCCTTTGCCTGCAGTTGGTGGATGGGTGATGTTCCTAATTTACAGATGCTCCTATGAACTTTTTATTTCTGTGTGTGGGCTTCTCTCTGTTTCTGGGCCAAAGCCTGCCCTGCTGTCACATCCGGGCAACCCCATTGATCCACTATGGATCTGCTTTATGTCAAAAGTCCAGCACTGCTCAAAGAGTGCGAAGGATTGCAGGCTGAGTACCTCATTGCCCATCATCGTGGGTGCTTAACATGACCCAGTGCCCATCATGGGGAGGGAGTGATTTACCCCATTGCCCAGCATAGGGCGTGATTTTAACATTAGGTACATTTAAAAAAAAAAAATCAAGATCTGCATTTTGGGCCCACGTTACCTGGCTCTGTCTCTTTAAATGTAACCTAGGTATTGAAGCTCCTGGTCTGTCTTGTACTTATTGGTTTATTTATTTTTTTTAATTTCAGTGACACAGATTCATCGTCTGAGGGTTGTTAATATTTAAGAGACATGTCCCTCCTGCGTCAGTGCTGGTGGTGCTGCACGTTTGCTAAACACTTAGTCTCGGGAGTGAGGGGGAGCAAAGTTTGTTCCAGCGTAGAACCTGGCAGGGGTTTGACTCGTGGAATCTGTGGATGCAGCAAATTCGGCAGGAGGCTACCCCGGGGGACCTGTGCCCCACACTGCTTCCTGCCACTCCCCCAGTCCCTTCTGGCCTTAAACACTATGGCCTGGTCTACACTAACTACGTGAATACCGCCGACCCGCGGTAAGTGTAGACTAGCCCTCAGACCGTGGCAGCATGGCTGTGATAGAGCTGTGCTCCTGTGGGTTCCCTCGTGAGCTCCCTCACCCCAGAGGGTGGGAGAAGTGGAGTACGGTGGAGTACACCTTTCCCCTAGCTTCACCCTCTGCACTGGATGTGAGGATTGGCAGTGCTCCCCCTCTCCGACCCCCTCTACCCGCCCCAGGTCTGCTGTGATTTTGTTCCTGTGGAGTTGCAATGATTTGGCCCCATTTTAATTTTACAATCCGAGACTTGAGCAGGTTAAAATGGATCAGCCCATGGGGAAAGATCCCGGGAACTCTTCATGAGTTAAAAGCAGCAATCACGTTTCGAAAATGAGTTGTCGAATAGATGAGGAAGGAACAGGGCCTGAGAACAGGATTCTTCTGCCACCAGGGTTGTCTCCTGACATTCACTGCCACTGCTGGGAGGATGTGAAGGCGACAAACTGTCTTGTGTTTTACTTTCTGTACTCGGGGATTTTTGCCTCCTTGCGAATCTTTAAATAAACAATCAATAGCCAATTAAGTTAATTGGTGTGACCAGATAGGTCTGACGCAGTGGATTTCTCATGCTGTCTCCTCTGAATCTATTAAATATTTTGGGCCAAATTCTTCGATTGCCTACAAGGGCTTCGGTTATCCATCTGTCATGGGCGTATCAGTGGTGACTCCACAGTTTAAAGCTGCCTTGAGATTTGCACTTAAATCGGGACTAAAATCCCTATGCATGACACCCTGGTGGCTGGATCAGATCTCCAGATGGGGCACACTGAGTTGCCAGAGGGTAATTGAATTTTCCATGACATTTTTTAAAACTAAAATATGTCCTGGCTTTAACAGAGGAAGGAGTAAAAAGTCCTCTTTTTGGAACTCTCTGCCCTTTTATTGTTCTCACGTTTGACAAACCCAAAGAAACCAACCCAGAGTTTCACTCCATATTCTGCTAACATTACAGCCACTTCAAAAACACAATGCAGAATTGTTCTCCTAATCCAAGTCACCCAGTTGATCTGTGTTAGTTCCATTAGCTACCTTGGTTTCCAGTCACGCGTGCTAGCTCTGCTCCTGGCAAAGCTTTGGGAAAGCATGCTGGGCGTCGGAGGAGAGATGGAGCCTTAGGAGGGAATGGACATGTGGGGGAGCAGGCAGAGTGAACCAGGCGTTGGAGGTGTGAGCAGTTCTGCGGAGGCTTGGAGAGACAGATTTAGCTGGAAGGTTGGGGGTCGCTGCAGGAGATGAGGCTTGCGTATGGGTTGTCGGGGGCTGGTCCGCGCATGTTCACAGCTGTGTCATGGGGCCTGGGTTGCAGGAAGCCAAATGCCTTTGTGCTGAGGCCCCATTTTTTTTGATTGTCCAGTATTATTCCCTTACAATGTTTTGTAGAGCATTTTGCAACTGTCGTCTGTTGTTCACTCCTGTTGAGACACAGGAAGTTGTGTTGTTACAGATGCCCATTGGCCGTGCTACTAGTGCAAGGCATGGTGTCACTAGAGAGCAACCATTTGCTAGTAATCAGCAAATACATCGCATAGGCTTATTTACATACTTGCATGGGCAGCATGCATTATTGCTTAGTCAGTACCTTTCTGCGATACGTGCATTGCAGATCAATGGGACAAAAGAAATCCAGCATCTGATCAAATACTGACGGCAAGTCTCTCGTCCACGTTGACCAAAAAAATAGTTACAATCTCCCTTCTCAAGAATGATTTTGTAAACATAATGTAGGCTGTTGGGCAGTGATAGGAAAACACTTTTATCAGCTCAACAAGGTCCTGCTTGACAAGTTTATCCCTCAGGCCCTCAGGATGATGTAAACAAGGAAATACTTTAACAACAGAAAAAGATAAAAGAGAGCGATGGGCAGAGTCCTTTCAAGAGGTGCTAAAGAGACCGGTGCCCAAAGAAACTCTTGACTTTGACAAAGAAATCAATAAAAATATTAAAACTTGAGAAAGCTGCTGGTGAAGACTAAGTGAGTGGGGAAATGCTGAAAGCTCAAGTTGATGAGACCTAGGATGAGGAAAAGCCTCCAGAACAATGGAAAACTGGGATTATAGTCAAAATACCAAGGAAAGATGACACAAGTGACTGCAACAGCTGGTGAGGTGGTACATTCCTATCATGCTGCAGTAGCATCTTAAGTTGAATAAAGGAAATGGTTGTGGTGAATCTAAAGGAAGAGCAGGCTGGATTTCAATCCACAAGATCATGTGTTAGCCACATTTTCACACTAAGAATAATCATTGAATGGCAAAAAGCACTTAAACTTCATAGATTTCAAGAAAGCATTTCACAGCTCCCTTTGCAATTCATTCTGGACCATCTTGACGTGCTATGGCATGCCACCAAAAGACCTTATATCAAGTTGAAGTTTGCCCAGTTAAAGTAAATGCAGGCTTGAGTGAATGGTTCAAACATAGACACTGGTGTCAAACGAGGATGCATTCTTTCACCTCTCCTGTTTGGCATCACTGTGGACTTCGCTATGAGAATAAGGGTAGACGGGTACAAAACAGGCATTGCACGGCACGACAACAGTATGCTAGAAGGTCTAGGTTTTGCTGTTAACGCTGCTCTTGTAAGTGACCACTCAACCAGCATACAAGTAAAGACTGAAAGACTGTCCACTTTGCAAAAAAACACGGGATCAATAAGCAGTTTTGAAAAAGCAAATCTAATTTACACCCCAGCTCAGCATTACTTTAGAAGGCAAAGGAATACAAGAAATGAGCCAATGTACGTACCTTGGCAGTAACGTGCAAACCATTGGGGATGTTCAGAAGGAAATGATGTCACAAATTGCAAGGATCTGCATTCATCAGCTTCAACAAGATTTGGTCATTGAAAAATCTGAAGTTTAAAGACTAAATTTCAAATCTTCAACGCCAATTGTATTTGCATTTTAATGTTTGGCTGAGAGAGCTGGAAGTCCACCAAAGGGAAAGATAGATGTCTAAATGCTGTAGAAAAATTCTAGCTCTTAAATGGAATGAGCTTATAACAAATGCTGAGATTTGGCAGAGAGTTCAACAACCCCTCATCTCTCATGTTATCCAGAAAAGATGGAAATATTTGGGACCTGCGTGAAGACTGAAGCCAGACCATCTGCCTTGGCAGGTGAGCCACTGGGCAATTGGAAGAACATGTAAAAGGGGCTGATTGAATGAATTCCTCCGAACACTACTCAGAGTGGGAAAACTTATGGGACTTAACAACAGAGGGGACATCAAAGAGCAGCCCGGGATAGACAGCAATGGTGGAGCCTTCTTCATGCCATAAGAGATATCTAACAGTGTGAGAAGGCTTCAGGTTCCGGTATTAGCCATGTAAATTACTGCCATTGACAATGATTGTGATTGAAAAGTAAGCGTCTTGGAACTCTGGTTTGATTTTTTTTCTTGGGGTTGCTAACTAGTTGTTTATTGATTGCAGCTTTTGTCGGAGAACACAAAATATTGATCTAAATTATTTAGCCCCTTTTTTCCTAGATCACAATAAATCCAATTTATTTCTTCCTCTCTGTGCTGTACTTTCTTATCTCTAAATAATGCACAAGGAACATTTTGCTGAGGAGAGAGACTTTTGGTCCAGAATGTCAAATGTTGATCCATTAATCAGTGGCCCACAGGAGCACACTTTTTTTTCTCGTGCCCTTTCAAATATTACTAGTTGGAAACCAGGTTAGGAATGTTGTCTCCAGTGTTGTCATTGGGTTTTTTGTACATGCACAAAACAAAGGTAGGTGGAGGTTGCTTCCAGCTGCCAGCACAGAATAGCTTCCAATTTAGTTAGTGTTTGTTGTTGCTGCCAGAATTTTTTGCATTAGCAGAGAGAGAGTTCAGTGTAGTGTGAAAGGCTTTCAATAACACTTCAGCAGCAGTGTGAGCTGTCAAATTATTCCTTTTACTCTCTGTTCTTTCTGTACCAGTCAAGGCACTTTGGTAAAGCTCCTTTCAGCCAGCAGGTGGAGACATTGCCATGGCATAGTTCTGATTTCCCATATGCAGTGACTGAGAGAGACTCTTGGCTGTGTGTGTATTCATTCAGCTTTCTGCACCTTCCCCATACTTAAGAAAGCCAAGAAGCCGCCTTCTAAGCTGTAACAGCATTGCACAGCTAGCTGTTAACAGGATGTCTATAGTGCACATGAAGAGATGATTGTAGCAAAGAGAGACATCCCCACGCCAGCTGCAATCTAACTAGCATGGGTAACAATAGTAGTGTAGGCATGGCAGGCTTCAGCAGGGGCTAGCAACCTGAGTGGGTTTATACTCCGTAACATCGTGAGCAGTTTTCTGCACAAGTGCTAGCAACAGTGGGAGCTAAAATCCAGAAAAAATGTAGGTCTCCTTACTAGTGTCCTGATGCTAGAGAAGCCTTTTTACCCTTGTCTATGCCACAGCATCTAGATGCACCAATGCAGAAAAACACCATAGGGATTGTTGGGTGACACTTAGCACTGGGGAAATCCAGACTGTTGCAGATGTTTGGGAGCCAGAGTTCAGGTACCCACATAGCTGCAGAAAGCTGAACATAGAAGCTTTCTCAGTGCGACTTCTAGACTCTCTGGCATCTGCCTGGAACCTCTCCACCCCTGCTGCCCTCTCCCTTCAGGGCAAGTCCCCGGGGGATAAGCTCCCTGCTGCAGCTCACCTCTCTCAGTCCCTCCCTATTAACCCTGCAGTCCTTCCTTTATAGGAACCACCCAGCCTGGTTCTGCCCAGCTGGGCCTAATTCTTAATCCAGGTGCCACAGAATGGGCTAATGGGGCTCTCTGGATCCCGTGAACCCTGCCACTCCCCGGGTGGTGGTTGGTTGTGATTTAAAAAAAGTACATTGCCCTAGGAGGGAATATTCTCACCAGAAACTTGTTAGGCTGGAAATTTCACAATATTAATTTTTATAGCGTTTCCTAAGCTGAACTAATTGGGTATTTTGGAGGAGTGGGGGGAAGTGGTTGTATGTGTTTCTTGTAGATTTCATTAAAAAAATGTGACTTGGATTAACTGAGCTATCTGAGTGATACATGTACGGGCTGTGTTGGAAAACGCAAGTGATTATAGGCTGGTGACTAATGAATAATCCTCGGCTAATGTGAGGTGAGCTCAATTAACACTAATCCCGCTCAACAGTAGTAAAAGTGGGATAAAGTCAGTGAGACTTTGCAAGGCTTTGCAGGCCTTAACGTGAGAGAGATGGCGTGGGTGGGAAATAGTCAATTTCCTTTTCTTTTTAAAAGAAAAGCAGTTATTCAAAATGGCCAGAAGTTGTTAAAACTAAATAAAATTTCTCCTGCCATCAAGATGCATGCTGGAGCCAGCAGCAGCCATTAGTTCTGATTTATGGAAATATTAACTGTTTGGGCTCTAGGTACAAATGAGACTTGGTCCCTGTCCAGAGGAGCTTGCAGAGTAAGGTACTGATCTTGCCATATGATCCACATGGGTGGACCATTTACACTTGCATGGTGCCCTATTGACTTCATTTGGTTTATGCATGGATCCCTGCCCAGATGTAATTGCAAGATCAGGACCTGGTTCTAGACATGATGCAGTGAGAGCAGCAAAGAGCAAGGAGGGAGCAGAAAGAGAACCAGGGGTTACAAAATAAGGGTATCCTATGTGCCACATTAGACTCAAATTATGCATCGGGAACCCCAGAACGGTTAACGATGCTGGCATTTAAAGCAGCTTGATTGGGCTTCAGCGTGAACAACCCATGGGAAGAAATGGGCCAGTTCCCATTTGTTTTGTGCTTTGAAGGTTTTCTTCACAACGGAAAGGCTGGAGATGTAAATTTTTTTTTTTTTTGGGTATTAATGAAAGCTCAGATTCCAAAGCACAGTTATATGCCAAATTTTAAAAATAAACCAGACCAACAATGATGTGGCGGTTACACAGGCACGTAATCACAGTTCTGAAACACTCAGATCCCCAATAACTAGGTATCAGTGTAATGTTTTTATAGGCGCATCTTGATGACATTGCAGTTTAATGTCTTGTTCTTCTTACTGTCTCCTCTCTTTCGCGCCTTCATTTCCCCCTCATGTTTTACAGTGGAGCGGTGAGGCTGTTCGGCTGAACCTTAATGATAGTTGCCGTTAATGACATGAACAGAGGAGGGAGTGGGTAGATAAGGCCAGGCTTTGCCCTCACAATCACGCAAGGCAGGTAAGCAGTGTTAGCTCCATTCTGCAGCCAGGGCAGCAGCGGTGTAGCTAGGTTATCCATGGCCACACTGTATGAGTGATTGGGCTGGGTCCCGAGACCATGCTGGGTCTCTAATGCTACGCTAATTAGGCCCTGTAGGCCTGGTCCTCACTCAGGTCGATCCTGGGCACCCATGTTGCAGTGGTGGTGCAGATAATCTGTAAGGTCCTTGTCTCTTCTCCTGGGCTGTATGCTGTGAGATGTGGGGAAATGAGTCTTGCTACCATCATCTGCAATAAAATATTTAAATACATTTTCCTATTAGTTTTCTTGGCTGCCACATTGAGCTGCATGCTAGCTCATTATTTCTCATTAAGTCCTAGGGTGCACAATTACCTGGGCAATGCAGGGTAGTTAATGGAAACTTGATGCGCCTGACTTCTCGGGCGCTAGGCTTGACTTTTTGTATGCACAGTCTGTGACGTTTGACTCTCCCACTCCTGGAGTATTTATGGATGCACAAGGAGCTGCTGGCCTTGGCTATCTGCTCCCGCCTACTCATAGATGTTCTGATTGCTGGCTGTGTTATTTTCTGAGCAGCTCCTGGAGAGAATGAGGAGTAGATGCAGGTGCTACCTGTCCAGTGTTCTCAAGTTCCTAATGGGACCAAAACAGGAGCTATTCTGGGTAGCAGTCCCTGTGTGTGGTATTCTTCACCGTACCCTGGAGAGAACCTGCAGTTACTTCAGAGCCGCATGTCGGCACATGAGGTAAGTGAGAGCAAATGAAGGGAAACTTTTTTTTTTTTTAAATGAACTTTAGGTAGTTTAAATATAACTGAGCTGATTTTAGTCACTGCAGAAACTTCCAGCTCTGTCTGAGAAATGATTCTAACTTGTGCCCAGGAATTCAAGTGTAATCAAACCCCTCCATGAGTTCTTTGAACTTTTCACTTCCGCAGTGCTTTGCATCTGAGGAACTAGGAGTCATTATCCCCGTTTTAGAGAGGAGGAAGCTGAGGCCTGGCTAGGTGAAGTGACCTGCCCCTGTCGCTGATTAATACGTCAGATCATCATAGTTTCTCATACCATAGCTCCTCCCTCACGTGTCACTACACTTGTGCACTGTGTCCACAACCCCTGCAAAGGCCGAAGAAGTGAGATTGCTCTTTGACAGATAACTTTAAGAGATGAGATTTTGGCCTGTCACAGCAGAATGGGCTTCCCCTGCATAACTCTTAGCTGCTTTTTTTTTATTCTTTTCCTCATGTGAACTGCAAAATCCTCATTAGCAACAGCAGTGACAGCACTTTGAAGATTTTCACTCTGATCATGCGATTTGTGCCGTGTTTGGAAGGGGAAATCCATTGTGATTTTTGTTTCATGGATTTTTTTTTTTCCTCTCTGCGCCTTCTGGGGAGCATGTGATATGAATCCCTGGTTTTTGCACTCCCGACATGGCTTGTGCTAAACAATTACAAACTGGCCTGTTCTAAACAATTTTGCAAACTCCCAGAAGGCAGAAGAAGCAGAGAAAGAAGTTTATAGTTTGAGAGGGCTACGGGCAGTGTAGGGCAGCCTTGAGGTGTACAGGCCCTGGTCTGTTTAGCCGCAGACGGTCTTTGGAGAAAGACGACTGGGAGGGGTGAGGCTTTGGGCTTGGCGAACGCCGAGGAAAGAGGTGGAAGGGATGCCGATGCACGAATGGAGAAGGCGGTAAGGAAGGAAAGAGAGGGTGGGTGCTACTGTTTCTGGGTGAAGCATGTTTTTCTAATCGACCGGAATTTGGAATAGAATGGAATTGAGAGTATAAAGGATGGTGGTCTCTGCAAAAAGAATGAGATTTTAACCCTCTTTCTGGCAGTCTCAGCAGAGGGGCAAAGGAGTGTATGAACCACGGAGATCGAATTATGTGATATCCCCTCAGCTTACGCTGAACCCTTGTGCGTCAGGGTGAAGCACAGTGGCAGGCAGCCTGCAGAGACTTGCATTGCTATGGCTCATGGCACCTTTCACGAGTTCTAAACCCACCTGGATTATTACGCATTTGTTTGATTTTCTTTTCCAATGAAGGCTTTTGTAGACGCACACCCCTCTGACATCCCAGTTCCTGGGAGAGGTAGCTGAATTTCCATTGGTTGAAATATTGCTGGCACCTGTGTATTTGCTCAGCTAGGTCTGTGCATGCGGGCTTCCATGTAGCCAAAAAGCTATTGACACTTAATGTCTGGTTCAGAAGCTTCTGTTGTGTTGGCCTTCTAGTACCTGTTCATTTGATTGTGTGATTGTTTTCTCAGAGACGTCAAGTTTCTAATCAGATAGTTAAATAATTCCGCTCTAAGAAGAATGCAGAATTTTGAAATAACAATAATTAGCAACACTTGTAGATCATGTATTTCATCCATAGATCTCAACGCATGATGCACAGGTGGGTAAGTATCCCTATCCCTGTTTTGGGGATGAAACTTCTTAGACACAGAGAGGTTGAGTGATTTATCTAAGGCCAAACAGTGAGCGTGGTGACAAAGCTGGGCATGGAAACCTAGTCTCCTTCCTGGTGTCTTGTCCTCTGTTCTCTGCCACACTGCTTCTTGGCAAAGAAAGAAGAGACACACCCCGTAGCCAACATGCCTATGCTGACACTCCTCCACTCCTCGTGTAGACAGAGTGCTTCTGTTGGTATAGCTAAGCTAATGTATTCTGGGGAGGTGGTTTAATGGCGCTGGCAGAACACCTTCTGTCTGCTTACACTGCATCTCCACTAGGGGACTTTGCCATCATAGCTATACCAGTATCGCTGTACTGGCTGAGTATTTGTAATGTAGACAAGCCTTAAATGTTGTAACTGGTTGCAATACTAAGCAGTGGTTTCAGAGATACGTCTGCCATGGCCATTTGGATGTGACGCCTGGGGAATCCCTGTCCAGCCCTCCCATCCGTTCTGTTCCAGGCAGACAAGCGAGCGTAACCTCTTTTGAAGTTGTGTCTACCATCTTGTTCCCTTTGGCTTGCTCAGCCAAATAGGGCCCCATTCATCCGGAGGGGGTGGGGGGAAATAAATTGCTTTAATAGTTTGATATAAGTGCAAAATGCAGACGTTCAAATCTGAGAGACATTCATCTTGTTCATTGCTGGCAGTTCTTATACAACCTCACGAGGCTTCAGTGATTCTAGATTAAACATAAAGTAACTATTTGTGCACTCTGTGAAAAATCCTGCAAGCTCGATCTGTGTTCTTTGTCAGCTATTCTTCAGCTAAATGCATATGCAGCATAAGCTGTTGTTGCAAACTCATGAGTGCTGCTCAGCGACTGTAACCTTTTCAACGGCCTTTGGAAGATCAAGCCTTCACATTTTGATATCCTTGTTGTGACAGTCACGTGAACAGATTAATTTAGTCCACAAAATGTTTGTAACAAAGCACTTACGAAAATCTGCTACCTGTATTGAAGCCACCTGAGGCTGTGAATGTAATGGATCTCAGCCAGGTGTGCTCTGGCTTGGTAGCTTTTAAGGAAAATGAAAACTACTGTCTTGTTCTCACATCTTCCATTTTCTGAGTTTCTGAAGTTAAGGCAGTTTGTTTTGGAAGGCGTAATGGTGTGTCTGAGTCAGATCTTTACAGTCTCCTTTGGTTAAATTGTCCGAGCATTAGCCTGGAAGCAGCCTCTGACTTTCCAAGCTGGGGGGAAAAAATGTGATTCTCCCTATCTGCTAGTGATGGCATGTAGGGAGGTGGGGTTTCAGTGGCTCCACTCATTGAACTGGCTTCAGACATTTTTGTCTTAGCCTTTCCCCCACAAAAAGGTACCTGGGGGACTAAGGTTGCAAAAGCTACATGCAATATTTGTGCGTTTTCCTTCTGTACTTACACATTGGGGAGCAAGGGTATTCAGTTAAAATATTTATTCTTCCATAACCCAAAAAAACCCACCAAAGGGATTTCCCTTCAACTTTCATTGTCTTGAGACTAGACATAGAAAGTTTGAGCAAAATGATAAGTGAGTAAGACCCAGGGCTATCTGAGAGATCTGCTGCAAAAAGGCATTAATATAGATACAAATGATCTTATATGCCATTTTGGGGTCCTTCTCGTTGAAAGGATCCATTGAAGAGAAATGGACTGGAATATGGGATTTTATGAATGGCTTATAATGGAACGGCATATGTACGCATGCCACTTCCCATCGGTCTTTGTCACCTCTTTCCTTTTCTGCTAGTATTTCTCCGTGAAGCCTCAAATCCTGTTTGAGTTCCATTTGAATTAATGAATGAGGGATGCGCTTCATGGTTCGATGGGTTTAGCCTGCTGTAAATTAGGGTCTGGATCCAGTTTTCTATTCTGACATGATTTATACCTCAGGCCATAACTAGTGGGACGGTAATGGTTGCAATCACTTTTCCTCCCTGCCCTGTGTTATTAGCTGTAATATTTTAATAGTTAGATGGGAAATTTGATAGTATGCAGACCTGGAGTATATGCCTGCATTATACATGGTTATTATGGCATCTGACGCAATGAGCATACTAATTGCTTTCGGTCTTATCTCTGAATAAGTAGGAGGTACTGAGCAGGGCTAGACTGGAAGTGATTCAGGAGGAACAAATGTGAGATCTTGGAAATATGGGAACTTCAAAAGACTATTGTATGGAGATGTGCCAGGCATTATAGGCACATGCAATACCGATAGACTTTGGTATCTATAAATGTTATGTGTATCTTTGTGAGCTAGGAATTGTATTCGGGCTCCATGGAGAAGGGTCACGGAGCTTTCTCCAGGAACTAAAATCAGTGTGGGGTAATTACAGCTGGTAAACAGCTCCAGAGAAGTACCACCTGCTGGGGAGAATTGCATAGGCTTGTTCAGACCCGGTTCAAGAGACAAAGAACAGGCTCTTGGTATAAACGGGAGCCTGAACTGACTCACCAGCCTTCATTTGATACTTGTCCTGCCATGAAGCTGGAACCAAGAGGGAAGGGTTGGAACGACTGGGACCTGCTGGTCTCCGTGTGGAAGATGAGTGACACTGGTAAGCTAGAGTGTGGCTGGGTTGCTTATTTTTTGGTGGTCTGTTTTCTCTGTGATGCTTTTGTCCTACTTAAATGTACTGTGCTTTGTGAAAGCTGTCTGGTTCCGGGTAACCCTGGCGTTGTCCCCGAGAGAGAGCGAGAACGGCAGGTGCTGGCCTACAGTCAGATGTGCTGGGGAGATCACAGTGAGGTGCAGAGGGGCCACATGCCTAAATCTCTGGTTTGGCGGGAGAGGGACCCAGAGAGAGGTGATGGCTGGAGGCCTAAGACCTAACAGGAGTGCCCTTGAGTGTCATTAATCCGGCACTGTGACTTTTTACAGCAGTGCTCACGCTGTCCTGCTCTTTGCCTCTCTACGGGTTGATGCCAGTTTCCCCCCCGCCGCCTCTAAGCAGAATGTTGTTGGTTGGAATCAGCATGTATCCAACTAGTGTGCTGGGTCGTCCACAGCCTGTGGGTGGCCGGTGTTGGAAGGTGTGCCATGAGCCCCGCTAGCACTTACCCATCCGCGGCCCAGAGCTGACTAGTGCTGGCACTTGCCCTGTGGAGATGCACCGATTCAATGCAGACTCAGGGGACTCCCAGTTGGAATGTAAAGTGGCCTTTCAGTAGAGAGCCCCTTGGTAGTCATGCTGCCATGTGCCCTCCCATAGGGATGAACTCCAACCTGGGTGCAAACTTCAGCTTTCTGATCCTGCCAAGTTGAATCAGGTCCAGGGTGTCTCACTCCAATCTGGGAGAGCCGACACTCTTTGTAAGGTGTGCGCAGACCGGTTTTGGTTTGTAGAATTGTACAAATGAAGGGCTGGAAGAGAACCCAAGAGGTGATCCAGTCTAGCCCTCTGCGGCGCTGAGGCAGGACCAAGCAAACCTAGACCATCCCTGACAGGTGTTTGTCTAACCAGTTCTTAAAAACGTTCAGTGATGCAGACAACACAGCCCCTCTTGGAATCCTGGTCCAGAACTTGGCTTTCCTTGTGATTAGAAAGTTTCCACCCCCAATATCTAACCTAAATCTCCCTTGCTGCAAACTAAGCACTGTTCTCTTTATAACAGACCTCATCATAGTTGAAGACTGCTAACAGTATCCCATGCCCCCAGTCTCCAATTCATTAGACTAAACGTGCCTTGTTCTTTCTCCCTTTCCTCACAGGTCATGTTTTCTAAGCCTGTTATCATTTTTGTTGCTCTTCTCTGGACTCTTTCCAACTTATCCATGCCTTTCTTAAAGTATGTGGTGCCCAAAACTGGACACACTAGTCCAGGTGAGGCCTCACCAATCATGTCAAACCAGAGAACTCTTCTTGTGTGTTATCTGGATGGAATTTAGAGAGCAGCAATGCAACTTATTAAGGGGCTGGAGGGACTGACAAAGGAGGGAAGATTAAAAAAGGTAAATATGTATGAGCTTGGCTCAAAGATGATTGAGAGGGCGGGAAGAAGTGAGATAACTGTGTTCTTGTGTTTGAAAGGTGTAATGGGATGATGCTAAGAAAGGGAAATGTAGGTTGAATGTCTGGACAATGAAATATAATAGACTGTAGACTAGTGTCCCAAAGGAGTTGGTGGGAATTCCATCGTTTTGAACTCTGAAAGCTAGAATGTCGTTTGTTCTCCAGATTCCTAATGAGTCAAAAGTTCATTGCCAGCACTGGCTGAAGAATCACCATGGGGATGGCATCTTGAAATATTGGGTGGGACCCATATAATGACTTCCATCTCAAGACTGCAAAGCTCTTTGCCGCCATGCTTCCCTCAGCACCTCTGTGAAGTAAGGCGATATGATCTTGCAAATGGGGAAACAGAAGTGAGTGATTTGCCCAAGGTTCCACAGGGGCAGAGCAGAGCCAGAAATACAACCCAAGCCCCCTGAACCCTGGATGTGCATTTTAGCTACAAGGCCATCCTTCCTTTCCTTGGAATATGATGAGAGGGATTTGCCCACCTGTCCCTTGGAACAAAGCATTTTGTGCTCAGACAGAGTATATCTCTCAGTATTTCAATAAATACTGAATAAATTCATGGTGGTTAAGTCCATTAATGGCTGTTAGCCAGGATGGGTAAGGAATCTACCCTAGCCTCTGTTTGTCAGAGGGTGGACATGGACGGCAGGAGAGCGATCACTTGATCATTGCCTGTTAGGTTCACTCCCTCTGGGGCACCTGGCATTGGCCACTGTCGGTGGACAGATACTGGGCTAGATGGACCTTTGGTCTGACCCAGTACGGCCGTTCTTATGTTAATATAAAAGATGTGGTCAGTATCTTATTGACAGCAGTTTATTCCAGCCCATTCACCTGGGCCAAGAGCCTTCCCATCTTTCTGCAGAGCAACGTCTCAAAATGAGCCAATCCAGCTTAAAAAAATGGAATATTTAAATGATCTGAAGAAAAACGACAAGTGGTGGGGGCGAAGGAATATTGCAAGCTGGATAATCAATAAAGGGCAGATGGATGGGGCGGATCCATGCTGATTAAACTGTTTTCATGCATTGTACAAATGGTCTTATTAAAAACTAGCACTACAATCAGGCATCGCTTCAATATTGACTCGGAGGGAAACATGCCTTCCTTTAAATCACCAGCACCATTTCCAACAGTTACCTGGGTTTCCCTTGGGGCTGCAGCCAAGCACTGCTCAGGCCTGACCGTGTTTATCTGAATTAATAAGATCAAAGCCAGAAGAGGCTGTAGGGAAGACGTTGTCTGTAAGGGTACCTTTACATAGGAAACAAATGTCGGAGCCTGGGTCGGGCTCGAGGGGCTTGCGCTGCAGGGCTAATAGTAGCAGTGTAGACATTTTGGGCTCAGCTGGAGCCCAGGTTCCAAGACCCTACCCCGGCCCTGGATTTCAGAGCTGATTGGCTACACTACTGTTTTTACCCCTGCAGTGAGATGCCGAGGCAGTGACCCAGACTCTGAGACTTGCTTCCTTGCAGGTTTTTTTGCTATATAGATGGACCTTTATATGCCAGGCCGCCTGTTGCCTAAGGTCAGTAACAGTCAGCAATCCTGGCTATCCTAGTATATGTTTGCTAATACAGTCTCAAAGTCACCTTCCCAGGGCACCCAATTACCAGCCCAGTTCACAGCCTCCATTCCACAGAGGTATGTCAATCTTGTGACTGTGGCAGGTTGAGTTGGCACAAACGCTGAGGAAACAAAAGGGGCCCCAGGGTTTGAACAAATCCTCGCATTATTGATGTGCTGCTTTGCTGTTCCATCCAACTGGCCTCTAAAAAATGATCATCTGTTCATAATCCCACACCTCTGTGGGTTGTGTATCCAGAATACTGATGGCGTAGTCAAATATATGTGTGAAGAAAAATAATTCTTGCACATTCGCAGTAACTCTAAATCTCATTCCCTTTCAGTGGGCCCTGAATTAGCGGCTGGGAGAACGTAATTTTAGAAAACAAAACTGTTTAGGAATGATCAGTTTAGACACTGGTCAAAAGAAGCAGCAGAAAACATATTCCCCCCTTTTCCCTACCATCTCCTTTTACTTTAACATGGCCAAATTGATTTATAATCAGTCCATAAAAACGTGTTTCCCACAATCTTGCGTATATATCATGGAGAATATTCTCTTCTAGAGAATGGGGGTTTATGCATGTAATCCCGGTTTATCCAGATGACAGCACGGGTATGTTTTTGACCTGGAGCTAGAGTTTATAATGGTTATAAACCTTTTAACACTGGGTTTCCTAATGTAAACAATGAGGCACCGTTAAATTATAGCAGTGCAAACACACCACCGTAAGCCCATCATTATCAAATGCCAACTGCCTTATTATTCCACACCTAACTGGAATGATTCAGGCTAGCGAGAGATAACATACTGTTCCTAAGAAGGCTTTAGAGCTGGCTTAGATTAGAGGCTAATTTTAGATTCTCAGGCACTGTCTTCCTTTCCTCAGGAGAGAGATAAGGAGTGAGCAGTGTGCTGTGTTATCATGTCTTCCTGTCAGCACAATATGGGGAGGGTAGGAAGAGCAGACTAGAGTGTCTGTGTATGATCTGGAATACGCCAGCAGTTAACTAGCGGCATCCTACCCTCCTAAACTCTGAAGTTGCACCGTTCAGAGCTGAATCTCAACTGCCCCAGAGTTCGGTGGGGTGAGAGTGTTTTTTCAGCCAGAGGTTTGGTCTGGTTCATAACAGAGAGATGGGCAGTACAGGCCAGTACAGAAATGTCCCCTACATTTGTGAGGGCTTTGGGTTGGGTCCCTTTCTCGTGTGTGTATGTCTCCCATGTCCGTACACACATTGCTTTGGTTTGCATGCATGATGAGGGAATGTGACTGAAGTGTAAAATCCCCATCAAAACACCTTCATCCAAATCTGTGCTCCAGTGCAGGGGGTCAGAATTTAGATCTAGGCCTTCCAGGCCTGCATGTCCGCTTCCCTGTTGTGTTTCTTTGAACCAACCCCCTTTCTAGCCAATTGAAGGGTGGCGTTGATAGGTTCTGGAATCTCCAGAGCCTGGGCCTCTTCATGGAGGGGGAAGGGTCTCTTACTGGGTGCAGGGACGTTGAGGGGGGTAGACTGCAAGGGAAGAAGAAAAATAAAATTAACCCATTTTTGAATTTTCCATATATTTTGTATAGTGCTGAAGGCGTGGTCCTGTAGGATTGGATGTTAAGGTTCTGTTCCCAGGGCAAGTCACTTAAACTAAGGGCAGGAGGCCCAGAGAGGTGATCTTGTCTATTTAGAATGTATTCTCCCGTGCAGGAACTGTCTCTTGCTATTGGTATGTGCAGCCCTTAGCACAATGTGGCCACCATCTCAGTCAGGGCCTTTGTACAGTCATACATATTTGTGCGGAGATACACATATATAATACTCATATGGAATTTGGCAGATGTTTTTTATCAGTGCCAAAAGGATCTGGACTAGAACTCGGGATGTCTAGCTACTCCTGGCTCCGCCGAGACTTCCTGAGTGATGTTGGACTAGTCAGTTGCTTTGTGCCACAGTTTCCATAGCAGATGAGGATACTGATGCTTCCCTGTCCCACAGGGGAGATGTGAGGCTAATATTAATTAGTGTGACTCACTGTTAGGTCCTTGGAGAGAAGGTGCAATATTAGTGTCAAGTCTTATTTTAAATATAATATCAACTGCTTGCCTAATAGTCGGGTTAGTTTTTCTCTGGAAGTAATTGAGGTATTAAGTACCTGATAATGAATGAATAGCTAGTAATTAGCAAAAGATTTTAATGCTTAGGAAACACTGAAGCAAAGAAAGAAAAGAATAAACGTTGTTTCTAGTTTTTCAACTGTTTTCTCCCGAATGAAATCTCCCGGAGCTCCAGATGATATCACCATTGTCTCTTTGCTCAGGACTAACCCACTAGCGCCTGGTGTGCTGACTTGACCCCATACCAGATTATTCACGCTCCTAGAATGAATTTGCAGAGAGGGCTGCTAGTCGTAAGACTGTAGGTGCACAGTAATTGCTTCTGCCGTTCATATGTCTGTGCTCGCTTTCGGGCCGTTCACTGGCTAAGAATCTGACTCTTTAAGATTGCAGGAACAAGGTGTGTGCCTGGTTCTAAGATACTTTATTCCTTATGAATATGTCGTGCTATCGATACGTGGTCTAACTCACCTGCATTTGGAGACTTCTATCACCTTGTGCCCCGTAAGATATCCTTTTCTTCTCTCTGAAGTATCAGTTGGTGGTTCCCAGTGGGACAAGGAAACAGTCAACTGGTTGATGCTTTGTGTTTATTTCTTAGGCAGGCAGTGTTGTCTGGGGATTGGGGTAGGGAGCCAGGAGTCAAGACTCCTGGGTTCTTTTCTCTCTTTGCCACCAATGCGAGACTTTGGACAAGACACTTAAATCTCTGTTCTTCAGTTTCCCCATCTGTAAATGATGATCTTGCCACCTCCTTCACGTTGTTGTGAAGTTTAGTTCATTAATGCTCGTGAAGCACGTTGACTTTTTTGGATGAAAATAACTATATAAATACGAAGTGGTATTATCAGAGACGTAAGCATCATTGGGATCCGTGCCTAAGAATTTGTCTATTTGAAAACAAAGCAAAGTTTGAGAGTTTAATATTTCCACTGCAAACCCCCGGTGCACACTGGGGTTTTATTAATTACTTCATTTGTAACTGAACTTGGTTGAAACCTGGTGAAAAATTGCCAGCCATTTTTCTTTTATACAAAAATAGTTTTAAATCTGTTTTAAAGCCACAGATGGGATCCATAGCACAAACCCGGATTGGAACCCTCTCCAGCTCTGGGAAAGTTTGGATGCAGCTCTCAGGGGAGGGTCCCTCTCTCATCAAACCCGCAAAAGTTTCAGAAAGACAATGAGGCTTTGCCCGGGATCAGTATGAAACATTTCAGAGAACTCTTCTTGACCCTGGGTTAGAGCCCATCCTTTTGGTGTTGTGAAGCCCCTAACTCCAGTGTAGCCCTCAGAAATGAAGTTGTGTCAGAATGACTTGGTGTGATTATAGCTTTACAAATACTCACAATAGTGAGCATGAGCAACTGAGTTTTCACAGCCCCCTTTTGTTTTCTTTTGACGATGTTAGCGCCTCATTCGCCAGAATGCCAGTGACAATGTCAGCGCAAGCCTGTGAAGCTCATGTTACAAATGTGAGATTACAGCCGGGGGCTGATTTAAATGGGAGTCTGTGGAGACCTTGTCCTGGTGCCTTTCATGATGGGAGGTAACCAATGGCAGGATGATCTCACCCTGTGTCCCTGAGATTACCACCAAGCAGTTGTGATGGGAGAGGGCTTTTTTTCCCCTTCCTGCAAAGAGAATGACATGTCTAGAGGTGGGCGTCTTTCATAGATAACCACAGCAGATCCATTGGCTGGGCAATGTGGCAGAGCTCTGCCATGGAGGAGACCACCCTAATCAATCTTCACTCTCTTTCTGCTGAGTCTGCCAATCATTATGTAATAGCGTGGTCTCTGACACTGATGCTGCCTCAGAAGAGCCGAATTTGATCACTACGGCTCATTTAACCGAAACTGCCATTGTCAGAAGAGAATCGCTGTGGGTCGCTACCTACCCAAAGCCCCCATCCTGAAAGACTGACGCAGGTGGCTTCAGTGGGACCCCGTGCAGGGTGTCAAGTACCTGTCTCTGCAGGATCAGGGTCTGTTTTGGTAAGGGGGGAATTTCATCTTTAGGTCACTAATTCAAGCTCCTGAGTCGTTTAGTCTAAGTGGGAGGCGATAATAATACCGAGCTTGTTTTCTAGCGCCTTACAGTGTCAAATCACTGTATGGATGTTTGCTAATCCTCACTACACCTGCTGAAGAAGGAAATTAAGTGCTGGCTGAGCAGAACCTGGGGAGCAGTGTTGGCCTTATTGCCTTTGGGGATTGGCTCTTATTTCATCCACTGGTGATTGACCACTGGGGTAGCTGCACTGTTGCAATCCTTACTGTAGACAGGCAAAGCCTCAATTTGCAGTGGTGGAGCTTATTCCTGTTTGAAGTGATCTACCCTGATGGCTGGCCAGTGGTGGCTGAAATAAGACAGGGCCTTAGCAAAGCAGTGGCTTTTGCCAGACAATTAGTCTTTTCTCCTTCCACTGAGTGATGTTTAGAAGGAAGCTGGGGCAGGCGAGCAGTTTCATTTTTAGATGTGTCTGCCAGTCAGTGAGGCTAGGATTTTTAAGAGCGGATCTGCAGGTTTTCTGGGGGCAGTCAGCAGTTGAAGGGGCCTCAGCCGGAGGTAAGTCTCACCTGCATGTAAATTTGTTTTAATCTATGATGGTTACATATGGAGTCAGTTGAAATTTTTAAAATGTTTCCTGCTTGAAAAGTGCCCTTTTTTTTTCAAAATTGTTGTGAAAAATTATCTGCTCTATTAAATTCTTATTGTTCATAATAAATAAATAAAAAAGCAGTGACATTTTAATTGACATTTTCAGTGAAACATCAAAAGCATTATTAAAACCGCATTATTGAAATATGAAAACCTGGTTTTGGGGAGAATTTTTGCCAGTTTTTTTGAAAAAGCAAAAAAAGGCACATTTTGAACCCTTCAATATTGAAAACAACTTCACAAATTTTGTAAAAGCAGCAAAGAGTCCTGTGGCACCTTATAGACTAACAGACGTATTGGAGCATGAGCTTTCGTGGGTGAATACCCACTTAGTCAGATGCATGCCACAAATTTTGAAATATTTCAGGAAGCCACTTCATTTGTTGACTAACTCCGTTTACATGTAACAACTGAAATGGATCAAATTAGAGGAAAAAAGTGGGCTGTTTTCCCCAGTTAGTTTTCTTTGATCATTTGACAGTACTGTGTGCATAGGCTCCAACTGAGCAAGATACTTGGGCACATGATTGTGCTTCAAGATTGTGCTTAAGTACTTTTCTAGATCAGGGCCAAAGTCAGTTTCCGTGTTTGTATGGGTTTTTCACCCAGGAACATGGCACAGAGACGTATTTTAAAAAAATAGCAAAATCCCCAGGGGAATTCAGGAGCAGTAGTAATACCTGACTCAGTTATGAGATTGATTAGTTTTTATGCTGGCAGTGTTTCTTCTAAATTCCAGTTGTTCACACTGCGTTTGTGGTAAGCCAAGGCTTCTGGCTAACACCTTCCCTAGCCTGGTGGCTGCTGTTGCGTCCTTTGTGGTCGATGTTGCAGTACCTCGTCACAAGATTGTTGGTGACTGCTTGAATTTCATGGAAAATGTGTAAAACTCCCCTGTGAACATTTTCCATCTATACAGCAGCTTCCATCCTCAAGGTTTGCAAAATTTTCACAAGGCCCGTTATTGTAACTGTTGTGTGTGCGAAAGTGACATTGGTTTTGGCATAATGACAGCAGCACCGAGTCCTTAATGTATGCAGGAATCGCTCATACACTATTTCCTGTGCTCCTCTGCTCTCATTTCTTTAGCTAAGACAGTTTGTATGATCGCCGGATCTGTGTATTCTACAACTTCAGGTGGATAATAAGCAGCAAGAGGAGATGAACGGTTGAGAAGTGGAGCTTCTGTTTCCACGCAAATACTCTGAATGATAAAGAATAAAAGAAAAAGCCAGCGGCATGCAGAAGACAGATGGTCTATAAACAGAATTGTTTCTAATGGCTTGGCTACACTGGAGAGTTGCAGCGCTGGTGGAGGCTTTACAGCGCTGCAACTTAGTAACTGTCCACACCTGCAAGGCACATCCAGCGCTGCAACTCCCTGGCTGCAGCACTGGCTGTATACCTGGTCTGCTTGGGGTATAACGAGTGCAGCGCTGGTGATGCAGCGCTGCTCGTCAAGTGTGGCCACACACCAGTGCTGTTATTGGCCTCCAGGGTATTAGGAGATATCCCAGAATGCTTTTAACTAAATTAAATTACTCTCTTTGTTTTGTTATGATGCCTCTCTTTGTTTTGTTGTGAACTCGGGGCTCCGGGAGCTGCTTATCTAAAAAACAAACACAGCTCCTGTTTTCTGTGAATGAGGCAGGCAGGGGGATGAATGTCTACAGCTAGTGTTTGCTTGAGGAGAGAAACAGCGGGGGGGGGAGGGGGAGAAAGGGAGTCCGTTGGAGCAGCTGCTTATCTGGTCTGCAGGCTATTTGCAGTTAAGAGTGAATGAGGGGTCGAGGAAATGGTCAAATTTTGCCAGGCAGGGAGCTGACACAGAATTTGCAAGGCAGGCTTTGCAAGGCAGGGAGCTGACACACAGTGTCGGCTCCAAAAATCCACTCTCTCTCTCTCCCCCGCTCCCTGTCACACTCCACCCCACCCCTCTCTTTTGAAAAGCATGTTGCTGCCACTTGAACGCTGGGATAGCTGCCCATAATGCACCACTCCCAACAGCGCTGCAAATGCTGCAAATGTGGCCACACTGCAGCGCTGGTAGCTGTGAGTGTGGCCACACACCAGCGCTTTCCCTACACAGCTGTACGAACACGGCTGTAACTCCCAGCACTGCACATCTGCAAGTGTAGCCATGGCCTCAGTAGGTTATCCATGGAGCAGCAGTAGCTCCTCCTCAAGGACATAATTTCTGTGCTTTTCTGTGCTCAAGTGTCAAGTTGAACACAAATGCACCACAGCTTTTGTTTGTAACATCTTTAGGGTTAAATCCGCAGCCCATTGAAGTCAATGGGAATTTTGCTATGGACTTCAGGGGGACTAGGATTTGACCTTTCAGGGTACAGGTCTGTTGCATCTTACGCTAGGGTTACGTTCTGCAGTCAGCGCACAAAGCGAAAATCGCGTATAGTCAAAATTACATTGAGTGTAATGGCGGGGGGAATCGCCCGCACTATAGGTACAGTATTAAAATTGTTATTTTTCTCTTTTTTTTGGTTTTTGTTTTGTTTTTGCCGACCGCGTAAAGCTGAAATCGCGCATGTTACATGCGCGTAAGATGTGACAGACCTGTATGTCTGCACTGCAGAGTTAACTTGAGTTATCGACACGAGTTACCCCGGTTTGAGCGGCTGTGTCCACATCGGCGCCACACTCACTTGTATGGCGCTAAGACTTCTGGGACACATCCCAGGGTTCTTAGCGCTGCAGTAAGATGAGCCACTCTGATTCTCTCCCAGTGAATTGTGGGAGAACTTATCTGTCCTTTCTAGTCACACAGAGGGAATTGTGGGAAGGCATTGGTGGACTATTGGCACTCTCGTGGAGCTAGCCTGTGTCCATGCTACAGAGCGGTCATTTTAGCAGCTGACAAGCTGTGCTCACTTGAGTTGTAGCCTGTACCCTTCTTGGGCCAAGTAGGTCAAGTTAAAAGCACCATGACGCTCAAGTTGAGGGGTTTGTGTGTGGAGAGACTTGAGTTAGGGACAACACTCACGTTAATTTTGCAGTGAAGACAAGCCCTTAGTTGTATAGTGGAGTTTTTTAAAAATGTCTGTCTTTTCTCCGTGATGTGTATATAGGTTTGGGTTGAAACTATCTCAACGTTCTTGTCCTTGTAAAGTACAACTGTTGACCTGCTATATGTTTACAGCCTGGCGGAATTTTTACTTTCAAGAGTTGTGTGTAGTTGTAAGAACTCTTTATATATTACTGCCCAATATTATATGTTGACATATAGTGCAGTGGAGCTTCTCTCAGCTGCACTGCATATCCACAGTGGACTTTGTAATTTGTAGAAAAAATAAGGTTCCTCCCCACTACTTTAGCAGTAGTGTTGTCTCATATTCCTAAAACTCATTAATTCTATGGAATTACTATACAGATCACTTCCTAATTTATTATCATAAGCTACATTTGTGGCCCATTATGTCTTGTCTGTTCAGATACTTGTCAATTGAACAACACCCAATTGTTTATGCTGGGTCTTCTCCCAGTCACTGGAGTGCAGTTGTGAGGTTGTAAATTGTGGGTGTGTTTTCTTACATGCATATAGGCTGGTTATTAGAGAGAGATGCTTGTTTTGTCTAGTTGGAAAACCACTCAAACGTGGGTTTGAAAATTTGACTCAAATTTGAACATTATCAGAGAAGTGAGTCATCAGGGAGAGACTGGGGAAAAATGGGATATGAAATGGAGCACAGCGCAGAATTATAAAGCAAAAATAAATAGATAGTGTTAATGGGCACCCTTGTTTGCCAACCTGTTTTGGGGAGGATTTTGCTGCTGATTGTGCGAGAGTTTCAATACACAGCACCACAGGAGTGGATGGTAGTTAATTAATTAATTTCTTTTCTTTCATTATCAACAAGTTTTAGTGTTCCAGACTGAGTGTGAGTGCACTGTCTATTTGCTGACCTGTTTAATCCCCCTGGAAGGTGCACGTCACTGTGGTATCTAACATTATCTGTATTTTAGATATTTTTCAGTATTTCTTCAAGGGCCCTGGACTGGTTGCTCCAGGTGTTGGTATACATTTTAGGCTTGATATGCCTTCAATACAGTTGCTTTATAGTGGATGCTGTGCTTGTTTGTACAGTCACTGCTCCATGGAGCCAAATTTTGCCCTCGGTTACATTGTAACAGACAATGTGGCTCCTGGTTTCTATCTCATGTCTTTGTAAAGTGCTTTGGGAAGCTTGGAGCATGAAAGGTGCTGTATAAAACTACCCTCTGTTCTGTTCTGTTCTGGTAAGTACTAAAATAATCCTGGCAAGACCATGGAGAGAGAGCCACAGTGATTACAATACAAGATCCAATTCAAAGGGAACAGTTTCCCTTCGCTTATTGAAAAATATTACTCAGCGGCATGGCTGAAAGCCAGATCTATGCTGATAGAGCGATTATGACAAGCAAGCAGTGTGCAGGATTGTCCAAAGAAAGATTAACTTTTCAAGTCAGCTTTGACTGATGCAAACTGTCAACCACTGTGTTGCAATAAAGAGTAGAAATAACTAAATATGATACACTGACCCTTAAAGGGGTCACGGAAAGTGCTTTGTGTTGCAAGATTTCATGAAAATGATTTTGAAACGGTCTGCTGCATTTACTTTTTAAAGAGCGAGTTCTGCCAACTGACTAGGTATTGTCAACACCAGATCATTTCATAGATATTAGGGCTGGAACAGATGCATCGAAGCATCTAGTCCACGGGGGGAGGGATAGCTCAGTGGTTTGAGCAGTGGCCTGCTAAACCCAGGGTTGAGAGTTTAATCCTTGAGGGTGCCATTTAGGGATCTGGGGCAAAAATCCATCTGGGGATTGGTCCTGCTTTGGGCAGGGGGGGTTGGACTAGATACCTCCTGAGGTCCCTTCCAGCCCTGACATTCTATGATTCTATCTTGAAAGGGCCAATGCAGGATTGTTCCCTAAACTCTGTTTTATCCAGTGTGGTTTTAAAAGCCCTGGCGTTGGGGCTTCCATCACTTCACTTTGGGTGACAGTTCCACAGACTATTAGATCTCACTGTCAGGAAGGTTTTTCCTGATGTCACAGAAGCGCTGTATAAGTGAGCTGTCTTCAGAGATGCAAATAGTTAATAGATAAATTGCCAGTAGGTGGCACTCAAGAATATGTCCCATGGTACCTGTGTTTTGTAGGATCAATACAACTTGTTGTGCACTCCAGATGGTGTCGTCTTTCATAGAGCTCTTAACATCGAATCTCCAGCCTGATTCTTTTCTTTCTTCGCTCAGTCCCATCCCTGAGGTCATAGCTTCCTTATTCCTGGCACCCCAAAGTAATTATTCATCCCATGCACAGGTGTTTATCAATTCCTCAGTTACTCACAGCAGTGCTCTGTTACTTAAATTCTCCCCATCACCTCCCCTTTGTTTTGTCCACCTGTCGTATTTTACATTCTAATCTAAAACTGTGAAGTCTTTGGGACAGAGACTGTTGTTTTGACTTTTACTTCCATGTCCAGTGGGGCCTTGATCCCTGATTGGGGCCACTATAATGCAAATACTGAAGGGAAACCTCTTATCTAAAACCTTCTGACCCATGCCCAAGTTGTGAACTGGGCCCTGTTGGGCTGAGCCCAAACTGTGTGTTCAAACATCCCCAAACTTTTTCAGAAACTTTGTTCCCGCCTCAAACTTTGCAGTCTCCAGTTCCTGTCTAATTAAAACCATTGTACCAAGCACCCGTGAAGCTTGCACCAACGCCTTGGCAGGTAGCAAACATGGAGCAGTGAAAACTCCGGCTAACCCATCCGTGCTATGAAGTCATAAGACTCTTGTTAATTTTTAAAAAGCTCTTGATGCCCACTAATCCAAATCAATTTTGATTTCTTTCATAAAGTCGTGCTTCCATTTAGGCTTCAGCTAAGAATTACAGCTAATTTGTTCGATTTTATAACAGTATAATTGAAAAAGTGATTTTTAATGGCCTGGCAACCATATTCCCTTTCTTTGGTTGTTAATGAAAGAATCTATTAAAGTTAAATGATTTGGGCACAGATTCAAGTTGAATTGCCTGAATATTCTAAGAGAGTGTTTCTGACCATCTGCTGTTCCAGGTCCGTCACCAACATTTATATTGTAAATGGGACTGAGAGAAGGACTTTGTATGTCTCCTTTGTGCCGTTCGGCATAAAATATCATTTTGATTTTCAGATTTCATTGTAAATAGTGGAAATACACCAGAGAGCTAAAGCTGTTTTATTCTGCAGCATCCTGTGCTCATAAATATCATTTGACGAGTGCTCCTTCCATGTGCCTTTCAGATTCTCCCTGTGGCTATTTGTATTGATTTACAGTACATCATACAGTGTCGTGTTGTAATTTTTTTTTTTATGGCAATTCAGGCTATGCAACTGGCAGTGGAGTCTGTGAAGGGAAATAAATGTTTGATGGAGAAGTAATTAAAAAAAAAATCCACCCTGAATGTTTTCATCTAGTTAAAGACGGAATGATTCCGCGTTATGCACGGTGTGGAAGGGGGAAGCTCGCGCGTTGCTGCATTTTGCTTTTTTTAAAATGAAGGCAGTGATAAATCAGAGCTTTCTCCTCATCTTCCTCCTCATCCTGTCATCTGTGCTTTCCTCACAGACTGCACAGGTAATGGGGAGGCACTGGCTCCAATGCCAAAACCCAGGGCTATCAAAGGTAAGGGTGAAACCCCATAATTTCATTTCCCACATGGGGCCTGATGTTGTTTAGCATCTCATACGACAGTGCCCTGTGTGCCTAGACAAGGTGGCTGATAAAGGTTCCAGTTCTGCCGCCGTCTCTCAGGCAAACCGGTTGGAATTGATGGAAGTTTTGCCTGAGGAAGGGCTGAGGGCCTGGTCGCAAGAGGTGCTGAGCACCTGCAACTTCCATTGATGTTTATGGGTCTGATCCCATGAGTGAGGGCTGCAGGAGTTGGTCCCTAGTGTGTAAGGTCGGTCATTATTTTGAGGCCACCTGTAGGGGGACTCCACAGCTGTGAGGCCAATAAACCAAGGTGATAAACAGGCAAAACATCCTTTTAAAAAGGAGTGTGTGTATTGTCTCCTCCCTTCCCCACCCAGTACCTTCCATTCCTTCCTCCTCTATCAATCCCCCTCCTTTCTTCTGTCCAAAATGGCGGACACGTCTCACTCTGGTGCCCATCGCTGCTGCTCTGAGGAGAGGGCCTTTGGGAACGAGGGGGAGAATTTCCACTGAAGGCCCCAGCTTCTCAGAAGGTGAAAGTCTGAGGATGGATCCCCCACACAACGGCATATTGTGCTACTGCTGAACTCCTCAAGCCAGCCATTATGATGCTGCTTCACACATTGTTTGGTGGGCGCATAAGGAACTTCCCTGATCATTTCTATTCAGGTTAGTTTTTATATTGTCCTTTTTGGAGTGAATTTAGTTCTGTTGGAAGGTACTGCCCAGGCAGCTTTGGGGATGCACAAACTTTCCTTAGTCAAGGGCAGGGGCATTACCGGAAGTGCAAGCTTCCTCCCTGCCCCACCAGTGTCCCCTGCCTCTTCCCTCTCTGCCGAGCTGTAGATGTTGGTTTTGGTAACACGTAACCTGCCCAAATGGGAAGTGAACTGAAAGCACCAGCTTGGATCATTGGTTGGCAATAGCTTCGATCTTCTGATTTCTATCAACGTCAAGCCTGTGACTTTGAGGGGACAGGATCTTTATTCCAGCCCAGATCACTAGCCCCCCATTAAATGTTGGAGTGCTTCTGTCTGTCCTGTCCTGTCTGTCCGTCTATCCATCTGTCTAGCTATCTATCGCACAGCAGAGGCAGTGCACCTCCTACTCCCTGTATTGTGATTGTGGACCATTTATAAAGTGATTAATGTTTATCCATGCAGTTCAGGGCCATGCTGCTCTACTCTGTCAGTAACATGTATAATACAAATTATTTACCAACAATTTATGTACCAGCCTTGCATGGAAATCGCCAACTGTACATCCCAGCTGGGTACATAGAGGCTTTTTAAAAATGAATAGATTAGGGCAGGACAGACTCTGCCAGTTTGCTGTGCAGAAGTGTGAGTAAAAATCTTGTATGAAATTTGCATTGGGAAAGTATTTTGCTGTCCATGCAGTAGTTACATTTGAAAAGGACGGCAGCATGGCATGGTGCCTAGAGCAATGCATGAGGACTCAGGAGACCTGGGTTCTATTCCCAGTTCTGCCACTGAGCAAGTCACTTGGCTGCTCTCTGCCTCAGTTTCCCCATCTCAAAAAAAGGGATAGCGATACATATCTTCCTTTGTAAAGTGCTCTGAAATTTACAGATGAAGAACTGAATATTAAGTTTTCTGTTTTTAATTTTTGTGGAGTACACAAAAACCTCTGGAAAAGGAACTACAAAATGTGCTCCATATTTTAATTATAGAACTGGGAATAATAAGAAATAGCCAGAATGCTTCTTTGCCCTTTTCTTTTCTTTTTATTTAGTAATATAAATTTACTTTACTTAATATAAAGTTAAAGGAGAGCTATCAAATGGCACAGACGTTTGGATCAAGCCTTGTTTGTTTTTAATTGCTGTAAAGCATTGAGAGACGAAGATGCTAAAAATTAGAATTTAAATAGTTTAGGCTCAATATTTAGATGTTTGGCAACTTTGTAACAACACCTTTCATTCAAGCTCCCCTGTTGCGTTGGCATCCCAATCCCTTGTAACACTGCAAATGCATGACAGGGCTAGTTTCACTCTCTAAGCCAGTGGTTTTCAACCTTTTCAGGCTACTGTACCCCTGGTTTGTCTTGCGTACCCCAAGTTTCACCTCACTTAAAAACTATTCGCTTAAAAAATCAGACATAAAAATACAAGCGTCACAGCACATTATTACTGAAAAATTGCTGACTTTCTCATTTTTACCATATAATTATGAAATCAATTGGAATATAAATATTGTACTTACATTTCAGTGTATAGTATGTAGAGTGGTATAAACAAATCATTGTCTGTCTGAAATTTTAGTTTGTTCTGACTTCACTAGTGATTTTTATGTAGCCTGTTGTAAAACTAGGCAAATCTCTAGATGAGTTGATGTACCCCTGGATGTACCCCTGGTTGAGAACCGCTGATGTAAGCTGAAACAAATGCAAAACCTAATTGTGTTTGTAAATGTTGTGCATGAAATCATGAAAATCTGGGCCATTAATTTTAACCTGACAGTGCCCCTCTAGGTTCTTGAATCTTAAGTTTCAGTTTGGGCCACAGTTTAGCAGCAAAGTTTTGAACAACTCCACAAACAGAGGAGGAACTAGCAACACAGGGAGATAACAGTAATGGGGCCATGTCTACACTCCAAAGTTTTGTCAACGCCAGTTACGTCGGCCCACAGCTGCCGCAGTTAGTATGTTGCTTGTGCACTTGCATACCTGGTTCTTCGTGTCGGCGCTGGGCACGCACCAGGAGTGCTTGTGTCGCTGCATAGTGTAGTGCACCATGGGTAAATCACCGTGCAACCCACCACTATTCAGCGCACTGTTTTTTGGATAGTTTTGGCAGTGCATGATGGGGCAGAAATGAGTGGCGGAGGGGTGACTGAGAGCAAGGGGTCAACTTTCCACAAAGCAGAGTTCTCCATCCCATAGTATCATCTCTGTCCCATAATTTTCGTGTCTATTTTTAATTTCCCATGAACCAGTGCGGAACTTGTAATTCTCATCATCTCTGACCGAAGCCCAGGACTCATAGTCCTCCAGTATTTGCAGAGCTGCAAAAAGAACTGCGGGGAACATAACGATTTCCTGGTGGTCCGTTTTCTGTGGGACATAGAGAGAACCAATTCACAGTGGTGGTTGGCATTCATGGAGCAGCTGCAGATGGTGGAGCGCTGATCCTGGGTCTGAGAAACGATTACTGACCGGTGGACTCGCATTGTAATGCAGATTTGGGATGACAAGCAGGGGCTGCAGTACTTTCAGCTGCACAAGGCTACATTTCTAGATCTGTGTGCTGGGCTTGGCCCAGCCCTCCAATGCTGGGACACCAAAATGAGAGCTGCAGTGACAGTGGAGAAGCGAGTGTGATCATACTGTGGAAACCTGCTGTGCCAGATTGCTACTGGTCAGTGGGAAGTCATTTTGGAGTGGGAAAATCCACCATGGGAGCCAGTGTCATGCAAGTGTGCAGGACCATTAAATATCTCCTGCAGTGCAGGACTGTGACTCCAGGCAATGTGCAGGACTTAGTGGATGGCTTTGCAGCTTTGGGGTTCCCGAACTGCGGTAGAGCAATAGACGGCATGTGTACCCCTATTCTGGCCCCAGACTGCCTTTCCACTGAGTACGTTGACAGAAAGGGCTACAGTTCCATGGTTAAGCCAATGCTCGTGGATCTCCGGGGACACTCTGTTGACATCAGTGTTGGCTGGTTAGGGAAGGTGCAGGACTCTCGCATTTTTAAGACACAGGCCTGTTCAGAAAGCTACAGGCAGGGACTGTCTCTCCTGACATGCGGATTAGAGTTGGCAATGTTAAAAGTGATTCTGGGAGACCCACCTGCCCCTTACTACCCTGCTCACGAAGCTGTATAACTGACCACCTCGACAGCACTGAGGAAGGATTCAGCTATGGGCTCAGCAGGTGCAGCATGACAGCTGAATGTGCTTTGGGTAGATTGAAATGGCGCTGGCGTTGTCTACTCATGAGGTTGGATCTCAGTGTGAAAAATATCCCAATGGCTCTAGCTGCCTGCTGAGTGCTGCATAATTGTGACGCAAAGGGAGGAAGCTTGCCGCAGGGGTGGCGGGCAGAGGTGGAGCGGCTGAGTGTACAAGACCACTGCGTTCGCTGCCAGCAGGCATTGGACATGATGTATTGTAAACTAATAACGATTCATAGATTGTAGGGCTGGAAGGGACCTCGAGAGGTCATCGAGTCCAGTCCCCTGCCCTCATGGCAGGACCAAATACTGTCTAGACCATCCCTGATAGACATTTATCTAACCTACTTCCCAACAAAAGAGTTTTATTCTCTTAGGAAAACAGTTCCAAAAAATAATAAACGTGAAGACTTAAAATTAAATACATTGTAGCTTACAAAAAATAGGAACTGTAATAAGTAAACAAGAGGATGGAACATTGATGGCTATTGTAGCTACACATACATCAACCGTAGATCTCACAGATCAGTGTATGTGAAGCTGTTGCTGTCTCTGCTTTCCTCTGGTGTGGAGTGGTAGGGGTAGACACGTGGGCCCTGAGGCCATGTGGAATGCCGGGGTGTAGGGAGGTGCTATGCTGCAGTTCTCTGCCAACTGTGATGGGAATCGAGTGGAGGTCCACAACAGTCTGCAGCGTCTGCATTTGCGAACAGAGAAGCCCCATTATGTTAGACTCTGGCCATCTGATTCTTGTCTCTGATCAGTGCACGCTGTGCCCTCGTTTGATGGTCTGTTGCCAATAATTACCTTAGATTGCATTAGCATCAGCATTTCTAACATTGCAGCTGCTTTGCATTTTGTCATTAACTGAGTTATGGGGCCAGTTAAGGGTACTCTGATATGTTATTGTTCCAGTGCTGTTTGTCAAGCTTGGAATTTTAATGTGGGTATACGCTGTACATGCATGAACGCAAACCAAAGAGAGTTCACCCCACGCACCCCCGACTTCTGAAAGACGGTATGCAGGCCTTTGAGTCGCTTTTCGAGAAAAATATGAAAGCAAACAAAATGCAATGAGCAAGACCTTTGCAAAATGAAACTCGACATTGCGAGGGGCAGTCCCAGCTCCTCCCACTGCAGGCCGGGCATGGGATCGTGTGGTCATTTTTCAGCAAGTTTTTGTGATGTAGGTGGCTTTGAAAATGGGCTTAGGCCGCTCAGTCCCTTAAACAAGTTGGAAAATGGAGCTTTATGCAAATCGCAGTGGGAACCGTAGTGTGACACACCAGAATCGTGAGGGGCACACACAGCCAAAGACAAACCGTGCACTTTGTGTTCAGTCCTCATTTGGGTAAAACTTCCACAGAGGAGGGTCCTGATTAAGAATTGAGTTAAGACCTGTAGATTTTGGTCCACAAGTTTTACCTGCTGGTCTAAATGCCTTGCTGAGGGCAGAGAGAAGGAAAGTGAGCAACTGACATTTATGACTCAGTAGCTCGCTTTCGCATTGTGACAGACATTGATAATTCAACACAATGAATCAATTATTATTGCTATTGATTTGTTTTATCTTTCTGAGTGATTTGTTTTCAGAGGATGTGTTAGAGTAACACACGGTTTGAATGAAATTTAACACTCCATGTAAAATCTGTTTTTGTCTAACTCCCCTCTGGAGTGCCACAGTCCGTAGATACAGCAGGTATGCAATGAGGGGCAAGCATGAAGCTTGCATGGAAGTGTCTTTCTGTCATCCCTTTTAATCCACTACAGAATAAGTCTACTGCTGCTACCCACTAATGAGGTTATTCCTTTTGCTCAAGACATAGGGCTTGGCTACACTTGAGAGTTGCAGCGCTGGGAGTTTACAGCGCTGGTCATCCAGCTGTGCAGGGCCAGCGCTGGTATGTGGCCACACTCACAGCTACCAGCGCTGGTGTGTGGCCACATTAGCAGCGCTGTTGGGAGTGATGCATTATGGGCAGCTATCCCAGCGTTCAAGTGGCAGCAACGTGCTTTTCAAAAGAGGGGGGTGGGGTGGGGTGTAGTGTGACAGGGAGCGGGGGAGAGAGAGAGTGGATTTTTGGAGCCAACACTGTGTGTTAGCTTCCTGCCTTGCAAAATCAGAAAATGTTCCCGACCCCTTACTCTTAACTCTTAACTGCAAACAGCCTGCATCCAACGGACTCCCTTTCTCCCCTCTGCCCCCGCTGTTTCTCTGTCAAGCAAACACTCACTCCCTGCCTGCCTCATTCACAGGGGTTATCTCATTTGATTGTTCACAGTCAGGTACAGATTGATCACAGCAAACAGGAGCTGTGTTTGTTTTTTAGATAAGCAGCTCCCGGAGCACCGGAGCTCCGAGTTCACAACAAAACAAAGAGAGGCTGCATAACAAAACAAAGAGAGTAATTTAGTTAAAAACATTCTGGGATATCTGCTAATACCCTGGAGGCCAATAACAGCGCTGGTGTGTGTCCACACCTGATGAGCAGCGCTGGATCACCAGCGCTGCACTCGCTACACCCCAAGCAGACCAGGTGTACAGCCAGCGCTGCAGCCAGGGAGTTGCAGCGCTGGATGTGCCTTGCAGGTGTGGACAGTTACTAAGTTGTAGCGCTGGAAAGCCTCCACCAGCGCTGCAACTCTCAAGTGTAGCCAAGCCCATAGACGTCTCCGCTGTGGTGCTAGAAGTGCTCCAACCCTGCTGATGATCCATGTGGGTGGTTGTCATGTCACTCCAAGATCATAATTATCTAACTTGCATCAGTTCATTTAATTTATATTGGGTTTATACTACCTTCTGACGGCTGGGAGGGTGCGTCCTTCCAGGGATCTGCTCCCCATTCTGTAATGTGTGGAGCATCCTCAATTCCCAGTAACATCAGAAGGCTTTGAGATCACTTAGCATATCACAGGAGTTGCTTAGCACCTCACTAATAACAAAAAGGGAAGGTAGAAAGGGGGAAGATATGAATCGGCACAAAATCGAGATGTTGAGAACAAAATTAATCAAGGAACCAAAGGATGTGAAGAGAAGAAATTCTTTAATTGTCTATACACCAATGCCAGGATCTTGGATAACCAGAGGAATTGGAAATGCTCATTTATGAGCATAAATTGTATCTAGCTGGTAATACTGAAACCCGACGGGATGTTTCTCGTCACTGAAATGTTAAAATCAGTGGGTATAAAGAAGGATCGAGTGGGGGAAAAAGGGGAGAGGGAATGTCAAAAATCTGTTTTCAAGTCACTGATACCTCAGAAGAAAGTGATCTCGAATGCTCATGTATCCTTGTCCTAACCAGTGTCTGCTGTAGATCGTGAAATTACACAAAGGGCTTGGCTACACTTACAAGTTGCAGCGCTGGGAGTTACAGCGCTGCTCATGCAGCTGTGTAAGGGCCAGCGCTGGAGTGTGGCCACACTGACAGCTACCAGCGCTGCAGTGTGGCCACACTTGCAGCACTTTCCAGCGCTGTATTGAGAGGTGCATTGTGGGCAGCTATCCCACAGAACACCTCGTCCCGTTTTGGCGCCGTTTTGGCGCTGAGTATTGTGGGAAGGGGAAGGAAGTGTGCGGGTCATTCCGCTTCCTGTTTGCCAGCGCCCCGTGGTGCATCGCTTCACATCCCAGCATTCATTCCGGCAGCGTTTGGCGCCATTGTGAGTGTCTTTCTGTTACTCTCTGTGAATCGCGATTTCTGTGGCAAATGGAGCCCGATCTGCTGAGGACTCTGCTGATGAGTGTCACCAGCACAACACGTTTGGCAGTCGAGCTATTCCTTCAGCTCCAAAGTGACAGTGAGGAGTCCGGCGATGATATCAATATGGATTTGTCTGCGCGTGTGACACTAGAGTGCTTGGCATTCACGGAAATGCTCAGCACCGTTGAACGCCGCGCTTTTGGGCTCGAAACAAGCACTGAGTGGTGGGATCACATCGTCATGGAAGTCTGGGATGACGAGCAGTGGCTGCAGAACTTTCGTATGAGAAAAGCCACTTTCATGGGACTGTGTGCTGAGCTCGCCCCACTCTGCGGCGCAAGGACACAAGATTGAGAGCTGCCCTGACGGTGGAAAAGCGGGTGGCTATTGCAATCTGGAAGATGGCAAATCCAGACAGCTACCGGTCGGTCGGGAACCAGTTTGGTGTGGGAAAGTCGACCGTGGGAATCGTTTTGATGCAAGTTTGCAAGGCAATTAATCGCATCCTGCTAAGAAAGACCGTGACTCTGGGAGGCGTGCAGGACATTGTGGATGGCTTTGCACAAATGGGTTTCCCTAACTGTGGAGGCGATAGATGGGACGCATATTCCTATTCTGGCCCCCACCTGGCATCAGAGCACGTTAATCGTAAGGGTATTTCTCTATGGTTCTCCAGGCGCTTGTGGATCACCGCGGGCGTTTCATTGACATTTACACAGGCTGGCCTGAAAGGTGCATGATGCACGCATCTTTGAACAGTGGCCTGTTCAGGAAGATGCAGGCAGGGACTTTTTCCCAGACAGGAAGATCACAGTAGGGGATGTCGAATGCCCACTGTGATCCTTGAGACCCGCATACCCGTTACTGCCTTGGCTCATGAAACCCTATACAGGGAAGCTTGACAGGAGCAAGGACCGGTTCAACTACAGGCTGAGCGGTGCAGAATGACTGTGGAGTGTGCTTTTGGGCGTTTAAAGGCTCGCTGGAGATGTTTGTATGGGAAGCTAGACTTGGGGAAAGCAGCATCCCAGCGGTTATAAGCGCTTGCTGTACCCTCCATAATATTTGTGAAGGAAGGTGAAACATTCAGTGAGGCATGGACCACCGAGGTTCAAGTCCTGGAGGCTGAATATGCACAGCCAGAGAGCAGGGCTAATAGAGGCCCAGCACAGGGCTTCAAGGATTAGGGATGCCTTGAGGAAGAATTTGAGGCTGAAAGCCAACAGTAATGTTTGCTGCCTTGCATGGGAGTGAATTGCACTGCTTACACTGTTATTCTATTATCCATAATAATAATATGATTTGCAGTGCCTCTTTCTTTACTGGGCTAAGGTGTCTTTCACTATCTGCTATAATAAAGACTGTTTTCAAAGCCAAGAATTGTTTTATTGAAAAGAAAAAAACTTCCTTGACAGACAGACAGACACACAACATTTCATTAACACAAGAGGGCAAGGGTGTGGGTTGGTGAACTGTACAGTCACAAGTTTGCATATGCCATGTCTGGATTGCTGTTTAATGAATCCTGCACTTCAGGGTGCATATACTGCATGGTGATGGGGGTTGAATGCAGAGGGTAAGGGTGGTGGTAGGTATCAGGGCTGGTTGGGGAACGTACAGGTGTTGGAGGCAGCTGGTGGTGGTAAGAGCCTGGATGCTGGGGAAAGGTGGTTGGAGCTGACATTGGGGCACAAGGCACAAAGGACGGGCGGGTGGGGGAGTAGCACGGTAGTGCTCTGCTTGCATGGCAACGAGTGACTCTATAGACTCCGCTTGGCGCTCCAGGATGCTTAGCAGCCGCTCCGTGCTTTTCCTCTTGGCCACTGCATTTCTCTTGCGGGTCCTGCTTTCTTTCTCTCGCCACTCCTTCAATTCTTTTCTCTCTGTAGCAGAGTGCTGAAGAACAGTTTTCAGCATGTCCTCTTTGCTCTTTCGGGGATTTTTCTCAAATTTTGAAGCCTCTGTGATGTTGAACATCTGGGCAGTCCAGTCAAGGTCACTGTACACACAGAAATGACAACATTTAACACGGGCAGCATTGTATCCACTATCTCCAGACATGAATTGTTACACTGAGGAGTTCTCACTTGCAAGTTCTCACTTGCATTCTTTATCCCAAAAGGAAAACACAACAGAAGCCACGAAATGGTGAGTGAGGTGGGGCTTGAGTGAGAGGAGCTGGTTGCTTGGGTAATCTGGAGTGCTAGAGGGGTTGAGTGAAGATGCAGATGCAGGGGTGATCTTATCTCCTATCTCTTCACTAAAGAGTCTCCCAACATTTTTCACAGGACTTAATCCTGGAAGATGTTTCCCTACTGCGAGTCACTAGGGAACAGCGGGGCTCTTTTAGAGCAATGTGGATTCCGCCCGGGACCCTATGCGGCGTGCCTGTGTTCAGAAATGGTCCCCTGGCCGAAGAGTGGCGCGGACGCGTCACCGTCACTGGGACAAGGGACACAGTGGCTCTGCCTATAAACCTGCGCAGGCATATTGCCCACGCTCTGGATGAAGCTTTTGCTGAGATAACTGAAGCAGATTACCGCTGACGTGATAGACCACATCAACGGGCTATTCCACATCTAGACGCTGCCATGCATGCATCCATAACCCCCTTCCTCTCCAGAAACATTTCCACCCAGAAAATAAAAGCCGCTTACCGGTACACGCTCCTCTGCTTGTCCTTCTGCAACTGCTGGCTGCTGCTGCGATTGGGTACTTTCCTCCTGGCTTGAGAAGAGCTCCTGGCTGCATGCCTCCAGGAATCTGCGGTTTCTTCCCCATCCCAGGAGCTTCACTCGCGGTTTCCTCTCCCCGCAGCCTCCTCCTCCTCCTGTCCCCAGCCTGCTCAGAAGTGTCCATCGTTACCCTGGGATTGGCAGTGGGGTCACCCCAAGTATGTTGTCCATCTCCACGTAAAGCGGCAGGTCGTGGGGCGGATCCGGATCTGCGATTCCCTCTCGGGCTTTGTAATAGGCACTCCGCAGCTCTTTAACTTTCACCCTGCATTGTAGTGCGTCCGTTGATGGCCCCTATCCAGCATGTCCCTTGATATCTGCTCAAAGATATCGTAATTCCTACGGCCGGGCGCAGCTGTGCCTGAACAGGCGCCTCACCCCAAACACTGATGAGGTCCTGCAATTCACCTGTGCTCCATGCTGGGGCTCGTTTGCCGCGTGGAGGCATGGTTACCTGTAACCTGTAACTGATTAACTGATTGCACTCCACACCTGGCTGCAGCAAACAGGAAGGAGATTTTAAATTTCCGGGGCATTTAAAGGCGGGTCACCTGAGGCAAGAGCAGTAGAGTGCAAACTGATGTGCAGAGTGGCTGAACAGGAATTCTGGGATAGCTCCTTATTCCCTGGAGGACAGGTAAAGCGCTGGTGAGTGTCCACACCTGCTGAGCAGCGCTGGTGTCACCAGCGCTGCACTCTTATACCCCAACCCGGATGGGTTTTCAGCCAGCGCTGCAACCAGGGAGTTGCAGCGCTGGTTGTGCCCTGCAAGTGTGGACGGGGTGTTAATTGCAGCGCTGGAAAGCCTCCACCAGCGCTGCAACTTGTAAGTGTAGCCAAGCCCAAAGGAGCAGGATGACCAGCTCCTTATGCACCTATCTCTAATGTGTAGAAAAAAAGCTGTGAGATCACGGGGGACTTCAGTTTGAGTTATATATGCAGGAGGGCTCATGCTGCCATTACTAAAACGTGCGTATTGTAGACGACAATTTCCTAACTTAAAAAGCGTTGCATCCAACGTGTGCGGACCTCGTCTTGACAGATAAAGACGAACTGATCATGGAACTAAAAATGAGTGATAATGTGGATACAAGTGATCATGACTTGATCACATTTATAGTGGGCAAACAGAATAAAGTTCAGACCTTTATAAAGCCAGTGATGTATATACTTGGTGCTTTAAAAGGACCAGTTTCACAAAGCTGAAAACAATTATAAGCCAAATAATCTGGGAGGAAGACTTTAATCAGAAAAACGTGAATGATAATTTCACATTAAGAACTCTTTACTAGATGCCCCAAAAGCGACAATTGAGGAAGAAGGCCGTAATGTTTAAAAAACCAACCTGGTTCGGGGGGGTGTCAAGGCAGTTGTACAAAATTAAAAATATATATATAACAAATGGAGGAAAGGGGAAGTTGATAATAATGAATATGACTCAGAAACTAGGTATTGTAGAAAATTTATAAGGGAAGCAAAGAGACATTATAAATATATTAGGACCAAGAAGAATCCGAACAATGGTTCTACCAGCAACAATGGTTGCTAGATAGAAATGGTAGAATTATCAATAATAATGCAGAAAAGGAAGACGTGTTCAATAAATATTTCTATTCTGTATTTGGGGAAAAAAGCAGATGATATAATCATATCACTTGATGATGCCATTCTTTCCTTTCCACCGGTATCTCAGGAGGATGTTAAATAGCAGCTACTAAAGTTAGACATTTTTCAATCTGCATGTCTGCATCATTTGCATTTAAGAGTTTTAAAAGAGCTGGCTGAGGAGCTCGCTAGACCATTAGTGTTGATTTTAAAGAAGTCTTGGAATACCAGGGAAGTTCCAGAAGACTAGATGAAAGCTAATGTTGTGCCAGTACTTAAAAAGGGTAAACAGGATGACTCAGGTAATCTGTCAATCTGACACTGATGCCAAGCAAAATAATGGAGCAGCTGATATGGGGCTTGATTAATAAAAAATTAAAGGAGGCTAATGTAATTAAAGCCAATCAACATGGGTTTATGGAAAATAGAGCCTATCAAACTAACTTGATATTTATCTTTGGTAAGATTACAAGTTTGGCTGATAAAGATATTAGTGTTGATGTAATATATTTAGACTTCTGTAAGGCATTTGACTTCATACCTCATGACATTTTGATTAACAAACTAGAGAAAGATATAAGATTAACATGATACACATTAAATGGATTAAAAGTTGGCTAACTGATAGGTCTCAAACTGTAATTGTAAATGGAGAGTCATCATCAAATGGATATTTTTTCTAATGGGGTCCCTCAGGGATCTGTTCTTGGCCCAATGCTATTTAAAATTTTTTATGGAAGTAAACATAAAATCATCATATATGAGACAAATTCAGATAGTGGTAAATAATGAAGAGGACAGGTCAGCCATCAGGATCGCTTGGTAAGGTGGGCGCAAGCAAACAGTACGTGTTTTAATATGGCTAAATGTAGATGCTTACATCTAGGAACAAAGAATGTAGGTCATACTTACAGGATGGGGAAATCTATCCTGGGAATCAGTGACTCTGAACAAGATTTGGGGGTTGTAGTGGGTAGTGGATAATCGGCTGAACGTGAGCTCCCAGTGTGATGCTTTGGCCAAAAGAGCTAATACAATCCTTCGATGCATAAAGAGGAGAATCTCAAGTAGGAATGGAGAGTTTATTTTGCCTGTGTATTGACACTGGTGCGACCACTGCTGAAATACTATATCCAGTTCTGACAGTCACAATTCAAGGATGCTGGTAATTTGGAGAGGGTTCAGAGAAGAGCCACGAGAATGATTAAAACATGAAAGAACCTGCTTTGTAGTGATAGACTCAAAGAACTCAATCTATTTAGCTCAACAAAGAGAAGGTTAAGGGCTGACTTGATCACAGTCTGTAAGTATCTACATGGGGAATAAATATTTAATAAGGGCTCTTCACTCCATCGGAGAAAGGCATTACATGAGCCAATGGCTGGAAGTTGAAACTAGACGAATTCAGATTGGAAATAAGGTGTAATTTTTTGATGGTGAGGGTAATTAACCATTGGAACAATTCACCAAGAGGTGTGCAGCAGCACTTTGACGTGCGAGTGTGGTCACGCTTGAGCCCTGGGAGAGAGCTCTCCAAGCACTCCTGGTAATCCACCTCCACGAGGGGATTAGCTCCGAGCACTGGGAGCCTGTTCACACTTGCTGCGCTCAGGGGGGTGATTCTTCACCCCTTGAGCCAGCAAGTTAGAGTGCCCTAAAATGTAAGGGCAGACAAGCCCTATGTCCCGTGTTATATAGGAGGTCAGACAATGATCCCTTCTGGCCTTGGAATCTATGAATCTAAAGGAAAGTGATATCTCACCATGACACCAGCCACAGCCTTGCTACACCTAGTATGAGCGGTGGCTAATCTGGGCAGGAGTGCTTGACTTGAGACAGACTGCTCAAAATAGCAGGAGGGTTGTTCAAATACAGGAAAACCACAGGTTAATCTGTGGTTCCGGAGAAACAGTCTAAACTATATTCATTTCATTTCATTGGGTGTGTGTGTGTGTGTGTGTGACATGCGTGCGCACACAGTGATATTCTTCTATCAAAGTTACTTTGGCAGCCTTTGGAAACATTTAGATAAAAGCAATGAATAACATACTGTACCCTAATTATAGTTTCAAAAAGCTCCCAGCTTTTTAGTTGTGGCCTGTACACAGTAATATAGCGCAGCAGTTGTTTTTGGTGATGTCTCTGTAATGCAAGTGCTTTCTGGGTTTTTAACTCTGTGTGGAAGGGGTAATGGAAAACGTATCAGAAAGATCAGCAAGAGAAGGGTAACAGAGATTTAGTCCAGCATGATTATTTAGTGGGTGATGCCATTAGTGTAGTGGGAATGCCATTAATCAATTCTGATTTATTTAAAATGCACACAAAGTCTTAGATGGGCTTGTGCAAATATTAACAACAGCCACAGAATGGACACACTGGATCAAAGAAGCCTCCTTAATGCAGCTTCCCACCCACATGAATGACAGTTGCAAAGGTCTTTATCACCTGCCTGCTCCTGTTTTGCAGTAGCCAAGCTATGGATTTTGAGAGCCAGTGTAGTGCTGGGACAACTTGGATCCCTGCACCATCTACTTGCAGGCACAATGCCTACAGCGACGCAGTTGGGAGCATGCACGAAAGTGGGATCTGCTACCGCTCTAGAGGAGTGCAACAATGCTGTTATCCTCCTTACAGAAGGAGAACTGGGGCACAGGGATCCTTGCCCAAGGCCACACAGGAAGTCTGTGGAAGAGCAGGGACTTGACCCTGGGTTTTCCAAGTTCCAGCCTAGCACCTTAACCACTGAGCCATCCTTCCCGTCCCTTAGGGTATGTTATGCCCTGCTGTAACTGCTACGCAGCACTGCCTCCACTGGAAAGCAGAATACTTTTCCTCTTTAGAATGCTGCAAGATACTAAAATCTCAGTCCATGCTTCTTTCGGAGACCACCATTTGCAATGTGTGATTGTCCTGAACAAGGGCTGAGGCCAAGCTATTGTTTTTTAATTATCAGTGCTTAAGGTTCCCAAGAAGAAAAAGTGTTTTGTGCCCCTCTGATGGGGACACACTCTAATGTAATTGCTCTTTGAACTAGACAATGGAATTTAAAGATTTAAGCTTGGCCTGCGTGAAGAGCTGCAGCAGAATGTTACACTTCAAGTGGGAAAATGCTGCAGTAGTTGGCTGACTGATATGGTAGGAAACCCCTTTGGAAGGAATAACTTCAGTTTGTCTTCAGTGCTATTCACTCCTGATTAAATGAGATTAATTGTGCTGTTGAATCTCCTGGTTCGACATCCAAAATAAATACATAAATTAAGACAGGCGACAATTTAGAGGCTTAACTGCAATTTGAATTTGTGCCATACGCTGCAAGACATAGAAAGAGGGGGAAAAAAAGCCTTTTTCTCTTAGTGTGATATCTAGCAGAACACACATGGTCAGGGAGCATTTTCCTTGCGCTGTTTAAAAGGCTTTTCTTGCGCTTTGGAAGGTTTTCTTTGGCTTGGATTCTGCAAGGTGCATAAACCAGTTCCAATGTGCCAGATGTGCATGGAATAGGAAATGCACTGGCCGGTCTCCAGGCAAAGCGGGACCTGCCGTACAGTAGCAGCTCTCCAGGAAAATCTCTTGCTGCCAAGAACTGAAAGTGATGTCAGCCTTGGAAGTGTGTCAGATTAGCAAACTTTTGTACTTCGCTCTTTGTGAAGCATTAATCTGCCACGGCCTGTGCTATAATGAGTCCTCTCTTGCTACATCCTTAAATTTTTTTTTTAAACTAACTATTCAAAGATTTTCACATAAATACTTTGGAAGCTTTCAGCTGGTGATAATTTAATTTGACTGGGACAAATCCTATCCTAAAGCAGATCCTCAGTCTGTATTCAATCTTGTTAAAAGCGGTGCTTGAATACCTTATGGTCATGGCCCAGAACATGACAGCATAAAATACTGATAGTGCAGTCTTGGGGGCATGACTTTAGATTGCTGTATTGGTTATTGTCAGAGTAGGCAGAACTCCTACTCAGGTCAATGCCAGTGAGGACTTTGGCCCATTGTGAATAGTAATTGACTGTTTATTAACCTGAAATGAGCATTTAAATTGTTTGTCTAACAGCACCACTCACGCTTGTCATTGGGGCTTGGACCCAGAACTATCAACACAGACTGCTGCCGCTTGAGCTTAAGGAGTAACTCCAGTAGTAGCTGGCAGTAGTAGGCTGCTACCTTCTCTGTGGACCAGCCACTAGATGGGAGACAAGACACACACTGTGCAAGGGTGTTTGAATGCATGTAACTCCTAGCTGCTTTTTCACCACCTTTGACTCATTTCTCAAAGTTTTATTCCACTGCCACACAAATGCAAAAAAATATGGTGAGGAAACACAAGTAATAGCCTTGACTAGGACTGATACTGCAGGGTCCTCTACCCCCTGGTGGCTCAAGGGTCACAGTCCTCTCTCTCTGCCTCAGGGGAACCACAGGGCCGGCCTGCCTGCCTGCCTGCCCTTAACCTGTTGCAGCCCTCTGCTGCTGCTCAGGGAGGGGTTTGCCTCTCCTGGCCCTCCTCCTCATACAGAGCTGGGTCCAGCTGGGAATGAGAGTGAAACATTAACTGCTGTTCAGCTGGATCAGCTGATTTCCATCACCTGTCTGCTGGCCACCTCCTGAGGGCTTGCTGCTCTCTGGCTCTGCACGCCCTGGGGTGGCAGTCTGCCCTGCTACCATCCCTTCTCTTCTCTGTGTACCCCTCATAATCCTCCCTGTCTCTCAGGTCCATAACCTGGGCATCATCTTCAGCTTCGACTTCTCTTGGTCTGCACATCTTGCCTATGTGTCAATCTTGCCTATTTGTTCTGTATAGCACCTGTAAGATGTGGCCTTTCCTGTCCATCCACCCAACTAAACTCTCCTCCAATCACATCTTGATCCCTGCCACATCCTTCTCTCTGGGCCTTGACCAAAGCAATCTTGCCCCACTGAGACCCATTCAGAATGCAGCTCTGACCTTCTTACCCCTCTCTTCGAGTCTCTCCACTGGCTTCCCCTTCTCGTTTGCATCAAACAGAAGCTGCTTGTTTTCACTTTCAAGGCCTTTCATGACCTATCTCCACCCTACCTATCATCTCTTCTTCACTAGCAAAATGTCAACTCCTCCATGCTGCCAGCCTCCCTCGCTCACTTGATACCTTTTCAAACAAGCCCCTTTGTGCTTTCTCCCCCGCTGCCCCTCGCACTTGGGAGAAGTACCCGGTGCACATCTGCAGACTTAGCTCATTGTCCTCCTTCAAATCCCTCATTACAACACCCCTCTTCTGTGATGCCTACAAAACACTTGGCAACAGTCAAGACGCTGGTGTGCCGAGACCCACTGCCCATCATGCTGACTCATATTGTCTCATTGTTCCCTGGAGCTCCCCAATCAGCCTGCCTATTTCTTGTCCGATGCTTAGATTGAAAGTTCTTTGGGACAGGGACCGTCTGTCTGTCCTGGGCTTGTGCAGTGCCTAACACAATGGAGTCTGGCTCCTAGGCATTAAAATAATACAAATACATAATCTAGCTGGTATTAGAAATGTTTATTAAAAGCACAGCCCCTCTCTCCATTGACCAAAGCCATTTGTCTCCTGTTGAACAGTAACCTTTTGTTTGCCCAAGCCGTGTAACAGAGATCAAGGACATATTTGCTTCTGATATCTGAAATGTTACCACGTTGGTATGTCCCTGAGTAGATCTTTCCTCCTCTCTATTTTAAAAGGCAAATTTCCAGGGAGGCGGGGGAAGATGTGAGGCGTTACATGCAAAACACGAGGAGCCGGGAGTTACATGCAACACATGAGGAGACAAGTTCTGTTACCAGACACAAAGCGCAAGCTCCCAGCAGACGTGTGGCCGACTGTTACGGTGTATCCTGCATGTGAAAGCCGCACTCGCTGAGCCTCGCTTCTGACCCATCAGGAATCTGTCAAATTTGGCTGGATTGCTAGCTCGCACCAGATGGAATTATTTATAGTTTTGTAATCCACGAAAGCCAGGGCATCAGTTTTACCTTCTACTCGAGTTTAAGCCTCGAGCCGCTCAGCTCCAGTTGAGCGTGTGTGGGTCTAATGTATTCTCGGTTGTATGTCATCACATACACATATGAAAGGTGTAAAGCATCCAGTTGCTGCAAGTCAATGATTCATACTCTTTCTACTCTCTGATTATTGATGTGTATTCCTGTAGTGCCAGGATCAGGGCCCGTTATGCTGGGCTGTGTACTAACATGTAGGGAAAGTCTCTGCCCCATTCATCTGAAAGGGGCAGATTTATTTCCATTTAAGTCACTGGGCATCTTTCCACTGACTTCAGTGGGCTTTGGATCGGGCCCAAAATTCAAGAGGTGATTGAACTGAACAAGCAGGTGGAATGAGGAGGTGGGATACAGGAAAATGAGTATGTTTCTGCTTAGATTAATGTTGATTTAATGTTGCATGAAGCACATCACCTCCTGCCGAGCCGTTATCAGTGCAATAGATAGATTAATATAATAATGCCCTGCAGAGCCGGTTTCAAAGAAGCTAGTTTTGATGGAAATCTAACACTTTAACACAAGACACCAGGGCCTGGTTCCAGTCTCACATGCACGCTGTGTGTTTCCACGTGTCTCAAGCAAATCCCTCCACACAGCTGGTATAGGCACAGTATCCAATCTAGGAAATTCTGAAGCAATCACAATCTGGTTCTGAATAGAACAGTGACCCGTTTGCGTGAATGGAATTTAATATCGACTCACCTCTGCAGTTACGTATGTCTAAATCTGAACTAGTGAATGTTTTTCCCCAAATCCTTCCCCTCACCCTTTCTTGTTTTGTTCTCGAGAAGTTATCAAGATGTTCTTAATTACCCTGAGGCAATCTGTGGATAGTGGGTAGACAGGTGGGAGCACCCTCTAGTCTAAAAAGCTGTTTTGTATGTACCACTTCATGTTGCTCTCTCAGAAATCCCCAGTGCTGGATTTAGAAATCCAGGCAAGTAGAATATTTTATGTCATGCCACATGTTTGCATTCGAAATGACCATGACAGCTAAGAGCAGCGGTGGCTCCAGGCACATAAGAACATAAAGGCCGTACCGGGTCAGACCAAAGGTCCATCTAACCCTGTATCTGTCTACCGACAGTGGCCAATGCCAGGTGCCCCAGAGGGAGTGAACCTAACAGGCAACGATCAAGTGATCTCTCTCCTGCCATCCATCTCCATCCTCTGACGAACAGAGGCTAGGGACACCATTCTTACCCATCCTGGCTAATAGCCATTTATGGACTTAGCCACCATGAATTTATCCAGTCCCCTTTTAAACATTGTTATAGTCCTAGCCTTCACAACCGCCTCAGGTAAGGAGTTCCACAAGTTTGACTATGCGCTGCGTGAAGAAGAACTTCCTTTTATTTGTTTTAAACCTGCTGCCTATTAATTTCATTTGGTGACCCCTAGTTCTTGTATTATGGGAATAAGTAAATAACTTTTCCTTATCCACTTTCTCAACATCACTCATGATTTTATAGACCTCTATCATGTCCCCCCTTAGTCTTCTCTTTTCCAAGCTGAAGAGTCCTAGCCTCTTTACTCTTTCCTCGTGTGGGACCCTCTCTAAACCCCTAATCATTTTAGTTGCCCTTTTCTGAACCTTTTCTAGTGCTAGAATATCTTTTTTGAGGTGAGGAGACCACATCTGTACACAGTATTCGAGATGTGGGTGTACCATGGATTTATATAAGGGCAATAATATATTCTCAATCTTATTCTCTATCCCCTTTCTAATGATTCCTAACATCCTGTTTGCTTTTTTGACCGCCTCGGCACACTGCGTGGACCAGCACCAGCGCTCCAAGCGCGTGCCTGGGGCGGCAAGCCCCAGGGGGCGCCCTGCCGGTCCCTGCGAGGGCGGTAGTCAGGCAGCCTTCAGCGGCTTGCCTGCGGGAGGTCCCTGGTCCCACGGATTTGGCGGCAATTCGGCGGTGGGTATACTGAAGCCGCGGGACCGGGGACCTCCCGCAGGTAAGCTGCCAAAGGCAGCCTGCCTGCCGTGCTTGGGGCGGCAAAAAAGCTAGAGCCGCCCCTGGCTAAGAGGAAGCAATACTAGCAGGTCCTAAATTCAGAAGTAAATGTAATTCCTAAGTGCCGTCTCAGTGGTTAAAACGTTTGATGGCTGACCTCCAAAGGGACCTCATGACTATTGGATCAGGAGTCCACTTAATTAGAAACAGTCCTGGAATAACCATAGTTTCTATATTATATTGGCCAAGCACTTTCTACTAGTTGGTAAAGTCTTTTCAGTAGCAAATTAACTCCAACAGGGTGGGTAGGTAGGGGTGTGTGTGTGTGTGTGTGTGTTTAAACAGAGCCATATCTCTTTCTATCAGTGCATAACAATGGCTGGAAATTGAAAATAGTCTGCAGCATTTTAGAATCCTGATTATATTTGTTTTTCCTCTGTTGTGATCCTTTACCCTGAAAGTACTTTACGTAGTATGGTGTTTTGAACCAGCCACGCTGCTACATTTCCGGAGGCTGTAAGATATTTCTCTCTGTCTGTTCTGTTCTTTGAATATCTAGGACCAATTTATGATTATTTTTATTGTGGTAGTGCCTAGCACCCAGTCAGAGCCCTGGGCCCTACTGTGCCTGGCACTGTGCAAACGAATACAAAGACCCTGCCCCCAGAACTCTCAACCCAGGGTTTTGATAATATGCAACAGCAGGCAAACAGGAGCAGGCGGGAGGATGAGGTGACAACAGAGAGCTGTAGTTGCACACTTATCACAGCACTCATGCGGAAATCAGTGGAGCTGCATGCACTCATGCCAGGTCTGAATTTGGTTTGTTCAGTGCTATGTTTAGTGCTAAGCGGTGGGAAGTTGTCACATGCGTCTGAACAGAAGTTCTTCCCTTCCCTAATCAAGAGTCCTCATGGTCTTACACTAAATGGGCTGTTAATGAGCCAGGCTGTTCTAATGGCTGCACACAAAGGTACCAGCTTGGCGGGTACACATTTTTAGCTAGCACCAAATGGGCCTTTTCTGTGCCCAATTTTCCTGGACAGTTGTGGCTCTTTGGAAATTTGCTCTTCAAAGTAAAAAGTGAGTGATTCGGCTCAAAGATGAAAAGGTGCCTTGTAAAGAGGTGTGGAGGAAGCCTGATCCAGTGGCACTGGCCAGTGAACCAAATTCAGTTCCCTGTTTCGCCACAGGCTCCATGGGCAACCGTGGGCAAGTCACTTAGTCTCTCTTTGTCCAGGTCCCCATCTGTACAGTGGGAATGATTCTGAGGTGCTCTGGGACTACGCTAATGAGGCTCGGCCAAGTACCAAAAACAGACAGAAGAGGATTTCTGTGCTAGTCGCTGTACCATGCTGTGAGTAGCCAGACCATATTACGACATCAGTCGTAATAGTCAATGTATGCAGGACGTATGGTGGCGTTTTCAGAGCTCAGGCACCCAAATCCCACTGAAATTCAATGGGAGTTGGGCACTGAACTAGGCTGCTTTTTATCTGATGCTCCCCCCCTCCCCCCAAAGCCTTATTGCTGATAACAAATGAATTCTCACTATACTCCTGTGAGGGAGATAAGTGTTATCTCCGTTTTACAAATAGGGAAACTGAGACAGAGAGGTCAAGTGACTCAGGGCTATGAGAAAGTTGGTATGAGAGGCAGGGTTGGAATCTGCAGCCTTGCAATGTAGTGTTCAGACTGCTACCACACTCCTCCTCATCCTGAGAGGTTCATCATAGATGTAGCTTTATGTAGGAGTAATTAGGCTGTTAAAATGCTTAGGATTTCTAAGGAAGTGCAAAGAAATCAGACCCCTCCCATAAGAAGTAGCAGTGTGTTTTGGAATAACTGGTAGTAGCAGCAGCTCTGGACTTGCATGCCTCAGTACTTCGTTTTGAGGGCTTCCCCCTCACATGATACCGTATATAAATACAAGCTGAGTAGGGTTCATATGACGTTCTACACATAAACTGTTTTACAAGAACAACTGTCGTTGGCTGAGAGCCCTTTGAAGGGTCTCAGAAAGCCCAGTGTTGTCCTGGCCGGAGAAGAATACAGATTGGTGTTCTTGCAAGTAATTCATCACTCCGGATGTGTCTTCTGTCCTTAGTCTGACTGATGAGTTCTCCTCTGCCTTGCATGCTTTGTTAACCAGCTTTCTGCATTGATTATGTCACTTTCCTATTGTGCTCTTTTTGGTAACCTGCTCAGGGCGTATTTTTCTCTTTGCCTAAAATACCTTTCCTTTCACAGTGTTATTTATACCAATGTGCAAGGCTCGGGCCTCTCTCCTGTGCCAAGAGCCACTCAGGGAGCAATAACCAGCATTCCAAGAGAGCAATGCCTCTGCGTGTAGCAGAATACAGTGCCTGTATGTAGGCTACCACGCTGGGTAATTTGACATGGTCTCTGCAATGTGTAGTCAGCCAGCAGCTGTGTGTTCTGTCGGGGTTTGAACACTGGAGGGGAGCGGAGAACAGTGCACGGGCTGTCGCACTGCTTTCTCCCTCTGTGGGTTGCTGGGGTGGGCATAGCATATCCAGGCTGAGGCTGCAGGTTGGGACACCTTTGTCTCCTGAGCTGCTGGGGCTAATGCACGGGTGCCCAACCTCACGCCCGCGGGCTATACATGGCCCACCAGAGCATTTCATAAGACCCGCGGCCTGCTTCAGCACAATATATTAATGGCCGATTCATTAGCGTTTCGTTGTCATGTTTACATCAGTTTAGTTTACATAAGGAAGTATCAAAAAATACTGTACATAGAAACAACCTATCTAAATTCATGTGAAACAAGCTGAACTTCAAATATAAATCAATGCAGGTGACTTTAAATCTTATTAAAATATATGTAGACTCTGGCCCATGCAAGGTTGTGCTTAGGGTTATGTGGCCCTCCCGCCTCCAACGTTTAAAAAGTCAGCAACAAAAATACCTGCTTATCTAAGGTGCTTTTATAGCCCCCACCACCCTAATATCTGAGCACCTGGCCATTGTTCATGTGTTTAGCCTAACGATCCCTGTGGGAAGTTGGTAATTGCCATCTAGATAGGTATTGTTATCCTCACTGTACATATGGGGAACTGAGGCATAGAGACACTTAGGTCTCGTCTACACTACGCTACGCGTTCATGGGGGTGGGTGAAAAAGAACATAAGCACGGCCATACTGGGTCAAACCAAAGGTCCATCTAGCCCAGTATCCTGTCTTCTGATAGTGGCCAATGCCAGGTGCCCCAGAGGGAATGAACAGAACAGGTTACCATCAAGTGATCCATCCCCTATGGCCCATTCCCAGCTTCTGGCAAACAGAGGCTAGGTACATCATTCCTGCACATCCTGGCTAATAGCGATTGATGGACCTATCCTCCATGAATTTATCTAGTTATTTTTTTAACCCTGTTATGGTCTTGGCCTTCACAGCATCCTCTGGCAAGGAGTTCCACAGGTTGACTGTGCGTTGTGTGAAGAATACTTCCTTTTATTTGTTTTAAACCTGCTGCCTATTAATTTCATTTGGTGAGACCCATAACACACCCTTAAAACCATAAAAGCCACACCCTTGGGCGACATAGTTATACCAATTTAACCCCCCCTGTGTAGACAGTACTATGTCTGCAGGAAGCTTCTCCTGTCGACACAGCTATTGCTTCTCAGGGAGGTAACTACGCTGATGAGAGAGCTCTCTCCCATCAGCTTAGAGCATCTTCATTAAAGTGATACAGCCGATGCAGGGTTTTGAGTGTAGACTTGCATTAGGTGACTTGCCCAAGGTAATACAAGGTGAGTGAGGTAATATCTTTTATTGGGGCAACTTCTGCTGGCGAGAGAGACAAGCTTTCGAGCCACACAGAGCTCTTCTTCAGCTCTGGGAAAAGAACTCCCAGCATCACAGCAAAGTGCAAGCTAGAAAGCCTTGTGTAGCATAAGTAGTTAGCACGTATTGGAAAGGACCATTCAAGGGAGAGTGGCCTGTTAACACCCGTGTAGTCATAGGACATGAAGAGGGGGTTGGTGGGTTACAGTCCGTCCAGTAACCGATATTACCAGGGCCGGCTTTAGGCACTGCGGGGCCCGATTCGAAAGAGCTGCCGCCAAAGACAGCAGCGGGACTTCGGCGGAGGCTTAATTGGCTTCCGGTGCCTTTGGTGGCACGTTGGCGGAGAGTCCTTAGGGAGGTTGAGGGGCCCTCTTAGGGGCGCGAGGCCCAATTCGGGGGAATCGGGTGAATCACCCTAAAGCCGGCCCTGGATATTACCTCAGCCACCTTGTTTCTCTAATATCCTGGGACCGACATGGCTGCAACTACAATGCATACACAGTCATACAGGCCGTCTGTGGTACAACAGGCCGTTGAAACTGCGTCTTCCAAGTCCTAGGTCAGCACTGTAACCACTAGACCATCCTTTTATCATGGGATAAAAGGGAAGGTCCTTTCATGGATTGAGAACTGGTTAAAGGACAGGGAACAAAGGGTAGGAATTAATGGTAAATTCTCAGAATGGAGAGGGGTAACTAGTGGTGTTCCCCAAGGGTCAGTCCTAGGACCAATCCTATTCAATTTATTCATAAATGATCTGGAGAAAGGGGTAAACAGTGAGGTGGCCAAGTTGCAGATGATACTAAACTTCTCAAGATAGTTAAGACCAAAGCAGATTGTGAAGAACTTCAAAAAGATCTCACAAAACTAAGTGATTGGGCAACAAAATGGCAAATGAAATTTAATGTGGATAAATGTAAAGTAATGCACATTGGAAAAAATAACCCCAACTATACATACAACATGATGGGGGCTAATTTAGCTACAACGAGTCAGGAAAAAGATCTTGGCGTCATTGTGGATAGTTCTCTGAAGATGTCCACGCAGTGTGCAGAGGCGGTCAAAAAAGCAAACAGGATGTTAGGAATCATTAAAAAGGGGATAGAGAATAAGACTGAGAATATATTATTGCCCTTATATAAATCCATGGTACGCCCACATCTCGAATACTGTGTACAGATGTGGTCTCCTCACCTCAAAAAAGATATTCTAGCACTAGAAAAGGTTCAGAAAAGGGCAACTAAAATGATTAGGGTTTTAGAGAGGGTCCCATACGAGGAAAGATTAAAGAGGCTAAGACTCTTCAGCTTGGAAAAGAGAAGACTAAGGGGGGACATGATAGAGGTATATAAAATCATGAGTGATGTTGAGAAAGTGGATAAGGAAAAGTTATTTACTTATTCCCATAATACAAGAACTAGGGGTCACCAAATGAAATTAATAGGCAGCAGGTTTAAAACAAATAAAAGGAAGTTCTTCTTCACGCAGCGCACAGTCAACTTGTGGAACTCCTTACCTGAGGAGGTTGTGAAGGCTAGGACTATAACAATGTTTAAAAGGGGACTGGATAAATTCATGGTGGCTAAGTCCATAAATGGCTATTAGCCAGGATGGGTAAGAATGGTGTCCCTAGCCTCTGTTCGTCAGAGGATGGAGATGGATGGCAGGAGAGAGATCACTTGATCATTGCCTGTTAGGTTCACTCCCTCAGGGGCACCTGGCATTGGCCACTGTCGGTAGACAGATACTGGGCTAGATGGACCTTTGGTCTGACCCGGTACGGCCATTCTTCTGTTCTTATGTTCTTATGTTATGTTCTTCCTCTACTCAGTCAGCTATGACATCTATTAGTGTCACTGCTTGTGAGGGACAAAATTAGTAATGAAAAATGGAAGAGTGGCATAAATCGTAGCCACCAAAGGGCCCAGTCCTGCGAGATACTTGTGCGCTTCCGGTAGGGCGGGCAGCACTCGGTTGAACTTTGGCCCAAAGGAAGCTACAAGAGAAGCAGTTCATCCCTTTCTGATCCACTGACACATGTTTATTCGGATGACACATGATTTACCCTCGTCAAGAGCCCCACCCTTGGGTTTGTGTTGCGCTCCAAATCATTGCGTCGCACGTTTTCATTCTGTTTTACCCTGCTAATAACTCTGATACTATCCTGAGCACAGACGGTGCTGACTGTGTTCCAAGTCTTCAGTCCTCCACACACCCCAGCGATGGCAGGCAGTGTGTATTACATGGGAAGGGTAATAAGACAGCTGCACCCCGAAGGAGAGCAGCACTGTGAAAACCCCAGGTGTGGTGGTTTGCTTGATGCAAGGCAGAAGGTAAACTGAGGCATGGGCAGGGCTCTGCTCCAGGTGTGAAGAACTAAAGACGTCACGGGGTGGGGGGAATTTTATATTTCAGGTTGAATGAAAATTAGTTTCTTTATCAGAACCTTTTAACCTGCTGTTAATTTTCTTCTTGGCAACAAAAGGCCATTGTTTGGATGAAGCGGGGGAAGGCACCATTATAATCTGTAGGAGAGTGCACAGACGAGAACACGTATGTCTGTGACTCTGAGCTGAGACCGCGGATCAGCAGGCCTCTGTGAGCACAAATGCGTATCCCTGGGCTCGCTGCAAGCTGACAGGTTTTCTGCACAGCAGGGGGTCACTAAATTAACTGTGCACTTGGGCCGTGCAAATTCCTTCTTTTCAGTGGCACCTGGAGCTTTCGATGCCTAGAAACAATTCCATTCCCCCGCATGTGTAATTTTGCGTGTCATTGCCCCTAATTGCATGCTTAAAGTGCGCGCTTTTAAAATGCAGCCCTTTTATCGGCAGTAGGTAGTAGAAGGTTTAATAGGGTGTTTGAATTCCTATAAAATTAATCTGTAGCTTTCTGTGATAGGGGATGGGCAGGGAGCCATGTGGTTCATATCCAGTGTTGATAAACTCGTTATAGAGGCAGGAAACATTTTCAATTGGAGCAGTGACAAAATAATTTGGAGGGGAGCCATAAAAAGAGTGGATGTGATGCTTCTAGCACAGTGGAGATTGAAATTGCTGGTGTGTGGAAGCAGTGCTGCCAGCTAACATTGACTTAGTGTCTCTGGAGACCTGTAATAGCAAATGCATTTTATTAATGACAATATTCTTTAGGAAATGCTGAGGCATTGTTGCTAGAGGTGGAACTCTCTTGCAAGTGGGATTGCGTGTGTTGGTTTGGAAACCTTCCAGACCAAGACCTGTTCAATTTAACTTTCTCACCACTGGTAACTGATTGAAGATCTCATTGCGGCAAGCAGGCTGCCAAGAGATGTGATGCAGTCTTCTCGGTGTCCAGTAGTTTGTAGCTGTAACATCCTTCCTTTTGACTGAGAGTGGAGATACAGCACTTTAGGAACCGCTTGCAGGGATCATCATGGGGTTAGAGTGCTAAGCCAGTGGGATGGATATTTTGGCCATTTTTCTGTTGTTTGTTCTTTTTTGACTGTTCATTTACCTTATGATAAACTGTAAGCCTTGTAAAAAAAACAGGAGTACTTGTGGCACCTTAAAGACTAATAAATTTATTTAAGCATGAGCTTTCGTGAGCTACAGCTCACTTCTTCGGATGCATAGAATGGAACACACAGACAGGGGATATTTATACATACAGAGAACATGAAAAGGTGGAAGTGTTATCCGCTATTCAACACCTGCTTTAATCGGTATTCCCTGTTTTTCATTCTTTTTTCCCCCTTTTGGCCTTTGCTGTGTTTCTCTCGTGATTCATCACTAATCAGCCCTTGTTCATGATCTTGTTACTGTTAGATCTCTGTGGGTGAATGTTTTGTAACGCGGATTTGAGTAGTGCAGCCTTCAGCGGACAACCATGTCTAGCTATCTAGGTCTGATTCTGCTCCCATCCATGTTAGTTGGGGGTCTGGCTCTTTTGTAGTGCTCTGCTTTTTGTTTCTTACCAGTCAGCCCACAGAGATGGAGTTCTGAAAGCAAACATGTAAAATACCCATTCTGTTAGAAATTGTGACCAGCCTGAATCAGATCCCCAGGTCTGACGCTGGTTTCTGAATTTTGTGGCAATTTACATTTGGATCCAAATCTGGATCTGAACTTCCTGTCTTGTGCTTGCTTCTACAGGGGGCTCTGAACGCCCTTGAAGTTAGGACTTGGCTTATGACTACCTACTCCTTGCAGAATTCTGTGCCAAAAAATTAAAAGTTCTGCACCAAAACAATAAAAATTCTGCACACAATATTTTAAAATTTTGCAAAATTCTGCAAATTTTATTTGTCAAAATAACACTCTATAATCACGCCAGTTTCGATTAGTTTGGTAATTTATTTCAAAATACCTCTCTGTAAATATGTCTGTTACAATACAGACTCACGCAAAAATTTCCCCAGGGTTAGAGAGTTAAAGAAACCCCTGTGACAACCCAGTTCCAGTTTCTTGGCCCCCCTGTTCCCCTCCTAAAAGCCCAGCTGGGAGGTCGGACACCCACAACCCCTCCCTATGAGTCCAGCCGTGGGCCCCCCAGCCAATACACCTGAACCCTCCCCTCCCCCGAGCCCAGTTGTGGGGGTCCCCCTAGCCCAGATACCCACACCGCTTCCCCTCCAGAGTCCAGCTGTGCCCCCTCCTCCCCCCAGCCCAGACACATGTCTCCCTACTGCCCAGGGATCCAGAAGGAGAAACAGCCTATTGCTGGGTCCCAGGCTTGTGTGGAGTTTCCCACATGCCGCCGTCTCCTTCCTTCAGGGCCTGTGGGGAACTATAGCTGCTAGGAAATTTCTCTCTCTCCCCCCTCTCCCTCGGACAGTGTCTTCTGTGCGTGAGCTGGATTCTGCTGGGTCCAGCAACCCGTAGTAGCGGCCAGCAGCACTGCAGCCCATTTCTGCGGGAGGGGGAAAGGAAATTATGTGCAAAAACATATAATTTCTGCAAAATTCTGCGTTGTGCAGAGGTGCAGAACTCCCACAGGAGTAGACTACAGGAAAATGGCCCCTCTCCCCATGTGCATCCAGGTTAAACAGGGTGGCTGGATATTCTCAGCAAAAAAGACTCGCTTCTTTATGGAAAAGTTCTACGGAACTTCCTAAGGGTGAAATCATAGGATTACACTATAAAATTACACTATAAAATTAAAGGATCTCAGAGCACAAATGAATTTCGATAGGCTTTTAGCCATCATATAGAATGCTATTGCGGGGAGATAATTCTCAATTACATCTTATAAGGTAGTTAAAGCCTGCAGGAAAGCTCTTATTTTCTTTAATTTTGTAGGACTTTTCCTGTGTGTTTACCCATCCTGTGCGAAGAAGAGTCATTAAGTTTGGTAGGAAGCAGATTCCTACCCGTGCTGAGCCGAGATCCGCCCCTGGGGTAAGCTGGCTTCAGTGAGACTTGTGCCTGATGATGCTAAGGGCATAACTGCCAAGTTTTGTGCAGTGATACGTGTGACACTTCATGCAAAAGTCTTGGCTAATTTACATACTTGGCCATAGCCATAAATATCAAGTTATGCTCAACATGCCCTGCCCCTAGCGGGGGCGAGGGATTGGACAAGGAGCTGCAAGGAACTGGACAACTGTAGCTTGGGTAGGTGAGTGGGTGTCTGGCAGTGTAGGAATAGATGGGAGGATGCTGGAGGGAGTCTGGGGGTAAGTGGGCGGTGCCAGGGTGTCTGAGACGGTAGCTGGGCTGTATGGGTGGGGATGTCTGGAAGGCAGGTGCGAGAGCCAGAGGCTGTCGCTGGCTCCCCATTGTCTTTTGTGCCTGATGATACTGTTACTGCCACCTTTGCCGCCTCCTGCATACACCTTCCCCAGCAGCGGTATAGCAACACAGGAGGCAGGGAGGCTGTCTGCAGAGCTGACGACACTACCATAGCCCAGAGGAGACCCTGCAGGTCATTCCTGTAGCCCAGCTTAATGGGTGACCTCTCAGCTGTGCGAGAGAGATGTGCGAAGGGGGCTGCCACTTGTGAGTGACACGTCAGATGCCAGACCCCTGGCAGGGCTGAAGTTTGCGTGTTTATGTCCGATCGTGTTAACTGCGAAGTGCTGTGACATCTGTTTGTATAAATCAGGAGACAACCCAAATGTCTTTTCCTTGCAGGGAAGCTGTTGCAGGGGGATTCTCTGGAGCTGAGCTGCAGGGCTGCCTCTGCAAAGGTGACATTAGAGCCGAGCCACGCCGTGGTGTTGGACTGTAACCTGGCTTCTGTCGAGCAGTTGATCAATATCACGTGGAAGAAGAATGGGTTCCCATTAGTGGAGCAGGAGCACCTTCGCGTGCTTCCAAATGGATCACTCTTCATATCGTCCCCGGCTGCTGCTAAGGAGAGTAAATATCCTGAAAAGACTGGCGCAGAGGGTAATTACTCCTGTGTCTCCCAGAGCTCCTTAGGCGTGGTTGCCAGTCAAACGGCTGCAGTTAGATTTTCAAGTAAGTATTTTTCTGGTATTGATATAGACTCTTCGGCCTGGCTTAAGAGTGGAGAAAGAATTGTCTAGGAAAACGTGGTTCCTTTAAATGCTGGCAGGCCTGAGAATTCTCTGTAAAATAAGTTACGACGTTGTCGTCTTTCCCCCCCCACCTCCCGGTTACATTTTAATTTCCCATGGAACCCTTCCAGATTCCCTCCTGACAAGGCCCTTCTGTTCTCAGAAAGCCAGGCTTTTCCTTTGGGACATTATCTCGTCGAGTCCTTTTTGTTTCAGGACACACGGTCCGTATACAGAATGCACTATATTTCCGAAGGCCAGAGCCTCACTCAGCTGGCCTAAATCAGTGGGAGTCAATGGAGTTATACCTGCTTACACCATTGAGGATCTGCTACCTTCTAGCATTTCTTCAGTGACAAAAAGCAGTTCCATCCTGTGCTAACCTTCTGTCCTTCCTCCTTTATTCAGTCTCTTAATTGGTTCTTTTTGCCCCAGTGTTATTACAGAAACTGTGGTGCTGGGTCTTGTTAAGTTGAATTATACTCTGTGTGTGTGTGTGTGTGTGTGTGTGTGTGTGTGTATATATATATATATAAATAAATTATATTGGCACATCCCGAGCTGCACTTTGATTAGCTGTTGATATTAATTAGTGTTACCCAACACGTGGCAAGAAGAGTACCTAGGAGAATGACTTACATGGGACCTGAATAATGAGATCAGAGGTCAAAATATTTTCTTAGCATGTCACCATTCACCTAATTCCTTTGGGATCTGCTAGATAATTAGCACTGCTTTATGCTCATTAAGTATGGGGAAGTGAGAGGAGCTGTAGTCTTTGAAAAGTCTATCCTTGCCCCTAAAGATCGTTCTCCTTTTCTCTAGTGCATTCAGCTCACACATTAGCACAAAGGAGGAGTGCGGGGAAGTGGGAAAACAATACTCCAGAACAATGGATGCTGAAATAGACTGTGCTGGGGAGCAAGGGAAAGGGAATAAGGTCTGTGTGTGTCTTTGAATAATGGAAAGGCATCAGACATTCTGACTTCTCCGCCTTACCTAAGAATTCCATGCTCTGGATGCAAACTACCTGCTGTGCTATGGTAGGTCCCATCTCCCTGGGCCCCATATACAGGTTGATGAGTCTGCTACAGCTGTGGTTAAAAGAGCAGAGATGACCGTAGAAAATGCAATATTTAAGACTCAGAAGTCCTTGGTTTGTTCCCCATTTGGGTTGGCAACCCACACTGGTGTGTCATGTTACTTATAACCAGTTAAGCTGTTAACAATTTTATTATAACATGTTTTCTGTCATTGGTGGTGGTGGGTTTTTTTTAAGATACCTCTGTGTGTGTCAGTATAGTTCCCTTGGAGTGTGCTGCATTGGCATTTGTGGAGACCGAAGCCCTCTTTGCTCAGATAACCGGTCTAGCACAGGAACTGGAATCCAAGCTTCTGCTCTCTGTGCCTGTCCAGTGGGACACCCCCCCCCCCCCACGGTTGGAGGATCATTCAGACCACATGACTATTCAGTCCTCTCTCCCTCTGTTGCAGTAGCACTAAGGATCTCAATTATTGTCAGTTGTTTGTGGTGGTTTCTATGATGTGGATACTGGAAGTTGGACTGACACTGAGGCCTTGCCTACATTACAGGGGGAGATCGATCTAAGTTACGCGACTTCAGCAACGTGAATAACGTAGCTGAAGTCGACGTACTTTGATCTACTTACCGCGGAGTCCACACTACACGATGTCGACTGGAGACGCTCTCCCGTTGACTCCCCTTGCGCTTCTTGTTCAGGTGGAGTACAGGAGTTGACGGATACTAGATGGACCATTGGTCTGACCCAGTATGGCCGTTCTTATGAGATCAGTAAATTCCGTCTGGTAGCTAGCAAGCAGTCACAGCAAGACACACTAAGGCCTTATCTACACTTACCAGGAGTTCGATGTGCGGCAACCGATGCACCGGCAGTCGATTTAGTGTGTCTAGTGAAGACCTACTAAATCAACCACCAATCACTCTCCCGTCAACTCCTGTTAATGGGTATAGGGTCTCAAAAACGGAACGAGAAATCACAATGGGATTGAGAGTCTCAAAACAGGGTGGGAAGAACAATTCTGTGAGATCCTGGCACAGGTGGCAACTAAAAAATTTCAGAGCGCTAAAGATACAGCAGCACCGTTGTAACTGCAAGGAGCCAGATTGTGCACTGGGGTGCCACCTGCGGAACTTGCCATGCCGACCTCCCCTTTCATGCCTAGAAAGGGTCTCGTCTGCTTCTGTTCTGCTCAGACCTGTAGGATGACCCTTTGTGGGTTCAGGGATCTGCAAGTGTGCTCGGACTTGGGCCAGTGCACGAACATACCCCTTCCACCCTGCAGAGAGCCAAAGCATACATATTTGGAAATGCCTTTAAAGGCAGGGAATGGGGAGCTGTTTGCAGGCCAGTTTCAATCAAAAGTGGCTTCAGATGACGAGTGCTGCAGAGCAGAAGACTCTTGCACCAAGAGTGATTTGATTGTATGCAAGCATTAATACATAGAAAGGCATGACCGATAACGTGGTGTGTGGTTGGTTGGCTTTCATTTTTTTGTTTGTTTGTTCTGTGGTTCCTTATCTAACAGTTACCTCTTTAACACCGTGAATGAGACATGCTTTGGTAAATAATGGAGAGAAGCTAAGTGGCACTTTTGCAAAATGTACAATAAAAATCAATGCATCTGTCCTACCCGGGTACTTCATTGTAAATTACAGAGCTAGTTTAAAAAGCAAATAATTTTAAAGACATTGTCAATTTGAAAATCACACTTTTCTCAAAATAGTTTACCTGCCGTTGTTTACTAGTATTGTGAATTTAGAGAACGATATTTGGATCTGTTTTCTCAGTTAGCCAGTGTCACTCTTTCTCCTGAATAGATGCTCTCCCCTGTAATTTGTTTTGGGGTTTCACACATGGCAGTCGTTTTCTTCTTAGTGTATGCGCAACATGCCTCAGGTAGCACATGACTGGGATTCATCACCGAATTTGGTCTGCTGTTTGGATCATTAGCATCCCTGGCCCAGGCCAGGGACTGAGATGAGGTGCGACATGAACGCTGATCTGTGCCCCCCACACGTGGCAGTAAGGGATGGGAAACACAAGAAATAGAAATTGTCCAACCACAAAGCTTGGCAAGGGGAGCCAGGGTTGGAAACACAATCTGCTCTTAAAATTACTTGATTTCAGATTAATGGTATCCCTTTAATGTGAGCATTTGCCTGCTAATTATTATTATTTGGATTATGGTTGTGCCTAAAGACCACAGTTACAACAGACGTCCCATTGAGCTACATGTTACACAAACACATAAGTAATTTAAAAAAAAATCTACACCACGAAAGACAGAAAACATGTTATAAGAAAATGTTAACAGTTTAATTGATTTATATGTAACATGACAAATCTGTGTGGGTTGCCAACCCAAGTGGGGAACAAACCAAGGACTTCTGAGTCTTAAATATTGCATTTTCTACGGTCAGCGCTAAAAGGCCTCTGCTCTTTAACCACAGCTGTAGCAGGTCAACCTCCTATCTGTGCCCCAGCCACCAGTAGAGGGCGACAGAGTGCCGCACAGAGTAAGCATTGGTTACATGTGTAAAACTTAAAGGACCCTATATATGCTGGAATGGATGGATTTACTGAAAGCAGTGGGTTCTTACAGGGGGGTAGTTCACAGTGATTGGCACCTTGCAGGACGGGGCCCAGTACACTAACAGCATTACTCATAAACTGCAAAAAGGAAACCAAATATTAGAAGTGTTGAACGTTGGGGGTTGTACTCGAACTTGTCATGAATAGGCTAGTTTGGGAGGGTGAGTGTTTCCCTTTAAAAGAGGGAGGCCTTCATTGGCATAGCTCCTCCTTGAGTCAATCTGTGCAAAAAGCAGGCAACAAAAGAGAAGAGGCAGGGTTGTTCTAACTGGTATGTTAGATGGATTAGTGAGACCCGATAGTACCGGGGACCCTGGCAGGTGACGTTACCCCCTGCGTTTTGTAAAATGAGTTCTTAGGAACACCGAGGATCATTAGTAATGTTTCATTGAACTAAACAGAAAATGTAACAAAGGAAAATACAGTGGCGTCCCAAAGTGCTCAGATATCATAGAGTTGAGTGCAGACTGGCTAATCGGACAGACGGGTGCACTGACACAGTACTGATGTAGGTGCTTCAGGACTCAACATTTTACAGGCGTGTTTAAATATCTCTCCCTTCCCCCAGACAAAAAGCCAACCAAAAACAGTTTTCATTGTTTTATTTTTAAGATATGAATACTTTTCTATTAATATTAGATTTCTTAAAATAATTTAACAAAATCTAAATATTGGGCCGAAACTAAAACTGTGGTGTCCTTTTAATTATAGCTGTGTTGGGAGATCCAGTAACTAATTACAAACAGTTACTTTTACACTCGTTACATCTGGGTGGCTCTGAAGTTGGCACTTCCCAATAGCAGGTTGCTGGTAATAAGTTACTGTAAATGTATGAGTGTTCTTGGTAATGGATAACCCTCAATAAAGCAGTAAGGATTTACAGTAAGATATTACTCGTAAAGTTTCAAAGTAGCTACACACTCTTTTTTTTTGCTGGTTTCTGCCTGCCCTGTGTATTTGTTTCTTAACCTCAGCTTGGAAGTTGCAGTTAGTGGTGCCAGTCTGGGCAGAAAAGTGACTTGTATGGTACGTGCCGGCATAAATAACCGTAAGGGCTGCTGGGAAGACTGACTCTTCGTGTTTTCTGAGGAATTTATGATAGCCCACTGCAGACTCCCAGACGTGCTGTGGAAATAGAATAAATTACCTTTAAAAAGCAACTTAAATTTGACCCACGTTGTGCATTTCTGCACAGCACTGCCTGGCACGTAACTGGCTGCTGTGCACAGGTTTCTGACCCCAAACGCACGATAATTTCTCGAGCCTGCGTTTTGGTTTGTACACTGAGATTCTGGGAGGGGCCAATTGAACTGGTGCTGACAATTCCAGCACTGGTGAGTGAGCAGGGAGGGAGCATGGATTTTTTTTAAAAGGCAGTCCCTGGGCCACAGCTTGTTTTAAAAACCAGATGGGGGGGCTCTTTGGAAAGGGCCTTCAGACTAGCCATTGAAATGATTGGAGTCCACTGCGTGTACACTTCTGCCAAATTTGAAACTGGGATTAGGCTGCAGCTGGTCATTCCATCTTGATCAAGGGGTAGCTACTGCAGCATAGAAGCATGATGGGGCCAATCCTATTCTGTTACTAATGCCTGTAGCTTCAGGGGGGCCACTTGCATTACCAAGGAGGGCAGGGTCAGGCCAGTAGGGAGTGCAGTGGGAGCTGAGAGCTCCTGCTACTGGAACGTCTGTGGGGCTCTCTATAGCCCCAACGAAAACCAAGAGGCTGGTGTAAATTACCATAGTCCCATTGAAGTCAATGGAGCAATGGCAGCTTATACCAGCGGAAGATCTGCCCCCAGATGAATTAGTTAAAGATGCTGATGAAGCAATTCTCTTGAGGAAATAGTCTGGGGAATTTTGCTGGCCATTTTGAGATTGGAAAACAACACTGAATGGGCCAGGACCTGATGGAACTGGTAAAACACAAGGTTGTTTAGTTTGGTGGCTGAGGCCCCATTTGGGAGCCAGTGATCTCTCTCCATGTAGGCTGTGCGCTCTTCTTGGGCTCGGTGTCGGGTGTCTCCTCTTTAGTGATGCCTTCTGCTTGTGAAAGCTCAGCTCCGCCTTCGCTCCATTAGGTAGCAGCAGGGCAGGGGCTTAATCTTTGGCAGGGAAAGAGATTTGAGGAAAGTCCAAGCTGGCAGTAAAATGGGAGCTTTAGTGCAGACATGCTGATGTCCTCAGGTGCCGGGTGTGTTTTAAGGCGCCCTGGGAAGTAGCTGAGAAAGGTATAATGGATTTTGGTCCCAAGCTCTTCGTTCCTCCAGTTCAGTGACTCTGACTGCAGGTGCCAAAGAAAACCAGGCGGTGCTTTTATCCTCAAGACTGCTCGACCAGGCAAAGTCCACGAATCCAGCCCAAGGCAGAGGGAGCAATCTGACTTCTCAAGCTCCCTGTGGTGTGTGCACCATGCTAGGAAGAGATGTAAACAGACCCTCTGCTTTGCAGAGTAAGACTTGGCTGCATCAAATCTTCTGTTTGCCATCATCCTCAGAAACGCGGGTCACGGCGCCAGATTCTGCTGTCCACTTGCCTTCTCGTAGATTGAATTGGCAGTAGAGGCCTCATGCTCGAGTCCGCACCTTTGGGTGCCCACGTGCCAATGTGATTGCCCAAATGTGGAAGCTGGGCATCCAGCTGAGGTGCCTGTGTTAGACTATAGAACCCACAGAACGCACCCTTATATTGTCACGTTAGAGGCTATTTAGACCTTAAGATAGGCCCTTAGGCTTCAGGCCTCATAGGGTTATAAACTAATCAACCTCGCTACATCTCTCCCAGGATACACTGGTGATATTTGCCCCTCACCTCGACTCCAGGTCATTTGGTGCAAAGCATGGAAAGTATAGTGGGGTGGAGGGAAAACCATTCACGTACACAAGGGAGATCTGTGACCCAGCATGCAAACCCGACCCCTGCTCTGCCCCTCTTGAAGAGTGAGGAGAGCCTAGGTTTGCTTCTGACTCATTGCCAATGCCTGCCAGGTGGAGGGGAAAATACACAGAAATGGGCAGGCAGGTTTCTGGACCTAAAGAAAAGGGTTGGGGGTGGGGAAAGAGCTGTTCTCAAAGGCTGGAGGCGAAGCACAGAGAATCAGCGTGCTCAGACCAAGAGAAAAACAGCAGCAAGTCCCAATGTTCGAGTGTCAGATTTCCAGTGCTCAGTGTGACCTTTCCCAAGGAGATGCGCAACCCCGGCCTGGCAGGGATTGGCCCCTCAGGCCTTCCTACCCAATCCCCTTTAAGCCACCTTGGTCCCAGAGCCAGGATTCAGCAAGGCAGCTTTCTGTAGGGCTGCTGACTGAAAAATTTCCTTTGACGCTGGTTTTCAGCTCGCCATGAGAAGTGTCTGCTTTCTGCAGAAGAGTTCGAGGTTTTGTCCAAAAATGACTGTTTTTGCTTATTTCTGCATGTGGGTGCGTGTGGAGAACCCAGCTCTAGATTTGTCCCATTCTGCCTGGTTCTTTTTACTGACCTTTCTGTAAAAAGTTAAGAAAAAAAATCTGTCCCGTGTTGAGTGAATACAATAAACGCTCAATCCTCCAGCTGTTGCCAACCCCAGAGATATGTGGCCCCCTAAGGACAGTCGGCTTCCAATGCAGGACAGACTAGAATTGCAGAGGGTGGGCACGCATCCAGAATATCTCAATAATGTTCATTTCCAGAGCTTCCTTTATTTTTACAGTCAGAGTAATCCCTCGGTCTGGATTGAACTGCAACAGATGTACTGGTCTTGTTTTTAAAGGGTTTCTTTGAGCAGCGAGGGTTGCAACCCCACTCTGACACTGCTGTGTTAGTTTGGAGGCGTCGTTCTCCAGTCCCCTCATGGAAAGGCGTTGATGCCTAAGACTCAGCTGCTGTCCAGTGAGAGGCGCTCTGACCCAGGTGAACTGTGCAGAGAAGGAGCATGGGCGGGACCTAGAGAGGTTGGAAAAAAAGGGCAGGAAATAGGTTGCATTCTGCTGTAGGGGTCCACTCCTGCGACTTTCTGAGCACCCTAGTGAGATTACGCCCCTGGATGCCAAGGAGCTTGCATGGGTATTACTGAGGGCAGAATTTGTCCCAGTGTCTCTTGACGAGACGGTAAGGAGGAGGAGCAGTCACTGTATATTGCACGGCCCCCTTCTGAACTCGAGGGGAGAAGTCCTAGACAGGGAAGAGCACTAAAAAGCGGTAGCAGCTGTCTAAGTTGCAAAGACTCTGCGCTGTCTGTGCTGTCTCGCAAGGTGACTACCCGTTTATAAAAGGAAGCGGAGATGAAAGGAAGGGCCTTTCCAATTCAGGCTGGTATTCGTTTCAGGCACAGAAAAAGATCTCTCGAGAGCTGAGGCATTAAAATAATAAAACAACGTAATATCCTAGATTAAAGTCCCTCGCATTTGGAAATTGCCTTCAGAGCTGTTTTAAGAATGTGAGAGCCAATAAATAACCAGCCCTTGACTTAAAAACTAAGCTAGGTTAGAAAATAATGTGAAGGCAGTAATACTTTTCTGTGCTATAATGCCTCTCGGCCTGTGATCCTAATGACGGTGAGGCAGGTAAGTAATATTAGCCCTGTTTGCCACTGGGGAAACTGAGGCACAGATGGGTTTGCATTTACCCAGCATCTTCAGTATGGAAGCCGGGGGGTCCTGTGCTTGCCCATTGAAACACACTTACTCTAGTAGAAGGGTAAATAGACCCTGAGCCTGTCCAACGCGTGTTTAACCGTGTGCTGTGTGAATAGTCCCACCCAAGTCAAATGCTACTCACAGTGCATCAAATCTTTGCAGGGTTGGAGCCATAGTTGTTTGGTTATCTGTTTCGGTAGGGTCTATGTGAACCAGTTGGTTTGCTTAGGAAATATTAAGCATACAGTGTCCCAAAGGCTGGTTCCTCTCTCCTTTTCTCTTCCTTCTGCATACATTTGCAGTGCCAGATGAATAGCTACTAGCAGTATTTAATAAACTGGGTGACTTTTTGGGCTTGTGAAATGCCGGGGATTGGACAGGAGACAGACCGGTATAGTGCAGACAGACACTGGGTAAATTGTGATGGTAAGAGATGGGAAAACCACCTTGGGTCAATTCAGCCCTTCTCCCTGTCAGTGCAGGATTGCCTGTCTGCCTTACGCCTCTCTCCGATCGGACAGAAAATTCCTCACCTTACACAGCACTTCATTTTACTCAAAGATTCTAAAAGCAAATAATCTGTGCAGAACATAGGTCACGGCATGTAAGGCCACAAGGGATCATTGTGATAATCTAGTGTGATACCCCCCCCCAGCCCCTGTATAACATCAGCCTTGCACCTCCTGCATCGACCCCAGGAACTTGTGGCTGAATTTACTAGAGAGCGTATCTCTCTTGAGCTAAGGACTCTGAACGAGAGAGAGTCAACTACATCCCTTGGTAAATTATCTCCAAGATTAATTACCCTCACTGCTAAAAATTTGCACCGTATGGTACAGCAATGTGCCTTACAGTTTAACTGATCTGGTTTTTTTGGCTGGTAGCCTGTAGGGGAGACCAATGGAAAAATACTGGCTTAGAAATGGGAATATTATATAAAAAAAAATTCCCAAATTTTTGTTTCTAGATCTTTAGAAATGGATATTTGTAAGAATATGAGGAAAGACACTCCCCCTCCTTCCTCCCCCCCATCTTCCACCGTGCTCTATCCTATGGCATCCAAATTCAGATGAACTGTCTAAGACTTGTCGCTCCTCATGTGTGCATTCATATGTCTCATTTTATTACCATCTGCCCCGGGGAAAGTGCTGCTGCTTCAGCGAGCATTTGCACCTGACATAACATATTTATTTCTGAATCGAGGGTGACGAGGAAGTTGATTAATGAAATGCATCCCCCAGCTCATTTTGTTTTGCAGGCTGGAGAGAAGCGTTTGCAACATTAGCATTCGTTTCGTGTGAGCGGAGTATTCCAAGGGATCTGTTTCTGTGCAAGCGGAATAGAGCACCGTGGTCGATCAGAACTTTTTTACATGCAGATGGAGTTATTCTTCATGCTGATTGCGTCGGCCATGGGTGATTAATGGTAGGCAATAGAACAAGGCTTGTCGGGAAGACGAGGGAGAGAAGAAGTCAGCCAGCAACCTTTTTCTCCTGGAAGGTGGTGTGTTTCTGCCATGAGATGAGTCTGTGCTGCAGATCCTGAATGTGGCTTGGGGACTCTTTTTTGATCAATACGATGATGCAAATAATAATAATAATAAATAATAATGACAGTACTTGGCCTTCATAAAGCATCCAGAGATCTCCAGGTGCTTATGATGAACTTAGCTTCATGATGCCATGTGAGGTAGGTAAATACCAGCAGAGTGAAGCACTAAAGCTAGGAGGGTTGGTCAAACACCCACTGAAATCAGTGTCAAGACTGTGGCTTTACTGGGAGTTGGATGAGTCTTAAATGACTTGCTGGAAGTCCCACATCAAGCCTGTAGCAGAGCCTGGGATGGACCACATCTCCTCCTGCCTCCCAGTCCTGTGCTTTAAGCAGATCATCTTTGCTGCCTAGAAATCTATTGCATGGTCTATTTCACTCCCCAGAGTGTGCACTAGCGAAGTGGGCCGGTCAGGTCACATGTCTCCTGTGGAGTCAGTCAGCCACTTGCAGGGATTCTGCTGGAAACCTGAGACAGTGGCTGTGGAGACAGTCCGTGCCTTTCTCCAAATAGTCCCAGAAATTTGGGACCACTGTGACATTTAAGGGCTTTTGGCTCCCATACTGGAAAAGGGAAAGTATCAGACGGAAATGAGTCGAGAGTCTCAAAGGGACCGGTCAGAGGAGACAGTCTGTCTCACCAGGAACGTGTGAAAGAGATTAAGTTTGGAAGCTATGTTCAGGCCTGGCCAGGTGACAAGGAATGCAGCGTCAGCAGGAAGGACCTAGCATTTTTTCCCCTTAATTTATGGGGTTGCGCCAGCTATTGTTACAAGAGAAGAGGACAAGTCTGACAGAAGCTCGTCTCCTTTGTGGGATCTGGTTTGCCAAGATGTATGGGCTACCTGTTCTATGTAAAGCCATAAGAATTTCTCCATCAGAAAAGAGCCTGGAGTCACATAGCCCAGCATCCTGCCTGACTGGCTGAGACTGGATGCTTTAAAGCAGGGGTCGGCAACCTTTCAGAAGGTTGGGGGGGAGGGTAGCTCAGTGGTTTGAACATTGGCCTGCTAAACCCAGGGTTGTGAGTTCAATCCCTGAGGGGGCCATTTAGGGATCTGGGGCAAAAATCAGTACTTGGTCCTGCTAGTGAAGGCAGCAGGCTGGACTCAATGACATTTCAAGGTCCCTTCCAGTTCTAGGAGATTGGTATATCTCCAATTATTATTTATTTATTTTATTTTATTTATTATAAGTGGTGTGCTGAGTCTTCATTTATTCACTCTCATTTAAGGTTTCACCTGCCAGTAATACATTTTAACGTTTTTAGAAGGTCTCTTTCTATCAGGCTATAATATATAACTAAACTATTGTTGTATGTAAAGTAAATAAGGTTTTTAAAATGTTTAAGAAGCTTCCTTTAAAATTAAATTAAAATGCAGAGCCCCCCGGACCGGTGGCCAGGACCCGGGCAGTGTGAGTGCCACTGAAAATCAGCTTATGTGCCGTGCCGCCTTTGGCACGTGTGCCATAGGTTGCCTATCCCTGCTTTAAAGAAAGGTGGAAACCTGCACAATGTGCTTAATTGTGCAGTGGTATAGCACAGGGGAAATTCCCTCCTGGCTCCCAAGCTGGAGAGCTCATTATATACCCTGAAGCCCTGGTATTGAAAGCCTGTAGGATTTGTATCTTCACTAGTGTAATTGCAACTGCCGATATTATTGTTAGAAACGTCGGAACGTTTTTGAAACTCGGTAAGTCTCAACAGTATCCTGGGACAGAGAGTTGTGTGGTTTCTTTCTATATTGCCTTTAAAAATAAACTTGTCTCGTTATTTGGTTCAAATGCCTTTTAATTTCATCGGGCACCTTCCCACACTTCTGTTTTGGGACGGGGTGACTAGGAGGTTCTGAGCAGCTTTCTCAGATGATCAGCCATTGCAGTGGCCTGGGTGCAAAAGAACCCGGCTGTTCCACAGGCAGGCTTCAGGGCTAGAAAGGTTTCTGAGGCTGACGGTATAATTATGACACCTTTGTTTTGATGCAGCTGTGACCCTCTCCTTTTTCCTTCAGAAAGACGGTGCTGTTCTCAAGTGTTGTGGCAGGTTGTACTTCTGACATCTTCACAGCATGGCAACAAATCTCTATGGTTACAACCTTGTGGGGCTGACATAGGACCAAAAATTGCACCTGAACCAATGCTCCATTTTATGCGGCATGTGGATTTCATTAACCCTACAAAGGCTGGCGGCATTTAAATCTCTGCTGCCTTTGGACAGACTCACATCATAGAAAGCCATTTTATCCCCAGGTTCAGCTACTGGAGTCAGCAGATTGCAGATGTCCTGCACAGAACCTTTACATTCTTCTGAAATCTTGCTCCTTTCAGAGAATGAAAGACAACAGCAGGGGAAGGATGTTCTTCCTTGATGCAGAATTCTCAGATGCCTGTGTCTTTCTGCACCCCAAGTCTGGAAGGAAGGAGAGCGCACGCTTCTGTCCAATGTTTGGCCAGTTTCCATTCCAGACCAGTGGCCCAATAGAATTGTGCTGTCGAATTCAGACTTGTCCTCTGATGGGACCACCTAGATCCAGGAATCCAAATGTGTATGTGGCATGTAATCTGTCCTTTTCTAAATGGGAAAGGTGGTAGATAGTTGCTTGGATTTCTTCTTTTGCCAGCTGGGTTCAGAAGTAGCCCTAGCCGGCAGATGGCATCTAGGGAACTATGTTTGCTGTAGGACTGGGCTTTGAATTCAGTCTTCATAGCGTAGATGATGTAGCAGTGGCCACTGGAGACAGCGGACAGTGAACCCTGCCGCATGCAGCAGCGTGGGATATTTCACCCTCTCTGAGTTCTCTGCAATGCTCCCTGGGAAATTTGGTAGCACTTCGTGGACTTCTCTGGCAGCTTTATTTCCAAACGAATGGAGTCAGGTGACCTCATTTTTGTCAACGGTTCGAACACAACATAGTCAATGCTGACATGCAAGAGAGACAAGGTGGGTGACACAGTATATTTTATTGGACCAACTTCTGTTGGTGAGAGAGAGAAGCTTTTGAGCCACACAGAGCTCTTCCTCAGGTCTGGGCCCGAAAACTTCTCTCTCTCTCTCCAACAGAAGTTGGTCCAATAAAAGATATTACCTCACCCACCTTGTCTCTCTAATATCCTGGGACTGACGGGGCTACAGCAACACTGCATATGTCATACAAGAGGGCTGGAGTAAGAGGCTGATCTTTATTTACTGGTGTCAATCACATGCCATGAATCAGGATACAAAAAGTGATACCCTGGCCACATGGCAGAGTCAATACACTGATTTTAGGGGTTACTGTTACACATGAGACCTGGTTGATCTGTGATGACTTCTAGTTCAAGTCTGTTTACTATGTAAATAGATGTTTAGTCAATTAATTAGATTGGCAGGTTTCTCAGAGCCCTAAATATCCTCAAAGTGAAACTATGGAGTGTGTTGTTTTTGCTCTACCTGTTAATCACGACATTTGTGAAAGCTGTTAATTTACTTTAAACAGTTTTGCAAGGGATGGTCTATAAAATTACAGTAATTGTAAGCTGTTGGGTGAACATATTTGCTGTGTCTGGAAGGAATGGTGCTGTAGTGTATCACGTTTCTGCCGGCAGAAGCTGAAAATGGCTGTCAAAGTGCCACGTTATATGCATGATCTGTAATCTAAACGGGTGTAGTGCAATTGTGTTAGGAGGGTCACACGAGCTTACAAGTAGGAGTAGAAACAAACTTGCTTGTAGGCTTGTCTCACCTACGTTCCAGTTGCTTAAAGGAATAGTAGTTGTAGTTAAATTGCACGTCCACTGATATTAAAGGACATGCAGAATTGGAGTCACTTCCCCCTCTCCCCCACCAAAAGAGTCATAAAACATTTTAAGTGTTGAGGAAAGATCCCAGACTGGCTGCCCCAGTTTCCTTCTAACCCGTCCTGGAATGAGTACCTCCAGCATGAGAGGGTAGTTTCACTCCTTGCTCCATTGGTGACGGAACAGATTGCCTACTACCGCTTCAGTTATTGCAGGGGGGTTTTGGGGGACCCCTGCTGAGACTACCGACTCATTGCACACACAGGCCACAGGACAGTCACCAGATGTTACCTGACCTGGAAGCAGAAGACTAAAGGTCAAAGGCTCTGCCTATCGTTTCTAGTCACTGGGAGATAGGTGTGTGCGAGAGAAGCAGGAGCAGATCTACAAAACTGAGCCAGGCAGCATGGAGAGGGCATTGGGCTAGGGCTCAGGAGATCTGGGTTCCATTCCGAGCTCTGCTACTAGCCTGCTAGGTGACCTCTGGCAAGTCACTTCATCTCGCTAGGCCTCAGTTTCCCCTCCCACTCTTTGCCAGTCTTGTCTATTTTGAGTGTAAGCTGTTCTGGCTGGGGTTGTTACAGTGGGTTTCTACAGTGTCCCAATGGGGCCCCAGTCTCAGCTGAGGCCTCTGGATGCCACCATCCAAAAATAAATACTAATAATTATAAAAGGAACAAAGGTAGAAAATAAACGGAGACAGAATTTGGTGGCAAAAGGCAGCGCGAAAGACCAGAGAGTCGTTTTGAGACGGCTGAAATTCCAGGCATAGACTGCATTTTCTGACCAGGATATAATGTCTCCGGCAGGGAATCTCTCCAAGCTCAGAGTCTTCTGCGCTGATGGGACTAAGAAGGGTGGGGTAGAGGCATGTCACTGGACCGCAGTCACCTCTCGAGACAGGGTTAAAAGTGTGATCAGAGGGGGCTTAGCTCCAGCTGAGTGTAAAATGTCAGTGGAGGGTTGTGTGCTTGGTTTGAATGTGCCATTAATAAAAGTGCAGCGTGCGTTGCCATTTGGTGTTAAGGCAGCCTTGCAGAACGGCGCTCCCTCACCTGCAGTGTGTAACTTTGGCGACTGGAGAGTAAAATACGAAGTTTTTCGTTCTAACCATCATCCTGGGAAGGGAGGGAAAGTAGGTTTTATGGCTGGACTGGTCAATTTTCATGACAGATTTGCAAGGCTGAATGAAAACTTCCATCTAAACCTGCCAGAGTGGTTTGAATAATGCTGAATACATTCATGTCTTTCATCGTTCCATGCCAGTCACCTTGCCCCTTCAATGCCCACAGTGCTCCACCATTCATTTTTCCACTGGAGTGTATTCCTGGAGGGCTTAACCAGTTCCTGACCCCGGGCCCATGAAAAATGGCATTGTGGTAAAATGGTGAATGGTGCTGTGCAGGCTTCGGCCCTGGATCCGACCTCAGGGCCAGATTCTGACATCCCCTGAGGAGTACTGTACTTCCTGAATTCAGTGGGACTCCTAGCAACGTGCGGTGCTACCCCGCAGAGGAACAGTTCTTACCCGGCTCTTTCTCCAGCCAAGTCCCACTGCATTTGCTTTGTCTCGTGATTTCTCCTTTCACCACACAGCCAGCAGAAATCAACGCCCAAAGGGGAGGGCCTTAAAGTGTGCTTGGATCCCACTGCATTGCGTGGGTCCTGTTAGAAACATTGCGGCCTAGGGGCTCAGTGCTTCTGTAGCTGGGCTGCACCATCATCCTCCATATTGCCAGGGAAAAGTAGATTGTATGTCAGAGGGAAAATGCACAGGTGCCAGGGCCAGGAGCCCTGGTCTGCAGCCTTGGTTTGTAGGAGCAGAGTCCGGGTGGGCTGGGTGCTTTGAAACCTGCCACCTCACAGGTGCCCGGAACCCAGGCTGTAGCCTGAATGTGTACGCTGTAATTGAACAGCCCCTTTGCCTAAGCCCGAGTCAGCTGGCATGGGCCAGTTGTGGGTTTTTAACTGTAGTGTAGACACACCCTGAGGGAAGCCCCAGGAAAGAGGAGTTAGGGAGTTCCCGCCTCTCCTCACGGAAAGGCCTGGGGTCGGCAGACTAAACAAGGTCTCCAGAACAGAGTTGGTCCCTGTGGTGGGCCATGGAAAAAAGGCGCAAGATCTAGGGAGAGACTGTGGAGAAGGCAGGACTCTCCTATGGAGGGAAACTTACATGGAGCAGAGTAGGCTCCTGTAGGCAGGAACCCTGAGACAGGGTTTGTAAGCAGAGAAGAGAAGACTTCAGTAGCCCAAGAAGGCAGAAGAATTGTTCAGTTTCGTTCAGGTTTGTCTGTGATGTTCCAGGAGCAGAGCCATCCTTTGGGTAGGGCGAATTGGGGCGACCGCTCCAGGCCCTGCGGGCCGGTGCGATTGGCTGGTGTGGTCGGTCCCGGAAGAGACAAATCTGTCACTTCTGCCCCAGACCCTGCCCAGGAGGGAGGGGTCTGAAATTAGGTGACTTGGCCAGAGGGCAGGGCTAGAGGCAGGCGGCCTGCAGGAGGAGCTGGAGCAGAAGATAGCGGCAACATCCCGCACTGACACAAGGGGGTGCTCCAAGGGTGAGTGAGCACTGCTGCACGTGCATCAGGTTGTCTGTTTAAAAAATTAATGGTGTTTGCACACGAAAACAGGTGAAACCCAATATTTAAAAAGGCCCATTTGTGCAATGCACACATTTTGCCCTTTGGACCTTTCATTTTTAATATGAATATGGTCTAAAAAATGTAGTAAAATAACAACCATATCACACTTTAAACTGGTTCCAGGATCAGAAACACAAACATTGTCTTGTTTTTGTAAAAAGTTGTAAACTACAAACCAATAGAATTCTTGTTTTTGAGGAGAGTAAGAAATCAGCCTAACAAATAATTTCACACTAATGTTAGAATTACTCTTGGCAGATAAATTTGAGCCTGCTGAGTACAATTTTATGCTTGGCATAGCAACAGAGTTCCATGTTTTCTAGCTTAGACCTTTGCTGTGCATTATGGTGCTACTGTCATTTGTGTTCTAGGATGGCACAAAGCATTTGTAAGGCAGGATAGGTTTAATGTCATAGGCAGTTTAATGGAGATGTGTTTAAAATAAATGCTAACTCTTCTGGTTGAAGAGAATAAAAACCTTCCACAGCCTATTAAGGATGCCGGCGTGTTGTGTTCAAAAGTCCACTGTGTGACTAAGACATTTTAGTGGTGCATTATGTAATAGCCTGGCCAAATTTATATACCAGTGCTCATTTCTGTGTTCTTGATCCTGCAGTTCCTTGTGCGATGCGGGACAGTGAGCAGAAAATAGCTGTGATCCGGGGCACTGATCTTGCAGCACTGAACTCAGTGGGAGTTTTGCCATACACTTTAGTGGGAGAAGGATCGGGCACCAGGGCAGGTCTGAATAGACACTAACCATGGGTGAAAGAGGGTAGAAACAAGAGCAGAAGCAGGTCTCAAGCCCCTTACTCTAAGGAGCAAAATGTGACAAAGGGAGCTGGGATTGGGTGTGTTTTAGGAGGGAAGCACATCACTTTTCATTGTAACTAGGCATTTAGTTACAGGCGCTCCTCTGTCACCTCACTCCTGCTAAAGCAGGCCTCACGGCAAATCAGCTCCTTGCTGAGAGGCAGAACGGCCTTGTGGGTAAAGCACTGGATTGGCACTCAGCAGGCAAGTTTCAGCTCCTGGCTCTGCCGCACCCCCCATGTGACCTTGGGTCAGTCCCTTCACCTTTCAGTGCCTCAGCTTTCCATCTGTACAATGGCTCTAATAATACTCCCATCGCTTACAAACTCTTCGGGGCAGAGAGTGTCTCTCACTGTGTGTTGATGCAGTGCCTAGCCCGGGGGGCCTGACCTTGGGTGTGGCCTCCAGGTGCTAGTGTAACATCAATTAATGCACAAGTGGGTCCTCCTGCTTTACACTCGTATATGTAACACTTGTGCTGGGCAGAGCTGAACAGGTGAAATTCACCCTTCTCTGCACAAATTTTGTGGCTCATCCAATAACAAGCTGGGTCTCAGATTTGGTTGTCTGTCAAGAAAGTATCGTTCTCCCCACTTCTAACGGGATGACTGGAAACTGAAGGGCCATTTAGCAAAGCAGTTGGGCAGGCAGACAAATGACCTGCTGCTTCTGCCATTCGGTTACATTTACAGCAAAGATGAGGCAGGAGGCCAATTTGCATGTTCAGATGCCTCTGGTAACACACCCAGGCTTGTTAAGGGCATGCCAGCTAGCAGGTTGGAGGACAGCAAGGAATTACATTTCTCTTGTCCAGCCTGGTCATTTTGTATTGCCAAGTTTTACCACATAATAGGAGTCTTCCTAGCTTATACATTGCGTTATTATAGATTCGTGAGTGTTAGAAAACATGAATTCTCTTCTCTTCTGATACAGCTTCTCAAACGACTGAAAATGTGTTTGTTTCTCAGAGCACAAATTTCAAGGCATTAACTCTCTTCTTTTTTCCAGGTTTATCACGTTTTTTTCAGCAGCCAGAGTCTCAGACAGTGGAAGAAAATGGTATGGCCCGATTTGAGTGTCGGATTGAAGGATTGCCCTCCCCTGTCATCACCTGGGAGAAGGATCAAGCGGCTGTTCCTGCAGAGCCCAGGTGAGTGGCCAGTGTTTTTCTTGGGTTAATAATAAAAAAATTAAGAGCCGAGTGTCTTCTATAAAAATCTGGAATTTAAGGGGTGGTGCCAGGGCAGTTTTGGACCTAAAATTTAGACTTTGTAAGGACAAATGTTCTCAGAACCAACATAAATGTATCCATAAAACTTTGAAAAAAAGAAAAGAAACTGCCCTTCCCCCCGAATAGCCTTCCCCTGCAGTATTTGCTGCATTAGAGCTAATGTATAAGTTGCAAAGGATAATTTCATAGAAGTGAAATTGACTAATAACCAAAAATGTCAAACAGGACTATTGAGTGCCGGATGTCTATTCATCAGGGGCTGTGTGCAATAGCAAACCAACTCTTGACAGTTGGTAAGTATCCTTTTGCCCATTCAGTGTGTTTAATGATTGGCTGGGACTTGGACACTCTGGCAACGGAGAGAAATAACAAAGGAGACAAATAGCGTAAAGAGTGTCAGGGAAATGCAGATATTTGATATTTTGCCAAGTTTTTGGTCCTGTAAAGATTTAAGGACGTGCTTAACTTCCTGCATGGTGAGTATCCCCATTGACTGCCTATTTGCCGTGCATAGAGTCAAGCGTGTGAGTCTTTGCAGAGTTGGTGCCGAAGGTGGTGTTTTGTCATAAATCCATGGCCAACTGAGACTGCGTGGCTGCCACTAAGCTGTGCAGCCTGGGATGTGGTGTTTCACAGGTGGCGCTGAATGCAAAGTTTGGTTCTGAAGACATTTCCAAACTCTCTTTCTCAATCTGTTTCCCTCAGAGGTTTAACAAGGGCTTAAAGATTCTGTTAATAGATCCTCTGGGACGATCCAGGCAGAACATGGACTTTCAGTTAGCAAAATATATACAAAATTAAAAAAAAAAATTCATTCTGCCCTGCTCCTTTGTCTTAATCAAAGTGTGTGTAGTGTGGGAAGAAGAGGACCCCGGGGGCTAGTGGCTAGGGTGACCAGATGTCCCGACTTTATAGGGACAGTCCCGATTTTTGGGTCTTTTTCTTACATAGGCTCCTATTACCCCCCACCACCGTCCCGATTTTTCACACTTGCTGTCTGGTCACCCTGTTCTGCAGACTTCATAGCTCTCTCTGGATCTAGCGATGACATTGTCCTTTAGTCCCTTAAAGTTTGGTAGGTTTCATTTTCTGCAGGAAGAGTCATTCCCCCCAAGAGGAAAGTTAAAGGGAAAAAAGGATTAAAAAAGACCCAACAAGATTCAGAAATGATTTGGGAACAAAGGCTGTTTCTGTAAGAATAACTGTTTATATCCTTGAGGCTGTTATGCGGCGATCTGAAGCTTGTGGGAGGTTGTTGCTTTGTATGAGAAGAAAAACAAGTGTTTAAAAAAAACAATGGTGGGGTGAGGGTGGGGAGGGAAGCATGCCATAGATAGGGCAATGGCTTTTTAATATGACAGCTCGATGGATGTTGCGAAATTACTTGCATGGAGATTGCTTTCAACATAGGTGGCTTGAAAATTGCTTTCCTTGTAACAGCCAGACATAATCGTTGGCTTCAGATCTTGCTTTTAAATCATGTTTAGCTAATATACTATTTCAGGGAGATTTGCTTTCTGTTGTTGACTTTATACAATCGACTTTTGAAAGAATTAAGTGTGCCCAAGGAAGTGCTGGCCACGGAACGTTTGCTCCGTCCATCAGCCATACCCCTCGTGCCTAGGGGGTCTCAGAATGCTGGGCAAGCTTAGCTGACACAGATGGGTGCCAGGACCCAATGGCAGCATTAACCCAGAATCTCTCTGCAATACCAGATTCCAGGCAAGCCTTAAGCTGGCCACTGATTTTTTTCAGCTCACCTTTGTGGAGGCATCTGACTGGACCTTTGGAAGTGCATCCATTTGTGCCCTGTCTGACAGACAATGATGACCTACAATACACAGGCTGCATATGGAAGTCAGATTTGATAGACCGTGAGCTGTACAAACTCAGTGTTGACATTGCAGCACTCCAGGAAACAAGACTTGCAGATGTTGGTTCTGTCCAAGAAGCCACTGACATCTTCTTTTGGCAAGGTAAAAGCAGCAAAGAAAATCATCTGCACGGTGTGGGTTTCGCTGTGAGAAACAAGTGGATAAAGCTCCTAGAAACACTCATTTGGAAGTCAGAGCTTATCATCTCACTTAAACGTCAGACGACCATTGGCTCTGTGAACATCATTAGTGCCTATGCACCAACACTCAAATCTAGCTCCAAGGAAAAGGATACATTTTACAACTCTTTGCATCAAGTCATCAAAAGAATACTGTCAGCTGAGCAACTTTTCCTCCTTGGTGACTTTAATGCAAGAGTCGGTGTGGACAACCACTCATGGCCAGATTGCCTAGGACATTTTGGGATTGGCAAGATGAATAAAGATGGCCAATGACTTCTTGAATTCTGTGCCCAAAACCAAATGTGCATTGCCAATTCATATTTTACAGGAAAAGATCGCCAAAAAGTGTCATGGCAACATCCACAATCGGGCCACTGGCACCAATTAGACCTTGTTATCGTCAGGAGGAAAGGCCTACCCTTAGTGCAGAACGCTTGCGCGTTCCACAGCGCTGATTGTGACACTGACCACTCATTGATTATTAGTAAAGTGAAGATTACAGCCAAGAAGCTACATAGAGCAAAACCTAGGAGCAAGCTCAAGATCAATGCTATTAACCCCCAAAAACAGAGGAAATGCCAGGATTTTGAACTTAGAATGCATGGGAAGCCATTACCAGAGAAGGCAGAGGAATTTTGGGAAGATTTAAGGACAACAATCCATGAAACAGCTTTAGGGGAAAGAGACCATCAAAAAAGGACCAGTTTGAAGAAAACAAAGCGGAACTATTACCTCTTACCAACATTAAGAACACATGACTGGATCAAGCTCTGTGAAGTCACGTATGACGGGCTGAAGAAAACTCTAGGTCAGGGGTCGGCAACTTTTCAAAGGAGAGACAGTTTTTTGTTTTTGTCTTTGACCAAAATATTTCGAGAGCCACCTCACATGCAAAGCTACTTGTAGAGTTAGAATTGATCAACTAATAAAAGGTTCCCGGCCAGTGGGAGTGCGGAACCGATGCTTGGGGCGGGGGCAGTGTGCGGAGCCCTGTGGCCCCCCCGCCTAGAAGCCGGACCTGCTGGCTGCTTCCGGGGTGCAGCGTGGAGCCAGGACAGGTAGGGACTAGCCTGCCTTAGCTGCGCAGCACCGCCGACCGGACTTTTAACAGGCTGATTGGCGGTGCTGACCGGAGCCCCTAGGTCCGTTTTTGACTGCATGTTCCAGTCAAAAGCCAGACACCTGCTCACCCTAGAGGAAGTTGGTGGCAAAACTCCGATTGATTTCAGTGGGGCCACGAGTTCACTGGCAGAATGTTCTCTGTTTTTATGGAGACTTTACTTTTGTTTTTTGTTTTTATCCTAACCTGCAATGAAGGTCATTTGGACAGAGAGGCTACGTCTGCTCTTTGTGTACTAAAAAAAGGATAATGCCAGAGTCTCCCTAAAATTCTGAACCATTAGGCAAACTTTGCTACATTGCAGTGGGAAATAAATACTGTCTATACCCGTTCATTAGCCCGTTCATTTATAAGCCGACCCCCCAAAATGGATAGGCAAAAATAACAAAAACTGTATAAGCCTTTCATAAGCCGACCCTATATTTCAGGGGTTGGAAAACTTTGGCTGCCGGCCTGTCAGGGTAAGCCGCTGGCGGGTCGGGACGTTTTGTTTACCTGGAGCGTCTGCAGGCACGGAGCCCCTCAGCTCCCTGTGGCCGTGGTTTGCCGTTCCCAGCCAATGGGAGCTGCAGGAAGTGGCTCCCGCAGCTCCCATTGGCTGGGAACAGCAAATGGTGGCCACAAGGAGCTGAGGGGCTCCATGCCTGCAGACACTCCAGGTAAACAAAACGACAGTGTATTACATATTCAATTCAATGATTCCATGGAGTTTAAAATCATCAAATTTTGGTGTAGACCCATTTATAAGCCAACCCTGCTCTTTGGTGCGTCATTTTTAACCAAAAACATTTGGCTTATGAATGAGTATATACGGTCCCTACCCCAAAGTCTTTTGATGTCTCTAGTTGACGAGCATGACTGTGGTGAGCACAAATAGCTGGAAGCTTTGAGATCTGCTGGGAAAGATAAAGTGTAAAGACGTCTTTATCTCGTGTGCCCGTGCTTTCCTTGGGAGAGCAATACGTCGCTATCTTGCATTTGGGTTGGAAATACAGTCCCTAGTAGTGGCTGTACTGTGAAGCCGTCTTTGTACTTTAGGGCTCTCAAAAATGGTTGTGTTAAACATATTGGATAGCTGGTGACCTTGGGGTTTTTCTTTATGCTAAGACATGGTAACTCGCCCCAATTACCCCTTCCCCTTTGTGCAGTTAGAACCCCTAAAGGATGAGAATAATTGAGGATAGTCCACATAACACATACACACAGATAGATGGCTCAGGCATGGCAATGTATCTTCATGTTTACCTGTATGTGGTACCCCATCTCCGGTCAGTGTGCTTCTTTGATATGTCTACACTGCAATCAGAGGTGTGACTGCAGCATGTGTAGACATACCTGAGCTAGCTCTGATCTAACTAGCTCGGATAACAACAGCAGTGAAAGGTTCTGTAGCATAGGCTGCCTGGGGGCCCTGGATAGGTATGTGAGCAGCCAGCCTCTGACATAGCCTGTCATTGTAGACAGACCCCTAGACACTGAGCTTTTCGGAGCTCGTGTTTAGTTTGTAGTAAAGCACCACACACTGGGCATGCTACCGAGAACTGGCCATGAGAGCTAATTGTGTTTAATGTCCCTCTGGGGATGTTGGTTGGTTGTTTTTTGTAAGCTGGATTTTCCGTCTCGACAGGCGGCTCTAGGATCAGAACCCTTCCTCGCAGAGCAGAACGCGGTTACGTAATGGATCTCAGCCATATGCTTTTGGAAGTGTGTTTGACTTCTATATTTGGAACCGGTAGATGCCTCGCCTGGTGTTTGAAATACGCTGAGAGTAATTACGCACACTCAGAGCAGATGCACGATAAAAAATAAATCTCATTGCACTGGGGAGCTCTCTCGGTAGAGAGAGAGAAATGTTTGCCTTAGTGCTGCTGCATTCAGCCAAGGAGCCCCCACGGTAGCTCTCTGGATAACACTGTCCCATCAAGGGCACACGTGGCCTGGTCCTGCAGCCCTGACTCACGTGAGTGGACACACTGGCTCCAGCAAGATTACTCCTGTCAGTAAGGTCTGCAGGATGGGCCCCGCGGTGACAGCATCGCTTCCCTGGCTGAGCTACCTTAAAATGCTCTCTCTTCGAATTCACCAGCGTACACAAGAGAGGGGAGCTGATGCCTGAAGATCCAGCTGGCTCAGTGAACAGACAACCTGTGCCATGTGTGGTGCTACAAACAGCTGTGTTTCCCAACAGGACCAGGAAACCCGCATTGGTGCTTGTCGCTCCTCTCCCTTCCGCACACACAGAATATCTGCTGCCCCTTCCTTACCAATCAGCTTTCAGTGCGTCCTCTTCGCGATGAAGGCTGGTAACCCAGAGCTGCCTGTCAAAGCTCTGCAGCTCTGTTTATAGCGTTCTTCAATTAAAACTGGGTCCCATCTATAATTAAAAAGGCTCATGTAGGCTTGGGCCTTATATTAAAAAAAAAAAAAAAGAAGAAGAAGCTGCAGTGTAGGAATCCAGGCAGAAAATGAAGAACCTGACAGCCAGCTTGTTCTCTGTGCTAATTGCTGATCAGGTGTATGATTCAGTTTAATACCGTATAAGCTGGGTTTTTAATTACAAGGCAATGGATCCACCAGTAGTCAGCCACGGTAAGCTGGTTGGTAGGTGGCCGTAACCTGCTTTGCGTAGCTGCCAGGGATGGTCTCATGCAGGGGTCGGCAACCTCTGGCACGTGGTTTGCCAGGGAAAGCCCCTGCTGGGCTGGGCCGGTTTGTTTACCTGCCGCGTCTGCAGGTTCAGCTGATGGCGGCTCCCACTGGCCGTGGTTCGCTGTCCCAGGCCAATGGGGGCTGCAGGAAGCGGGTGCCAGCACATCCCTTGGCCTGCGCCACTTCCCGCAGCCCCACTGGCCTGGGACGGCAAACCGCAGCCAATGGGAGCTGCGATCGGCCGGACCTGTGGACGCGGCAGGTAGACAAACCAGCCCGGCCCACCAGGGGGCTTACCTTGGCGGGCCACGTGCCAAAGGTTGCCGACCCCTGGTCTAGTGACTGGGAGTCAGAAGACCAGCGTTTGACCCCCCAGCTCTGGCCTGGACCTGTTGTGTGACACTAGTTGAGTCACTTCTCAACACTTCTGTGATGATCAGGGCAGTGCCTTCCTATATAAATTGCTTTGAGATCCCTGGGTAAACAGCGTTCTTCAAGCGCTGATTATTATTAAATATTGTCGGCTGGCTGCTGAGCTGCTGTTAATTGGCTTAGCTTCATTGACTTAATGGATTGACAGCAGCTCAGGATCTGGCCCCTACTCCTATAGGGCCAGATCCTGATCTCAGTTATACTGGGCACAGCTGAAAAGTTTGCACTATTCTGAAAGCTATGGATGATCCCAGCAGTTTTCTAATTACACCTCTGGGGAAAACGTCCCATATGGGTGATTTCTTTTGAAATGGTCAGCACTTTTTCACTGGCCCATTGTGAATTCAGAGTGGCTTTAGCCGAGTCGAAAACCAGACACCTGACAACCCTAGTGTGAGGGAGAGAAGTCTTTTATGGCAGTGGTTCTCAATCAGGGGCATGCAGAGGTCTTCCAGGGGGTACATCAACTCATCTAAATATTTGCTTAGTTTTACAACAGGCTACATAAAAAGCACTAGCAAAGTCAGTACAAACTAAAATTCCATACAGACAATGACTTATTTACATTGCTCTATATACTTACACTGAAATGTAAATACATTATTTATATTCCAGTTGATTTATTTTATAATTCTATGGTAAAAATGAGAACGTCAGCAATGTTTCAGTAACAGTGGCTGTGACACTTTTGTATTTTTATGTCTGGTTTTGGAAGCAAGTAGTTTTTAAGCAAGGTGTAACTTCGGGGTACACAAGACAAATCAGACTCCTGGAAGGGTTACAATAGTCTGGAAAGGTTGAGCACCACTGCTATGTAGTATTTTACTGAAGGGAGAAACTGAGGCACAGAAAGATTAAAATTCCATGCCTGAGGCCAGCTAATGAATGAGTAGCATAACTGGGAAGAAAATCCCTGATGCCCAGTCCTTCTCTCTAACCATCAGCACGTACTCCCCTGTGGAGTTGTTAACGCCAGTATGCTATAGGCCAGGGGTTGACAACCTTTCAGAAGTGCTGTGCCGAGTCTTCATTTATTCACTGTAACTTAAGGTTTCGCGTGCCAGTCATACGTTTTTAGAAGGGCTCTTTCTATAAGTCTATAATATAGAACTAAAAGATTGTTGTATGTAAAGTAAATAAGGTTTTTAAAATGTTTAAGAAGCTTCCTTTAAAATTAAATTAAAATGCAGAGCCCCCCGGACCGGTGGCCAGGACCCGGGCAGTGTGAGTGCCATTAAAAATTAGCTCCCTAGGTTGCCTACCCCTGCTATAGGCATTGCTTAGTCTGTATCTCCCTTTCTCCTCACCCAGCGTTCTGTTACAAATGTCTGCTGATCAAAAGAGCATGGCTTCCAGGGCAGACTGCTTTTTGGAGCTGTTGCAAGGAGGTAGTTCCTTATTGGTATCTAATTATTTGCACATATGTTTGATGCATGGTCCCCGGCATTTAGCTTCCATGCCGAAAATGCAGCTTCCTGCTTTGAGACATCAGAAAATCATTTAATGGCGAGTTCATTTAAAACAAGCGTTCCTGGATCCTTATTCTAGGGCAACTCCCTGAACTCCTGTTTGGAGAGGGAAGGTGCTTAGCAGGTCTGACACTTTGTTCAAACAAAGGCAAATACAGTATAGGGGGTTTCTCAGCTAGGAAGAGCAGAGTGGCTGGTAGGCGATAGGCAAATTAATTCTGTCACCTGTCTGCAGAATGGATGGTCTAATATTTACCTGTTGTACCTCCCATGGGTGTGTTGCGCATGTTTGAAAAGTGCCTTGAAATCCTCAGCTGAAAAGTGCTTTATAAATGCAAACTCTTATTCTGCTATTGAATATATAGATCTGTCTGTTACTCCTATGCATGTGTCAGATGGCAGGGGAAACAGACTCTTCAGCTCCCGTCTCAATAGCTGTTACGACCCTGGTTGCTGGGACTTCCTATCAAGAGAGGCATTGAGACTTGCCAGTAGAGTAGGTAACATTGAACTACGTTGGTTGTTGGCCTCATTTACTGCCCAGAGGACACTCAGCTGTGAGCGAGCCCCCAGTGGGGAGGAAAATTCACCAGTAGAGAGAGCTCAGAGGTCTTCTCAGCCACCTGCAACCCCACAGCACTGGGGGACCTAGACAGGGAGATCTACAGATGGGGCACGACCAGCTCAGAATCTGGCAGGGCCAGGGTACTGCTGCCTGCGAGACGTACTGAATCATTGCCCTTGGGCATGACTCTGGCACAGTGGGCCTGATCCTGCGAGGTGCTGAGCACCCTCAAATCCAGATCAATGGGAGCTGGAGGGTGCTTGCAGGATTGGGCTCTGTTTGAGAGCTTAGTCAGTGCTGTGCATATTCAAAGTCTGCACGAAGCTCTCTGTAAAGCCAGAGGAGGGGTTCTTTGGGGGCAGTTTTTCCAACAGTTCCGGGCTGGAAGCTGCAGAGAAAATCCCCAAGACTCTGCAGGAGCCACATCTCGATGAGGTGGAAATCAAAAGCCCTGTGACCCCAGAGAAGAGCTTCTGCTGCACATTATAAGAGCTAAAGAATCCATTTGCAACACATAACTACAGCCTCACCGAACATGAAGACTTGTATATATACCCTTATAGGTTAATAGATGACGTTCTTCCTACTCTCTATCTACCTACATATGCAGACACACACTCGTGTGTATATATATATGTGTGTGTGTGTGTGTGTGCACGCACGCACGCATGTAGTTTTTAATAGAGAATGTTTTCTGCAGCAGAGACCTGTAGGCTTAGTCTGAAGAAGGCAGCAGTTTTATTGCTGCGTTGAATCCATTGCTATTAATGGGTTGTACATTTTGCTTTATTTAAAACTCTCCTATTGGGAGCTTAAAGAGTCTCTTGCCCACTCTTCTCTGCCAGGGCTTTGGTGATGTGCACATAATACGCTCTCAAGTATAAGGAAGGAATGAAAATAGCTGCATTCCAGCGGCTGGGGTGTGAATCGTGTTAGCTGTGAAAAGCAAATCTCATGCTCTTTATTTTACTTACCCAGGTTTATAACTCTTCCTAATGGCATCCTCCAAATCGTCGATGTGCGGGAAAGCGACGCTGGGGCCTATCACTGCGTAGCGACCAATGCAGCACGGAAACGCTTCAGCGACGACGCTATTCTTAGTGTCTTAAAAGGTAAGGCACGAAAGGGCATTTGTACGGCTGTGTAAAACTGAACTGAGGATTCTTTCTTATAAATAGAGAAGCTGCCACGAAATGTTGGTGATGGTATTTTCCCTGTGGATGTCACTTCAATTGTGGGATAGTTGGACTCCTTCTAGGGGTGCCGTGGACAATTTAAAAATGACTGTATTTATAATAATAGGGTATCTTTGCATCTGTTACTTACAAGTGCTGCACTGACTTGTACAGCTTATTCGTGTGTTGTACTCTATGGGCAAAATTCTGATTCGGGGGCGGTGGTGGTTTTACCGAAGAAGCTAGTCACAGCTGGCATTCCTTGTCCTGGGCACCCTAAAGCCCATGGAGCCTGTGTATCCTCTGTGCATTGACCCATAGAAGGTTCAGTGGTGCGGTGCGGTGTGGGTACCTGGCGTCGATGCATCCTTAGTTTGGGATTTTCAAAGGTGCCAAGGTGTCACAACCAAATCCCATGCTTAGGTTCCTTTGACTGGCCCAGCCCGAGTCTAAGGAGGGATATGATAGAGGTGTATATAAAATCATGAGTGGTGTGGAGAAAGTGGATAAGGAAAAGTTATTTACTTATTCCCATAATACAAGAACTAGGGTCACCAAATGAAATTAATAGGCAGCAGGTTTAAAACAAATAAAAGGAAGTTCTTCTTCACGCAGCGCACAGTCAACTTGTGGAACTCCTTACCTGAGGCGGTTGTGAAGGCTAGGACTATAACAGCGTTTAAAAGAGAACTGGATAAATTCATGGTGGTTAAGTCCATTAATGGCTATTAGCCAGGATGGGAAAGGAATGGTGTCCCTAGCCTCTGTTTGTCAGAGGATGGAGATGGATGGCAGGAGAGTGATCTCTTGATCATTGCCTGTTAGGTTCACTCCCTCTGGGGCACCTGGCATTGGCCACTGTTGGTAGACAGATACTGGGCTAGATGGACCTTTGGTCTGAACCGGTACAGCCGTTCTTATGTTCTCTATGCACACTCCCTCATTAGGGTTGTTTGTGCAGCATGAATGAGTAATCTGCATGGGCAGCTGAACAGGAGCTGCACAGGGGTCCCTGTGTGCAGGGCTGGCTCCAAGCACCAGTGTAGGAAGCTGGTGCTTGGGCGGCACTCCGTCCGGTATCGGGGTGGCACGTCTGGGTCTTTGGCGGGAATTCGGTGGCGGGTCCCTCATTCCCTCTCTTCCTCTTTGAGCTGCCGCCGAATTGCCGCCGAAGAGGAAGAGAGGGAGGACCCGCCGCCGAATTGCCACCGAAGAAGCAGCGTGATTGAGCTGCCGCCAAAGTGCTGCTGCTCGTCAGAACCATGACTTTCTCCCATGCCTGCAGGGTTACCTCTAGTGCAGTGTTTTGTGGCCATGTTTGTTGGAAGGTTCGCGTTCCAGTTTGGTGCATGTTTCCTGACTGACCTCTTGAGCCAGTAGAGTCTTGGGAGCTACAACATGGAGATTTCCCTCCTTATCAAAACTTAGCAACATACAGAGTTTCTTATGGGGCTCAGAGATGGATTCAACTTTAATCAAAGCCCATTCTGTAATCCCATCTTCAAGTGCTGTGCAATAAGGATTTGTTTCAGATGTATGCGTTCCTTCTGATCACTCCTAAAGAGGAGATACCTCCCCCCGCTTAGGAATTCAGTGGTAATAAGTTTAGGCCCCTGGAATTCAGCCTAGATGACTTCAGGAATAAACAGCAGATGAGCCACGCTCTAGTTCTCACGCAACGTGCAGCAGGTCTGAGCTACAAGAACATTGCATTGGTGCTTCTGGGCCTGGTCCATCACTGGATAAGCAACAAGAGACTAGAGATAGAGAAAAGATTGCACCAGATGAGAATTCTGCCTAAACGACATTTTCCAAAGCTTTCCGTGGATTTCCGTTTTGCTCTTTGGGGACGTCTCTTGCAGGAGAAGGAGGGTAAACGTGACACTCCGAGGCATTTAAAGGCTTTGGTCATGTCCATGCTCAGCTGCTGGTGGTGGGCATGGCGCAGAACAAACCGCATCCTTTCAAAGAAGCCTTTCCTATGTTTTCAAAAGTGGCCCCATGTCTTCCATGCATAATCATCCAAGTTCATGGATGGAGCTGCCTGGCAGAGGCATTGTGCTTGCTCTAAGAGGGAGCCTCTCCATTTGACCTCAGACCAGTGGCACCTGCTGACGCTGGGGGTGAAATCAGCCCAGTGGCAGTGGCCTGCAGAAGGTCCAGTAGGAGGTTACTCTTCCATCAGTGTTGGCTGAGAGGATCTCTGGAAGGCTGGCGGGCAGGGGGGCGGATTAGAGGCTGGTAGGGTAGGACTCCCGACCCTAGATTAAAGTACTGGATCTCTGCTCTGGCCCATGTCTCTGTTGTTCAGAAAAGTTGAGAGGGGGATAGGAGAAGGCTTAATTCGCAGGGTTTCCCCGGGAAAGGGGCAGAGGCGACATGACTAATTCCATGAATGTTTGTGGGTGGATAATAACGATAATGAGCGGAACACTTGGCAGTCTTCAGTGAGGAACTTGAAATCACTTCCCAGCTGTTAGGTAGTTAGCCCTCCCCGCACGCCAGGAAGGTAAGGAAGTATTATGTTTTGTAATGCCATAGCACCTACTACAGTCTAAATAGGCGACAAACAAAGGGTGGGAGGCGCAGAGAAGGGCAGTGATGTGCCCGAGGCCACACAGCCTGGACAATGGCAGAGCCAGGATTAGAAGCCAGGTCTCCTGACTCCCAGATCCACAGCCTGTTGGCTAGACCTTGCTTCCTCCTGCTTGTTTATTCTCATTGGAGAGTCTGAGGCACAGAATTGTTACAGGATCAGCCAAAGAGCCAGGTACATACGCAGGGTGCTCAGTCCTCCATCTGCAGGGCAAAACTCCCTTGCAAGCTCCGAGACCCTTCCATGGCCCTCTTTGTCTTCGTTTAGAAGTGTCTCGCTTGTTCCTCTGCCGCTCATGTGTTTTCACATAGATGCCTTTGCTGTTCATCCATCAGCAGGGAATGTAATTAACCGTGGAGTCCAAGAATACACCTTTGATCAATGAATTGCGTTATGGAGATAATCTGTGTTGAATCTACAGAGAATTCTTGAGCAGTCCTACACTCTGTATCTAATTAGCAGCCCTTGCCAGATCCTGTGGTTCCTAATGAAACACAAGGTAACAGGGGAGCTCTAGCATCAGGCGCCTCTGCATGCTAGGGACAGCTCCCCTCTTTGGCCTGATGTGTTATTGATAAGTGATATCGATCAAGCCACACTTTGGATAACCTCTCCCCGGCACTGCAATTTGTTCTGTTCTCTGCATAATTATATCTTGTAACTTTAAAACGTTTACTCTGCTTTTCAAATTGAAAGCAATCAAAGAGGTTAAAAAGGGAGCATTCCTTCTGCCACGCAAACGGGTCTGAGCAGATTTCTGGTTTGATTTTTCTCTCCCCTCCACCCCACTTCTGAAGCATTAAGCTGCCCGCTGATTAGACAAAGGAATGCTCTAGGTTGACATTTTCATTGGATTTAGCTAATAGTGATGAAAATCATGTCTCTGGCAAATCTCTGGAGATTTTTATAATTGGGAAAAGGATATGTGAGTCAGGTGGAAGGCAGCAGAACCTGTTGCAAGCAACAGACATCTCTGTGGGTGACTCAGGCTTTGTTGATAGTTTTTTCATTTTTAAGCGATCTCCATAAGATGCATGTTATTTTAGACATCTTGATAATTCCAGCAGGTGGCTTATTCTCCCTCTGGCGATCTGGTTTACCTACCATAAATGATGGTACATGCAAACAGGTATTTAAAAAAAAACACCTTTGTTTAAAAACACCCCTCCCCCCCCCAAAAAAAACACCCCAAAAAACCAAATCAAATCAAAACAAAACACTATTTAGTGCTGGTAAAAGATGCCTGATTGAAATCCTGGAGACCGAGCTTTGTGGGGGCCTCTGGCATCAGTTTACCTTGGTCCATCCTGTTCTCAGCCTGTGGACACAACAATCTACTCTCCAGAAGGGTGTAATAGTTTGGTCTAATTCTGGTTGTGGAGCATGGTATGGGGTGGCTCGGGGGTGGTTAGTGGCCTGTGATGTGCAGGAGGTCAGACTAGATGGTTGTGGTCTCTTCCGGCCTTAAACTCCATGACAAGCTGCTCTGTTTATCCAGACAGTGGGGAGCAGCAGCCACTAATCTTTCCCCCCTCGCCCCCCAGTCCTGCCAGTTGATGTTTATAGTCACCAGTCTGTTGTAGCTCGAGTCAATCTAATGGTCAGTTAGATTGAGCATGAGTGAGGAGCTGGGCTTTGTCGGTTGCGATCCGACGCTCTGAGGCTTTGCAGGACTGAGCCCAGAGTTCCATGGCAACACACCCCAGCTTTATAGGTGTAAATTCCCATTTGAGTCCATGCATTTTGCAACGTCATCCTGTCCTTAAGTGGTGTTAGTCTTGGGGTTTTCTGCTGTTATCATTTGATGGTTATTGTCGGGCTTCCCATCGTTATCTCCTATTTGTTGTCTCGCCTTCGGGGGTGCCTGCCTCACCTCTGAGGTCATCAGTGCTGCTAACATGTTTAGCATCGGATACAATGGATGTTTTCTGATTGTCTCCTGGTCTTTCTAAGTCTCTCACTTTTTCTTGACCATCTGGACATTTGTGATGGTTTTCACACCTTATCTTTCCCTGATGCATGCATTCCTCATTCACACAAACAATCTCTTACAGAAACCTTCAAAGGTATACAGACAGCAGTATTTTATATTCAGCAGAATACATTGTAAATCAAGCCTTGCTAAATCTTATAACTAAAACAATTCACATTGGGGCTTCAGGCCCTCAACCTTCCTCTAATCTCCTTAACATAGATACAATACAAGATCTTGTCTCTTACTTACTAAACCTTAAAACAAAGACATGTATATTTAACTAGAGTGCCTAATTTGTAATACATATAGGAAACCATAGTAGACTTTATAACTCATCCTAAAACAAAAGGGTGACCATAATCAGTCATAAGGATTGTTCTGGTCTGTCATTCCTTTCTGCTATTCAAAAAGGGTGGCTGGCAGGATGAAATCAAATCATACATTAATTCTCATAGTACAATTATAAAATCCTGCTCCTACACCATCACTCCATCTGGTCTCCCGCTGACTGCTAATAAAGGCACCAGTTGTGTCGATGGTGATTTGTGATAGCAAAAAAATGGGCTATACCTGGAACCAGCTAGAGTGAATGGCCCAGGATAGAGGACTCTGGAGATCTGTGGTTGGCGGCCCATACCCCGATTGGGGTGACGGGCATGAGTGAGTGTGAGTGATGGTGCTGATTGTGGTGGAAATGTTTCCACCAGGCAAGCCACCAGCCTGCTGAATGCAGGCCAGGAGACGTCTCCTACTTGTGACTGCCAGTCGCTGCCAGATGAAGCTGGATTTGAATTAGCAGCTAGTAGTGAAGGAAAGGGCCTGTTTCCCCTCAGCCATCCACCCTCTCCGGCCAATCCTGTTTTTCTCCTCCCGATACGGTAGCCGGGATTTCGTAACATTTTCTTTGCTAAGTCAATGTCTTTGCTCAGCTGAGAGGGTGATTCTCTTCACACTGTCCTGCATCCAAATTATTTGCACGAGCTAAAAAAACCAATCTGCTATCCTTTCCCTCCACTGAAAGTATCACAATCCTGGGAAGGACCTGCTGCGTCTCTGCAACTGGATGTGTGCTGGGATCAGATTAATAGTGGGATAGACAGCAACTGTGGCAGGCGGTACTGTGTGTGCTGCAGATGTTCAAGCTGCACAGCCGTCACGGTGTAAATTTCCAGACATTCCTTCGGGAACAGCAGTTCGAGCAAGAATGAGGATACTAGAACTTAGGGCAGGACGCAGTTATGCAGCCCTGAAACCGAGCTGTGTCCTTATTCTGCAGAAATAGAAACAGAAGGATACGTTTGATTTTCCTCTTCTCTCTGTTGCTTCCCCAGCATACTTGGCTCAATGGCCTGAGTGCAAAACACACCTGCCAGCCCTGTCCCCGACCCCCTCGTCTGTACAGATGGGAAGCGAGCCCCAGATCCCCACTTTTGCTTTCGTCCGGAAATGGCCTTAAGAACCTGTCATGGAACGCTTTGCCATACTCTGTGTAAATTCCCCCTTCTTCAGCTTCCTACAGGAAAGCTTTATGGGGTTGTGTTTCAGGTTTTGTAACTGTTTTTTCGCCCCGCAGCAGAGCACAGATGGGTGCTGGAACAGTTTGTATAGTGGGGGTGCTGAGAGCCATTGAACCAAACTGTAAACTCTGAATATAATGGAAACCACTTCAAGTGGGATGATTTAGTTGGTGTTGGTCTTGCTTTGAGCAGGGGATTGGACTAGATAACCTCCTGAGGTCTCGTCCAACTCTAATCTTCTATGATTCTAAGTCAGGGTGCTGCAGCACCCCCTGCACCCTAGTTCCAGCACCTATGGGCACAGAGATCTGCTCCAAAGCCAGCACGCGAGGGGTGGGTCCATCCCACTTTTCCACCATAGGGCATGTGAACTGCTCTAAGGTGCTCCCCGTTGGCTTGCTTCATAACCATGTTGATAAGGAACGACCAACAGAAGGAGGGGAGATGACGCTTAGCAGGGCCCACTGACTAGAAACCTCAGAATGCCTACTCACTGCAGGGCACAGGAATAGAGCAGCAGTCCCTCTAGAGGCACTCACCAGATGCTGCGTTTTAGCTGCCAACTCTCAACCAAAGCAGCAGTGTATCTATGTAGCCAGGCCTTACATGCTGTGTATATGCAGCAGTCATGGCTATTTGGACCCCATTCTGCCGCTCTTCTTATTACGTTTGTTGTGTCTTTTGCTCTTCACACAGTGATAGACTAGAATCCCAAAGCACCATAGAACTGAGCAAAATCTAAGATCTACGAGGACATCCACATTTTAGAGGCGCATGTCTAGTGCTAGTGCGTTGGGCTAGGAACCAGGCGACATGCGTTCTGTTCCTGGTTCTGACACTGACCTACTGGGTGACCACAGGCAAGTCACTTCACCTCCATGGGTCTGTTTCCCCTCCCACTGTCTATTTAAAATGTAACTTCTTATGGTCAGGTCCTGTCACTCACTCATGTGTTGGTACCGCACCCAGCACAGCAGGGCTGGAGTTTGACGGGGGGGCGGGGAGGACTCTGCGCTGTGCTGCATTACCAGTAATCATAACAGGTCAGACATCTACCAGGATAGGTACAGCCTGTCTTCAAGTACTTTGTCCAGTCCAGATTTTAAATGTCCCAAGCAGTGGTGTTTCTACCACTCCGTTTGAAAGACTCTTCCGCAACCTAATAGATAGTGTCCATTTTTCTTGATATTCAGTTCAAATTCTCCTTTCCTTAAGTTCATCCTGTTCTTTCTAGTTATACGTTGTTTGGCCACCACAAGCAATTCCTCTCCCACCTCGGTATTTATGCCTTTCAGGTATTTGTGGATGCTTTTGTTCCTGGAGCCTCGAAAGAGCCTGTTCTGGGGAAAGTGAGAGATAACAGCAATTTAAATTTCTAATAGAGTTTGGACTTGGCAGTCACTTGCTGTTCCTGTGCGACAAATTCTGCCTCAGTAAAATGAAGCTAATGATACTTAGTCACCTTTTACAAGTACTTAGAGATGTACAGTAGGAAAGTGCTGTATCATTATGAAAGATTACAACTATTACAGTAGTTGGAATCTGAATGATAAGGATGCGGGGCTACCTGTGCAAATATATTCGGCTCAGTGCAGTCTGAATGTGCAGTTATGTGGCAAATCTGTGAGTGCAATTGCCGTCATTGGTAAGCACAACCATCTAATGTTGCGTTGCTTCTTAGTAGCCGTTTGCATGTGCGGTGTCCTGATTTGGCGTGCATAGCTGCAGACATTTGGTGCATGAATTTTGTCTGAACATCCATCCCCTGAGTGTTTGTATGTAGCCTTTAAATTAAGCCAACTTGTGAAGACTGAGGAAGGCACAATGGTCTTCCTTGTAATAGCTACAAAATAGCAGGACATCGGCTTTTAAAGGGTACGCAGCTCAAGTAGGCGTGTCTTCCAAAAGTGACTCCTGTTCTTTTTATCTGTACTGAGCAGACACAGGAATGGATGGACGATTCACTGGGATGGACCAAGAGAGGGTATTCGTTGGGTCTGGGCTGCTGTGAAGTCTTTCAGCAGACACGCACATTCCTGGTGAATTGGGATTTAATACTCTGTTATTAGAGATGACGCTGGGAGATTGCCGTCGGCAGAACATCATTTAAATTGACAGTTGTAACAGCTTGCTGCGGCAACGTCCCATGAAATGTGTTTTTCAGTCAAATATTTGTATGAAATCTGATAAGTGGGGCAGAGCTGAGGAGCAGCTAAAACACCCTTTGCAGTGAGAGTGAGGCTGTGGGATCAAAGAATCACAGTGGATTATGGCTGCTAAGCTGTGATGTTTTCCCCACAAGGCTAGTGATCTTGCAGCCTTTAGTTCATGTGGCTTCACCTCCATTTAGATTAGAGCAATCTCTGCCTAGCGGATAAGAATACTTCCCCGTCCGTCCGGTTTCTCATTTGCAGCCCCTGTTTGTTGTTGTTGTTTGTGTTGCTGTAGTGCCTAGCAACCCCATCCTTCTCAAGGCAACTCAAGAACGGCATTGATGGATTCTGGAGAGAGCCGCATGCAGCCTTCCTTTGCGAGAAAGCTCAGACAGGGAGGCTGGGCCTTTGAAGGTGAGGAGGTGAGAGGGGTACAGAGAGCCTTGCAGAGAAGAACGTGGCATTTGCTTGCCTTCGAAGTGCAACAACTCTGCGGAGTCTTTCCTGTGGCACTGGAAAAAGATTCCCACGTTTACACGCTGCAGTAAAATTAGTTCTCCTCATTTGATCAAGACCTGCAGGGTTTTCCTGTTTGTATCTTAAAGAAACAGCTGGCAGCTTTAGTTCTGTGCTCCAGTCCCATCCCACATGGCTAGCTGAGAGTTGTTGTTCTAAAGGACACACTCCTGCCCTGTTTTGTATGACATGGAAATGACGCTATCCCCATCTTTCACTTGACTGGTGGGTTTTCATGCTGAAGGATTCCACTGCCCTTGAAACTGCAGATCCAAATTTGCTTTCATTTACACTGGTGTAAATCCAGATTGACTCCATTGTTTTTAAATTAAGCTCCTTAATTCAGTGGAGTTGTTCCAGTTTTTACACTAGTGTAAAAGAAAAGCAGCATTTGCCCCTGTCTGGGATCATTTCAACTTGCCATTATAAATGCAACCACTTCTAGTGTGGAATGAGGCAGCTGTGCTTTTATTTTGAGGCTTTAATTTCAATCTCCATTTAAAGTTGCCCCTGCAAAAAGAGATTCAGGTCCAATCATTCCTGCATTTATTATAACTTATTTTGTAAGCTACACAATGTATTCCTTCCTCAGTGCGTTTCCCCAGTGGGGCTGATAACCTTCCTCTCTAGTATCTCGATCTCTCTATTTTTCCATTTCTTTTTTACTTGCAATTTAAATACGGAATTGCAACCCGTTTTGAAAATAAGGAAAGCTCAGAGCTGGGCGGGCTCGGTTTACATGAGTTTCTAGGATCAGATTTCTCAGGTGGCTGATATTTGAAGCTGTTGCATAATGAACCTGTTGGGTCATGAAAAACGCTCTTAATCTTTTTTTCTCTGGCAGAAGGTGCTAAGTGATTATGTGACTTTGAGAGGCAGGGAAGGTGTGAAAGAGGAGGGATGAAATGCGGACCTGGTCTTTTAAGGCCAGAAAAAAACATTAGATTATGTAGTTTGACCTTCCGTATAACACAGACCATTAAATTTCATCCAGTTCCCTCTGTACTGAACTCAATAATTTGTGTTTGATTAAAGCATATCAGATCTTCTCAAATGGACATGAAATAGTATTTAACACTGTGGTAGGTACTTTACAAATTGGCAACAAAGTAATGATGAAGAGTAATATAGCTAAGGAGACTATTAGTGATTCAACTGGGGTGTGTGCATGTGCGTGCGCACCACTGCCTTCTACTGAATGGAATAAGAACTGCTCACGTGTGTCATAAACCCCATACTGCTGACAGAAATTCTCCCTTTAAGTGTTAGAAGCCAATCTTTTTGGAGCTGGAGGATCTGAGATCTCTCTTGGCTGTCTCTGAAGTTCTGAAAGTGCAGCACTACTGACAACTGTGACAATCCTAGGTGACAGTGGGTTTGATACAAAATTCCCATCCCTCATATTCCATTAAGCAGAACTGACAAGGCCCGACGTTGGCACTAGAGATTGCAGCAAAGATGTCAAGAGTAATAGAACAAAATGAAGGATGTAAACCTAGGACAAGGTGAGCTGTCTCTCCTGCTTCTGAGGATTTGCCCAGAAGTACAGATACCTGACCACAGTGTCTGAAGCTGTCGAGTGCGTTACGTCTCCTGTATTACAAACAGCCCTGCATTTGAACCTCCCACGCTCAATGAGAGCTGGACTTGTTGTTTGGTCAAGGTCCCTCTAAACTCCTGATATGCATTTTGTTATTAAGGCAGCTGGATAGAACATTCCACTTCATTAAGAACCACTCGTTAATAGTTTAGCACTGGAGGTTTTCTGGAGCAATGGATGAGTACCCGCTAATCCTTTAAATTGAATCCTGGTATAAATAGCAGGCTTCATTCAGTTCTCCTATGCGAGTTTCTTTACGACTGTGTAACTCCATTAACGTCAATGGAATTACTCCTGGTTTATACCAGTCCAAGAGGAGAACCAATCCTGGCCTTTGATATTAAACAAACAGGCTATACCTGTGAAAACATCTTTGGGAAAGGGGCTAAGAACAGAGATAATAATTGGGGTCAGCAGTTAGCCACGAGCCAAAAGGCAATGGTTTGAGGTGTCTGGGTTGCAGATGGGAGTTGTTAATTATTATAATTAACATTGTGGTAGTGCCAAAAGGCCCTCCTTGAGATTATTGCCCTATTGTGCTAGGCACCTAGTAAGAGATGGTCCCTGTTCCAAAGGACTCTTGTAATCTAAGGCCCCAAGGTTTACATGCTTAACTAGATGCAAGTGAGCAGTGCCACTGAAATCACCCTGGGACTTGATCAGTGTTGCTAACTCTCACCATTTTATTGAGAAGTCTCCTAATCCTTGGTGTTACTCTTAAAGCCAGAGCAGCTACAGTTAAGAGATTGCGTGGGCATCTCGGCTTTTGTTTTGAAAAGTAAGTTGCTAACCCTCCTGGTTGCAGAGTCCTGAGTGCCCTGTGACGAAACCAGAAAGTGAATAAATGGAACCTGGCATTTGATTTTCTTTTTTTAAGCTCATTTTTAAGCCAATCTCGTAATTTTTTACGGCCGTGACTCGGGATCTTTGACTGCTTGGGGTGGACAATAGTGGTGCCTGGAACTTGGGCTAGTCCTCTGTACCGGGTGGATTTCAGCCTTACGGAGGAGAGAGGTGCTCTCCAGTGCTACCAAGAGGCTGGAGAATAGTAGGTTTGGTTTATGGGCTGTTGGTCAAAATGTGCTAACAACATCGGTAGGAACTGGCCAGCAGTTTGTTTGTAGCATAAGCTCATGGACTTCTGTACTGTTTCTAGTAATGGTGCCATTGAAATGACCTTTACACCTACTGGGTTTGGAAGCTGGAATTTTCCAAGTACCTGACACCTCTTGGTAAAACCCAGCCTGCATTTCTTCTTCTTTCTTATACTTTCTCTCCTCCATATTTCCCTTCCTAACTGGGAAATGCCGCAACCATCACCACAGTGCCTTAGGGACCTGCACAATTAACTAACGAGCAGAGATTTTTTTCTTGAGGTTTCTGGTCCCAGCTGGAGCCTGGGGTTTGATTTTAGTCCCATTTAAAAAAAAAAAGAGACAAAGACATGGAACGATGCTGACCTGAGATGGCCCTTCCAGCCGGAGAACTCCCAAGAGAGGCAGTTTCCTAAAGGGGCTGCAATATTTATTTCAGGAGGATATCACCACCATTGTTATGGGCGTTGTAATTGTGCCTAATTGCACCTCCAGGGTCACAATTTCATTGTGTTGGAAGCTGTACACACTAATGGTAAGAGAGTTCCTGCCCCAAAGAGCTTACAATATCAGTAGACAATACAGAGGGTGGTAGAGATAAAGCATTATGACCTGCAGCGTACAGATTGGATGAGTCAGCCAATTTCACCAAGGAAGTTAAGTCAGGCATTGAACCCAGGGATCCTGACTCTTGGGCTGTTGTCGTCACCACCAGACCATTCTGTCTTGTCTGGTGTATAGTTTGGAATTTGCATTGGGTAAATTACAGACATGCCAGCATACATCACAAATTGTATATTCAGTTGTAATATTTGCAATTCATACATATGCAAACCAAGAATCGTTTGCAGAAGCAACTGGCAAATCATTCAAGAACCTGATGATCTGCTTATGGACAAATCAGGAACTGAAAAAGAAAGGCGACATCCACTGAACCAATGAGTCATTGCAAACGATTCACTCAGCTCCAACCTTTCCAGCGTCATTGGCCCCTTCCCATGGGTTTGAAGAGAGTGGCTCACATGGTGAATTCCTTTCCTGGGTGGGTTTTACACAACACTGTTCATCTTGGCAAAGGAGGGGGTGTGGTAGTCACCAAAATTATAACCTAGAGAACGGAAGGAGTGGTTGTGAGGCCTGCTGAGGAAGCAGATCCACAGAAGTAACCTTAGCATGGTTACGAAAGGCATGGCACTTAGCCCAAGAGACCACTTCACAATGCTCAGCCATAGGAAAGCCTTCCAAGTTGACCCCATGTGACACTCACACCTCCTGGACAGTAGCGATGACTGTGAAAAACAGAAGAATTTCCCTGGGCTTTCAAAACCAAACCAAACTTTATTTGAAGCACTGAACGGTCCCAGAGGATTTGAGCAGAGGTTGGGAAATCAACTCTTCCTCTTTCAGAAGGAAACTAACAGTCTGTCACTGTTCCTAGGAAGAGCTGTTGAGAAAGGTCATTGGTGAATTTCCAAGATTGCCTGGAAAACTCTTGGGCTGGGTCTTCACTGGGAGAAAGGCACTTGGGTAAAATCCTAGTGAGGACAAAGCACTTTGCAGCTTTCACCTATGTTAACAGGTTGAGTTAAAAATTGGGTGCCCCGTAGGCATTAACTTGACCTGGATTTAAGAACCCACCTTTTTTCCTAATGAAGATAGGACCTTGGAGGGGATGGGCTTGTCTGCTTACTGCAGTGATCTACCCTAAGGATGTCTTCTTTTTTTGGAGCATTTCAGTAGCAGAGTCCTCCTAACTAGTATGGTTACCTCCCTAAAACCAAAACCCCATAAAAAGTCCATCTGGATGGACAGAAGCTTCCGAGATATTTTTACCTTTTTAGGCTCAAAAAGAGACACTTTGTCTTCAACTTTTAATATGACAGTTGGATCCCAGCAGGAAATGATCTTCTTTCTCAGAGATCTCCTTTTGGTAACAGCTTTCACTAACACCCTCTTCTTACTCATTATGTCTCAACTCATCACATACAGGATGCACATTCCTCATTCCTGAGTGGATATTACTAAAGTTCCTTTTCTTCTGAGGGCCAGACTTCCTTCTGGGCTTTCTGTGGAAGAGAGAACAGATCTTTTTTAATGAGTTACGTCTCCCTGGTTTTATTTTTCCTTCCAAGTTGTCATGCATTGTTTCACTCCGATTTCATGCCCGATTGACTTTGGTCTTCCCATCTGTTGCATTTGTGACTCCTCAAATGCAACTCTCTGCTTTTTTCTGAGAAAACATTCTGCATGACCTGACGACACTGACTCTGTCTGCAAGACCAAGTTCGTGTGTGATATGTGGTGGGGGACCTGAAAGGTTTTTCTTATCATCTGTCCCCTGTGCATTGCCTCAGCCCCCTGCAAAGTAGCATTGTTTACCTGACACCAGAAGTGTAAAGCTGCATCTGTCACCGGGCAGAGCTGAATCAGTTAATGACCCTTATCAGAAAGCAGCATGTGCAGTGTTTTGCTACGGAACCTAGTGCCATAAATATATTTCCCTAGTACTCCTGCTAGACGTATGATAGTGTGAACTGCAAATAGAGCTCATGCAAATAGATTTCAGCCCAGATGGAGCCCAAATGGGGAAACTCATCCGTGAATGTTACACAGATCCCTGGGACGATCTCAGTGTAGCTGAGTAGGGGGCAGTGACAGGGCTGCTGACCTGTGGGGATGAGGGGAATTTTGTCGAGCACTCTTCTCCACAAGGGGTAGCACAATATCCGTGGCGGCCCTGTAATGTTGTTCCTGGAAGTGTCTCCTTCTATGGCACCATGGAAGTTGAATTGCTGGTACTGGAAAATCCATTCTTGGAAGTGAAGGGCTGACAGGGCGAGCGTGAGTCTGGGAACTGATGAGTCATGGTGGGTACATGAGTCCGTTCCCATGTGTTGGCATAGCTGGCTTTGTTCCCTCACTCCCAATCACTTAGGGATTTCAGCCATGCAGCCCTGCTGCAGACAGGGTGTCACTGGGCATGCCTCCTGTGGGTCTTACTCCGGTGAAAGGTGCCAGCTTGGCAGCTCTGGGAACTGGAATCCAGCCACCAAACAGGTGAGCGCAGGATTCCCCTAGTACTGGGAGTAGGTCTTTCAGCTGAGAATGACACTGCCCAACGTGGGAGTGGTTAAGGAGGAGTGGACACTTGTTCATTAGGTCCTGGACAGAAGGCACCAAACTCGTATCCTGTCGAGCATTTGTTCCTTCCTGATTCAAGCTGCTTTATATATTTCAATATTTGTTAATCTGACCCTTGCTACGTTTGTTGGAAAATATTGTATGCTTTGCACATGTACATTGCCTCTGTGAGACAGACAAATATTTTAAGTTATACAGAGGTCAAGTGACATATCCTAGGTTACACAGTGAGTCGGTGTACTCCTGGGGGCATTCTGCGCCACAAAATTAAAAATTCCGCACACAATATTTTAAAATTCTGAAAATTGTATTGGTCAAATAAATGTGGAGGCTCCAGCCTGGCACCGGGGAGCACAGGCCACCGGCTGCGCAGAGGTGGGAGATCCCTGTGCAGCTCCCCCCTTCTCCCCATGGGACACGGACTCAGCGGTGAAGCTGCACCCAACCCTGACACAGCGCAAGGACCGGGCCTGCCCCAGAGCCCTGCCCCTCCATGCCAGGTGCACCGCGTGTGGGCAGGCAGGCTCAGCAAGGCAGGATTGAAGTGGGGGGGGGGGATCCAGGTGTGGGTTGAGAGGGTTCTGTGTGGGGCAATCTGGGTGCAGGCGGCTCAGTGGGGGACCTAGGTGTGGGGGGAATCTGGATGCACAGGGGCTTGTTGAGGGGTTCTGGGTGCAAAGGTAATCGGACTCTGCAGGGGGGTCCAGGTGAAAGTGGTTGGGGTTCAGCGGGGGGGTGGTTCTTGGTGTGGGGGGGATAGAGCTCATCAGGGGGGGTCTGGTGTGGAGGGCTCAGTGAGGTGGGGATCCAGATGCAGCTGTTTGGAGCTTGGTGGGGTGAGGATCCAGGTGCAGGTGGTTCGTTGGGGTGGTCCGAGTGCAGGGGGAGTGGGGCTCATCGGGGGGGGGGGAGTTCTCAGTACAAGGGGGGGTGAGGCTTGGTGGGAGCGTCTGGGTATGAGGGGGTCTGGATGCATGGGGGTTGGGTGGATGGGGGAGCAGGTCCCTGTACAGGGATCCCTCCCCCTGAAGCTGAGGAGCGATGGGTGCAGGAAGCGGCAAGGGAGTTGGCAGAGTTTCCTGCAGCCGAGGGAGAAATCTGGGTCTAACGAATGTTCCCTATAATTTTTTTCCATCCATGTGCGGAATAAATGTTATGTGCACTGAGATGTGTGGATGTGCACCACCAGTAGAAACAAAAAACCTAGATATAATGTATATTTTTTAATAAGTTACCATAGGGATAATTACTCCAGCCAGGACAGGTTAAGCATTTTAGAACTCACTACTCAAAGAATTAAATTTAAGTGTAAGAGAAATAAAAATTATAAAATGCATAGACCAGTCAAAACACTAAAATAACACCCGTTGAAAGAATAAAATGACAGAATATATGTGCATTGCAGGAAGTACCAAGAAGTAACAACAATAATACAAGTATGTGTTGGGAGGTGAGTGTGAAAGAGACTGTGTGTGTGTGTGTGTGTGTGTGTCACAGAGGGTGTGGGTGTGTCTGACACAGGGTGCATGTGTGTGGCACAGAGACAGGTGTGTGTGTGTGTGTTTGACAGTGTGTGTGTCTGAGGCCACAGGTTAGGAGCCACCAGCCAGATTTTCCCCAGTCCCGCCCCCTGCTCCACAGTGATTTAATCCACTGCTGGCTGCCCTGGGCACCCAAAACATACTCTTGGGGAGGGTTGCGTGGCCACTCTTGTGGCTTCCCTTTGCTTCCCCATCAGAGAGTCATTTTTCTGCGGGAAAGCAAATAAATCTGCGGGGGACGTAAATTCTGCACGTGCACAGTAGTGAAGAATTCCCCCAGGAGTAGTCAGTGGCAGAGATGGCCAGAGAAGCGAGAACTCATGACTCCCACTCCTGTTCTTGAATCACATTTCCTCCTTAAAGGGTTAGATCCTGGCTCTGTCGGGCAGCCGGAAACAGGGGTGGCTGAAGCAGCTGCATTGTCAAGGGGCGACAGCCAGGCTGGAAGCAGATGGGCAGGACTGAAAGTGCAGAGCAGAGGCTTGGTCTCAGGACAGGTGTCGCGGGTAGGTAGTGAGGCACGTTGACAGGAGTGCGTAAGGAATGGGACCAGGATAGTAAGGGATTTCACTGTGGATCGAGGTAATGCTGTGGAACTCGATACCCACCCCTGCATCCGTCTACACAGTGGGGCTGATTCTGATCTCACAGGAGAAACTATAAAGCTGGTGTTGGTGAGATCAGAATCAGGCCGTGAGTATGGCTATCGCCAGTGCTGTGTGCAATGTTGTTGTAGCCCTGTCAATCCCAGGATATTAGAGACAAGGTGGGTGAGGTAATATCTTTTATTGGACCAACTTCTGTTGGTGAGAGAGACAAGCTTTCAAGCTTACACAGAGCCTTTCTTCACGTCTTGTCTCTCTGTAGCCAATGCCGTCAATCTTGCTGCCGCACATTCCAGACTCTCTAGTCCTTCAAACAGGAGCGCAAAATGCAATCCTCCTTCCAGGCGAGCCCAGCGGCATGTTGGCAGTATGGTGCCAGCTATGGTGTCTGTAGCCTCTGCTGTGTACCCGTTTTGTAAGGGTTATTTGTATTGCAAGTTAGGAAGCCTTGCTCACGGAGTGATGCTCTGACACTGGCCTGTGACTGATTTAAAGTCGAGTGACTCTTGTACATACCGTTCATCTCATGGTAGCCCCATCTTGAGGGGCCAGACCTGCCGAGTTCTGACTGCAGGAAGTGAGTGTAATGGGATGAGTACAATGAAGGTTCGTATGGTTCAGTGCCAAGTGGCAGTGTTCAGGAGAACAGCTGTATCCTACAGATCGCTTTGTAATAACACTGGAATTCCTTTTGCATAAACTGCAGGTTAAGGATATTGCTCTGGACTGCATAATATAGCGGGTCCCATTCTGTGGACAACATACAGAAAGATCCTTTTGTGGTTGTCATAGGTCTCACCCCCACTTAGAGCTGTTGGGTTCCAATGTGGGGACCTGCCTTGGTTTCCCTCTAAACTAAAATCCTAGTTTAGTTCTGGTAAAACTGCCACCACCCAATCAATTACGTGGATTGGGACACAATCCTTCCCCAAAATCCTAGGGGATCCCAAGAGCCCCAAATCCATGGAGTTCTTATACCCAGGAGAAATAAACCATTCCCCCCTGCTTCCTCCCCCCTCCCTTTTCCTAGGAGAGACACCGGGATTTAACTACAGAGGGATACCTCCCCCTCCCCTTTCCCTGAGAATCCACCCAAAGAAAGATCAACCAAGTCCTTAATAGAAAAGAATTTATTAAAGAATAAAAAAGAAAAGTCACTGTCTCTGTAACCAAGATGGAACAATACAGGGTCTAAACTTATTAATCTCTGGAGAGAATTCCCCCTCCCCCTTTCTCAGTAAAAGCAATATCAGCAAACAGGAATAAAGACTTCCTTTAGCAAACACACAATTGCAAATATAGAAAGCAACTCAAAAAACTAATCCGCCTTTCTAATTAATACTCACTATTAAATAGTAGAAACTACTCCAGGAGAACTTGGAGACATGACTGACCTCTCTTAGATCCAAAGAGAGCTCTGAGCAAACAAGGAACACAGACAAAGGCTTCCCTCCACAGAGATTTGAAATTATCCTGTTCCTTGATTGGTTCTCTGGTCAGGTGTTTCTCAGGTTACTGAGCTTGTTAACCCTTTCCAGGGAAAAGAGACCTTAACCCTGATCTGTTTATTTATGACAGCGGTTCTTCTCCTTTTTTAGACCTCCCCCCACTTTCTCAGTAACTTCTGTAGAATTAGGTTCTCCAACAAGTCTCGTTTGAAGGAGCACTTTGAGGGCTTGTTGGTCCATCGCTCAGGCATCATTAGCATACGCTGGCTGGATAGCTGTTTTAGGATGAGGGAAGGGCATTGCACAGCGAACTGCAGTGGGCAGGGGCGGCTCCATGCACCAGCGCACCAAGCACATGCCTGGGGCGGCAAGCCACGGGGGGCGGCCTGCCGGTTGCCGTGAGGGCAGCAGTCAGGCTGCCTTCGGCGGTGCGCCTGCGGGAGGTCTGCCGGTCCCGCGGCGGCAATTCGATGGCCGGTACGCTGAAGGCGTGGGACCGGCAGACCTCCCACAGGCATGCCGCCGAATCCGCATTACCAGCGGACCTCCCGCAGGCATGCCACCGAAAGCCACCTGACTGCCGTGCTTGGGGCAGTAAAATACATAGAGCCGCCCCTGGCAGTGGGAATCCCCGTCTCGGAGACCCTGAGCTTTTCTCCAAGGGTTTTCTTGCTGTTATGCAGGTCCCTGACTGGAAAGCTTACCCTACCCCGAACAACTTGCCATCAGTGTTGTCTGTTCGCCACATGACCTGTGAAATCAAGAGAAATGGATAGACAAGCAGCTGGCAGAAGGGAAGGGGCTTGTCCTTATCAAAGCCGATCAATGTTGCTCCGTGCCACTGCAGGGGCCTCGGGCATTGGTGCACATTGGTCCTGCCTGCTCTGTGTCTGTGGCACGCCATAGTCTAGTCTCCTGTGGGCTGTAGTACTTTGGTGTAATTTCGGTTGTTGGGTTAGTGTGTGGGTGTAGAGTGGGGTTGGTGATCTGAGAGCTACAAGAGGTCAGACTAGATGATCTGGCCTTATACTCTCTGATGATGATGTCTCAGCCCATCTGAGCCCTTCCCCTCACATCCCCAGACCCTTCCCACTCTGGAGCTTGGCCTCTCCCCAACATAACCCCACGCCCCCTTGCAACCCCTTGCCCTGCCCCTTTCAGCCCTACTGGCTCTTGTGCATACCCCCAACTCCTCCCCTTTCAGCCCTGGCCTCCACCCCTTATGCCTGCAAGTCCCTCCTGTTTAGAAGGATAGCCAATAGGATCTGACATCCCTAAACCTGGAATCCCTAAAGTAGGGCCTCCAGTAGAAAGACAAAAGAGCCACAAGTCTCTTTATAAGAAGGTGCCGTCTTTACATAGTCGTTCTGCAGAGTGGAGCCTGCTGGAAGATCACAAATATGCCCTGCTAAGCTTGGCTGGCTAAAGTCTGAGCAATTCTTAATGGTTATCAGTGAATAAAGGGGCATCCATAGTGCAGTCTGGCTGCCTCTGCTCCCTTTTGGCTTAATGAAGAACAGTTCTCAACGTGTGTAGGGCGAGCCATTGTTGACAGCTTTACAGGAGGCTGAATGGTGGGCAAAGTGCACCCTGACTGATTAGCAGCAGACCTTAAGTCTGCCTGTAAATACAGCTCTGTGCCCTGCAGGCCTCAAGGCTTCTAAAAATAAAAAAATCCACAAATCAGTTCCTGGAAGAATGCCATGGCTTGGGCTCTCGCTGGGCTTTTGGGAACACATCGTTTAGAATGTTGACTTCCTAGGTGAATCGGTACATTAAAGGATTTAATTTCTGAGCAGAAATCCATGTTGGCTGTGTAAGGAAGTTGAGAGGAGTGAAACAGAACTGTCTGGTGGCCTCTTCTTTCACTGGGATTAGGCTCCACTGGCTTCCCAGAGTCTCAACTCCAGAGCACAGACAAGGGAAAACTATTTTACAGACTGTTCATCTCAAGCCGGTTGGACAGATGTTGCCCAGAACTGCTCCCAGCGATGATGCTTAACCAGTGTAACACTCTCGACAGAAATACTTTGAAAGTCTTTTGTGACATTTACCCTGTGTGTGTGCACACGCGCACTCTATCTACACTCTTTGATCCTCGCTTTGAAAGGGCCTTGAATGAGCCTTTTTTGTGGGTTTCTTTTGAAGGTGCCATTTTATCCTACCACTTTGGTATCTAAGTACTTGACTTTGCTCATAAATCAGGCACTTATCTCCGTGTACATGAAGTGGTAACGTTTGTACCAGCTGTTATACATGCATGAGAGCGGCTGCTTTTTAAAAACTAGAGTGGATTTTTATTTGTTAGTGACTTGGGGATATTTTTTCCGGTGGGCTAGACTTCCAGCTATTTTATTTGAGGGCAATGATTTGAGCGCAGGAGGTGAAAAGTCTTGGGGTCTAATCTGGATACCTTCACTGGCAATAGAAAAATCATTTAACTTCTCGGTGCATTTGTTTCCCATTCTATATGTATCATCATTGCTTTAAATACTTATTACTATTTTATTAATAATAATATTCATATTATCCTAGTACAGACTTGATATCTGGAAAGACACAGCGTTCCAAAGAGTTAAGCTAAAAGAGGGTGATATTTTCTTACCTGTTGTCTTGCCCAGAGAATCACTGCACTACCAAGTGCTTAACTGTCTGCAAAGCAGTGCAAAGCGTATACAGTAGCAAAGACACAATATTAAAGCTCATGTATGTAGATGGGCAGAAAAGACCAAGGCTGGCTGATGCAGCATCCTCTGTGTAATCAAAGCAGAGAGAAAAGCATCTCCACATTCTAAAATATCCTTTATGCCTGCCTTGTGCACTGACCGGACTGCTCCACTGCAGCCTAAAAAAGAAAGACATGAACATCTCCATGAAGGAAGCGAGGAACATGGGCATTGCCAGACCTCATCAGAGCAATGGTCTTCGTAGCCCAGGGTCCCCAACAGTGGTCAGGGCCAGATTTTGTTTGTGTTTTGAGCTTTTGATGCTACGTAGCGTTAGAGGTTCTAATTCACCAAGTCGCTTAAGCGTGTGCTTAACTCTGTGCACGTAAGTAGTTCCCAACGCCTAAAAGTAGGCACATGCTCAAGCACTTTGGTGAATTGAGAGGGAAAAAGAGGCCAAAACCAGAACTTTTTAATCCAGAATCACCCCACTCTAGAGGTACAGGATGAATCTCTTTTTATCCAGAGTCACCACACTCTAGAGGTACAGGAATATTACGCTCTGGACCTGGGACGGTTGTAGCAGAAACTACAAACTAGCTGACATTGTTTTGCAAAACCTAACACTGAGCCAGTGTTCCTGAGCTGGTGTAAATTGGTGTTGCCCCATTGACGTCAGTGGGACTGTGCTGATCTACGCCAGCTCAGGATATGTCTCATTCAGTGCCGCGTTCTGCAGAGATTTATTGCTATATGCAGATACCGAAGCTCATGTTTCAGAGGCTCTAATGCTTTTGCCTGACTGCCATGGTTGTGGGCAGAATACCAGGCTTGAACTTTGAAGAGGGACGAGTGGTCTTAGGAGCCTAACTTCAAAGCGCCCAGCTTGAGACCATCGGAAAGGGCCTGAATTTCAGGTGTCTCAAGTGGGACGCCCTGAATCACTAGTCACTTTTGAAAATGTTGGCGACCTGGCTTCGTTCTGGAACCAGCTCATCTCTGGGCCACTTGGTGTTGTGTTTCCTTGTGTGCACTGTATGCACACTCTCTCTGTGTTCTGATGAGCACTGCTATAAATCCAGCAATGCCCGTGACACTGTTTTGGAGTCTCTTATTATGTAGATTGTCCCAGAACTGTTCATGGCACACTTTGAGTACATAGGTGGTGTGCAAACATCCTGCTCCAGAGATCTTAGAATCTAATCATCCCAAACCTCTTTGCTCTCCAATCCTTCCCAGATGAGCAGCATCCATAGGAACAACTCAGATAGTGCCACAAGAGGATCTAGCCAGAGGGGAAAGGCAGCTTTGTGGGACATTACTTCTCTTCCTGTGTCGTCGTCATCTTTCCCTCTGCACAATCCATATGGCCCCTGAGTTGAGGGGAGTGGGAGTAGGGGAAAGTTTTTTTGTAAGCACAATGCCTGTATTTCTGAAGGGGCATGCTTTGCAATGGATAATTTGCCTCTTTATTAGCTGCAGAATAACAGGAGCAATAGCACTGACTTTCTCAATTGAACAGCTGCTCGGTGCTAGAATCTGTTCCCAGAGGAGATCTATAAGGATGAATTAGATTTCAGACTCCTCCTCCACAGAGGGTGAGAAAGTTAATGGAAAAGAAGAATGAGATACCGAGATATCCGGCAATCAGGCAACAAACTGTTGACATGTGAGAGCTGACGGTGTCGAGTCATGTTTAACCTACAGTGTCTTAGCTGACGCAGAGTGTTTATGGCATCTAGGGGAGATGTGTCAATTCCATCTCTGGAAGAAGTCTCCTAGTCACCGGAAGTGACCATCGGAAATGAGCTGAGCAAATAACATTTTCCCCCGTTGCATTTGGAGTATTCTTAGCTGATGATGTGCTCTAGCAACAACAGGAAAGGATAACGGATAACTTTTTGTTTGCAGTTCGGGACTATTTTTAATAAGTCTGTCTCAAAGTTTTGAGATTGCCCCTTTGTTCAACAAGCATCTGCATGCTCGTTGAACATTTTCAAACAAGCATCTGCATGCTTTCTCCCGTGCTGCCCCGCATGCTGGGAGACACTCCCTTTAAACATCCTCAAAGCCACCTCATTGTCCTCCTTCAAATCCCTGTTTTAAAACTCGCCTTTGCTGTGATGCCTTCAAAAAACCTGACAATGGTTAGGTATCTGCGGGGCTGAGACCACTGTCAGTCATAATGACATAAGAACATAAGAGCAGCCATACTGGGTCAGACCAAAGGTCCACCTGGCCCAGTATCTTGTCTTCCCACAATGGTCACTGTCAGGTGCCCCAGAAGGAAGGAACAGAACAGGGAATCATCAAGTGATCCATCCCTGGTCACCCATTCCCAGCTTCTGGCAAACAGAGGCTAGGGACACCATCCCTGCCCATCCTGACTAATAGCCATTGATGGCCCTATCCTCCATGAACTTAGCTAGTTCTTTTTTGAACCCTGTTATAGTCTTGGCCTTCACAACATCCTCTGGCAAGGAGTTCCATAGACTGACTCTGTGTTGTGTGAAAAAATACTTCCCTTTGTTTTAAACCTGCTGCCTATTAATTTCATTTGGTGACCCCAAGTCCTTCTGTTATGAGAAGGAGTAAATAACACTGCCTTATTTACTTTTTCTACACCTTCATGATATTATAAACCTCAATCATTTCCCCCCTTAGTCGTATCTTTTCCAAGCTGAAAAGTCCAAGTCTCATTACCCTCTCCTCATATGGAAGCCATTCCATACCCCTGATTGTTTTTGTTGCCCTTTTCTTAACCTTTTCCAATTCCTGTATATCTTTTTTGAGATGGGGCAACCACATCTGCACGCAGTATTCAAGATGTGGGCGTACCATGGATTTATATAGCGGCAATATGATATTTTCTGTCTTCTTATCTATCCCTTTCTTAATGATTCCCAACGTTCTGTTCGCTTTTTTTTGACTGCCACTGCACATTGAATAAATGTCTTACTGTTTCCTTGTACTCCCCTGTCTGTCAGTAACCGTCTGTTGTCTCTTATCTCTTATCTTATCTTTGGGGCAGGGAGTTTTTGTATTTCCTTTTACTTGTTTTGAATTTCCCACCTTCACAGGTGCCGATTTTTCATTGGGGGGGGGGTGCTCGACCCTCAGCTTTGTCCCAGGCTCCGTCCTCACTCCCTTCCCTAAATGCCACACCCCTGCCCCGCCTCTTCCCACCCCCTCCCTCGAGCACACCATGTCCTCGCTCCTCCACCACCTCCTGCACGCTGCAACAGCGGGAGGCATGGCGAGAGAAGGGAGGCACTGATCAGCAGGGCCTCCCATTCTTTATATTATTCACCATCCCATTCCTTTTGCATCCAAACATCTTGTTAGCTTTTTGGCCGAGGTTTTCATGAAGCTCTGATGCCCAGGTCCTTTCTTGAGTTGATACAGTTAATTGAGAGCTGTATGAGGAGTTTTAACTTCCCCTCCAACGTGTATTACTTGGCATTTGTCAACATTACATTTCATTTACCATCGTGTTGCCCATTTGCCTAATTTGGTTAGGCCCCTCTGAAGTTCCTCATGCCTCTCTCTAGTCCTGACTAGCCTAAATAACCTTGTGTCATCTGCAGATTTTGCCCTTTCCTTAGCTGATAGCCACTGTTCTGCTTTGAACTCCCTGACCGTGCTGCCTGAATAAATGTCTTACTGTTTCCTTGTACTCCCCTGTCTGTCTGTAACCGTCTGTTGTCTCTTATCTCTTATCTTATCTTTGGGGCAGGGAGTTTTTGTATTTCCTTTTACTTGTTTTGAATTTCCCACCTTCACAGGTGCCGACTTTTCATTGAGCGGGGTGTGTGTGCTCGACCCTCAGCTTTGTCCCAGGCTCCGTCCTCACTCCCTTCCCTAAATGCCACACTCCTGCCCCGCCTCTTCCCACCCCCTCCCTCGAGCACACCATGTCCTTGCTCCTCCACCACCTCCTGCACCGCTGCGCTGCCGAGAGAAGGGAGGCACTGATCAGCAGGGCCTCCCATTCTTTATATTATTCACCATCCCATTCCTTTTGCATCCAAACATCTTGTTAGCTTTTTGGCCGAGGTTTTCATGAAGCTCTGATGCCCAGGTCCTTTCTTGAGTTGATACAGTTAATTGAGAGCTGTATGAGGAGTTTTAACTTCCCCTCCAATGTGTATTACTTGGCATTTGTCAACATTACATTTCATTTACCATCGTGTTGCCCATTTGCCTAATTTGGTTAGGTCCCTCTGAAGTTCCTCATGCCTCTCTCTAGTCCTGACTAGCCTAAATAACCTTGTGTCATCTGCAAATTTTGCCCTTTCCTGCTCACCCTCCTTTGCGGGTCATTAATAAATGTATTAAACAACACAAGTCCTTGAGAATGCTTGCTCTTAATCTTTTACCGGAAAGAGAATTGACCATTTAATCCCGCTCTTTGCTTTCTGTCTCTCAGCCACGACAAAGCTTTGCTTCTCACCCCATGGCTGCTTAGCTTCTTTAGTAGTTTCTTGTGCGCAACCTGGTCAAAAGCCTTTTGGGAATCTAAATAAATTAGGTCAGCTGGTTCTCCTTTATCCACAACTTTATTGAGACATTCAAAGAATTTTAAGCGATTTAGAGAGACATGATTTTCCTTTGCAAAATCCGTGGTGATCAGACTCTATCAGATGATGATCTTCCAGTTATTTAGTTATTCTGTTTTTAATTTATTGTTTCAACCAGTTTGCCAGGTAAAGATGTAAGGCTTACGGGTCTATAATTTCCCCAGATCACTCCTAGAGTCTGTTTGACTAAACTAAATTGATTGAGCTTCTTTAGTCTCTTATTACAAGGCATGTTTTCCAGACCCCAGATTGTTCTTGGAGGTCGGTGTTCACTGCTGTTAGCGTATTAGGTTTTATAAAGTGTATGAGTCAGAACGTCACGGCTCTTGGTGCCATCAGCACTGTGGCTTTGATAGGAAAGGTGCTTTGTTTGGCTGCCTGGCCTAGAACTGCTGGGGGCTCTGTGCTCGCCCCCGGCCCCCCTTTTCCAGTAGGATTTCAAACTCTGGCATATTTTGGCAGCTGGGACACACAAGCTAAGCTGCTCTGGATGCAGAACTCTAGGGATGAGGACTGAGCTGTTTCTATAGCAACCGCTAGCCGCGGTGGCTGGACTCTCTGACCCTATGGTAAAAGACCCCAAAAATTGAGTCAAGTTGTAAAACCCTTTAGGAAAAGGTGTTGTGAGGCACGAGGATCCATTTTACAGAAACCCCCCCCCCCAAATCATGAACCCTCCCACCCCCAAATTGTAACCCCAGAGCACACCAGGAGCACCCAGAAAAGTCTGGTAAAGCTTTGTGCTAGAAAATGGCGCTCGTCTGATTAAGCAAATCGTTTTCAAAGTGCCTCCCCCCGCTCTTTTCTGAAGCAATGCGTGGGGTCTGCAGAAGGAAGAGACAGAGTAGCTGCCGTGAGGCGTGGCTGATCAGAGTGTTAAAATCCCGGCGTTTCAGGCCCACTCTGGAGTTGGTTGGTGATTCTGGCACCGTGCTGCAGTGGCTTCGAGGAAAGTCTTAAATCAGGCAGAAAAAGAGAAGTGACCATTAAACTCTGTGATGGCAGCAGCTTGGTCCCAGGTTATGGCTAGTGCGCAAAGCGCTCCCATCTAGGCGGGCGCTCGTTGGCCCGAGCGGAGAGGAGTGGGGTTCTGCTTTATCACTGGATTCTACTTGGAAATACACAGCCTGGCTCCTGAATGGCCAACTTCATGCCTAGGTAACCCAGTCCAGCAGGCTGGGGGATGCCTTTTGTGCTGCATATGCCCCATGAAGAAGGGGCTGAATAGGTCCAGTGGGTCCATACCCCATCTGTGCTGCCAGCCTTAAACAGGACACTGCACAAGGGGAGTTGAGGGCAGCCCCATGGGCTATGCTAGTGCCTTGCACCAAAGGTCCGGCAATCCCAGTGAGGGGTGCAGAGCGAAAGCGGATGCTCTTGCAGCTCACAGGTATGTTGGATGCAGCGGGTGGACTGGGGAGCCCCATGACTAGAGGCTGCAACGGTAATATAAATAAATAACAACAATTCCCCGATCCCTGCACAAAGCCAGAGCAAATGTCACCCTGTGTGCATGCACAGACACCTGAGTATGTGTTCACCAGCTACCCCAGCGGGTGGACTCTACCCAAGATCTACTTGCATGTTTAGGGTGTAGTGACCCAACACCCATGTCCTCCACTCTCTCCCCTGCCCCCGGTTTCTTTCTGGTTCCATCTCAAAATTGCCCTCATGTTTTCCAGCCCCCTGGTGGACTTGTTGAGACCTCCCTCCTTGACCGTATGTTGCCTCTTTCCATCCCCTTGGCTCATTTAGAACCAGCCTGCTCTCCCTTTGTGTAATACGCCCACACCTGATGCAGAAGCTTTTTAATCTGCAGCGGGAGAAACCTCCCTGTGTCTCATCACTTGAGCATTTCATTTCAAATCTGGATTGAAATTTTGCCTCTCCTCCCTCCCCTGCTCTCCTACAAAAGCTCCGCTCTCCACCGTTTCTCCTTGGTAGCTGTGTTATTTCACTCTTTAAAGCATTTTAGGGATATAGGCCCCAATTCAGCACCGCACTCCTGTCTGCGAGTAACCTTCTCCCTGCTCAGCAAAGCCCCATTCAAGGCAGTGTGCTCAGCTGCTTTGCTGAACAGAGAGAGTGTGACTCATGGACTTCCCTGCTTTGCTGACCTGGAGCTGTAGTGTTGATGAAAGATGCTATTCAGAATACAGTTGCATTTATCTGATACTTCAGCCGATATGGATCTTTTTAACTCTCCACATGCATTTTTATAGTAAACACCTCCTGAGTGTGTCAAGGAAATCCATGGCCTAACACAACTGCAGTTAAGTGGTGTCACACTTGTGTTACAATCAGCAAACCCGAGGGCTTTTTTCTGAGCGCCTCCCTCTCACCTATTGCTGATGTTTTCTAACATGTGCCTCCGTAATGGAGTGAGTGTGGGTCCTCAGCGCCTGCTTCCCCTCTCACTACTTCTCTGCTTGGGTAACTCCAGTGATTTCAGGGTAGAGAATCACCCCCTTGATATTTAAACAGTGGGCCAGACTTTTGGCTGGTGTAACTCCACTGAAATCACTATTTGGCCCAATAAGTACAGCAATATGTACCGCAGGGAATAGAATGTCTTTTGCCATCTGGCACCATCCAAGGTAGCCCAGTCAGCTAATTCAAGTATCCCTTGAATTTTGCTATAGTGTGATCGTACCTTTGGCTGTTACGCAAATGGTGTTTGTAACCTTTTATGCCATAGGCCTGGCCTGGCCTGATGAATGTAGCAAAATCCTGTTCAGCTCCCAGTGTCTTTATAAGCATGAAACCAGATCACAGATGCGCCTTTTTTCATCAGTCACTCCTTCTAATGTAATAGTTCCACTGTGTAAAGTCATACGTGCTCAGACCTGGCTGAATTACCTACTTTTTCTCTGAACTTTGTTGTGACTTTGCTTGGGTATTTGGAAGGAGTTTGGAGGTTAAATCTTAAGAATGTCCAATATAAATGTTGCCCAGGGTAAAAGTCCACAGCGTGCTTCTTTGTATCTCTGCTTCCATCTGGTGGACAAATGCTGGCTACTGGTCTTTTTCTGCACAGGGTCCTGACTCAGGGATTTTCCCCAGTCCTCTTTTAGAGCACGTTTGCATTATTCCAAAGAAGAGGTCTTCATTCAGACACACTTGGGACTTCAGCAAAATTTGGATCCAGTTCTGAACTTTGAGGGGTTGGACCCAACTCTAGGAAAAAACCCACATTCAGTTTACAGTGTGGTGCATGGACTGGGTTTCATACAGTCTGTTCCATTCTGTAAACTCGGTGCCTTGTTGGCAGAAGACTGCAGAAGCTTCCTGTGTTTCTGGGTCTCCACTCTTTAACATTGCAGGAAAATCTTCTAGGTTAGTTTTAAATCGACATGTCAGTGGGTTATGTTTCCTAATCCCAAACTTCCTTGTTGATAATCCTGCTACTTTGCACTAACATAATTCGTTTCATTTCTAGATTATGTGTTTACTTGCGCATAAGAATCTGTTTCCTTGCTAGCCTTGGAGTTAGTGTCAACCAACACTAGGAGGAGGTTAACTAGACACTTAGATACCATGGTGATGGGCACCAGTATAAGATAGAGGGCCATGTTGGTTTGTAAGATGTAAATTCACACTTTTTTCCTGCTAATATTGATGACTTCATGTGAATGAAGAGATTCTAATTGGACCAAAGAGGGAGGGGTTAGAATCACTTGATACTGTTGGATCCCAGCAAAGAGGGTAAACTCAGATGTGTGAGACAATCTAGCCCCAGTGCTAGCTGCCACCCAGAAAGACTGAGAAATCCAAGTGGGAATATCCTAACGCTGCATCCCTAGCTTATGCGGTTTGCTCTACTACCTGCACCTTAGCTGATGCTCTGTTTCTAATGTCCTGTGTCATGTCTTGGTCTGAGAATTAGAATTTCTGTGCTGAAAACAGCGTCCAGCGCAAGGCTGTCAGCAAAGTTGTGACTTTCTGCACCAGTGCCAAGGAACTGGGAACGTTCAGGTATTTTACTGACTCGGAGTGAAATTGTTGGGGGAATGTTATGCCCTCGGGGGAGCCATGGAGCTGCTTCTGCCCCTTATTAGAGAGACAAAGTGGGTGAGGTAAGATCTTTTATTGGACCAATTTCTGTTGGGGAGTGGTCTCTTTCACCAACAGAAGTTAGTCCAGTAAAAGATATTACCTCACCTCCCTTATCTCGCTAATATCCTTGGTCTGGCGCGCATATCTACCCCTTATTCACCATGTAGACAATGCCACAGTTAATCCTTAGAAACACATGCATTGCCATACCAGCTAAAATCACTTGTCCAGCAAATCCATCGTTCTGCCTCTGTGCGCGACCAATGTTTGATATTTCGGAGTTAAACAACCCTCTCGCCCTACTAATACAGCTGTGCAACTCTGCAGTGCTGAACATGTAGGAGAGCTGGAGAGCATGCTGGGTGCATGTGTCTTTCTGCAGTTCCTTCCTGTCCCCCCCCCCCCCACCCGATCAGTTTACGCCTTAAAGCATAAGATTCAATTCCCCTATTTTAGCTCACGTTAGGCAGGTGCAGACTCTAACCTCATGCTGTTTGTGGCTTTGTTTGCTGGTTGGTTCCTAAAGTGGTGACGCATTGGGATCAAAACCAGTAACTTACAGAGTCAAGACACTTCGGGGTAGATCTTGACCCTGTTGGAGTCCAGAGTGAAACTTCCTTTGACTTCATTGAGGGCACAATTTCACCCATGGTTCATCAGATAAATCACCCCATCCCTTTACCCTGAAAGTGGCTGCATGGCCCCTTTTCACTGACAGTCATGGGTGGGTCTGGCTTCTGGAAGGATGCAGTTTTATTGCCAGAGGGAAGCTGCTGCAGCTGGATTAGGAGCCAGGAATTCTTCCATTAACCCTACTCTATGGTATATTAGCTTTCTTATTTTTCTTCTCCTTCCACATTGTCCTCTGCTGAAGAAGAAATTAAGGAAGGCAGGGTGGAGGTGAAGTAGAGTGAATACTTCCCCATCTTTATGAAATGCTTTGAGATCTGAGGATTAAACATGCTGCATCTAAGAGCTAAGTACTGATATTGCTGTATGCATTTTGCAGTACACCAGGCCAACAATGAATGCATTTTGCAATACACCAGGCTGACAATGAAGCATTCCCTCTTGTATGGACACTAAAAGGGCTGCCTGTGTCTCTCAGTGAAAATGACATGCACTTTTTGGTAACTTCAGCAAGCAGGGTCTAAAAGAGTGACAGCGTCCTTGAAGGCACACAATATTCTTTGTCAGGAACAAGAGCACCCGGAGCAACCTTGTATTGTGCAGCACTGCATATCTCCTACCTGGCGAAGAAAACAACAGCATCCTTCAGAAAGCAGTGAATCTCTTTCTGCAGAGAGAATAGGATTCCTAGTGTCAAAGCTGCTGTCAACTGATTAAAAAATTCTAGTTTCAGCAAAGACATTTCCTGTCTCCGTAACCTCTCCTTCTAAACTTGGCTGAGAGAGTCAGAAGGTTCACTTCAAACAAAAAAAGACCACTCTTGAGTGTCCAGAAGTTGTGCAATGCGTATACACACTGGATATAGATATATCTCCCTATGTCAGTGATTCCCAAACTTTAACAACCTGCAAACCCCTCTCACTAAAATTTCAAGTCTCGCGAACCCCCTCCTAAAAATGAATATTTCCAGGGATTTTCTCCTTGTACCTGAGTATAAATTATAAAAGCAGTGATTTTGGAAATATAAAATTTGTTTTTATGCCATGTTTATTACACACTATTTATTATTAAATATTATTTATCATGACAGGATTTTTATTACATTATGAAAATGGCAACACTCTTCCAAGATCTCACTTTCATAGCTTGTATCACTTTGATTAAGCCTGTTTTAAGACAAGGCTCCTACGTTTCATCAAGGAGCATCAGATGTGAAACAGCAGGAAGGTATTTAAGTAGCCAGCGGTCTTGAGCAGTCCAGGCAAACAACACACGTTACAACAAAGCTTACACTTGTTCTTCATAATAATTTTAAAACAATACTAGCTGCCTATTTAATTTTTAAAAAAGCAAAAAATATCCACCTCCCTTTCCATTTCTTATAAGGAGTCTTGAAGTTTAAATCTCCTCAGTGTGATAGATAGGCTTGCACTGATCTGCTTAGCTATTGAAAGTCCAGGGGCTCCGGGCTCCTGGCCCCATGCTGCCCAGGGTTCCTAGGGACAGCTCTGTCCGCCATTAGGGAATTTTTTCCTGAGGACCCCCTGTAACATTTCACAAACCCCCAGGGGTTCATGAACCCCAGTTTGGGAACCACTGCCTTATGTGAATGCATAAACACTTTGGATTATCTGTACATACATCTATACCCTCTGTGTGTTGTATATAATATATATATTTTGACTTGTTCTTTGTGCACAAAGATGAAGGTGTGGTGTGGCAGAGAACTGATCTCTCAGTGGTTGACTTTAAAACCTAGCAGCTGGTTATCAGAATGTCCGTGACAACCTTTCCATATTAAAACCAAAGAAATCCACCTTTCTGCTTACAGACAGGATTCAGCTATTAATGGATAAAGTAATAAATGTGAACACAAACAAAGAATTTCTAGTATTTTATTCGGCAGCTTCCTAGGAATCCTTAGAAAACCCTTTCCTGACCACAGTTCAGCGCAAAACTTTGCCAGCTTCAACATTGTGGAATTTGGCCACTCATTTTGTGCACCCAGCATTTGCAGCTGGGCTCAGAACCCCTTGAAAATCTGGCCCTTTGTGCTGGTTAAAGGGACGCTGTCAACTAGAGTAAGTCTCAGTTTTAAGTAATTAAATTGAACTTTTGTTCTGAAGACAAAAACAATAGCGATGAGGGCTGCTTACCAGATTTAATGTGACGAGAAATTAGATGGACCTAAGATGTAGATTCCAGATCAAACTTTTGCACTGGGATTCCTCTACGTATGGGCACGTTCAGATCTCAGGTTCTGGTCTGGTCCATTGTAGAGGTTCTGAACCACAAAGTGCCTGATAGTGTTATTGGAGCTATGTGGATGGGACCTGGGGTTGGTGCAGAATTTCAGTGGGGGTCCAGGCGTGCATCCACTTTCACTCATATGGATCTGATTGCAGGATCGGGGCAGGACTCTAGATCAGGTTCTACACTTTCGCAAAGTCCCACAATGTTTGGCTGTGGGCTTGCGGTTCAGGGCTTGACTTGAACAGAAATGTTGGTCTGAAATAGAAACTCATTCCCGTGAAGTCTTGCTTGTCAATTCCAAACCCAACCACATGGCACGCCTGTTGGAGAACCAGGAAGTGAAAGTAACCAGAAACAAAGGTGAAATTGACCAGACCAGTTGAGTGAACTGCAAAAAATGTAACAGTGTAATCAGTGAGGAAGAAAAATCTGTTTTCTATGTTGGTTTGTTCTTGAAATGGAGGTGAGGAATTTGCTAGTTTTTAATGTAAATGGAATGTGGACAACACTTCTTTAAAGAGTTTCTTTTATCCCTCTTTTATTTTTTTCTGGGTGTATTAGGTTCCCAACCAGCAGTGACTCGAGATGTCGCTATTGTTGCTGCTCCGGAGAACACCACAGTGGTAGTTGGAGAGAGTGCAGTCATGGAGTGCATGGCCTCTGCAGATCCCACCCCATTTGTCTCTTGGATACGACAGGGTAAATGAAGATAATTATTCTTTTGATGTTGAGAGGAGTCTATGGACACTTTATTTTTAAAATCTATTAAAGGGGAAAGTGCTGTGGAAGAGAGGGCACTTTTTAAATTGCTAACAACCATATGGGGCTGCGTACGCGGTGATCTGGAGTGTCCTTCCTGAGCTGGGATTACTAATTGAATCTAAAATGTTACAAAGCATGCAACTTATTTTATAGTTGTTTGATCTGTAAAATATATGAAATTCTGGTTACTTGATGCCTTTTGATCTAAATTAGTCATGGCAGTATTGTATGAGCCAGAGCATTGAAGGTCACCATATAAGGGTCAGGTTGATGGCACTTCTTTTGTAGCGGTTCAGAAAGGTTAGTGGGAATTCTAACACATCTGCTGTTGCTTTGTAAAAATAACTTTTGTTATCTTGCAGGATTATAAAATGTGATAAAGATTCTTTAGTCATTTAAGGGGCCTTGTTTTCAAAAGTAAATCCTCTTATGGTCAAGATAATGAAGGTCTGAGAAGGAGTAAAGATATCATTAAGTGCCTATAAACGAGCCAGACTGACTTTCATGTGTCAAGGGCTGATCAGCCTAAATCAGAAGTAGGGCTGGTGTAACCATCACTGAGGTTGTGTCGGATGTTTCACATGAGCGATTAAACATTGAAACTTGCCATGTGGGTTCTCAGCCCAGGAACCGCTTATCAAAAACACATTGAAAGAGTTTTCAAAAATCTATGTTCTGACATAAGCCTCTTTCCTCCCCCTCATAACCATTTAATCAAACCAGTCTTTAGCTGTAACTTGCCTGCTCCAGTGGCTCTTCGTTAATGGCAATGTTTTTGGATGTGCTAATATTTCCTATCCTCCCCCCCCCCCCCCCAAAAAAAAAAAAAAAAAAAGCTTGCAGGACTCAGTGTGGGGAATAAAAACAGGGATGATTAATCATTGAGGCAAAGCTGGAAGCTTGCATTTCATCCCGTGTACTTAAGACATAATTAGCAATACCCATCTTTCCCATGCTACATAATTTATTCATTGCTACACCGAGAGCGGTGAGTGCCCAGAGTATTTGTAATCAGAGTCAATTAGCACAGCGAGAGTTTGGGTGTTTTTTGTTTTTTTATTAAATGGGTGGCGCATTTTCTTTCAAGCTTTGGTTTTTAAATGTTTGTGCCGTGTCCTTGGTTTTTCAGTCTGAATGTCCTTGGCTTAGCATGGATGAGCTGATTGGGCCTCATCAGTCTTCATGTGGTTATTAAAATAGATTTGGTTCCAAAATGGCAATAAAAAGCAGGGCTGAGAGACTCTGGATGAGTAAAGTCCTGTAACGTTGAGGATTTCAACTGTAGGTTACCAGGTCAAACTCTGCCACGGTCGGTATCGTCAGTTCCATCTGGGATTAGATTTTCAAGTCACTTGTGTTCAGGCATGTGTGCAAAATGTGCCTGCAGTTGCGTTCCTGATTTGAACGCCTGGGTACTGAATTGTCGGCCCATCTGCAGACCGGGCAGTAAATGTGAGGGTGTGTAGACTTTGCTCACAGCTGCGTTCCACATCGACTGTGCTAAGTGAGTAGCCCTTGCTACTCGGAGCAAGCCACCACTCGGAGGAGGATGCATCTGTGTACCCTGAAGGCAGGAAGCTTGTCTCAGTCTCCACATCCAGCCTTGACTGAATGCAGCCAGCAGTGGGCTGTGGAGCCAGGAAGGCGTTTCAGCCTCTGCTTTCTAGGGCAGTGTCTTTGGAGGGTGGGGGGAATGGCAGAGCTTCCAGCGGGTGTGTTCTTGCTTGTCGTGTATCGCAGCAAGGATGAGAAGTTGTAGAAGTAGCAGGGATGTTAGCAGCAGTGCCAGGGTTGAAAGCAACCGCGGCTCTTGTGCGGGGGAGAGGAGGCGAGCAGCATGGTTCCTCACCGTGCATTGGAAGCTGGTACGTTATTTCTGAAACCTAAAACAAAGCTCTAAAATAGTAAATCATGCATGAGTGCAAAACCTGAGCCCCCTCTGCCCCGTCTAGCTCAGCCTGGTAGCTGGCAGGTTGGATTTACAAGCCCCCAGAGAAGCCTCTCCTCCTGCAAGCAAATTCACCCACAAACTCAATCTGGCCCAAAGTCTCCTTGCTTTGCTTAAACCCTGACACCGAGCAGGCTGGGGATTCCCCAATAGAGGGGATGCTTGGGTTGCGTAGTGTCAACGTTGCTGGCGCCAGGCCACCGGCTCCCTCGGAGGTCTGTTGGGAGCAAGGTGGCAGCAGGGGCACTCCGCCGAATCCCTGCTTGGCAGAGAGGCCAAGAGTTGATTTAAATTACACCCAGGCCATTTTAACTCCTGGCCAGCCCTGAATCAGGGTGTCGTCGCCCCGCTCTCTGCTCTTTGTTCTGCGGAACTGCCGGGCCTCTGGCCCAGCATTGCTCCTGGAGCTTTGCAGCAGCGACGTTACAATTAAAGGGGTTCTGAGAAGGCACGGAAACTGGGCTTGTGCCCTTGCCCCGAGAAGTCCTCCAGCAAAACCAGGCAAGGGCAAACGCAACTCCCCGTGCCTTCAGGGGGAAGTTGAGGTTCTCATCACCCCCCAGGATCGGGCCCCAAAGCCATTGATCACTTTCTCCAAGAACTCTCTCTCTTTGCTGAAATTTCTCATGCCAGTCCCTGGGTCTCCCCTGCTTTCAAAGTGACAGTGCTGTGCATGGCAGTGTCCTAGCCACAGCAAGAAACAGCCCAGAAGTCTTCAAACGTAGCTGATCTGACAAATCTTTGTCAGTTCCAAGGCTCATGTCGGTTAAAGGCTCATGTGGAAAATTCAGCCTTTGCTGTTCATGACAGGGTTAGGTTTCAAAACCAGGCCAGTAAATTCCCATGTAATCAAACTGGCTAATATGTTACAGGTCAGTAACCAGAGCAGGTACATAAAAATTTATTAGCGGGTTTGGCAAATTCATTGCATCCTCCGTGTTGTGAGCCAGTTCAGTACAGCTTCCAGGAGCCGGACAGGAAAAAATCTCTTCAGTTAATGGTGACTCAGTGCTCTGGCTCCTTGTAAAACAAAATGTGCTTGTGGGGTTTTTAGCAGACAAATACACGCTGGATTCCATCCCTCAACCTGGTCCAGTAGGCATGTAATAAAGCAATTATCTTCTTCACATATGTCAGCCTTAGATATGGTCTGAATCCAGACACCCCAGAGCATAGGGGATGTTTGGCTCCAAGTCAGAACTTCTTGGCTATAATGGACTAAACCCAGATCCGAACTTGGGATCTGAGTCCATCCCTAGGAGAAACCCAATGGTGAAAATGATAAGCACGGGCTATCTCTTCTTCTCAGCCACTACCCCTTGCCAGCGCAATATAGGTTCTTCTTGGGGAGAGCTGGTGTTCGCATTAACTATGAGATTAAATCCACACCACAGCCCTGCACCTGAAAGATGCCATCCATTGCTCAGCAGCAGAACAACTTTGACTTTCATTGTAGCAGAACACATGCTCTGCTACAGTTAAGGTTGATCTGAAATTGTTCTGTAGCATCGATGAGTGTAGAGTGCTAGCATGAGCATTACTGACATGTTGGGGCCACTGTTAAGGTTGTTTTACGGGGGTGATATTGGTATATTTCCTGTTTTTCAGAGGTTTACGTTAGCTAATCTCCATATTCTGGAAGGACACAAGGCTTAGCTGGCCAATCTTAGCTCTATGTTAATGAAGTTTGGGGCATTTAATTTTTTATCATAGAGACCATTAAAAAATTGCTTGGATGCAGCATTATTCTTCTGGTTGGTTCTGCATTAGGAAGTAAATTAAGTTAATTAAAAGTTATAGAGCTAGAAGTGGCTTCCACGTTTTCCTCTGTTCTCCTTCATTTATCCAACTGAATTGCTCAATTAAAAACTGCCTCTAGTTTCCCGAGGTCAGCTATTTCATTTATTTACTTAAAGGTTTTTCCAGGGCGCTCATTGTCCATGTGTCCAAGCACTTCACAAACAATGAAGACTCTTGACAACCATACTATCTGCATTATCCAAGGCAGAAAACCGAGGCACATAGTGATTAAGTGATTTGACCGAGGCCACACATGCAGGAAGTCAGTGGCAGAGATGGGAATAGAAGCCATTTTATTATTAGTTATATTACAGTAGTACCTCAAGTACAGTCAGAGCAGTACTGTTTTGTGCTTGGTGCTGTACAGACATGTAGTAAGAGATTGTCCTTATCTCAAATTGTTTCCCGCCTAAATAGTCAAGACAGATAAAGAATGGGTGAGGGAAAAAAAGTGCTATTTATCCCCATTTTACAGATGGGAAACTGAGGCCCAAAGAGACCAACTGACTTGCTCAAGGTCATGTACAGAGGCAGAGCTAGGTGATGGTTATTAGTTAAAATCTGGAAGCCCTGGTGTCTCGCCGGGATCCCTAATGTAGGCTTTACACCCATGGTGTGTGTTTTTGTGCTCCGCAGACGGGAAACCTATTTCCACGGACGTGATTGTGTTAGGCCGGACCAACCTCCTAATTCCTCGGGCCCAGCCCCATCACTCTGGCGTATACGTCTGTCGGGCGAACAAACCCCAGACCAGGCAGTTTGTTACAGCTGCGGCTGAGCTCAGCGTCCTTGGTGAGTTGACAGAATAAACATTTCAGATGTAAACACCACTCCGGATAATTGCTTTTCCCCTAAAACCACATCCAGAGGCACCCCCAGAAGTGATACTCACAGCTCCCTCGCTGTGTCTAAGAGGGGAATGTAATTAGATGAAAGCCATCAGGTCCCAGTTATTCAATCCGAGCGTGGAATAGTTCTCGGTGGCATTATTACCATTTCATTTTTTTTTTTACTCACTGAAGCATTTTTTTTTTCTTTTTGCAGAGTTCCCTTGTGAAAATCAGTATCAGCAACTAACTTTCAGTATTATGGAAGCCGTTGGGGAGAACAGCCTAGGAACAGGGAGCGAGTTGATACAGATTTTTGGGGGCTAGTCTAAATTAAGCCTCAAGAGTTTGCCTGGCAAACCCTACCGTGTACCTGGAGCTGTTTCAGACATGATGTGGCTTGGGAGGAAAGGGCTCATCTTGGCTTTTTCTTTTTTTAACCTTCATTTCTCTGCTTTTCTTTCAGCACCTCCCAGCATCTCCCAGTCTCCCGAAACCATTTCCCGCACCCGTGCCAGCACTGCCAGGTTTGTGTGCAAAGCAGAAGGGGAGCCAGTCCCCGTCATCCACTGGCTGAAGAACGGAGAGCCCATCCTGTCCAATGGCCGGGTGAAAATTCAGAGCAGTGGCAGCCTGGTGATCAACCAGATCGGGCTGGAGGATGCTGGCTATTACCAGTGTGTGGCAGAGAACAGGCTGGGGATGGCATGTGCCACGGCCAAGCTCTCGGTCATTGTGCGGGAGGGCTTGCCGAGTGCTCCCAAGAAGGTGTCAGCAGTCTCCCTGTCCAGCACCACTGTCTTAGTGTCCTGGGAGCGTCCAGAGTACAACAGCGAACAGATCATTGGCTTTTCCCTGCATTATCAGAAAGCCCTGGGTAGGTGCTTGCGGTTTGTGTAGTTGGGTTGTCCACCGCCACCGTAGAATAGCGGTGATAAAACGAATCCACGCGCTGCATGTCCCCCTTTGTGGGCTTGTGCTTCGTTATTTATTTTTTAACGACATCTTGCACAGACAGGAGCGGCTGTTCATGTGTTCTTATCATGTCAGACAGGGTGTGATCAAACTGGGTGTGCTTAGCCTGAGAGTTCAGGCAGCTGTACTGTGGTGTTTGCAGCCTCTCCAGAGAATCTGCCTCTCATACTATTGACTTCTCCCCACTAGGGTCAGAGAAATCTAGTGAGTCAACGGGGTTTCAGAGCACTTTACCCTAGGATTGTTTTGGAAGCTCAGTTTGTATGGCAGAGCTGCACCCCAGCGCCTTAAGACCACCTCTGGCTCTGCTTACCCACTTTTGCACGTGCAGTTCATTGCACCTGCCAGTTTTACACATCCATATTGGGCAATTGGGTGCCCATCTCCCCATTCTGTGCATGCAAGTGGCCACTTTTGTGATGCAATCAGTTGCATGACCAGAAATGGCCGTGCAAAAGTGGAAGCCTGGGATGAAAATTTGACCTTGAGCATCTCTGAGAAATGCACATTTGAAACAGGCCCCGGTGAATCCCACAGATGCAATGAAGAAATAACCATGCTGGGATTCTAATCTGGGATCCCAGCCAGACTAAGTCGTTTCCTACCTTCCAAATCACTATTCTGACCTCTGGATGGCTGTGAAAAACTGAAAGAAGAGCAGGTGACCATCTAGAGTGTGCTCACTCAGACACGACTGAAAATTTCACCCTCGGAGATTCAGGAGCTTAAATCCCATTGATGTAGGCACTGCTGAAAACTTTTCTGTTAGTCTTTATTCCATTAGGACACTGCTGTCCTTTTAATTTTAGGTACATTTATTACGATTAAGACGAAGATTTTGTCACGGATATTTATAGTAAAAGTCACGGGCAGGTCACGGGCAAAAAAGAAAAATTAACGGAAGCCATGACCTGACCCTGACTTTTACTAAAAATATCCCTGATAAAATGGGGATCTGCAGGTCCCCACACTGCTGCAGCAGGGCAGGTGTGCAAGGGCTAGGAGCCACCTGCAGCTCTGGGGTCCCCCGCTGCCCACGAGGGTCAGGAGCTGTTGGGTGCCCCCGCCTCCCTGCAGCTCAAGGGGCCTGCCATGGCGTGGAGCTCAGGGTTCCCCCCCACCGGCAGCTCCAGGGGTTCCCTGCCCCCTGGGGTGGCCAGGAGCTTGGGAGTTCCACCACCACCAGCAGCTCCGGGGGTTTCCTGCCGTTCAGGGGTTGCCTCATCACCAGCAGCTCCAGGGGTTCCCTGCCCCCTGGGGCGGCCAGGAGCTCGGGGGTTCCCCTGAAGCAGCCGGGAGTTTGGGGGTTCCCCCACCACCAGCAGCTCCAGGGGTTCCCTGCCACTCGGGGCGACAAGGAGCTCGGGGGTTCCCCCACCACCCATGGCAGACGGGAGCTGCAAGGTAATCCACCGCCTTCTGCATCAGTACCCCACAGTTCTCTGCCCCCACAGGCAGCGGGGAACCCTGCAGCTTCCAACCACTGCAGGCTGAAGTCACAGACGTCGCGGAAGTCACAGATTCTGTGACTTCCGCAACGTCCGTGACTAAATCGTAGCCTTTATTATGACCAGTGAATGTACAAAACGCCAGAAAAACGCTTGGTGCCAAGGGGCAACGGCAGTGACTAAAACAGTCAAACTTGGGTCCCTAAAGCTAGGTGTCTGCATCTGCAATCTGAATCAGGGGTCTGACTTTCAGAGAATTCGATGGGAAGCAGGAACACACACGAATATCAGGCTGCTTATTTAGGTGCCTTAGGATGGATTTAGGTGCTTAACTTGGGCTAAAATGTTCACACCTAGTTATCTAATGTCCTGCCCCAAGAGCTCAGTGCCTAAGTTAAGATTTGCCGGAACATGACGGAGGAAGGTGGCAGGCACTGGGCGGGGTGACAGAGGGAGGACAAGGAGAAGCCATAGTGGTTTCAGAGAGGAAAAGCTACCGTTTGTAGGCTTTGTGGAAGAGCTGATTTTGGACTTGACGGGTGTCTTGCTTCCTGTTCGTTGTACTGATGATGGGTTTTTGCCTTGTCTCCAGGAACTGATAATGTGGAATACCAATTTGCTGTCAATAATGATACCACTGAGCTTCAAGTGAAAGACCTGGAACCCAATACCAATTATGTTTTCTACATGGTTGCGTACTCCCAGCTAGGAGCCAGTCGGACGTCCTCTTCCATTATCGTGCGGACACTGGAGGACGGTGCGTTGAGTAGACGCGCACGGGTGTGTCTGAAAGTATTCTCAAACAATCAAGTAATTGTTACACTTTGCAAATGGAGACATCACAAAACACCCTACAGAGAATGGGGTCAGCTTGCAGAAATCCAGACACACTGTGAATGTGGCCTGTTGCGTCTGGATATTTATTTACGCGTTTTTTTTCAGAGAGTGGGGAACAGTGATCTGCATGGGCAGCAACAGGCATTCGATATTATCCTGCTGTCTTCTGATCCTGGTGCAGTTGACACACAGGCACCATTACTTGAACTGCATTCAGCTGGTCTGGATTTTTATTTAGGTAACAATGATTTTGCTCCATGTGGACTGGATCCAAAGCCCACTGAAGCAAATGGAAAGACTCCCATTGACAGCCAGCAGCTTGGGGTCAGGCCTGCAGTCAAGTCTATTAACAGATTATATTTTGCATTTATATCGCCTTTCATTCCAAGTGTTTCAAAGCGTTTCTTAAACCGTATGTACCGAACACTGCCAAAACGCAGACACACACGGGCTGGGGGGCACTGGCCAGCTAGCCCATAACACGCTGTAGGACATTAAAGGGAATTTTTTGCCAAGTACCAGGCAAACCCCTTCTGTTATAGGATCTGTAATGTCCATACAGAACTGGTAAAGTTTAATCGGAAATTCACCCACTTAGTAAACTGCATGATCTGTGTAATGGGGTACAGTCACTGCTGGTGGTGCCCCCTGGTGGCTGGTCGGGGGATCACGTCTTGTACAGTCTAGTACCCCTTTCCATCAGTCGCTCTGTCGCTGCAGTGTCTCTCCTCCCGTACTTCACCGCGCTCGCTCTTCATGACCCAGCCCTCCAGATGGGTCACTTCCTAGTCTTCCCCCTCCGGGGTCCCAGAGTCCCTCCGGACCAACTGTCCATACACCGGCCCCGTCTTCCGTGCCGATTACCAGTCTGTGCCACTTCCCCAGTGGTTGCTAAGGAAACCTGGGCCCGCCCACTGGGTTACTGCACAGGGACGCTATCATCAGCATCCAAGGTCTACACAGTCTCAACTCTCACTGCTCTGTCCCTGGGCTTCTTCCACAGGCTTTCGTCCCCACGCCTCCCCTGGGCGAACAGGATCCCAGGGCATTTGCTCCCCAGGGGTTTCCAGAGAGTGACTGACTGCAGACTCTCTCCCTGCAGCCCCCTGCTGTTCTCTACTTCCTGGCTTATACAAGCCCAGCCTGCTCCTGCCCAGCTGGAAAAGTTAGACTTTTTCAGTCAATCCTGACTCTCCCCCCCGGTGCCGTAGAAGGTTAATTGGCCCCTTCTGAGCCACCATAACCCCATTAGGGCTGGCGTGGGGTGTATTCCCTGTCACAATCTGCCTCGGAAGTATGAGCAGCTGCCCGGAATACAAATCTGTGGTTCTAGGGAAACTTGTTTTTCAAACCTGATGCTTAGATCCTTGAGCCATCCCCTGTGGCATTAAATCTCTCTGTTTCCATGGCAAAAAACTGAAAGCAGATAGGCCTGTCTAAAGCAAATTACCAAATCCTTAGTGGAACAGGGAGCATTTCTGAGTGTCCTTAGGAGATCTGTGTTTAAATTCTGGAAGCAAACAGGTAACGAAACATTGAAATGCTAGTGGGGCAAAGACAGAAGTGGAAGCCGTTGTGGTCCAACTACAGGCATTAAGTATGTGAGACGCAGCAAAGGGCCTGGAGTGTCAGCATGCCACCATGTATGCTCTGCAGGGACGATACTTTCAGGACCGAGGGCACCCAAGGTTCGCCTGCCCAGAGGAGAGTGGGTCAGCTCGGGCAATCTCAAAGCCAATCCCTGAACCTCTGAAGCCCCGTGGTTCAGACATACGTGCTCCCAAGTGGAGCTGATCCCCAGTTGCGCCTCTTGTTGAAGCAGCTTGTTGCTCTTGGTTTTGGACTGAGGAGACGTCTCATTTGTTCGTTGCTTCTGTCCCAGTTCCCAGCTCTGCTCCTCAGCTGTCTCTGTCAAGTACGACCCCGGCCGACATCAGAGTGACGTGGCTGCCTCTCCCTCCGGAGCTGAGCAATGGGAAGATAACGAAATATAAAATTGACTACTGCACCCTCAAGGAAGGTGAGGGGGAAATGGGCTCAGTGAGAAGCAGAGGTTGGTGCATTCAGTGGATTATTGCAGTTCTCAGAAATGGGGTGTGTGGGTGGGTGGGTGGTTAATGCTGACAAAAGGTGCCGGGCTGAAACCCTTTGGGACCAGAGGCCTCTGTTTATCCATAGGAGACGTGCCGCATAGCGACCAGCACTGCAAACGTCCCCATGCTGCCCCACTGATGTGCCTCACACCTCCCCTGAAAGGGTTAGACAAGAATTCACTCCCCAGAGCCCATTCAGTACCTGGCCACCCTTGGCTGAGCTCTGCCATTGCACTTGCCAGCTGTGGATTTCGCCCTGTCGGCCTACGGCCACATGGGAACTGGACTGAGGATTGTATTTCATACGGGCCAGCAAACAACCTCCAGAGGGTAACAACTTCTGGCTGTCGCTGGTGCTTTGTTTTGAAAGGGGTTCAGTGATCATAGGGGTAGGTGGGGAAGTGCATTCGATGAATTAGAAAAAATCGGATCATTGTGTCGAAAGAAAACCAGTATCCCGGCAAGCCCATGTAACCACATGTGCCAGGTTTCGGCTTGATCTGGTTTTATTTCTATTGTTAGCCAGTACACTAACCCTTCAGTGGGGACATGGGCACTTTCTCATCAGTGCCAGCTTCCCAGCCCTAGAGCATTCCTCGCTCTGCAGCTGCTCACCTCCAGGATGTAAGGAGGGGATTGAAAATGTGACAAAGGGCCACATTCCCATGCGTTTGAGCTGTGTTTCTGTTCTGCACCATGACACCTGGTTCTTGGGTTTATTCTCGGTGCCTAAAAGCGGTTGCAGCCAACCCAATGAGGCAGTGGGAAGCGGTTGAAAAGTTTGCACCCCGGGGCTGATGTGTGGTTGTTTCAGGTATGTCCGCACTGCAGCTGGGAGGTGGGATTCCCAGCGCGGAAGGACAGTCGCTCGAGCTAGTGCGCTAAAAATAGCAGTGTGGCTCTTGCAGCATGGCTGTCAGCTCGGGCTAGCCAGACCCAGGGGGTCGGGCGGGCTTGGACTCGGGTGGCCACCTGAACTGCCGCCAGACCTGCAGCTTCCACACTGCGGTTTTTAATGCACTAGCTCAAGGACATGCCTGGAAACACACCTCCCAACTGCAGTGTAGACACAGCCTTCTGTTAAAGAACCGGGGCAGAATTCCCACAGGAGCTCAAACAGGGTGAATTGTTTAAACGTGACCTTTGCATTAACCATAGGGCCACTGTTTGAATCTCTAGCAAGGCTGATCTTTGCAGCTCCAATGGATATCTCCCACCAGGCTCTGTTTAAACCTTTAACTGAACGCACCTTATAACAGAGATGATCCGAGGAGGCCGTGTTCTAATCTGGGTCTGGATTAGATTTAGGCTGGATTTGAAGTGCTGTGAGTTGAGGGTAAGGTTCTTGGTTCATTTCAGTTAATTTAAGACTAGCATTTGGCGGCAGATTTGATGGCACCAAGATCTCAGTAGGGGCTCTTCTGAGATTTTGGCCCAAGGTATTGAGATGTCTGCCATCTAGAACGGTGGAAATTTCACCCCATCAGCTGTTCTCGTGAGTTTTCTGCCAGCTTCCCGCTGTCTCACGATTCCTGCTGTATCCAGACTGGAATTGTGTGTGTTCATTGGGGAGAACAGACCCCTTCCTGTTCTGATTGTGACCCACAATCGAAGCTGGAAAGGGATTGCTGAGTCAGGATTCCAGCTGTGGCTCATCTCTAGTTATAAACCATCATTGCGCTGTTACGTGACAATGTGACCTGCAGGGAAGTTTGCCACTGGGCCGAAGGCCAGCACAGTGCACCATGCAAGTCTCACCTCAGCTTATTCGCAGCCCGGAGCTCCTGCTGCTGGCCCTAGGCACTGGGGCAAATTCACCTGGATTGGAATAATGAAGTCTAATTGGGGTTTCCTTGGCTCTAGCAGATCAGATCTCCTCCACCGAGGTGGGTGCGAATGAGACACAAATCACCCTTGAGTCGCTCCATCCCAATAAAGTCTACAAAGTGCGCATTGCAGCCAGCACCAGTGCAGGGTATGGCGCCCCTTCGGAGTGGACGCAGCATCGTACGCCTGACAAGGACAACCAAACGCACGGTAGGGTAGGGTGACCAGACAGCAAGTGTGAAAAATCGGGACGGGGGTGGGGGGTAGTAGGCTTCTATATAAGAAAAAGCCTCAAATATTGGGACTGTCCCTATAAAATCAGGACATCTGGTCACCCTATGGTGGGGGAGGGGGGGGCGTGGCGTGTGCTGCATAGCTCCTTGCTCTTCACTGGGGCTTGGAACAGCGCCCCCGTGAGGGTGGGAGGTCAATACCATGATCCCCATTTCACAGACGGGGAAGCTCAGGCAGTTAGACTAGATGGCATACCCAACCCCACATAAGGTTGTGTCTACACTAGGGAATTGTATCACGAGGTCCCAGTCACACCAGAACCTCTCCCCCAGCTTTCCATTTAGAGTAGGGAACCAGAATGCTTTTCCCCGGCCCATGCTGCTTGGTGTGTTTTTGATGGGTCCTTCTCCCCATCACCTCCCAGATCTTCCTCCGGCTGCAAGTTATAAGCAAGGGCTCATGAAAAATGGGCGTGGGCATGTCTGGAAGTGGGTAGGCCAAATCGACATACAGAGAGAAACACAGAGCCAACAGACAGCAGCCGGTAAAAGTGGTGCTGTGGTTAACTCAAAATAGGGCAGGTAAACCCCACCCCACCGCAGTAGCTCTCAGCCACCAGCTCTATCTGCTAGACGGCACCCCCTTGCTATGTGGATGAACATCAGTTGTGTTGTTCTGTGGTCATCTGGTTGGCCCATCAGTGACAGAATCATCACCGCTCCTCGCTGGCACATCAGGGGCATGTCCCCTTCCTGGGACAGACCCTGCCTGTCCTCCAGCAGTGGAGAGAAGGAAGCCCCTTAGCAAAGCAAGGAAACACGGCGGAGTTGCTGCAATGTGAGTTTCTTTCCTCTTGTTTTTCTAGTTCCGTTTGCCCCGACAGAATTAAAAGTCCGAGCGAAAATGGAATCCCTCCTGGTCACGTGGCAGCCCCCAGCCAACCACGCCCAGATTTCCGGCTACAAGCTGTACTACCGGGAAGTGGGCACAGAAGAGACCAGTGACGAAACCCCCTCTGATGGCCCGGAAGAGGAGAGCTGGGATGTGGGACCCATAAAGCTAAAGAAGAAAGTGAAGCAGTATGAGTTAACTCGCCTAGGTTAGCTGGTTAAGTCTACTTCTTACCAACATGCACCGGCACCGCGGTTGCACCTTGCCGTGCAAGGCGGTCGTGAGGAAGAACTTCTAAGAAGGGGCAAAGTTCTTTGGCTGCAAGCCCTCCAGATGTACCATTGCATCTTACAGAGTCTTTTACTACTACAGTGAAACCCCGCTATAGCGCGATGTTTGGGGTCCAAAAACTTCCATCGCGCTCAATGCGGGGTCGCGGTATAGCGGGGTTTCAAGCCGGTCAGTTTAAGTCAGTGGTCCCCAACCCGGTGCATTGATGTGCGCTGCCTAGTGCCCAGCAGGGGAGAGAAGCCACGGCCCCGCACCAGCCGGGGTCAGAGAACGAGGCTGCGGGCACCGGTGCTCTCTGTCCCCGGCAGGCGTGGGGCTGCGGCTTCTCTCTGGATTCAAGAGGAGCCGCGGCCCTGCACCTGCCAGGGACAGAGAGCACCAGCGCCCGCAGCCCTGGAGTTCTCTGTCCCCGGCAGGCGCGAGGCCGCAGCTTCTCTCCCCTGCTGGGCACTAAGCGGGGGCACATCAATGTCCCGGCAGGCACCATGGCGTTGGGGACCACTGGTATTAGGCCTTAAAGGGGAGCCAACTTATGATCGTGTTATATGCGATTTCGCGTTATGGCGGGGTGCGCTATTGCGAGGTTTGACTGTACTACAGAGTCTGAATGTACCCAAATTCTAAAGCTCCACCCACTGTTAAATCGTTAGCCAACTGTTGCAGGGATTAGTGTACTGAGAGCTTAGGGGGCAGAAATTAATCTCTGTCTCTTTCAGGTACTTGTAAGACCACCTGTCAGTGCAGGATCCAAGTGCTAAATCGTTTAAAAATATTAAATATTAAAATCAGAGACTCCTGAAAGCTAATGTAGTGACAGATGATTCTCTAATCAGTGATTAACTTATATCTGGTGAAGCACAAATTGAAATGGTTGGTGTATCCTACGTTCGTATCTCAAAACTCAGGTCAGAATAATTATCTGTTCCCACCTACATATTTCTAAGAACCTCTCATAGACTCATAGAAGATTAGGGTTGGAAGAGACCTCAGGACGTCATCTATTTCAACCCCCTGCTCAAAGCAGGACCAACCCCAAGTAAATCATCCCAGCCAGGGATTTGTCAAGCCTGACCTTAAAAACCTCTAAGGAAGGAGATTCCACCACCTCCCTAGGGAACCCATTCCAGTGCTTCACCACCCTCCTAGTGAAAGAGTATATCCTAATATCCAACCTTAGACCTCCTCCACTGCAACTTGAGACCATTACTCCTTGTTCTGTCATCTGCCACCACTGAGAACAGCTGAGCACCATCCTCTTTGGAACCCCCTTTTAGGTAGTTGAAGGCTGCTATCAAATCCCCCCTCACTCTTCTCTTCTGCAGACTAAATAACCCCAGTTCCCTCAGCCTCTCCTCGTAAGTCATGTGCCCCAGCCCCCTAATAATTTTTGTTGCCCTCCACTGGACTCTCTCCAATTTGTCCAAATCCTTTCTGTTGTGGGGGGCCCAAAACTGAACACAATACTCCAGATGTGGCCTCACCAGTGCTGAATAGAGGGGAATGATCACTTCCCTCGATCTGCTGGCAGTGCCCCTACTAATGCAGCCCAATATGCCATTAGCTTTCTTGGCAACAAGGGCACACTGTTAACTCATATCAGCTTCTCGTCCACTGTAATCCCCAGTCCTTTACTGGAGAACTGCCGCTTAGCCAGTCAGTCCCCAGCCTGTAGCGGTGCATGGGATTCTTCTGTCCTAAGTGCAGGACTCTGCATTTATCCTTGTTGAACCTCATTAGATTTCTTTTGGCCCAATCCTCCAATTTGTCTCGGTCACTCTGGACCCTATCCCTACCCTCCAATAGATCTACCTCTCCCCCCAGTTTAGTGTCATCTGCAAACTTGCTGAGGGTGCAATCCGTCCCATCATCCAGATCATTAATGAAGATGTTGAACAGAACCAGCCCCAGGACCGACCCTAAGGCGCTCTGCTTGATACCGGCTGCCAACTTGACATCAAGCTGTTGATCACTACCTGTTGAGCCCGATGATCTAGCCAGCTTTCTATCCACCTTATAGTCCATTCATCCAATCCATACTTTTTTAACTTGCTGGCAAGAATACTGCAGGAGACTGTATCAAAAGCTTTGCTAAAGTCAAGGTATATCACGTCCACATATCCATAGAGCCAGTTATCTCCTCACAGAAGGCAATCGGGTTGGTCAGGCATGACTTGCCCTTGGTGAATCCGTGTGGACTGTTCCTGATCACCTTCCTCTCATCCAAGTGCTTCAAAATGGACTAATTGAGGATCTGCTCCATGATTTTTCCAGGGAGTGAGGTGAGGCTGACCGGGCTGTAGTCCCCGGATTCTTCTTCTTCCCTTTTTTAAAAATGGGCACTGTATTTGCCTTTTTCCAATCGTCTGGGACATCCCCTGATCGCCACGAGTTTTCAGAGATAATGGCTAATGGCTCTGCAATCACATCAGCCAACTCCCTCATCACCCTCCGATGCATTGCATCTGGCCCCCATGGACTTGTGCATGTCCAGCTTTTCTAAATAGTCCTTAACTTGTTCTTTCACCACTGAGGGCTGGTCACATACTGTGCTGCCCAGTGCAGCAGTCTGGGAGCTGACCTTGTCTGCGAAGAGTGAGGCAAAAAAAGCATTGAGTACTTCAGCTTTTTCCACATCATCTGTCACTAGGTTGCCTCCCCCGTTCAGTAAGGGTCCCACACTTTCCCTGGCTGCCTTCTTGTTGTTAACATACCTGTAGAAACCCTTCTTGTTGCCATTCACATCTCTTGCTAGCTGCAGCTCCAGTTGTGCTTTGGCCTTCCTGATTACACCCCTGCATGCTCGAGCAATATTTTTTTTTATACTCCTCCCTAGTCATCTGTCCAAGTTTCCACTTCTTGTAAGCTTCCTTTTTGTGTTTAAGCTCACCAAAGATTTCTCTGTTAAGCCAAGCTGGTCGCCTGCCATATTTGCTGTTCTTTCTGCATATTGGGATGGTTTGTTCCTGCACCCTCAATAAGGCTTCTTTAAAATACAGCTAGCTCTCCTGGACTCCTTTCCCCCTCATATTAGCTTCCCAGGGGATCCTGCCCATCAGTTCCCTGAGGGAGTCAAAGTCTGCTTTTCTGAAGTCCAGGGACCGTATTCTGCTGCTCTCCTTTCTTCCTTTTGTCAGGATCCTGAACTTGAGCATCTCATGGTCACTGCTGCCCAGGTTGCCACCCACTTCTACTTCCCCTACCAATTCTTCCCTGTTTGTGAGCCACAGATCAAGAGGAGCATGGCCCCTAGTTGGTTCCTCCAGCACTTGCACCAGGAAGTTGTCCCCAACTCTCTCCAAAAACTTTCTGGATTGTCTGTGCACTGCTGTATTGCTCTCCCAGCAGATGTCAGGGGATTGAATTCCCCCATGAGAACCAGGGCCTGTGATCTGGAAACTTCTGTTAGTTGTCCGAAGAAAGCCTCATCTACCGCCTCATGGTCTGGTGGTCTGTAGCAGACGCCCACCACGACAGCACCCTTGTTGCTCTCGCCTCTAAACTTAACCCACAGACACTTAACATGCTTTTCTCCATTTTCATACTGGAGCTCTGAGCGATCATACTGCTCCCTCACATACAGTGTATGTAAGATGCATCTCTAATGCAGCCAAGCGTGTTTGTTACTTGAGGTTAAAAAGCACCTGAGATGTCTGCTCCAGATTAAAATACAACCATGAGTTAACCCTCACCACACCTCTCGCGGGTCGGTATTACTTTCCCCATTTTACAGAGGAGAAAAATTGAGGCAAAAAGGTTCAGAGCTGGAGGTCAGAGAACGAGTCTGAATCCCAGCTGGGATAATAAGCTGCAATCAGATCTGAAAGATAACCTGAGCCAACAAGATGCTTGTAACCGTTTACTATAATAGACTGTCTGTATAGTATCTGACTAGAGTAATTAGTTAATTAACCAACTGTTAAGAAATCAGACATGCCACATGTACTCTTGAAATAGGACTCTCCTGCTTAGACTGTTTCCCTCCTCTGCCCCATGGCTCACCCTTGTAATTGTCGCATCCTGTAACTAGTTGGTTAACTACTAGACTCAGAGCTACAATATGTAGGGCTCTATGGGACTGATCTTCAGCTAGTGTGAAATCAGCGTAACTCCCTGGAAGTCAGTGCAGTTGTGCTTTTTTCCCCCAGCTGAGGATCGGGCCCCGTATAGTGCAGCATTTTGCTTTGTTGACAACAGCCAGCTGTTGAAACAGCCGTCTGAGTGTGCATGCCAGCTTGATTGACACACCTAACATATAGTATGGATGGTTTAACAGTCAGTATATAGGACCTGGGAGGCTAACTTGTGTCGCCACTAAATAAACTTCCCCCTCTAGAATTGCATTACAGCTATGTCTGCTCATAGCCCGGAGAGGGTGTTAACAGTTACAAGTCACTCTGAAGAATTTAGATCTGTAATTACTGCACTGAGGAAACCACATCTGTACATTGTGTACTGTCCTTACCACTGACAAACCAGCCAGGAGAGTGGCTCAGGAATGATCTGAATTGGTTCCAAATGTTCTGGCGCATCAGTGCTCAGAACATCACTTGTTCATCTGTAATTACTTCCTTAAATCTGGGCATCAATCATCTCTTGATGGTTTCCTTATGATGGGGCTGATGTGGATTAACTCTCGTAACTTCATGAAGAGGCTGCAATGTCTTCCAGTTGGGGGCATCCTTTTTTGCTTTTCTGTGGAATGACGTGCTCCTGGGGGCTTGGAAAAGGGAAGGGGTAGAAGCCCCTAGTGTACGCTGAGAATGCAAAGGTGGCAGGGGAGTGTGAAAACCCATCAAGAGTTGAAGTATGAGTGTGCTAATTTAAGGCTCGACTCTGCAACCCTTGCACTGGTGAGTGCCCGCTCACACAAGCAGCTGTTGATTTCGCTGAGGTGACGTGTGCGAGTCAGGATTGCACAATCTGGACCTTGGGCACTTGGCGAGAATATTGCAATTCAGTTGAGACGAGGGGTTGGATAAGGAACTGCAAAGTATTAAAAAGAAAACAGAGTCAGGAAAATCATTGTGCAGGAAATAGGAGAAATGGGACATTGTAATCAACACAAGTCTGTCACTCCGGGCTTAACCCTGATATGTGCTGAGCTCCAAGAACTCTCACTGATTTCAGTGGACATTCTAGGTCTGACTCTAGCAATTAATCATTAGTAACAGAATGCAACAACCAGGGCCGGGAGCTAGAAGAAAAAGAAACACCGAGGGCCTAATTCCACCATCCACGCTAATGGCTAGTAAGTAGTACCTTACTTTGGGAGTGGTACCAGGTACTTCTTAGCCTGAGAAAGGTGGGAGAGTTAACACCCAAATGAGCACTTAAAAAAACAAATGCAAAAATATATATTAGTCTATTGGAAATATTACAGCCACCCAGATCCCATATTTGAAGTGATGCAGAGTAGATTATTCTGGATCAATTTAATATACACACACACATATATGAGGGGATGCAACGAAATACATCTGTTTTCACCCTGCCTGCTAGCTTCAATAGCAAATCTTGACAAGTATCCTGTAAGCTTTCAGATACTGAACTTCTGGGCCTCGATTATAAGAAACAGGAGTCTAACCCCAGCCTTCGAAAACCACCATGGCCTGATTTTCAGGTGGTGCAGTGGAAATTATCTGGATTTGTGTGCCAGGGTTCGCAGATACAAATCCCAGCTTCTAGCTGCATAAGTGGCAAAAATTGATGCTAAGAATCTCCAGAGTTATAACTGCTGCCCCTTGCAGAAAGTTTGCAGTATCAAACCTCGTGTTTCACAATCTCTATTAGAGATCAGGATGAGGAGCAGATTATCTCACGTCCGCTTGCTGTATGGTTTCCTGTATCTTCCTCTGGCGCTGGCCACTGTCGCAGACTGGGCTAGATGGACCTCAGGTCTGATCCAGTCTGGCAATTCCCATACAAGTACTGAGCACCCGGCCGCAACTTCTGGTGTCAGTGGGATCCGCTGGATACTTGTACTCCTGGAAATCTGGCCACTCAGTGAAGTGCCTAAGTGGGAATTTAGGAGCCTGACTTTAGGCTCCCATTGTGGTAAAATTTTGGCCACGATGTTTAAAAGGGGAAAGTCGTTACTGTGTTAACAGTGTATGCGGGCACAGTAAGACTTGGCCTTCCTTTCCCGTCTTTGTGCTATTTCTTCCGAGGCAGATTGTCCGCTACCGCGCATTTTGCAACATCTTCCTTATTGCCCTGACTCTCCGCTCCCCAAACCAGACCCATTTCCCCAGGTTCCTCTCGGAAGCTTTTGTGAAGCTGAGAAAGTAACACACAGAGCGAAACTCTGAGCAAGCGTACAGGGAGCAGGGCCACTGTTCAGTTACGTGCCCCTGAGCCTGAGAACTCAGCGACTCTGTAGTCCAACAATGATCGCTCCTGCCTCGGTGAATTTCAGAGGAGGCATGAATGCAGGTCAGCCAGTCTGTTTTCATCATCGCACAACACCCAGGCGGCTTTTGAGGGAGACAAAACAGTGTTTGCTTTGGGGAGCTTTTCAGCCAGGAAAATGTGGCCGAACTGTTTTTAAATTCCGAACGTGAACACGTCTTGTGAAGCAGGGGCAGCCTTCCGAGCACCCTTTGGGAGCATAATTGGAGCAGTAATAATAAAATTGGCATCAGTGAGCCGGGCTTTGTGCTGCTTACATTGGCACGGTAAGGGAGCCGGTGAGCCATCGGGGCAGGGGATGAATAGGCACGTCCCTAATTAACAAACTTCATCAGCTAAATGCAGCCGAGGGAACCAAAGAGACTGTGGGCTGCTTTCAGCGCCTTTCTGAACAAGGGACTAGATGTCCAGAGAGAATTGCCAGTTTCCCTCTATTTAAAAACTCTGAATCTTTTAAGTAGTTTCCTTGAATAAACGTCTCTGCTAAAATGTCCCCCAACATGGCAGGAGAGGCTTCTAGTTTGTGAAAGACGAGAAGAAAGAGGCAGACAAGCTTTGCAACGGCCTTTTGGACTGTGTGAGCTAAGTTTGGTGTCTGTTGTAGGAACTAACGAAAGCGCAGCTAATGCTGCTGGGAGATATTCTGGGCCTTTTCCTGCAACCCCGTTTGGGGTCAGTGGAAGAATTACCCTTGAAATGGGGATCTCTGTTTCCTTTCTGAAGGTGCCTGACTTTATTATTAAAGCAGCTGCGTCTGAGAAAGCGGTAGGCTCAGTTTGTTGTTGTGCGCACCAGAGTTTTTCTGACAAGAATCTCTTTTGGCAGATGAGACAGATTGAGACTGATCCTGTGCTTCTGTGTGCACCAAAAACTCTTGTCGACTTTAATAGAAGTTTTCATGGTGCAAGGAATTGCGGGATCCAGCGCCGTGTCTTTAAAAATCCCCCCCGGTGGCTGTAGAATGTATCCTTCTGAATACATGAACTGGGCTTTCCCTGAGCAGAGGTTACTGGCAGAGTCATACCATGAATCGCTTTGAGAGAAGTTCTCCCACCAAGCTCAGGGGCCGCTGAAGGGCCCCCTGCATAATTAGAGGGTGATTTGGAAAATGAAGGTCACAGCGTTTTGTAGATTTGCAAGGGTGTTGCTGAGTTACAAGGATAAATTCAATGTGATGCTTTTGTTTACTTTGGAGAGTCAGCTTTAGTACACATACGTGTGTGTGAGAGCGAGAGAGAGAAATAAACACACTTGTCTTCTGTGGTAGGTTGGTCTCGGATGGGAGCAAAAGGGTGTAAGGTCTAAGATATTTCGTAGAGTGCTTGTTAGTGCAGTATCTAAGCAATTAATCTGAGGATCAGGCCTTAAATTACTGGGTAAAGCAACTGGAGCAAAGAATATTAATGTGTCACCTAGCTTTGGAGAGGCCATTGGGTTACCACCCATCAGAGTTTTCCCAGATAATCCTACTCCAGTGCTCGCAGGACATTCATAGCTCCTCAAACAACTTCCGGGACCTCTTAAACACAGTCATCTTGCGCTGTGGGACCATGTTGTGATGAAGCTTTAATGCAGCATGATGCTATCTTCCATGGTAGAGGCAGGCACACAGGATTGGAGGTCAGGAAATTGTGAGTTCTTATTATATTGGCTCCACCACTGACTCAATCTGTGACCCTGAGCAAGTCACCTTGCTTCTCTTGGCCTTGGTTTCCCCAGTGATAAAATGGGGATGATAATACTTTGTAGGGAGGTGGTAGCCTGATGAATTAGCTAATATCTGAACATGGAATCCGAATGGTTTTAAGCCAGTGCAGCTCTGTTGAGATTGGGCAAAGATGAACTTCTACTGAATGATTTTTGCAACCAAAAACGTTGTTCATTTTTCCAGCCCCAGGGAGACTCTATGAGGTGAAGCTGGTGGCTTTCAATAAGCACGAAGATGGCTACGCGGCCGTGTGGAAGGGCAAAACGGAAAAGGCACCAGTGACTGCAGTAGGTAAGAAATACCCCTGTGACTTCATAGGGCAGTTCCTAGCTATTTCACCCGCAACCTTCTGCGTGTATGTTCTGCTCTCTTCTGCTCTGCCCATGGCTCTAAGAGAGCGAAAGGGATAAAGATACGGAGGCAGACATTTAGGAACCAAAGACAGGAGTTGTGCTCTAGCACTGGTGTCCAACATCATCATTCCCAGTTGAGAATGAGCGGGGCCATCCGAATTTTTAGAGCCACCAATCACTGTTCCTTGGGAGCTGGCTGGAGTGCTCAACACGTTACGGATCAACCTTCATTGTTCATAGTAAAGCATCTTGGAGGGGGTGGAAATGTCTCCACTCTATATTACTATGATTGAGTGCCACTCAACTCAGATGGCCTTTACCCACCCACCCCCAATGTCCCTCCACACCCCCCTTTCTGAGTAGGGTGACCAGACAGCAAGTGTAAAAAATCAGAACGGTGTGGGGTGGGGGGGTGGTATATAAGACCCTATATAAGAAAAAGACCCCAAAATCAGGATTGTCCCCATAAAATCGGGACATCTGGTCACCCTATTTCTGAGAAACACTGGGGGAGCTGTGCTGGAGATGCAAGATAGCGCTAGGTTCCACCCATTGTATAGGAAAGATCCAGAGGGCACTATAGGGCCCAGGAGTGGCCTCTGGGGGCCTGGATTCTGTTCCCAGCTCTGACACCGATCTGTTGGATGATAACAGGCACGTTAATGCATCTCCCTGGCTCTCTCTTCCTGCTCCTGCTCTTTGGATTTTAAGCTCTTTGGAGAGGGACTGTCTCTGACTCCATGTTGGTACCTCGCCCTGGCACAGTGAGGCCTCTCGCCGCTGTTGTCCCAGACAGGATTTTGCAAGTGCAATATGATTTGTTTCTAAGGGTGGCAAAACAGTAGGCGTTTGGCCCCAGTGAGGTCAGACATGGCTAGAAGGATCTTGTTTGTAACGCGCCTAGGACAGTGTTGTGCTGGTTCATGACCAGGGCTCCGGGGCACTAGGGTAATACAGATAAATAATAATACAGACATATGCGTCAGTTTCATTATTCGTTTCCCTTCATGGTGAAATTAGGCTGCTATTGTGATTCTCGACGCGTATTCTGTATGTTCATGGTTAAGGCGAAGATTTTGTCACGGATATTTTTAGTCAAAGCCATGGACAGGTCATGGGCAATAAAGAAAAATTCATGGAAGACGTGACCTGACCCTGACTTTTACTAAAAATACCTGTGACAAAATGGAGATCTGTGGGTGCCCCCACCACCTGCAGCGGGGCAGCTGTGCGGGGGCTAGGAGCTACAGGGGCCCCCACCACAGGTTGGCTGTCAGAGCTCAAGGTTCCCCCCACCTATGGCTGGGAGATGCCAGGGCCCCCACCACCTGCAGCAGCTGGGGGCTGCAGGGTACCCTATCCGCCCACAATGGCTGGGAGCTCGTGGGTTCCCCAGCCGCCCACGGGGGCCGGGAACTGCGGGGTACCCCCACGCTCTGTGGCGGCTTGGAACTCCGGGGGCCGACAGAGGCGGTAGGGGAACACTGCAGCTCCCTGCCCCCATGGGCGGGGGGTGGGGAGGGGACGACTCAGCAGCTCCCCACCGCCGCAGGCTGAAGTCACAGAGGTCGCTGGAAGTCACGGATTCTGTGACTAAATTGTAGCCTTTTCATGGTACTTACGTTGCCCAGTACCATTATGTCTGAGCACCTGACAATCTTTAACTGATTTGTCCTCTCACACCCTGGGAGGCAGGGCAGTTATCCCCATTGCACAGATGGGGAACTGAGGCAGAGAGTAACTAAGTGACTTGCCCAAGGTCACATAGGAAGTCTGTGGCAGAATAGAGAATTGAGCCCAGGCTAGTGCTCTAACCACTGGGCCCATCCGCCTCTCGATTCACCAGCAGTGACTGCTCGTCTCTCTCCCGTGCCACTTACACTTGTGTATTTCTTTCTTCTTCCTTCATGTACCATAGACCCTCCAGTTCAGAAGGGCCCCCCACTGCCTCCAGCCCAGGTCTATGCAGAGTCCAACAGTTCGACCTCGATTTGGCTCAGGTGGAAGAAACCAGACTTCACGACTGTCAAGATCGTCAATTACACTGTGCGGTTCAGCCCTTGGGGACTGAAAAACGCCTCTCTTGTCACTTATTACACAAGGTAAGAGTGTCCCGCAACAGGCTGAGCGACCCAACGGCTTCCTTGTTGGAAAGAAAACAAACATGCGGGAGAAATACACGGGAAACCTCGTGGCGGGGTGGTTTAAATTTTAGTAGACCCGGTGCCTTTCTACATCCAGGCCGCATGTGACGCTGACTTGTATCCATTTGCTCAATTCTAAATCAGGGCTGGGCCAAAAATGGCTCCTGGAGAACGGTCCGTATCTGAAACACAGAGATGGGGCTTAGGAGAAAGCAGGCATTTTTCCATCTTGATTTGTATGGGTCAGGCTGCACTGCATGCTGGAATCTGTAGTTCCCATGGCTTCATATTAAGGATAAAGCCAGTTGCAGCATTGTCAGCCCCAAATATTCAAAGATCATGACTCATCAAACGCCCCAAAATGGGTTTTTTTTTTAAAAATCATGACATTTAAAAATATATAGTAAATTTGGGGTGGCTCGTATATTTGTCTTCTGGGTTTTGAGGCTTTAGTGGCATCACATTTTCAAGCTTTTCTCTGCAAGAAAATCATAAATAAATGAACAGCCATGAAGGCTAGAAACATACGTGATTGTCACGTAATCCCATGATTCCTGGAGCTTGGACTTTAAGAAACATATGGAAGATAGTGAGACTTATGATAGAATCGTGAGAGGTGGGAGCACTGCCGCTTTGATCCGCTCCATTGCACCCACATCTTTTCTGGCCCACGGGCTCCTGGTAAGTTGCTGAGGTGGCCGGCGATGGGACCCCGGCCTGTGTTAATCTGCCCTGTGCGTCTGTGTTCCTTGGCAGTTCTGATGAAGGTATTCTCATCAGCGGATTGAAACCTTATACCAAGTATGAGTTTGCAGTCCAGTCTAACGGAGTTGGGATTGACGGACCGTTCGGCAGCGTGGTGGAGAGGTTCACCCTTCCCGACCGTAAGTACCGCAACATGGTGAAAACAAATCCCCAAACTCACGGAGCTCTCCCTGATTGGAGGAAGGCCAGTCTCACCTCCTGTGCCTTGCCCGCTAGAGGAGCAACAATGTAAATCTCTGAAGACCGTTTTCAGCTGCCAGTTCTGTCGTTCCCCCTGTGCACGCACTCAGCAGATGTAACGTATTTGTACGATGAAATGCTTGGGCATCCGGCTCGCTGTCACTTCTCGGCCCTCAGTTCTCTCCTGCATCAGTGGAGGCTGAGAGCCATTTGAAAGCCCAAGAGCCATCCCAAAGCCTGCTGACGAGATGCTGCCACTGGAGTTGGCTTTGTAAGCACAGAGGAATGGAAGCAGAACTCGAGAAGAGCAATTGATACGAATCAGGGCAAATACATTTATTTCAGATTTGAGTTTTCTTTTGTTTGGGGGTGGGGGGTGGATTTTCTCTGAGAAATCCTGCATTCTAGTGAGGAATCGAGCTGCCCTGGGGGTTGCTTTGAGCGATGGGTCCTGGCTAATGCTGACAGATGTTGTCAAAATGGGTCGTTGAGCCCAGCATGGTGATGTAGAGACACTGGCAGGAGTTCGAGCCTCCCACTCTGCCCTAGGGCTGGCAGAGGCTGAGAGCGCTGCTAGCTCTGGTAAGTCAGGGGATAACCTCTCTTGTCCAATAGCAACCTCCAGTGGCTGTTTTGGGAGTGGAGTTAACCAACTTTGGAGGGTGGGTCCCATCTAGCTGTGGTGAGAAGAGAGCTTTGCGGGCGGGGCAATTAAAAACCAGAAGGGGGCAGGGGGCTCGGAGGATCCCTGGCCCGAGGATAAGAAAAGCTTTGGCGTATTTTAATGGTGCATCTCTTACTGAGCTGTGCAGCGACACCCGTGTTTTCCTGCTACTCCTTAGCTCGCTGGCCAAGACAGACAAACTCCCCATTGTTTGTGCTGCAGAGAGCACACCCTTCCATTCAGCTCCAAAGTCAACAGTGAGCAGCCTGGTTTGTGCACCATTTGCATCCACCAAAGTAGGCGCGCGTCTGCCTGGTGCGTGCAGATCCCTCCGGTGCGCATCCGGCCACCCAGCTCCCATCTGCAAAGGCAGCTTTGGCACGTGCCCGCTTTTGGGGGCACCAAATTGGAGGTGTGGCCCAAAGAGCTGAGCTTTCGCCATTTCCCCTTTGGTTCCTGTTGCACGTTTGGGGCAGTCGTCCTATCCTTTGTCTCTCCAGGGCCGTCAACGCCACCCTCGGACCTCAGGCTGCATCCAGTCAACCCATACGCCGTGCAGGTGCATTGGTGTCCTCCAGTCGAACCCAATGGCATCATCGTGGAGTATGTCATCCTGTATAATGCAAACAACACGCAGCCGGACGACATGTGGACTCTGCTGAGGAAAGAAGGTGAGCACCTGGAGTAGCTCAGGAGCTTGTCCCTTGGGCCAGGTCCAGAGTGGAGGTGCGTTGACTTCTATCCTAGTTGGGCACGTGTGCCAATCCTAATACATGTCAGTTCAGAATCCCCCCATTTACCTTGCCCTCTGTGCTTTGTGACGGGAGTCATGCGTCTCTGCTGTCCAGCCTCTAAACACTGATAACAGAGAAGTCTAATGAGATGGAGAACAGATAATGTTGAAGAAAGGCTGTACTAGCCTGCAGTACAATTAGAAATAGAGGCAGCAGAGGAGACCCGCAGCTGAGAGCAGAGCATGAGCACTGAGAAGAGACGTGTGGGAGAGGAGGTGTGTTTGGAAGCAGGTTGGTTCTCTTGCCAGCTGCCTCTTTAGCAAGGCTCTTGGGTGCTCTTCGGATCCTGGCTGAAGAGAGAGGAGATGCTATCGCGAGGCAGTGAAAGAACTTTCTGTTGACCGAGTGTCAAGGCTGTGGCTCAGAGATAAGAAAGGAGGAAAGTGGGTGGGTTGGTGGTTGAAAGAAAATGCTGCATGTTTGCTGTGAGCACATCGGCCGCCTGAGATCGTCCAGGAGGCCCTCTGCAAAACCAGGTCGCTCCTGTGTGTGGCGGTTTTCATCTGATAGATAACGGTGTCAGGGTGAAGCTGCCGGCTGCGGAGGCGAAGCCCAGGCCAGTGAGCGGAAATGCTACATGTAAGGTGCAGCGAGAAGTTAAGAGCTCAGCTGGTCATTTCTTGCAGTTTGTTCACCCATTGCCCTGAAGGAGAACTGAGCTTCTGAATGAGAAGACAGAAGGATACAAAAGCAACAGGGCACACGTTAACTGGGTTGAAACCTGCCTAACCGCTAGGTCTCAAAATGTAACTGCCAATGGGGAATCAGCTTCCAGCGGGTGTATTTCTAGTGGACTTCCGCCGCGCTCAGTTCTTGGCCCTACGCTATTTACCATTTTTATCAATGGCCTGGAAGAAAAGAGAAAATCGCTACTGACAAGGTGTAGAGCTGACAAACAGCTTGGGGGAGAGGTAAACGAGGAAGAGGACAGGTCCTGGATAGAGGGATCTGGATTGCTCGGTAAGCTGGGCGCAAGCAAACAACATGCCTTTCAGTACGGTCAAATATAGAGTTAGCTATCGAGGCACAAAGAATGGAGCCTGCTTACAGGATGGGGGACTCAGGCTGGGAAGCGGTGACTCTGGAAAGGACTTGGTTAATCAGCTGAACACGGTGGCCAAAAGGGCTCGTGCGATCCTTGGATGCACAAAGAGGGAAGTCTCAGCAGGAATAGGGAGGTGATATGACCTCAGTAGTGGCACTGGTGCAACCATTTTGGAAATACTGCAGCCAGTTCTGCATTCTGACAAATGGGAGAGGGTCAGAGAAGAGCCACGAGAATGATTAAAGGATTAGAAAACCTGCCTTATAGTGATTGACACATGGAGCTCAATCTATTTAGCCTGACAGAGAGAAGGTTGAGGAGTTGCTTGACCCCGGTTGGTGAGTACCTACCTGGGGAACAGAACTGTGATGAAAGAACAATAACCAGTGGCTGGAAGTTGAAGTGAAACAAATTCAGACAGGAAAGAAGGTGCAAATTTTTCATCATGATGGTAATTAACCATTGGAATAACTTACCAAGGGATGTGATGCATTCTCGATCGCTGGCCACTTGTAAACTAGATCGGGAATGTAGGGCTGGGGTAGGGGGTTGGGGTGTAGGAGGGGGTACGGAGTGCGGGAGGGGGCTCGGCAGGCGGTTAGGGGGCTCAGGGCAGGGGGTTGGGGTGCGGAGTGCAGGAGGAGTTCAGGGTGCGGGCTCTGGCCCAGCTGCTCCAGGATGGCCCTGCCTGCCTTGGCTCTGCGCCGCTCCTGAAAGTGGCCGGCACGTCGGGCAGTGGCTCCTGGGGGTGGGGTGGGGCAGGCGGCTCTGCCGTGTGCTGCCCTCACCTGTAGGTACCACCCCCAAAGCTTCCATTGGCCGTGGTTCCCTCTTCTCGGCCAATGGGAGCTGCAGGAGGCGGCGCCTGCAGGCAAGGGCAGCGCATGGAGCTCTCTGCCCCTTCCTCCCCCAGGGGCCGCAGGGACATGGTGCCGGCTGCTTCTGGGAGCGGCGTGGGGCCAGGGCAGGCAGGGAGCCTGCCATGAGGCTGGCAATCCTGCAAGCTGGATTTAAAGCCCTGATGGGCCGGATCCGGCCCATGGGCCGTAATTTGCCCTCCTCTGGAGTAGACGAACACAATGGTCCCTTTTAGCCTGGGAATCTATGAAAATGGAACGGGTCAAAAATCTCTGGGGATGGATGGAGCTGAACCGTGAAGGCTGCTGGTTGACTATTTTGAAATGGATGTTAGTTAGGAATTAAAGTTAGCACGTAGTGGATTGGGACTGGATCCTGCTAACAGTTCAGCATGTAGTGAACTTGACTCATGAGGGTCCTCCCACTGGCTCCAATGGGATGGCTCATTGGGCTCCATCCATGGTAGCACAGAGAGGGTGATCTAGCGGTATGGCTAATGAATGGCAAAATGTCAAGATTTTCAGGCCTGAAGGGACCAGCTGATCAGCCTCCTGCATACTACAGGCCAGAGAATTCCATCGTGCGTCCAGTCCAGAACCAAGGAGCATGAGGCAGTGTAGCTGCAGGAGAGGCTTCGGTGAGATTACTCCCATGAGTAAAGTTTCACACATGCCGGGTCAGGTTGCTAGCGAGCGTATTATGTTAGCATAAAAACATCCTGGTATACAAAAGGCACCTCTGTACGTTATACTGCTCGCAGACTCTGCTAGCTAAGAGGGTGAAACAAAGTTCTGCAACCCCGCAGATAGCATCTCAACTGTAAACATTAAACCTTCTCACTTGCTTTTAAACAGGAAATATTTTCAGCACCGAGGTGCGTGGCTTGGAGAGCGACACCAGGTATTACTTCAAGATGGGAGCAAAGACCGTTGTAGGATCCGGGCCGTACTCGAACGTAAAGGACGTGCACACGCTTCGTGAGAAGCTGTCAGGTATCCCAGATTTTACTCCCCCTGGAAGCATGCCCTGGTCTCGAGGAGTCACTCCGAGCATTGAGTCACGCTCCATAATGGCCCTTAGCTAGTAGTGTCGTTTAGTTTTGTGTGCAAGCGAATGCATGAAACTGCCTGATCCTGCCGCGTGATACACAGAACATGAACATGTTTAAACCAGTGCAGGGGATCGAGCCAAATTGAATGTGTGTGTGCAGCTCTTGCTGACATCTGTGGCCGTTGCCGATCCGTATCTTGGGGCAAGGATTTGGCTCTCATTTCCCACCTTGCAGCGGTTGTATTAGTTCATGTAGTATTAAGGCAGCTGAATTTTAGACAGATGCCAGTTTGCTATTATCTGCTTCAACAGTCACTGCCAAGTACTTTTCATAATAGTGTGTTGTCTGCGTATCTCTCTGTGTGCGTGATTAGATATGGGCCCAACGTGGGGCCACTCAGCCCGCTTCCCCTGGGCTTTAGGGAACACTAGCTCTGGATCAGTAATCAGGCCCATTTTATATCTACGCACCCGAAGTTGGTGCTTTTCTGAATGCATCGGACGCTCTGCGTCCTCTTCCTGGTAGGGCTTGAGACGCTGACTCGACTCTGTCCTTCGCCTACTAGATGTTCTGGATATCCACTCGGTCACCGGGATCATCGTGGGAGTCTGCTTAGGTCTCCTCTGCATACTCTTCTGTATGTGTGCCAGTTTCCGCAGCAGCAAGCAGAGGTATGCATTGCATTATCCGGACAGCCAGGAGAACAAAGCACTGATGTGGAGCAGCACAAAACCCCCTGTCAGATTCTTTCCCACACTGAGATGGGCTGTGTTGTAGAACAGTTGAATTTAAGGCAGTTAAAGATGCTGGCCATAAGAATAATCCACGTCTTTCAATACAGAATTCCTTCTCTGTCATGTTGTTTTGAGGGGCGTGCCCGCTAAGGAGCGCTCGTTAATGAATGCAGGCTGGTTTGCTGGTTTGTATTCTGCTGCGGTAGCTTTTCTTTAATCTGCATTGTTAGAGTAATTGTTTTTGCACCAAAATAGAATGCTACTTGCCCTGTCAAAGAGCATTGTCCTTTCTTCATCTCTGTGTATGCACAACACGGCTCTGATGCGTTTGGGTGCCTGGCTGATAGTGCTAAGCATGCTCTGAACAGCTTTGTGAGCGTCCAGCAGGGAAGACTGTTAGAGGATTCCCTTTCCTCCTGATGTAATGGAGTGGGTTGGCGTGATCCTCATTCGGGGCATATTGGCCGAGTCCTGTTGATCTGACCTAGGTGTCAGAACCTGCCCTGGAAGTGCTTATAAAGGAAATCATTTGAAGCCCAACTTTTGACGTAAGCCGTAGTTTTAGAGAGAGGCATTGTGAGCGGGTGGATTGAGCACAGGCCTGGGACCTAGGAGCTCCCAAAGTCTCATTCAGGCTCTGCCACTAACCCACCCCCATCACATAACCTCCCTCTGTCACCTGTAAAACGGGGATGATTAAACTTATCCACGTCATGTGGGGTGTGATAAGCATGAGTGAGAGTAAATCCGGGCCCTTGTCTCTCGCTCCCGTTATGGGACACTAAGCACCAGCCGTTGTGTTCTGCTGGCCGGGGGCGGGTTGTAGAATCTGCAGACTGAGCTTGTTACAGAACACGGACTTAGGGTGTATTGGCCATACGCGGTGAGCACAGGGCCGTAACACTGATCCCCACACCCAGCCGAGTAGACAGAAGCAGAGCAGTTCCAGTCCTGCTGATGATAGCCCAAGCAGAGAGGGGCAGTTTGGTCCAGCGTCTGCCACTGCTTGTGAGTTGGGAGCCGACACCCCTTGAGCTCCGATTGGCTGGACAAGGGAGCGTCCGAGGTGGAAACCTCTGTTTGTTTTCCCATCCCCTGCAGGGAGGCTCTGCCAAGCCTGGATTCTCAAGCAGCCGGGAATCACAGCTCCTATCCCCGGGGCAGGCAGGGACCACCCAGGCCCAGCACCAAGTCTGATTCTCACGAGCTGGAATCCCTCATGTCCCCGCTCTCTGAAGAAGTTCCCTTGCCCCTGATGGACATCACGGAGCTGACGGAAGTGCACAGCCTCATCCACACCAGCCTTCCGGATGACAGCATCCCCGGGATAAGAAAGGTATTGCCGGTGCGAATGCTCACCACTGCCTTGCTCAGATAACCCTCTTCACCTGGAGCGGCACCAAGGAACCAAGCAATCGTGTGCAGAGTCTGGGTCTGATTTCCCCTCTGGCTCTGGAAAGTGCTGGCCGGAATGGATCATTCCAGGGCAGGCACCGTGCTAGCAAGGGGGTCTCTGTAACAGCTGATGCTGAGTGTCCCTCACTATAGAGTATTATCAAGTGTATTTTCCTCTAATATGGTTATCCTGAGCTATTTCCCCCCAGCATGCTGGTTTTCATATCCAGCCATGGTAAGAATGGCCCAGTTCCTACAGTCCATGTCATCACCAGTGCCGGAGGAAGCTATACCCTGGTGATGCTTTGGGACCAGTAAGGGGGTGTGTCACCACCTGCCCTGTAGCCCTGGGTGCTTTTGTGCTGTGCAGCTTTGACTCCAAGCCCTGCCACGAGCATCCTGCTCCCGGCACAATGGCCTCACCCTGGCCTCCACCAGCCTGGTTCCTTCTTGCAGGGCAACTCCAACAGCCCTTTCAGTCCTGAGTCCCCCCCCAAACCATCTCCCCTGCAGCAACTCTTGCCTTCCAGGCTAATACGACACAGCTCTCAAAGGCCTGAAGGATGCTGTATCCCACCGTCCCTCTGTGATGGTTACCCCCAAGTCTTTCAGCAGGTCCTGATAGCCTCAAGTTAATCTTTGGTTTCAAAGCCAAGAAACTGTCCTGGGGGATCAGCTCTCTGTGTCCTGCAGGGAGATGACACCATGCTAATTTTTGCAGTCTCCTGGGATTTTGCAATGCAAATGAATGGCCCAGTGTTCTTGGCACACCTGGCTTGATTTGTTTGCCGTTGAGTCCAAGAGGTGCTGGCCATTCTCCTTTGTCTGGAAAAAAACCTTTTTTTTGCTTCCTTGGTTTGTTTACAGATTCCAAAAGAGAGAATATCCATAATGTCACATACAGCATTGTTACGTACATTTCGTAATGATTGGAGCGGCCAGTGTGGTGTTAGCTTTCCATTGATATATTACAAGACACCTTCTAAAGGCGAGAGTCTCAGAGCTGAGTCTGCGGAGCTCCCGTGACGTTGACCCATGGGTGCTGCTGTAGCTTCAAGGCAGGAGTAGATTTCTTGGCTGCAATGATCCCATTTTGGGGAAGGATGGAATAGTGGATGGATCTCCATAGTTATGGATTTGTGACCTGTTGCTTCTGCCTCAGTCCAGCTCCACCTCATTTCCAGGGAGCACAGCTCTGTGCTGTGGAGTAGAGAGGTTCTGCTCCCTCTCTGCATTGGTTCTGCTCCATCCAGGTCCTTCGTGCCCAAAATAGAGGCAGGGCAGTGTTTGTTACTGTGGCCTCTGTATTCAATACAAATGTCCTAGTGGCCTTCACTGCTGGAGAGACAAGGGGAAAAGGTTTCACCCTCTACTTAGCACCAATATGAATCCATTAGGACCAAAACACGATCATCCTATAGAATTTAATAGGGGTGAGATGAAACAGAGTTCTGTAGAAAACGAATAGGGATTTTTAGAAATTAAACCTATAACATTTAAAAGAGACTTAATATCCTTTCTTTAGCTTTTCTCGTCCTGTGGCATTCTATAGGAGGGATGTAATTCTCCATTACATTCTCTACGATGGTTAAAAAAAAATACCTTTATAGAAAGGTCCTCCTTATCTAGCTTTGGACTTTCCCATAAGGATTCTGCTGAAAGCCAGACCTTACTGTAGTTGACGGTCAGCCATGCTGATTCTGCAGAGTGATTCCCCTTCTTCAAAGGCGAGTAGACATGCAGAGTTGTGCTGGGGGTTTTAGCTGCCTGGCATGTCTATGGGCCAGTGGCAATATCGTTACAGATGCTGATGTTTGCTAAATCCCCTACACTTTGGCTCCAGGCTTCCTCAAAGTTTGATGGTATTCTGGACCAGGGCTTGGGTTTGACCAGTCTCTGGTATTGATAGGACTGATTCAAAGCCCATTGAAGTCAATAGAAAGACTCCCATTGGCTTCATCAGAATCTTAATCAGGTCCTGGGTTAGCTCCTTGAGCCCTGCTATAGAGCATGTGTGTCCATCAAAAGGCTCCACAATAGCATGTTGTGATTCAACGAAGGAGAACTTCCTCCAGCCTTTCGGTAAGAAAGATGATGATGGACTCTACCTTGTTGCCTGTCCGGTCATAACTCTGGTTCAGTTGCAAGCCTGGTGCAATTTAATGACCATGACCAAGAAACTTGACTTTCCACTTAAGACACGTAACTGCACAAGGATCTTGTGGCAATCAGTAAATCAAAAGAGAGACGCTTTAGCTCAAGCCGATGTTATGGACATGATGCATGAATGATGAGGTGAAATTCTAGGGACTGTATTATGCACGAGTTGGGACTGGATGATCATAATGGTCCATTCTGGCCATTGAATCCATTGATCTATGAGAGAAGGTTGAAGTAGTTGTTGGTGAAGTGCAAAAGCGGACGACAGTTTCTCTTTGGACTGAAGCAATGAGATTCTCCATTTATTTGAAAACAACCTGTCACAGAAGAGAGCATTGAAAGCAAAACCAGAATGCTGGATTGGAGAACTTGTATCGAGAAATATCTGATACATTTTTTATAGAGAAAAATGGTTTGTCCTGTCTGATATTGTGGATGCTCTCAGGTTCCAATCCCTTTGTGAATCTTGCTAAACACTGTGAGATCTTGTGGCCATGAATTCCACAGATTAACGATCGGGTTTCCAATGCAAATATTTGCATTCACCAATTCGACTTCTGCTTTCTACAAATACTCTCCGCAGTATTAACTTAAAATGTGATTTTTATAAACATCAAGTTCACTAGCATGTTCACGAAGAGCAAACATCAGGAAGGCAAATGCAGTTGAAGGGAGCTTATGTTTTTATTTGTGGATCTATATGTTCGGAGGTGTTCTCTGAGCTCTGTGTAATTTGCCTGACGTTGCCTCGTCTTTCTCTTCTCCCTGCCCCCTTTTCTGTCTCAAGCTTGTCTGAAGCATTTCATTCCATTAGGGAACCTTTAATTGGCCTAATTTAGTTAATCTGTTTATGTCTTTCTTTGTAACCCGGGGAGAGTGTGTAAGGTAATTAGGAGGTTGAGTGAAACAGGCGCATTGTGAGCACACGGGATTTCATGTTTGCATCAATCATATGCTTGTATGTCACTGGTGTTAAGGTGTATTCATGATAGCAAACTTTAATCAAATCTAAGTGCCAAGTAAGGGAGACGTGCGAGAGGCTGGCACTGCAGCCCAGCCTTGGAGAATTTGTCTGTTTCGCTAGAGAATGCGGAGACTTATTCTTTTTGATACTCCACATCCTTGTCTGCCTTAACCGTCACAAGGGTCAGAGCGATTCACCGTGGTTTCCCAGAGGTTCCATCAGATCAAGACTAATAGGAGAGTGCGTGAGGTTTCCTGTGTAGCAATCACAGTTCCTTGCAGTGTTAGTATCTAAGGGTTGGGTTGCTTTTCCCCCCATTTTTTTAACAGCCCTTTCCATTAAATGAGGAACACATGTTTTTCTTTGAAGAGTTACTTAGCTCCTGATCTCTGATTTGGGGTCCTGGAGGTAAAACTTTCTGCCCAATTGACTCATTTTCCTCCTGCCTTTTGGGGATGATAAATCCAGATACTGCCCAAGTGGGAATTTATTCCCTAGAAACGCAAGATATGCTCCCCAAAGGAGCCCGGATGCCAATCACGGTCTGTTCAGGGTTTGTCTTCAGAGAGTTTAAGGCCTCAGAATCTCAGTATCTGAGTCCTGTCTTGGCGTTCGGCAGATGGATTATCAAAGATCAAAGGTTTGCATGGTGTACGGTCTGGCCGTAATTTAATCTGCTGAGTGGGGAGGCTGGTTAATGCTCCTACATCCAGAGTTTCACTTTCAGTCCCAGTCTGCCATAGCTTCTGGCAGCTCAGCAGGACCTTGCTGCCTGCATTGTTGGACTGTCTGTGCCATGGAGATGTACACAGGGCCGGCTCCAGACCCCAGCGCGCCAAGCGCGCGCTTGGGGCAGCGTGCCGCGGGAGGGCGGCTCCGGTGGACCTCCCGCAGACGTGCCTGCGGAGGGTCCATTGGTCCCGCGGCTTCGGTGGAGCATCCGCAGGCACGCCTGCAGGAGGTCCACTGGAGCCGCGGGGCCGGCAACCGCCAGAGCGCCCCCTGCTGCGTGCCGCCCTGCTTGGGGTGGCGCAATTCCTAGAGCCGCCCCTGGATGTACATGCTTCTATTCAAGTGCTGTGCTGCTTCTGCAGCACCTTGGATTTGCTCCTAGTCTTCAGAAATCCTGAGTCCTCCATGAAATTATATTGGAGCTCCACCTGGGCGTGGTGAGCAGGAGAAATGCAGGAGCGTTAGTCTCGATAGGCCAGAAGAGTGCAGCCTCCAGAGATATGACCACGAAGCTCGGACAGCCAGTAACTTCCTGGTTCTTGTACTCTGAGAAAGTCAGTAATATATTTCTGGGGCATCTGTGTCACCACCGGACAGCAAACTGTATGCATTATCCTGAAGGATGCCAAGGAAAAGTGCACATGCTTGGAACGAAATCTGCCAGCAGATCGGATAGATTAAGTATCTGAATTCTCTGCAGAGCTGCTCTCGGGGCTTATCTCCGCTTGATCCAGCATGGGTGTGCAAGAGGGAAGAGTGCAAGGATTCTCCCGCACACCCCACCCCATGCCAGGGGCTGGACGCAATCAGTGTCCTGTAAACTCCGCAGTGCTGGCCCCTGATTCAGCAACGAGGCGTGTGCAGAAAGTCAAGCAGGTGCTTTGCTGAATCGGGGCCCTACTTTCCCCGGTGGCACTAGCCTCTGCCAGGGGGTGAGGTGCTAGTGCTGTTCCCCAGCTGCACAGGCCCACGGCACCGACCTCGCACGGGACAGGGAAAAGGCTGATACAGCAGCTGTGCTCCCAGGTGTCCCAGCAGGCATTAAGCCCGGCCAAGCACAGAGCCCCTGCTGGCGTGGGGCGTGTCCCCGCATCTCCAATGCCCAGCTGTGCCTGAGGAGACACAAACAAGCTCCTAACAGAGGAAGGATTGCTCAGTGGTTAGGGCACTAGACTGGGACATGGGAGTTCCCTGGTCTGCTACAGAGTGACTGTGGGCAAGTCACTTGTCTCACTGTGCCTCAATTTCCTCATCTGCAGAATGGGACTATGAGCATGCCTTGCCACACAGGGGTGAATAAAGACTGGGGGCCCAGATGCTGTGGTGGTGCGGACAGAGAAGAGGCGTCACCGTTACAATGATCATTAACCTGTTCCAGGTTTAGGGTTTTTTTCATAAACATCTCTAGCCTCTTCCCTAGCTGAATTCTAACTCTACCCCTGAGTATCATGTGGTGGCAACTCCACTAAGTAGCTACCAGCCCCCGTCTCCCATTGGAATGACTTCAAGATTGGTAGGGGGCTCCATTGAATCCTAAAGAAATGGAATGTTTTGAATCCCTACTTGTGTGTTGGACGGTTTTCACTGGAAGACTCAGGGCATTATTTTGTTACAAAGAAATGGATACAAATGTAAGGCTCCGTGTCTTCAAAAGTGCACATGTGATGAAGCCTGGCTGCGTACATCTAGAGCATGATCATCAGTGTCAATTGCACCAGGATCTTCAGTGCTGAATGCACAAAACCCTACCCGCTCCTTTAGCAGGCAGCAAGTAGCAGGCTGTTGTAGCTGCCGGACATGGGCAGCAGAGGGAGACATCACGACATGGAGTGAGCTAGTGGATTGTACAAACGCTTCCAAAATTCCAAACTTAACCTGTGTGCTTACACGCAATTTGTGAGCACACCCCAGGTGCTGCGTGCGTGCAGTCAGGAGCATGCACATCTGGACACCGTCACTTAGAAAATGGGGACCAGAATTCCAGCAGATGTAGTTTTCTACTCTTTGGTCACTGGAGAGAGTCATGGCCTTGTAGTTACAGCTCAGGGCTGTGCGTCTGGAGATGAGGACGCTGTTGCAAGTTCTGACAGATTCTTTAAATGACCTTTGTCAAGTCACTTAACTTATCCTACCTTGGTTTCCTCATCCATAAAATGGTGACAATGCTACTTTCCTAATCATCATTAAAACCAGGACATGTCTCCTTTGCAACGGTTACATTTCCCATGGCATTTCCGATCCTACAGAAACTGAGTCCTGTAAATACCAAAAGAACTTTATTCATTAAGGCTTGCATAGTGATTTGCAAGCCTCCGATGGACGGTGCTGTCAGACTGGGAAGCATTCTTCTTCTTTCTGGCTTGTCCTCATTTCTCTCTTTCTCTGAAATGTGTAGAGTGAAACAGACCATGACAGAAAAATTCTTCAGGCGTTAGCGTGGCACGGACGCTAAGCTGCAACTCCATCGGTACTCAGGTGAACAGCTGAATGAAGGGGCGGGGCTGGCAGAAGCCTTGTAACCGCAGAGATCGAGATAGCATCCAAATTTGTTGCAAGAATGCTCTGTGTCCCTATATAATGTAAATAGGTAATGGATCAATAAGGTGCCAGGAGATGGGGCTCAGAACACATCCCAGAATATATCGGCTGTTGTGTGCTGCAGATGGCATCCTCTGTGCAGCCTCCCGCCGCAGGGAGCGTGAATACATCGGCTAGGAGCCACGGAGATCGGAGTGGAGGGAAGAGTCTCACGGTGAGTTTTGCTCCACTGGGCCACAGACCGAGCTCTGCTGTGCTGTGGGGATTTTTGCTCCGAGCTGCGAGTGAGGCTGTGGAAAGCAGCAGAACAATAGGAAAGTGGGGGACTTAGACCAATGACCCCAGGGAAGCCCCACTCAGCAGAGTAGAGATCCAATCTGGTTTGTATAGGAAATTGGACCATCACCCGCAGTTTAGAGTTTGCTCATCTTCTCCAAGCCTGCGTGTGAAGCCCGGGAGGCACCGCTGGCTCTGGGGGTGACCTGATCCCTTTCCAGATGAAAGGGACACTGCAGGCAATTCTCGCTCTCTTTAAATATTGCTTTTTCTAGTAAACATTGCGAGGCCACGGCACTGGTGGGAGGTGCTGAGTGCCACCCCAGAGACGGACGTGGTATCCCACAGAACAGGACTAACGCTCATGACACCTTCCCACCCTCGGCTTCCCCGCCTTTCCCCACCACTACCTCCAGCCTGACCTTTGGCAGGGGGAAGGTCATTCCATCTCTCCCCCCTGTGCTGGCCTCTCTGCTAAGGGTGTCAACAAGGTGGCCAGTTGGGCTGGTGGCTTTTGTGATGTGGGTGCCCGTCCCCCGGGAACTGGGCTGAGACCCACTGAGCCCATTGCACCAAACAGCCCTCAGGTGGTAGCAATGCGACTGGTAGCTGCTCTGGATTCAGTCTAGTGACCCAGAGGTAAAAGGCTCTATGCCCCATTATTCCTCCAAAGTGCTATTCAACCTGACTTCTTGCACCACAAAGTCCCTGTTCTGGGTCCAGCTGGCTGCTGCTAACGCCTACTCTGAGGGAGCTGTCTGTTTCTCAGGCAGTAACTTGAAATTGAAGCCTTCCTGCCTGCTGAGCAGAAGGCTTTTGTAGCCACTTGGGGCTCTGTGCAGGGATACTTCCTCCCTCATCGCAACATCTCAGAGCAGTGCAATTAAACTTTAGCTGGAAGGGCAAGCCTCTTCTCCTTCTCCAAGCCTGTAACCAGCCACTAGGGGATGCAAGAGCCCAATGCATGCTGCACTCTGCCCTTCCCCTCTCTTTCCCCTGCCTCCAGCTCAGGTCCGACCAAGGAGTGACATCCCCCAGGCTGCCCCCCAACCCGGGTCTGTGCATGGCAGTGCACATTCTCGCCAACTGCGTCATCCATCCATCCTTGCAGCTCTGGATCATTGTGCAACAGATGGGCTGAAAGATATTAAATTATAGCAATTGCCAGATGGGCATCACTTGGGGACAGAAATCCCCTGGCTCTCCAGGGAATGGCATCGGCAGGCCAGACTTTCCTGCCACGCCTATGTGCTTTAAAGCAAGACCCGGTTGCAGGAAGCTGGACATAGGGACAGGAGACTAGGGCAGTCTCCACAATCCAGTCACTCCTTACCCTCTGTGCTGTGAATGCCACCAGATAACTAGCGGGGATGTGAATTCCTGTCCTAGGAACTGAAATGAGATAAGCCAGGACAGCTCAGTGAAATGAGCTTTCATTCAGGTCATTTCACTAGAGAAGAAAGGCTGCATCATTCACCCCTGAGCTATCCAGCCCATCCTGGTTTTGACATTAACAGGAAGGGAGTACGGTCTAATGGTTGGGGCAGAGGACTGCCAGTAATAAGATCTAGTTCTTTTATGGGGCTTTTCCTTAGTAGATTTCAAGGAGCTCAGCATCATTAGTGCCATTTTACAGACGGGGAAACTGAGGCCCAGAGCTATGAGGTGACTTGGCCAAGATCACCCAACAGAGCAGTGGCAGAGCCTGGAATAAAACCCAGGTCGTCTTAGTGTCAATCCAATGCTCTACCCACTTGGCCACACAGACTCTGGAGTACTGATTCCAGCTGTGCCACTGATGCAAACACGTGACTTCACTTCTCTGTACCTCAATCCCCCATTTGCAAAACGAATACAACTAATAACATTTACCAGCCGCACAGGGTTATCGCAGAGCTTTCTTGATTTAGAATGCTTTGAGATCCCCAGCTGAAACATGCTCTATATGTGCAATCTGGGATTATTCTTGATCAGGATCTTTTGACAGCTCAGGGCTTAACAAATGTTGCCACTGTAATTACTCTTACACAGTTTGATGTAGTCAGGATGCCAAGAAATTGGCAGTAACAAGGCTACGTGACCTTTCAAAACTAGCAAATCTGCTCTTGGACTTTAATCGTTCAACCAGAAATCGGTGGTGTTGTGAACGCCTTGCACTTGAAGTTACAGCTGCGTTCAGCAAGCTGCTCTCAGTGCGTGGAGGTTCTTTCTCCATTAATTCACGTTGAGGCTCTTGGTTTAGTATTCAGCTTTCCCTTTTGATTTTTCTTTATGATGATATTGTCATAGCCCTGAGATGCCCCAACTGAGACTGGAGCTTCTGCTGCTCCAGGTTCCAGATCAGCACACAGTGAGAGAGAGTCCCTGCTCCAGAGAGCTTACAGTTTCAGACAGGGAGAAAGAAAGTATTATAATATAGAGGTGTGTATGTATAATATGTGTGTGGGTGTGTAGGGAGAAAGAAAGTATTAATATAATACTTGTATCATACCCATGTTGCAGATGAGGAAACAGAGACACTATGTACAGGAAGCCTCTAGCAGAGCCAAGAATTGAACATGCCTCTCCAGCCCAGTACCTTAACCACAAGGCCATCCTTTCTCCTTGCTTAGAAAGAAACATTTGAACCACCCAGCTGTAATGAGAGCTGGTTGCTACTGCGGGTGAGCTGTCAGCAGAGGCCAGTTGGTGGCGCTCCTGCATAGTACTGGCAGCTGCTTCAGCCAGAGGAGGGTCATGCCTGTTTTGTGATAGTTTTTTGTCTGTGTTGCAGTGTGTCTTCTTCAAATGCTGGTTTCCAGTTGTCATCGGGGGAATAACACAGCTCCCTTTCCCTCCCAAATGCACCTCCTAAACACCACTACCTTTGGTATCCAACAGGACAGGTGATAAATGATGCTTGTAATGTAGTGGCTAAGGGTGGTACGGCTCTGTGTCCCTCTAGTGGGTGGGGCAGATTGAACATTTTCTGTCTAAATTGTTTTTGGCTAAATGAAATTGTTCGTAAAATGTATATGCTTTCCATGGCAACGCTTCGTCCAAACACTTAATACTCAAAAATCAAACATTTTCAACACCAACACCGCTTTTTTTTTTTTCATTTGGAGACAATACTGGAGTCTCTCATGGGAGTTGTAGTTTGGCTGCCTCATGCCTCCATTTTTCTTAATAGGACATGCTCTGCAGTGGACTTCAGTTTCCATGATGCACTAGAGAGGCTCAGGAAGAGGGTAGAGATTGGTGCATCATGGGAGATGTAGTTTGGCCACTTTTTTTCATTTGAGTAATTTGCTGAGAGGGACATTTTCCAACTGGTTCTAAATAAGACCCCTACTCCTGCTGACAGCTAACAGAAAGTCTCCTTTAACTCAAGTGGTAGAGGCCTGAGGGTTTTTTTGTATTGGGGTCCAATGTTCCTGGGTTCTATCCCTGCTGCTTACCATGATGTCTGTATGTTTGCATGATGGGATTTAAATTGAGTCTAAACAGATGGGGTCCCAAAGCAAATACGGTTTCAGGGTGTGCTGATGTTGTGAGAGGCCATGTTCTTTAGACTCCTTTGGCACTCGGCGTATAAATGGCTATGTACATATTCTAAGTGTGGATCCCCAGCTAACAGAGTTGCAGGAAATCACAAGTTGTTGCTGGTGAAGGAAACATGAACCAATATCATTTTTACCAGCAGTTGCTGATACTACAAAGAGGTTACAGTGAAAGTCTTATTTGCTTTGATGAGTTTAGCTGAAACTGAAATGTCTTTGCTGTCGGCCCTTTATTGGAAGATGGTTACATATTCATTCTCTTGTTTGAACTGAACAGTTTATTATTCAGAGAGTGATTTTTTGCCCCTCTAAATTAAATCTGAGACTGACACTCGGTTCCTTAGCTAATACACTGTAAAAGTCCAGAGACCATTTTCCTGACTTCATGCAACTTCTCCCCTATCCTTCTCAAACTAAGCTTTAACAAACAGACCTGGAGCTAATTGCAAGTGCTTGACCTAGGAGATATTAGCTCCCTAGGAGGGAATTTTTTTTGTAAATGGAACCTGCCTGAGTAACATGGATTACGGTTGCCTGGTGAAGCGGATGGGGTTTTTTGTTTGGTTGTTGCAAATAGCAAACTGGTACAAAAAACCTTTGCTCTTCATCACAGCTAACTTCAGCCGGAGCTGAGCAGTCTGTTCCCACAGTCATCAAAACCTATGTAAACATGGCAGATTGACATTTCCGCTAGCAGTTGCTCCTTTGAGGATTGCACCGGGGTTGCTGTTTCTTTCCACATTTTTGGTTTGCACAGGAAGTCTACAAAAAGAGTGTGCAAGTATGCCAGGGATGGCGGGGTATTATGTGTGTGCAGGTATCTCTGATAGCGTGTGCGTGCATGCAGATATCTATAACAGCACATATGGTGGTGTGCGTGTGTGTATACCAGGGGTCAGCAACCTTTCAAAAGTGCTGTGCCGAATCTTCATTTATTCACTCTAATTTAAGGTTTCGCGTGCCAGTCATACATGTTAACGTTTTTAGAAGGTCTCTTTCTACAAGTCTATAATATATAACTAAACTATTGTTGTATGTAAAGTAAATAAGGTTTTTAAAATGTTTAAGAAGCTTCCTTTAAAATTAAATTAAAATGCAGAGCCCCCCGGACCGGTGGCCAGGACCCGGGCAGTGTGCGTGCCACTGAAAATCCGCTCGCATGCCGCCTTCGGCATCCGTGCCATAGGTTGCCTACCCCTGGGTGTATACCTTCTAGTCTGAAACATCCAGACTTTATTTGTTCAGTAATGATATGTTCTCTGGAAAAAGCTCATAATCCACCAGCATTGACCTATCTGCAGAAAGCCATTCAGATGGCAGCAGGAGCAAATTAGTGTAATTAAATGCTGTTTCATTTATTAATATTCCTTATTGTGTTTCATCCCAGCCAGCTATATGTGATCACTTGTCTGTTTTCTCATTACTCACCGTTAGTTTAATTATCGCTGACCCAAACGAAAGGGAGAGGGGCAGGGGGCAGTGGTCCAGAATAGACTGTATTGTTAATGGACGGGAAGTGACCGTTAGCAGAGATGCTGTCACCATGATCAGCATATTTCCAGTTTTGAAAACAAGCACCTGAAAGCCACAGCTTTGCTTTGACAAGCTTTCTTTCTGAAGCTCACTGCTGCATAAACAACATCTTTGATATCTGGTCTCTGCAGGCCTGATCCTGTAGCGATGGGACTTCAGTGGGAGCAAGGTTTGGCCCTAGAAATTTTTGTGCAAAGCAATTATTATCTAGAGAGGTCTTATCCTGCGAGGTGCTAAGCGCCTTTAGCTGCTGTTTGAAGTCCAAGTGGGCCGAGGGTGCTCAGCACCTCCTAAGCATGTACATGAGCATTTTGTTTTTATTTGCCTGATGCCAACCCCGACAACCTGGTCTAATGTCTGACTTTTTGTAAGTGACTGACTTTGGAATGCTCGGCTTACGTGCAACATCTGGTCCTGTGTTGCTACCTCATTTCCAGCCAGATGGACTGAGGCACAAGGAGGTCAAATGACTCATACAAGGCCACACTGGTGTCAGAAGCCTCTTTGCTCTTGCAGCTAGACACAGGCTCTGTGATATACTCACTGGGGGATTAGATTGAGAGAGAAAAGAAGAGTGATTTTCCTCCATTTAAACTGTACAGCTTCCTTTCCCTCCCGCCATGCTCTTCTCCAGTTCTCAAGGAATTTATTCTTTGTGGGACAAACAGACCACCAAAGAAAAAATGGGGCTACATTTCTGCTTAACTGCCGAGCCAGAAAGAGGAGTTGCTCTAACCACGCTAAGCTTTTAGTAACAAGGTGTGTCCACATAAACACAAGGTTGCCCAGTAAAATCAAGCCCTGCAAAGAAATTACCTCTGTCCATGAACTAAGAGTCTGAGCTGTAAAATAATTTGAGCTCTTAAAGGCACACATTTCCCATGCACAGAGGTGTGCATTCAACAGTTTATTGCAAGGGGAAGCCAAGAGAACCCAGAACAAATTGCATTCAGCCCATATAATTTAATTAGATCTACAAAAAGGTAACACTGGTTGCCTGGGGGATTTGAAGCTCGACTAAGAATAGCTTGGTGGTCTGCTTAAACCTCCCACCCCAAGATTTTGTGCCCCTGTATTGGTGAAGTTACCACATTTTTTCCCTGGGCTCTAACTTTAAGCAGGCAATCCATTCATACATACCTCAGCTTGAATGTGCCTTGTTAGTGTCCTTGTGTGGTGAGTCTTTCTCCATAGAGCAGAATACTGATTGTTCCAGTCACCAAAGCGAATGATGCCATCAGACAGTGCTGAAAGAGCCATTGATTTCCAAACAAGGCCATTTGTTTCTATCACTGAATTAATTTTCAATAGGCTAGAACTGTTCCTGGTTTCTTTCTGGCCCAACATTTCTCCCGGTGGGGAGTTGATGCATTCTCCCACAATGAAATCCACGTTTTTCCCTTCTCCCACCATGAAGGTTCCCCATAAATCAGCTTCTCTCTGTATCTAGGCTCTAATTTTCTCTTGCATGGCCTCCCACCCTCTTTGCTCAACTCAAATGTCACTGCTAGCTTGTTCCCATCACTCATTCCTGAGCTGCTATAGCGCATTAGTGAAGACACTACTACGCCCGCGGGAGAACTTCTCCCATCGGCATAGTTAATCCACCTCCCCGATAGGCGGTAGCTAGCTCTCCTGTCGACATAGCTCTGTCTACACTGGGGGTTAGATTGGTATAACTGTGTCACTCAGGTGTGTGGATTTTTCACACCCCTTAGCAACGTAAAAGTGGCAAAGAGTCCCATCCGACGAAGTGGGTATTCACCCACGAAAGCTCATGCTCCAATATGTCTGTTAGCCTATAAGGTGCGACAGGACTCTTTGCTGCTTTTACAGATCCAGACTAACACGGATACTTAGCAACGTAGTTATGCCGATATAAGTTTGCAGCGTAGACCTGGTCTAGGCAAGCACATTTCTTTTCAAGATGAAAGCGTTACAGAGAAAACATAATAGCAACAGTAAGCGTTCCTATACACCTACTAAAAGCTTACCAGAAGTCACCCATCAGTCTTATGGGGCTTCAGTAGGCCAAAATCTTCCAGCCTCTCCCAGGAAAGACTGGGGCCCTCCTTAGACAGAAGGTCTCGTCTGTTTGGTGGATCAGAAAGCCTGTTTAAACGCAGGCTGCTTATCCAAAGTCCTTCCTTTGTTGGTCTCTGGAGAATCCAGTTTCAACCAATATATATGAGCTTCTCCAGGCGGTGGTACCTCTGTGGAGGTGTTATACCCTGAGTGAATATGCCTAATCACCTCGCAGTGTTCTTAGTTCCCGGGGGTCTGTGGTTCCCATCGCCCATGGAGTTACAGACAATCCCCAGACCCCTGGGATGAATAAACAGTACAGTGAGAGCTCCCAAGGAAATTGCCATTGCTCTCACAGTGACCCACCTGCTGTCCTATGTCATTCCTAGCCAAAACAGTTGCTGCAAAGAAATTCATTTTAACTTTTATTTAGGGTAAAAACTTGGCTTTTTGACAAAATGAAACAAAATTGTAATTTTTTTTCTCCCATTTTTGGTTGCTGAAAAAAGCATCTTTTACAAAATCCCGTGGAAGCTTTCAAAGAAAAATTTCAATGAAAATAATAAAAAAAAAAAAATTAATTGAAATTTTTCATGAAAGAGGAAAATAAATTCCTAACCCGTTGTTCCAGGCAGCCTTTCAAAGTAGGGCACCAATTCATTACTTGTCACCTTTCTCTTACTGTGCAGCCCTGTGCACTTACAGCGGTAGATAAATAATCCTAATGATGCACCGTTAGAACTCGAGTTTTGGCTTAGATCCTTCCATCACAAAAAGTACTGTAGTTAAAACGTCGAGAGGGACTAGTGGTAGCTAGTATAAGAACAGGCAGGGCTGGAGAGAATTAGCTGATGTGTTATGGGTAAATGTCCATAATTGCTATGGTAAAGTTACTTCTCAAAATAACATTAATAGTCCTAAATGAAAATATTATATAGCCAATAATTGTTACTGTTTCTTCCAGAAAAGTTACTGTGTTGTTACTGTGAAATAACATGAATAGACAATAATATGAAGGTACTTCCTATTTATGAGGTGATAACTGTATTGTGAGCCGAGGAACTCCAAGGTGGCTTGTTAGAATCATAGAATATCAGGGTTGGAAGGGACTTCAGAAGATAGGTAGGTCCAACCCCTGCTCAAAGCAGCACTAATCCCCAGACAGATTTTCCCCCAGATCCCTAAATGCCCCCCTCAGGGACTGAACTCACCATGCTGGATTTAGCAGGCCAATGCTCAAACCACTGAGCTATCCCTCCCCCCTTTTTTTTAAAATAAGTTGTGCACTGAGATTTGAGCCTCTGATTGGCTTAGCCCATTCCATGTTGGTATAATACACAGAACTCTGACATTCACTTGTCACCACTGTGTGTATGTATCGATTGTAGCGGCTGCTGAACGTGGTTAACCATTTTGCTAACGAAGTGTCTGAATATAAATTGGCCAAGATGTAACAATTTCTATTAAAGTGCATTTCAAAAGTAACCCAACTGCTTCATCTGCTTTTGCTACTGCCAGGTTTCCTAGGATGAGATTCGTAGCAGAATTCATTGATATAAAACACCTGATTTTTCAGCCCTCAGTCTCTATGTGCGTACATACAAAATTGCGCGCGCACACACAAACACACGTGAGCTGCATGTTTCAGGTGCAAACGCTTACCTACATCTTTGGACACCTCTGCATGCACAGGGGTTAAAATGTACCCCTGAAATACCTTAATGGAGTTTGCAGGTGCACATTCTATAGGTGTTAAACATTTCAAGACGTCCGTGCAGGTTTTTGTACTTGCAAAGTGTGGCTGAATAGATATGAGTGTGCAGTTTTTGCATATGCACATGCAAGAGGGAGCTGGACAGAAGATCAGCTGAAGATCTGGCCCAAAATGGGATCCTTTCTTATATGAAACATGCAGAATGGAAAAGCTCAAATAATAAAATGCTAAAAGATTCTAACTCACGGAGGAACTTTAAGAAAGAGAGGCAGAGTGTCGTATTGGAGACTTGCATTCTATTCCTAACTTTTCTACTGAGCCACTATTAGATGTTAGGCAAGTCAGTCAGTCTCTCTGTGCCTGAGTTTCTCCACATGTAACATGGAGATCTTTATCCACCTGTATAAAGTGCTTTGAGATTGTTATAGGCAGGTAGCTACTGAAGTGTAGAGTGTTATTCCCACTGCCTCCATCCCACTAGTGTTTTGGCATGTACATGCAGTAGGGTCTGATGCCAAACCAACTGAGGTAAAAGATCATTTTCCCACTGACTTCAAAGGGCTTTGAATTAGGTCTTCAAAAGGAAGATGCATGCAGTGTGGTGCTACCTGATACATTGCATCCTGTTGGTCTTGAAATCTATGAAATCAGCAGAGACCCCATGTTAGATTTGGAGCATGAACTCTTCTCGTAATGTGTCACAGGAAGAACGGTATTAGAAATTTTGGGGTCAGAGCTAAGAAAATCCCAATTATCCACTTGCTCCACACAGGGGTGGCTCTAGACATTTTGCCGCCCCAAGCACGGCGACACGCCGCGGGGGGCGCTCTGCCGGTCGCTGGTCCCGTGGCTCCGGTGGACCTCCCGCAGGCGTGCCTGCGGAGGGTCCGCTCGTCCCGCGCCTCCACCGAAGCCGCGCGACCAGCGGACCCTCCGCAGGCACGCTGCCGAAGGCTGCCTGCCTGCCGCCCTCCCGGAGACCGGCAGAGCGCCCCCCGCGGCATGCCGCCCCAAGCACGCGCTTGGCATGCTGGGGCCTGGAGCCGCCCCTGGCTCCACATCGGACCATAACAAATCAGTGCACTAAACCCCATGTTCTGTGGTGGTAATGTCAGTTTGTCAGGACTAGTGTTGTTATGACGTCATTGGAAGTGTGTTGGCTGCATTTGACCGACATTTTTAAGCCATACGGCATTTCTCCAGCTCCTTTGTGTTGAACTGCCTGTTCTTTCAGGTTTGGAAGGATACAAATCTGTGTCTCAGAAAGAATCTGATCATGGCTTTCCTTGTTATTCTGCAGTCTACATGGAATAAATCAGTTAATCAGAACTGGACAAGATGTGGAGATGCCATTACAAAAGAGCCCACTGCTGCTGTGAATGGAACACTGAAGCCACCTTCTAATGCAGGACAAAAGCTTTTGCTACAAGCCCTGGTGTACAACGCTGTTACGGTGGGTGTTTTCAGTGTTTTAGTGTCAGTTGCTTGTGCACTGCGGTACATTTGTTATGTGTCCCTTCGTCTTTTCCCTGCTTGTAGAGGGAGAGAAAATATTTACCCCATAGAGTTCGTCTCAGTTTGCTGGTTATGGTTTTTGTTCCGTTGCCCAAGTATATCACTGCATGTCATGTGTGATTCGCATACGTGGGGAAAAGTTGTTTTATTTTCAGGAAGTCCTCTGTGTCTCTCTCAGAGGTCCAGCAATCCCCCTGTTCTCACTGCCTTACTTTCCTCAGTCCTTGTGGTCTTGAATCGGTGGCCAAGGAGGGAGTGGAGCAGATTCCTTGTTAATGAGGTGGAGAGGCTGCCGTGGTCTCATCTGGGGAGCAGAAATCAGGCTCCAGAAAACAGAATTTTTTTTTTTATGTAGCAGTGCAGTAAACTTACACATAAACTGAGTTAGGATCTACAATACCCAGCATAGAGAGTTATTAAGATCTATTTTATTCCAACCTGGAGAAGGAATTGCATTTTTGCTTATAGAAAGAGTCAAAAATCAAGGGTTGTTTTAAATTCCTTTGAAAGGTAGTGTAAAGCAATTTCCATTATCCTTCGTCTACAGATCAGGAGAAAATTCAGGTTTCATAGATTCCAAGCCCAGAAAGGACCACTGTGTTAATCTAGTCTGATCTTCTGCATAACATAGGCCATAGGACTTCCCAAAACAAATTCCTAGAGCAGATCTTTTAGAAAAACATCCAATCTTGATTTTAAAATCCTTGGAAAATTATTCCAATGGTTAATTACTTGCAACATTATAAATTTATACCTGAATTTTGTCTAGCTTCAAACGTCCAGACATTGGATTGTGTTTTATCTTTCTCTGCAATACTGAAGAGCCCATTATTAAATATTTGTTTCCCATGTAGATACTTATGGACTGTAATCAAGTCACCCTTTAACCATCTCTTTTTTAAGATAAATAGATGGAGCATGTGAGTCTATCGCTGTAAGGCAGGTTTTCTAATCCTTCAGTCACTCTTATGGCTCTTCTCTGAACCCTCTCCAATTTATCAGCATCCTTTGTGGGCACCAGAACTGGACACCGTATTCCAGCAGAAGTCGCCCCAGCACCAAATATAGAGGAAAAATAACCTCTCTGCTCCTACTCGAGATTCCCCTCTTTATGCATCCAAGGATCACATTAGCTCTTTTGGCAACAGTGTTATTTTGGGGGCTCATGTTCAGTTAATTATCCACCACACCCAAATCTTTTTGAGAGTCACTACTTCCTAGGATAGAGTCCCCCGTCCTGTAAGTATGGCTTACAGTCTTTATTCCCGGATGTACACATATACATTTAGCTGGGTTAAAACACATTCTGTTTGCATGCACCCAGTTTACCAAGTGATGCAGATCACTCTAAATCAGCGACCTGTCCTCTTCATTATTGACCCCTCTCCTAGTCTGTGTGTCTTCTGCATATTTTATCAGTGATGATTTTACATTTTCTTCCAGGCCATTGATAAAAATGTTAAATAGCGTAGGACCAAGAACCAATCCCTGCGGGACCCCACTGTAAGCACATCCACTCGATGATTCCCCATTTTCAATTACATTTTGAGACCTATCGGTTAGCCAGTTTTTGATCCATTTAATGTGTGCCATGTTCATTTTATATAGTTCAAGTTTTTAAATCAAAATGTTGTGCGGTACTGTCAAATGCCTTGCTGAAATCTGAATGTATTACATCATTGCTTTTACCCTAAGAACCAAACTTGTAATCTTATAAAAAAAAAATGATATCAAGTTTGTTTGACAGGATCTATTTTCCACAAATGCTTGTTGATTTGCATTAATTACATCACCCTCCTTTAATTCTTTATTAATCGAGTCCCGTATCAGCTGCTCCATTATCTTGCCCAAGATCGATGTTAGGCTGGCAAGCCTTATAATTACCTGTGTCATCCCTTTTATCTTTTTTAAAATATTGGCACATTTGCTTTGTTCCAGTCGTCTAGAACTTCCCCAGTGTTCCACGACTTATTGAAAATCAACATTAACATTTCTGACGTTGTGTTCTCAAACTTGGGAATACAGATTTATTCCAGTTAAGCAGCGGCTAATATCATCATCTCTGTGTCAAGGCTCCATTGAAGCAATTCGATATAAACTCAGCTGACTCGGTAAAGCCAGAGATTTGCCTGGTGTTGCTTTAAGATTTTGTCTTCTCTCCTCTAATAAGTACCTCCTCCTATCCTATGCTTCCTTCCTAGATAGCAGTGTGAAAATCAGTTATACACAGGGTGCAATTAATGTTGTATAGAGAGTTGAGACAATGTTTTACAACCCCATTATAGAGTGTCATTTACATCACAGTTTAGCTACCCATCAGAGTTTGTCAACAAAAGGAGAGGAGTGTTAAAATATGTAAATGTTACACAAAATTGGCTTAAATAGGAAGCCAGAGAGTTACACATAGGATAGTTCACTTCCTTGTTTTGGATTGTTTCCTTTCAGGAAGTGAAGTTGTTAACCAGCAAAGGCAATAAACTTTGAAAAGATTTTAAAGCTAATTGTCTAGGAGACTCTCTACAGGCTTCCAAAATAGAGAAATCTGCTTAGTTAACAAATTTTAGTCTAATATAGTAACTCCCTGCTTAAAAATAAATGCAAAGGACCCAAGAACACAGGACACTGTTTAAATGTTGCATGAGTGAAATCGTTCTGTTCTTTCCGATTCTAAGGGCTTTGTTTTGTAACAGCTTTTGCAAATTACAAAATAGGATTAAGGTAACTAGCAAATGTTGCTCTGCTTGTACACTGCAGCCAACATTTTCAAAAGAGAATAGTCAACTTGGGTGCCCCGTGTTTTGGGTGCCCAACTTCAGATGCGGCAAAGGGGCCTGATAATTAGAAAGTACTGAGCATGCACCTTCTGAAAATCTGTCCCTTTAAGCACCTAAAATCACTAGGACTTTAGAAAATCTCAGCCTTTGTCTCTAGAGGGAGAGGGCCTTGTGGAATTGTGGTAATGTACGTGTTCCAATTTCAATATTTGATAGCTAAGGACTTGGGGAATATCCTTAAGAATCTGAAGGCTTCCATGTTATTCTCGGTGGTGTCGCCCTGTGGACAGAGTACTGGACTAGAACTCCGGACATCTGGGTTCTATTCCTGGCTTGGCTACTGGCCTGCTAGGTGACTGTGAGCAAGATAATACAATGCTTTGTGCTTCAGTTTCCCCAGCTCTACAATGGAGGTAATGATGCTCACCTCCTTTGTAAAAATCTCCTTTTGAGATCTACTGATGAAAAGTGCTGTGTCAGAGCAAGTTATTACTACTGTTGTTGTTATAACATTGCCAACTCTCACAATTTCATGGTTGCTATATGTGCTGGGGTTTGTTTTTTTTAATGTCCCAATTCCTGGAGTCATGTGATTATATGAGAATCTCAGCTTACTTTTAAAATATAAAAGGTACATTTCGAGCCCCTCATGCTTGAAAAAATGAACGCTCAAGGCTCAAAACCCAAAGGCAAATAAAAAGAAACCCCACGCTTTTCATTTTTTAAACTCTCATTGGTTTTTGGAACCTGATTCATTATTTTTGAATGCTTGGGGTTGGCCATACTGCTCTCCAGCCACTTCCTGTCACTGTACACTATTAGCCACTGCCTGGTGTAGTTTGCTAGTCCCCTTTCTGCTGCTGACTCACTGGGTAACCTGTGGAAGGCTTTGCCCCACTCTGTGCCTCAGTTTCCCAACCTGTAGCTATATGTGTTGTGAGGCTTCCAAAGCATCTTGAGGGCCTGTTACGGACGGCGCTGTATAAGTGCAGAGTACACCTATCTGGACGCAGTCCTCCTGCCCAGTTTACAGTGTGAATTCTGTTATGCCCACTGTGCTCATTCCCGAGAGAACGCCTTCGCTGTTGTAAATGAGCGCGCTGCGCCTAGCATCTGGACTGGGGATCGGCAGTCCACACTGGGGAGGTGAATGCCAGGCCCTGCGGGGGTTGACTTCAGATTTGCAAATACGTTTTATAACACAGTCTTGGGAAAGCCGTTCCAACCTTGCTCACTTGCCAAGCTCAAAACCCAGAATTTTTTTTTTCCCCCTGAAATCATTGATGGAATCACAACTGTCTAAAACCATGTGGACAAATGCCCGGAAATGCTTTGGGCTATTGATCTGAATAGGCTTTTGTTAGATTGTTTGTCTTTTAAAATGACACAGCCTGATGTTTATTTTTTTAAATGACGTATTTGGTTTTGGGTATACAGTGAGCTCTGTCTCTGAGCTGCATGCTTTATTTCCAACATCAATTACCAAAAGCTGATGGAAAATGCAATTAAACTCAGCTGGCATTTTGGAAAATCTGGTTGGGTTAAAATAGCATCTCTTGACTTTAGACCTGAAAAGAGAAGCTTGGAAAAGTTGTCTGCATTGTTTCTGAGAGGAACAAAGCTGTTATGCCATAAAGCCATTCTGTCTTTGGCTATTGCTCATGTTACAGCGTGAGCAGTGCTTAAGACTCCAATCCAGTGAGGCATATAAAGACACGCTTAATTTTAAGCATGTGCGTAGGCCCATTGAAATCAATGGGATTACTCACGTGCTCCTGGTTAAACATGGGCTTCTCCATTTGTCAGGATCCAGGGACTGAATGATCTGAATTTAGTCACTTTCTCCCTTTGCTTTCTGCTTACTAACAGAATGAAGTAATGAAAAATCAACCACCCATCAGCCTCCATCAAGTGGAAGCCGAGGTCATCGTCCATTCTGATTTCTCAGCCTCTGACAGAGACTGCAACTCTCAGCTTCACACGCTGGACACTGAAGAAATGGATCCTGAGGATCACAACCCAGAAAACGTCCCCTCTGATGAGCATCCCCTTCACACCTCGGCAAACGCCAAGCAGAATGTCAGCAAAGCGGTAGTGGACTGCCAAGGCAAACCTGAGCTTCAGACCCAGGATGCCTTGTTAAGTACTGACAGAAAGACTAACAAAATGGAAGCCGTCGGCCCTCATGGGCTCACCAATGGCTTCCACAGGCACGGAGAAAGTATGGACTCTATGGAAAGCGGGGATTCGGACTGTCTCCAAGAAGGCAGAGGGAACGTACAGCCAGTCAAGTGCCAAGCTTTTCCCACAGGCCAGCAAGACGCCCCCCTGTGTAGTATCTCTGCGCTAATCAATTCATCCTCAGCATCTGAGAACGTGACCCATGTCCATAACCATTAAAGAGGAAATTAATCTGATTTTGACCATGGGAGAGCTAGAAGAAGTAGGTGTGAGTTACTGGGGGCCAGATCCGGAGAGATACTGTGTGCCCTCATCTCGCAGTGAATTCGATGGGGGAAAGAGGGTGCTCAGTACCTCAGAGGCTCAGGTTCCTAGACAGGTGAACAGCCTTAAATACACATGAAATAAATCAATGTGTAGATTGCTGTGGGCCCAGTCCAGCTCCCATTGAAGCGACTAAAACAGAACCTTCTGCCCTCAGCCTGTGCCATTGTTTCCTTTTATTCCATGATGGGGAGTGCCGGGACGTTTGTCACGGTGGAAAGAGGGAGATACATTAAGCGTATCTTCTCCAGTGTTGCTCTTCGCCGGGGAGGGCCCCAGCCTTGCCTAACCCTCTTCAGCTTTGCGATGCGTTTTGCAAAGCAAGCACCCAAAGGAGTTGAGACAAACGCCAGCCGAAAGGCATTTAGCCGTAACCAGCCGCCTTCTCCGCTCGCCCGTGGTTAAAATGATTTTAATGATCCCTTTGTACACTACCACAGTAAATATTACTAGCAGGCTGATGTAGTGGCCTTTTATTACACACTCTGCGAGTGCCTCTAACAACTTGTACTATATAGAACCTTCTCCAGCACCTCGGTCACTTCACCAAGCTGGACTTTGTGTTATGTAGGTTCTTGTACCTATGGTTTTAGGTACGTCTCTCTCTCCTTCTAATGTCCGACAATGTATTTTTATTTCCTCGGAGCATCTTTATATTATTTAATTTTATAAAGTGGAGTAGAGTGTGGTCTAGAGTAGCATTTTTACTACTTCTCTCTTTATTTTTTCCTCCTTAACAACACAACTACCTCATGTCTGTTGGAGAAAAAAAAAAAAGCAGTAGATTGACTCTTTTGTTATAGTCCATTTTAGTTTTTAACTTATTCTTATACTGCCTTTTTCTAAAGAATATGTTTGCACTGGTTGTTGACTATTTTTTAATGAATAGTGCTGCAGGTCTGACGTCTCGCTCTTTCGTTTCTTTGGAATCCGTTACGGCAGGACCACCTGCCCTAGGACATTTGGCCGTATAACCACGTGCTGCACAAAAAGGCCATCTCCAATGGGGCGATGGTTAGCAGCGTTTTGTTTTTAGGGGGCTCACGCTGGTAAAGAAAATGAAGAGCTGACGTTTTCAAACGGGATTTGGGGCGCGTCAGTTTGTTAGGGCCCAGCTTGAGACATAGAATCATAGAAGATTAGGGTTGGAAGAGACCTCAGGAGGTCATCTAGTCCAACCCCCTGCTCAAAGCAGGACCAACGCCATTTTAAAGAGACCAGATTGCCTGAGGGTGGGTACTCAACAGTGTCTGAAAATCAGGTCCCTTTAAAGTGGCTCAAATTCAGCAGCCAAAATCACAAGTCGCTTCTGACAATCTTGGCCAAAATGGATTTTTAGGCTGGGTCTAGCCTTCGAGTGGGGACGTCCGCTTCCCTGCTCGAGGAGACTGACTTACACTGAGGCAACCTGTGCCGGCCAATGAGGGGGCAGAGTGAGGGCAGCCGGCTTCAACAATGTTACTGAGCATGCTCCATTCATGTGAGCATTCACGCTCCATTCATGCTCCATTCACTAGCTGCCATAAAGCTAGCGCCCTAAAAATGGAGTGTAGCCACGGGCAGGCGAGCTGTGGGAGGAGCTAGCCTTCCTGACTACAGACCAATGGTGCATACTCACGGAGCTAACCTCTTGCACCGCACTCCGCTCCATTTTTAGCATGCTAGGTCGATGGGCCGTCTCGTCGTGCTGGGATTCGCACTCGCTGCTCAGAGCGTGGACATCCCCTTAAAAGGACAGGGCCACGTTAAAAAAAATTGTTCTTTCTTGTTCAAATAGCACCTTGAATGATCCCAGACAGACTTTAAATAATCTCATTTATTCTTCTGACTGAGGGCATTTCTCTCCGCTTGACCCATTGAAAAGAAAGGAGTCAGTTTCCCTTAATTCCTACCCTGTCTTGGGTCGCTTTCAGATTCTCAAAATGCAGCTCTGAATAGCGAACATTGCAGACTGGGCCAAATCCTGAGAGGTGCTGAGGATCTGCACTTCCCATTGAATTCATTGGAGGTTGCGGGTGCTGAGCAGATGCTCAGCATGTCTTAGGATTTAGCCATTTGTTGGTTAAACAGCGAAGCAAAACAAAAACAACAAAAATCCCCAAACCCTGCTTCCATTGGAATTAGCCAGAAAAATATCATGGAGACCTTTGTGTTGATCTGAGGCTTTGTAAAAAGTTTTTACATCTCAGCCCAGATTGTGATACAGGATCACCCTTGTGAGCAGCCCTGTTAGCTACTCAAGATGCCACTTCATGCAAGAGTGTTGCAGTCTGGCCCTATAACTGGAGCTGAATTGACCTGACTGGGTCCCTTTAATTCATCATTATTTACTTGCAAAAGGTCCCGTTGGCAGTGACTGTCGTGGACAAGAGTCTGCAAAGGCCCCTGTTTCCTCCGTTTTGTTAACGTGGATGGATATGAAGGATGCCTTCCTCTCCCATCAACTCTGACGGCGTAGATGGAGGGGACTCTCCCATCCTGCAGTGTTTTTTCATTCCATGGTGCGGGCCTGTAACTCCCATCCATGTTCATGGCATTTACTGGTGCCTGTCAAGGAAAGAATCAGATCCCTCTTGAGGGGCCCGATCCTGCCCTGCCTACTCACTTTGCCTCCAAGTGGACCCCCGTGTGTGTGTACAGTGTCAGGATTGTACTACAAAGGCCCTGTCCAACACCCATTCAAGCCAATGGACCAGGCCCTGGGAGGCTCTAACCTGAGTCTGAGGACCTTGCTTTCCCCTGCCTTTGGGCCACCCTTCTGTCCCAGTACCACCAGTGGCATCTGTCACCGCTTTGTCTTTCCGTGCCCTGCCCAGCCCCAAAGATGGTTTGGAGCCTAGAGTAGCCTCCTGAATGCCAGTCCATGAGCAGCCACAAAGTGGTATGAAAGGCGACCTCCATTTGCATCCCACCTACCTTGCTCCCAGCGCCACCCACACCAAAGGAGCAACAGGGCGAGGACGTGTCTGTTACAAGAGTTACTGTGCGGCAAGCCGGGGTGTCCATCTACAGCGCCCCAGCCTGGCCGTGTGGACCCTGCCACCCTGTGACCCTGCTTTGCAGTAGTTACGTGCACGGCAGCCTAGAATGCTACACCCCAGTTTGCTGCTCGCTGCCTCTCCATACAGCCAAACCCTGAGATCCCTGTTGAACAGGCCCGTCATTCATCACCATCATTTGTTAGACCCTCAGGAATGCCCGCCCCAAGACCATGGGATGGCAGGGTCAGTGAAGGGGGCTGTTATGCTCAAGGACTAAATTAAAAAAAAAGAAAAAAGAGCAGCTCTGCTATTCCAAAAGAGCCTTTTTCAAGACGCGTGGTCTGTGCCTGGTTCCAAATGAGGCCTCCACCTGGCTTCCTGTTTTGTGGGTGGAAATTTCACACTCACCCAATTTTGTGAGGCAAATATTTGCAGGTGCAACTGTCGACAGTGCCATGTGGGATAGCAGCTGCCAATCACGTCTCATTGACCTCAGCCATGCCTACATTTCTTTCCATACATGTCGATAGGTTTTAAATTAACTGGAACCACTCAGGAAATAGCCCTAGCTGTCAATACAGCCATTGCAATGGAAACATGTGCTCGGTGAGCAGCAGCAGTCAAAGGAGAGGAGGTGGGGGTGGGGGGGGGAGGGAGGAAGCAAAACCAGATGTTAGGCTAAATTAAGAAAGGGACAGGGAATAATGCTGGAAATACTGAGTGCCATTGTCAAATCAATGATACTCACTCTGCTTGGAGACAGTGTTCAACTCTGGATCTCCCTGCTCAGAAAGCACAGGAGAAATGGGAAGGGTGCAGAGAGGGGCACAGAACAGGATAAAAGGCTTCGAGAGGAGATTCGAGTAAGATGGAGCAATATACAGTTGTGGTGAAAAGCTCACCATTTCCCATAGATAACGAAGATTTGCTGCGACCTAACCTCCGTCTTTGTAGTACTCCCTCTACTAAGGCTAGGACAGTAGAGCAAATGCTGCTTAATAGCAACCCCGATATTAACGATGTCCGGTTAATAGCAACGTTTTGCTGGGAACCAGTCCTGTCCCATTGACTTTCATGTTAATGAGCTGCAGATACTAGCAGCGGCACGTCGCTTACTGAGAACTGCTTTTGGAGGAAAGGCCTCAGCCACAAGCGGGTTTGTGAGGCTGCAGACAATGAAGGAAACTCTGGGACCTGCCTTCCCTGGCTGCAGCCCCGCAAACCTGCCTTATTGGCAACAGCCAGAGAATGGCCACTTGTGGCTGGCCACGGAGGGGTTGCTAGTGAACGGAATCTAGTGTAGAGGAGTCGTGCACATACTGCACTATTTACTTAGCTTAGTTAAAGTTGGCACTTAGTTTAGCGAGGGGCAGATCTGAGGGGATGTGGTACAGGTATTTAAATAAAGAGTAGCCTAGAGAAGGTTAGTTGGGAGCTCCTCTTCATTTAGTCATATAATACCAGAGCAGGGTGACACACACAGCACCCAGTTTGAAGTGGATGAACGGAAATGCATTCTAAACAATGCACGATTACTCTGTGGAACTCACTGCTCCAGGATATTTTGCTAAGAGCTTAGCAGGCTTGAAAATCAAAAGATTAAACATTTCCATGGACAATAAGAGCAACCCACAGTTGCATTAGATAGGATAAAAATACATAAGGAATATAACCCTTTTTGCTTTGGAGCATAAACCAACCACTAGCTGCCTATGGGCCTCTCTGGGGCTTCCTGGGCCTTCCTCCAAAGCATCTGGTACTGGCCACTGCCAGAGATGGGATTACAGACTAGAATCATTCACTGGCAGGAGCCATTTCCGATGTTCCAATTTGTCCCTCCTAAATTGTGGATGCAAAATGGGAGGAGGCCAAATCTCGAAATCAGGCTCTTTACTAGAATGGACCACTGCTATTACCTTATAGTTAAGGTTAAGACCAGCTTTCTGGTTAAATCTTGACTCGTCTAAATGCTCAGATTGCCGTGAGTGTCATATACAGCATTCTCTTCTCACTAGCCAATAGATATTGCTGATTTCCTCAGGCCTCTGAAATTGAGAGACCTGATTCGCTGTTAGTGTCTCTTCCCCATCCCAAGCAGGAGAAGTCTGAGAAAGGATCTTTCCCTTTCCTATGGTCTGTAAAGGCCCAGTCATGCTGCCTGACACAGGCAAAGCTCCCAGGAACAAATGCTGGGGTGATTCATACACAATCGGAAATATCAAAGGGAAAAACTATTGTAAATTGATGTATAATTTTGGGGGCATCTTACCTGACAGGAATGCTTGATGCTGTTTGCTGACCCACCCTCTCAACTGACCCTTTCAGTGACTGCACATCTCAACTCTTTAGTTTAATTTTCATTCGGGGAGGGAGTGGAGTTTCATGACTAGGGTATAAAGCTAGCTTGAGGGAGTTCTGGATTCTGCTTGCCACCTCTACCACACTGACTTGCTATATAACGTTGGTTAAGTCACATAACCTTCCCATGCCTCGGTTTCTCTATCTGGACAAACCTACCTCACAGGGGTTTTGTGCGGCTTAGTTAAACGCTTTGAGATCCTCAGAGGAAAGATGCTATGAAAAGTGTGAATGATTCTCTTTGTGCTACTTAGAATCATAGAATATTAGGGTTGGAAGAGACCTCAGGAGGTCATCGACTCCAATCCCCTGCTCGAAGCAGGACCAACCCCAACTAAATCATCCCAGCCAAGGTGTTGTCAAGCCGGGCATAAAAACCTCTTAGGATGGAGATTCCACCACCCCCCATTCCAGTGCGTTACTTACCATTATTGTGTAGGCAGAAAGCTTGCATCACATGGATACTTTGTTTCCTTGCGTCCAACCTTCCTCTCTACTCTTATTCCACCAATCCGAATTGTTCCAGAGCATGAAACTTACAGCACGGGAACATCAGCTTACTGCAATGCCCCTGGATTGGTAAAAACAAAAGAATCTCTGTTGGTGTCAACCAGTGTCGTTCTCTTGAAGTCAAGGAGTTTACACCAGCTGAGGACCTGTCCCCAAAACTCTACTGAAGTCACTTTTTAACACGATCTTCCACATTAGCGCACACCATGGATTATGTTCAGTGTTCGGTTAGGGAGGTATCCGAATGTACGTGACTGTTTCCCTGGCCCCTGCACTTATTATACATGTGTCGGGCGTTTATATTCGCATCGTTGACTAAAAGCTGGAGAAATGGGTTAATATTATGCATTCTGTGTACAAAGCTGAAATAACCAGTGCATATATTTTTGTATCATGAAATGTTTTCCAGAAGTAAGTAGCTTTCTTGCACCTTTCTCACAGACGCACACAAAAGGTTGATACCTTTAATTACACATCAGATTTCATGTATCTTACTAAAAGTTAGCACTGTTTTTTTTTATCTTACTAAAAGTTAGCACTGTTTTTTCCTCCACCACCCATTCTTTCCTTCAGTAACACTAAAGATTATTGCTGTTCAACTTTTTGCCTATCTGTATTGTTTTTACATTGTTTAAATACCAAATGTGTCTCCCCAACGTAAGTTTTGTAGTGTTAATGTTACCATTTGGTTACACAACTCTATCTTTTCCATGCTTCTGTGAAAGTCACAATTCTGATTCTTTTCTTTGAATTTCCTCTCATGTGAAACATGACTTGGTTAAAAACATCTGGCTGTCAACTTTTTCGTTTGGTTGATTTGGTTTATTTTTTCACAGACAGTAAAGTTCTGGTTTAAATAGTAACAAATGAGATAATTTATAACCTTCTAGGGTTTCTGATTTTTAAAAAGTAAATAATGAATAACGTTGATATCTGTCCAGGATGGATGCTTTATAAGAAAGTGACCATTTTTGTATCACACTATATACGTTTTTTTTGTTCTCATTAGAAATTGATTCCTGAGTATCCTAGTTAGAAAAGAGATGTTTAGTCTAGTTCTATTTTTATCATTTCCCCTTTGCTAATATTTTAAAAATTAAATGAAATATACTTTTTTTTTTTTTTACATAAGGAAGGGTAACCAGAACTTCATCTTATTCAAAGATTGTCTGTATTTGGTTCCATGCTGTATTTAATTATAACTTTATTTCTTCAGAGACTATTCTTACTTCACAAATACTCTTTAGTGTTAAAATGTAAGAAGAAATTGTCCTTATATTCCTTAACTAATGTATTATTAATAAAATATTTACAAAAAAAGGTAGAATCCAATGTAGGATTTAATCTGTATGTAGAGCTGGTTGTCGCCCAGATGGGGGATAGTTTCCTTACCAGTGTTCGGGCTACTGGGTTCCACACGGCTAATATTGAAGTCAATGGGAGTTTTGCTCTTACGCAGTGGTACTTACACTATCTTTTAAAGCAGAGATATAATAGCAGAAAAGATGGTATCTTACAAAAGGGGTGGGACTTGCATCAAGCCCCCAGTTCCAAACTTTCCTAGAACTTGTGGAAGTTTGGGTCTGAGCGAAACAATGCTCCTCAGAACCCTCTCTTTTGCTCTTTGGTTCAGATGTGTTGGGCTGCACAGGATTCATGTTTTCCAGCATTTAGAATCCAGAATATTGTCTATTGAGGGGTAAATTCACATGAGGGAATGGCCTGGAGGGAACTTCTACAATATCTGAGTGCGCTGCAGAGAGGATGGATTTCTGTGCCCATAATTGTCCATCATTTCTACAGTACGATCCGTGATTGTCCATTGTGGGGTTTCTTGCCCTTTCCTTTGAATCAGCTGTCATGGTTGGAGACAAGTTGATGGACCATTAGCCTGATCTGGTCTGGCAATTGGTGTGTTTGCACCAGCTCCAAAGTGACAGGTCCCGGAGGGGCTATGGGGAGCAGAGCTGTGGGATCCACCCGCTTGTGAAGGCTGGGACTTTCCCAGGGAGCCGAATCCAAATCTTCAGGACAAGCAACGGAAGTTGGGCACCGAACTCCTTCACATCACAGTCTAGCCCGGGGATGATCTGCGTCACAGGTGGTGGTTTGGATTTGTTAAGCATCTCTCTATGCCTGACATATTTCCATCCCTGTCTGCTCAGGAGGCCAGTTAAAAGAAGATGGGGGAGAGGGCAGCTCAACTCAAACACTTTGCAGTTTATCTCACCTGGAATCTTAGGGGTTTTAATAAGACGAAGCATCCAGCAAATGAAGGGAGGAATTCTTCTCCCAGTGGTGTCTTGGATTGACACGTTCAGCTCAGACTCCAAAAACTTTGCTATAAAAAGCATTGCAATCCTGCAAGAAGCTGAGCTATGAGATACCGAACACCCTCAACTTCCAAGGCAGTCGATAATAATGAGTGGACGTCGCTTAGAGCCAGGCAAGCCTGTGCTCAATCGACACAAGCACTTACACTGTGCGATACAGTTACATATAGCTGTGACTATGGAGGGTTCAGACCCAAATAGGCCCCGACTCATGTTTATATTTTCAATTTATACAAGGCACCTCTATCGTACAATAAGGAATTAAACTCTCTGGCAATAATCACCTCATCCAGCAGCATGTCAAAATTGACAGAGAGAGACCTTCCGATCCCACCATAAAGGATCCCTCCCAGTGCAACTCACCCAATTCACAACAAGCTGGAGTGACGAGAGAGGCAGTTGCAACAATGCCAGAAGGTCAACAAACCCAGCGTATTAGACCAAGGGTGAAGTCTGGGGCCTGTGACAGTGTCCTTCCCCCAGCCTTGCCAACATTCCCATCCAGGGACCAGCAGCTCAAGCGGCCCAGCTCACCTCAACTACCAGGTGAAAGGGTTTGTCTCCGAGATGCACCTGGCCGGGCACATCAGCATTAACACCGGTCACCCAGAAACATGCTGGGAATCCAGGGACTTGCACAACGCTCAGGCTATGTCTACACTTAAAATGTAACTGTGGCACAGCTCCAACTGAACCGCTGTAGCACATCAGTGCAGCCACTCGCTCCAGCGGCGGAAAGGGATTCTCCCGTTAGTCTGGTAAATCCACCGCTCTGCTTTCTACTCCTGCAAGGCAAGTAGCAGAGCTAGAAACAGAATCCAAGAGACTGGTTTCTGCGTTCCCTGACCTAACCACTAGACACGTGGCTACAGAGCAACACACAATTTAACTGCCTTGTGTCCTCCTTTGTCTACTGTTATGAGCTGGGCAAAACCTTGTTCTGGGTTGTAGCCTCTATTTGAAACAGCCTTGGTAGTTCTGTGATAAACTATTGTGTCCCTAGAGAGACAGCCGAGCTCCCATGGTACTACAGTTTTCAGTTCAATAGGGTGAAAGTCAACCCGTACGAATCTCTTCGTTTGGGAGACTCTAGGAACACACGGAGACCGAGAACAGTCACCACAAACACAGTCACAGGTAAGGAGTCTTGTTTGTATTATAAATTTTACTAAGCAGATGATTAAGGTTACAACCATGTGCACAAACCCTGAGAGAGACCATGCCATAGCTACTGCTGTATTCATACTCTCGTTGCCAGAGATGTTATAGAGTCTGGTGGATCTCAACAGGTGGTCACTGATGGAGGGGTAGTTCCTCCTGGAGTTTTCCCACCCTATCCATATCAGGGAACCCTTTTTATCTTGTTGTTATGACCACTCCTACCACGTTATGCATATGCATGAGAGTGCTAACCTCCCTTTCCTTATCTTTACTTCCACCCCTCGTCAATTTTGGGGTGCCCTGTTTTTATAGGTTGTCTTCTTAGTTCCCCTTATCCTTATAAACATTTGTGTAAACATGTTTCATGGTAACCCGTGGTAAGAGCAGACTTTTCCATGATGTTACAATCAGGTGCTTAGAGAGGTACATTGTGCCGTATATTTTCTTGGAACATCACCTATTGCAGTAATCTTGTAACTTGCCTGGCATAGGGTTACTCCTGGGTCACCTATCTATGCCAAACCCCCTGAAGCCTACTATGACCAAGCTGAGATCTTACAGGCCTCAGCTATAGGCATCACACTACTTATATACCTAATACACACTTATCACACCTAACTGTTTATCACTGTTATACTCCTATCCTGCTTATTGCTATACCTATATCTACAACTGAAATCTATTCACCGCACATCGATTGCACATGAAAGAACATAGGAGTTTGGCAACATGGCCACAAGTAACACAATTAAATGACAAAATGGCCTGTTTGGTTACAGGGTTGAGTTAAAACTGTGTTCAGACTGATGTGGGCGCGAGCCTTCCAGTTAAGATCATTGTAAGAAACAGAGAAGGGCCCCCCCCCAACACAAAGGCAAACAGAGTGCCCAGAAACGGGCAGCGGGTGCCACTGGCCATTGTGGCCAGATGGAGGTGGGTGTAGGCTAAAGGGGCTTGGGGCTGCAAGCTAGGCCACTGCTCCTTTACTTCTTGGTTCCATCTGTATCCAGAGACCCAGGACTTTGTACATGGTTTGTAAAGAAACAAAACAGCCTCAGAGAAATAACTGTTTGTGACCCATTTCTACTCCCAATTGGAACATCACCAGGGCCCCAAAATTTGACTAGCCACTCTGGTTGGAAAGAAGCAACCCTGCAATGCAGAGAAGAAAGCTTCCACTTTTTCCATAGTCAGCCAGAACTCTGCCGGAGCTCATTCTGTCGGCCTGGGACTTCCTTTTTATTCTTGCACTCAGAGGGTTAGCAGCTCCCCTTACTTCCCCATCTGCAATAATTTGTCACAATGGAGCTGGGCCTTCAAAAAGGCCAGGATCTGAATGAATCATTGGTTTGCATTTCATTCTCATCGCTATCTTTTATTACCCCCAGACGCTCTCTGCTACAGTACAGCCGGCAATGGTATTACAGATATGGGGCTAGTCTGCGATGAGGCATTATGGAATTCAGTAGCTGTACTATGCAATGAATTACCCAGCAAGTGATTTAATGGAATTCAGTTGGCTGTCGTACAATACGGTCCAGTTGGCGATGTTCCAAGCAAATTCTGAGGGAAAGTGGTATTGTCTGTAGCCCATGAAGGCAGATTATGGGATAGGGGGTTCTCTGAGTTTCTCCTGCTCCAGCAGAAAGTTACTATTGGTTGCTCATACAGCATCATACAAAGACGGCCCATGCCTGCCGATAGTCGGGGTGGGGGGCAGAGAGAGGGCAGCCAGCTTCAGTAGTGTTACTGAGTATGCTCAGTACAAGCCAAGCAGCAAGTGTGTGTGTGACCCCACATGCCCTCCCAACGCATCGTCTTGGCAACACAGATGCCCAGGGTGTTGTACAAAGTGGATGAAAATAGTCCTGTGCCAAAGTTCGGAATGATGAGACCAGCAGGAGCCATTACAGGGAGACGAGCTTCTGGAGAGAGATGAAGGACGAACACGAGATGGTGGTGTGGTGGCCTCAGAGGTGAAGTTACACGGCTTGAAAGTTACATAGGTTCTTTTTTTCTTTTTGCAGAGGGAGAATTGTTCTGTAGCTAGTAAATCGACAACTGAACATAACAGCCTGGAGGAGCGTCCTTGGAGAAGTGGTTCTTGTGAAGGGACTTCAGTGAGGAGAGGGCAGAGCTGTGGTGGCCAGGATCTGGATTCCCAGGAATAGGTTGGAGCCATCCAGCTCAGCACCTGGGGCTGAGAAAAGGGCCACGAGGAACTTAAACAGTGACAAGACTCTGCTCTTCAACAAAGGTGCAAATTAATGCCAGATATATGTTGGGAATTGGTCCTGCTTTGAGCAGGGGGTTGGACTAGATGACCTCCTGAGGTCCCTCCTAACCCTGATATTCTATGATTCTATGATATAGGGCTGCTTTTCTGAGGGTTTGTTTACATGGGGAATTTTTTCAGCTGTATCATTAAACCACTATAGTTATGTCAGCATAACACCTCTGTGGTCATTATTATTCTAGAATGAGTGCCTTTTTTGGTTTAGCTTAAACTCTTCCAAAGCTACATAAACTGAATTGGAAAAAAGGCCTCCTTATACCAGATTGTGAATGTCCACACGGTGATGATAGTGGTGTAACTCTAGTGCTTAAAATTCACACCTTACTGTATACCGTTATCACTTTCCTATATGGACCTTTGGTCCTTGTTCACTAAGCCCTGTTCTGAAGTGAATACGCCTGTAATATAGACTATTGAGCTGCCAAAAAATGGCTTGAATTGGAACTCTCAGCCTAGCCTAAGTGCTCCTCAACACAGGAAAGTTAGACTGGTACAAGGTAAGGGGTGAATTTAATCCCCTATATTTATACTGGTCTAACCCTCTGATGTGGACAACCTTATTCCAATTCCAGTTCCCCCTTTTTCCAATTCAGCTTATGTCACTTGGAGCGCAGTGAGAAATGCCACACTAATTCTGGAATGAGAGTGCCCATACAGGGAGTTATCCTAGTATAACATCGGTATTTAACTATACCAGTATAACTGAAAAAAATATTCTCATGTAGCCAAACCCCCAGATACTTATCCCGTATTGCCAGTTCCCAGAACTGCCCCTCCCTCTGTAGGTGCCGACTCGAGTAAACACATTATGGGCTTATTCACAAACCCAATACACCAGCCACTCATGCAACATTGCGTCCCCAGTGTTTCCATCCAGCAGAGTGTTTCCTGGATCACCCAGTAAAGGCAATTGATTCTGAAGGGGATTTCTGCCGGGGCAAAGGAAACCGGGAGTGCCGAGAAAGATTTTGACTTGTTCAGGAACGGCAGGTCTCAAATTGTGAGCCTCCAATCTCCCACGCATATACTTTGTTATACTCCATTACAATAATACCTCATGTATTAATAGGAACACAAAAGCCAAATCTGCTACGTTGTTCACGCAGTGACAGATTGACATTTTCTGCATAAACTACGAGGTCTGATTGTAATATTTTCTTGATGTAAAAATGACAAGCATAAATTGGCAAGAACTCAGATTACTACCAATACAATTAAGGTATTCAAGGTTGATTGACTGATTTAGCAAACAGTGAAGACATCCGTGTTTGTTTGTAATTATTTTATTGCATTTGTAACGATAATGTCGATACGACAATATAAGACTTTCCTTTGGGTCAATTGGCATCTACCCGCCAGCAGCTCCCTCTGCACGCCAGATTGTGTACCACTGTGGCAGGATGGCTGAGTGCCCGTTGGACTGGATGAGCCAGGTCTTCAGCTTGGTCTCGGTCCACTGAGGTCAATAGAGCTACATCGATTTACTCCCACTGGGGAGCTGACCCCGCTATGTTCAATGACCTAGGGAAGCATTATTATTATTAACGATTTTATTAAGTGCCTTCCCTGCCGTGAGGCTGGCCCTATGGCATGGCCCACCCAATCAGCACTGAAACCGAACATACTTTGAGCTTCCACAGCACCAACCCTCCAAGAAGCTCCAACCACTTTACAAACATTAACTACAATTAAGCCCCATGTTATTCCCATGAGCTGCTATTGGGGTTGGCGGGGGTGGGGGGAGAGAAGAGGAGAAACTGAGGCCCACCCAGGTTCAATGACTTGCCCAGGGGCCCACAGTACGTCTATGTCAAAGCCAGGAATAGACTCCAGGAATCCTGACTTCCCACCATGCCTCATCCCTCCATGGGAGCCCGAGTCCTGCATGGCTATGAGCAATGCCTATGGCATGCTGCCTATTACTCCAATCAAAGCTGAGGGAACGCAGCACCTCACAGTATCAGCCCCATGGGGTGAATGGGGATTGGGCCTGAGCCAAAGTCCTCTGAAGACAATATGGAAAAATGTTTTGAAGTGACTTAGGAGCCTACATCTCATTGCAAGTCCTCGGGGTTTAGTCTCCTAAATGTCCAAGTCACTGTTTGAAAATTGGACTTAGGCTCCTAAGTCACTTAGGTCCAGCTCCTCTAAGGGAAATAAATGAGAATTAGGCACCTATATACCTTTGACAATCTGGGTATTAGGCACTTCTGAAAATTTTACCCTGATACTAGTGCCATTGACTTCAACAGGCTTTGAAATCAGGCCCTGTAACCAGAGCTGCCCACGGGCTTTTGGGGACCATTCTGATCTACTTACAGCAATAAACAATAATAGAAAAATCCCACCCAGCCAAGCTATTTTGATCTCAATCCGATCAGGTTAGCCAGTCTCTGTGCACTTGCATGGTGGGGTTGGTGTAAGTGCCTCTGATGACCATCAGCATTAAAGCATCGTCTCGTTTAACTGAGAAGCTATTGCAACGGGGCAGGGAGGGGACTACAACTTAGCAGCCAGAAGGATATTTCTTTGGATTTCCTAGTTCATCTCATTTGCATGGGATGTACAGTCGTGCGCCTCTATTTTCTCTAAGGTGTCATTAGTGCTGACGCCACACACTCATTTCCACTGACAGCAAAACTGCCGGATCATTGGCACAGTTGTTTTCAATTAATCGAGGATATATCACTCCTCCTCAGCTCAGCAACCTAACTGCCACGTAGAATCACCCGGCATAGGTGCAGCAAGGCACAATGGCACCAGCTACCATTCATTTATGGCTGTAATGAAATGGTGAAGGCTGGTCCTTAACAGCCACTATTAGGGCCGTAAACAAAGGATTTCTATTAGAGAAAGCGATTTCCAGTGGAAAGCCCCACCGGGCCCTCCCTGTGCCTCAGCAGAGACCTCAGGAGCAGTCATCTGACTGCATTGCCATGCAGGGGTGTCTTTGAGCTCCATTCCTGAAGATGGGCTCCAGAAAGTTTTAGGATTAGTGTCTTCTAATCCTCTGGGGGCTTTTGTGCCTGTAATTCCTCTGGTAAAGAGGGCAGTTGTCAAGACCCAGGCAAGCAAGGACTGGGAAGGGCTGTGGTTGTAGTTCCCCTCTGGAATCTGTTACATTTCCCCCAGCTGGAGCTAGTGCAGGGCATGGGAGACCCCATGCCACCACCACTGATTGAAAGACCTATTCCTCAGGCAGGACAGGACGGCTGACAACCCACCTCCATCCTTGTGCTCCAAGCGCCTCTTCCCATCGGATGTGCCATTTGCTCATCGCACACTGCACTGACTGAAAGGAAACCCTCTGCCGCACAAGGGAAAGCAAGTGAGTGGGCTGGATCCTCAGGGTCTATAGACTTGGCTCATTGACTGGGGGGGAGCGAGGCCCATTGGCACCAGCTGGGGAGCTGGCTAAGGTCTTGCTCTTCAGAGAAAACAACGAGGAGTCCTTGTGGCACCTTAGAGACCAACAAAGTTATTTGGGCATAAGCTTTTGTGGGCTAGAACCCACTTCATCAGCTGCATGGAGTGGAAAATACAGTAAGCAGGTATAAATATACAGCACATGAAAAGATGGGAGTTGCCTTACCAAATAGGGGGTCAATGCTAACGAGGCCAATTCAATCAGGGTGAATCTAGCCCATTCCCAGCAGTTGACAAGAAGGTCTGAGTATCAACAGAGGGGAAATTATTTTTTGTAGTGACTCAGCCACTCGCAGTCTTTATTCAGGCCTAATTTGATGGTGTCAAGTTTGCAAATTTATTCCAGTTCTGCAGTTTCTCGTTGGAGTCTGTTTTTGAAGTTTTTTTGTTGAAGAGTTGCCACTTTTAAGGCTGTTACTCAGTGACCAGGGAGATTGAAGTGCTCTCCTACTGGTTTTTGAATGTTACAATTCTTGATGTCTGATTTGTGTCCATTTATTCTTTTGCGTAGAGACTGTCCGGTTTGGCCAATGTACATGGCAGAGGGCATTGCTGGCACACGATGGCATATATCACGTTGCCCCCCCCCCAATTTGGTAAGGAAACTCCCATCTTTTCATGTGCTGTATATTTATACCTGCCGACTGTATTTTCCACTCCATGCATCCGATGAAGTGGGCTGTAGCCCACGAAACCTTATGTCCAAATAAACGTGTTAGTCTCTAAGGTGCCACAAGGACTCTCATTGTTTTTGCTGATACAGACTAACATGGCTGCTGCTCTGAAACCTGTCACCATGCAAAGCTCTTCAGAAGAGATTCTGGAGATAGAAGCTAATCCCTTTGGCAGAGATGCCATTAAATAGCCTGGTTAAATGGTCTAGCACTGAGTCCGGAGGTGGTGAGGGAGGACCCAGATTCCCCTCATAGCTCTGTCAGGGGGGGATGTCCTCCTTAAAACAAGTCACGTTTCTGCTCCCAAACTTCCCTACCCCAGTTCCTGTTGGCCTTCTCTGTCCACAGCTGACCTGAGGATCCTCGCTGAGATGGGGTCCTCTCTGCTGAGGGGGATCTGTGGGAAGAAGCAATACAGCATCTGGCAGCATTACTCCTCTGCCTCACCCCCCATAGAGTCCTGGGGCAGGAGGATTTTCTCCAAGCCAGTAACACAGCTCCTTTGCCCACATACCTACTGCCATGCAGGGATTCCCAGACCTGTGGAGAGCCCTTGGCAGGCATGGGAGCATGCTGCCGTGGAGGTACAGCAGACAAATAAATATTACTCCCTTTTTAACAATACTACCTAGCACTGTTCATCCACAGATCTCAAAAGGCTTTACAAAGTAGGTCAGTATCATTCTCCCAGAGGAGGAAACTGAGGCATGGGGAAGAGAAGTGACTTGTCCAAGGTCACCCAGGAAAAGCAGTAGTAGAGTCAGGACCAGATCCCAGGTTGCCTGTGTCCCAGCCTGCTGCTCTGTCCACTCCAGCAGCAATAGAAACCTTTTGCTGAAATCCTGGAACCAGTGAAGATTACTAGCTATTCTCTGGTATTCCAGCCCATGCTGATTCCAGGCAGAATGCCGGGGACAGCAAATTGTGCTGCCTTTTTCCAAAAAGGGGAGAGGGTGTCAGCTCAATTCTCATCTCTCAGAACTGGGGCTCTTAAACTTAGTTAAAATCCTGACAAATAAAATGAGACTCTTTGAGACGTTCCATAAAATGGCAAACTCACTCCAGGCTGAAAGTCTGGAAAACTCCAGCTGATTTACACCTGTCCTAATGAGTGCAGAATATGGCTCCATGATCATAAAATAGCTGGTGCAAAAACAATGTCTGTGTCTTTACCTAACTGCTCAGGAGACGCTGATATTTAGGCAGCCCCATAACTTTGCATGGCACTTGACAGAGAGAAGAAGTCAATGGAGCTACTGTGGTATAAAACCAGTGTACATGACGGACACTCATACCCTCAAAGTCTCAGTTCTCATAGTCCATGGAAGGTCTGATTGGTGGGAGACAAGGGGGATAGCTACCCCAAAAATGCTCAGGGGCAACGGACTTGAGCAGGGCTGGTTCTAAGGGCTGGAGAAAAGGGTGATTGCTCTGGGTACCAAATTCCACTCGGTGACACTATTCAGCTCTTTTGGTTTATTCTCTCCTCCCAAGGCCTGGGCCACTGGGGGTGGGGTAGGGAGGCCTGAGCGCTGAAAAAGTTTTCTACCCTAGCCAGCAAAATGTAGAAAGAGGAAGTGTTGCCAGCTCCCAAGGCTTCATCACGGCTCTTGTGCTATCTGGTGTTTGCCTGAAAGCTCCAGCTCCCAGGGTCATGTGAGTATGTGCCACTCTCTGCTTCTGTTTTTGAAAAGTAAGTTTGTAGCCCTTGTGGTGGCAGAAAAAAAGCTTGAAAAAGTGAATCGTAAAGACTCAAAAACCAGAAGGTGAATAAAGAACCCAACATTTATGATGTCTTCAAATTAGAGCTGGCAAGGGATTAAAAAAATTAATCGCTATTAATCGCGCTGTTAAAGAATAATAGAATAGCATTTATTTCAATATTTTTGGATGTTTTCTACATTTTCAAATATCAACTTAAATTACAACACAGAGTGTACAGTGCTCACTTTATATTCATTTTTATTACAAATATTTGCACTGTAAAAAACAAAAGAAACAGTATTCCGCAATTCACCTAATACAAGTACAGTGGTGCAATCGCTTTATCATGAAAGTTGAACTTACAAAGGTAGAACTATGCAGTTTTTTTTGCCGAGGTCATGGTGGATTCTCTGTCACTGACACTTTTGAGATCAAGATTAGATGTTTTTCTAAAAGCTCCGCTCCAGGAATTATTTTGGGAAGTCCTATGGCCTGTGTTATGTAGGCCAGGTGAGATGATCACAATGGTCCTTTCTGGCTTTGGATCCATTAATGAATTCAGACTTGCACCTGGATAGTAGGGAAGTATTCTCATCCCCACTTCACACACGGGGAGTCTGAGGCTCTGGGCACATTAATATGACTTGTTCAAGAGCACAGAATGAGTATGTGGTATACTTTAGGGACCTTGTTCTGCAGTGGGTTTTAAACTGAATTAGGGAACTATGTTTAACCATGGGCCAGCTCGACTTATGTATAATATGGTTTGTCCTGCCAGTATGGATGGATGAATCACTTTTTGTATTCATTTTACATTTTACAGGGTTCTTTTGGTCGACATTTATGTACCGTTATCTGTCTTTGCCATCATCTGTTACAAAAGCCATACTGTGCTGTATTTAGTTTGCATGCACCTCTGTCGAAAGCATGGGCTACTGCCTGACCAAAGAATTCACTTTGGGCTCAAAACAAAGTCTGCAAACTGAGTCCCTAATAGCACTGCTTGGAAAAACAAAGTGGCGGGTGGATCATGAACATTTCATCAACTTTTTTAATGTCAAAAAATCTCTGGTTCTCCGCAAGATGAGAATGAGCTCATTGTACGGCAAGATCTGGCTTATTGTCCTCCCAGTTACCCAGCAATCACTATCGAACCCCCAAAACTGAGCTCAGAAACCAGAGCCCCCAAGAAATGGCCTTATAGAATCACAGACGGGTAAGGCTGGAAGGAACCTCAATAGATCTTCTAGTCCAGTCCCCTGTACCTACTTTTACTCCAAGCAGGACGAAGCAGTAACTAGACCATTCCTAGTTATGTTCAACCTTGAGGGGTTAGACAGTCACTTCAAGGCTAGAGGCTAGAGTCAAGACTTTCACCACTTTCCTTGCCTCAGGCACACAGGGGCTGGAACCAGGGGTGCTGCCGCACCTCCTGGCTTGAAGTAGCAATAACAACCCAAGTTCATGGCTTCTACCTCCAGCATCCCCACTATAAAAACTGTTCCAGCCCCACTGCTCAGGCAGAGCCGGTTGAACACCTCTCCTGCTGTCCCCAGAGCTCCCAGCAGGGAAGACGCTTCTCCTCCCGCCCCTGCGAAGCAGCAGGTGCCAGACGGGGAGCAGTTGTGAAACTGCAGCGGGGAGGGCCAGAAAAGCTACTCCTAGGAGGCTGTTTTTAGCTTACTAGTGCTAAGGGTGATGTGGGAAGAGGAAGAAGCCAGACCACCATAGGGGACAAGTCCATAAATTCATCCCTGGTATAATTCCGTGGAAATCAAAGGGGAATGGGCTAAACAATAATTCCTTTTGGCCTGGAATAACACATGCTCGGTCTCAGTCTTGATGGCCGCCTGGTTTCTAGTAGGCATTCTTCAGTCTCGAGAGACCGTGGATGCGCCCCCGAGAGGTAAAGAATTTACTCAGTTGGTTTTACGGCAGCCGGGACTGCGCTGAAGAGACCCACCCCAGGGAGACGATCTCTGCAGCAGGAGACGGGGTATTGTGCTGGGAGTCAGCAGCCCTGGGTTTTATTCCTGCCCCTCTTGCTGACCTGCTGCGTGAGCTTGTACAAGGCGACGTCACTTCAGTGCCGTGGTATCCCCATCTGTAAAATGAGGATAATGATACTGACCTCCTTGCTGTGTTACGTGCTTTGAGACCCAGGGATGAAGAGCACTATGTCAGAGCTACGTGCTCTAACGATTGGTTTCCCCTTTGACCCTCCAACTTTCTTGGCATATAAGCTGTTTGGGGGCAGGGAGTGTCTCTCACTATGTTTGTAAAACACCTACCACAATGATCTTCGTTGGGGCCTATAGGTGCTGAACTGTAATACAAATAATAAATAGAAATACAGTTTATGTATAATCCTCCCTCTCTCTCCACTCCTGTGTGCGCATTTAGAAAAGTTAGTCTCTTTTTTTGTTTTTTGTTCAAAGTTCATTGCTGTGGATTTAAGCTACCTTAACAGTTACTAACTTCATCTGGAAATGTTTCACTGATACTTTTTGAACTTCCTTTGTACATCCTGTACAAAAGGGACCAAAGTTACTTCTTTTCTAGTCCTGTGCACGTTCCTGATTGTTGGCACAGTGAATTAAAATCAGGCGAACAAGATTCAAGATGTTCCCATATTTAAAACATCCCCCCAAGACAAGAAGTCAGTTAGAAAAAAAAAAGCCATTTCCTTCAGAACCTGACCACAAAGGATTATTAAGTAGAATAACTTTGCCCTGAAGAGTTATGTTTAACTCTGCAAGACAAATGGTCCCTTTTTTAAAGTGTAAAATAATTTGTTAGCTCTTAATTTGATCTTCTAGAATTAGCACATAAAGCAATTTTCTCTCTTCTTTCAGTGCAATAAATCAATCCTTTATAGAGAGAAATGTTGTTTATATCCTCTACAACAGTGGGGTGGTGGGGGAGGGACAGCACATGGGAGCTAGCGGAGTTCTTATCAGGCTTTGTTTTAGGGAGTAGAAATCTGTCTTCAGCATCTTGCATGCTGTTGCTCTTTCTCTTATATGCATAACATACTTCCTCTGTAATTCCTCTCTCTTTGGATTGTCTGATTTAGAGAGCAGAGCTCTATTTTAACATCCATTTGTTCACATGGTAGAAGTTTGCTTTAATTAATTTCCAGTGGACTAAACTCATCCCTGTTGTATAAATGCACTGACTCTAGTCAGGATACACTAGGAATAAATTTAGTCCAATATGTCTTGTTTTTAAGGGGGGGGAATATTTGAATTTCTTTAACTTCAGTCTAACTGTCCAAATCCCCTTCATCTGACCCAACGGTGGACAAGTTTTACCATATTAAATGGGAGATCGTCTCTTGCTCTTTGCATCAGTGGGCCAAATACGTCCTCCTCGGTGACACCAGCATAAATCCGGAGGAATTCAACGATGCAAAGAAACACAATGCAACCCTATTTTGTAGAGCCGCTGTTCTCTCAAAGCTGCCTCCTGGGATGCTTTTGCAGAGTGAAATAAATGAAGCACATGCTTTGCATTTGCACAACCCCCAAACAATTGGCGGAGGGTGCCCTTTCATTGAGCTAATCCGGAGCAAAAATAAAAACGGGCAGCGGTATTTGTCGTTGGGCCAAAGGAAAAGGTTCCCATGCAACATTTGTGTGTGTGTGTGTCATTTAATTTGTTTTTTAAACTACGGTGCGAACATGAGCATCACTTTTCCTTGGACTCCCCCTCTCTGCCTTTTCCTTTCTGCTTTGCAAAATGAGCCCGGCTCCCCTGAATCTCAGGAAAGAAAAGCAGCTATTCGCCGGCTTATGAAAGAAAGTGCATGAGCCTTTTGATGTTCCCCCGGACTAGCCAGGCTCCAGTTCAAAGCCTGGTGGGGTAAAGAGGGGATCCGTTTGCTTTGCCTTGAAATGTCCAGTCGCATAAAGCGCCAGTTGGATCTTTTGTTCCCCAGAAGGGGCCTCCAGGAGAGAGAGAGAGAGGGGGGAAGAGAGGGATCGCTGGCCCCGGTGCAGAGGAGGCAGCAATGTTCATGCCTGTGCGTTTGCAAAGAGCAAAGGGAGATGCTGACAGATCCCTGATAGATGTGCAAGATGGCGCAAGCCCATTCCAGCCTCTCCAGCCACCAATTGTCTTAGGCAGCGCTCGCACCATGAGGATCTAGGTTGGCTTCCCACCACCCCCACCCCCTTTTTCCATTTCGGTGCTTTACGGGGGGGGGCTTGAAACCCGCTTTTTGGGGGGCCGATTCTCCGCCCCCCTCCAGCTGGATTTTCCACCCCCGATCGCCGAGGAGGAGACACACCAGCCACGCCGAAAGTGGGTCCATGGCTTCCCCCGGCTCCCCTCTGCCGGCCGGCGTGTTCGGCTTCCTGGTGCTCGCCTTCGCGGGAGGTAAGCGGGGCTCCCTCTCCTGCCCGCCCGGGGGGGGGGGCAGAGACCCCCCCACCCCCCTTCCCTCTGCCCCGGCTCCGACCGGCTCGGGGCGCCTGGCGGAGCCCCTCTGGGGCTGGGGCATTTGCACCGGAATTTGCGCCTGATTTTCTGCCTTGCTTTAAATGGGGGCGGGGGGGGGGGCATCCGCGCTGATCCAGCCCCACACTCCCCGTCTGTGTTTTGATTTTCCTCGCTGCTTTGCTGGGAGCACATGGTTCTGTCAACAAGCGCCTTTCCCAGCAGGGAAATTTGCCAAGCCGCCGCGAATGCTCCTGCTGCAAACGGGCTGCTCGTTCTCCGCACCCGCACCCCCGCTCCGGGGCCGCGCAGCACTTGCTGGCTTGGCTGTTAGCTCCCCCCCGCCCCCCGGGCAGTTCATTAGTATAGAGACTCGCTCGTTTCGGGGCTCCGGCCAGCAGCTCCAGAGTCACATCGGGTGCAGCAGGTAGGCTCATCTTTGCACTGAAATGCCCTTCTGACTTCATCTGGGTCTGAGTCATCCTGAAACCGGGCCAGATGGCTGCGAGCGGTATTTGGAAGCGCCGAGTAAACTTTTTTTAAACACACGCACACACAGAGGCATTTTATTCCATCCCCATGTTCTGCATTAGCATCACATGTTTGCAAAGTTCGACAGGATTTCCCCTATCAAGGTCCTTATCGGGGGTGGGGGGGGGCAGGGTTATGCTGGAAAACTGCAAGCTAAGCCGTTTAAAACGTTCTCTGGCCAGGTTTTTGAAGTTTAAATCTCGATTGGCTTCAGTGGGGAAGATTGTGTGTAGCTGTGTAGGTTGGCGAGCAGGGGATATACACTTAAATAATGGGGGATTCCCCCTCCCCCAGAGCTGTTCCTATAGCATTTTGTGATGGCCTATCAAATTATAAACCAAATTAATTGGAAATGGCCCAACTGTTTCAGAAATGCCATTTGTTTAATTGGAAGAAAGGAAAGACCTCCCCCCCCCCCGATATAGATTCACAATGGAGCCCATGGCATTCATTATCACAGATAGATCACTCAGTAACACCAACGTTAATTCCTATGATTGCAGTACTGTTTGCACCATTACTACTTAGAATTCCCACCTGGAAGAATATACACACACTGGAGGGGGGGGGGGGAAGAGGAGAAATCCTAACATAAAATGCACAATCCTTGTCAGTGCAAATGATAGCTAACAGGGAAGAAGTTATAGTGAAAGTTACAAAGGAAATAACAAACTATTTTAAACCTACAAGTGTGATGCTTTCATGTAATGCTTGGCTTTAGTTCACACAAACGACAACACAACTAGTAACACCCCCACAGGTCTAAGGCTGAACTACAAAAACATCAAAGGGATTTTCCCCTGGACCTACCACAAACCCTGCTGCTAAATTGTAACATTTTCTCCCCTACTCTGGGTGCCCTTAACATACAAAATCAACGTAAAAACAGAGCCAAGAAAGGCAAGTGATCTTCTTTGGCAAAGGTGGAAATATTCATGTGGGAAAATGATTTTCTCTCTTTCCCCCTCCCCTGTTTGGGAGGAACCTGAACAAAATACAGTTCGAGTTGTTTGAGGAACAGCGTAGCCTTCTCAGAACAGAAGAATAGTGTTACACTTAATCTGAGTGTATGAAAAATGATTAGGAAATCAGGTTGCTGGGTTATTACAGTAATGAACCCGCTGCATGGTCCTTAGCAGCCAATGGTAGAAGAAGTGTGTGTGGCTATTGGAAAATATAAAAACAGTGATGAATTGAACAGTAACGAGACAGGTCTCCTTATTACAATCAGCCTGGTATGATTTCTGGATAGATAATAGTGCAATTAAGGTGATTGAAATAATACTTCGGGTGTTTTTACCTCTTTTTTTCATTGCAAGTTATTGAAAATTTAACCTTCAAAAATCAAGCTCATTATTACTTTACTGTTTACTGATCTCTTAGATTGCATCATGTTTTTGTTTGTATTGCAGTGTGTAGTAGTTTTGGTGACTTTGTGGTGTGCTTTCCTGGTCCTTCTTAGGAACATTTAGCTGCGGTTTAAAAGGTTGTTGTTGTTTTTTCCTTCTTATTCTAGGATTTCCACCCCCTCAATAGGCTTAACATTGTAGAAACAATGAGTGTAAGTTTCTGTGCTCTGCTGAATTTAATAAAACATTCTATATGTATGTCAATCAGTAACTCAATAGAAACCTTTTCCACTGTGATGGAGGTTGTAACTCATAGGTTCTGCATACAGGAGGTACTGTGTCATGTTGGGCTTTCTTTTTCTCAGGACGCTCTCTCTTTTCATTACATAGTGCTTGAGTTCCAGCCTCGTGTTTTTCAAACTTTCCAAAATTAGTGTAGGCTGCTTCTTAAATAAACCAAGTGAAAGCTGAACTGGCTGGGGGCTCCGTTCAGCTTCAAGACAGTATTTCCTCTTTTTTTAATTTCCTGGAGTTCTTTGTTCTGGGTGATGGACAGCTTTTGTCTGTCACTGCTGAGCCCTGCATTCAAAGAAAGGCACAGGATATGAGATGCACCCAGGTTCTGCTTAGTAACAGCCTTGGAATTAAATGTTGTCATTTATATTTAAGTAGGCTTAACTTTTAAATTATTGAAGCTATAAGCTTTCGCTAATTCCTATTCTACATGGCTTTAGGTTTTTTTAATGTGAAAAGGGATTGCTTTCTCCTAAATTGGCATAAGACCCTGTCTTTTCTCTTAAAATACATACAGGGTATCTGGTATCATTTCCCTAATAAAACTCAAAGACAATATATGAAATTCAAACCTGCATTCAGTCTTTGTTTCGTTCAGGGAGTTCAGCTTGAGAATGTGTTTAAGTACTGAGAGCTGATCAGTTTTCATTTGCAATCAGAATCTCATGGTTAATAAAATGACAGCAAGGGTTGTCTAGCAATAACAAAGTTACATGTAAAACCTGAGAGTGCTGAAAAGAGAGTGTAGAGTATGCCTGGATCACCGTATTGTGTAAGTATACAATGATTGTTATTGTAATAACACCATGGCAGAGATGCCCAACCCCATGGTATCAGGGTGCCTATTATTATTTAATATTTATATTTCAACAGCCCCTAATGGCTAATGCAGATAGTGCCCCTGGTGTCAGGTGCTGTACATATAGTCAGTCCCCGACCCAAGCAGCTAGATGAGACTCGGCATAATGGCAATACAGATAGAAACTTTATACATCCGTCTAATCATTTCTTCCTGTTCTTTATTATATATCATCCTGCTGTCCTCCTACTCCCCAGACTCCCTGTGAAGTCCATTGGGAGTTGAGAGCATATAAAGAATACAGATTTGGGCCCACGGTCTATATTACAATCCTGACTCCCCACCCCCCATTCCAATTCTATGCCAGTGTGACTCCACTGACTTTACTGGTGTCATTTCCATGGCACATGTGAGAGCAGAATCAGGCTCCCAGCAGTAACAGCAGGGAAGGCGTTTTTACTGAATACATACGAACGAGGAACTATCTTTCTTTTTTCCTTCACACTGACTTTACTTTTCTGATTCCCTTCTTTGTGCCTGGAATTTCTCTCTCTCTCCTGTTCCTCTTGGAGCATGCTAAGTGCAGAGCACAGATCCCAGGCAGCACCAGCCCCTTCTCCGCTATGCTCCGCAGATACTTTAGAAGCAGTTCCATTTAGTGTGTGCTCCTTTATTCCCCCCACCCACCCCCATGCGTTCGCTTCCCCACTGCCTAAAAGTAACTCCTTTGTCTGACGTGTTGAGATCAAGAGAGCCTGGCTTTATCACCATGGTGCAGCATTGACATTCAAAGGCTGGCTTCTACTCCCATTGAAGTCAATGGGAGCTTTCTTATTGACTTCAGCGGGAGCAGGATCGGGCCCGAAACGTGTGGTTTCTGTGTGAGGAGCAGCGTGTCGGTATAGCTCCATGCTGAGCTTCTGGCTTTTTCCTGTTGAAAGCAGAGAGCTAATTCTGCATTGATTAGAGAGCATGCCATGCATTTCATTTTGCAGATTGTAACAGCCTCAGAACATGAGCGGCTTTCTGGTGTTTTGACCCATAATATCACCCTTTTATTTGATCTAACCAGACAAGCCAGGCAAACCTTTTGCAGATTAAGAATTTTAATTTAAATTCGCCTAAATCCAAATGTGGTGGGAGGGGAAATAGTCAATTCAAAATTACTTTGGAATCACCAACTTATTTGAACTTTACTGGAGCTTGTCGTTTTACAGAGTTTGGAAACTAATAAATTACAGAGCAGAGCTCATGAAAACCGACCCAGTCACTTTATCCAAACGAATATGCAACATTTTGGTTTTTCAAGGGAATAAAAATAATTGTTGACACATGTTCCGGAGTCACTGGCAAGGGTATAAAACCAATGTTTAAGGGGGCAGACATGTCAATAATTGCACTTTAAAAGAAGAGCGAGGGAAGCAGGCTGACATATTGGGAAAAGCACATAGCTGCTAATCTGGTGTTGCTATTATATCAGATGTCACTGTCCCACCGCAGCCTGCACTAGAGTGGAGCCTAGACACTTAACAGGCCAGACCTGCTGCTGCTTTGGTAATTTAAAACCGGAGTTTCATAGCAGAGAAAAGGATTCGTTTAATTTTTGCTCATTGTTTTGATGAAGCTAATCGTAAAACAAAAATTGGGTTGTTTTTTTCTTTCTTTGGCAGAAGCTGGGATTGGATGACAGGGGATGGATCACTGGATAATTGCCCTATTCTGCTCTTTTCCTCTGGGGCATCTGGCACTGGCCACTGTTGGAAGACAGGATACTGGGTTAGATGGACCTTTGGTCTGACCCGGTATGGCAGCTCTTTTGTTAACCAGTGCTTTTGCCGAAGGAATCTTTGCAGCTCAAAGCCACACAATGAGTATGAAGGGGGAGAGGTGTTGATATTTCATTTGAAAGCAACTCTGATGAGTGGCCCACTCAGCTGATGCCCCCTGGAGGTGGAGCCAGTACTGATCAGCAAGCCCTTGGTACTTCTATCTGCATCATGTTTGCCTCTGTTAATTTTCAGGAAGATGTGGAATGAGAAGTGATAAGGCAAAGGGAATCTAAGGGGATGGAAAGAGCTGGTGTGGTTGGTATCTTCTTTAAATCCCCAAACGTCCCAAAGATTAGATTAAGGATACGCTGGGGATTTTTTCCCCTGAAGGAACCTGCTATGTCTGTCGTATGGTCATCTTCCAGTCCAGGACTGTGTAGCCCATGGCTTGGGGAGACTCTGAGTGGGGGCTGTAGATCTGTGATGCTAGAGAGAGAACTGCAGGGTCTCCATGTGTCCAGCAGTCTCAAGACAGAATCCCCTTTACCGCCCAGCCCTCTTTCTTCTCTCCCACCTGAGGTGCGTGGCATTGCTGCCATCAGTTCGGAGGGAAAGCTCTCGAGGACAGTTTCCCTGCTGTCATTCTACTTGTGAAGCACCAGGCACCCTGGGGTGCCAGATAGGGATGGTGTGGCCAGTTTTCCCTTGGAAGAATTGCAGGGTCCACATTATGGAGGATCCATTTCCTTCTGGATCCCAGCGCTAGCGCCGGGCATTGGTTAGCTCAGATACCTACAGGTGGGAGGGCTTGACCCAGCACCCCTGGAAGTCAGTGGGGAAGGTTCCCATTCACTTTCTGAAAGGTCAGTGGGGCCCAGGCACAGGGTTACAATGAGCATCATGTTTGGGGGCAGGAAAGAGTTCCTGAGGCTGACATGTCACGTGGGGTATCGACAGAGTCGTATTTGGAGGGTGAGGAGCAATTGCACTTTGCTCCCCAAGGGACACAGGGGAGGACCAAGGTGTGGTTGCAGGAGAGAAAGAAGGATAAAGAGTGAATATGCCTGATGTTAAAAAAAAAATGAGGGAGAAGATCAAGTTAGAGAAGAAAATGGTCTTGAAGGAAGAGTGGGGACCAGGGACAGAAGGAAAAAAAAAAGATAATAAAAAGAACAGAACCGATGCTCTGTGAGACATTTTGGATTGTTCGGTGCCGTGGTGGTGGTTGTTTCTAGCTGTAGTGAAGAGAGAGAGGGAAATATCCCTTTAAATAGTTTGTGGCCTTCTAATGGCACTCACTGTGCTCAGTGGTTTAGAAGCAGCCAGAGCATCAGTGTGCATGTAGCTAGGCCTGGCGTGTTTGAGCGTATTTAGTACAGGTGGTTGCCTGGGACCCTGCTGTGCCTGGATGGCTTCTTCATAAAACTTGTTGTATGAAGAGCAAAAGGCACAACCATTGGTCGCAAGGCTGGGGTCACAACAGTGTCTGTGCTTTCTGGTGCAGCTGTATGAAACAGAGCATGTTCCCGCCTTTGGAAGAGGATGGGTGATGATCCCTACCCTGCCCACTCTGCTTTGGATGCTACAAGTAACCCATGTTTTCCGAGAGGTTGATTGACATGGGCATGTTGACAAGGACACTGGGTGTTTTTGCCCTGCTTTGATGCACATAATGTGAACCAACTGTTGGGTAGAGGTACATGTATCCGATGTGGTTGACTTCCCGTAGCTGCAGTGGGATCTTGAGGATCTGTGTCTGAAATACTTACACAAAAGTTATATAGGTCAAAGTTTGGGGGCAAGATCCTTGCATGTGGCCAAACTGTACGGAGTACGAGTCAGGGTGTGTATATGCTCCCTTAATCCTGCTGCTGCTGCTCTGTGCCTGGCTCTTCCTCCTGCACTGTTAGAGCAGAACAAAGGCTGCTCTAACTTGCTCCAGGCCGCAATAACGTGCAGAGGGGACCCACTAACTTACCTTGAGAAAATCATTTCATCTCTCCGTGCCTCTGTCTTGTCTATTATAGTTCTTTGTGGCAGGGACTGTATCTTACTATGTGTGTATGTACAGCACCCAGCCCAATGGAGCTGTGGTCTCGTTTGAGGTCTCTAAGCTCGTCTGTAATCTAAATAATAATAATGCATCCTCTACTCCAGGGTGACTGCCTACTCTATGAACACCTTATTGTTGACTAATTCCACTCAATAGAGCAATCTGGAAGAGGTCTTCTCCCTTTCCAGGTATTCCCAAATAGACTGGGAATTGAATTCGGGCCTCCTGAGTCTTAGATTGGTGCCTCACCCTGGACCATCCTTCCAGCCGAGAGCCCTGCTGGCTACAGCTTTGTTTAAAGATGGTCACAGCCAACACGTTTTGGGTCTCACTCCGGAGCGGGCCGTAGAGTTTGGAATTTTTCTCACCTGATTTCCTTATTGTCACTGTATGTAGAGTTCGAGCCCCTGGGAATTGTCCACTCTAGTTTATAACATTGGGGGCCATTTTGCTGAATGGGAAACTGGTTCTTCACTTCATACTTGCTCCTTACTCAGGCAAAATGTTCATCGGCATCGGTGGGTGCGGCTGATGGGGGGAGGGGCAATTGTACTGGGGCCCCCAAGCATCTGCAACGGGGGTGAAATGGGAGCCAGTCAGCAAACTTGATGTAGTGGGCCCAAACGTCCTCTCTAGGGCTGCAGTCCCTGGGTGAAGAGGCCTGGGCTGGGCCCTAGGTCAGATGTCCCAGAGGTGTTGCAAAGTCCTCGTGCTCTCCCACGAAGGATGGATGTGTTTTATGTGTGCCGATGGGAAACTTGCTTTATAGAACCTCCCATCCCAATGGAAAGGGGATAAAAAAATTCAGTGCTGGTAAACTTTACTAGGGACCCTCATAGTCTGTTCTCTGCTTTAAATGTAAATGTTCTGAATGCCCTAAAGAGCCAGTTTGCACTATACTACAGAGCAGGGCTTTACTGCTCAGTGACTTGGTCATCTTCAGGAAGATTTAAAGGGACACTGTCCAGATTTTTAGGTTCCCAATTTCATCAGCCTTGAAACAGTTGTAATCTGCTGGAGAACCTCCATCAGGTCCTAACTCTCTAATAAGGACATAAGAATTGCCATACTGGGTCAGACCAATAGTCCATAGTGGCCAATGCCAGGTCCTTGTGATGTAATGAAGAGAACAGGGCAGTTTATTGAGTGATCCATCCCCTGTTGTCTGTCCCAGCATCTGGCAGGCAGAGGCTCAGGGACACCAAGAGCCTGGGGTTGCATCCTTGACCATCTTGGCTAATAGCCACTGATGGACCTATCCGCCATGAGCGTATCTCATTCTTTTTTGAACCCAGTTATAGTTTTGGCTGTCACAATGTCGCCTGGCAGTGAGCACCATAGGTTGACTGTGTATTTCTTTTTGTTTGTTTTAAGCCTTCTGCCTATTAAATTCATTGGGTCACCCCCTGGTTCTTGTGTTATGTGAAGGAATAAATAACACTTCTCTACTCAGTTTCTCCACATCAGTCATGATTTTATAGACCTCTGTCATGTCCCCCCCAGTCATCTTTTTTCCAAGATGAGCAGTCCCAGTCTTTTTACTCTCTCCTCATATGGAAGCTGTTCCGTCCCGCTTATCGGTTTTGTTGCCCTTCTCTGTACCTTGTCCAATTTTAATACAGTTTTTTTGAGATAGGGCGACCAGAACTGCACGCCGTATTCAAGGTTTGGGCCTACCATGGCTTTCGATAGTGGCACTATGATATTTTCCGTCTTATTAGCTATCCCTTCTTAATGGTTCCTAACATTCTGTTCGCTTTCTTGGCTGCCGCTGCACATTGAGTGGAAGTTTTCAGAGATTTACTACAGTGACCCCAAGATCTCTTTCGTAGAGTGGTACCAGCTAATTTTGACTCATCATTTTGTATGTATAGTTGGGATTACATTTTCCAATGTGCATTACTTTGCATTTAGCAACATTGAATTTCATCTGCCATTTTGTTGCCCGGTCACCCAGTTTTGTGAGATCCCCTTGTAACTCTTTGCAGTCTGCTTTGGACTTAACTATCTTGAGTAATTTTGTATCATCTGCAAACTTTGCAAGGTCATTGTTTACCCCTTTTTCCAGATTGTTTATGAATATGTTGAACAGAACTGGTCCCAGTACAGACCCCTGGGGGACCCTGCTATTTACCACTTTCCACTGTGAAAACTAACCATTTATTCCTGCCCTGTCTTTTAACCAGTTCCTGATCCATGAGAGAACCTACCGTCTTATCTCATGACTTCTTAGTTTGCTTAAAAGCCTTTGGTGAGGGACCTTCTCAAAGGCTTTCTGGAAATCCAAGTACACTGGGTCATCCTTGTTGACATGTTCCTTTAACTCCCCCATTTTATTAATTGTTTTATGTGCGTCTCCCCAAGTTACTGAGAAATATAGAAAGCAAAATAGTAGCCATTTTTTGTAGGACTTGACCAAAGAACAGTTGGTTTGTGCTCATCTTTCTGCTGGCTCTGCAGTTGACTATTAAAGGCTCTGATCCTGCTGCCAAATGTCCATAGGCATTTACCTTTACTAACCATGATAGATCTGTGGGTAAGGCACCTTGGGCTGAATTCCTCATTGCGTTCCTCCAGGTTTATGCTCATGGGGGCCCCATTGACAGTGGAATAATGCAGAGGACAGTCAGGCCCCTTGTATTCAGTAGGATACATGAGGCTGGATTCGGTAGTCGGACAAGTTCACGTTGTGCCACTGACACGGTGCAAGGTGAATTTAAACCGTCCAGAGAATTGGACAGGAAAATTCTCCCTGTGAAGGGGCATCTCCATTAGCCTAAAGCTGGCAAAGACTACATAGCCATGTCATATGCCAGCTGCCGCTCCTCCCACAACATATGGGGACAAAGGGCTGGGTGAGGACAGGACGGGGCATGGTGGAACTGAACCGGACTGGGACCCATTTTAATTCCTGGCCCTGCCACTGACTTCCTGTGTGACTTTAGTAAGTCATTTAATTTCTCAGTGCCTCGATTCCTTCACCTGTGAATTGGAAATAATCATAATACTAGCTTTGTCTGCTTAAACTGTAGACTCTTTGGGGCAGGGATGGTCTCTCTTCCCCTGTGTTCGTACAGCGCCTAACACAATGGGGCCCTGATCTGAGTTGGGGCCTCTACAAGTTACACTATTACAGATAATAACAATAATTATTCTTGTAAAATAAGACGTTTTAATTTCACCTTTTTTTGAAAGTACAGGAGGGGAAAAACGGTTCCCAAACGGAAAAGGGAAAAAATCAGGGAAAGAAAAATTTCTTTTCAAGCTTCTAACGGGAATCACAAAGAACTTTGAATGAATTAAAAGCTTAAAAGACAATTCCAAGTATTTTTTTTATATAATTGTAACTTTTTTTTAAACTCAACATTCATTCTCTTTCAGCACTAGGTAAATCTCATGGTTTCTCTGTGTGCTTTTCTGTGTGATCAATATTAGGAGATAGTTTGCGTTACGTAATCATATACATTGTCACATATATTGTTCGGAAAGATGTTAAATATTTCTCAAAGGGGCAGTTGTAGGATGAGGGCTCCAGTCATTTTCTCTTTTCTTTTGTGTCAGTGCTAATAATACTCACCCTCCCTCCCTTTAATAGAAGCCACAGCAATTTTCCCTCACAAATTCCAAAGCATAGGCAGCTGGAGTTAAGACAAGCATTTGGTTAATTGGCTGCACAATGCCCGGTTACTCTGTGTAATAAGTCAAGCTGGCTGCTGAGTAGAGTTTTAGAACAGTTTGCATCTTTTCAGGCAGTGAATATAACACACACTGACTCAGAGATTCTATTTTCATAAATCCCTCTTTCCAGGGACTTTGCATGGGATGATGTTAGGTTTGATTTACAGCCAAGATGTGGACAGGCATATCAGGGAATTAGACTTTTCTAATGAACGCATATGGTCTGAATAATTACCCCTCACCCCAATTAATTACAGAGTTGAATGGTTTACATTTGACTAGAACATGGAGTTTATTTCCACTTTGCACCAAATTGGTGGCTTCCCGATAAATTTACTCTGCTATTTATGAGACAAGAGTTTACATTTGTTTGGTCCTTATCCATCTAATCTATCTATCTAATCTATCCATCCTCTCCTACATCCAGGTTGACCTCTAAAGTAAACATTCCTTTGTCTAAAAGGAGGCTGCTTTGTCCCACAGGGGGAATTCTTGTGCTAACGTCATCATTCCTTTTACTGTAATCTTGACTGTCATGGAGAAAGCCTGGGCTCAGAGTTTGGAATCTGCCTTTTAAGATCCAGAATCTGATAAGGAAAATCTTTGCTTCATGGGAGTAATCCCTTCCATGTCCTAGAGGACTTGAATTTCCCAATATGTGTAAAGTCAAATGGACTTAGAAAATCTCCCCCATGGTTCAAAGGCATGGTGCCCAACTCCCTTTGAAAATCAATTCTCATTGGAGCCTTTGCAAAATCTTAACCAAAGAGAGCCATCCTGGGCCAAAAGGACTTTAGATCAGGCAGTTCCTAAGCCTGATAGTGCCACCCTTTCCCATATTGAGTAATGATGGGACAGCTTGGAGAGTGAAGTAACACTGAGTATAGGATCTCAGGCTTTCCGGGTTAATTCAGTCCTTATTGAGGCAAAACTGCCAAAAATGAATGCCCTGTCCTATACCCCTTTCTCCCATGGAGAATCCCATTGATTTCATGAACAAGGATGAGCAGAACTGGGCCTCATTCAATGGGAGTTTTGTCTGGGTAAAACCTGTGGCCAGATTCTGCCACATTTGATTCATGCTCAGTAGTACCTTGCTCCATGGATGCTCAGCGCCTTACTTCCTACGTGGTGCTTTTGGCCAGTGTACCGGGTGTCCCCTCAGGGACAAGTGGGGTGGAGACGCCCTCCTCCTGACACTCCTGAATGTGGGCCCCAGGAATCTGGCTGTATGTCTTAGGTACTTATATGGCACCATTACTTTAGTTTCTGAGCACCCCCTGAACATCTTAATGTATTTATCACCTCTTGGAGGCAGGGCAGTGCTGTTATCCCCATTTCACAGAGGAGAACTGAGGCCCAGAGAGACCGAGGCCCCGATTTTTAAAGGTATTTAGGTGCCTAAAAACACACACAGGCGCCCAGTGGGATTTTCTGATGTGTCTAAACACTTAAGAGCTTCTGAATATTCCACTAGTCTCCCCTCTGCATTTTTAGGCACTTCACCTCAATACGTGGCCCTAAGTGACTTGCCCAGGGTTACGCTGGAAGTCTGTGGCAGAGCAGGGAATTAACCCTAAATTTCCTAAGTCCGTAGGCCAGTGCTCTAACCACAACACCATCCTTCCTTTAAGCAGAGGGGCGTGTGCCTGCTACTCCACATGCCCACAGAATAAGCGGGTGGGGAGTGGGCAGAGCCAGCCCCCAGGTGCCAGCAAGCATAGCTAAGCCCGGAGAGGGCTGGGGAGGTGTAATTTGCTGCTGGTCTGGGCTAGGAGGAAGCTAGCCCTCTGGAGGAAGAGGGAATGGGGATAGGATTCCGGTCCCAGAGCGGGGTCTGTGAGTTGCAATGCATCTAGGGTGGAGCAGTCCCCTAAAAGGCACAATCCGGCTCCTCACTTAATAAAAAACACACCGAGGTTCAGCGATCGTGGAGTATCTTTCAAGCCTTCCATGAACCAGCACCGGCCTGAGAGCAACAGATTTTTTAAACGATGGCCTACAGTCCTTTTCCTGTTCAAGCTGCGCACATTCAGGATCAAGGCAGAATGTTTACAGAGGTAAACATGATTATCCCCAATCACAGCCCCTAATGATGGTTATTATAATGACAGCGATTGTGGGGAAAGGCTGTGTAATTACGTTGATTCTTCTCTTTATTGTACATATAATAATAAGCAATTTCGTGCAGCAGACAAGAGGGAAGATGGGGCATTTATTTCATTAGGCTCTTCAATGATTGGTTGTTGGGCCAAATCCTGGAGTCTTTATTCAGTCTTTACTCAGGCAAAATTCCCACTCAACTCAGTGGGAGTTGAATGAGTCAGAAACCCTTATTACAGAAGGCTCCAGAGGCCTCAGCAGAGAATGGGGCCCTGTTGTGTTAGGTGCTATTTAGAATCTGGCCCACGCTTCAGAAAAATGCTGAGCATTCGTCTAATTCCTTAATTTGGGGGGAAATGTAATTGACGGATTGTGCCGGCTGCACGCTGGGCCTCTGAGAGAGCCGCAGGGCTGTCTCTTAAAAAGGAGTTGGAGGGTCCGGTAGATCACCGAGGTGCATGAGGCTATCCTGACGTTCTAAGACACATCTTAGAGAGTTCGTAACCTGGTGGGAGAGCATGTTTATTTTAGGGGTCTGCTGCTGAATGGAGTCTGTCCATTTCATGTGCACATGCCTGCCCCTCCAGCAGTACCTTTGACATGCTGTGCATTACCCTGCCTTCTTTGCTTGCTCTGTCCCGGTATCTCCTCTCAGGTTATCTATCCCCAGTAATCCAAGTTAAGTTGCTGTATATAAGGAATTGATAGGAACTAAAGAAAAAAAAAAGAAAGAGGAAAAGTCCCCTGGCTCACAAAGCAGAAGAGAAGGTAATTTTGTTTAAAAATAACCTTGTATCGCTTTCCCTTATTTATTTTTAGCTAGCAGGAAAGGTGCACCTAAACAGCGCCTCAACACATTTGATGTCACCTGTGTATACAGCACCTAGGATCTGGTTCTTGGATGAGGTCTTGTAGGCCCTGCTGTCATATAAATGATAAGTTCTGGCTCGGGGTCACCAGGGAAACTTCTCTATAAAGGTCCCAGTTCTGCAGACCTGTGCGTGGGTAGCCCTTACTCAAGTAATTCATCCCATTGGAGCCAGTGGGAGAGAGGCAGAGCTGCTTAGATAAGCGCTCCCTGGGCCAAACCCGAAAAGCCCAGTGGATCAGAATGGATTCCCTAGCGCTGGTAGACTCCACTTGGTGGAACTCTGTCTGCACTAGGATTCCGTTAATTTCACTAACCCGTCCCAAGGCAGAATTTTAAGTTACGACACCAACAGCGCTTTGGGACAAGGAACTGGTTGATCTCTCAACCTCATCGGCAGTTTTAGAATCATCTGATGCCCTAGTGTCAGACTTCCTTCTGACCCAGTGAATGATCCCTATTCTAAGAGTTTTCTTCCGTGTAGCTGACATATTCCTTCCTGGAGTGTTCAAAGTTGGTTTCGGCCCCCGGTGTTTGTTTGTGAAGTGTGGTAGGCGTGAGTGGAGCGACTTGTTAAGGTGTTCCTCTCGTTTATGCGTTTGTTGGCAGCACGTACACTGGATTGATATTTGTTGCTTATGGTTCTATAGCAGGGATCTCAAGCTCAAATCACCAGGATGGCCACGTGAGGACTAGTACCTTGGCCCGAGGGCCGCATCACTGGCACCTTTTCATATAAAGGTACGAAAGCCCTGGCCCCGCCCCCACTCCACCCGTTCCATGAGGCCCTGCCTCTTCCTGCCCCCATTCCAACCCCTTCCCAAAGTCCTCACCCCAACTCCGCCCCCTCCCTGCCCCTATTCCAACCCCTTCCCCAAATCCCCTCCCCTGCCCCGGCTCTTCTCTGTCTCCTCCCCTGGGCGCACGACTCCCTGCTCCTCCCCCCTCTCTCCTGGAAAGCGCCAAGTGCCACCAAACAGCTGTTTGGCGGTGGGAAGCGCCTGGAGGTAGGCAGAGGAGCGGGGATGCGGCGCGCTGGGGAGAAGCAGGGTGGCAGGTGAGGGGAGCTTGGCGGCTGCAGGAAATAACCCCGTGGGCTGCGTGTTTGAGACCCCTGTTCTGTAGTAATAGTTAGAGAAGGAGATGACATATGGTAACTGGAAGGTTACCAAGATAGTTGCCCAGATTGCAACTATGGTATCTCTGACAATGGCAGTAGGATCTTGTCCACATCCAAGGAATTTGCAGCAGTGTAACTACATCAGTGAAGTCCCTGGGGACTAAACACCCCTCCCCCCTACAAGTGGACTTTCCAGAGCAGGGTTGAGACATATTGGCAGGGTAACATGAAAGGAACTTTAACCGCTACGGCCTTACTGCCTTTTTCTCCTCCTCCCTGCAAATCAGTGGGAGAGTTTTGCTGTTGATTTCAGTGGAGGCAGGATTGAGCCCGTTGTGTGCTTTGCTGACTCTACCTGTTGAGGATGTTGCTGATTAACTGATGGTTACACCCATTAATTTAAACTGGAAACCTTTCATGTGCTCCTAGGATATAAAAAGGTGACGAGATACTGATACGTACTATGCAGAAAGGCATCAATATTGCTATTTTGCTCAGTTACACTAGTTTTTCCAGACAGGGCCATTTAAAATCCATGACAAGCCCCCCGTTGACATCAGAGGGAATAAGATGAGACTCGAGGTGTATAGAAAGTAAATTCGGTGCTGTGGTTTCTGGAATATGTAGCAGAGAACTTTTCCACTGAGTATCAGCAAGATATGACACTCATACCCGTTCTGCAAATTGGTGAGTTCCAGTGATATTGCGCACACAGTCTGCAGCAAGTAGCATTTTTTTTTTCAGAGAACTGTAGAAATTGCAGATGGAAAAGGCATGTTTGAAGATCTGGTCCCTTCCTGGAACTGCAGGATTGTGTTCAACTGCATATCTATTTGATTTAGTTGGGGTACGTGCTGCTTTGAGCTGGGGGTTGGACTAGATGACCTCTTGAGGTCTCTTCCAACCCTAATCTTCTATGATTCTCTGAGCTCCTCATGTTTGAAAGCAGCATCTGATGAGTGCCCCACATGATGAGGCTTCCACCACAACCCTTGGGAGACTTGTAAAACACAATTGTTGGGAAGACTTTCCTGATACTCAGCTTAAATTTTCCTTTTCTCAGTGTCCTGACAGTACCTCTAGTGATCCTTCCTCTTAACCACCCTAATAAATTCTCCATCCATGGTGTATACATGCTTCTAATATTTATATTAGGACAGCTGTTCTTTGGTCCCCTTTTACATTTCAGGTCTGCATGTAAACACTTACTCTGCACTATTCTTAAAAGTGCTGGCCTATTTTCACCTTTCCTTCAAGTCTGTAATCATGACTGCATTGCACATTATAGCCTAAAAAGTTATGCTGGACTAAGTGAAGCATAAAATACAAAGGACATAGTGTTTAGACATTCTGTTGGGAAAAGGAGAAAATTAATATGTATCTTTGTGGTGTGAAGTGTGGGTTTGCTTAGTGTTAGAAATTCGCTGTTAACCGATGGTCTAAAGACGTCAGTTAGTGTAATGGGCTTGCAGGAGATGTTTTGTGTTTCTGCTCCATAAGATTGTGAGTTAATGTTACTGTGCCTAATTTACTGTTCATTAAGAATGTAATCATGGCATCACGTGACTGCTACAGCATAAGATACACTAGGCGGCAAAAGTAAACAGCTGCCCAACTCTGCCAAATAAGGGGCTTCCCTCAGAAGGCACCACTAGCTTCCTGGAAACAATAAATTGCAAGGAACTTGCAACTTGAGGGTCGTGACCCCCGAGGGGGTGTGGTGATAAGTCAGGGGGCCCTGGCCACCATCCCTTTCTGTATGCTTAGAGAAGCAGCTGAAGCTTTTTTTTCCTGTTGTCACCTAGGGTCATGAGGTGGAGAATGGCTGTTCTAAAGTAACAGACGCCCATTGTCTGAGCGAATCCTCCTTTTACAGACATTGCCCCAGCAGTCAGGGCTCGGCTAATAGTCTTGAAGTGGGTACAATATGGCTGAGATTTCCTAAGACACCTCAAGGATTTGGATGCCCAGTTCCCATTCATTTCAATCCCTTGGGGCATCTTTGAACAATGCTGCCTGCAGCTGCTCCTTATTGTATTCCCCTGGCCAGCTCCATGCTGATTCAAATGAAACAGAGACTGCTTGTTGGAACGTGCATGCTCCTGGGTGCACAGCTCTTCCCAGGTGCTCCTCAGGGTGCCAGGAGCAACTAACTATTCCTTGCTGGAGTGGTCCCTTTCCAGTCTTCTTGACCAAGCAGGGTGTGCACCAGCGCTTCTGCCTGTTTCTTGGGAAAGGTACTTATGGCCCAGACACATACAGCAACCTGTTGTTTCTAGACTGGTTTTGCAAATCCCTGGTCTGAGTCAAAGCCTTAACTCTGGATGCTTCTTGTGGATTAAGTAACTGACTTTGTTTGTTCCCCTTTCCCCCATCTTCTAGATTTTGGTCATTCCACCGAGCTGGCCTTCGGGGTGGAGCCCAGTGATGACATAGCAGTGCAGGAGCGGCCGCTGGTGCTGGACTGCCAGGTGGAGGGAATCCCGCCCATCACCATTACGTGGCGGAAGAACGGGGCGATGATCACGGAGAATGAAAACACCTTCGTGCTGGCCAATGGATCGCTGTACGTCTCCCGCTTCCAGAAAGTCAGGGGGGATGGGTCGTCCGATGAAGGCGAATACGACTGCATGGCTCAAAACCGCTTCGGGCTGGTGGTCAGCCGCAAGGCGAAGATTCAAGCAGCTAGTAAGTACTGCGCTCGCCCTGTCCGTGCCTCCAAATTCCAGCCAAGGATGGTCTTGTGTTTGAAGTAGAAATGTTCATTCCCTGGTAGCATTCAAGGATGCATATTAGTTGTATTGGCTGGCTGGAGATAGAGCAGTAAGTCTACAGGGATCTAAATTATATGAACGCCAAGTGGGCGTCAAAACTTGACTATAGATCTGAGACACACCAGTACATGTGCTGCCGTTCTGTCTCAGAACTAATGGGTTTTGGGAGCCCAGCTGCCACTTATGTTTGCTCCCTGCCTGCCCTCCCTGTATCTGGTGCACAGAGGTGTGATTTGGGCGTGCTTTCAGAACCGGCGCAGGAGCGTCCGGGCCCCTCTTCCTATAGATCTCACATGCAGGGCTGGAAAGGTGAAAGTTCATATATGGACGGGATTGCTAAACAGTAAGAGTCAAGCCATTGGCAGGCTTCTGTCTGGAAAATTGAATGGGGGGTGGAGGAAAGGATTAAGAGAGTGAGAGAAAAAGACGAGTGGGGAGCAGATGTGGGCTATCGCTGTGATCTAATCTTCGGAATAATTGTAGTCCTGTAAAAGGAGAGCTAATCAGCCCTTGCTTAAGGAGGAGAAGAATAAAGAGACCTCATGGTAGTAGTAAATCCCCTGTCCCAAAGGAGTGAGTCGCAGTCAGTCACACGGCGAATACTCCATCACTCACGTCTCTTCTGTGCCGTGTTTTGAAACCTCTTTGCCTCTCGCTGCTGCTAGGTACGATTCATAAGGCATCACTTTTCCAACAGTAGGCAAAGACCTTTTGAAGGTCACAGTTTCTTTGTTATTTAAGGCAGGCAGCATGGAAGCAGCAAGTCTTATTTACTCCCTGGCATTGCCTTCGGGGGCAAGGCTAACAACACAAGACAGATTGTCTGTTGTAGGAGCCTGTAGGGGGAAAAAACATGAAAATGTCAAAGAGTGAATGAAATTTAAAAAAAAGAAAGAAAGGGAAAAAAATCCTGAGCAGGACACAATTGTGATTCCGTGGCCTGCCTGTGCCTGCAGTCTGCTGCTCTCTTATTTATCCCATTGTATTTGGAAATGCTGTTCCTGAGGTTAATTCTTCCTTGAGTGGCATGTGCTCTGCTGGTGCTTTCCGAAATGTAGCCTGCTTGGGTTTTTGATTGTTGGTTTGGTCATGAGTCTGAGGCTTGTCCAGATAACAGCAGCAGCAGCTAATGACCCCCTGAGTGGTGGTTTCTCTCTGTGTGCCTTGCAGGGGAGGGTATGTCCTTTTGCCTGTAGGCTATCGGCCTGCTGCCTGAGGTCCAGTAGGGGGTCCTTTTTGCATTCAACCAGATCAGGTGGTTATAGCTAGGCATGTACTTTATGTACTGTTTGAGTAAGGAGATACCTCATTCCCACCTTGGCTGTCACCAGGCTGAGGTCCTTCATGTAAAAATTCTGGGCCACCTTTATGAAAAGACACCAACTCCTTTAAGAGAACATGTTTTGCACACTCTTGGAGTGGTCCCGTAAAAACGCTTCCATTGCCTTTGTAATTTCTTTTGAGACCATCCGATTGAAGGGGCAAAAAAGCCCAGGCAACATCCTCCGTAAGGGTGTGAAACTTATTATACTTATTGCCACCGAAACCACTTAAAATCCTTCCTTTCCTTCTGGAGGGCTTTGGCTCGCTGACTGCAGCGCCCTGCCGTCAGCCGTTCCTGAGTGTACGGAGAGGCCATCAGCCAACCTCGCTGTTTAGTGGTGTGAGCAATTGAGGAGGCAAAGGCTTTGGGTCTGCGCCAGGTAAGCAGCCAGATCTATAACCTGTCAGTCTCCTGAGGACAAGCCTCAGAGCGTTTTTGGTGAGCGGTTTTGTCACTTCTGAGCTGGGAGATGGCTGACACAGGAGGACAGTGTCAGACTTCCTGGACCTGTAAGTGGGAGATGTAAGAGCCAGATGGTCAATGATGGTCAATGAACAGTGTCAATATGGATGTGAAGAGCTGCGTGTTCTTGAATGGCATTTCCTTTGGTAACTAGATTTTAGCTTAAATCAAAATGGAAGAGAATCACATTGAAAATACTCTGGACCATATTCTGGCTTCGGGCTTGGAGCAGTCATAATTTCTTCCCATGCTCCATTAACCCTGTACAGACTATACTGTCTTCTCCCCACCCCGTGCAGTGAGATCCTGCCAGTAACGGGAGTCATCTGCAGGGCATTGTGGTGCATGGGCCAGTGTAACCCACTGTTCAGTGTGTGTTGCCGATCCATAGAAAATATGAATCTGCTGCAAGTGTCCACTAGACACTTAGTTCGGTGGCTTGTTCTTTAGGGCCTGGGTTCAATCCCCTCTGACGATCAAGATGACGGATGTTCTCCCGGGCCCCAAAGGTTCACCACCCATCCTGCTTCTTCGTTAGAATGTAGAATGGCACCTCAGTCGGCTGGGTATCAAAAAAGAACAGTTTCTGTTGTTTTCAGAATTTTTATTAGGGTTGTTTTTTTTTTATTTTTTGACCGAAACAGGTGAATTTGGCATGAATTGATGAAACGGTTCTGTGTCCCTGAATCTGCATCTTTTGCTGAAAAAAGGTTTAGGGTGGAAAAATTTTGCCCAGCGCTATTTAGAAGCAATGTTCCTAACAGGTGGAAATTGGTTTGTAGTCTCTTGCACTGGACTTGTACACTGCCAGGGCCACTGGTTATTTATTATTTGTCCCATGGTAGCACCTACGGGTCCCAGTCGTGGATCAGGGTTCCATTGTGCTAGGTGCTGTACAAACACATGCCAAAAAGATGGTCCTTGCCTTGAGGAGCCCACCTCATGCACTAAGCACAGAAATTCCAGGTGCATTACCTGGTAACGAGCGCTTATAATCTTGGGAGTGTTGAATAGCTTGGGCACTGTTTTGCTTTAAGGAAGAAAATGTGTTGTATAAACCCTTTCTGAAAGAGTCAAAAATGTCTATGGGCTAAATCCTGCTCCCTCTGCAGATACGCCCTTCGCTTGGTACTGACAGCTGGGCAGAAAAGTGAAGGAGAAATAAAAAAAAAAAATCATGCACGTTGATCGAGGCTGCGGTGCTGAGAAGTCAAAGGAATGTGACAAAGCAGAGCCCCCCGAGAGCTCTGCGTTACGTTTCCCTCTGTTCAAAGGGATGCCGTTTGTCTCATATCATCATTACAGACTCTGGCTTTGAATTGTTGCTTGGCCTATGGTGGTCTTGGCTCTGTGGAGCGTCCATGTTGGCATTCAGGAAGTGTTGTTGGATATCACATTTTTTTTTTTATGTTTCAGGTTTACTTCAACACACTGAAATTGGGTAAAATTTAACTGGAAAACCAGGCTGGTCACAGATGATGTACATATAATACAGGGCCCTCATGGTATGAATGCTCAGATTTGAACTCCTCATAGATTATTGGCATTGAAATGAAAGGTTATGTCATATATCTCAAGGAAGGTAAATTACCCGAGCTTTGCAATAAAGTCTCAGATTTGGCAATATTTAGACACCTCAGGGATGCAGTGATTTGGGGAATTTTAATATAGAGAAAGATGATCTGAGCATAGAAGTGGGGGCCAGACATTCCTGAGTCAACCAAGACTCCAAATCCCAGCTCTGGCACTGCTTTTTCCTGCAGCCTTGGGCAAGTCATGTCATTTCTCTGCCTCAGTTTCCCCATCTGTAAAATGGGTTATCAAATTTAATTAGTTAAATGCTATATGAGATGATTACAGGAAACCAAGATGTTCCAACTCTTTTTTGAGAAGTAACCTTTTTTAGAGAAGGGATTTTTTTTTAGACAAATAGGATTTTTGGATAATATAGGATTTCAGTAAGAATTTTGAAAAGATAATGTAGAAAATTGGAATGGAAGAAAAATGGAAAGATGGGGATGAATGGAAAAATAAAGGGTTGAGACAAGGAGAAAGCAAGGTAGAGGCAGAGGGGGAAGGTGAGGAAGAGGGGTTAGGGTTGGAGGTGGGGAGTGTCAGGTTTGGGTGGGATTTTTTTTATTTCTATTTATTATGATTCAATATGGCTATTAGAGGAGGGGTGGATAAAGAGGTGGTGTGATTGAAAGTTTGGAAAGGGGGGGGATTATTATATTATCGGAGGAGAGGGAGGGGATATTCTCAGGGAGAAAGAGAACTGGAGTATTGGAGTAGTAGGAGGATGTAATATGAAATAGTGTAGTGTGTAAGTATATTAGGGATTTATAGGATGATGTCTTTTAAGAACTGGGATAGCACTGGGAGGAATAGAGGAGGAGGAGGAGGGGAGAGAGGAGGAGGAGTTGATCGATGATGAAGATGACTATGGCAATGTGATGTGAAAAAAATTAAATAAAAATATGGGGTGTTGGTTTGCATTAGGGGTAGTAGGTAAGGGATAAGAGGAGGTGAGGTGCTAGTATATATATATAGCGCTAGAGAGTGTTTTGGAGTATTGTGTGGTTTTTTGGAATTTATGTTTAAAAAGGATGAAGAACAAAGAGAAACTACTAGAAAGGAGAGAAAGAATGATCGAATGATGAATGAAAGACCTTTTTGGAGACTTGACTTGAGAGAGAGCCTTTGTTTTTGTTTAAAAAAAGAAGAGAAAGGAGAGATATGATTATATATTAAATATAAATAATAGAGGGGAAGGAGGGAGGAAGGAGAATTATTCAGTCAGTGTAAATGGACACACGACACGAACGGATATATATGTCAGTCAAAAATCAGATTGAAGAGGAGCGAAAGGTAAAGGTTTTTCAGGGAGTGCAAATAGGAATAGAAACAGTGAGGGAAGAGGGGACAGTGAGGATCATGATGACTTGAGATTTTAAGATATAAGAGATGGGATGATGGGGGATGGGGGGATAGGGATAATAGGCTTAGTCAATAGGTCATATGTGCCTGGTATTATTTCCTTTTTTTTCCAGAGAGTGCTTGAGAGAGTCTGCTCGGGGTGCTGCGGTTCAGCTGACCGCCATTGGGGGGGGGATTTTATTTTCCTCAGGGAGGGAAGATTTGGCCTGGGTTTTTTTTTTCCTCCGAAGCATGGGGGGGCAGGGGCTGCTTAAGGAGTGGGTGGATCGGCTTATGGCCTGCATCTCTCTTGAGAGAGGTCAGACTAGATGATCATAATGGTCCCTTCTGATCTTGAATTCTATGATTCTATGATTCTATGATTCTATATGATTGCTATGTAGTCTCATTCATAAAACTTAGGCTTCATAAGGGTACCTTTGTTGCTATAAAGTAGTATTGCGTGGATGGAAATTGGCTTGGTCTGTTATGTGGATTTTCAGAACATTTTCATACAGTAATTAATCATACAGTAGTAATTAAACCGAACAAAGACCTTTGATTTGTACCTGCATCTAGAAAACTTCTTTGCCTGTCCTTGATCAGAACTTCCAGTTGTTTTTTGTTTGTTTTTCCCACCCGTGTGTGTGGGTTTGAAAGGTCGCAGCATACGGCATGTTCTTTTATAATTTGATTGTTATTGAATACAGATATTTTTTCTAAAGATAACAGAACACTTTCATAACTTATTTTCTCATAACTCTTAGCTTTCTTACTTCCAATCAGTTTCTCATGTATCCACAGTTCTCCTGAGGGAAGGATCAGGGAGGATGTGTGAACGTATCTGCGTAGGTCTGGCTCTGGCTTGCAGAGATTCATGGGCAGGGGGAAGAAAGAGGGATCCTTGTTTAGCGGGACAGCATTAAAGATCTCTAGTTTGCCCCCGGAAAAGCTGGTTAGAGGCACTTTGATCAGGCATTTTTATTGCTCATTTCACACTAGTTCTCTTTTTCTCTCCCGGCCTGCAGATGTTGTGTTTAACTATAGTAGCATCATTCAGTGGGCAGGCCACTATTCTGGGAGTCAGGAGGCTGAGGGGTCAGTTCCTGGTTCTGACACTGAACTCCTGGGTAACCTTGAGCAAGCCGCTTCCCTTCTCTGTGCCTCGGTTTCCCCATCTGTAAAATGGGGATGATGATTCTGACCTCCTTGGTAAAGCTCTTTGAGATCTGTGGATGGAAATGCCATATAATCACTAGGTATTAATAATGAAAAAGTGTGATGTTTTGTTTTTGTTTTACATTCCCCTTTTGCTAGATAAAACAGATGCAAAGGGCTTGATTGTGTCTATAGGCACAGCCCTGAGCAAGTGCTAGTCCATAAACTGTAGCCACTCTCGGAGGCACAAATCCCTCCCTGCTTCCTTCTCCTTCCAGCGGAATAGCACTTTCTGCTGGCTTCTCCCAGTGGCATGCAGGCATACGGATTGGTGGAGCACAGGCTCTGTCCACTCTCTGTCTACTCCCACCTACCTGCTCAGGTGAGGGAAGATAAATGGGTCTAAGATCTGGAAGGGATGAAGGAATGGATTAGGAGCCCTTATGCTCTTGTAAGTCAGGTCTCACAACCTAGTCCCAAATAAACACAGGATGAGTTTAATGTGAAAGACCTGAGTAATATTTCCATTCTGTTGGGTTTATGCCGTGCATGCTGGTGTTATACCACTCTCCAGGCCTCCTTCAGGAGAAGAGCACTACAGAATGTAATGCAGCCACGCTCCTTGCTATCGCCACCCTTTGTTTATTTGGGGCTTATCTGGCAGCCATGTGTCGTCTTGCAGAATTTGCAGCCTTTCCACCCCCACTATAATTTGCCCTGCATCATCATAAATCACAGCCTGGCCCGTGGAACAGGACCCATTGATTATATCACTCAATAACAAGCAATTATCGCTAATTGGAAACCACTGTCCTAGTGGATGCTGGGTCAGCTGCTGCACACATCTGGCCTGATGCTGGCAAGTTTCACAGTTTGATCTGATCATATTAAAAAAGACAGTCGCATTGGTGGATGCCAAGTGAGTTTCCCGAAGCCAGGGGAGATGTGTTGGTCTGATGCTTTGGTCTCGGTTGGCACCCCAGAATGGCTCTGCAGAGGGCTGTACCTGCCACACAAGAGTCCCCCCCATCACCTGTTGTCCAGCGGGACCTCAGTGACCAGCGCTGTAAGCCCCCACCTCATTTCCCTTATTTCAGCAAATCCCCAGCCACTTGCTTCCATCCCTGTCCTGTGTGTACTTAGCACTTCCCCTGCTGGCAGGAGGGGCGAGTTGATATTCTGTGCAAGGCAGATGTGACTTCTGTTCTCTGCATCGGTCCTTTGGAGACGGGCATTAAAGACAACACCACCAACTTCTCTAGTGAACCCCAAGGCCAACACCCCTTCCCTGCTAACCTGCTAGCCTCCGTGATCTAAAGGTTGAGGGTCTCAAGGTCACTTGCAAAAAACCCTGCTGTTCCCACATGCCTGTGAGTCCTTTTGCTTTTTAAGCTATTTGCCCAGCGAAGAAGGTTGAGTGCTTTTTTTTCTTTAAAAGCAGTAAAGATCTTCTCATCATTTCAACGCCTCTGCGTAGAAGGCATTTAGTATATTGAAACTGCAGCCCCCTTTGAGCTGTGGGATGGTGGGACGAGCTGGTTGAGCCCAAATAATAGGAGAATTGATAGGAGGGAAGAGGCAAGAAGGAAGTCTAAAAGGATTAAGCAGAGACAAAGAGGGCTGATTATTTTATGGGTCACAATACAAGGCATTAGAGTGAGATCACAAAGGGATGTGATTACAAAAGAAGGCCATATTGGAAGGATCAGACCAGGATTATAGTGGGAAATGTTTTTACACAGTTTTGTTCCACTCATTATGAAGTTAGCATTTTAAATTAAGGTTGAAATAAGGTGGCCCCAACGTTGTCACGAAGGTGTTTCCTGGGCAGCGCCACCATTTGGATTTGGATGCAGATTGCAAACCACTCACCAGAACTTCATAATCAAACCTTAGACCCACCTACCTGGTTTGTTTTTCTCTTGTCGAGAAGACGGAGAGCCCTTTGGGTCGAAAGTGGAGATCGGGTCACCACATTTCCAAAATTAAAAACTTGGGGTTCTTTTGTGGTGACACTTTTTAGGGTCATGAAATATTTGCACAAGACAAAAATGCACTTAATAATATATACGCTGGTGTTGCCAAAGCCGTCTGGCTCAAGAGTGACATGGGCAGATTACTTCTGGTGGAGGACTTTTTCCAAAGTAGGTAGGCTTCCAGCTTCCATTGATTTCAGTGGGCGTTAGGCACCTAATATCTTTATGGATCTGGGTCTGAATGAGCTTTGATCTGAGACGTTGAATAGTGTCACTTGAGCAAAAGAACTGCTTTGATAATCTCTGTGCTCCTCCAACTATTCTCAGTCCAAATATTGTGCATCATGCTGAACCCTCATTCAGCTGGACTGGATTGCTCTTGGTAAACCCTGAGGAGATTCTACTTGCTGTAGCAATATGTCTTGGGAGCGGGGGTGGGACAACAAACAACATTTTAGTTATAAAGTCAACCAAATGGTTTGATTGGTTGAAATAGAAAAACAAGGACATTTTGGGGGTCCTGTAAAGTTCTTGTGACCCAGCAAAACCACATGAAAGAAACAGAATTGTCCAAAGAAAACTGGGACAAGCGGCTTGGATTTGTAGTAGATTTGCAGATTTAAAAGAGTTAGTCACCCATCTCCCATTGAATTTCAGAGTGTGCCTAAGTTGCCTTTGAAAGCTTGAAATGTGGTGCTTGTTTCACCTGCTGGTTTGTAGCAGTGCGATGTTCATTTAAATGTAATCTCACTCGTCTCTGTAATGCTGGTAATGTAGCTAAGACAAGCCATAGCCACCGCAATGTTTTCTCGCTTATAGGAGCGTTTGCTCTTCAGGCAGTAATGGCACTTAGTCGTTTAAAGAAGGCTCCAGGGAAATATATCAGAGGAGTTTCATTAATGGTAGCACTGTTGAGTTATTTGTCTCATTTAACCTTTGTAGCAAAGCTGAGGAAGTTTTGACATCTCTAAGGTCAGCAGGACCTAAATAACTGATTTTTAGACATAACCAGAGCAATTTGAAGGTGGCTTTAAAAAAAAAAGTCTACATCCTCAACCGGTGTAAACTGGTGCAACTGGGGTCTCCACTGAAGTCAGAGGAGCAGTGCTGATTTACATCAGCTGCTGATCAAGCTCTTGGTGCTTCGTTTTTGTTTACTTGTGCTTTAAAAATCTCTGTTGTGTCCCTGCGTTATTTTGCCAGTGTGTCCACCAAGATGGTGGCCGTTGTACTTGGCAAGAGTGGGGTACCGGAGTTCCTTCAGATGACTGCAGGGATTCTATTCTGAGGAGCCACTAAATTTTAATTTTCATCTACTGGGACAGTGGTTCTCAACCTTTCCAGGCTACTGTCCCCCTTCCAGGAGTCTGATTTGTCTTGCATACCCCAAGTTTCAGTTCACTTAAAAACGACTCGCTTCCAAAATCAGACATAAAAATACAGACGTGTCACAGCTCACCATTGCTGAAAAAGGGCTGATGTTCTCATTTTTACCATATAATTATAAAATAAACCAGTTGGAATATAAGTATTGTACTTACTTTTCAGTGTGGATACTTGAACCTGTTTTTCACTCGAGCCTTGTCTGAAGCCTGAGCCCTAGGCAGTGGTGGTGAAGCCTGTAATTTAGCTTTGCAGGGCTCCCTGTCGCGTGGGTCCCCGGGCAACTGCCCTGCTTGCCAGCCCTGCACTTGGTGGAGAAACACAGATCTAGATGAGTTGAGTACCCCCTGGTAGACCTCTGCGTACCTTCAGGAGCACACATACCCTGGGTTGAGGACCACTGTTCTGGGAGACGGGATGCCATTTTCTAAGACATCAAGTTTTCTGAAACTATTTAATAGCAGATCAAGCCATCAGTAGTGAAGAGAGAAGGAGAAAGGAGCCCAGGAAAAGCCAGGAAAGCTCTAGTGTAGACTTCTCCATCATCCTGAGGACTGGGATTTCAGGATGCAGCCCTGGAGTGCGGGTGGATGGCCTGAGTTGCAGACGTTTGTTGTGATGTCTTATTTTGACAGCTTGAAATCTTTACTATGGAAGTGGCAGGAAACCCGGTGTCTTGCGCCAACAGGGGGAACACAAGTAGCCGTGACCTGTTGTCCAGGAATGCAAATAATGCCTCTCTAACTTCTATCCTAATTTGGAACCTTGGAGCTTGGAATCAACATTTATTGGCAGGAATCTCCCAGACTGCAAACCTGAAGTGCTCTGAGAACGTGCCCAGAGGGTGTTACAAAAGAGCAAAGAATTAGGTAACATGATTCACTGGGAATTTATTTTGGCTTGGATCTAGAGATGCCATTAAATCTTAGGCTTTGATTTCTTGCAAGCCTATCAGCATGCAAATAGTATCCAAAGCCAAAGAAGAGAGGTGGCTGCAATGACCAGGTGAGAGAGACGCTTCTGTTTTTTCGGCCACCGTTTGTTGGAAAGACTGTGAGTAGGAATTGACTTTCTGGAGCCATTGAGCCCAGGAAATCAATACTGTTGGTCTGATAGGTAACTAGTGATTCTTTGTAACTTAAAAAATGCCGGTGCCTGGCTTGATACATTGTATTTTGCTAATCCTGGGCTTGACCTGTGGTTACTGATAATGGCCACGAGAAGGAAAGGAAATAAAAGATGTTTGAAAAGATGTTTAATCTCTGAAATCCAGCAGGGTGGTGGATTCTGCACTTTAACCTGCCTGCTGCAGTTACAGCTCCCTCCCGTGGAGTGACAGCCCTGGGGTAGGGTTTTAAACCCTTTTCTGTTATGTGCAAAATATGTCAACAGCTCCTAAGTGACTTAGGCACCCATGAGACTTTGGCTGCTAAGTCACTTAGGTGCTTGGGAAAAATGGACCCATAATGATACTACTTTGCACTCTGAAATCAGGGTCCCACAGTACTTTATTAATCTTCATGTGGCCCTGTGAAAGGAGCAAGCCCTATGCTCCCTGTTTTTCAGGTGGGCAGGCTCAGGCACAGAGAGGTTAAAACAACGTTCCCAGGGATAGTGGGAGGCTGGGAATAGACTGCCGGCCTCTCTGCGCTCCAGGGCAAGAGAATGCAGAAAGGCTTCAGAGTGATACAGGCGGAGAACTCACTCCCATGCTGGCTGAAGATAAGCAACAGGATTCATTAGGAGAGAGTGTGCTGCCAGACTGGTGAGCCGTGCTGTGAGCACAGGTGCTAGCCTGCGCCGGAATGGCGATGTGGCCTTAAAGGTCAACGGCGGGGGGAGAAGGGACTGTTGCATGATCTCTTTTCTTCCATTGTATACCGACATCTCCAGGTCGGTCCCCTTTCTGGGCATGGGATATGCTCATGCGCCCTCCAGATATGGCACATGGTTTTCCAGCAGGTTCCTGCTTTAAACCCAATTTTACAGTTGGGTGACCGAGGCAAAAGGAGGTCAAACGATTCGCTGAAGGTCATTCCATAAGTGGCTCGGATTAAATCTGAACCCAGGACCCTCCCGGTTCCCAGCCTTGGCTGTGACTGCCAGACCAGATGGCCTCCTGAATGCAACTTAAAGATCCTCAGCCTTTTCTCTCCCTCATTGTTCTCTATTGTGGGGCTTTGAATGCAGGACGTTGAAAGTGAGAGTCGGCTGGGATTTGCTGAGTCTGAGAGTGACTGTTTAATGACGCGGGTTCTCAGGAGAGGGTTTAAAGCTGCCTCTCTGTGTGTTTCCATCTGTAAAAAGGTTCGAAATCTCTTTGCTCTCCGTCACTTGGAGCAGTTTTCTAAGCATGAAGCTGCCTTTCTCTCTCCAACCCAGCAGCAGGTGAAAATGGATCTCTCGTACATTTCATCTGCGCTGCTGCTGTTCCACTGCATCAGCCCACTGCCAAGCTGAGATGGGTGGAGAGGTAAAGACAGGGCTGACGTCTACGTGAAGGAAACTTTTGAGCCCAAGTCCTACAGATGGCCTGGCTGGGTGATGTTTGCCCCTGCCCTCTCCCATCTCTGGTGGCGCAGTGAATGGACATGCCATGCTCCTGTGGCTTTCACACCTGGGTTGCTTGGCACGTGCCCCCCGCCGCTCGTCTCTGGGTGGGGTTTCAGTGCAGAAAGCTGCTGAACGAACCCGTGATTTGCTCTGGAAGTGAAGCCCATTTCTCCTGGGAACACAATGCATAGAGTGGCTGGCTCCTTCCCCCAGGCCACCTTCCAATGCCCACAGAAGGGATGCTGGGAGCTACTCGATGTGGGAAAGTCTCTTCAGTCCACGTGATCCCATGGTGTCCCATTTCTGTGATGTTTTCTGTGTCTGCCTTGATGCCCTATGTACCATGCAGTGGCTGGGGGTGTTGGTGGTGTAGGGGCCATGGAAACAGAAAAGGGAACTGATGTATTCGTTGAAACACACAAGGGAGAATGAGGAGTTTGCTGACTGTGAACTCTTACGATATTGCCACCTCCACATGTCCTGGCTTCGCCTCCCCTGATCCCCTGTTCACATCAGATCCACAGATGCAAAATCTGCATGGGCTGCAGCTCCGCAAGTTACTCGCTGGGTGAGCTTGGGGAAGTCACGTGACCGTTCTGTGCCTCAGTTTCCCCACCTATAAAATGGCGGTGGTTGTGGGGGGAAGAACTAACACGTTGACCATTTCTGTAAATCATTTTGAGCTGCGTAGGGAAAAGGTACCACATACGAGCAAAGTCTGGAGGGGACAGTTACCTCAGCCACTCTTTGCTCCAGGAATAAGCAATCTTTGGCTATCATTTCTATCCCCGTCACTTGGACAGCAAGGAAGAGGACATGTCTGTACACAGGCGCTGGTGTTCCTTGGAGAGCCAGGGAAATTCCTTTCCTAGGGCTGGACAGCTCCTCTCTGCAAGCCACCCTCCCCTCCTCCTCCTGACGCTTTCTCCACCTTAGGAACAGCAGTGGCTCACATGCCTGAATAAGCTGGCACCTCTGGAGCATTCCTTGATTAATGGCGTTTCTTTGTCCGTCCTAAGAGGCCCCCATTATGTCCCTTTGATGCTGCATTTTGCACTTACCACTGTCACCAAGCTCAATGACTAATTTTCACAGGTCACGGCAGAGGGACAATGGATCAGGCTACGTTGGGAAGAAACAAATGAAATTTTGCTGCAACTGAGAGCACTAATTAAGAGCAAGGATCAATTTTGGTGTACAAAGGAGATAGTTTAAGGCGGGTGGTGTGTAAATGAGTGGTAGTGCTTGTGTGTGTGTATGGGCTTCAGCTGCAGTCTTGTTCTCAGTAGCATTTGATCATGGCCTATGCTTCTGTGCTTATTCATTGTGGAAGAACAAAATGTTTTCCTACCTAGCGTGTCTTGGAAGGTCAGGCATTAATGCTGAGAAAAGACTTATTAGAGCTACTCCATTACCAGGTCAGTGCAGCATTGTACCCTGTGAGTTATGTTGTCCAGTCTAGCATTAAAACTATCAAGCCACGAGGCTTATATTCCACATGATCATTGATTATAGTTAATATAATATATGGAGATATACTTACCTCATAGAACTGGAAGGGACCCCGAAAGGTCATCCAGTCCAGCCCCCTGCCTAGCAGAACCAAATACTGATTTTGCCCCAGACCCGTAAGCAGTCCCCTCAAGGATTGAACTTGCAATCCTGGGTTTAGCAGGCTAATGCTGAAACCACTGAGCTATCCCTGCACTTTGCAAACATAGAATCAGCTACAGTCCCTGCTCCAAAGACCTTACAGCCTAGGAGGCCAGTCTCTGATGCCCTTCCTGAGTGTGAGAATTGCCTCCCTCCTAGCAGTCTCACTGAGACCATTCGCAGAGCAGAGTAGTACTCCAAGTGAGTGAGGATGGCAGAATCTGGCCCTAAGGCAGATGGAAAGAACAACAGACCATAACAGTGCTGGGAAGCACCAGTGAGCAGAGGTGAGTGACGGGAGAGGGGAAAGGGAGGGTTTCTGGAGGGTTTAGTAGAAGAGAGATCTTGCCAGATGTTGCAGGCACAACAGGATAGAAGGCAAGAAGCCAGGAATGTGTAAAAGTTAGGAAGGGAGCAGTAAGGAGAGAGGGTTGGGGTTCACATGAGTCCTTCTCTACAGGTGAAATAACCCCTTCACAGAAAGATCCTACTTCTATTCAGTGGGAGTTGGATCAGGTCCTAAATATGGATCTGAGGCTTTGTTTAAACACCCAAGTCAGACTGGTTTAAATAAAATCCGTTTAAAAACCATACTTCAACTGGTGCAACTATATGTCTAGCCGGGCCTCGGGTTCTGCATATCAGGTTGGCCAATGTCTCTTTTGGCTTCTCAGGCACCAATACAATGCTCTGCGTCTTCAGCCGCAAGTGTGGCTCGAGCCTATTTCAGATCCATTTGTTCGATTCTGTTTTATGTCCTCATCACCGTGGGAGCGGAACACCTCAGATGGGACTAACATCGCTCACTTGCATTAATTTCTTGATTAATCTTGAACCTTTGCATTGGGTTTAGGTTTGGTTAAGGTAAATCAATGTTTTTAACCAGATTTGGACTTGAGCGGCCCTTTAAGCTGAAGACCGTCCTGTTTGTAGGCTCCATGCACACCAGTTCTTACTGAGTTTTTAAAAAGTTAATGGAAAGGGTCATTACTCGTGTTTGTGGGCTGAATCCTGAGCAGTGGCGGCTGGTCCCTGCTTACTGGCGGGAGGGGCTGTTCTCTTTTGTTCTCAGTAGCCAGTAGTGAGTGGAGTCATTCTTCACTTTCATTGGCTGTATTTTCATTAATCTTTTGTATTCACCCAGTACATACCCCTTTTCACCATTAAAAAAATATTCACATGACCTTATTTGGGCGTGTTTAGAATGAAAGGGCTTAAAGTAGTAAATGAAAGCCAAGCAAATACAGCAGATGTGTAAAGTGTTGCTCTAAATCCAATCTCCAGGGAGGGCACATGTTAACTGCTGGAACTTCCCGAGTTTGAATCCTGAAGGGCCGAGTCATTTCTCAGGAAGAGCTTCCGTGAGGTGTTTCATGTCCGTAAAGGCTCCAAGGTATTTGGCTGAAATAGGATTTTTCATGTTGAGGAAACCTCCCAACAGATCAGGGTTAAACTCAAGTCCATTTACTGCCCATGTTTCCATGGCATGATTTGCCCTTTGCAGGACTAATTTGTATTAGGGCGCAGGCTGGCTTCCTTCCTGCCCATCTTCTCCTTCTCTCTGCTCTGAAATGAATGCTTCTGACATTATTTTCAGACAGCAAAAGGCTTTGATGGCCATAATAATACTTAGCTCTTTTCATCCCTGGAGCTCAAAGTGTGTTACAAAGGACGTGTCAGTATCATTATCCCCTTTTTACAGATGGGGAAACTGAGGCAGGGGGTGGGCTGGGACTTGCCCCAAGTCACTCAGCTGGCCAGATACATAGCTCAGATCAGAACGTATGTCTTTGGAGTCCTATGCCAGTGTGCTATCCCCTTAGTTATAAGCCAACCTTTAAAACTGTACTGCAGAATCAAGAGGGTCTGTCTTCAGCTCTGACCAGCTGTGTGACCCTTGGCAAGTGAATTCACCTACCTGTGCCTCTCTTTTCCCTCCCACTGTGTTTGTTCTGTCCATTTAGACTGTGTAAGGTTTTTAGGAGTGGGACTGTTTCACTGTGTTTGTACATCTCCTAGCGCCATGCGACCCCAGTCTCTGTTGGGACCCTAGGCACCACCATCATAGAAATAATTATCATTAATAACGAGATACTAGGATGTGAAGGTGAAAGCTTTTCTTCAAATGCAATCTGCACTAACAGCAACAGAATACTATTGCCCCACTAAGATATATTGGGCCAGATCCTAACCTGGCTTGGACCGCACTGAAAACAAGAAGGCCAATATTTTCAAAAGCGGTCTCTGATTTTGGATTGCCTTGATTCTCTGGCGCCAACCAAAGACCTCTTGCCACTGAGTCCCCCGCAGCTCCTCTTGGCTTCAGGTGAAGTCCTGTGTGCTCAGCTCTCCTGAACAGAGGTTCCATGGGGTCTCTGTGCAGGCACCCATAAGGAGAGATGCCCCCAAATTGGGGCCCACTTTTGAAAATGTTGACCTCCAGCTATAATTCCCTGAAAGTAAAGGAGCTGTGTGGGAGGCTGGTCAGAGCCCAGCTTGCCTTCTCATGCATCTCTTTAATGCCTGGCAATCAGCTGAAGTTTAGGTTTCAGGATCGGTGCTAGCTCCACTCATTTATTTCGTTTTCCACCGCCTTCCCTTGCCCAGTTAGTGTCAATCGATATGGCTGCTCTGGTCTTGAGCGCGCCTCAGTTTTGCTGTCCCATGATGCTCAGCTCTGAAGGAAAGTCCAGTCCCTTTGTTCCCTCCCGTTTGGCGGTTTCCTCCTAAACAAGTTTGCTTGCTGAGGCGTTTTGTTTGGCCAGAGCAGCGGAGTCCATCCAACTCACCATGGTTTCCCATGGAAATGTATAAAGGGGGTGGGAGCGAAAGTCCTGATTGTGTCTTTCATTTACGATCCTAATGCACCGAGAGAGGGAAAGGGAGAGGGGGAGGGAAGAGGGGAAGGCCCCCAAAGGGGTCAAATCTATCTGTTGCTCAAAAGAAAAAAAAAGAGAGAATTTCTTTTAAGTGAGCCTGGTTTGAAGCTAATGAGAATTGGGGAAGTTTAATGAGTGTTGGGAAGAATCTCTCTCTAGCTTCTAGTGCTGGGTTAGACAGGCTCTCTCAGGTTTGAGGGATTCCGAGTGTTAATATTGGGAGGGAAGAGTTGGATTTGGGGGGGCTTTTTCTCTTCCTTTCTCCTGCTAGGGTTGTACAGTTCCACTTTGGCTGCACTCTGGACTTCCCCAGGGAATCTTCTGCAGCCAGTTTTCCCTTCACGTTTTGTAGTCCAGTGTGTTTGCACGTTTTCCTTGTAGTGAGCTAAGCAAAGCAGTTGTCAGGGGCTTCTTACGCCATAGGCCCCAGTTGTGAGAGTAGCTCCCTGCGGGCCAAGCCCTGGACTCGTGAGTAGCTCCAGGAGGGTGCAGGGAGCTCGCTGCAGGATCGGGGCCATTGTCAGCAAAGGCGAAAATGTTTGAAAGCTGAAAATCAAATGGAAGCTGCAACTCTCTCAAGAAGTAAAACCCAAAGGCTCATTCCTGTCTGTGAGGAGAGGGGGGATTGTGAGATGATATCAGACATACGGGACACAGCAGGGAGCAAAGAAATTCATGGAACTCCTGTTGTGCCAGGATTGTGGGTCAGAGCAACACATCACAGCCTTTTCGATGCATGAACAAGGTCAAAATTTAACTAGAATTATCTGCTGGGGGGGAAACAATCACCCTCTCTGTGCAAACAAACTAGCTGGAAGAGGCACTGCTGGAATTTCCAAACAGCGGGATTTGCAGGTGCACAAGCACCTGGTAAAATCAGGCTACTTCTTAGTTAATGTCCTAAGTCCTTGATGGACTTTGGAACCTGCTTTTAAGGATTCAGCTTTGAAAATTTTGGTTGGGCTTTCGCTTGAGGCCTCAGGCACTCAGGAGATCTGGGTATAATTCCTGGCTGTGCCACAAATTGTCTGTGTTGTCTTGGGCCAATTGCTTAATCTCCTTGTGTTTCAGTGCCCTATCTGTAAAATGAGAATAACAATACGCTTTTCTCCCAGCCTTTGTTTTGTCTATTGGAATGCAAGCTTTGCAGGGCAGGCCCTTTCTCTTCCTATGTGTCTGTACAGCCCCTAGCACCATAGTCTTGGTGGGGGCCCCTAGGCATTATTGTAGTGTGTGTGTGTGTGTATTTATAGAAAGGTTGAGTTACAACTGTAGAGAATATGCACAGGCCATTCACGTTTTAAAATATCTGGTTAGCGTAGGTGTGGAGGAACTCAATGATTCATGAGGCTGTGGGCTGTAGGGGGGACATGGTATCTTGCCTTTGTTTCATAGCTTCCATCCCCAGAGAAGCCTGACTAAATTTTCTTTCATTAACTAAATTCACCCAAGATTGAGAGTACCTGTTCTTCCAAAGAGCCTTTCCTATGTGGGAGGACGTTTGGCTGACTCACCAGTTTTAATTAGCTCTCCTGACCAAAGCATGGATCCCCTCTTCGTTTACAGAAGCATGGTGACTAGAATTACAATGAAGATAATCCAAACTGTACAGGTATCATCCAACTGGTGAGTGAGTGACGTCCATTCATACTCATTTTTCCATTTCAGCAGGAGCCATTTGGGATGGAAGCTGGATCATTATTTGGGATTTTTTTTTGCTGACACACGTTCAGACATTGGTTTGGAGTTTCATAGAGACACTGAAATTCTGCCGTTCTATGAGGAGTGAGCACTGACTTTTATTATTTTTTTTAATTTCAGTTCTGGATTTCATCATGTTAAAATCTGTAGTGATCTAGAATTTAGACACGTTCTAAACCTTTCGTGGGCAGAGAGGTGATTAATTGGTGAATGGATGGAAGATGCCACTTGTCTTAGCTATCCTATTCAGAGAAGGAAGGGAGCATTGGGAGTCATTACATTGAAAGCGAGGGTAAAGTTGTCCTGGGATTTGCATTCTAAACACTATTCACAGCAGGATATTGGTTTTTTAATGTCATAGGAGGTAAACTTTTTTTGCATTGATTTTTCCTCTAATTTAAAATACGCTGGTCTGAGGTTTATGAAACTCCTTGCCACAAAGCAGTTGCAATCCTTGTGGATTATTCAAGGTATGAAACTAAGTATATAATCTATGATCAATAAACTCTATGGCTGAACTTGGGAGAGGAAATAAAGAGAGGGCAAGTTTCTGTGTTCCAGAGATGGAAGAGGTATAGAATCACTCCACAAAAAGGAGCCGAGGAGCCTTTAGGTTCTGAGTCTGTGTTTTCCTGCACAATGATTCCGATCGCCCTGCATCTGTCACAATTAGTTAGTCATTGTTTGAAAATTCAGAACGAATCAAATGAAAGGAACTCCTGTGGCTTGAAGAAAGCGTATTCTCTTCTAATGGCCCCTGTGAATGTTTGTGCCAATCCTACCGCTAGGTTTTGTTGTCCAGCTGCTGACACTGCTAGGGAAGGAAAATGATGCTGATTGCTCTTGCTCGTTCTTTGTGGCAGCTCCACTCATTTGGCAAGAGATTTGGAGGGACGGGAGTTAAGTTTTGTTTTTTCCCCCTGGGTTGCCTAAAAGTCAGATTTAAAATGGAGGAAGAGAAACTGTTTGTTCGAAGGTAAAAGTTTAGGACATGATCCAGCAAAGAGTTACTATCCCACACCATATAGAAGTGGTGCAGGAGTAAAGAGACCCGGGATATTAACTCTTTGCAGGACTGGGTCCTTGTGTGTGCATGCCCGTACTAAATGTGGATATGGACCAGCTCCTGTTCTACAGCCAAGGAGCGCACAGCTCGAGGGAAGAGGCTTGCATGGTTGGTGTAAAGCTCACCTTGGCACCACCTAGATCCTGACGTCATGGCACGTAGGGCCAGTCCCCTGGCACTAGGTGAGAGCTGCTATAATTTATGGTAGCTGCTAATGAGGCCCCATGGGGATGGATTGGTAACCGTGGATCAGTTCAGTAGAGCAGGTCTCCCTGCCATGACATCTTTCCTTTAGCCACATCCCTAGCGCCAGTGGTAGGGCAGATTGTGGGGGTGGTTTAGGTACCTCCATACTGGCTGTCTGCTATTGGCAGGTCCAGGGTCCACAGGTCACACAGTGCAAAGTGGCCCACAATATACGGCTATAGAAATTAAGATGCATTTATTAGCATTATTCTTCCTCTCCTCTTCCCTCTGGGCTAAAACAAGGCATTTGCATGGGTTTCACAGTGGCAGGGCTGTAACCACTCTTTTGTTCCTGAATAAAGGCTCAGCCAGCAGAAGGTCTTTTGTCGCTGGAGTGAGGCGGTTTTGTTGTCCAGAACTATTGGAGGGAAACGTGGAGTTTCTAGCAGAGTGAGCACAGGAGCTGAGCTCTGCAGTGTTAGCGCCTTTGGTTACGGCCTGCTACAGTTGGCCTCTGCACGGCGTTTTTTGTAAATCATAAGGCACTGGCAACATTCTAACACATCCAGTAGCTGAATGGGCTGCTGGCTGTGTGTAAGGAGCCAAATGATATAATTGGGTTGTGTAGAGGGTAAATCATTTCTAGCTAAATTCATGAATTTATTTCTCTGGGGTGCGTCCCGAACTCCTTCCACGCTAAACACAAACCAAACATTTCAACGCAAGTGTCACTAGATGGTGGGACCCATTGGTGCAACTTCATTTTGGTGAAGGAGAAATGGCTGAGGAGCTGCTCCGGACAAGCAGCCCGAGCTCTGTGCTGTTGTTCACCCCAATTGAAGCCTCACAGTGCATACTTGAACTCCCACCATAGCAACAAGTGCATCTCTAGCCCAGTATAATGGTCGACTGCAACATGGGGCTGTAGCATAACAAGGTACCCAGGAGACCATCCAGACTGTGACTTCCCAGGGAAGAAAGGTCACTTTCTCCAGGAAGGCGCGAGGGAGGGGTTCCGAATGACAACGAGAGACCTAGAAGAAAGAGGATGGCTCGCTGGAGAAAGGGCGTGGCTTTGTGATGTATGGAAATTCACCGTGGCATGAACGCGACAGGCCTCTGGAATTCTGTGGGACTTTAAGACCAGTCTCCTTAATCAGCGGAGGGGAACTCTGCAGGAATAACAAAATGTACCGAGGGAGAGGGCAGGCTGTGCATTTCACACGCACAGAATGCACCGCTGGCTGCAGAATTCCAGGTGCTTTGGCAAGGCCAGGAATCGCTTGCTGGCTAGTAAAGCTAACCCTTTCAGTGCACTTAATTGTGCAGCGTCAGTGTGGTGAATATGGACAGCTACTGCTGTCTAGTGGAGATAGTAGCTACAACAGGAGACTGGGAGCCAGGACCTCCTGGGTTTTTATTCCCTTGCTTATTAGGGGGCCTTTTGGGTGTTCCCCTCATCATGTCTCTTATCCATCTGTAAAATTCAACTCTATTTATCCAGCTCACAGGTGCTATTGTGAGGTGTAGGAAAGGTGCTATTTAAATGCAAGGTCATGATGACTACTACTATTATTATTGTCACACCAGTCAGAGAAATCTGTACAGCACCAAAAAAAATTTGTGGTGAAAAATGCAGATTCAGTGACACTGAAACATTTTGTGCATTTGTGACAATTTTGCCAAATGGTTTCGACTGTACTTTTTTTTTTTTTGGAAAAAATCTAAACATTTTGTTTTGATGTTTTTGCAATTAAATGTTTTTTTTATTTGAAACAACTTTCATTTTGAAATTTCCTTTGACATTATTGTTTTTTTAATGCTCAAAAATGAAACAATTTGTAATACCTGAAATTCATTTTTCTTTACTTTTTGGTGAACTGAAAATTTGGAAAAATTTCCTTTTTGGTTCAACTTGCAGTGAATTTTTAATTTTTTTTTTGGAATTGTTGAGAAATTGAAAAAATCCGTTATAGGCCCTGTAGAGGGGTCAGACTCACCCCTGCGGCGCCTCCTGCTGGTGACTCCGGGAATTAGCTCGTTCTATCTCTGGAGTGCCCTCTGCAGGCCAGTGATCCGCCTGTCCTCTGGCCCGAGTCCCTCCCTGGACCCTGGTGCCCTTTCACATGGGGTGCTGCCCCCTGGCAGTAACCCCTTTCTCTCTGGGTCTCCCCTCCTTGGGGAACCCCCACCCTCTATCCCCACCTTGCCTCAGTGTATGGCTACTGCCAGTCATTGTCTAGCCCCACGCCCTGGGGCAGGCTGCAATATCAGCCTATTCATCACTGGCAAGGAGGGTTTGGACCTGCTGCCTTGGCCTACCCCTGGGCTGCCCTCTGTAACCCCCAGTACCTGTTAGCCCAATGCTAGGCTGCAGCCTGGGGCTTCCAGACTGGATCTCCCCAGCCTGTCCCCAGCCCTGCTCCACTCAGGTACCCGGTCTCTAGCTCCCTACAGCCAGGCCCATCTCCCTCTTCAGGCAGAGGAAGGCTGTTTTTGGCTTCTGGCTTCCCTGGCCTTCTTATAAGGCCCTGTGGCTCAGTTTGGGGCGTGGCCCCAGCTGCAGCCACTTCCCCAATCAGCCCAGCCTAAAGGCTGTTTTCTTGAGCCTCGGCCCCTTCCCAGGGCTGTTTTAACCCCTTCAGGGCCGGAGCAGGGGTCCACCCTGCTACAGGCCCTCTACTGAGGATGTTGGGATTTCATACCAGAGGTCCATTTATACTGAGTGCCAGTGTCTGACATCAGCGCTCCCACTACGGCTAAGCCAGCCACATGCCAGAAGGATGCAATTGGTGCCGATCAAAGTGAACAGATGATAAGTGTGGGAAAACAAAAGAACGGGGATTGTAGTTCTCTTCACCTCTTTCCACTCCAAGATTTAAAATTTCTATGGTGGGAGACACATGAGGTGGAATATTTCTGCAGATCCACTCTCTGTTCTCTAGAGGATGAGGAGGAGTGGGGCAAATGGAAGTAGGAATAAGTTGTATTGCCAACTTTGTGTTCAGAAATCCCACTAAAATCCTGAAATTGGCTTAAAATTCATGAGATTAAAAAAATAGGGTTCTGTTTGTTTCTGTGCCTTTAGGATATACTCAGTTCTTGCTTTCAAGCTTTTCTCCATGGTCACGTGGCCTAGAAACTTACTACTTTTAATACAATGAAAGCTGAGATTATGTGATCACAGGACTCCAGGAGCTGGAGCTTTCAGAAAAACACCACATATCACAATCAAATCATGAAAGCTGTCAAAACAGAATAAACTGATCAGCTTCTTGTGATGCAAATAGACACCAATTTGTCAAATCCCTTGAGTTTGTCATGTCATATGGTAAAAACTGGTTTATGTTTTAGCAACCTTTAAATAATTACAAATCTACTTGAGAGGCTGTGATTGGGGTGAGCGTCTCATTATCTCTCTGATACTATGCAAAAAAGGAGATTGCTGTGTCTTTTGCATGTTTTTATTTAATGCCATATAAATATAATTGCTTCAATGAACTGTCTTTACCCTCTTGAGGGAAGTTTTAGTTTAGGAAGAAGCCCTTAAACGTGAATGGATGACTTTGTAATTGCCATAGTTTCTGAAACACATAAGGAGGAACTACTGCTAATCACTTATGGCATGTTATGGAAGCAGCATAGTAGAAGTCCCATTCAAGATTCAGAAGAGCTAATATTATTGTGCATCTTGCAGGGTGAAACTCTAGCAAAGCACCTCCAGGGCTAGAGGCTTCCTTACTAATTAGATCTTGGGTTTGTGGTGGTTCCCCCCCGTCTGCTGATGATACTTTAATTCTGTATAGTTCTCTTCAAAATGATCATTTGGTTAAGGAGATTAACAAGTAGCATCCAATCGGAAAATAGGAATTAGATAAGAAATAAAATCCCACTTGTCAAGTCTTTTGTCGCTGACAGCTCCAGATGCTTCAGAGGAAGGTACAGGACTACTGCAGTGGGTAGTTCTGAGTTAGCCTGTCCCCTGGGAAAGTTTCCTCCTGACCCCCAATAATTAGAGGTTTGCCGATGCCCTGAAGCATGGGAGTTTCTACCCCTTCCATAACTTTTAGTTTATTTCTGATTATTATAACTCTGGATATTCCTGTTAGCCCAGTATTGACAGCCCTGAACATCCAAAATCATGAGATTGGCTTAAATATTATGAGATTTTAAAATGAATGTGGGGTTCTTTTTAGTTGTCTTCAGGATTTTGAGACTTTAGGGTTATGTTTTCAAACTGCCCTCCACAATCATGAGGGCTGGGAACTTAAGAGCCGTGGTTTTAAGAAAAATACCAAATACTGCAAGTGTCACAATAAAATCATGAAATTAAGCAACACAGCAATATCCGTATAAAAAGCCTTTTGAACCCCGTTCAGCTCTTGGCCTCAGTGATACTTCGTGGTAATGAGCTCCATAGCCCCAAATGCCACAATTTACTGTAATATGGTTGCTGGGTTGTGGACTCTTACTGGAGAATACTGTTGTGGATTTTGCAGCATTGCAAGGTGGTGATACATTCACCGCCTTGTCAGAACCACAAGAGACAATGCGGTCTGCTTGTAATCTAAGTTCCAAGCCAAGCAGAACACATGAAGAGTATCCCCTCTGTAATAGAGTGATTGTGATAGGGTTAACTGGGTATCCAGCTATGCTCCACCCCTCTCTTCTTTAGTCAGTGGGAGTCCTGCTCTCCTAATTGTGATGCAGTTAAATAAAGCAGCAAGTTCCCAGCCTGCAGTCCTGTTAGTAGACTTACGTTGGTTGCACTGAGCAGAACCTTTACGAATTCTTCCCACAGGAGCACCTTCATTTTTTAAAGCGAGGGGTCCAAGATGGCATATCCACCCACTCCCCAACTAATTCTCTCCCTTGACTCTCTCTGCTTTTGAAATGCTCAAAATCATGTTTAAGACTTCAAGTATAATCATCCAGCCCCCCAGCGACCCCCCCCCCCCCCGGAGGAGGGCGAAAAAAACCTCAGGGCCCATCCCCAATCTGGGAAAAGGAAAATCCTTCCGACCCCCAAATGTGGCGGATCAGCTGAACCTGAGCATGTGGGCAAGACTCTCTCAGCCAGACCCTGGAAAAGGGCCAACAATATCAAACATTGACCCTTTGTACTAATTACCAGTGTGGCACGTTATTGACCTATTGACTAAACCCGTTATCCTATCATACCATCCCCTCCATAAACTTATCCAGCTTAATCTTAAAGTCATGGAGGTCCTTCGTCCAAGATGAGTGCCTCTATTGCTTGTCACTGCAGCTATCTGACACAGGCAGAGAAACATTCACCCAATAGGATTCAAGGCCAAATATGTAAAGGGCTGTTATGAAGAGGACGGTGATCAGTGGTTCACCATGTCCACTTAAGGTAGGACTAGAAGTAATGGGCTTAATCTGCAGCAAGGGAGATTTAGGTCAGATATTGGGAAAAACTTTCGAACTCTTATCCCTGGTCTACACTGCGGGGGAGATCGACCTAAGATACGCAACTTCAGCTAAGAGAATAGCATAGCTGAAGTCGATGTATCTTAGTTTGAGTTACCTCACGGCGCGGGATCAACGGCCGCCGCTCCCCCGTCGACTCCGTTTCCGCCTCTTGCCGCGGTGGAGTTCCGGAGTCGATGGCAGAGCGATCGGGGATCGATGTATCCGTGTCTACGCTAGATGCGATAAATCGATCCCCAATAGATTGATCGCTACCCGCCGATCCGGCAGGTGGTGAAGACGTACCCTAAGGGTAGTTAAACCCTGGAACAGGCGTCTAAGGGAGATTGTGGAATCCGCATCACAGGTTTGTGGTGTAGGTTCTCTTGGTCCTCAGCACAGAGGGTTGGACATGATTTCTTGAGACCACTTCCAGCCCCAGCTGAGGAACTGGCCCTGAATGTTTCTAACTGCAATCCAAACGATAACGATCATTTCGCTGTATCTACATGAGACCGTATGGTCTCTGTCTGTCGTAATTCACCTTGTTTTCACAATCTACTGAGGGCATCACCTTGCTTCTGGAAAGTCTGTGCCTTTCATTAACAACTCATAATACACAGAGTTATCCATGTTCTGAGCTGCCTGTCTCTATTTCTGGGCTTTGCTGGTACTGGTTTTTGTTTTGTGGTGGTGTCAATTTACCCTCTTGTGGTTTATAGACGTTTTTGTTGCTCGATACTGCACTGCATTTGCAGGCTAATTGTAAATGCGCACACGGTATCCTAAAGGTAGAACCATAAACTGGATTAATGTTCATTGATCTTTTTGAGGGATTGAGGAGAAGGAGGGAGAGGTTTGAAGTCCAGCTGGAGTTAAGTCCCTGAATGTTTCCAGGTTGGCTCAGCAGCGGGTTAGCACTTACCTTACAACCCCTCCCAGCAGCCTGTTTTTTAAACAAATTGTCCTTCTTCCGTATCGGGGTGAAGGAGAAACATACAAGTCAATTAGCCATTGAACTCACCCACAGATTTCTCCCCAGGGTGCGCCTGGGCATTAATACCTTGGGCTGGATTCTTCACTGAGCCTCCATGTTACTCCAGCCGCAGCAGATCTTTCTCGGGAGAACTTCCCTGACGTATAGGGGCTTCCCAGCCAGTGTAGCTGGTTGGAACGGTTGCATGATGACTCACCTTGCAGCCCGTGGCTTAGCAGGCGTGTCGGCGAGGGAGTGGGCGGGGTTGGAGTGCTGATGCTCTCTGGCTGTCCCCGGAAGGCCAAGGCTCCCGGGGAGCACGGGTGTCCTCAGCACTATTTAGAGAAGCCCTGAGGCTGGGTTTGGAATAGGGGAGACTTCCCACCACCCCGACTTTACATGCATTTCCAACTGAACTGAGAGTTGTGCCCTTTCTCCTTGTTCCATTCCGTCTGTCCCCATATACTACTTACATCAGATCGGGTTGGTGGGCACCTCTGATGGCGGGCAGTTAGTTTTATGCCCCCAGGCTGAGCGCACTGAGCAGGATCCCCTTCACTTCCTTCCTTCCCAGCTGCCTCTGAGAGCTCCCCGGATAACATCCAGTTATCTTCCATGATGATACCCGGAGTACTGGGCTCTCTTCACCCTGAGTACTTGGGAACCTCCAGCAGCTCACCTGTGTCATGAGCAACTAGCGTCCTCTTTCAGCTGCTGGCAGGCTTCTCTCGTCGCTGCACATGCACTTCCGTTTTGTCTTCTTGACAGACAGTCACTCCTTTCATATGCTTGCTCCCTGCACAGTATCCCCCCTTGACCTTAGCATTAAGTCTGGTCTTGGGATAGCAACAATGTCTCGTTCTACTGATCAAATATTACACGCGCTCTCTTCAGATGAAGTCTTCTTCTCACTTAGTTGCTTTTGGGACAACCCCCATGGGGTCGGCTCTGATGTTTTTAATCCCCATCTCTGATATACCCAACAAAGATTAGCTGCCATTAAATCCCATGAAGGCTGCCAGTACCCATCCCTCTGAGAACCTCATTTCACACAGTAGCTGGGTTTCTGCAGAGTAGATGTTTTGGATATTGCAATATTTTGCACTGCCAATGTTAAGTGTCCTATAGAACCAGATATCCTACTTTAGTATAGTGCTATAAAAAGGCCTTACAAGGGGGGGATTAGACTGAGTTTAATGCTGGTGGTCTGGAAGAGTTGAAGTTACCTCTTGCATCGCCCCAATGTGTTGGGTAAGTAACCTCTCCATTTTGCAGATGGAGAAGCTAAAGAACAGAAAGATTAAGGGCCCGATCCTTAGCTGGTATAAATCAGAGTGATTCTACTAGGTAAAAACATTCTAAGGGTCTATGTCCCACTGACTGTGAGTGGGATTTAAGGTCCTGAATCACTGGTGTGCTTTTGGAAACGTTACCCATTGATTTCAGTGGAGCTATGTCCATTTACGCCAGCTGAGCGTCTAGATCTAAGTGACTGCAGCCAAGATAGTACAGCAAGTCTGTGGCGAAGCCAGGAAGAGAAGTCAAATTCCTGCCATCCAGTCTTCTGCTTTACTCGTTAGCAGATTCAGCCTCAGTGTTACAGTGTCACCTGACCATTCTTCAAGGAAACCCTTGTGTCAGCCAGGTTTTCCTGATACCACTTTCCAGTTCTTTCTGATTGTCCTTGGATGTTCGGTCGTGATCTGTGAGAGTATCAGAGCAGCTCCACTACTGAGTGCCTGTTGGGTTTTCCTACATAGCCTGTGCTTCAATTTACTGCCACCGACAAATGGGCGTGCTGCCTTTCTAGCTTCTGGCGTGCTCGGTATGGATTGTTGAACAGCATTGCAGACACACAATGGTTTAAATGCTGGTGTAGACGAGGCTAGATCATTTTCACCTCTGCCAGGAAAGGCAGCTCGGAGGGCTTGGGCACTAGATTGATACTTGGGACATCGGAGTCCATTCCTGGCCCCGCCAAAGGCTTCTTGTGTGAACTTGTGCAAGTCAATGATGCTGTGCCTTATAGCCCATCTGCACAATGGGATAATAGGTCCCTTTTCCCATCCATTTCTTGTCTGTTTAGAGTATCAGCTTTTCAGAATCTGGATTGTCTTTTACCATGTGTATGGACAGCATCTTGCACGATGGAGCCTTGATCTCAGCTGGGGCATCTATGTTCCACTAGAGCACAAATCACAGTCATGTGCGGAACACTGGGTTCTTGCTGTTATTGCTTCATCTGACATGGTTAGGTGCAGGTGGTAAATCTTGGTCTTAATTTGGAATTTATTTTCTCTAATTAGCTTTCATTGTCTCTGGAAGTTTGATTATATTTTTTTGGTCTAAGAAGATTTTGCATTTAAAAAGAAAAAAAAGAAGAAAGCCAAAGGCTTCACACAAGCCCTGACAAATGGCATATTGTCCCCAGCTAATAATCTGTAATTTTTCACAAGTGAATGTAATCTCGACCCATTGTAATTTCTTCTCCGAGCCTGGCTTACTGTTAATAGGATGAATAGTTACATGAAATCTCCACGTATGGCCAACTCCGGCTTTTGTAACAAATTGCCCCCAAAACCCAGGGAATGAAGGGTAGGGAGTGGATGAAAATCCTGACATAAAGTGACTTTTTCTGTGCTGAGAATGGTTGGCTGGCAGCCAATGACAATAATGGCCTGGCGTGCCAGAATTAACAGACAAATAACACTTTTCCACTACAGCGTAATTATGAGACGCTCTCGTAGCAGCACTCCTTCCTGTCATTCATTTGCTTGTGTCCAAAGGAGCTGTCAAGGGGGGAAATGTCTGAGTGTTGTGATGGGGCACTATGAAAACATGAGTGACAGACAGGCATTTTGACAGCTTGACTTCAGGTACTTACCGCAAATGTAAATACATTCATTTGAATCCAATTGAGACCAAAAACAGGCTTTTTAATAGAAAATAAATGGAGGACAGCTTAATGGTGACATTTTGGGTGGGTTTTTTTTTATGGGTTTTGCTGAGACTCACAGAGTATTGTGGAGGGTGAAGTGGTTCCCAGTCCTCAACTGCTTGAAGCACATATTTTCCCATCAAATTGCTTCCTGCTCCCCCCCAGTTCTAATGCTAATCCTTCTCTGAATGGCGAAACAAGCCAGCACTGTAGTTCATTCAGTGCCCATTAAAGCAGCTGATAAAACCCATCCCCAGCGATATCAAGGACTCTTTAAGCAGCCAAGAGTCTATCTTACCCAGTTCCTTGCCCCCTTTCGCCCTTTGGAGAGGTGCTGCTCTGCAGGAGCAAAGGTGATAGAATCAGGCCCTTTCTAATTAATATATCTCACAAGATGTTGGGTTTTTTTTATTATCCCTGTTGTTGTCATGTAGAAAGACTATCCCCAGACTTAAAACAACCAGGTTATAAAATGCAGACTGTCCACACTGGCACTTATGTTGGGAAAACTTTTGTCGCTCAGGGGGTGAAAAAAACACCCCTCTAAGTGACATAAGTTTTGCCTGCATAAGCGCTCATATGCACAGTGCTGTGTCGGTGGGAGATGCTCTCCTGCCGATAGAGCCACCACCGCTCGTTGAGCTGGTTTTATTATGTCGACGGGAGAGTGCTCTCCTGTCAGCATAGAGCAGCTACACACATGCTGTATCAGTACAGCTGTGCCTCTGTAAGCTTGTAAGTGTCGACATTCTGTGAGTCTGGGCCAGTGTCTTAGCTCACACCCTACTGGGGTTTGGGTGTAGGGGTAACTCGAACAGCTTTTTCTGCTGTTTCGTTGTTCCTAGGGTGTGTCTCTAGGATATCCTCTGCCTTAATTCTCTGTAGCTCAAAGAGCTCCTTTTTATATCCTGCTTTGAGGTAACTGGACCCACCTCTTGGTAGGACTCAGAGTACCTAGCCCAGGCTGACTTGACAAAAGACAACGACTGGAGTATTTTCCTCCAGGTACTGTTCTGTTCTGTGGAGGTTCTTGTACCATGCTCATCGTCGTAGTCTGAGCGCCTTCCAGTTGTGCGTTAAGCAACGTGACTAATATCTGTAATAAGTTTTGTTCTCTCACAGGGGAGAAGTGCGTGCAGCTGAACGCATGGGCGGCGGGTATCGCAGGCCAGGGGAGGTTGAGTGTCCCCAAACAGCCAGGCATGGCCCCACCTCCAGTCTACCCCGAAGCCCCCTCCTGCTTCCCGCTCTTCTCCTGTGGCCCGGGCTTGGGCTGGGGCTAGGGTGGGCAGGCCTGCGGCCTGAGACTTGGGGTGGCTGGGTCTGGTACTCGGGCCGCCTGGTGCTGGGGCCATGCTACCCAGTGCTCTGGTGCTGAGGGCATCCACCCAGCACTGTGGGGCTGGGGCCACCCGCCTGGGGCTGGGGGCGCTGGGGCTGCGGCGCCCACCTGACACTGGGGCGTTCGGGCGGCCCGGAGTTAGGCAGCAGCTGCGGTGGGGGGCTCGGGGCACCGGCATGGGAGGGGAGGTGGCGAGAGGTGTGGCCGGGAGCTAGCCTCCCTCAATGGGCGGTTAATGTGCTGCCCATGGCTGAATGTCTTGTTTTGGTAGGGTTGTAAATGTTGCTCTGTATTTGTTAGAGAAGGCAGGTCACAGAAACGCACCTTGTGTTGGAGCAGAAGATTCATAGAATATCAGGGTTGGAAGGGACCTCAGGAGGTCATCTAGTCCAACCCCCTGCTCAAAGCAGGACCAATTCCCAGACAAATTTTTGCCCTAGATCCCTAAATGGCCCCCTCAAGGATTGAACTCACAACCCTGGGTTTAGCAGGCCAATGCTGATCTTCCTCTGAATGTGGATCTGAGCCTGTTCTTAACATTGTATTCTTAATATTGATACAGGAGATAACGTTCTTCTAGGAGAGCCAGAAGGTGTCCTGGGAGGTGGAGGCAACATTACCAAGGGGTCATCTAACTTCCTCTTCTTGTAAGAAAGAGAGCGTAGAGACCGATCATTATCCAAGTCTTTCTTTGCTGTAGAAATATCAACTGGACCCGAGGAGTACTGTTCTTCAGACACCTGTATGGATGGTGGAGAGGTTTGAGATGCTCCTTAATTCCTGGGGGAGACCATTCCCCAGTCTTGGGCCAGCCCTCCCCGAGAACATTCTGTCTCCCACCCAGAATGGGCTTTACCAGAGCGTTCCATTGTGCCGGAGGTGTGATGCTGTCGACCCCGGTGATCCTTTCCCTCTGCAATAGGTACGGTATGGGCGATCTTCAAGCAGTATGTCACCCACCTGTAATTCAGCGCAGGGAAGTAGGGTAGGCTGGGAATATTCATTTACTTTAAGGGCTTGGCTCAGCACTCACTGAAGTAAAAATGGCATCCCTTCCATTGACTTCTGTGGGTGCTGAATCAGGCCCCAATGTTGTCAGAGCACCAATGTTGGGAGCAGCATTGAGTGCAAATGGATTGCAGCCACGTTGGCTTGTGGCTTGTCATCAGCCATCCACCGTACGGAGATACCTGGCACAAAAAGCCACGGCCCTAGTGACAAAATGCTGCACTGGCTTAGGAGTGCAAGAGAGCCTGAAGGCGGATGTAAGTGGCTGAATGGCACCTCCCAATGAGCGTACAGAGGTGTTAGGGTATGGGGGATTCAGGCCAAAGATCTCGATAGACGCGGAGGCTTGCTGTTCCACCTCTCCTCCTGCAAGGGGCTTCCTGCTCTGCAGGGTGACGTCCATTGCATAACACTGAATTCCTGCAGGACTTGTGGGGTATTGAGGCTCCAAGACTGTAGCACCGATGAGCTACGTGCAGTTTACAATGGCAGCACTCATAAGCCGGAGATGAGAAATGGGGGCTTATTTCACTTCTTCCTCAGACCTCACTTTGCTGAGCTGTGGGGAATCTGCAGTTTCAGCCACAGGTCTTGTATCTGCCATGCATAGATGATCTCCATTATTCTATCTGGTGAAGAAATGGATGGATTGGACAGATAGGGCTCATTAGGTCTCTATTGTGCTGGCATTGTACAAATATGTAACAAAATGGCCCCTGACTCAAGGAGCTTGATATCTGAATTCCTCAGAGTTCTGGAGTGTGTGGCTCTGGGTGTTTGGATTGGAGCTGTTTCTGCTGTCCATAGAGGCTCCTAGGTGAGCATAGGTTGAACACTGACCATCTGACAGGAGAACAGACAGGCAGAGCTCACTCAAAGCCAGATCTGTCCTAAATCTGCATGGCAGAGCAGGACATGAGCACATGGACTCCCGTGTTTCTTGGCGCAGGCACATGCAAATCAGTTAGCAGGACTGGTCCTTAATTTGCAAGCTCACTGGAGCAGGGAACTATTTTCTGGGAAGCACCCAAGCATACTGGTGAGTGCTACAACATATGAAATAATGACGATGTCCCAGAGTGATGTAGGGCATGCAAGGCTATGAACAAAGTTTAGCTGGAACACATTTTCTGTGTGGTCACTTCCCCAGGCCTAGTTAGATGGGACTCAGACCCATCATGTAAATATGTACGGTTTCACTCCACTTTTATTCGAGTTTGGCTGTTCTACTCACGATTAAAGGGGAAGGGGAAACAGGGAAGCTCAGTTTAATGGGACAGCTCTTTCAAATACAGCCTAATGCAGTGATGCCAAATAATAACAGAAACTTTACTCTAACAGCATAAAAATCTGTTCTGAATTGAGTTTGATGGGCTGTGTCAGATTCACCCGGAGGTTGCCACTCCCTGATAATCATGTTAAACCCTGATTATTTTTTAAAATTTGTAAGCAGATTTGGAGAAACCGTTTCCTCTCTCGCCCCCCCGCCCAACTTGAAGTATCTTTCCTGCTTTCATACAAGCCTCTTCAAAACCTTTCTCTACTCCTTGATTAGTATGGTATGCAATGCATGTCAGGGAAATCCGTGGCAATAACAAACAGAGCACCCTATTCAAATAAACCAGCTGGGGTATCTCATTTACCTTCCAGCTTCATCTGAGATCCTCTAGCTAATGGGAGCGTATCCTTGTTTAACAGAGTAAGGAGTTCAACTAGATTTTACAGTATTCCATTGCCGGGAGGCTTTGCCCATAACTAGAGCGAATGGGAGACTACTTGTTTGCAGTTTGATTGAATACAGAATAAGGCATATAGGGTCTGATTCTGCTTTCACTTGCACTGGTGTAAATTAGGAGTCACTCCATAGATTTTAGTGGAGAGACCTGCAATCTGTATTGGTGCAAGTGAATGGAGGATCAAGCCCATGATTCCTGTTGTGGAATTAGATTGCTTCCTTATTACACTGGAGGTCCATGAACTGCCTTTGGGTACGTAGAGGAAGACAACAGTTAAGCAGCCATTTACCTCTAATTTTTACACTGGGAGAAGTAGGAAAGATACTGTAGGAGTTTGACCTCACCTGCGTGAGAGGGGACGGGAAGATAATTTGCATTGATAAAACACATGTGAGGGCTCTTTCAACATATTTGATGCATGTCAGGGGGACAGGAGCACATTTAGGAGACATTGAAGATCATTGAAGTTTGGTTATATGAGGTTTAGCTACACGTTCTCTTAAAGTCACTGTCATAGAGTCATAGCATTTAAGGCCAGAAGGGACCACTAGATCATTTCCATTGCCTGTCCTATGCAGGAGGTCAGCCGCCATCCAGCATCCGCATGCTGTCACTAAGCTATCAATGCATAGAATTTTTAAACCAAACCCACAAGACTGTAGTGCCTGTGGACATAATGCTGGGCTGTCTCCAGTGTTGTCTGACTGCACATAGATGGTGCATTCCACCAGGTAGCCAACGCCATGTCAACTTTCACAAAAGGAAAGCTGCCTCTATTCGTTCATCTGTGGTGCCATGCTATGAGCACAAGCCCATTTTTCTACCCTTTCTCCTGAGTATTGAATATAGAGAATAATACCAAATCGGCATAGCTCCAGCTGAGTAGCTGGCAAAGCCCTGTACAGTGAGCTGCTAGGGAATCCTCACAACATCTCTGGGAGGCAGGTAAGTATCACCCTCATTTTACAGATGCGGAAGCTGCGATGAAGAGTTTAAGTAACTTACCCAAGGTGACATGGTTAAACAGTGACAGAGCCTAGATTAGCACCTGAGAGTTCTTGGTGTCTAGTACCTTGTTCAGGTTCCCTGTTTCTTTTCTCTGCATAAGAATTCCTACCCTCTTTCTAGGTTTGATTCATTGTTGCCCTGCACCTGATGGATTCACATCAGAAGCAAGTACAAAATATTCTGGTCTGGTAGCATTTTATACCCACTGTGTAGGGTGCAAACCAATGGAGAATTAGGCCACTGGTGCGTAAGGGCCATAAGTAGCTACGCTGAAGATGAAAAGTTCAGCGTTCATGAGTGTCTTTGTCCGAAAGCGATGATTTTGCTGGCTGTATAAGTGCTGTGTTTGGCGAAGGAGGGGCCGGGTGCAGGGTTTTCACCGTGTTTAGATTGTCTCGCACCATTACTCCAGGAGTGCTGTTTGGGAACCAAGCGCTACAAACATAAAGGGCAAATCCATGCTTGGTGTCAACTCTAGGCATGAATCTGGCCCAGAATGTCTCTCACATGGCATCAGTGCCGTGTCATTGCTAACTGCCTGTAAGTACTGTGCGCTTCTACTCCCTCTGTGGTTAAGGAGGCAGAATCCGGCCTTTTGTAAGAGGCAAACAGTGCTGTAAATATTTCATGCTGTCAGAAGTTGAAGTATTATGCAGACAAATAGCTGTAAATAAACCTCTCTTTGCTTTTACTTGGGTTGCACTTACTTAAGTTCATGTTGTCCCGTGGCACTAAGTAATTCCCTCTTCCCTTGCCAGCGAGGTGACTGGCTGTTCCCCCCCCGAACAAGCAAAATACGGTGGGGTTAGAATAAAAATCTTCAGCCAGGCCTTTCCACACTCGTCTCTCTCCACCTGGATTTTGACACCAATTCTGGACTCTGGCTCAACTAAATCAAAGGCTTGGAACCGTTGCCAAGTGAGGGGACAAATGAACTCCAGAGGGGGCAGCTCTTTCCTTAACTGCTCTTTCAGGAAATAGCATGTGGGGCAGCTAAGAACCAGGCAATTATTTTTCATCCATTGTCACTGCACATGTGGAGAGATTTTTTTTTTTAATTTTTATTACAAAGTGCGAGACATTATTGTTCCCACCACCTGAGGCATGCAAAATCCCCTTTGCTCCTCTGGATGAAGGGTGCAACGGTAGCCAGGGCTGCTTAGTAAGACCTTAGCAAAAGACCAGGCAAAAGCTCTTTTGGCCTATGGGGCAGAGGGAGAAATCATCCTCTCTTTGGCTTAGATGCTCCCCTCTGCCGCTTGGCACATAGAAATGGGCCCAAGGACTGCGTGGTTGACAGCTGGGGAACATGTGGCATCTGTCATGCAGGCTCCTCCCCTTTCCTCTCCCGGCTGCAGACTGTGTATGAGAACATTGAACGTTGGGGCAGGGCCCTAAGGAGGTATAGGGGTAAAGCCGGAGGCATGGCGACTGCCCCTGCGAAATGTACAGAGTCCCACCAGGAGCGTCCCAGTGGATGGTGTGAAGTCCTCTGCTCTGTGCATTAGCTCCCCGGAAAGGGTAGGGTTAGGCAGCTGCCATGCAGGCATCCTTGGTGGTACTTGAGCCAAGCTGTGGTGTCAGAGCATGGAAGGGCGTTGGGCTTCAGATCCATGTCCTATCTTTGCCAGCCCTTTATCTGTGTCTCATTGACATTCTGGGGGACCAAGGCACGTTCACAGTAAGTTTCTTCCTCTTCGGTTGTGTCTGTGGAAGGGCACGGTTTGGTCCTGTCTCCTGGGTCTCTGCCACCATTTTTAACATGCCACTCCTAGCACTTGTTGCGATCAAACTTCCTATTAGAGGGTTGACGCAGGCCACCGTAAACATAGCCCCCCTGAGATCTCCCACTCCCACTTCAGAGAGAAACAACTAACCAATCAAATTCACCTCGACGCTTGAGCCTTTGTGACGCGTGATGAAAGCTTGGGCGTTGAGTTTGAAGGAAGAGACTAGAGCCTGTGGGTGGAATGCTCATATTATCAGGACATGTTCTCGCTGAGTATACAGCTCTCACCCCGCCGCCCCTTTCCTCTCTGTCTTTTTGACTTTCTCACACACAAACACATTTCTCCAGCCATGCATTTCTAGTGCCCCCAGGATTACAGATTTGCAAACCCCACAGCCATTGTTAGCTCTGTCCCCCCACCCCCCACTCCCTTTTCACTGCTCAGCTTTGTTGCAAAGGCGTTTTTTGAGGCAGATGTCCGACATGAGCCTTTCCCAAGTTCTCACCCCACTAGAGACATTCTCAAGAGGAACACGCTTCAGTTTTAGAATGTAGATGAGCCTTTTTCAGTCGTCAGCCCTAAAACCAAGCTGGGAATTCTAAGGCTTGAGTGAAGCAACTGCACAAAGCTGACTACAATCCCATCTCATTGTACAAGGCAGGCATTTGCAATTTTAAGCAGAGCGGGGAAGAGAATAATAAAAATGATAATAAAACCCCTCCAAATGAACCAAGCAAATTAATTCCATTTCAGTCCGGATGTTTCCAGACCACCCTGCCCTGCACAAACAAATGAGTTAGACAGTCCGAAATTCCATCCCTGCCTTTCAGGGCTTGTCCGGGGAATTCCTGAGTAATGGAGGTTGTACTAGGTCACGGGGGCAGCGGGAGTGAATCCTCAAAGGTTCGCTCTGGCGCTAAATCTGCTTTTTAGGCATGTAAGAGAGGGGTTTTTTTTACACCTCCCCCTCCCCAAAACCTGGGAACAATACCTTGGTGTCGGGGGGCCTGGCTGGTTCTGTGCAAAGCCCTGCAGCGTTATCTGGGAGGGGAAAGAACTGACACGTGAAAGAACCATGCTTCTTCCTGTGGACACTTAGTGGAATCAATGTGCATTCGATTAACCCCGTAAACCATACAGGCTCTTTTGAAGGTCCAGGAAAAGAGGCTTTCAGGCATTGTGCGAAGAAAGGTTTTTTTTTTGCATGGTGGGGAACGGAGGGGAACTTTTCTGAAAGCTGAGTTCAGGTGAAATCTCCTTGACTCCTTGAGTCAGGCGAATGCTCACACTGGGCCTGAGCTGACCTGACTGTGTTGTTTGTACTACCAAGCTCTGGGGCTCATCTCTCCTAAAAAAAACGTATGATCCAGGGGTGCGGAAACAATTTGTATAGCGGGGTGCTGAGCGCCATTGAATCAGACTGGAAACCCTGTATATGATGGAAACCACTTCAAGACGGGGTGTAGGCAGCTCCCCAGAACCTCTTGTTCCATCACCCACCTAAGGGAAAGTGATGGGAATTTTGCCTGCTTAAGGAGTTCAGGCCCAGGCCCTAGATTATAGTAGAGAAGACAGCGTGGGACCGAAACTGACAGTGCAGCAGAAATTAAAATCAAAGTCACTGCATCAGAAGGACCTGCAGAGAGGGTAACGAGGGAGGGCTTGCAAACTGAGCTGCCTTCTCAGCCTTAGAGATGGTGCCTCCACGTCTGGTGAGTGACAGTTTTGTCACCGTGTGAATGTTTGCAGTGCGCAGGACACTGGGAGTCGAGAGGCTGTGTTCTCTTCCTAGCGTTGTGGGGTTCTGTGCCTCAGTTTCCCCATCTGTAAAATGGAGTTAATGACACTTTTTGAGCTCTATGGATAAAAAGTGCTAAGTGCTGTCTGTTCTGTGGACAAATAGAGGACCTTATTTCCCAGGCCTGTCTGGCAACGTTCATGAACACTAAATTCATGCAGCAGTTCTATAAATAAAATTATTCCAAGCACTTTGTGTGTGTTCCCGTCGATCCTTGCAGAGCTGTTTGGGGCAGATATGAAAACAGGTGTGGAAAATATTGATTACTGGCAAAAATAAAAACCACCCTCGATGCAAATCAGCGCTAAGTAGCCCCAGTAGAATCTGTGCGATACAGTTGAACAAAGACTTTAAAACAGCCAAATCCCTTTCATTGCATGCGGATGATGTTCACCTGGAGAAATCCAGCCATTTGTGGATATTAAACTAGACACTGTAATAAGTTCAATACGTATTTCAATTTACTTTGCTGCAAATAGATTTAATTTACCAACCGCAGGGTTTTAGATGGAATCGCCTGTATTTCTGCCGTTTTATGTTATTTGCCGAATGCATTATACATAAAGTTGTAAATGAACAGACCAGTCTGTGATTTGTTGTACAGATGACATGGATGTGCAAGTAAATTAACGATGAAGTCTTAGCAGCACATAGTTTAATTATATTTGCAGATGAATTAAGCCGTGCCCTATTCCTTTCTCACTGTGATATATGGTTAAAAGTATAGTTTCACCCAGGGCGTTAGAAGTAATTTGCACCATTCTCTTTGGAAGGTTCGTTACGCTTGGTGAATGGCTGCTGTTTGAGTTTATGACGCAGATGCTGCCTAGACACCCGTACTTCTTGATTATTGTATTATTAATAATCATTGTGATTTATTATTTGATGGTATTGCTTATTAGCATTGCGATAGCACCTGAGGGCCCCAACCAAAGATCAGGCTCCTCTTGTGCTAGATGCCGTATGAAAGTAATGAAAACCAGCCCCTGTGTCAGAGAGCTTACAATCTAGGGCCCTGATCCTGCAATTGCCAGAGCCCACGCAGGTTGTGATATCCATGCAGAGCCAGAGGGGTTCATGTAGTCTCGGGCGTATACCCACGTGCTGCCTGCGTTGATGACAGGTTGTAAGAGGTGACTGGCACAGAGAAATGGGCAGGAGGTGAGGAGAAGGAGAAGTAGTGGTTGGGAGGATGTGGGATGATCCTGTTAACTCACAGGTTTAGCCGGGTGAGGCCAGTCTGTGGTTTCATGGAAGACCCACCCCCACCAAAAGGAAAATGAAGGCTGGCTGCTTCAGGAAGTGCGGCTGGTGATTCTATTAGTGGCATTTTTTTCTGAGGCCCTGGAAGACATCGCTATTCAGGACAGCATGCAAGCATGTGCTTACCTCCCACTGAAGACAAGCTAAGCACGTTGCTTAAGTGATGTCCTGAAGAGGCCTAGAGTTAAGCAAGTGCTTAAGGACTTTCCGAGTCAGGGTCCACATCAGTGCTGACGCAGTGCCCTAGTGCAGGGGGCAATGCCATAACAATCATTATTGCTGTCTTACTTCACTCACGTTTGTGTCCTAAGTTCTCCCCCATGTTAGCATGAACCATGAGAGTTCTCTGCCGGTGTGCAGTAAGTACAGCGTGCCTGATTAAACATAGCAAAGGAAACACTGATATTGTTGTGACTGCTAACAATGTTTTGCTACGCTGATACCGTGAGGGGCTCTGTCGTCTTCCCTCGGCTCCGGAAATAGCACCTTTAAAGCTGCCGCTTCTAGCGAGGCACTGATGGGATTCACAATCACAGCTTTGTCCCCTGTGGTCATGGGCAGATGTAAAGGGATCGGGATGCTCCGGCGGGAAAAGGAAGTGCTGGTGTGAGGCCGAGTTCCAAGCCCGGAAATTGGCATGTCCGCCAATAATATACCCCGTCGCCAGCTCCGAGAGCAGGCAGGTCTCGCCAGCTGGAGGGCCACGTTGCATGAGGCTGAGAGTGCATGAGATTAGACTTTGGGGGCTTTGCTGGGCGCCGGATTGGGTCCTATGTTGCAAAATGTCAGTGTTCCAGTATTTCCACACCCGTGCCCGGCGCTAGCCTCTGCCAGCAGACCAGCCCCTGCCCTGCTCAGCGCTGAGGGGACAGCGGGCATGCTTGCTCCACACTCTCCATGGCATTGCATGGGGTGGCTCACCCCAGAGCCTACTCCACTGCTCCTTTGAGCAGGCTGCTGCACCTGCTCGGGAGCCAGGATGCACCAGCCAGTGAGAGGGCCTGTAGTTAGACACAGTGATTAGCCTTGTATAGTATGTTGCAGATTTCCTAGCTTCTAAGCTTTAAAATTGTTTGCTTTCTGGGAGTATGAACTTCATTCATGTGTAATATACCTTCTTGTCCCTATAATTTATAAGTTACCACATTTGAAGTAAATCGTGGACCAGATCCTCAGCTGGTGTTAATTGGCACAGTCCCTTTCAATGGCACTATGCTGATTTACACCAGCTGCGGAATTGGCAAAATATAAGTAAATTGGGTGAAATTCTGGCCAATGGGAGTTTTGCCACTGGCTTCAATAGAGGTAGTATTTCACCCACTGTGATGTGGGAAATAGGAGTTAGATCTAGAGAAAGGTGCAAGCTACACCAGATCTTGTACACTGCAGCTGTGGATCTGGATTTGACTCCAAATTTGTGCCCATCACAGAAAAAGAAGTCTGGGTGAAATCTAGCTCTGATAGGTTTTTCTAAGGAGAAATGCATCTATTTCCCCGATAATACTTGCCTGAACACTGCTTGCTTGCCAGTAGCTTCCCATCAGTCTTTGGTTTTTCTTTTTGAATAAACTTTAGTTTCTGCAGGCCAGTGGCTTTTAGTGATTTCCTTTGAGTCCACACACACATCCGAACAATCCTGTTTCTCCTTGACATTTGATGTGGGAGTGGGAATGTGTCTATCAGCATTGTTACTTCACAGTACCCTTCAGGCACTGAAGCTGGGACCTTGGATAAACTGGAGATTAAAATGAAGCAGAATTACACAATAAAAATCCACATTTTTCAGGTGTGCCAGGAACAAATTGGCGAGGCGATTCCTACTAGTGGGAAATTCAGTGTGTTATCTGAAGAACCATTTAATTAACGAACAAGAAACCTGTTTACTATGAAAACAAGTGGCCGCTTCGCTAATGGGCCTTTCAGTTTCTCATGCTGAGTGTACGTCTCTTAAAGGATAAAAGCACCAGCAACTCGGAATCCAATCTTAACCCACCAGCCAGTTAAGGCGAAGAAATCAAGAGCCATTTATCTTTTATTAAGAATATGAAAACAGCCTTTCTTTTATATAAACACCCAGTTTATTTTCTCTCTTCGACATTAACGGTGCTCAATGACCTTATTCACAAATTACAGTGTGAACAGAACAATTAGCTGGCCCTGTTTAATCCACCTACCATTACCCAAACGGCAAACAAACGCACCACATATCTGAGTAGAATCAATCTTTGTTGCAAGCATATGCAACTGCCAGACACTTAGCCACATATTTTTTAAAAGCCTCTTGCTTTCTCCTCACTTTCTTTCTTGCTCCCACTTCCCACATACTGTGTATATCTCCCCTACTGCTCATCTCAGTTGCTGGTTAGTTATCATTCTAACAGATGGATTGTTTTAGCGGTTGTGGTTTTGATAGGTTCCACCCCCCCACCGCTCCGCCATAACAGTTAGAACTTTTTTAGCCCATTCAGTTTTTCATCACAGCTATTTTGGGTGTGTTTAAACAAGAAAAGTGTAATCTGTTGTAAGCTGAAAATGGGCAGTGCTGTTCCTTTAACTGTGCAGAGGGCATAGCTGTTTTTACTTAAAGCTCTTGGAGCAAATTGTCTCACCACATCAGGGCCTCATTTTCATCATGTCTATCTACCCCTCCCTTCCCCCCCTTGAGTCCTAAAAGTCAAAGGCCAATGCGGGGGTGACAGGAGGCAGTGACCTCTGAATAAGTAGTCGAGCAGATGGCCACACCCCTTCCTCTGAGCTTTTCTCTCATGGCCCCAGGGCTCAGATCCGTGACCTTCACTTCTTTAACTGAATGCCTGGACTGTGTGACTAGGACTTTGGCGTGCTCTTTAATAGGCATCCATTATCCCGCTTTTGCCAAAAGCACGGAAAACTAGGTTCGTTTAGATTGAATTTTAAGTAAAACTGTTTGGATTGGTCACCCTCTCCCCTAGGTGCCCTAAATTAAATTGTTGCTCTTAGTGGAAGATGCCCTCATGGACAGGTTTGAAGGTTTTTAATTTTATTTAAATGTCTGCTGCTTTGCAAAAATCTGCACACACAGACACACACATAGACTCACACACAGACACACACAGAGTGAGTGAAGCTCTGGTGCTCAATGTCAGAAACTCCCAGTGCCCTGGGTGCACAAGGGGTCAGTGGTGACATCAGCTCATCGGCTAAGCTAGGACATTGCAATGTAGTAGAACTAAATGATACCAAATAGAGGGCCAGATCCCATTCTAATTGATCTTTGATTATTATTAGCAGGTAAATATGCCCAATGGTCTGTGATGGGATGTTAGATGGGGTGGGATCTGAGTTACTACAGAGAATTCTTTCCTGGGTGCTGGCTGGTGAGTCTTGCCCACATGCTCAGGGTTTAACTGATCGCCATATTTGGGATCGGGAAGGAATTTTCCTCCAGGGCAGATTGGCGGAGGCCCTGGAGGTTTTTCTCCTTCCTCTGCAGCATGGGGCACTTGCTGGAGGATTTTCTGCACCTCGAGGCCTTCAAACCACAATTTCAGGACTTCAGTAACTCAGACATAGGTTAGGGGTTTGTTACAGGAGTGGGTGGGTGCGTGTGCACGAGGTCAGACTAGATGATCATAATGGTCCCTTCTGACCTTAAAGTCTATGAGTCTATAAATGGAAAACCTCCCAGGAGCAGGGGTGGATCAAACATATATTTGTTGTAAGTGGGTCTTTTAATCAGCTTTTTCTGATACCATTGTCAGATATTGTTACTGCTGTACTTCTCCACAGTATGTCTCTTTTATTTCCTTTGCTACTTTACATTTGAGTTACTGGAGCCGAGGGACATTATGGTTGAAGAGACTAGTTTCCTCACCACCATTGGTGCAAGAAGGATGTAATAATAAATAACAATAATGGCTGAAGTGCCTTATAAAATAAGAGAGATCCATTCATGGAGCAGATACATGTTTCTGCGCGAATTAGAAGGAACCGCTTTTCTCATTAGTATTTCCAATAAGTTCCTCTGATATTTCTAACAAATTTATTTGGGCATAAGCTTTCGTGGGCTAAAACCCACTTCATCGGATGCCTGCAATGGAAAATACAGTAGGAAGATCAGAGGCTCGTTCACCTGCACATCTACCAGTGTGATATATTCCATCATGTGCCAGCAGTGCACCTCTGCCATGTACATTGGCCAAACCGGACAGTCTCTACGCAAAAGAATAAATGGACACAAATCAGACATCAAGAATTATAACATTCAAAAACCAGTCGGAGAACACTTCAACCTCCCTGGACACTCAATTACAGACCTAAAAGTCACAATTCTTCAACAAAAAAACTTCAAAAACAGACTCCAACGAGAAACTGCAGAACTGGGATTAATTTGCAAACTGGACATCATCAGATTAGGCCTGAATAAAGACTGGGAGTGGATGGGTCATTACACAAAGTAAAACCTATTTCCTCGTGCTAATTTTTCCCCTACTGTTACTCACACCTTCTTGTCAACTGTTTGAAATGGGCCATCCTGATATCACTACAAAAGGTTTTTTTCCTCCTGCTGCTAATAGCCCACCTTAATTGTTTAGTCTCGTTAGAGTTGGTATGGCAACACCCATTTTTTTCATGTTCTCTGTGTATATATATATCTTCCTCCTGTATTTTCCACTGCATGCATCTGATGAAGTGGGTTTTAGCCCACGAAAGCTTATGCCCAAATAAATGTGTTACTCTCTAAGGTGATACAAGTACTCCTTTTCTTTTTGCTGATACAGATTAACACGGTTACCCCGCTGAAACCTGATATTTCTGTGGATGCCATTGAAACCCCAGTTGTTGTTGTTGTTAGAGGAGCCCAAGTTCATGTGAAAGCAATTTGCTTGATAGCTGCAGCCTTCCTCATGAATTTCCTTAAGGGAGGCTAGAAATATGCAGAACAAGATTGCAGCAGAGAATGTGGAATTTGATTTTTGCATGAATGATCAGTGACGAGCTTAACCCTTTGAACATGGATAGTTTCCAGGGTCTGTCAGCCAAATAGATACTTAGATACATTAATGCCCAGTCTCCAAAGGGTTAAGCACCAGTTGCTCCCTTTACTACAAACTAGGCTTATGTAAGGATGTAGGCAGGCTAGAGAGCAAAGGGGCAAATTCAGCTCTGAAGTTGCATTCGCTTACAACATGCAATGTCAACGGGAGTTGCATGCCCTTACGCCAGGGCTAAATTTAATCCAAAGACTTTAGAATGTTGATTTTTTTTAAATTTCGTTTTTTAGTCACAGACCCTTGTTTTGTGACATCTGCCATGGTTTACAATTGCACCTAAGGTAGAAGGCTAAAAAACCACTGAAGAGAGGGCAGTGGATGCTAGTGCTGATGGTACCCGAGGTTTTGATTGCCCATAGCTCATGTTCCCGTTTTCAATTAAATTAGAAAGTATTTGTGGATGAAGTGACCCATTAGTTGGGTAATAACACTGCCTTATCATGCCTGCTTATCAGTATTAGTTATGCACTATAAAACCCATACCAAAGCCCTTGGGGGAATCCATTAAATTGAAACAGGCAGCTTTCTGTATGTGTGTGATAGAACCATTGTTACATGTGAATCACACTTTGTACACCACACTGTTCCTGATAACTGCTCGAGTCTTCCTAGCTGTGTGCCAATGCTGCCTTTAAGCATTCTGCATCACAGATTTCCCTTGCCTCTGCCATGTTCCACACTGAACCGAAAGAAACAGGCCATAAATTTGCTGATTATGTGCATTTAGGCACACTAACTCTCTTAATGGCCTTTAGGATGGTTGTGGCAGCCAGTGACGGAGTTTTGCATCCACAGCTTCTAACAGGAAAAGGTTGCTTGTTCACGCTATACATTGCATTAAATAAATCGGAGCCTACTGTAACTGATTGCAAATATTAAGCGTCAGTGGGATAGATTAGGAAGGCCTTCTCTCGCCACTCTGACTTCATGGGAGGGTGAGTGTTGGATTTAAGGGGTTTTATATATTTTTAGGGAGGGGATGTATAAGAAAGAAAAAAAGCTAGAAAAAGTCACATCTAAGTTCCTGGCCAAAACTAGAACAGCATAATCTGTAAGTTTCTAGGGCTTGAGTCTGTAAGGCACTGAGGCCCATGGTCTTCAAAGGTGTAGTGAGGTGCCTAACTCCCGTTGAAGTCAATGGGAGTTAGGTGCATAAATACCTTTGAGGATCTGGGCCTCAGTGCCTCATGCACTGGCTTCAGTTGGAAGAAGCAACTTGTAGGGCAAGAACTTTATTTCTAGCAAGATATTACTGCTGCCTGGATTCCCATTTCTGTTGTTCCTCTCTGGAGTGATCTGTGTGTAAATAAATGAAGAGAACAAACAGCATTGTTAATTTTGACTTTCTAAAAGCCAGCTTCTGCTCCCGATGAAGTCAAGGGCAGTTTTGTCATCGACTTTAATGTCCGGTATAAAAAATGGAGACAAAGAGATTGACCTACCAAATGTATCAAATAGAGAACTACACATCAGATGAAACAGATGGTAGAAATTCACTGTCCATTTGAACCAGTAATGATACCTGATAAAGTATTTAGACTCCACTACTTCAGAGAGATCTAATGGCTGATCAGCTGGAAAGAACTGGATTTCTGGAGAACATCCTGCCACCCCCGTCAGTTTCAGTTAGTCTTTTAAGGTTGTATCTGGCATGAAGCAGGAGCATGAATATCTCTTTCCCTGATCTCCTAGGACCAGACTGAAAAAGAAAGTGGTGACTTGCAACAAAAAAACGTAATCAGCAAATCTCGGGCCACAAAGTGACAGATCACATTTCAGTATTGCAGTGAGGAGAGGGTGAAAGAGAAAACACCCTCCCAGTGAGATGTACGGCTACTAAGAACAAGGTAATCTAAACAAATCCACTCTTTAGAAGGTCACAGCTCTGCCATTTTTGACGGGAAGCCTCGGAGTCACATCACATTTCCAAGACATTGCATTTTCCTCTTGAAGAAAACCTCACAGCAACGGTTTGGATCTTAAATTCTGAGTGCTCTGCTTTGAATTTGAGAAGCTGCAACACCTTAAGGTCAGGCCAAGGGGCCCCTGCTAGTTGGCAACGGGGGAATATGGGTGGAGGGAGCAGGATGTCGTTTTGTCATTAGTTGGGCTTCAAAGCAATTCAGGCATTAGGATGGAAGCGGAGTTGGGGGTTGATTGAAGGCTGTGACCCAATTAGAACAGACTCTACATATGCACACCACTGGATTTATTCACCTGGCACATAGCTGCTGCGTCAAGGAAAAAGCAAAATAAAAGCAGAGAGAAAGCGAGAGGCAGGCCATGGTACAGAAAACTACATGGGCTGATGCACTTCTTCCAGCAGCCTGTTTAACTGTCCAAAAATGATACCAACAATCACATTTAGTACTTGAGAGCAGCACGACGGGCAGGGGTGAGGGGGTAGAATCCTGCCCAGTAGGAACGTGATGCTGTTTAAAGTGCAGGTCCCCGCCCAGGAGTGACAGCCTCTCAGTGACTTCACAGCAAATCTGCATTGCAGTGATAGACGGATCTGTCCACTGCTGGCCCTGGGAGCTTAGCCGGGAGCTGAGCTGGGCGTGCTCTGGCTCGTGCACTACGGAATGGCCAACCTCAAGCCTTCAAAAATCGCGAGTCAGGCCCCCCCAAAATCATGAGACTGGCTGAAAAACCCACGAGGTTTTCAAAAACACAATGAGTTGTTTGGGTTCTCTTGATTTTGCTGTCTGGTTTCTGAGCCTTTAGGGGACACTGGGGCTGTGGTTCCAAGCTTGCTTCTGCCGGGCTTGACACGTAGGGAAGCTGAGATGCTCGTGCAGTCTCTTGGTTCTAGCAGCTGGGGTGTTAAGAAAACACCCCATGTAGAGAGACTATAGAGTTGGCAACAACCTTGCCTCCCGGTCCAGAGTTGGTCCCGGCCCAGTCAGGAGTAGGGTTGCCAGTGTTGGTTGGACGTAGTCCTGGTTGGCAACCCTAGCCAGGAGGCTTCTGTGTTAGCTGCTCTCAGAGCTGCTCCTGCCTAAGATCCTGAAGCCCCTGGTTGGGACAGCAGAGGAGACCTCCTAGGCTGTTTTCCATGGGGTTTCTATGTTCAGGTGATGGAAGATTCCAACTATAGACATCAACATTGCTCTACCCCTCAACCCCTGGCCACCGGGGCTTGGGAGCAGCAGTAGAATCAGGGCCAGAGCCACCCAGTCAGGGAGCAAGGGAAAGGAGTAGTCGGAGCTAGGAGCCCAGCTAGGGGCTACCAGAACATCCTTTACCTGATTGCAGGAAGCAGCCAGATCTCCCAGGACAACCAGGATAGAGCCTCAAGGAGCCACCAGAGATATCTGGACACCAGCCCAGGTAAAATGCTGGAGCCAGCCAGGAGCAGAGTGATTCCGATGTTTCTAAAGCTTGTTCCATGCTACAGCCTCGTCAGGCTCTGGTAATTAGGATGTTCATTTATGTAGATAAGATAATAGATATTCATCAAATATGTAAATTAGGACATTAAGTCATTTTCATGCAACCTCACGATTTCTGAACCTTCATCCACAACTCATGGATTCTGCAGCAGACACTTAGTCATTCTGTTGATGCACAAGGCAGACTAGAATCCAGCTCGCTCTCCCACAGCTGTTTTGGCTCTGCAGTGTGAACGGCAGCAAAAAGGAGCAGGAACTTGTTTTGGTTCATACAGGTAAGGAGGTCTGACACTGAATACATCCATGGTAGATCCTGGGGATAAGACAATGCCATTATTACACAGACACTTTTCTGACCACAATCCCAACATGAGTAGGCCTTGGTCAGAGGACTGCTTGTAGGAGTGAGGGTCTTACAGAATCTGGCCATAAGCAGCAATGTGTGACTTAACCTGAAGCTCATATGGGGTCACTCACTGATGGCTGCCACATTGGAAGGCAGAACAACTCTCGGGTTGCCAGCCCTCCAGAAGGATCCTAGAGTTTCCAGGAAGTAAAGACGAATCTTTAATTAAAGCTTATGTCATGTGATAATACCTCCAGGAATATGTCCAACCAAAACTGGCAACCCTACCAGAGTGAAATCCTGCCTCTCCCAGCACAGCTGCACAGGAGTGAATGCAGTGCCGTGTGATGGTGGGGGGTGACTGGGAGGGTAAAGGACACCACCGAGAGGCCATGTGGGAAGATGCCACAGGGCAGTGTGGTGCTGCAGTTCTCCGCATCGGTGCGGAAGGGAGAGGCTGGGAGCCAGGTGAGGGCTGGACAGGGGAAAGGCAAAGGCATTGCCAGTGGTCTGTGAATATTAGAACTGGGTGGACGGGGCCGTGCTGCTACTGCAGGCAGTGGGCTTTGGTAGTGGCTAGAGCATCAGCTGTGGGAGGAATGGGGAAGAAATCCATGCTCCCTGCTGCAGAGACTTCTTTGGCCAGCTGTCATGCCCATGGCTTAGTACATGGCCAGAAATTATCCCCATGACTTCAAAGGGAGGTTGTGCATGATCAAAGACTACAGGGCTAGTCAGCTAGTACAGAGGCAGTGCTGTATCCTCACAGGAGGTCTGCAGTAAGCGGGGAAGAACCGTCCTCAGGAAAAGCCACGGGGAGTGCCTGCAGACATGCAAATGATGGTAGAGGACCCAGGTAACCGGCCAATAAATTGTCTTTTTCTTTTGGATTCATTCAGGGTTGTGGGTGTCCAAGTGCCAGCCCCCACCGTGGCTGCAGCTTCTGGGACATCAGTCACTACCAAAAGGAAAATGCATAAAGATCTGTAACCCTTTGCCTGCAAGTAGCTTAACAATACCTCTGAGCATTACCCCAAATGTATATAATAAGTCTGGACTAATAAAGTAACGAATTTATGAGCTTTTTAAAGATTTTACTAGATAAATTGAGGCTCTAATAACATGATTCGATTTCTTAATATAAGCAATGTATTTACTGGGACCTCTTAAAAACGGTGCCCTAACATTAAAGCTGAAATTGCAGCCTATGATTTATATCTGCTGCTGGAAGCTCTGGCTTTCATTATCTGTGTAAGCTGCAAATCCAATTATATAATAGATGCGAGATAAGGGATGTAATGTTTCACATCTAATTGTTCTAACATGCAAATTCTTTCTAAAGCTGGCACATATTGAGATAAAAGGAAGTGGCGGATGCATTCGATGTCCATGTGCGGTGTAAGTGGAGCCCTGCACATTGCAAAGCATTGGGTACATCAGCCTATCGTTTTGACTGGGTTTATTGCATGGCAGGATGCTTGAAAGAGCCTCCAGGAACCCCAAATCCCAAACTGAGGCTGCGGCTACACCACAGCTTATGTTGGCATAATTTACGTTGCTCAGGGGTGTGAATAAGCCACCCCCCGAGCGACGTAAGTTACATCGACCTAAGCGCCGGTGTGGACAGCACTGTTGCTGGGCAAGCTTCTCCTGCCGCCACAGCTACCGCCACTCATTGGGGGTGGATTAATTAAACTGACGGGAGAGCTCTCTCCCATCGGCTTAGAGCGTCTGCATTAGCAGTGCTACAGCAGTGCAGCTACATCGGTACGGCTGCACTGCTGTAAGCTCTCTAGTGTAGCCATAGCCTGAGAAATCTAGTTGCTGAATGAATCTAGTGCTGGTGAAAAATGCCAGATCGACTGCTCTGGAGGGCCAAGCCTTTCTACTTACATAGCAGAATATGCCACAGATCCAAACTTCCCAGCTCACCCCTTTCGCTATAGCGGATTGAGCCCAAAGCTGGGATCTGAGTATCCCAGAAATTTGGATACAGATGTGAATGGGACAGTTTGGGCCCACCTGTGACAAAAAAAATCTAAATGCAAACCAAGTGATCTCACAAAACTGGGTGACAGGGCAACAAAATGGCAGATGAAATTCAATGTTGATAAATGCAAAGTAATGCACATTGGAAAACATAATCCCAACTATACATACAAAATGGTGGGGTCTAAATTAGCTGCTACCACTCAAGAAAGAGATTTTAGAGTCATTGTGGTAGTTCTCTGAAAACATCTACTCAATGTACAGCAGCAGTCAAAAACGCTAACAGAAGTTGGGAATCATTAAGAAAGGGATAGCTAATAAGACAGAAAATATCATATTGCCTCTATATAAATCCATGGTACGCCCACATCTTGAATACTATGTGCAGATGTGGTCGCCCCATCTCAAAAAAGTTATATTGGACTTGGAGAAGGTTTGGAAAAGGGCAACAAAAATGATTAGGATATGGAACAGCTTCCCTATGAGGAGAGATTAATAAATTTTGGACTTTTCAGCTTGGAAAAGAGATGACTAAGGGGGGATATGATGGAGGTCTATAAAACCATGACTGGTGTGGAGAAAGTAAGCAAGGAAGTGTTACTTAGTCCTTCTCATAACACAAAAACTAGGGATCACCAAATGAAATGAATAGGCAGCAGGTTTAAAACAAACAAAAGGAAGTATTTCTTCACGCAGTGCACAGTCAACCTGTGGAACTCCTTGCCAGAGGATGTTGTGAAGGACAAGGTTATAACAGGGTTCAAAAAAGAATTAGATAAGTTCATGGAGGATAGGTCCATGAGGAGGATAGGTCCTATTAGCCAGGATGGGCAGGGATGGTGTCCCTAGCTTCTGTTTGCCAGAAGTTGGGAATGGGCGACAGGGGATGGATCACTTGATGATTCCCTGTTCCGTTCATTCCCTCTGGGGCACCTGGCACTGGCCACTGTTGGAAGACAGAATACTGGGCTCGATGGGCCTTTGGCCGTTCTTATGTTCTTAAGCGAACTGAGTGTATGTACTGAATTCTTAATATGCACAGTTAAAATGTCACTTAGGTCAGACCTTCCACAACTTACATCACTATACAATTTTGGATCCTAGTTTCCCGTGTCCTACTGTTGATCTGACATATCGAGAAAACAGGCCACAACATTAGGAATTTCTTGCATCTATCACTTAATTGCCAAGTGCACCTTGACTGCTCTATTGTATTATTTACCTCCATACTTCTAAGCACTGCGTGTCATTAGAAAGAATATCCTGGAAAAATGGGGCAGGGCCTGCACCTTCTTGTCCGTCTGGAAAGTGCCTAGCACACAGTGAGCACTGCTTAGCGGAGAGATCCCCTGCTTTCCTGTCACCACAGCTGTGATCAGCTGAGGCCCTCAAGCAAACAGTTGCCAGGTTTAAATGGGAAGGGCTGGTAGCAGGACATGGCCAATCATCTCGGGAACTTGCCTCTCTCTTGATCTGATATAACCCAAGTCAGCTGATCTTTGCTGTGAGGACTGTCTGTTTCCCCTGGCGTTTGGGAAGCGGGATGTATGTCGATTTAGGTTTGTGGTTGTTGATGGTCCTGTTTATAGCTCGTACCAGTAAGTTAGGGGGAGGAAGAGTTCATAACCACGTATTTGTTTATTTTGCAAGGTATGTAACTAGTTTTTATTGTACACACTCCTAGAGGAGCTGAGTAGGTACATTTAAAGTGATCAAGATAAACAGAGGGACAAATCTAATCCTGGTTGAGCGTGTCCAGCTCCATGTTCAGCCAGCGTTGAATCTGGCCATAAGTGTGATTTGCAGGGAAACGCTGGACCCATTTAAAAGATCAAAGAACTCCATAGCTTCTGGCTACCCCAACAGCCATTCACTCGCTGCTCCTCCTCTTGCTCTGTGTATTGGTCTCTGTCCCTTTATTTTAGTGCTGAGGCATAAATGGCACCAGCCAGTGAATGGTTCTGATTCCAGCACTGGGTTCTTTTGATGAAGATTCCCACTAGTTATGTCGAAGCTAATGGGCTCTGTGATCTGGATGTGAATGGGTCCCATTCAGCTTTGTTTTATTCATCATCAGCAAAGCATGAAATTACAGTGGAAATGCTAATAGATTTCCTAACAACTTCATATCTACTTGTGTGAAAGGGTTATCTGCTGACTGATTAGTAAGTTAATTGTTTTATATTTTATTGAGGTCAGTTTTTTTAAATTTTATTTTAAAGGGAGGGTGAATGTGCATTTCTAAACAAGACTCTGTTTTAATGACCGAACTGCGGGACTTATTTTGGTTGGGCTGATAGAGGAAGAGAAGCCAGGAAGAGCAGTGGCATCTCCAGAAGAAATGATCCCAACCAGGCCTGTGTGAGCCAAGTGCCACACCAAGATCTCAGGGGGATGAGTGGTCAAGGCTAGCTGAAAAATGTGTTTACAATCGTGTGCTTAATTTGCAGCGGCATTTACAGTGCTGTTGCATGCAAATCGGGTCTTTAGGTCTGTCGACAAATCGAGTGCACACATTGAAGCACGTAATTGGCTGTTTGTGTATGCAAATCGTAGCAACTGAGTGTGTAAATTAAACATTCGACTATGCACTGCTTAGAATTGGACGATGAGGCCTGTTAAATGTATTAATCTAATGCCAAGGTGACACTGGAACTTTAAGAGGCAAGAGACCCAGGCTACCAAGAGATTGGTCAGTTGATCCCCCCAATTAGACTTAAAAGAGGACACATGGGCCCTAGAAGGGGGAGGTCCCTGCAGGAAGATGGGAAGGGGCAGGTGAGAGCTGCCTGGGAATGGAGGTGAGACAGAAGGAGCAGCAGAGTTGCCCCAGGGAAAGAGCTGCAGGAAATAGAAGCTCTGAGCTGCTGCTGATGAGGTCTGACCATTGAAAGGCTGGCTCGAGCCATGGCCAACTGCAGGAAGACTTGTGCAGGGGCTCTAGGAATGAGGGGAAGAACCAGCGTGGTCAGTGGCCCAGAAGCAAGCGGTTGATTCCGAAGGGTGGAGGACGTTAGCTAAGATGGTCAGGGATGCAGCCTGGTACTCTGGGTGTCCCTAAACCTCTGACTGCCAGAAGCTGGGATTGGATGATGGAATGGATCACTCAATAATTGCCCTGCTCTGTTCACTCCCGCTCAAGCATCTGGCACTAGCCATTGTCAGAAGACAGGGTACTGGGCTAGATGGACCATTGGTCTGATGCAGTGTGGCCGTTATGTTCTCCAGGAGTAGGGGTAGGTTTCACAGCTGGGGAGGCCTGGGGAGCATAACGCAGCAGAGCGGCCTCTGACAGAAGACCTGCATGGAGGGCTGTGGGAGGAGACCAGGAACAAGGGATTGGTCCTGGAGGGACGTTCCCCTGAGCGGGGGTGGGACTGACCGGTGAGGAGGCCTGGGAGAGTAAAATGCTTCAGGGAGGCTGGAGAGTAGGGCCCTGGAACAGGGGCTAAAGGAACCGGGACAGAGTGGTAAGTAACTCTCGTCTGCCTGGTTTTGCTTTGGGGATTTGAGAGGAGCTGTTTTCCTGCGAGGGATCCATGGACTGTGGCACTTTACATTAATAAAAGCATTTGAATTTGCTGCTAGGAGAGAGACAATGTTCATTTGTACAGCTGGAAGAAAGGGGAAACTGAGGCAGGCCTGCCTGCCTTAGAGGGTGCTGTGGGTGGGCTGCACTATGACACTTTTCATTAATATTAAGCAATGTCGGCAATGATTGAAGGTGGAGGGAACTGGGCTGGGCTGGCTAAAGGGCTACAGCTGGAGGCTGTTCTAATTTGAGCCAGCTGGCAAAATGTCCGAGGGGCCATTACTGTAGCTGGGGATCTCTGGTGCACATGGACACCTCCTGCACACTCCATCTCCCTACTCCTATCCCTTACTCTGGCCTCAGGTAGGGTCTGGTTCTCCCAGGACTGGCTAAGATGGCAGCCCTGGGGGGGGATAATCTAACCCCCGTTGTCAGGTTCACCGGCTGGTTTGAAAGATGCAATCTGAACTGAAACGGGCCCAGGCATTAACGTTCCAGTCCAGCTCTAGCGGTCCAGGGGTGTTTTGGAACTGGAGTTACACTCCAGGCCTGTCCCTAGCACTCAAGCCGAGCACTGGTGGTGCGTTGGGCCTTTTTTTTTTTTTTGGCGACCGTTAAATGGCCAGTTTTCTCATCTCGACAGAACTGCTTACAAACTGCAGCCGTGCTAATTAAAACCATTCCTGACATAAAAAGCATCCTGCCGAAAGAAAGGAAAGCCCTCGCCTTCCTGGAATTTATGATTGAACATGCGCTTAACTCTGCCTTGCTTTGCTGTGACATGAAACTCTTTCCCCCTGCATTGATTGATGTGATTTGGTGGGGGGGGGGAGGGGGTTGTTTTTGAATGGACTTGCGTTGCAACCTGTTTCTTGCCCTCCTTTCTGCTTGCTTTCTTCCTCCTGGTTTGGTTGGTTGGTTCGGCTTCTCCACTGGTGTCCTGGCAATATTGGTTTGGCTTTTCATTCTCTCTTGCCTGTTTCGCCAAAGCATCTGTATCTTTGTTCCCCTTAATGCTGCTTCCCTGGGAATCAGCTGTCTTAGATGTTGTCGTAAGCCATCTTTTCCCTTAAAAGCGACATGGTGCCGGCATTGTAGTGGCACTATTATAAGCCACTGGTCTGGCTCGTTTATGGCACGCGAGTGTAACTCCACTGAGTTACTCCCAGTTTGCACTGATGTATGTAAGAGGACAACGAGGCCCATAGAGTTTTAGGCAGTTTGTAGAATACTGCTGTGTGTCTTAGAAAGGAGGCAATGTATGAACATGACTGCAAACAGGTTTGTTCTTCCCTTGGCTTTCCAGAAATACAGTTTGGGACCAAATTTACATTGCCTGTCTGGCTTATACGTTGCACTGAAAACCACTATTTTGGGTTCATTACCTCTGGTCTAACTAATCAGTATTTCTAAAGCAAACATCACCTTACTATTTAAGCACTGGCACATAAGCGTTTGTCTACGCTTGCAAATTTTGCTGGTATGGCTATGCCAGCAAATCCCTTCTAGTAGAGATGCAGTTATACCGGCAGAAAAGTGCTTTTGCAGGCTTAGCTTATTTTGGTTCAGCAAGCGAAATAGCCTACACTAGGATAAGCATTTTTATGCCACTATGCTGGGATTTTGCTGGCATAGATATATCATGAAAAATCACTCTCCTAACTGACGTAGCTATGTCAGTAAACTTTTAATTGCAGACCTAGACTTACTGTCTGTGCTACCTGTGTATAACTTCTGGGAGTGCAGTGTCTTTACAGAGGGTGGTATAGCTAGACCGGATCCGGCCTGTCAGGGCTTTCAATCCGGCCCGCGGGATTGCCAGCCCTGTGGTGCAGCAGGGCTAAGGCAGGCTCTCTGCCTGCCCTGGCCCCGTGCTGCTCCCGGAAGCGGCTGGCACCACGTGCCTGCGGCCCTTGGGGGAGGGCGGGGCAGAGGGCTCCATGCGCTGCCCTCGCCAGCAGGCACCACCCCCTGCAGCTCCCATTGGCTGGGAATGGCGAACCCTCAATGGAAGCTTCGGGGGTGGTACCTGCAGGTGAGGGCAGCGCGCGGCGGACCCGCCTGCCCCACCCCACCCCACCCCCAGGGAAGCCACTGCTGGACATCCTGGCCACTTCCGGGAGCGGCACAGGGATGGGGCAGGCAGGGAGCCTGCCTTAGCCCCACTGTGCACCGCTGCCACCCTGGAGCTGCTTGAGGTAAGCTGCGCCGGGCTGGAGCCTGCACCCTGAATCCACCCCGCACCTCAACCCCCTGCCCTGAGCCCCCATCTCCCTGCCCTGAGCCCTCTGCCACACCCCACACTCCTCCTGCACCCCAACTCCCTGCCCTGAGCCCCTTCCCACATCCCACACTCCCTCCCGCACCACAGACATTCAGGGCCCCGCATACAATTTCCCCACCCAGATGTGGCCCTCGGGCCAAAGGGCTAGCCCACCCGCCAGCTAGACCATTTAGTACCCACAGCCTCGGGCTTTAGAACTTAGGCAGACAGCTCTCCCCTGGACTGAAATTAATCCCAGAGACTGTAGGATGGGGTACAGGACCCCATGCTCTCATGTACTGCAAACTGTTTGAAAACAGAAGCAAGAGAGCAAACCAGTGATCACATAAAAAACATTTTAGGACACGATTTAAAAATATAATGGACAAAATGCCTTTTGGAGCTTGACAGTGTTACTTTTTACTAACCCCATGTCAGATCAAACCGTTCGTATGCATTTGATTGGCGGTAACAATCTCTGTGCATTGGACTAAATGAGAGAGTGAAAAAGCAAGCGGTTGCGAGCTATGTTTCCAACCTGCAGCTGAGTATGACTCAGACGTTTCAGGATAGTGCTGCCTGATCTACCCTGCCTGTGGACACACACGGATTCATTTTCTTCCTGTTTATCCCAGGTTTCTTGTCAGGCTAAGTACTACAGCTCAGGGATCGTCTAGGAAGGGGCTATAAAAGTTTTATTAGTGAAACAGAAAAAGGTTTGTAGCCCTATTGTTCCTTGTGAACTAAAAGCAGAAAGGGTAGATAATGGTCTGCCTCTTTATTGGACTGAGCCATAAAGCAGGAGTGCATTTGAAGCTGACTCTCCCTAAAGCAGAGTCAGCAGTACCCGGCCGTTTGATTGGAGCCTATGGTCTAACTAAGGATTAAAGGGAGACTCTCCAGGACTGTCTGTGGACCCTGGTTTCAGCTGGTTAGAGATAGGAAGGCACCAAGAGAACAAGCTGCCAGATGGTGATCCCAGAGCTGGTTCCACATTGGCCCCAGACCCAAGGTATATTACATCAACCTGGGAGATCAGTTTGGAAAAGAGGAGACTAAGGGGGTGGGGTATGATAGAGGTCTATAAAATCATGAGTGGTGTGGAGAAAGTGGATAAGGAAAAGTTATTTACTTGTTCCCATAATATAGGAACTAGGGGCCACCAAGTGAAATGAATGGGCAGCAGGTTTAAAACAAATAAAAGGAAGTTCTTCTTCACGCAGCGCACAGTCAACTTGTGGAACTCCTTGCCTGAGGAGGTTGTGAAGACTAGGACTATAACAGGGTTTAAAAGAGAACTGGATAAATTCATGGTGGTTAAGTCCATTAATGGCTATTGGCCAGGATGGGTAAGGAATGGTGTCCCTAGCCTCTGTATGTCAGAGGGTGGAGATGGATGGCAGGAGAGAGATCACTTGATCATTACCTGTTAGGTTCACTCCCTCTGGGGCACTGGCATTAGCCACTGTCGGTAGACAGGATACTGGGCTGGATGGACCTTTGGTCTGACCCGGTACGGCCGTTCTTATGAGCTGTTCTAAACTCGTCCGGACAGCAGCGGCCCCCCAAGGTGCCATCTGAAAGCTGGGAGTTGCAGGAGCACAGTGCACTTTGGCTATGCTAGTTTCCCAACATGCTCCCTACACCAGACGTTGCTGTAGGTGTGGCCCAGAAGCTGGCTCTACGCCTGCTAGGGAATCTGGGTAAGGAGATTTGACCCGTCTCCAGCCTTTTTGTACTACCGGAGCAACGCAAAGGGGCCGGAGTGGGCCAGAGAATCTCTCCCTCTGTTTCTGTTATCTATCCTGTGAGCTGTCCAGTCGCCTCCTCCTCTAGCAGTTCCTTGCATCAAGGATCAGATTATAGAGAATTTAATTATTAAAACATAAACCTTTCTTAGTTGGACAAGTATTAATGCACTGTGCGACCTGCCTGCCAGGTATACATGAAGCTGTCCATCTCTTGAAATTACTGGGTTGAAACCAGTGACTGAGAATGACCTATAACAATCCCTTATAAAATATTGAGTCCACAGTGAAGATATTTCATTTTAAAGTGTTTGCTCAGGTAGGACATGTATACTATTAGTGCTGCTTTGCTTCCATCTGGCAGCTACAGTCGGCAGTGAAGTTTTATCAGACATTAAAGACATTTGAATTTTCTCCCAGACTAGAATGTTAAATCAACTCATTTTCCACCATTTTTTCCCCTTGTGCTGTTTTCTTCCTGGCAGCTTTGGGTTTGATTCCATTTCTCTGTTAAGTTTTCCGTCAGCCCTATCTGTAACCATCTCGTGTTTTATTGAGCATGAATGAACAGTGATGTCTTTTAGATGACTGATATTGTCATCTGAAGATGCTCGTTTAATATAAATTTCTGCTTAGCTTCTATCCCTGCAGTGTTTTACGTGTATCAAGAGATTATTTCAACTAGCCTGAATCTGTAGCCAAACTAATCCTCTAGGAACAACAACCCTTTTTTCCGTTCAGGGGCAGTTTTTAGCATCTATATGGGCATCCTTTCAAAGACTGCTCATCATCTGTTAGAATTTTGGAAGCCCTATTCAAAGGCGTGACACCACTCTCACCGAGTGTAGGCCTGAGTGTAGCCTCTAGTTTACGTATGATATTACACTTCCAAGGGTGTACACCATAGGCATTTCGCCCTCTTCCACTGCTGACAGCAACGTGATCTCGGATGTGTGATATAATAGCGCCAACCCCCCTGGCTCGTGGATCTCTGTGCAGTGGGAGTCATGCGCATGCATTTTGAAATGAAACATTTCATTTGTGGCATTAATTTTGTGATTGCCTCATGATATTTGCTTCTGGTATTTTTCCACTCTAGAAAGTAGCGCCTATATGATACTTTTCAGGAATGTGATATTATAATAGTTTAACATTTCAAATCGGGGCCAGAATCTGGTCTGAGTGTCAAGGATTAAAGATGCTGAAAGTCAGTGTAGCTCACTATGGCCCAGATTGGTGTTGGGTTCCCCCCAATACATGCACAGAGGGATCCCTCCGGAACCCAGGGAGGCCCATCTGTAGGTCTGGGGTTCATGCAGAGGGAGAGAGTGGATGGGCGTGGGGAGAGAGGAAGAAGTAGACAGGCAGCAGGTGGGGCTGGAGTCGGGTGCACGTTGTTCCCCAATGACCCTGGGTGGAATCCCTGGGAAAGATAACACAGCCTAGGACTGTATTTCTTTCTCAGGCAGCCCAAATCTGGAGTTCTGGAGCAGCTTCAGCCAGGGGTGGCCCTGGTAGCAGCATTGCCAGGAAGCCAATGGCTACAGTGTGAAGGCACAGGGCTTCCGTGCAGATGGCCCTGGCTTCTCTTTGCGGATCCACCAGCTTTGGGGGCATGGCCTATGGCTTGTTCCATGGGCTGGGGGAGGAGGGGATGAAGCAAACTTCACTTCCCATGAAATAATATGGAAGCTGCTCCATGGGAGTGGGCCATCTGTCCCTGAAGGTGTAGATTTGGAGTAACCGCGTTGAAGTCACGGGTCTGGAGTTGTCATTGTGTCACTGAGATGAGAATTTCACCCATGGGCTCATCAACAGAGTGCTGCGAGCACGAGCTTAGCGATCAAACACAGATCATTCCATTCCTTACGTAGCTGATTCTGTTAGTGAGCGAATGGCGACCCGCATCAATCCAGGCTGTGTCGCTGAGTGTGTCACTGCTCAGTGTGAAGACAGAGAGAGCGAGCCAGCAGAGAGCTTGCTGAAATGCCTCCTACGTTAAAAAAAGATGTTCACACAGCCCAAGGGTTGTCGTCTCTGTTTGCCAGCATCCCCTGGATTTCTCTAACAAGGTGATTATGCTGGTTCATGGCTCTTACCAATGGTTATCCATGTGGTTATCTGTCTGCATTTGTGATAAATCCATGCTTAGTTGTAACAATGACAGGCAGGCATGAGAAACATAAGCTGGCTAGATAGGAGGCCTGCTGCTTTGGGAGTGGAGCAGGAGTAAAGGCAGCCAGAATGTGTATAGAGGCGGCTGAAGGGAGACTTCTGAATGCAGGTAGTGTGGGGCTAACTTTTCTCCGTGCGTGGCGTGTCCTTTAATTAACTGGCAGCAGGTGAAAGCCATATGGCCAGCATTCCCTGCTTTTTGTAGTTGTGAAGCTCCTTTGATCCTTCTCCTGAGCACCTCTTGGCCTGCCTCTCTGGATTAACCCTGCTGCCTCTGATCCTTTCCGTTAGCGCGGCATGTACGTGGACTTCTTACAGCTTTCTGAAGCTGGTTAGGGCATAAAAATCCGACCCTAATGATCGCGCACACTGCGCCCTCCGGTGGAGGAGGCAAACTCTGAGACATCCCTCATGCAGAGCTGAATTCCTCCCTCGGGGTGAGGTCTGGCCCCCGACTAGAAGAAACAGCCAGCATCCCTTCAAAATACATAGATCTCCAAGATCTCTGGGGATTACTGTGAGGCACAGGGCCGTCTGCAGAGAGGCCACGGGTCTCTGCGTTGGCTCTGGAGCCCACTGATACTTTCCTGGATAGCTCTGAGTTGTGCTGAATGGGTTTCTCCTGGCTGCAGCAGGGCCTGCTCCCCCTGCCTCCAAAGGATAGGAGTTAATACAGCTGCATGCTCTGCCTCTCTCTCACCCGCCCATCTGGCAGCAGGCACTGGAGTGGAGGTTGCACCGCAGCAAGTGGGCATGGTTAGCAGTTGCCCCCAGCCCTACGGAGCCTCTCTCCTTCCTCCTGTGTCACAGGAGAGTCCGGGCCGAGTTTCCCCCTCAGACAGAATAGCCATAAGCCATGAATGTCTCTCATGAATTGAAACCCAAACCGAAGCAGCCTTATTCTGTAACGCCTGGCCAGAGAGACTGACGGATTAGAGGGGGACCCAAGTGAATGTTGCCTTCAGCTGCAGGACTCCCTTCCCTGGCTGCGTCTTCTCTCCGGCACCTCCGCCGCCTGTGCTTCTGGGTCTTGCTGCACTGGCCAGGCAGGATCCTCTGTTCTACAGAGGGCCTAACCCTAAGCCACTAACGCTCAGTTCCAAGGCCCGTAACCGTCGGCTCCAGCGCGGCACTGAGCTGCCTCACTCCCGCGGAGCCTGATTCACTTCTCACGTCGCTTATACCAGCCCAACGCCATTGGCGGGAGTGGTGAGTTCAGAATCAGGCCCAATATCTTCCATGAGAGCGGAGGGGCGCCCAGCACCTTCTGGGAGGTGCTGACACCAGGCAGGATCAAGTGTTACCCCAAGATCTCTTGGTATGACTTCCTTGTTTGTTAAGGGCCAGATGCCGTCACCTCTGTTCACAGTGAGTAGTATGTGACCGCATGAGGAAATCAATGGGATTGCTCCCATGAGTCCTTAGGGTGGGTAACGGGGGGACAGTGCAGCCCACTGAAATCAGTGGGAATCCTTGCAGAGTAAGGGCTACAGAATCTGGGCCTGAGGTGCGAATATTGGAATCTGTGCCCTATATATAGTCACTTCCTAGCAGAGCCGTTGTAGTTCAGCATCCAAGAAGCATTATTGAATGGATCTGGCTTCTAAGCACAGTGTCTGAGCAGAGCAGTATTAATCTGGGTTGTCCCTGCTGCAGCGACAGAATTTGCATGTGGGCATCTTGAAGCAGACAGTATCGTATGTCTTTCAGTGTAACACTGACCATTTGTTGAAAGGCGGTGCATTTCCAGATCCGCTGGTGTACAATACGTCGTGCAAATATGCAACAGAGACTTTCTCTTGCCTTTTAATAGATTGCCCAGCTATGACTCTGAGCTGATATGCAGCTAGTGCTGTTCTGCAAATATCACACTCCTCTCCCGTCTTCTGCCTGTTGGTCAGACCCACTGGTCAAGCCGTACGCCAGCAAAATTTCTCCCAAGCAGCCACGCATCTGCATTAATTTATATGGCTTAATGTGGCCAGCTTGTCTTAGCTTGATTTCCCCAGCGGTTCTCTGAGTCAGCTGGATGGCTGGGGCCTCCGTTTAGTGGTCCAGCCCCGTGCCAGATGGTGGGTTATGGTTTGTGAAGGCCACCAAACTGACAAGCCCATTGTGCTTTAATACAAAAGAGAGGCTGGCTGTTTTTTCTTCTGCCTTCATTTTCATTCAGCACTGTCACTATAATAGATAGTTCTTGGGGCTTTATCTATTTATTTTTTTAGTTAATTGTTCGTAGTGTATAAATTTTTGCCTTACATTTCTGACATGATTCCCTGTCATTTTCTACCTAGATACCCTGTAGGCTCTGTTTTCCTCCGTCTTTTCTATAAAACACGAACACCCAGACGTGCGCGCACACACAAGCCGTCTTGCCTACAGACTTGCATACACAAGAATCCTATTTGCAGTCAATTTGGTCACATAAAAAAGTTATTAAGGTATCCTAGTTGGTCTCCTAGGGAGCCATTATGTGCAACAAGGTTTCATTAAGATAGACTTAATCAGCGTGCTGGATTTTTTGGGTGTCCAGGTGGTTTTGCAGGGCATTAATAGCCAGAGTTTTCATTACATGCCAGTTGCTGACTTTGCATCGCCTTTGTTAATACCGTAGTTAGGCCCGTGTTGGGGGCTGTGTGTTTGTTTCCATAAAGATGTGACTCTCTGAACAGAAGACCAACTCCGTAAGTATAATGTAGCGAGGGCGGAGCTATCAGCTTCTGAGATTCCCTGAAGATCAGGCATGAAGGAAGCTGATGACAAGCTCCGATTGACAAATCTGACAGCAGAAATGGTGCCACAGATCAAATTCAGAACTCCCGGTCATTTCCAAAAAGAAACTTTTTGAAATCTGCCAGCTCAGGAGAAATGTGAATTCCTTTTGGGTGTTGGTCATACGTTAATGATTGCTCTCTCTCCTTCCTAAGCCCCGCCCTGAGCAGCATTTCGGCTGGTGCAAAGTGCGCCGAACAAGGTGGGCAGATGGGAGTGTACCACTGTGGGACTGTTTCGGCATTCCTGCACTTCAGTGCTTGGAAAGTGTTTAGGCTGGTTACGGGGGCAGGGGGGGGGAACAAAAACTATGGCTCACCGCAGCCTTGCTATGCCAAGTGAAGAGCTTCACTTTATTTGACGCATCTTCAGGTGGGATCCCTGGGCTAGACTGAGCAGGTGGTGGAGAGATTCGCTCTCTCCGGAACAAGTCAGGGGAAGAATTGTCAATAAATCTCAATTATTTCCTTTCCTGATTCCGCCTTTGGTCCTAGGGGGAGGAATATGCAAGGTGGGGCTGCAGTCTGGCCCAGAGTTTTTTAACTGATTAGTCTGGTCACGATGTTGCTGTGACCCGAAGAAGAGCTCTGTGTAAGCTCGAAAGCTCGTCTCTCTCGCCAACAGAGGATGGTCCAAAAAAAGGTGTTACTTTGCCCACCTTGTCTCTCTGGTATTCTGGTAACAGTCAGTTTCTAATGACAGTGAAGGTCATATTTAGCCCTTCTCCGGGACTTTTCACCTTGGCCAACGTCAACTAAAATGAATCCTCACGACAATGTTATGAGGCTGCCTAGGTAAATATTATAAATAATGTTTCATAGATGGGGAAAATTGGAGGTCACAGAGTGACCGAGTCAGGATTCAAGCTCAGGACTCCAGGTTCCGAGGCCACTAGACCTCTCTCCTACGAGTTCTCATGGGCAGAAAAACCTTGGGAGGTTTTCGGAGTCAGTAAACAACGCGGACACGCAGGTAGCTGCCTCATCTGAATCTTAGCTGGGTGATTGCAGGTTCTGTTTGGCTCCCCCTTCACTAAAACCTACCTTTGAAGTCCCCTAGTGATTTTGAATTTGGTTTGTGTGAGTGCTCGTGCACTGTCAAAAATGTGCTTGTGCACTATTGCCCAACTATCATTCTGTTGTTTTTTTAATATATTTAATTCTCTAAGGGCTTGATCCTGAGAGCCTGCAATTCCCTTTACTTCAGTGGGAGCTGCAGATGCTGAGTACCTCTCAGTATTAAGTCCTAAGGGGCTTTGATTATTTTCTAAGATACATTCCTGTCTCTTGTTAATGATATCTACATTTGATCCACTATGCAGGATGTTTCTAAGTGTGTGTAAGGCGTGGTAAAGAGAGAGTGTGGTAGGCATGTAAATGTTTTTAGTTAAATAGCAGCAGCCGTGATCGGGTCTGGGTGGTGATTGTGCTTCACTGCTGGCATGCTGAAAAGATGTTACTGGCCTATATGCCAGTCGAATGGTGCAACTGATTGCTGAGGGATGGCCGCATTCTGGCCAGGTCTCTGTATTTTTGCTTTTTGAAATTTTTTGATAAAATGTTGGCAACTTACACAAACGCAAAAATGCTGACGCCCTCCCCTGTCACCGGTGAATCGACAGGCTGCATCTTTTTTTTGATCAGGGGCTGTACCCTTACCATCGAATGCTTTGGAAGTTAGCCTACTCTTCACAGGCTTCTTAAGCCTCGGCCTCCCCTTCCCTCATTACTGGGGCCTTCTATGATATCACGTGCTCCCTTCGCCAAACAGTGCCAAGGGTCTTCAGGAAAAGAGAGAAGACATGACCTTCGGTTACTGATGCTCCTAATCTTAAAAGAGAGAGAGAGAGAGAGCAAAAGAAGGCTTTAAAAACTTTGGGAGACCTCCTCTAAATATGGCGGAAGAGCTGCTGCTAAGGGCGCACGTGATGTGTATTTATTTTTCAGTTCCCCTTTAAACATCCAGGGTAGAACCCTAATTCTGAACAGCAACAGACACATTTCCAAAGCCCCTTGTTTGACTGTGACAGAGAGCGGAGAACAGTGAAAACCCACTTGAGACCCATGTACATTCTAGGTATAGATTAGGTGTTGGCTGATCACCAGTACTGATAATGTTGTTTTTGTGTTCCATATAAGCACTGCTGTTTAGGATGTATGCAGCTATTGTAAACCTTATTGCATATCTAAAACACATATGGAACCACTCTGTAGGTGGCAGTGATAACTTGCGGAAGCATGTGATAGAAAGGTGCACGATAAATTGGTTTAGCTAATCTTTCTGATCTCATCTCTCCCACTTTACATGACTTTCCTGTATATTTCAGTGTCTATACAGACCTCTGAAGCAGCATTCTCTTTCTGACTGTATGTACAAACTGCATGCCAGGGCAGGTGAGCAAAAATAAAAAGTAAAAAGTGGAAGACTCAGATGTAGTGCACCTAAGGAGTAGAAATACTGCCACCATGAGCTGCAGCCATTCCTCTTCCACCTCTTATTTTCAGACAAGCCTTTATTTTTTCTCCCTTCAAAGGAAGCAGGTGTAATTTGATAGACTGATGGTTGGGCTTGGTGCACCCTCTTTGGATCTGTCCCACTGGTGCGTGACACCATTGTGAGTTGATAGGCAAAGTTTTCCCTGTTCCTAGTAACCAGAAGCCGGTTCTTCTCTGGGCAGTTCTGGCTTCTGGAAAGCATTCACCTTCCTTCCGTGATAGGAGCGATAAGGAGGCAGATAAGGGCCCATGTTATAAACCCTCTAAAAAACCCACTTCGTCTTCGTCCATATTACTAGCCTCCACATTCTCTCTATCCTTATTAGTTGTCCTGTGTCCTAACTTGTGTTTTTGTTATTTAGTTTCGAGGCTTCCAGGGCCGGGTCTAACTCTTGCTTTTAAAGTCCTGTGTAGTTTATGGTGCTTTATTAATAATTCCTGTGCTGCATGTATATTGTGAGGGGGAAAAGGTAGCAGAAGAGCTCCATGGAAGCATGGGAATTATGGAACTTGGGACCAATTCCAGAAATAAGAGCTCAGGTAAGATGCTCATTATATGCAATGGCTACTTCATTCACGGTGCTAGGCCTGTCCATATGTTGTTGTTGTTACGGTAGAATCTCAGAGTTATGAACACCTTGGGAATGGAGGTTGTTCATAACTCTGAAATGTTTGTAACTCTGACCAAAACATTCTTTCAAAAGTTTACAAGTGAACATTGATTTAATACAGCTTTGAAACTTTACTATGCAGAAGAAAAATGCTTTTAACCCTCTTAATTTAAATGAAACAAGCACAAGCACTTACTTTATCAAATCTTTTTTTTTTAATCTTTCCCTTTGGTTTTTTAGTAGTTTAGGTTTTACACAGTATTGCACTGTAGTTTTTTTTTTGGTCGCTGCTGCTGCCTGGCTGCGTACTTCCGGTTCCAAATGAGGTTTGTGGTTGACCGGTCCATTTGTAACTCTTGTGTTTGTATCTCTGAGGTTTGACTGTATTTATCATTTGTATTACTGCTAGTCATGGAGCAGGACCCCTTCTTAGGCACTGTACAAACACAGGACAAAAAGACAGTCCCTGTCCCAAGGAACTTACAATCTAAGTATGAGACAAGAGACACAGATGGCTACAGACAGAGTGGGGAGTGCAAGGAAACAATGAGGCAGCATCGGTCAGCATGACGGCTAGTGATCTCTGCACACTGCCAGCCGAACCATTGTCAAGTTTTTTGCAAGCATCACGGCAGAGGGGATTTGGAAGTGGATAACGACGTTGCTTTGCGGCTGGTTCTGGGAGACACCTCCCAGGCAAGTGGGAGAAAGCACCAAGGTGTGTGTTCGAAAATGTAATAAGTGGGCAGAGGAGGCTGGCGTCAGGGCCGAGCGGAGGCCAGCATCAACAGCTCGATAATGAATGAGAGGTGACAGGCAAGGGGGAGATTACCGCGAAGGGCCTTGAAAGCGAGTACAAGCAGCTTATGTTTGATGCAACAGAGACATATGGTGCAATGGAAGTCACTGCCGCGGGGCTTTAATGAGCATCAGCCCTATGTTGTCGAATGATTCCTTACCAAGGAGTTTGGTGAGGGAGTGGATGGTGAGATGCCTGTGCTCGTTAGCCAACCCCCTAGAAGGGCAAGGAAGGGGTTAGCACCAGAAGGCACCACCACAGAAACCCAATCCACCTCTCCTGGTGGTTCACAGGGAGAAATCCGGGAAAACCATCAAAACACACAGACTGCACAGCAGCGCTGATATGCTTCAGCAGTGAACTTTCTCTTTGAGGCGGCAAGAGCTTGGCTAGCAGCCAGCAGCAGCAGAGTAAGTGGAAAGGGGAACTTCCAAGATAAGCTATTTTCGGCCAACAGGGCTTCTCTCTGCGAATAAATAGAATAAAGCATGAGGCCTACGTAGGTGTCGTGTCCCACTTTTGTGCAGTTTGGCCTATTTTCTGAAGAATGGCTGTAATTCAACTTGAATTCCCTTGGATCTGTGCCAGCGAAATAGGAAGCCGTTTCTAGTGCCAGAGGAGTGAATGAGAATTTATGTGTGTAATGTAGCCTCATGGAAGAAATGACAGCAAAGGCTTAGCTGTGTCTAGGGGGAAAATGAAACCTGGGGCTGCTGCGGGGGGGGGGGGGGGAGAGTTATCGCACTTACTCAGTGTCGCAGTGGTTCATCCCAGCCTTCACTTCCCTAGCGTCATATTTTCACCTTGAATCTGAGTTAATTAGCATCAGCACATGGTGGTGCAGATCACACCACAGGCTGTGAGCACCTAGGACTTGAGAGCACTTGGCATCAGGTCCAGAATCAGGCCCAGAATGGACATGTGAGATGTGTTCAGTGGTGCAGTAAACAAGGAGTGTTAGACCAGTGAGTTCTAATCCTGATTCTGCCACTGACTTGCTCTATGACCTTGGTCAAGTTCTTTAGTTTCTCTGCCTCAATTTCCCCTTGTGTGCAATGGACATAATACTTCCGTACCTCACGGGGGTGTGTGAGGAGGCTCAGGTGGCTGGTGTGATGTGAGTACAGCACAGATTTATTAATATTTATTTATATTCATTTATGTCTTTTGCTAAAGTATAAATGATTGTCACCTTTCTTCCATTATTTAATAACAAAAGCTACAGCTAAAATCACAGCGCAACTAAAGAGGTGCTGAGCATTTGATGAGCAACAGCAAATCCCAAGGCAATCAAGATGTCGGCAAGCTGTAGCAAGAGGGAGCAGCAGATCATGTAGCAATCCCAGCCAGACGTTACCAAAGGAAACCTGGAGTTTCTCTCTAGCTGAGTTGAAAGAGACAGGCACTTGGATACCATGTGATGGGCCTGGCATAAGAACCTGATCTGAACAGAGGCAGTAGAGATTGCCTGATCGCTTCTGGGTCCCATTGTGGCATTATCCTCACCAGGTCCCCTCCCAGTTCTTTTCATCGTAGAAACGCTTCTCTATTGGATCCCTAGCCAATGGTTTGTCGGCCTTGCTCCTCTTTGTTTGAATCTGTGAAACAGAGAAGGAACCAAATGTCTCGCCTGTTTCTAGAAGTCCAGCAGTCCAAAGATTTTAAAAGAGCGGGTCAGAAAAGCCAAACAGCATTAGCACAGAGAGAGAACGATGATGTGGCATTCAAAGTCTCCGTGGCCAGTATTTGGAACTGGTCGCGTTGCAAAAGGACAAAGTTTAGACTGACATGAAGGATCAAACCGAGTAATGGACTGGCCTCTCTCACCAGTGACCCTACAGGAAAGGAAGGAGTGACAAGACATTCAGTGTGTACACCAGAACCTTATCTGTGGGCCAAAATATATTCTTCTCAGGACAGGACAAGTAGGCCACCACTTAAATTCTCCAGAGGCCCCTGGAATCAAGTCTTGTAGGTGAAGCTGCTTCCTTTGGGAAGATGGGAGTTCTCCCTTCTTCTGTCCTCCAACTGGATTACATGCAGTGATGAGGTTTTCCCAAGCATGGCACAGCTGCCTCTTGTTCTTTCCCCTCCCTGTGATATCATTTCAAGGCTTGTAATTCTGTAACATAGCAGAAAATGCAGGTCATGTAGACATTGAGTATTGCAACTGGGACTCTTTTATCTGCCCTGCAATCTCTGTTCTCCAACCTGGACAATGCAAAGGGGTGGTCTTGAGGTACGAGAGAGTAAATATTTCCCGGTGATGTTGTGTCTCACTAATACCCATGTAAGTAAGGGCTGAAAATGTATCCTGGTGCCTGGTTCTTGCCAGGGTCTCCGAGAGCCTCACTCAGCTGTTTGTGTTGCCACATCCTGGATCAACAAGTTTAATGAAAAGATAAAGGGCCTGACCTTGGAAGCCCTTATTTGTGTGAACATTCCTTCACGACTGAGGATAGTGTTGCACCAGTGACTTCAATGAAGCTGCTTGCATGAGTCAGGGTTACTGAATTGGGCTCCAAGTTTATTAGTTCAAAGCCAGATCTTGAATTCCTTAGTCCTTTACTCCCACCGAGTAAAGACTTGGGCTGCGATTGTCAGATATTGTAATAGAAAGGGAAATGAGAGAGTGAATTAACTGCATTGATGCGGTAGCCCTGATAAAAATGGCGTGCGGCCCCAGTGTTCTATAAATCACAGGTTCCATTCGGAAAGGAGTTTTCTGAGGTAATTAATGAGCCAGTATAAAGACATTAAATGTAGAATGTGCTGTGATAGAATGGCTTGTCATTCACTGAGCCATCTTCCCTCATGTGAATAACCACAAGGGAACAAAGGCCAGCCTCCGTATAGACTAAAGTGCACTATCTCTGATAGCTGGGAATGAAGTAATTCTCTGAAAATAACAAAGGCACAGTGAAATACATTAGTAAGCTAATTACAAGAGAGCTGTTGAAAACAGATGCTGAAAATTTCAAGCTATTATTGAAATGATTGCTAGCCGAGAAATGGGTATCGACAACAACAAAAATTAAAAAATGCATCTCATTTAAAATTCATTAGCCTTTCTAAATCAGGAGAGTTCCCTCCTCTCAAAGTGGGCCTGGTGGCATTTCAGTGGGCACAGCTAATGGACGGCTTCCTTTTCCTTTGCTTTTCCTTTCCTTCAGAATTCCATAATTGCATGTCACCTTCCCAGAGGCCAAAACTGAACATGCACATAGTCCCAATCTTTAAAACAAAAAGGCAAATGAATGCATCAAATCATATTCAAAAGGAAAATTGTTATGCTTCCTGCAACATACAGTGAGCCAGCTCCCACTGAAATCTCTACGAGTGTTCCCATTGACGTCAGTGGGGGCAGGATAGAGCTCTGTGTTCTTTCGTTATTGCTGGTTGGTGCTAAGATAGTTCACCCCACCTGAAAATTGTCAACATACAATCTTACTGGTCCTACAGCTTCGATATCAGGATAGATTGGACCCAACAGGTGGTAGCTAAGTGCAGAAAATGGATGTTAGAGAACTTCCCATGATACCATCAGTCAGCATCCTTATTGTACAACAAATCAAAACAGTAACCCCAGTAGTATGTTTTAATTGCATGTGTCAGAGGTAGGAACAAAAAATCTAAATAAGGAGAACTGTCTGCTGGCAACATGCTGGATTGTTTGGTTTGCACCTTATGATCCACCAATTTCTGGAGGTTTATCACACAGCTTCTTCTTTGTTTTTCCATTATCACCGGGGTCTGTCGGAATTACTTGAACGTGATGATTCACGATCTCTGTCTTCACCTGCAGCACGAGGTCAGGTGCTGCACAGTGGAGGGACGTTCTCCCGTCAGGGTAGGTGTCTGGTTAAAACCAAATTGAAATCTTTCAGAGCTTGGCGACACGCTCTGCTCCAAAGGGATGCAGTGTCATCAAATGCATGATGGATTTAAATTGTGTTACTAGACCTGTAAATCATCACCATGGTAAAATAGTGCCTGTCTGCTCTAGATGTCATAGCACATCACAGGAAGCAGCACACCCGCCCATGCACTAAAATACCAGGCAGGGAACAATATCTGGGCCTGATCCTGAGAAGTTGCTGAGCACCTGAAATTCCCTTGGGGACACCTCCTGTGGTCCTTCGTCCCCGCTGCTATCGAAGGCAACGATAGTTTGCCTGAGTAAGGGCCCCAGGATCTTGCCCACTGCCTTGCGATGCTCAGCACCTCTCAGGATTGGGTCCTGCGGACGTGTGCCTTCAAATGAACTGACCGTGGGAATGGGGAAGGCTAGAAGGAGCCACTTGGTACAACAATGAGCTACATGGGCAGGGAGAAGAGGCTCCTTGCTGCCGATGTGACGAGCGTTGTGGTTTGCTGGTCACGTTTCTGGAGTTCACAGGAGATAAAAGCCAGACCTGGCTCCATCGTCCACGAGTCCCAGGCTTAATCCTTCGGTATTGGGGGAGTCCTTTTGCCAAGCACAACCGCCCGGCACGGACGGCACTTCTGCTGTGATAGCCTCCTTCAGACCCATGCCTCCGGAATGGCTCTCTGCAGGTCTGCTGGAGTGTCCCCGCGCTAACCAGCGCCACCTAGTCCGGGCCGTCACTTTGTAAAGATGTCAGATAACCTCAGAGTGAACTCCGTAAGCCCCATGTGCACCCTCCCAAGCAAATTAAGAGTTGTTTATGACATTTAATACTCCCTTTTCCCCCGCAGCGGCAGGGTGGGGGGAGCCCGGTTTTTGTTTCACAAATGGTTGCCTCAGGGTACACTAAAAGCTGTCTCGGAGTCAGAGAACCGTTCCTTCCTGAAAAATGACTGCAAGCCAGCTTGCTGATAAAGGTCTCTCCCTGCGATGCCACCTCTCTGACAGAAACCACTGCTCTCCCCTTAACCAATAGGAGAGTGCTGAAAGGGCGGGTTGTGAGGAAAATGTGTTGCATGGAAGAGTGCGCCGGAAAACAAATGTTCACTGTCCTCTGTTTTGCAGCTCCGCCTAGCCGGTGATTGCCCAGAAAGCTCCTGCGTGCTACAAGCTGGTGCTATAAAAAGGATGGGAGTGGCCAAAAGAGTTACCCTGTGTTCCATTAATTGGTACCATGTATCTTTAAAAGCTAGTTAAAACATGCAAAGCAGTGGGGCCTATAGGATAGAGCCCTGGACTGTGACTCGGCGGATGCAAATTCTATTTCCAGCTTTGCCTCTGGCCTGGGTGACCTTGAGTGAGTCACTTCTCTCTTTCTGCCCAGTTCCCCTTATCTGTAAAATGGGGATCATGATAGTGACCTCACTTATAAAGTGCTTGGAGATCTCTGGCTGGAAAAACTCCGTGTCAGATCTGGGGATTATTTCTGGCAGCCTTCTCACTTTTTTTTATTAATTCTCTGCATAGAAGTTGGGTTGAATTTACAGGGAAAAAGCATTTGTAAGATCATAAGAAATGAGGATCTGGGGGAACTGTGGGATTATTGCTTTCTGGCCTTTTACAGTTGTAGGGTGTATTTTGGTGTGAACCAGCCCCTTTTGGTATCCGATCACTGTCCCTTTCCATGCATGGCTCACAGATCGTTTCTTTCCTGGGAAAGATCTCAGATTCACAGGAGAGTGTTCCTGCATCAAAAATTAATGGTGTGTTAGTTATTTTCCAATAAGTGAACTATAATCAATACCATAAATCTACTCAATATTCTTTAAGACTGTCAGAATGGCTTGGCTATGTGTGTTCGTGAGAGAGAGACAGAGCATGCACGTGTGTATTGAAAAGAAGCCCATCAACATCTGAATTGTTGAGCTGTAGGAGATGGTGCATGTACCTATAATTCCCTTTCATGACTCTGCCCTACACCGTTCCGTGGTAGTGCCTTGAAGCTGGTTGGAAGAAGAGCAGTATCTTTACAGGGCAACATAGTCCCTTTAAGCCCATGGAGGACCTAGCAGCGTAAGGCAAACCTGAGCCGCTGCAGGAGGACGCAAAGGTGTTGTAGTTGCCTCAGCCCTGGTTCCTCCAGGGACTCCTGTGGCGTGTGTACTGGTGAGGGGGTCCCGCCAGTAGGTGCTTCCCCTCCCAGTGTCAGCTCTGCTCTGCTGGCCCATGCAGGGGTTGGGGGAGCCACGGTGTCATCTTCACTCCTTGTCATGACCTTCTGGGCTGGCTTGTGTTGATGGGTGCAACACACCAGCACAGGGCTGGCATTCCCCGCTGCCACTGTGGTTGCCCCCTGGTGCCATCTTCCTGTCGCCTCATTCACCTGTTTGGGACCATCCACAATGTGGCTTGGATGGACCTTGCTGGGACTCGGAGGTTTTACTGCGTGCCCTTCCTTTGCAACAACCTGTGTGTCGTGGAGTCATGTTAGTGAGTACCTACCTATTGGGGATATTTAGCACCTATGCACAGAAATTATCCCCCTTATGGTTCGGCATCTTTCCACCCTTTTGGTGAAGCAGCAAAACAAACAGTAACTAATTTCTGTGCCTTAAGAAGATGTTACCAGGCTGTAGATCTTAGTCTGGCCTTAGGAGAGCAGCAGGATTACCAGTTTCGCCAGGAAAACGAAAGCAGGAAAGAGGAAGAGAGGAATGTTTAGTCCCAGGGCCCGATCCTACCTGCCTCACTCAGGAAACACTCCCATCTGAGTCCAGTCCAGAGGGACTCGCATTTCTTTGACCTGACGACACAGCTTTACGTGGCTGAGTTGTGCTGTGTCTGGTTTGGCTTTTTTGTCTATGTGAAGGTCTGAGATTGGAGCCCACATCACAGTGTTTAAAACCCAGATTTATAAAAGACCTTCCTGCCATCCTAGATCTTTTAAATTCCTCCTGTCCTCCGGGGGAATCCCACTGAATAACGCCAAGTTCCTGTAAGCCAGGGAACATCGCTCTGCAGGGCAGGGCGTTAGCAAAGTTTTCAGGACCGTTGTTTAAAACAAAAGATGTTGTATCCTTTACAATCTGGACACTGGGCAATATTGTATCCCTTGGAAAGGGCAACCAAAGTTCTGTGATGCCATTGCGGGGAGGCCAGTTCTATGGCAGATTCCTCTGCTGGAGACCCATGGGATCAGGCCTGTTACACTCCTCAGTACCCCCCTGGATTTCCCATTGAGACACTAACACAGGGGTTGGCAACCTTTGGCACGCGGCCCACCAGGGTAAGCCCCCTGGCGGGCCGGGCTGGTTTGTTTACTTGCCGCGTCCACAGGTTCAGCCAATCGCGGCTACCACTGGCCACAGTTCGCTGCTCCAGGCCAATGGGGGCGGTGGGAAGGGCGGCCAGCATATCCCTCCGCTCACGCTGCTTCCCACCGCCCCCATTGGCCTGGAGCAGCGAACCGTGGCCAGTGGGAGCTGCGATCGGCCGAACCTGCGGATGTGGCAGGTAAACAAATCAGCCTGGCCCACCAGGGGGCTTACCCTGTTGGTCTGTGTGCCAAAGGTTGCCGATCCCTGCACTAAGATCTCTTCTCACAGCCTGCTGCTGTGCCATGGTTGGAGAGCCCCGGGGCAGCATGGCTGCTTCGTGGGCAGTTGCTAGGGCAAGGAGGGCAGGCCAGAGAACAGGAGCTCCACTGAAGCTGGATCTGTGGGTGTTCCTCCATCTGGCTGTTCTGTGTTGGGGAGGGGAACTCTGCACCCCCAAAGGAAGGACACGTAGGAAACATCAAGTTGAGTGTCCTATGCCCTGCATGGGAAAAGCCCACCTAGCGCAGACTGGGGCCCCCCAAGGGTGCCTGGCGAGGCCCTTTCGGGGGCACTCACTGCCCGTGAGAGCACCACTCCCCGTTTGGGAGCCAGCGCAGCTTAGCTTTAACCATCAGTTGTGATGATCCCAGGTCACGAGGAAGAAAAGTCTGGCATTGTTCCTCTCTCCCTGACCTGCCTGGTGCTGGGCTGTCTGCTCAACAACTCAGAGAGCACTGGGTCAGCTGAACGAAGGTGGAAAACCTTTCTCCCCCCAGCTTGTGCAGGGACGAGCCACAGCGCAAGTGGGCAGTGGGCTAGCCAGAGGGTAAGGCCATAGCTAAGGCTCCTGCCTTGTGCAACAGCCATCGACACTGGGTCTGCGCAGGGCGAGTGTGGTGCACCCCCCCGGGAAAGTGGAAGAGCCTTGTGATAATGTGTGTTTCCCCGGAGCCCTTAGAAGAATTCTAGCTGAAGTCCCTAAAATTTCCACCACAACATGTTCCTCCTCTCCCACCCCAGTGCATCCCCTGCCTTCCAATCAGTCTGGACTGAAAGGGGGAAGGGTGCAGATTGCCTGGTTTTCGGGCACATGACCATGTAAATTGTAAAGTAAAAAGCCGATAACGCTTGACACAAATGAAGTGATTTCATCTTGCTGTGAGTATGGAATGCTGGTTTTTTTTTTAGTATCTGCTGCTTATTTTCTGCCGTAGACAGCTGCTCCGTCAGGAGATGGGTTATTAGAATGCGATGCAGCGCACCAGCGCTATTCAAACTCAATCAGCAGCTCCTATCTTCAGGCGGTTTAAAACTGAGCAGCAAGAATAAATTAATAAATTAATTAATTAATGGAATAAAAATCCCCGGTCCACTCCAGGTGGAAACTTGGCATGTTGGCCTGAGAACTGCTTTTGATCTGACTTTATTTGGGAGCCATATTTGGATTAAATCATCTCACCCAACTTTGGTCAGAAAGAATCAGTTCTGATGATTTTTAAAGTTGCGGGAGAGTGAAGAAACGAGAGGGATCTTGTGCTCTGGGAAACTTTGTCAATACAAAAAAATGCGCCAGAGGACCTGATTCAGCCATTCCTCCTCCTGCTGCCTTGCTCTGGGAGTCATTCTGTTTGTTCCACTATTGGAACTGAAAAATGGTTTGGATGCCAGCAGAAAACGTGTGGCTAATTGGAGTCTGTATTTGGTTCTAGGCGTGGGCAATAGACACAAAACTGTTGAAAATCTGCATAGCAAGTGACAAGCTTTGTGTCTGTGTGTGTTTTACTCGATTAGTCCTGTTGAATTCAACGGAGCTGCTCTGGGGAATGAAGATGGCTAATGTGAGTGTGGGATGGAGTCCCGGGCCCTTTTGGAAACCCCCACTCTGGTTGGGAAGTGCAGTACATAGCAAAAATGTTTTTTTTCCCCCTCTATCTTCTGGTGCCTGCGTGTTTGCATTGCATTCATCCAAAATGTCTTCCTCCATTCTAACGCTGCAGAGTCTCACGGCCCATTTGGTTTTCAGATCTGAGACCCAACGTGCACAATGGAGATTTGGGATTTTAAACCCTCTTATTACAGTGAAGAGCTGAAGGGGATTTTCTTCTGTGGAGAGCGAGGCACTGCTGCTCTCTAATAGGTCCCTCCCTTTTTAAAGCTGGGAGAGAGGCGATTTTTCATTTCCCTCAGCTGGGAGTGACGGGCCCCCACTTCTGATACTCCTGGAGAATTAAATAGATAAATGGGCGGCGCTGTTGTTCACGCTTCACTATGCACAAAGCCGCATGCATTCAAAATAGGGCTCCGTAGCCGTTCAGCCACAGCCTCGCACAATAGCATCATTAGACACGGAGAGTGAGCGTCCAGTCAGGGTGAGGTTGCTGTGCAGCTGTGAATAGCCACTGGGCTCTTGTGTGAGGTGGTTTTTTTTTTGTTATGCATCTTTTTAAAAAGAATGTAAAAAGAAGATACAGTGTCTTTTCTTAAAGACTCGTAAAACTGTTCTGTTCTGAAAGCAGGGGTCATTGAGAGGAGAGGAGAAACCCAATGGAATTTGTTTATTCTCTCTCCACAACCCCTTTTTATGTCCGGGCTCCTTTCAGGCAGGCCGATTCTCAGTTCCCAGAGTGTGAAGGGTAGCAAATAAAATGACCTTGTCCAAGATAAGAATTTCTCTTTGCAGATAAAGCAGACTCCATATTTATTAAGCCTTAACCTGCCAGCTCCTTTGAAAATATTCAGATAGTTTGCTAGGTTAACGGTGCCAGGTCTCTTAAAGAGGTAGGGAGTGAAGAAGGACATAATCCTTGTGCTTGCTATGGGAACTTGGCTATTGGGGGGAGTTTGGAGATGGGTATGGAGTGGTGCAGACTGCCAGCATTTAATGAGCCTAACAGACCCCGAAGATTGTTTCTCACATGCCTTTCAGCATGAGGTTGAAATACTTCAGATACACATTTAATTGGCACATTGTTTAATTACTTCATGGAAAAGGTCCCTCTGACTTCTGTCGACTGGATTCCTTCAAGGGTGGCCAGTGATCAGGCTCTGATCTTACTGCTGGCTTACTATTATAGAGGCGTCCCTATGCCCTTGTATACGGGAAGCAGAATGGAAGGCGGTTAAAATATGCTTCCACCCAGAAATGTGCTTCTCACCATGTTCATTGTGGCTCAGGGATTTCCAAGATTTGCTCAGCGTACAAATAAAAAGATGTTTGTTCCAACTACTGTCCTTATGGACTTACCCAGGACTCGGGGGTCTCTCCCTCTTACGCGTCATCCTCAGTTATACAGGTTCTGCGGGCCACAGCTATGCCTGGGCAATCCCATTAGCCTTTAGAGAGGGGTAATCACAAGGCAGTGGGGTGTATTGGTGTCTGTGAGGGCCTGCTTTGGCCAGCAGAGCTTCTGCTACTGGTGATGATTTACAAGATGGAAATAACACAGCTTGCCTCTCAGGGCTCAGGCTGAGTTTGTGGGGATGGGCTGTTAGGAAAAAGGCATTTTTAGTAGTAAACTAGCATCAGTGAGAAAATCAGAGACACATGATAAAAGCCGTTCCCCTCGCACAGTGACATTTTTACATCACCACCTTTCAAGGAAGAAACACTCTTTAAGGGAACCAGTTCTGCCACTGCCTTGCTTTGTGACTTGGGGCAAATCACTTACCTCTGTGCCTTAGTCTTCTCATCTGTTAAATGGGGTTAGTGGTACACACACTCCTTTATAAAGGACTTTGAGGGCTTTGGATGAAAAGCTGCATATAAAAACTAAGCATCATGACTCTTCCGCCTTTTGCACTCTCATTTTCACCTGTGATTTGCAATTTCTAGAGGGTCTGAGGTGTTGATGGGCAGAAATGTGGAGCACTACTGTTGAAGTGACTGCCCTTTTCGCGTGTCGTTTTGCATACAGTTGGACTTCCATGGCTTTTGAGGGTGCTTAGCCCCTTGCAGGACGTGCCCTTAAGGCCGCATTGGATCACTGCATTGTATCACAAGCAACTTCGGTGTGTTGTTTTCTGGAATAATTTAAAAAATGGAAAAACAACTTGATTACAAAAGTAGCAGGGCGTCCCGCTCTCCAAACACCATGCTTTGTATTGAACCTTCAGAGTTCTTTTCCCCCTGTGTCTGCAGTTGATGATAATGTTTGCGTTTTAATGATTCTAACAGGCATGGGATTTGCTGTGACATACCGAGTTAATGTTTTCTTTTTCTACAACAGATCTAGGTCAATCTCTTGCTTAGCACTAATGCTCTACTGAACAAAAAAGGATTGGCCACTAATGGTTTCAATTTAGTTTTTCACGGAGTAAAGAAAATTTCATTCAATACCTATTTTCATTTTCATTACATCAGACTTTCTATGGCATCTGTTAGTCTGGAGAGTGTATTTGCTCTTCGATTATGGAAGACCTAGCAAACTTGTTTGCCGTAATAAATCCACCGTGAATATGGATGAGGTCAAGATCTGCCTCTTACCTATGAGATACTCCAGGTTTAGTGCAATGTCTTGAGGACTTTTCCTCCGGGAATCCTATACCAATGGAATTCTGAATTTGGAAGCTCGTTAGTGCACTGTATAGTGATACCTCACCCACCGTGTGCCAACCACTGGAGTGGGATGTGATAGTCAATGCATTCGAGCAACACTACACAACGGTTTTAGGAAGAAGTAGTGAAGGATAATTTCTCCAGTTGCTACCAGATTTGCCCGTTATTTTGGGGTATGCTCATTTACTAGGGTTACTCTTCTGGGGGTGGGTGGTTCTATAATTCTATTAATGTCCTTCTTGTGTCACTTGTGTGTTCATATGGAGCTCTACTTCGCCCTTCTGCAAGTCCCCTCCCAGGGGAGCTATCCTGCAGGACCTAGGTTCCCCAGGGCTGAGTTCCTCCAGCCCCAGAACCGCACACACACACAGTAACAGAGCAAGTACTGACCGGGTACTTGGTCTGAGCTGACCAGGTCAATCAGCAACTTTCAAGCTGCCACCCTTATATGCCCCTAGACTCAGTAGTCTGGGTCGAGCAGCACTTCCAAGCTGCCACCCATGTATGTCACAGGTTCAGCATGTCCCTATCCCCACTTTCACATCACAGTTGTATTGGTAGTAACCCACTTTATGAGTAAACCCCACAGTATTTTGGGCGCTACAGGGCTCTTTAGCTTAGATAAGAGAAGCGTTGCTGCAGAGTAAATGCGGGAAGCTAAAAACACAAAAGAGTAAAGTTCAGAGAGAGAGAGAGAAGCAACCAGCTTAACCATAAAAGTTATATATTGAATAATAGTGATAACTACACAAGGAGGGCTAAACAAACATAACAGTTACATTATTAAAGGTTAATACCTGAGGTAGAAAAGAAAACAGAGAGAGAGAGAGGTGAGAGAGGGAGGGATCTCACCCATTCCATGAGGTTTGAACTGGTCGGAGTTCCTAGGTGATGGTGGTAGCTCAGGGTCCTGAGTGCCGGAGACAGGCAGAGCCCCCAGCACGATCAGTCAGGAGATGAAGTCCCAGTAGAACTGATGCAGAGTTTGGGTCCATGCATCAGAACACTTACTTAGGCATAGGTAGGGGTTTTTGTAGAGAAACAACAATGGTTCAAGGGAGAACACTAGATTTGTTTATGGGTAAACTGATGACTCAGGGGGTTTCTTTAGGCTAGCCAATAGGAGCTGATCACTCTTGGCTATGGGTGGTGTTTTCTTCCAAGGAGCTCACAATGCAATCAGGCTGCTTCAGTATTTTGGATATCAGTCAAGGATACATTACTAGAATTGATGAGATAACTGCTGAGCTGGGTGTGGGCAGGCATAGGTTCATTAGTATCTGGAGCAGAGATTCCCATGATGCAGTGCTTCCCTGCTTTTCTGGCCCCAGAGTTCAGTGCGGTACTCTGTTCTCCATTCTGTATGCTAGTGGAGATGTCTCCCTGTCCCATCTTTCATGCAGATGAGGCTAAGGGAGAGGCCTCTGTTCTCCATTCTGTATGCTAATGGAGATGCCTTAATCTTGTCACCCTTGTCAGGAGGGGTCTAGGTGTGTCTCCCCACACCCTTCACTCTGCAAGTCTTTTCTTTGATCGGTTTTGGTTCAAGCAGAGACTGGTTGGGGGGTGTCTTTCATGAGTCAGACTGGCTGGATACTGCACTCTGGTTCCCCAAGAACACAGAGCTGACTGGTATCACAGTTAAAAGTACAGTTGGGAATGATGTAAATATCCACACTGGAATGTGTCCAGGACATAGGAACTAGAATACTTCTGTTATGAAAAATGCCTCAGGGCAAAGCGGAGGCTGAGTGGGGCCTCAAGGTGGACCAGCAGGCAAGGCCTCCGGGGAAAGAGGCCGATCAGGGGATGTGGCCCACAAAAGAGTAATTTGGCCCTGCGGGTGCTGAGCACCCCTTATTCTTTTCAGTGGGTGCTTGAGCCCTGGAGCACCCATGGAGTCGGCACCTATGGCCTGGGGCTTCTTTTGGAGTTCTCACATCAACCGAACACTTTATAGCTTACGAGATCAGCCCAGCTACTGCCTACAGTTTGTGAGTGCTGTTCATGCAGCCCCCCGTCCTCTGTATGGACAATATGTGGCACTGCAAAAAGAGGGGAGTGCCAGTTTGAGATAGCCCTGGGCCCTCTTGATCGGGAGCAGCTCTGAGTTGTTTTATGCCGTAATCATGTTCTGGAGATAAAGATACCACCAGCATCATTCGTGGCTCTTTATGCCTGTGGTAGTCCTAGGAAATACTTCCCTTGGAGGGGAGGACACCATGTTTGCCTGTACGCAGGCTCAGTGATGTTTGCTAGAGCCAATGCCCCAGCAGCTACGGGCAGTTTTAATCATCACATTGTCCATAATTGCACTTAGCAGAGTTAGATGACACAATGGTCAACATATTGGTGCCTTGCCTACACTAACACTCCCATTGTTGCTACCACAGTCGGAGCTGAACCAGTAGAAAGTTTTAAGGGGGAAAAGACCAGTTCAGATACCCTCTAACAGCAGGTTAACGGAACCAGCCAGCAGTTTCCACTCATCCACTACTACTCAGATGTTGCAGTGATGGTTGCAGTGGGGACAACTGGATGGATTAAGTTAAAAAACTAAGATAGATGGATTAGATAATGTCTCCCTATCTAGGAGTGCAAATGAATATTATAGTTCCATGCAATTAGTTTAAAAATAATTATGCATATAACAATTATGCAGCCCTCAGGCTCTTGGCAAGTGGCCAATGCTGTCCTTGGTGTCGGGGAAGGTGTGGGAAGCACTGTTCCCAACGTATGTTTAAACAATTAAGCTCCCCGATAACAGGAATCCTAGTGTTTCCTGGTAAAAGGCAGGAGAGTCAGAGGAGCAAGTGCTCAGCTGTGTGAGTTTGTTGTGCAGTCAGATGAGAAGTATGTAGGATTGTATGTACAGATTTATCTCCCCTGAATGGTGTCCCATAAAGCAGTCAGTTTCCCACCCCTTTCTCCTTTACACACCGAAGTGATTTATTTCCAGGTCGGGAACAACATCCAGGTGCTCACTTGCTGTTAACTTTGTTGCAGTTTATATGAGCTCCAGCCAAACCTTTGTCTTTGTAACTCTAAAGAAAGTTTCAAACCTGCTTTAAAAAATAGCGTTTTGTAGGTCAGTGCATTAATTTTTAATGCAGATTGTGAAAACCAGCTGCCTTGGCAGGGGCCGTGGTGTTTCCTAGGCATTTAACATAAAACGATGCTTCAAAGCCACATTACAGGGTCACTGAAGAGTAATATTTTACTTACCATCCTCATAACTGAATTATTTATCACCTCACATGTTTTATTCATGATAAATATTAATACCAGTGTCTTTAAGAGTAGAGGTTATCACCGCAATGTTACCTATACGAAATACGATTGAAATGAAGGAATGGAAATGCGTTCTTTACCGAGGGCTATTTTCGTTCACATGCCCCTTCTCAAATTAACCCCTTCAGCTACTGTTAAATGTCAGTATTGGGCATTGCTAGAGAAGACCGGGTTCGTTTTTCCAGCCTGTGGTTTCTGCCTATTTACAGTGAGTCGCTATGTGGGGCCTCTGCGTTGCTGGCGTTTTTGTTTTCTTATTTAACTTAGTTCAGTGAGTTCACGGACACCTGGTGATTAGCCAGCCGATACCAATTACAGCGTGATCATCCAGTCAGTCAGTGTGCCTGGTTATCAGTTATTGGGTGCTTCTGTACTATTGACAGGTAAGGGGTGACTTACCACGACTGTACCCCCTTTTGGGGATAGAGACTGTCTTTTCACTTTGTTAGTACAGCACCTAGAACAATGGGCTCCTAATCCTTGATTAGGGGCTATCATAATACAAGCAATCCTAATATATCATCATTAGTTTATTGGGCATGCCACGTTCTTTCCCCCAGTGCAGGATTTCCTTCCATCTCATTATATTTGACGAGAGCTTTATTCATGGAAATATTAATCAGTTTAACAGTAGGAAAATAAATAAGGCATTAACTTTACACAGCAAAATGGGGCATGCTCCAGCACCCACTGATGTGGATCAAGCCCTTCATGAGGTGAATTTATTGGGATAAACCCAGAGAATCCATAGAGGATTGAATAGTAATTTGCATTTGATGGACACAATAACGTACCTCATCCTGGCTCTGAGCCAAACCCATTGAAATGGAAAGTGTCCCAGTGATTTCAGTGGACGTTGGACCAGGTCTCCTTCTGGAACTCGTCCCTCTGTTGGTGAGCACTGACTGACATCAATGGTCCCATTTGAAGTCATGCAGTGCTTGCCAGGGTAACTCGGGCCCACAATCAGGCATGTTGCCCTTTTGAGAAAAAGAGATAAGGGATCATTCTTCAACTTCAAAAGTTAAATCGGAAATCGGTTCGGTCAGTTTTATTGAAGGTGTCAGGACCCTCCCCGGAAATACTCCCTGAAGGGAAAACAGAAAATGTTTCCGTATGCCTGCGTGTGCGGTTTCCTGCTTAGTATGTTTCCATTAGATTTCCCATTGTCTAGGCGGGCTTTAATCCAGTCGTGCAATATGTCTAGAGTGCTTAGGGTTCATGGCAGCTTGGGTGTCACTGCTGTCTACACAAGACCATATGGCAAGGGGAATTCACAAGCACTTGAAACAAAATGGATATTAATGAAATACTTAGAACCAAAGAGCAGGGTCCAGGGGAAACCTTCCCAATCCTCCAACCGCTCTGTGCTGGGGCTTTCTACCAAGCGCTATTCAATCAGCTTAACAAATCCATATTTAGCATGTTGAACTTGAGACTGATGATTTGGGGAGCAGGGTGGTTTAAGGCAGCACATATTTTAATGTATTGCTAATAGCCGTCTCCCATCTGCCCAAGCCCAACTGGATTCAGCAGATGAGTGACCCTGACACATATGTAGCTTGTTCCTTAGCAGATGCACATTGATTACCCTTGACACATGTAAAAGGAAGTGGGTTTTCTGTGTGGGAGAGGGGTATTTTTAGGGATGGCAAAGCAGAGCTAGGGGACAGGTGAGTTTCTTGGAGTTTATATTATATGGTAACTTTAGGGATCCTTCTGTGTATATGGTACTAAAAATGAATCTTGAGCTAAATACAGGCTCTGAAGTGTTTATTAGCCCATGTTATGTTTATTACGCAGTCAAAAGTTAACATCTTCTGTACGGGTGTGGGACTCACCCCTATGGCACTCCTGCTGGTCGTCCCTGGGAATTAGCTCGTTCAGCCTCTGGAGCGCCCTCTGCAGGCCGGTGTCCTGCTGCTGCTTGGCCCCTGTGTCCCTCCAGGACCCATTGCCCTATTATCTGGGGTGCTGCCCCCTTGAAGTAACTCCTATCTCTCAGGGTCGCCCCTCCCCGGGGAACCCCGACCCTCTATCCCCACCTCGCCTCAGTCATAGTCTACTGCCAGTCACCAACTAGCCCCCGCGCCCTGGGGCAGACTGCAGTATAAGCCACTCATCACCGGCAAGGTTGGGTTTGGACCTGCTGCCTTTGCCTACCCCTGGGCTGCCCTCTGCAACCCCCAGCACCCCTTGGCCTTCTGCTAGGCCACAGCCTGGGGCTTTCCAGGCTGGAGCTCCCCAGCAACTCTGCCTTTGCCCAGCCCTGCTCCACTCAAGTACTCGCTCAGGTCCCTGCAGCCAGGTCCGTCTCCCTCTACAGCTAGAGAGAGACGGCCTCTGGCTTCTGGCCCCAGCCCTTGTATAAGGGCCAGCTGGGCCCTCATTAAGCCAGCCTCGGCCTGATTGGGGCGTGGCCCCCAGCTGAGGCTGCTTTCCCCAATTAGCCTCGCTTTTCCTTCTCTGCCACAGCCCTCTCCCTGGGCTGTTTTAGGCCTTTTAAGGCAGGAGTGGGTGACCATCCTGCTACACCTTCCAGTTAATTAATAGTAATAATTATTGCATTCTGATGATGATGATTTATGGACCGCTAACAGCATGCCAGACACTTTACCCACAAATGATTATTACTCTTATTGTACTGCAAAGGCTGGTCTTTCTTCTCCTTCCCTGATGCTTTGAGAGTTATCCTTTGCCGACAGCTGGTTGAAATGAGAAGCCCAGGCAACCCCAGATGTTGTGGGCATGCAGGGTCTAATCCTACAATGTCCTGTGCACTTTGTGGGGATCACTACAGGCCCACTGGTTGAAGAGGATGCTTGTTGGAGATGCTCATCGCCTCCCAGGGTTAGGGCCTGTAGTAACTGAGTTTAACTGTTATGTGTGTTATGCAGTTGTGCAGAACTGAGGTAGATGTGTGGGTCAGTAGTTTATACCGATGCTTTTTGCCTTAATGTAACGGAGGGCAACCTATATCCTAATGAGAGTCGCAACCAGGAAATAACAAACAATGGGCTGTTGTCTTAAACTTGTCATCTGTTGAAGGACACCCCAAATCCTATCATGACTGTGTGTGACTCCTTGATAAGCATGGCCATCTTTAAGCAGTTTGTGGCCTTTCCTATCCTCCTCCAGAGTGTGATGCCATGTTAGCACAGGGGGGACTCCGTTTTCTTCCCAAATTATTGCAAAATCTCACTGCATCATGCTAACAGTTTGGGAGAGCTAAAATAAAGACTAATCTGGACATTTGTCGAAAGGATCCCTCAGGACAGTGCTCCCTTTTTATTGTTTTTCTGTGACTGGAATGAATGACGGACAAAGCTCAGTTAAAACTATTGGCCTTGTGACATGGTGACTATATGCCGGAGGCTGATCACCTGTGCAGATCCATCAATGGTTCCAATGGTGGGAATGCTACTGTAGATTATGCTGCAGTGTCCTAGACCCTTCCTGTCCAGATTCCCAGCCAGGACTGCCCTCCCTGGTTTTATAGTGAGCCCAGTGCATGCTGGATCAGGGGTTCAGGGGATGCAGTGTGAATTCTTGTGTGATTGATAGCTCTCCTAGTTCTGTACTTAACTAGTGAATCCCAGTGTCTTGATCTGGGCAGCTTAGAATTTGGCCTGTCGTCTCTTTGTATTCACTAACATCACCCATTCTCCTTTCTGAATAGGTTGTTGAACTGGTCCCTCTGCTGCTATTAGGGTGATGGAGAAAATATGCACTAAAATTGGCACTGGGATCATCTCTGATGCTGGATGGTGTTTGCCATCCTCTGTCGCGATCAGTTCTGATCCTGTCATTCTAACAGCCCTGCCTTTATTGGGGTTGTTCCCTTTCCTTTTGTGATGCTGGAAGGCAGAAACTTGAAATGATAGGAGGCCACCTGTCGTATGTGCCAAGCAAAAAATCAACTTCCATAAAATGTTTGCTAGCCTGTTCTTTGCACTCTTTCAATGGAGAAATGAAGATAAAGTTAGTGGGGAAGTTAAGTCAAACCCACAGACAGGACGTTTGTGGTGGACATGGTAGAAGGCACTGACAGCATTGGAATGAAAAGCGCAGAGACAAGACCGTTTCTGCTGTGCGGCCGAATCCAGAGCCTACTGAAGCTGACGACAAAGACTGCCAGTGAGTGACAAGGAGCATCCTACTGGCCCCTGCTGTGATGGTGGGGACACTTCTACACATGATTGTGGAGCACGTAAATTGTGTAATCGCAAGCCTCCCATCTTGCTTTCTTTGTCCGGGTGCACAAATGCCTGGTGTGCAAACATCATTTCTGCACCCCCAGGCACGGGTCCAAATTCAGATATGACCCCACAAACGACACTTGTATTTGCTGTTTCTTGGCAGGTGAAGTGGTGGATATTTCTGCCAGGCTGGGTCATTGTGACCTGTGCTGGCAGTGCGCCTTCTCAACACTGAGCTGTTGTGATCTCATTTTTGTGTCTTTGTTTCTCTTCTTCCCTCCTCCAGCTATGTCAGACTTCCATATTCACCCTCAGAACGCAGTTGTGGAAGAAGGCGGTGTCGCAAGGTTCCAGTGCCAGATCCATGGTTTACCAGAGCCTGTAATCTTGTGGCAAAAGAATCGAGTTCCCATCAACACAGACAATGATAGGTAAGAGGTAACTTATTACTGACCTACACCCACATGTTGGAAATAGCAGGCCAGAGGCTCTCTTGCAGGTCAAGAGAGATGCAAATGCACTATCTGGGTCCACTGCACAAAGAAGGCTCTTTTCTTGTGTTTCTGCCTTGGAAAGGCATTTAAATCTATGCCATGAGCTCCATCCTCCTGGCTCAGGGTGCTGGAAAAATTTGTATATTGGGGGAGTGCTGAGAGCCATTGAATTAAACTGTGAACCCTGTATATGATGGAAACCACTTCAAGCCAGGGGGTGCGGCACCTCTAGTTCCAGCACCTATGCTTCTGGCTAGGGGATGTGCCAAATTAATGTATCCTAAGGCCATCCCAGGGGCTGGGAACATACTGTCCTGGCCACCCTGTATAGCCTTAATCACTTTCTGTAGGGCCTCTTCCTGAGCCAGTGTGGCAGTCACTGTCCATGTTTTGTCTCAGACCGGAGAGGTTTTTAAATCAGATTTCCATGCACAATATCTATCTCTGCACTTTGCTCCCACTGCAGGATGATTCTCCTGTGCTGGGAGCCTTCCACAAGGGACGGCTCACAGAAGTTAGCGCTCACCAGCATGACAAAGCGTTGTACAATAAGATCCTTTTATGTTCTGGAAGGTTTAAAATACAATCTAATCACTAGCCTGGCCTTCCCAAGCGTGCTACGTTGTAATACCCCAGCCTTGGCAACGAGACCAAAAGAAGGGTGCCAACAGAAGACCTTTTTAGCTCTTTCCCATTCAATCCTCCTTAAAAAAAACAAAATCACTTTTCCCTTCTTGCCCCATCTGAAAACTTGAATGGCATGTCCTTGCTTCCTTTGTTTGACAGCCTTCCCCCTTTGCTTAGGAAGTGCCGCTAAGCCTGTTTTGATCTTCTGAGTGTCGGCATGGAGTGAAGGGACAGGTGGCAGGCCACCCTAGTCTTTGGGAAGAGTTTCAGCACGTAACAGGAAACGCATGATGTGCTGGCTCCAGTCTGTGATAGTCACAGCTGCAGCCAAAGAACCACAAAGCAAGTCTTCCCGGAGCCAATCCATCACGGTACACCTTGATCGTGTCTTGATGTCCGCACACTGGGGAGAGATGAAACCAGGAAGCTGTAAATATTTTTCTGAAAGGCCCCTGTTTTTCAAACGTCAGCTCAGCATCAGAATGTGGCTTGGTTCCTTTGGAGCTAAAACAAAACACACGCGAACCAGAACAATACTTGACCTTTTCAGCTCTACTGTGAACTTATAGAAGCGCCCAAGAGACCGACCACAGAGTTTAAAATTGCAACGGTCTGATTTTCCTGGTGTATTCCATCTACCCGTTTGTAGCCTACTAGCATTATGTCTACACTGCAGTAAAAGACCCTGGGCATGGCCGTGGTTGGCCCGAGTCAGCTGACTTGGGCTCGCAAGGTTTGGGCTTCAGGGCTATAAACCTGCAGTGTAGACGTTGGGCACGCTGGAGGGGGAGCCTGGGCTCCAGCCAGAGTCTGAATGTCTACACTGCTGTTTTTAGCCCCTCAACCCGATCCTGAGTCAGCTGACCTGGGCTCTGAGACTCTGTGGCAGTATAGACATACCCTAGGCTTTATTCTTCTACCTAACTCACTTTGAATAGTACTTACTCATCTGAGTAGCTCCATAAGGGTGCTTGCTAGCAGGATGCATGGCACAGTGGGACTGTTTAAGGTGAGTACTACTCAGTGTAAGGGCCACAGAATTGGGCCCTAACGTTTTTTGCGCTCATCAAAACGAGACTGTTAGAACCAGCTAGAGCAGGCCATGCCATGGGCAGATTTGTGAGCAAGCTACTCATGTATCTGTTCCAGAGATGCACAGGGTTGGAACTGCAGTGCCAGAATAGACTGCCAGGTATGTCCACATCCCCAGACTGCTAACACTGGCCACGCGTCTGGTACGGATTTGAGTGAGACCACCACACCTCACTTTAGCTGAGGCTCGAAAGGAACAGCCACAGAATCCAGTGCTCTGATAACCAAACCCATTTGCCCATCTTGCCCTCTACTTTTCCTTGGGTGAAGGAGGAATATTCAGATGCTTACAAAGGAGCTAATGAAGGATCCTTCTACCTGTGCTGGGCATCCTGATTTTGAACTGATTCTGCTTTTTTTAGGATGAAGGTTGCCCAGCAGGTTTTTAGCATTAGCTCAGTCCATAAATCGTGACATTTGTAATCTCTGACACCAAGGGGATTTGGTGAAGAGGGTTGCTTCCTTTGTAGCTGAGTTGGAATTCTACATTAATCCTGGTTGGTGCAATTCTGTGTATAAATTGCATACACATTTGTATGCTGAGTGTTACACTTTGAGGCTTTGAAGACAGAATAATAGCTTTGGAATTGAATCTTCTAATGTGGTGGGCAGATTGTTAACAAAAATGAAGGCTTCTGGTGGTATAATTCATCCAAAATAAAGGACATTTGAAAGTCCCAGAGAGATTGCAATCAACAGCAGTACGTCCAAAACTGATTGCTGTCATGCTGTCTCAGATATTCAGCCGAGCCCTTGGAACCCACATTGAGAGCCGTTTGGAGACACTTAACCATATGCTGATCTAGAAAAGATAGTCTCAATCTTCCAGACAGAAATAATCATTAACTCATCAAAATGTAATGACCTACTACCAGCTAATTTAATGACTTGGTTGTTTAAAAAAATGCCAGACAACCTATAATAAATATATATCTTTGTAACCCACGAACACACTCATTTAAGGTTATGCAGAACTGACGTGCAAAGACCAGAAAATTCAGACTTCCTAAAACCTACAAACTTGGTATGTAACTCAGGCCGTTGTCATCACATAGAGCATTACAGCATGCAAGGAAGCATGTTATTTAGAGACTTCTGTGACATCAAGGTTAATCCCTTTGGGGTAAGGAGAGAACAGTATTTAAGCTTTAACTTTGAATTCCCTGGCTTTTATTGGTTTGTCAGATCACTGATGCTTTTCAATCTAGGTTGTTTTAGTTGTTGTTTTTCAATTGTTCTATTGACATGTGGTATGAGAAGGTCTGAGGTTCATTCCCACCCGTATCAGAGATCGTTTTATTGGCAGTGTCCGTAGTAACAGACACACGGCAGAAGTTCTGGTATGTTTGGCCAATGAATGTGGTCAGCAGCCCAACACGTTCCACATCATGAGACCTGGGTAGGGAGTGGACAAAAATCACCATTCGTGTAACCTGGTCCAGCTCCATGAGGCCAAACTGAGCCATCTTGCACCGCATGGAACAATGCTAGCGGGGAATTAGCGCTGCGGTGCGGTGCCCGTGTTCTTTTGTCTTTCAACCAATGAAATCTGAATAATCACGTTTTTGTCTGCGATAAGGCAGGGCTTCTCCCCAGCTTCCAAATGACTCTCTGCCATGCCCAAAGACTCTTTGGGGCAGTTTTATTCCCAGACTGAAACCAACAAACAAAACCAGTTTCATAACTCACGCTTTGCATCTCAGGCTTTCACTGCCTCCCCTCCCGAGGTCTCTGGCAGTCCTGCTTCTTCCAGCTTCCTGCCTCTCTCTCACCTGCTGAGCCTCAGCCAGTTCCTTCTCACAGCCAGCCCTTCACTGGAACTCCCCTTAGAGCCCCAGGGGCAGCCCACCCCCTTAATTGGCCCAGCCGGGAGCACCTGTTCTGGCACAGGCAAGCTGGACTTACTTCAGTTACAGCGGTCAGCCACCCTGGGACATTGTCCAAATTTGGTAACATGAAAACTACTATTAACAAAGTCAAGAAAACGATGCAGTGCTCAGTGGGGATGATTTCTCAAAACTGTTCACATCTCGCTAGTTCCCTCTCCGCAAACGTTCTTTGCTGGTGACTCCTATCTCTGGTATAGCAAGATGATGTACCAGAGATGCCACCTTTGACGTGGACCATTCCAGTGGAACATGAGAGGAAAGTTCCTGCTAAGGGGACGGTGTCAAGATTAAAAAAATCAGACCAGCCCCAACCTACTCAGTGTTTTATACACCTTCCTTACGAGTGAGTGTTACTACTGTTAAACACGTAGGGAGGGAGAATGTCTCTTCAAAGCGGAGGATAAATCCCGTGCATTATGAGACCGGAGATTAACATTGAAAGGATTTTTAAAAATATAGGCCCCGATCCTTGGGTCTGGTTGAGCTTGCTTGGTGCTGTACTGGGTTGTGCAGCACCTATATGTACCCCTAAACACTGGGGCTTGTGGGTGTCAGCATGGTCCCGACTGGCCTAAGTTAGGGCAGCCTCACCTGGGATGTGCAGTTCTGCTCCCCACCCACGTTGCATTCTGCAACTGTTTTTTCGTTTGTTCTTTTCATGTCCTCTAGGTACACGCTGCTTCCCAAAGGAGTCTTGCAGATTACCAGGCTCAGAGCAGAAGACAGTGGGATTTTTCACTGTGTGGCTACCAACATTGCTAATGTGAAATTCAGCCGGGAGGCCAGACTCTCTGTGTCAGGTTAGTAACAGTAAACGTGGTCGAGATGTTCTTTCACGCTTTCCCCATCTATCGGTTGTTCTGGACCAGCTCAGGTTAACAGAACTTTCGTGATAACAGTATTGAAAAGCTTTCTTCTGTCCACAAACAGTACATTCATTGTTCCTGCTTGTTGTTAGTTGCTGCCAGATTGGTCCATTTGATAGCAAATAAACCTGTCTCTTGGCCTTTTAATTAGTACCAATTGTTGGGCAGGTGGAGGAGGGAGGAAGAGGCAAACATGAGCTGTAGAAGGAAGGAAGGGAGGGAGAATACATTCTTTCTGAAATGTGAAAGATTCCCCATTTCCTTACAAACTCGGTCTACTCTGGAAGTAACTGCAGCATGTGGCGCAATCAATTATTTCTCCAATCAGGGAAATACATTCTAGTGCTACTTTAGTACTGACATTTCAAAAACAAACAAACGAAAGAACGCAAACAATATTCAGAGCATTAAGTTGCGGTTTTATTTGGTTTTACTTGACTGAGTTGAAATCTGGCCCTGCTGAAGTCACAGGGACCAGGTTTTCACTCCTGATCGTACAGAAAACTTTAAGGGGAAATATAATGGCATATGAACTGTTTTCCAGAAGGTGACCTGTGCTGGTGCACATACAGTTTTTGCACACTGCCACCTGTGCAAACAAATGATACCATAAAAAACACACAACTGCTTCTCTGCACAAATGGAGTATGCATGAGATTTGCATGTGGAAATTCCTTCATTGTGATAATGCACAAAAATGAAGCATGCAAGTGATTTCCACGCACTCAGTGGAGGATGGATTGAATTGCCTTTGAAAATATAGCCCACAATGTTTCCATAACTTCATTAGAGTCCAGCTTGTCTTGTTTGTGGTGTTCTGTGGGCGATCCTTCTTTAGACTACCCTTCTAGCACACAAGTAACAATCTAGAAGCTTCTTTGAACAATTGGCTCATCAACAATTTCTGCCAGGCCAACCTAACATCAGTTATGTAGCCTTCTACTTAGCATTTGATCCGATGGTGTTTGGCCACTCCTTTAATTTTAAGCAGTGTTAGGGCACACTACGTCCCCCCACGACCCGATCAAATTCAATCGGGATCATCGATATATCGTCGATATATCTGCCAAATATATATATATCGATCGCGCCTCCTCGACTCTCACTCTCCACCCACCAACCCCCACGGTAGCGCGAGTACATGGAGAGAGCCGCGAATCGATCCACGCGCCGTGAGGACGGGTAGGTAATATATATAGAAGATTTTCTTTCACGTTATTTATTCATAGCTGAAAAGTTGCGTATCTATATTTTTTTTTCCGTAGTGTAGACCTGCCCTTAGTCTACAAAACCTACTTCAGCGTTTCAATCACCCTCCCCAGTGTGATGAAAAGAAAATACGAAGTCAAATCATGCACCCATAGCCCAGCAAGCAGTCAACAGTAGATGACAACTTAGAACTTTGTGCAGGAGCAGGCACTCTCTGTCCTCAGCTTCCTTTTAGAAAACAGGTGGTTTGCTTCTTGGTGGTTTCAAAGTGTCAGAGGTTCTTAGTTTCTGTCGGCTGCATTCTTCCTGAATGGCCACTTCAGGGCAAATAACCCAGCAGTCTGGATTTCTTCTTGGAGGTATAGAAACCTAATTTAAATGTAAATTTCAGATAAGGAATTATACTGCAGAACGAATGGTAATACGGGTGCCAATTTTCAAAAAATGCATATGTGAAATTGTGCATGGAAAATAGGTGTTCCATAGAGAAAATCACACATGCAGATGGTCAGTCAGACACACGACTCCAGCTGGAATTGAATTAACTATTTTTTGACGATACACAAGCAGGAATAGAATCCAGCTTCCTCTGCTGTACCTGTACAGGTCTGTAGGGCTGACAGGTGAAATAAGGCATAAAAGCCATATAATAGTCAGTTGAGCGAGCCGGTCTGACCCCGGTTATACCTGAGGAGCAGATCCATTGAGCAAGAATTTGGACATAGTCACTTTTGAGTGTAGAACAGCACTCTGAACAAACCAATTCTGGAATTTCTGGAGCTTCAGATGTCCCTTAATGTGATACAGCAGGGCAGGACTTCAGCATCTGTAGACAATCACCACATCTCATTACCAGGAGTCATGATCCTGTTGTCTCACACAACTATGCACACTGAGGCCCATGACGCCGAGTTAGACTTGTGTCACTAAGCCTGCTGTAATCCTCAGACATGGCTCTGTGGCCAGTGACGGCATAGAGCTTGGGCTGTTCCTTTGCTGAATGCAAGATGAGTCTCTCGGCTGCATGTAAGAAAACAGCCTTTGGGAAATGGGGAGAGGCTGGCGCAGAGAGATGTTGTACATCACATCTGATGGGAGAAGAAAACGGCTTAACTGGTTCTGAAAGACCTGGCAGCATTCGAGGCCTGTTACAGATCTGCTTGCTTGATGTATGTGAACAGTAGCTGCAAAGAGGGGAAAATGAACAATAAATTATCAGCGGGCTGAAGTTCTGTTTAACAATTTACTGCTCTGAGTTATTATTTCACTCGGGGAGTAAAGTGCTAGCTGCTTTCATCTGACCATCTCTCACTCTGAATGGATATTCCCCTGGTTTCCTTTATGTGCAGCATTTGTGGTATTTGTTTTCCTTAAAGAAACAAATACCATGAGGAATAAGTCAACACTGTGTGGACTGCACTGATATAAGTGCTGTTTCACTAGCGGAAGTTACACCATTATCGTCAGCGTGAGCACTACATAGATAGCATTTAAACGTGATATAGAAGTGATGCACTGGCATAAGTGCATGAGAGTTGCACTGCCATAACAGAACACAAAATCACCTCACAAACCTTTGCATCTTCTTCTTGCCTTTGGATGTGATGGTGGCAGGGGGTAAGAATTACACCTATTGGCATTCTGCCCATCACCTCCATAATTGGGGCTGTGAATCTATGCAAAGAAATGGACTCTCACCAGTTTTTTATTGGAGCCTTGGAACTTGGTTTCAGAACCAAGACTTTGCTAATGGACCAGAGGAGATACAAGATGAAGATGGTTTCTGACAAGGGCTGCAGCACCAGAATAGGATGGACTGTCAGTGTTTCTCATTGGGATGTTGGTAAAACAGAGACACGTGATGAGCAGGTTGGTGGTTCAAGAAGATTCGTTCTTTGCTGCTGTTTCCCTGTTTCCTAGGAGCTTGGTGGAGCTTAAGTCCCTCTCTGATAGAACTGCTTGCAGGACGCTTTCTGATCAGTTTTGTTGTCCTTGCAAATTCTCCCACATGAGATGGTTGTACAAGAGGATGGACAACCTGCTTGCCCCCCAACCTACCAGTTGGCACTGCTTGCCTCACTCTTAGACAGTGTTGTGGTGATGGAACTGGAAGAGCTGGAGGATAGAACCATTGGGGTTGCCTGCTGTGGATGTAGACCCTAAAGCATGCTGTCAGTCTCGCAGCTGTGTTCCCGCTCCTCTTCTGCAGCACGGGTGGTGGCCCCATGGCAGCACAAAGCACAGATGTTCCTTCCATCCTATTGGTTGATTATTTTCAAGTGCCTTCTTAGAGCAGATGTTCCCATGTGGCTTCCCTGCCTCTCTGTACTGACACCTTTCCTACACAAGCAGGAGATTGTGCTGCTGCTGCTGCCTTTTTAATCAAGAGAGAAATGGCGTCGGTGTGCGCTTTTCTTTCTCTAACAGAGTACTTGTCCTTATTAATGGTGCCTGGGACCTTTTACCAGCCCGAACATCCTTCTCTTTGGTGCTGCTGCCGCTGTGACTGATTTCAGAGGTGGGGACTTTGTGCCACAACCTAAGCCAGTTTCGTTCAGGAATGGCAGCTTTTTCCTTTTACTCCCTTGCAGTGTTTTGAAACCTATTGGGCTCTGCTGTTAGCTTGCTTGCCTAGAGCTCTCAACCAAGAATCGCTCCTTCATTCCTGCCCCCTGGATCAAACCAATTTCCTGTGTGGTGTGGAGAACCTCCTGACCAATCATTTGCCAAGATCAGCCGCTGGTGTTTTACATTTCCAGCCACAGTCAACATAGGCCCTGCTCGGCAGCCGCCTACCCTTTGCTCGCCCCTGTGCCAGCACCAGGCGAGGTGGCACTGGAACACTGCACTCTGGTTACTTCTGAATTGGAGGCGATGAAACCGTAAGTGGCTCCCATCTGGCTTTGGCAGCCAGAGGAGCATGGTGCAGAGCCGGGGCGCGGTGTTAAGGGGCGTTCTGCCCACATAGGACAGGCCCCGTCAGGGTGCAGAGTGGAGCTGTGGCAGTAATACGTAGTATGCCCTCTGTTGTACCTATATACTAACAGATATGCAGGCCAGCCCCCAACCTGCCTGGCCAGGTCCCCTCTGGGGCTCTGATGTACAGCTGGAGATGCTAGCCCGTTGCTTCTTGTGAACAGAGAGCAGCATGCCGTGTCAGGGGCACGGGGAAGAAAATAGGCTATTTGAATTTGTATTTTCCAAGCCATGACAAGGCAAATGAGGTGGACCTCATCCCGTGTTCCAGCAACACAGAGGAATGGGGTTGCCCTGCCCTTAGTTTATGATGGCACAGATAGTGGTCACTTCCCTCCCCACCCTGGCCCTGCTTTATTTACTCTGAAAGCCAAGAAAAAATCCCTGGATCTTGCACCTTACTGGGCTGTTCATTCCTGTTGTCATGGTGAAGACAGACACCCCTGTCATTCGATGGCCATTTACATCCAGACTGGATAAAGCAGGAGGGAAGACCCCGTCAGGAACAATCCTGCCTATGAAGAGGGAGGGATAAGATGATGTGTGAGGTTTTGTCCATTTGTCCTTTCTACGGTTCAGTGAGCAAACCACGTTGCGTGGGGATAGAGGGGCTGGTGCAGATAAGAACTGACACACTCTTAAGCTGAACCCCAAATAGATCCTTCTGGGGTTCAAAAGAGTTTGGACAACTTTTAAAAGAGTTCTGTTTCATTTTGGCTGCTGATCGTGCCCTTCAATTTCTGGTTCTGGACAGAACTGTAGGAATCTTGGGAAAGTGCTTTAATTCAGCCGTGGCCCGAAGTGAGAAGTACCAGGAATCTTGGGAGAGAACCTGCTCTTGTGAGATGTCCGACCCAGGGCTGCACATCCAGGAGGGGTGCATGGCTTGCATAAGGTACAGTGAAGTATTTGAGTTGGTCTTGGGGTTAAAACGCAGCACGGCGGGCCAGGAGAACTGGGTTCCTAGCCCAGATTGGACCAAGATTTAAAAAAATGGGCCCTGAAAGTTAGGTTCTTCAGGTAATATTTAGGCATTTAAATAATGGTGAGCATCCATGGACTTCAGTGAGAGATGCTGTATGTTTTTAGTGCATTTGAAAACCAGGACTTTTTATTTAGGGGCCTAAGTAAGAATTGAGGGGTGTGATTTTCAGAAGCATGTTCATCCTACCTAGTTCTTAGTCAGCACTTTGCATCAATGGATCTTAAAGCACTTTACAAAGAAGATCCCTATTTGACAGGTGAGGAAACTGAGGCACGGGGAGGCAAGTGACTTGCCCAAGGTCACCCAGCAAAGCAGCAGCAGAGCTGGGAACAGAACCATGGTCTCCTGAATCCCACTCCAGAGCACTAGGCCAAACTTCCTCTCCTCTTCCTACGGAAGTCGACGATAAAGCTTCCATTGACTTCAGTGGGAGCTGAGTGAGGCCAGCGCTGAGTGCTTCAGAATAGGAGCCAAGCCTTGGTATTGTGATGCTGTGGAGATGGTTTGAACGGTGTTGAGATCCCCGGATAGAAAATCTCATTTTTCAAATCTTCTAACGGTCGCCAGTTGTTAAATGTAATTAACTGCTCTGATTCTCTTCAGAGATCAGTACTGCACAGTGTAGTACTTAGCAAGGAGCCAACTTTTAAGCCACACATACACAAAGGGATTTTTCTTGGATCTTACCACTTTAAAAACAACCCATCCTGTAGCTTTATCACCCCCTGTACAGCAGCCGTATACACGATTAACAGATGAGCCACTCATTTGTGGTTGCTTCAGTATCACTGTAATATGCCCTGACTTCAGCCCCCGCTGCAGCGTGAAGCTAAAAAGTACAGGAGGAAATGAAATCTAGCCTTTGCAAAGAATTTCCAGTGCAGCATTTCTGTCTGAATGATCTTTGCAGTCATAAGAAGCTCCATGTACAAGAGCCAGTGGTGGAGAGATCTAAAAGCAGAATAGCACAATATTAGTCGCAAATCAGATCCAAATGAATGTGGGCTGACTTAATTAAACCCTTCACCTCTTCCTACCCCCACTGCTGCCCTCAAACTCCTACGGATAGAAATTGATGGACGTATTTCTCCATGCAGGTGTGCAGAATATTCTTGCCACCGGCCATGGATTGTTGAAATTCCTTAAACACTGCTTGACCTCTGTGTTTGTGGAGTATAACCTCAGTACACGAGAGTGGGACTGCACCAGATCCGGACTTTGGTCATTCTAAAAAGCACGCATCAAGCTATAACATTAAGCCTGTGGGTTGTCGTGGCTTTGGGCTGATTTTGTCTTTCTAGAATTGGGCCCAGTTTTCAGTAACGGCAAAGCTTTATTGTATGTAAGAAAGAGTTGTATCATATTGATTCAAAGTGACATGCAATTTGTCTGACAGGTTATGGGTCTAGTTCACAGGGTATTATTTTTATTTATTGCATTTTGGTCATGCCCGGAGGCTTCAGGCAAGCTCAGGGCCGCATTATACTGTACGCTGCATGTCCACGTACCAAGCGACAGCGCCTGCCTCGAAGAGCTTGCAGTCCAACAAAGGAAGTATTGTTATTTCCATTTTACAGATGAGGAACTGAGGTTAAATGATTTACCCAACTACACACAGGGAGTCTGTGGCAAAACCAGGAGTTGAGCCCAGCTCCTTACATCCACACACAGACTGTCTGATACGTTACTTCACACCTCCTGTGCAGAGCAGACAGTCTCCTGGGGAGAGACGGCTCTCGCGGGCGTTCAGCTTGCACGGCGTGTGGCTCTGTGGAAAGCTGCAGCGCATAGCGCGCTGAGATGCAGAAGTTCTGGATTGGAAGGCATTGCTGGTTTTGTTGCCTCTTCATGCATTCATAGCTTCAAAGAATGGTCCTGGGTGCTAAGTGGTGTTGCCACGCTCCAGCATGTCCAGGGTGATAGCGGTCACGCCTAGGTTTCTGAGTCCTCAAGCGTACATCAGCTCTGCCTGATCTGCCTGCCTCCCGGAAGATGTTGAAAGGCGCAGAAATCAGTCAAATAACAGTACAGAGGAACACGCCTCCTCCAAATCATATTTCAAATCTGTAGGAAGCATGAAAGGAAAGTTGATCTTAGGAATATGGCACTGGGCTCTCACAAGATTTGGATTCAGTTCCCAGCTCTGCAATATGCTTCCTATGCAAATCACCCAATGGCTGTGGGCTCCAGTTGCCCACCTGTAAAATGGAATAATACTTCCTCTGTTTGTCTTGTCTGTTTAGACTGTGAGTTCTTCGTGACAGGGATTATCTTTTCCTAGGAGTACCTGCCTCCTCTAGCACAATCAGGTGCCAGTCTAGGCACTACTGTGAGACAAGGAAATAATAATGGTACTGTAACCCCACCCACGAGATCTGTGACTGGTCATACAAAGTGCATCAGTGTGAATCAATATGGTCCACCCCTTTACTGCAAACCAGAAAGGTTTTCTGATAACTGTTAACCGTTTGGCCTGAAGTCAGAGGTGATGTCAATTGTTGTGGAAGGGACACCATGTGGAACCTCCTGTAGTATTCCTTGGGGGAATGTCCCTTTAAAAAGATCCCCGGAAGGAGAGACTTAGAAGCAGCCCCCGTGAGCAACACCAGGGGTCAGAGGCAGGAGCCTAGCCAAGTTTGGGGCCAAAGCACATGGCCCCAGCAGCAATAAGAGATGGCTCCTTTACAGGCGGCTCTCAGCTGTTCTGGATGCTGTGAGCCACGTCATGAAGTGGGGGAGGCTGCAGCTTCCCCTGCGTTTGGCCAGGGCCTGGCATGTTATGGACTACCACAGTCTGAAGTCCGTGGGTGTAACTTACCCACCAAGGGGGCAGCGAGAGGTGAAACAGGAAAAACAGTTCACGCGAGGGCATACAAAGGTGAAAGATAAAGCAGCCCTTTCCCGATTTCGGTCTCACGTCTCCTTACACTTTCCTTGTAGCTGCTTTCCTTCCTCTAAGCCACTTCCCCTTTCCACCCACGTCACATACGTCAGTTTACACCCACCTATTGGCATGTACTTTCACCAGCGGTTTTGTCACCTCTAAATCTGCTCTGTTTCTTTTAACGCTGCTTTTCAACAGAGATGGTATTTGGTCCATACCATTACAGATGACTTGGGCACCGCGTGCATTTCAGTTAAAACCTTGGCCGATCCATTGCTGATCAATGCTGTTTTTCTTATACTTTGCATATGTGTGCAGTATATGAATTGGATTTACAGAACGTGCTTGTGGACTGGTCATTTCTGTCAAGAGTGTTATCATGGAAATGTCAATATGCATATTTAAGGTACACTTCAACCTACACCTGTTATACAGGCAACGTCCTTGTTTGGCGTCACTAGTTAGTGAATTCATATAATGAAATCGTTCATTCTGGATTACCTGAGTCACGTCCTGTTCCCATTAGGCTTCATGTAGATGAACTGAGCCCTCGTGGGTTATCACTGTACTCTACAGTTTCACATGTTGCAGTTAAGCACTAAAGCTTGGTAGGTCTCAGTTAACAGTGAGTATATCTTTGCAGGCTCCCATTCTACGGTTTACAAGGATCCCATGATTCTTGTCGGCCCAGAGAACCTCACCCTGACTGTGCACCAGACAGCTATCCTGGAATGCATTGCAACTGGAAATCCCAGGCCCATTGTGTCCTGGAGTCGACTAGGTAAGCAATTGAGTGGCAGGAATTTCTTGGCACTCTTCATTGTCCTCACACGGGAAATAATTATGTGCCATTGATTATTTATTGCACAGGACAATTCAGCCTTCTCTTTACTCTTCAGGTTAATTGTAGACTCAGAACCCCTTTTATCTTTTTGTCTAGGGTTTGTACTGCCTTCCGAGTTCCTATTTCAACTTGTTATTGAGGTGGGCTGGGTGAAGCCAGACATTTTATGAAAGGTGATAATTTTAGCTTTCCAAAAAGTGACAGCGTCTTCTTTAGTTGCATCGAAAGCATCAACGTTGACTCCAGAGAAGTGAATTCATACACAAACATGTCTTCCAAGTAAAACAGACTTGAGAGAAACTGTCTGTCTATTGAGTGATTTAAAATAAAACCAGAGAATGGGAGTGGTTAATAGTTGCACACATGAAGCTCTGAAGAATAGATTCTCAGTGGTGAGATAAAGAGTATTTGTTAATCAGTATGAAAAACTGAGCCACTGTCAAATTCCATCATGTGAGTGGAGTAGTGTGGTGGTTTTTTGCAATCGAAAAATAAATGTTATTTTAAGCTCTTCCCGCTCGACGTTAGCCCAGAGAAATGCATACAGTGGAAGGGTGCTTTCACATTTAACTGCCAAGCAGAAGTCTTTCCCAAATAAATAGCTGATGGCCTTTGTGTTGCACTCTGGTACCTGAAAATATATGTGTATTTGAACTGAACCCAGTGAATGTTTCCAGTCATTGCAGTCATTTCATTCTCAGAAGATCTTCCCACCAGAATATTACATGTTCTCCAAAGTGGCTATGCAGGGTTATGGGCTACGTTTTTGGGAATGAAACACACTCTAAGTAGCTATGCTCACCCTAGACTTCAGCCACACACCTTGCTTTTTACTCATGAATCTCCGCTTCTCAGAATTTGATTAATGGTTGTTAGCTTCCCAGTCTAGAGCCTTCAGGGAAACAGAAAGAATACACTTATCTAGTGGTAATCTAGAAAGTTTTTTTTTCACACTGCCTTTTCCATTCAGATTCTATAGACTGTTAATACCCAAGTCTGTCGCTAACTGACCTTTTCCCCCAAGCAATAATCATCACACTGATGCTGTTTTAAAAGCCTGCTGGATACGCTATGCCACGGTGTTGCAATGTTCTTTTGGGCACAAGGCCGCTCTACCTTGACTCTCAACTATAATAAACTACTTTCTAATTGCCCTAATTATATCAGCTCATTGGCTTGTTCAAAACACTTGTCTCCATAGAATGGTGTAGTAATGAAGATATAATAGCGTCAAGCCATATTACCCCATATAGATTCAGTCCAACACTACCATCTATCAAAAAAAAACCCAACTCCTCTGTCATGGCATTTGCTGTAGAGCTACCGAGTCAAAAGAAAACCTCACTGTTTTTATTTCCACGTAAGTGTGAACGCTTCCTCCACATTCTTTTGTCTATTTCTACAATGGGATCCTTTTGGCTCTTTTTTGAACTATTTCAATAACGTGTGAAAGTATCAGACATATTCTTTGGCATTCTTGTGCCCTCACAGCGAGGAGGAGGGGAAAAGAGACAACACAACTTTGAAAGGACTTCAAGTTGGACCAAACTAGTTGGAGGGGGCGGGAGGACATCGAAGAAGAGGTATTTTCATGCCTCATTGAGTTTATACACATGTAGCTTCCTCATGTATGAAGTTTACCTGTCTGAGGCATCTCCTAAGACGCCAGTTCATGAAGAGTAATTGCAGGAGGACTCCTCTTAAATAGCTGTTAAAGCAATACAGCTTGGAGAAAAAAACTTTCCACACAGTACCATAAACTATAAAATATAAGGCAGTGGGGTCTTAAATGGAGGCAACCAACTTAGATTAGGCTCAGTTCAGTTTTATTTAAATAAAAACTAATATAAATCAGTAGTTTTCACACCATTTTTTAAAAAATCAGAAAAAGTCCCCACTGAAGTATTTCACTTTTGCAGGATTTTGCCATCTCATGGAGGTCCTTTGCGTCCCTCAAATTTTGTTTTGCTTGCTATTTCAATGAAATGGCAATTGTTTTACTCAGAAATGAGCACAAATGTGAATTTTTGTATTGTTTTCTGTGTAAAAGCCGTCTTCTCTTAAACGAATGGAGCCACTTTTTGCTCTGACTTTGCCAAAAACCTGGCTGATTTTCAGTGGGAAATAGACCCAGTTTTGTTTGGGGAAAAAATCACTCAAATCATGGGTCAATTTTTGAATGATATGCAATAAACGTTTACTTTTATTTCCTTGTGAATTTTGTATCCATCTACCACAAAGGCCTTGTGTCTCCCCCTGCATTAAATGCTTTGCAAAGTGAAATGTTCATTAGAGGATTTGTTCCGAGCGATGTATAAAATCATTAAGGTTTTGGTTTGTTCAAAAAAGATAAGATTTGTCCTTTCACAACTACACACTTGAACCTGAACCCGTCCAAAATGAATCTCCAGGGAACTTATTGCAAAGCCAGCAGAATGAATAATGATTCTTAATGTGTTACGTATCCGCTTATCCTTTAACTGCCAAGCTGCTGGTCTGGCCTCCATCAAAGGTACTGAGACAAAATAACACACTATTTAGAGAGATCTAGAAAAGTGAGACAAGAAAGAAAGGGCAGTGATTATCTGATAGCGTTATACAGAACTTGTCAGAAAGTGTTACACAATGGGAAGGAAATTACTAAAGAGAGAGCCATTCAGCACATAAACCATACAACAGTTGTAGGAGCCAATTAATTGGTAACTTATTGGACACAGAAGCTTGCAATGGATGGCTGACTGGTTGACAGGAGCACCATTCCCTAAAGTGTTTAGAAATAATAGAGTAAATTTCACCACTTCACACACTGAATAGTCAACTGTTGCAATGTATTCTAAATATGCTAATACATGGTGCCCAATGTCCGATGGAGTGTCTAAAAAGTAGAAGGCTGCTATGCCAGGATACAAAGAATTCACAAAAGACCTAAATGGTCAACATTAGAAAGTTGTTACTTTCTTTCTACTTGCTACTTATAATAGAAAGGCATCCGCGTTGTTGCATATTCATATCGCCTGGCACGTTTTAACGAATTTCTGTAATTGGTGCTGATGTGCCAGTCATTTGCTTAGTAAACAGAACAATGGAATCCGTTACAGTGAAAAAGCATCCCAGATACCTTGGAAAATTAAATAACTTCTATCCCAAATTGCAGGGATCTTTCATCCAGATTTCACTCTAATGGGAAATTTTAAAACTTTATTTGAGCACTGCAAGGAGGTTCTTTGAGGGTGTCTCCTATTTGGAGTATAGCCAGCTTCAGTGTGACCAGTGTTTATTAATTAGTAATCCAGCCGCTCTTCACTACCAGCCAAAACCCACACCTTAAAAACAACATGCCTTTTAAGGCCCCATCAGTATTCCACCCTGCTGTTCGCTAGTTGGTTCATAGTGTTGTTTTGTCACAATCGCGTCAGTATAAAGTGAAATGGAAATGACCTAATTCTGCAGTCTCAGAGTAGGCCCACGTACTTCGGGTTCAGTTCCTCCTATGCCCCTGGAGAAGCTGTGTGACACAGGGACTCATAATTGTGTTTCGTCTCCTGCTCAATCAGACAGCTTGCTGGATGTCAAATGATGGTCCGTGAACCACCTGTTCTACTAGTTCATTGGTAGTTCTCTGATTCACTAGTCATCATGTCTAAGAGACTATAGTCTAGCAGACAGTGAATGTCACAGGGTGGGAAGATGTAGGAGGTCCACAAGATGGTTTTTGTCTTACAAAGTCATCCATAGAATTAAAACACTAGAAAGCTGCTGGCATGGCCGATTTCAGAGGATGCAAAATGTCCTGCTTATTATTAGAGAGGTTGTTGTGGAAGGGACTGTTGCATGTAAATTTGCTGGGCTCCTTGGGCTCCTGTGAATGCTGGTTCTAAAAGGGAAAGAGAGGTGCTCGGTACCTTGCGTACTATGTGCCTTCTGCTGTAGATTTGCACCCTGTCCCGAGTAGGCAGTTTGGAGATCTGAGCCCCCGTCTCCATTTGAGTCTGACAGATTGATTCCAAACTTCTGTAGTGCATGTGGTGGTTTGAGCCATTTCACCATCCCAGAAGAAAGTGCAGTCTAGTCACAGAGCTCGGGTGAGAGCAGGGGGCTGGCTGCATGAGGAATACCACCTTTTCCTCCCTGTGCTCTGGGAAAGGGTGTCTCAAGTCTTCTGGGCTGGCATTGCAATGGGAAGCTATTGCAGCACACCCATCGCTCTGCATCACTCTCGTTTTGTTGCATTGCCTCTTGTCCTTGCTAAGAGTGTGAGGTTTCCGAGGCATTATCACAAGCCAAGTAATGGTACGTTCATGTTCTGTTTGGGTTCGGGTTTGCCAGACTGGTTAGACTCGGAAGTTAGACTGGCTTCGTTGAAGATTGCCCAGTCCCTGTTGTTTTAAAGGGTGGATAGCTCTTCAGCAAGCTTTGGCAAACAGGATACAGTGAACAAGCCCGTCCGGATTGGCTCTCCGCTGCTCGCTGATTCAAAGTAAGTTAAAGGTCACGTCAAACATTTCACTCCTCTGAGCCCCTGTAGCTTCGGGAGCCGAGCAGCCGTGTTTAGAGCAAGTTTGCTCTGGCCTCACCTTGGCTGGGGCAGGATGTTTTTCGTCTTTGTGATACAGCCTGTTGCAGTGGTTGTCAACCTTTTTTTCATTTGCAGACCCCTAAAATTTTCAAATGGAGGAGGGGGGGCCCCTTTGGAAATCCTAGACATAGTCTGGAGACTCCCTGAGGTCCATGGACCCCCCCAGTTGAAAACCACTGTTGTATTGAAAGACGGGGACCTGGTGATTAAAGTCAAGAAAGCAGGTTTCCTGGGTTGTGTTCCTAGCCCTGTCATTAACTCGCTGAGACTGGGGGCAAATCTTGGTGTGGGGTTTCCCTCTCTGCACAATGGGTTTGAGAATATGTGTCGACCATGCCAGGGGGTTGGGAGGTGCAGTTCATGTTTGTGGTGCCCTCTGTGCTCGTCAGAGGAAAGGAGCCAGACCTCTGCAAAGGATTATTTTCGTGCTCGCTCTGTGACTGTGAGATGGGCCTTGGTGATAACACTGAGGGCTAGATCCGCGTGCGCCTAACTCCAGGAGAGGGTTCATGGCTGAGTGGAGGGAGGCACCACGCTCTGGTCCAGCTGGGGACCGAAGTCACTCAGAGGGGCGGGGCTTGGGCCACACCTCACCCCATGACATTTCTTACACTACCTCGCTCAGGGCTGTGAAAAATGTTATACTGTAATCAGGTCGGCCTAACCCCCACTGTAGATGCAGCTAGGTCTCCTTCCATCGACTTAGCTACTGCCTCTTGAGGGGGTGGGTTTACTGCAGAGACGGAAGAACCCTTCCATTGCTGAAGTGTCTACACCAGTGCGTCTCAAAGCTGGTCCGCTGCTTGTTCAGGGAAAGCCCCTGGCGGTCCAGGCTGGTTTGTTTACCTGCCGCATCCGCAGGTCCGGCCGATCGCGGCTCCCACTGGCCGCGGTTCGCTGCTCCAGGCCAATGGGGGCTGCGGGAAGCAGCGTGGGCCGAGGGATGTGCTGGCCGCCCTTCCAGCAGCTCCCATTGGCCTGCAGCGGCAAACTGCGGCCAGTGGCAGTTGCGATTGGCCGAACCTGCGGACGCGGCAAGTAAACAAACTAGCCCAGCCCGCCAGGGGCTTTCCTTACACAAGCAGTGGCCCGACTTTGAGAAGCACAGGTCTACACTACAGAGTGCTGCTCTCGACGGACCCTGAGAGAGGGAGTGTGAATTGAGCCAGCAAATGCAACCGTTTATGATGATTAGAGACGGCAAAACTTGCCTGACTTGAATCACGGATGCAGTGTAGTTGTAGCCACGTTGGTTCCTGGATATTAGAGGAACGAGGTGGGTGAGGGAATATCTATTATTTGGATCGACTTCTGTTGGTGAGAGAGAGAGAGAGAAGCTTTCAAGCCACACAGAGCTCTTCACTACCTTTCCAGAGCAGAAGGAGAGCTGTGTGTGGCTCCAAAGTGGGTCTCTCTCACCAGCAGAAGTTGGTTCCATTACAGATATTACCTCAGCCACCTTGTCTCTTGACTGGTGAATATGAGCTGGGAGAACTTTATTATTTTTTTTTGTTTAGAAAAAAGATAAATTTAGCTGGCAGGAGAAATTTCCTCGAAGTCTCACACCTCTAATTAATAGATGGCAGCTGTAGAGACAAATGGAAACATATAGACACTGATATTTCGACTGTGCGGCGTATCTGACACAGCCTGGGTCTTTTATGTTTAAATTATGTAGCCCATGGTAAATAGCGTAATAACCCAGACTGGGGATTCAAGTCATAGTTCTGTATTATTTCCTAATTCATTTATACAATAATACAGCCTACCTGCCAGGTACAGCCTGCTCACATATTTCACCTGTCCTACTTCCTCAAGAGAGCGATTTGATTTTTACACCTATTGTAAATATGGGCTTTGAAAAGGTCTGATTTAAAGATGAAATCAAGTTCAATTTGAATTTAATTCAGACCTTTACAGTTTGGTTTAAATGATATTATTCAAAGGGAACAGACCCTGCTTACTGCTCATTAAACGCTGGACAGGTCGCGCTTTACTGTCCTTTTTATGGCTGAGCAATTCACTGCTGCAGCACACTGGCTAGCTAGCCAATTATTTAATGACATTGTTTTTCTCCATCTGAAAGACTTAAGCACCTTCACTGTAACGTAAATAATGAAGCGTCCAGGGTCTGCCTGCCAGATGGAACAATGAAACCTCTGAGTTAAACATTTCTTGTAGAACATTGCAAAGAGCATGGGCAGGAGATGCTTCTGCAAATTTCAGGGCTTTGTGTCTTTCAATCCATAGTACCTTTTCCCACCGCTCTCTGTCAAGGTGCCATCTAAAGTTAGACTATTTATTTCTGCTGGTCTGATGGATAAACACATACTGCTGGATCTGCTGATTTTTTGTTGTTGAAAGGCCTGGTTTCATATCTAGTGTCATCTCTTAGGGCTCCTGTTCTTGAGGACTTAAGCTGTCTTAGTGGTTTGGCTCTTGTGATATGTGCTTGTGCTTTTGGTGTAAAAAAAAATAAAGTAGTTCCTGGAATGAGGAAGAAATTGCATGCCTAAACGTAAGTAGAAACAAACCGAAGAAATTGGTAGATGCCAAATATATCACAGATGGCTTGCAAAGTCGCTTTTGGGTTGGGTGATCGTCAGGGCCGGCTCCAGGCACCAGCCGACCAAGCACGTGCTTGGGGCGGCACCTTGGGGCAGGGAGGCTCGGGTGGTTTTTTTTGTTTGTTTTTAAATTCATCGGGGCAGTGCTGGAGGGTTTTTTTTTGTTTCCGTGGTGTGGCACGCGGGGGGGCGGGACTTTGGGTGGCATGGCGGTCGGGGGGGGCGGGGCTTGGCGCCGCGCTGGGGGGCAGGGGCTTGGGGCCGCGCGGCACTTGGACGGTGGATGGGGGCGCGGCGCTCGGAGGGGACGGGAGCTTGGCGTGGCGCTCTGAGGGGCCAGGGTTCGGGCGGCGTGGCACTGAGGGGGCAGGGCTTTGGGTGACACGGCGCTGGGAGGGTGGGGGCTTGCGCAGCGCTTGGGAGGGCGGGGCTTTGAGCAGCGTGGCGCTCGGGGGGGTGGGGGTTTCAGCGGTGCGGTGCTGGGGAGGGTTTGGCGGGGTGGCGGGCTTCTTTTTTGCTTGGGGCGGCAAAAAAGTTAGAGCCGGCCCTGGTGATAGTTATTTGTCCCTTTCTGCTGGAAGAACAACTATACTGTAATTGTCCAGCGTAGCCATTTAGTTGGTTTTCTGTAAGGCTGTGGCTGGCTCTGGATTCGTCACAGGTAGGATAAAGTCCCCATAAAAGCTCTTCATTCTGCACTACTATTCTACAGAAGGAATTTTCTTCCTGACCCCAGCTACTCATCAGTTGATTGCCTGAAGCATGAAGATCAATAGCTACAATAAAAATTATAAGGTGTCTCAGCTGCTTGACTGCAGTGACCCAGCCACATTTTGAATGATAACAACTTCATCTCCACACTGATTTGCACATAGATTTCCCATCATTGGATTACAGCAGATATTGACACTGTGTGCTCCATAGAGCTCTGAATGTTTGCAAGCGGTACCGTTCACGGGCCCTTTGGTATAAGGCTCCTTGTGATTAAGACAACTTAGGAGTTATGCATCCAACTGGAGTAAAGCCAGTCCTAGAATCAGAGGGTCAAATCAATGGGAGCTGCAGGTGCACAGCATCTCAGGATTGGGCCAATCGAAATGGAAAATAACTGTCTCATCTAGCGGATCTCCTGCCAGTGAACGATTGTTCCCTTCAGAATGTTTAAAGTCTTTATTGGACTCCCGCTACTTCTCTGGGGAGACTATGCCACAGTCTAATATAATCACTGGCAGGAATTTTTCCTTAATAGCGATCCCAAATTTTCCTTTTTTCTTAATATCTCCATACACCTTTAAAGCACAACACACAAACTGTTTTGCTACCTAAAGGAACAGCTATTTGAGGAGGGTGTGTTGTGCTCAGGTGCTAAGATCCCCAAGACTGGGCCTTTATTTTTTGATTCTGTAGGTCTTTTTAACCTTCTTTCTAAACACAAATGCAAGAAGGAAACAGGATTTCAGTTTCACATCTGATGAAAGGGCAGCTCCTCCAGCCATGACCACCTGGCTCTCCACTCAAACACCCTGGAACGGGCTAGTGCTGATTTAGAGCTGCGTTTGTCAGGTGCGGAGTCTTAAAACCCCGACCAATGGAACAATAAAATGCAAGGGCCCGATACTAATGAAACACATTGTAATTGGGGGCAAAGGCTTAGTTGAGGCTCTTGAACTGGCTTTTTCCGCACGTCACATGCATCGTTCGACTTGCACCGTGGAGGGCTGGAGCTAAAACTCACTGAAGTGAATGGAAGGACTCCCCTTGAATGGGACTCAGGACTAACTCCCCTCGCAGTGGGCCGGAGAGTTCAGCTTAAAGGTACACTACATAATTTTGCCTTGTTTCCTCTTCCAGATGGCCGTCCCATTGGCGTAGAAGGAATTCAGGTGCTGGGGACAGGAAACCTAATGATTTCTGACCTCACTGTGCAGCATTCTGGGATATACGTGTGTGCTGCTAACAAACCCGGCACCAGGGTGCGGAGAACTGCCCAGGGAAGGCTAGTCGTACAAGGTAAGATAACCAGGGTACTATTGGATAATTACACCCATTTAACTATTTTATCCACCTCTTCCTAGCCCTGTGTAAAGATCTGGCCCTTAACAGATGCTGGTTCAGTTTTTTCCTAGATGTTCTTTGCATTGCACCTTCATGAAGAGAGGAAAGTTTTTTTTTAAAATGTACAATCCTCCCCAGTCCCCTAGGTAGGTACTGGAATGGCTAGTCTGAGCCACTGCCCACGCTGCTGCGGCCACTGCCATTTTTAGGTGCTACCTCGAGCAGAGCTAGTACATGTCTGTCCGCCTGAGCTGAGAAGGATCATGTGACACACAGCCTTTCCTTTCGAAATCCCTCGTTGGTGTGTATCCAGCCCAGGTCAGGAGAGAACAGGAGTCATTAACGTCCAGTGGTTCTTTTGTTGCCTTTGTGAAACAGGTTGAAATGCCCCCATCCAGTTCTTGTGATCACAAAACTCACCCGTCATTAGTTAGCACCCTTGTTAACAGGACCAGCTGGGAGCCTAAAGGCTGAATGGGCCTGGAGACTGATTTACTCTCTCCCCTCTACCAGTGGTCCCCCCAGGGCAGGGTTGAGGCCTGCTGGTAGGGTGGCCTGGAGGAAGCTTGTTGTGCTGTTGATGCTGCGTCATACCTGTTCTCTGCAGATAACAGAGTTCACTCACCAGGGCATCTTGTGCCAGCATGACGTTTATTTTGTACAGTTAAGACATTTAAAACTCTGGTTCCGGATGGTCAGTGGGCAGGGGACCCACTATGATGGACTCTAGCAACAGATGATGAGTCTGAGCCACCCACGAAAGATTCGGAGCTGAGCCCTCTTAAAAAGTCACCCGTGACATTCCCTGTATTCTCAGTGCCAGGGAGAAAATCTAATGAAAATCTAAACGCAGGCTCCAGCATTGGCCCACAACAATAGTCCTGACAGGGCCTCTTCTCCTGGGCCTTCCAGCCAGCAGCCAGAACCAAGCGCTCCGAAACTCACCGAGCCACCAGTCTCCATGGTGAAAGGAGCCAGGCAAGTGTTTAGAAAGGCAACACAGCTGGCAGCGTGGAGCTGAATGGTAATAATCCTCCCCTGATTACAGGCACTCACCTCCTCCTCAGGCTGGTCCTCTTGCAGCATCTCACACTCTCATCAGTTCACTCATTAACGGTTGGCTGATGATATCCTGAATCTCAAATGATGCATCTCCTGCCGGAGTGGGCTAATTGAACCTTTCATGCTAGTGACAGGGAAAGTGCTATCCTTCCACGGTGATGTTCACCTCTCAGTTACCAGGAGTCACATGCTGGGTTCACAGCTGTATCTCTGCTACCAGTGCAGAAGTGATACCAGCTCTACAACAGATTGATCCTGATCACTCAATACATGTATTCCTTCCAGTGCTGATCTATGGAGAGCACTCAGGTCAAATGGTGCCGGCCTCCTTTTTGGTCCCAGCTGCTAAATCACACTGAAAGAAGCTGAAAGTATGTGAAATCCCCTCCCTGTAATCAATTGCTGAAGTTGCCACAGGGATATTATACCATTGCTAGAGGGGATGGGAAGGGGGCACACAGCGATTTCCCTATGAAGATGTGGCCCACACAGTGGAAAAGTTTGGGAACCCTGGCATTAAGCATTTACTTCTGTGGCACAAAATAATTGAGAGTGGCTGTAAGGTCAGATTTCTTTGTGTGATGTTTTCCCTCCGCTTGCACACTCCGAGATAGACACCAGGGATGCTCCCCATTCATCTTGGAAGTTAAAGGTGCTGAATAAAAGTGCTGCTAATAATTCATAGCAGGAGTAAGGCAGATTCAGGTTTTGGAGCAGTAAATCAGCAACTGCCTGGAATGCAGCCAGGTGCAGCTACACAGTGTAAAGCCCCAGGATTGGGATGGGATGGGGGAGTGGAAGAAAAGCAATTTAAAAGTACTTTGCATCTGGTAGGAGATCTTTTCCAAGAGCGTGCATGTGGTAAAGGCTGTTGAACCAAACATGGTAGGGGAGCAGAAAAGGGAAGTTTAAAAAAAATGCAGCTAGTTTAAAAATCTTCATGAAAGTTGCACAAATAAAAACTTTCCATATTGCTGACTGCTTCCTCTTTAGCAACAACACGATAAGGAAACGGAATAAGCAAACTGTTACATAGCCGAACTAATTACAAAGAGGCAGGGTTTAAAATCACATCTTTGAAAACATGGGTTCCTGTTCTGATTTCAAATATGCTGCTGTAAATCCAGAGCTACTCTACTGACTTCCATTGGGGTTACTCTGGATTGACACTGGGGTAACTGAGAGGAGGATCGGTTCATAGGATTCTAATGAAAGTGCTGTCACAGCCATCGGGGACAGCCTCCTTGTCATGGAGCAAATGCTTTTCCATTAAGAACTAGAAGATCAAAAGGGTCTATGAATATGAGGAGCTGGCGACTGCTTCTCTGTGCAGACACAGCAGGGGTATCCAGCTCTGACTGTTGCTAGCTGAGCTGTATTTGGGAACTGTTTGGAATTCAGAGGTATAGCAAGAGTCATCCGATCTAGTATTTAGTCTCTGTCTAGGGGCCGAATCCTTCCCCTGTGGAAGCCAGTGGCAAAACTTCCATTGGCAACAGAGTTGTGCCCTCGGTGTGCTCAACTACTCTGGCTGCCAGCAGCTTCTGCTTTATCTGAACTGTATTGTCTGAGTTTTTCCACTCAGAGCTTCAAGTGATTGTTTTCAGAGTGGTAGCCATGTTAGTCTGTATCAGCAAAAACAATGAGGAGTCCTTGTGGCACCTTAGAGACTAGCAAATGTGTTTGGGCATAAGAAACTGCCGAGGGTGAACACCAGAGACTGCGGGTTTTAGCTTTATCAAGATATCAAAGGTGTAAATTACACAGTTTAAGGGGGAAAACCAATAACAACGAAACAAAAGTCTGAGTGATTTGGGAGGAGCTCTGCAGACGTGCTGGGCCTCCGAAACAATGCCCAAGTGCCCACAGCATGATATTCCATAATACTTCCATTCCTGTTAGGTGAGGCTCTCAGCATGCTTTCCAGGCATACATCAATTGACCTTTGCAATACCCTGTGAAGAAGGCATTCTTGTCCACGTTTTATAGGTGGGGAAAATGAGACAAAAAGAGGTTAATGTGATTTGCCTAGTGTCGCACAATAAGTCAGTGGAAGAGTTTTTGGAAGAGAACCCAGGAGTCCTGACTCCCATTTCTCAGCTTCAGTCACTAAGTAATGCTGCGTCCCAAAGATCTTAATGAAAATCTTGGTTGTAGGTTGGGCTGAGATCTTCACATTTGATGTCTTCACTCTCTATTTGAACACTTATTCTATTTCACTGATAATTATCTTTCTCATTACAATCTCCCTTTTAGATCGGCTAATACCATCTTATTATCGTCCGGGGACTTCTCCCGCCTTCAAAGGTTAGGGTCTCAATCTCTCTCTCTCTCGCTGCCCTTCCCTATCCATTTAGAGTTCTTTGATCTCCTTTGTTAAGTCCCTACACAGAAAAGTTTCCGTTTTCTTCTGGGATCCTAACTCAGACATTTGAATATCGCGTTGTGCTATGTCGCAAGCAAAAGTCTTGTCAGGGGCTGTTTTAAGAGCGGACTGTGTCTAAATACAAAATGGAGGGTGTTTGTGTGGGGTGGATGGGAGACGCGGAGGGGTCAGTGGCAGTAAAGAAAATAAATCAAAGCCCCCTCTTTCTCTATCTCCTGTACGATCTATTGTGCTTTATTATGTGTTTGGTGTCATAACAAACTGATGGGCTCTGAATGGCCAGATGGTCACCAGTGTTCTCCACTCCACGCTTCATTGCCTCCTGAAAGCTATGGAGAAAAATGAGATCCCATCTCACAAATGACTGTCCATCTTGAGAACACATTTTAGAAGGCTCTTTTTGACAATCGCTGTCTTATATCTCTGTTCTCTGCTTTCAGAAATGGGTTTTGTTCTTTTGTACAGCGGATTCTGCAGCTCATACTCTCATGTGAGCAGTTCTGTTGATTTCATTAGCAAGGGATGCAGGATCGGGCTCCAGGCTAGAATTCATTCCCAGATGCGCTGCAGTTACTGTGTTATGTGTTGGAATTCTTGGCATTTTCATTGCCCCAGTTGTTGGCCCTAGCTAAGGAGCTCTGAGTATTTATACCCTAAATTCATGCCATAAAAATGTGTTCAAGGTCTCACCATGAAAAGATTTGCATTGACTTCACCAGCTGTTGGATCAGCTCCATAGAGAAAGGGACATTTGCAAATTTCACATTGGCTTTTGAAACTCCCCAAAGTCGGAGATATTCTTCCTTCTTTTTCCTCTCCAGTGTTTTGGACACTTGCTGTGTCAGTATCCATACAGATTCTCAGCCTCAGTGCTCAGTGGAAGCAGAATCTTACTTTGGATTATTAGCCGATCTCTCATAAAATTCATGTGTCATGTTTTGACCAGTGATGGTGCCATTTTCCCACAGTTCTCCTTCAAGTGGACTTCTGAAGTTCAGCCTCTGTTCCGATATTAAAACTCTGGGCACAGTTTTCAAATTTTTGCCCCTAACTGAGATGTCCACATTCTGCATTAGGATGCTCAGGTCAGTATGTAGGTACATAAAATGGGCACGCACGCTGCTACTGTAGATCCATAATTCAAAGCCTGCCTAGACAAGTAGGTTATTATAGCTGTTAACCATCTTATGGCTGTTTGGCAGCCTGCATGAAATGAATTTGGGGGGTTCAGTCCAATTCCCAGTAGTATGGAATCATAGAAATGGAGGGCTGGAAGGGACCTCAAGAGGTCATCTAGTCCAGTGGTTCTTAACCAAGGGTCTAGAGCCCCCTGGAGGGCTGCAAGCAGGTTTCATGGAGTCTGCCAAGGAGGCCCAGCACTCGCTGGGGCCCAGGGTAGAAAGCTGAAGCCCAGGGCCCAGAGCCTCACCACCTGGGGCTGAAGCCGAAGCCTGAGCAATGTAGCTTCGTGGGGGTCCCTGTGGTGTGTGGCCCCCGGCAACTGCCCTGCTTGCTACCCCCTAACTCCAGCCCTGGCTTTTATAAGCAGAAAACCAGTTGTTGTGGCACAGGTGGGCCGTGGAGTTTCTATAGCATGTTGGGGGGGCCTCAGAAAGGAAAAAGAAACCCTGATCTAGTCCATCCCTCCACTATGAGGCAGGACCAAGTATACCTAGACTGTCTCTGACAGGTTTGACCACAGTTCTAATAACACCACAGCTGGGACTAAGTGACTCCCTGTTGGCAATCTCAGCCGAAAGACCAAGGCCTGAACGGGCCCTGGGGACTGAACTTCCATATCCCAGCTAGATGCAGTCCCTCCATTCAGGCATGTAGATACGGCAGTGTGGGGAAACTTGCCCTATCATTGCATATGATGCATGGCACCTCTTGTGTTGCTAAGAGGGTGGATTATCAGAGCGGCCGCACACCTCCAGCTTCTGTTGGCTTCAGCTGGAGTTTAGGGTGCTCAGCACCTGAGAAAGTCAGACCCAAACGACTTCATGCTCCAGGACACCCAAAATACTTAGAAACAAATAACAATAATGGCCGTTTCATGCTTAGCTTGGTGTGAGCAGCTGCTGGTGAGACAGGACATTCCCCCGGGGATAGATACGGCGCACCATAGATCTTCATAACATCACCATGCAGCATAGCTAGGCACAGCCAAACCTATTAGTGCATTTGGTTAAACATTTCGGAAGAAGGTATTAAGCTTTATTGCTTTTTGATACATATGTCACGCCTTTAAATAGTCATTAAAACCGTATGGTCTCTTCCCTGCCTCTCATTATATCCTGGATAATCAAGCTTTCTGTCTACTCGCTGCACTTCAAACAAACAAGAGCCGGGATGTGCCCGGGCCTCCTCTCCACGGGTTTGATGTTACCACCTTAAATATAGCTGTGGATCTGGGTGAAATGGGTTTCTGGTTTTCTCCCCGCTATGGCCTTTTGTGGTGTTAAGGTGGAGGGAGTGGAGGCGTTTGGGCGAGTGAACCTCCTCTCAGGTGAAGTAAGCATCCGCAAGACGATCCATCCATTGTGAATGACAAAGGGGGATGGATAGCATGGAACAGAAGGACGCTGGTGTGGGTAAGGTAAGGAGATTGGGAATAAGCGGGTGTTTCAAACTGTCCACCTTCTCCTAAACCCAGCAAAGAAAGAAAAATATTCAGTCGCTGTTTATTGGAAACACGTTAACGATTGGGGAAGGGAAGGGCCAGGCAACCTTCCAGAGAAACCAGGCCCCTTCCTAATCTGTGGATGGGACAAAACAATCGTATCTGTTTTCTTAGGTGTTTGGAGCTCCCCCACTGGGAATTCCCAGTCGGTTAAGCACTGAATTCTGCTGCGTCCTACACCAGAAAAAGGCAACAGTTCCTTTCTTTCCCCTTCACTTGCACTTGCTCTTCCCCTGCAATAGGCTGGTCCAGCCCACGAAAGTGTCTCAGCAGCCCTGCTGCTTGAAAAACACAGGGTTACGGTATTAACAATTTACTGCAGTAACAACTCAGCTTTTTCCCCACCAGACCCCCCACATGAGCCTTTGTTCCCATCCTGTGCGAACAGTTTTGCCTGCTTTCTGTAGCGCCAGTTTAGGCGAATACGGAGGTACCGTGCATGTGTATCTGATAGCGCTTGCCTCAAAACATTCCTCTGATCACATTATTTAGCTACACGGGCTGTATCGTTTGAGGTATAGTTTAGCAGAGGTACTATATCTGGCGCTGCACGCAGTGGCCTGAATTCTGGTCTGCCCTGTGTGTGGAAGGAGGCACAGGGACTCTGATGCACCTGTCCGGGACCTGGGCAGAGTGCTGCTTTGCCTGTTCCTCGCTACCATGCCCAGTATCTTTCTAAGGGCCCCAGGTGGCATGGCCAGGGCCAAATTTTCCTCTCTCATCCCTGATCCCACTGTTGTTAGTAACTGGGGAGTGCACGTATCACCTTGTAAAGGCAGCAGTAAGTGCTGCTGCTAAATGCATTCACCCAGCTCCCCCGCGACTTTCTGCCTGATCTGGCCTATGCAGGCGAAAGGCCCCAGGCTAGCTCCACTTGGCCACCAGAGCTCCACACCCCTTCCCTTCCCAGTGCACGAGCCAGAATTTGGCCTTACGTTGTTAAACAGCAAGCAGGAGGTGGCAATAGGAGCCTTGCGATGCCAGCCAGTAAGGACTGTTTCACAGGGTGTGGGAGTGATGGAGAGGCAGGAGTCGGTCCCAGAGGTGCACTTGGGCAGAGGCAACAGGAAGAGAAGTGGGGAGTGGGGGCTGCCGATGTTGGGTCAGTCTTGTTCCTTCTCTGGAGATTTTAAGCAAGTGGAACCTGGAGTCTGGTGTTAGATCTGGTTTCGTTTAGTGAAAGAGCAGAGCAGAGCGGGGACATGCTGAATCCAAGGGGATGGGTTTTTGAATGGCGACTAGCGTCCCTGGCTCAGAGCCAGTGGACACAGCTGTACGTTTGGTTCCCCTGGAGTAAAATACGACCGTGTCCCAATTACTCCCTCTTGACACCAGCTAATGAGAGAGAATGAGAAGAGAGAGTGACTCCAGAAGGGTTCCGTTGGATGGCTTCTTCCCTGTTGAAAAGATGTTTTCCCTTGAACAACTAGCGGGTTCAGCTTTTTGGGGGGTAAAGGCAACCGGCCAGGTGGTGGGGTTTAATGAAACAGGACGAATGGAGTTGGAAGATGTCTGTGTCCTCATTTGGTGTCTTTGAGTGCACCTGCAAAATGATCTGCGGGCTCCAGCGAGAGCGGGCGGGCATCGAACTGCTTGCAGAATAATTGCGCTTGCAAAATTGCACTGGCACAAAGGGGAGGGAAGGCTAGGTCACCGCTTGAAAATTAGGTCCCCACCGTGTCACGCTCTCACTGTACACCACTTAAGCAATACAAAGCGATCGCTCGCTGCAGGGAACAGGGTCCCCCCCCCACTTGTCATTCTTCTACCAAAATTGTCCTCCATTTTAATTTAATTTAAAAATGAACTTGATCTAGGTGGTGAAAAAGTCGGGGTGGGGGGAGAGAAAACTCACTGATTGGAATCTTTAGGAAGCCGTGTCCATTAGCTTTCTAAGATTAGGTTCATTATTAGTCTCCGGCTCCTGCCAAACTAGCCTGACAATGAACTCCCATCAGTGGAACAACCCCTACTGCTCGCAGAAGTCAAATGCTCCACTTCTCTTTGATTATTAAAAATGAAAGAAGGGGGCTCTTGTGAGGAACATCCTCATCTCTTCAGTGGGTTTTTTTTGTATTGCCGCTCTCAGGGCTTGCCATCTTTATGCCGTTGCTCTTCAGTGTCAGTACCTTTAGCTTTGCGTTAGCCTTGAAGCAGCAGTCAGGATGCCGTTTTCTCGTACAGCTTTGATTGCGAAAGGAGTGGGGGGTTGGCTTTTTTTAATCCCCTGCAGATTCTATACGAGATGTCGAATACACACGCAAGGGTGCGGCTCTCTCCTTGGTCATGCTGGTGTCACTCGGAGGTAGCTCCAGTGGAGAAAATGGAGCTGTCTCGGTATATAGGATTTACTTGGTGGGGGAAAAGAGTTGGATCCACCCTTTGGTCTTTTTCTCCCTTGAGGGGGAAACTTATGGAACCTTCACGAGACTGATCGTTCTTGCAAGGGAACAAGGGAACAAACTACCAATGTTTTCATCTCACGAACAGTCTCGTTATGTGTATTGTGGTGCTGGCTCTCGGGAGGCACCGTGTTAACGTACCCACCTTGTTGGTGCCAGTCTCTGTTGGCAGAATTATTTTCCTTTTCTCTTTCCCTCCTTTTGCATGGAGACCTCAAGCCGAGTTGTAAAACGAGGCGGAAGTCATTTCACTCCTACATTTGCAGTTTGCATGGCAACATGGTATTTGGACAAATTATTTCCCAGACAGGTGTGCAGCATGCTCCTCCTGCCTCTGTCTAAATAATTGGCAAGCGTCTATTTTAAACAAGACTTTTAACAGGCTGCTCCGGAGTCAGATTTCCCAAGGTTGGAGAGTTCTTAGCCTCCTGCAGTGCTGTCACCTGCATGGGGATACTTCAGAGGTGTCATGGAGCCATTTCACCTCAGGCTGCGCTCTAATTAGCATACTGCTAGTTAAGCAGGGAAGGACCTGATCTGTACAGGCCCAGGAGACCGTTTTCCATCCGTGTCAGTAAAGAACAAACGGCCCAGCATCTATCTAGCCAATCAGCTTTGTATAATAGCGACCATCCCCTTAGAATCTGAGCAACTCCCGAAGAGTAACAGGCAAACGATGTTATAGTGATGGGTCCTTCTATCCAAATTTGATTGGAAGGGGGAATGGGTGGGGAGAAAAATCACAAAAGACCAGTGGCCTAACTTTATTCCCTGCATCCTGCAAGGCAGATGGGGGAAAATGAACCCCAGTCTCTGATTTTGTGGTGACAGAGTTGTGCATGCAAACATGCGTACACACACAATTGGAGGCATTCACTGAAAATCAGGCCCTGTCTGTATATAATTGGCTATCCTGCAAGGTGCTGTTAGGCTTGCAGAGGGTGATATATAAGCCAGGTAATAGCAATGATCAGAACAATCACTGGACCAATCACCAAAGCCAATAGAAATCCAAGTTCATCCCATGATTACAGTCCTCTTCAGAGAGAGAGAGAGGCTTTTTGTTCATGCAGGGTGAAGTTAATTCCTCTGCAGAGGGTCAGCACTACAGCTGTGCAGGACATAAGACTTCCGTGCAAGTAATGAGGGCTTGTCTACCCTTGAAAGTTAATTCAGATTAAGAAAGGGTGTGAATTTAAAGCTCAGTAGCTATTCCAGAATAACTCCATGTGTGGACAAGACTCCATGTGTGGATCATAGACCTTGGGCTGTCTCTCTGCACATGGGGTGAATTTCACCCTGGCTGCCACATCTTAGGGAAGCCTGGTTGTGTCCTAGATTTCTGGAAGTCCGGCGATGTAAGTGTGGCAAGGAAGGGAGATGTGCATCTTTCATGGCAGTGCCCGGTAATCTCCTGCTTGAAAAATGCCTGCCTGTGCAGTGAGCGTCCCTCACTAAATAACCTTGCTTTTGTCAAAAATATTTAATGTCAGCAAGCCACTTTGTGCCTTTGGGCTATAAATTCATTAGACCTGTGGCTGTTGTTTGTCTTCCTAGTAACTGCTGGAGATTGCAATTGGATTCGGGTCTTAGAAGCAGCAATATGGAGTATAGTATAGCTTTGCCCTTTGAAGCGTAACTGCTTGTATAAACTCAGCTATTCCGGCAAGCGTTTCAGGCGCTGCTTTCTGGATCCCAATATATTGCTCTATTCTGATAAATGATTTTAAATCTCAGATGAGCTGCTTGGAGGGGGGAGAAATCATTTCCTCTTAAAATCTGGTGAAAAGTCAGAAACGTTTGTGACTATTGTGAACTGAGTAGCAGTTAGAACCGTTCTGGCTTCTGCCTCCAGGAGTTCTGGGTTCCAGGCTGAAGACTTGGGCATACAGGGGCTGTGAACCTGCAGCGAATGGGAATGTGGCGAGGAGAGAATGGCCAGCCAAACTTTTGATATGTTACTATTGTAAAAACATGCTTTATGTAGCTGCCAAAATGTTTGTAGCTCGCTAAGGGAGCATCATCTAGCGGAGAGTGTCAGGAGTCTGGGTTTCCATTGCAGACGTGCCGCTGACTCTGGGCAAGTCACTTCACCTCTCTTTGCCTCAGTTTCCTGATCTGTGAAATGGGGAGAATGTTATTTACCCTCCTAGATAAAGTGCTTTGGGATCTCTGGGTGAAGACCACTGCATATGAGCACATATTTGTCTCTGGCTGGCTGTGTATAGGGTAAAGAAATGAATTCCCTTATTCAGCTGTCTTGTTTACTTGTGTTCCCCTCGTCTGTCTGTCTTGCTCCACCTCTTGGCTCTTGTTTTATACTTAGCTGGGAAGTTCTTTGAAGCTAGGAACAGCTTTTTGTTCTATGAACGTATAACCCCTGGCACAGTGGGGCTCTGGTCCGTGACTGGCGCTCTTACACATTACTGCAGCACAAAATAATCATATTTGGAATGGTATTGCCGGAAACCCTCATAACTATTTGTCTCTTTGAGTGAAGCAATGCTGATCGCTAACAAACTCCATACCGCTCCACGACCCGGCAGATGGAAATGAATGTGGCTCATTTGAACTCCATTTGCACATATTCTGGCAAACTCTGCAGCATGCTCCAATTTCCTGAGTGATTTGTATAGCTGAGGACCTTGAGCTCCCGTTTAGAGAGAGAGAGTTGTCGTAATATTTTGCATTTGAGCAGCGGAAAGCTCTTTGCTAACATTAAGCAGCCCTCGCGCCGTCGCTCGGAGTTCGGTGGCCTGGTATTTGTTGTGAAGGTGGTAAACGGAGTCTCAGAGACAGCTTGCCCAAAGACACATTTGACGTCAGTGCTGGCACTAGAACCCAGGAATCCTGACTCCGTGCCCAGCACTCTACCCACGGCACTTACCGTAGAGTGCAAAGCTGTGGGATCATTTGCCATTCCTGGCGGTGTGGGGGCGAGGGCGTGGAAGGATGTGAAAGTGGCACTGGAATGATACACACTATGTTTTGGGGCTCACCCTTTCAAACGGGACTGCAGAGCTGCTGATCTGGCACCTTTCACCAGAGCTCATTTCATACAACATACACAATCAGTCACAAGGAGCAAGAAGGAATGAATCCAACACTCCCCAGCACATGATATTAAAAAAACATATTAAGGGGCGTTATTCTGGCTTTTGTATTTCATCCCTGTGTTTGAATTCGTTCAGTTCAATAAAGATCCAGCAGGGCCTTTCTAATGGGCAGGATTCATTTGTAATGATCCTTCATCACATAGGCCTTGTACCAGCATAGCTGTGGCCCAGAGCCGTGGTACCGTTGCAGCAAAGCCATGGTAAGCAGGCAGGGCTTTGTGGTTCACGGCAGCCTAATTTAATAACGTGCCTTTGTGTAAACAATCAAGCATCCAGGTCCCTTAAAGAGCAGGAAGGGGACACTGTGGTTTTAAACGACTAGCCCACCTGGCATCAGTAGCTCATGCAATTACTGAAAATTCCCTCTCCCCGATTAGCCAGCCCGGCTCTATTCTTTAGCTGGTTACAGTCATGGTTACAGATGGGCAAGCACAATCTGTAGTTATCTGTGGACCACACATGCCTGTCAAACCTGCCAAGCTACCTCTGGAGCTGATAAACCACGGTGGTTTTCTTTTGTCAGCCTTCGCCACGCTCACAAAATAGACTCAGGTTATTTTACACCAAGTGATTAGAACAGGCTTGGTGCCAGGACAATGTTGGCTCCTGGCAATGTTCCTCATGCTTCGCTTTCCTTCCCTTCACAGCCCCTGCGGAGTTTGTGCAACACCCTCAGTCAATTTCCAGACCTGTAGGGACGACTGCAATCTTCACCTGCCTGGCCCAGGGAGAGCCTCCCCCTCAGATCACCTGGCTGAAGAACGGGCAGATCCTAGAACCGACCGATCACATCAAACTGAAGAATAACAACAGGTAAATCAGTTGGCAACAGATTTCAGCCTCACTGAGTTGGGTGGAGGAACGACAGAAAGGTCAGTGCTGACATGAAACGTACAGCCACGGTCTGATATTGCACTGGTGTAAATCAGGAGTAATGCTACTGAATTCAGTAAATTACACTGGTGTAAATTGGAGCAGAATTCTTATGTGTCGGGAACTTCACCAACTCCTAAATAATCATTTTTGGAAGTGTGCTGTCCACGCAGACATTTATTTAGATACAGACACAGGATCGATATGGGCAGCAGAGCAGATGAATTTCACCCACGCATTACCTTTTGAATAGAAGATAGTAGAGGCTAATTTGTTACGAAAGCATAATCCCTTCATGGGGTTGTTGAAGTCTCCTGAAGTAACAGTGACTGACAAGCCTTTGCAGTGACGCTACAAATTCTATCCCGTGCACTGGTGTATCTGTGTCTTAAACGTCCCCTGTTCTACTGGACGATAGTTAAATGAGCGCTCCCAAGACACTTCCATTCCTGCTCCTTGATTGCTTTTGGAGAGCGAAAGCGCTAGCTCAGAGTGCGGATAGAGCAGAAGAGATTGGTCACTTTCACATGTGCTCCCGGAACAAGGGGACACTTGTAACGAAAGGCTCTCTGACCTGCCTTACAAGAGGAAGCTGAACTGAGGGCCATTATTAGTAACAATCAGGGCTCCAGTGGTGGTGCTGAAGGAAGAAACACACACTTCTTCCTTTATTAAAATAGAGCAGCTAATTATATAGCAAAAGGAGACCAGAAAGATGGTCTTGTAGTTAAACACTGACGTAGACCCAGGAGACCTGGGTTCCGTTCTCGTCTCTGCCTCTGACTCCTTGTGGGAAGTCACTCAGTCTCCCTATCTGTAAAAAAGGCATAATGCTATTTTTCAGCTTCCACTCTTTGTCTGGCAAGCTCTCGGGAGGGATAGCTCAGTGGTTTGAGCATTGGCCTGCTAAACCCAGGGTTGTGAGTTCAATCCTTGAGGAGGCCACTTAGGGATCTGGGGCAAAAAATTGGTCCTGCTCATGAAGGCAGGGGGCTGGACTCGATGACCTTTTGAGGTCCCTTCCAGTTCTAGGAGATTGGTATATCTCCAATTATTACCTTTTTATTACCTTTACCTCTTCAGAGTAGGGACTGTCTCAGTTTAAATGTCTGCACAGCTCATAGCATAATAGGGCCCTCTTTAAAGGTGGGCTTTTTTTTTAAATCACACTATAAAAATGGTGTCCGTTCTGAAAAAAGACTTTATGGAACTTGCATCGGGGGTCCCCAGGTTTGCGGCATCTCCATGATTCCTACCCTGGGTTTGCTTGGTTCACAAATAGAAAGATGTTTTTACTAACCAGCCCTGCAAACTCAGTCAAGATCTGAGAGCCAAGTTGGGTTCTCGGCTTGCGTGTAATTACCATAATCACGAGGCTGTAGGCCAACTGCTGCCCTCGGTGACCTCTGTACAACTCCCTTGTTCTCAGATTCTGGCTTCAACTACACTTGTGCGGTTTTGTTGCCTTCAGGGAGGCGGCATGGGTGTAACTGAGGAAATAATTTAAAGGCAGTAAAGTTGCAAAGGTGGGCCTGCAGGTTGAACGTAAGCCATGATACAACAAAACACGGAAGCGTGTGCTTTAGCCTCCAACGCATGCTCTTAAAGTCAAGCATGTGCTTAAGTGCTTCCTTTAGATCAGGACCTTTGTTTAAAATCACCCCTGAAAAATGCTACCCCCAACTCTCTGTTGGTTCTGCAGAGCTGATGGGAGAAAAAGGCTGTCACTGAAGTGAGCAAAGATTACTCTGAATACACATTGGGAGCAGCAGCAGCTCTGAAGAACTCTGAGCAAACTCAAAAGCTTGTCTCTTTCACCAGCCGAAGTTGGTGTAATAAAAGATATTTTCACACAGTCCGTTCCCAGAATAGAATCACACTTCAGTCTGTACCTTTTGATCCCTGGTATGCTCAGATTCTCCTGCAGGCACCCCTGTTTGAGATAATATTGGCTTGGTAGCAGAGTTTCACTACATTTAGGCCTTTTATCTCACCGGGGAACAGTGTTTTGCGCAAGTACTAAATAACTGCATTTCCATGCTAAAATACGGTCATGGTTGTGTTGCAGAAATAACATGGTGGGATGCACTTAGTGTGAAAATTACAAGTTGACAGCACAGTTTCTATGGAAATAACATGGAACAACATACTATGAAATAACAGTAGCTGTGCCATACACCTAAATTATCAGCAGAGCTTTATGGTCCCTGGTGTGATCTAACTGTTACCTGTATTATCTGTATGCAGGAATCCAATTAGCACAACAGTGGTTGAGAAAATCCGCTTCCTTCAGTTTTGTCCATCAGCGAAATGTTATGGTGGCATTAGCTTCTACTTCCTGGGAGAACGATGCTTTTGTTTTTTAAAGCTTTATCATACGCGGCAGGTATAATAGGCCAGGGGAGCTTTCGGATGAACCCGGGAAGCTGAGTAGCTCAGCCACCTCAGAACCTGCCGGGCGCATATAAAAAGCTCAGGTTCTTCAGGAACAGCTTTTGCTTTTCCCACTAGGCGTCTTGGGAGGGGAGGCGTGGCACGGCAGGCGTGGCACGGCATGGTTCCTCTTAGGTGGCTTGGGCCAGCTCAGGGTGGCTGGAGCTGGCCTGGGGTGGCTTGGGCTGGCCCAAGGCTCCTCCGGCTGCAGGTGTGTGTGTGTGGGGGGGGGGCTCGGGGCTTCAACTGTGGGGCGGGGAGGGCTCCAGAGGCAGGGGGACCTTTGGGCTCTGGTGGGCGGGAGTTGGGGGGAGGGCCTCATACAGAAAGGGTAGGGCCAAGGGGCTAGCCTCCCTGAAGTGGGGGTTCACCCGCCGCCCATGAGCTTTATAATACCGAGGCTTTTTAGCATTAGGTTTCTGATGGTTTTGAAGCTTTGTGAAATGATCACGGGATGTTGGAATAAGTGTAGTGAAATATTATCCACCCTAAGTGGAATTTTCATCCCAGTCAGGCATCTTTATAAAACTCCAGGCCCCACAGTGCCTTTGTGCACATCTCATGAGTTGTATTGCAGTGCTGGCTGAGTTCAGGGCCCCATCATGCGTGGTGCTATAGAGATACATAACAAGAAACAGTCCCTGCCCTGGAAAGCTTCCAATCTACAGAGACAAGGAATGGGAGAAAGGAAAGTTTGAGAACTGCTGATCTAGACCAAAGCTAGCTTGTGGATGCCTACAGGTGCTGTGGTCACACCTCTGATTGCAGTGTAGACATACCTTAAGGGTTTTGCTTAAGAGAATCTGTGACAGAGCCTGGCACTGAATCCTGTTCTTCTTCATGTCCTAGTCCAGTGCTTTACCCACAAGACCATCCTTCCTCTCAGTCTGAGGAAGGTGGTAGGTACCCAAAGCTTGGAGGTACTCAAACCTTTGGAGATACCCACATCTTTGGGAGTTAGTTTGGCCTACTTGGGCTTGCAACCCTGGGAGATGGAAGGGATGGGACACACCTGAGAGAGTTTCCAAAGCCACTCATCTGAGAAGTGCAATTGCAAGTGGGTTTACGGGACGGCTGATTGCTGTGGGAGAGGATGAACTGGAGAAAAGAAGTCAATGGTTTGTTTTCCTGCAAGGACCTTTTTCGATGTGTCCTTTCGTTTCATTCTTGGGTGCATGACTAAGTACTGTAACCTGCTTAGTTCCAGGCAAAGTCCATTTGCGATTAGGCCTTTGGATTTATCAGTCACTTGCACTCAGAAAATATTTGTCCATGTAATGATGGATCTAGAATCTAATGGTAATGAAGCTACTAAACTGCACTCTAAGCTTTTTAATTAGATTACCCGGTTTCCTGGAAAATACATTTGGATTAAAACTCTGCTTAATATGGCTATAAAGAGGTCTGAATGCCCCCAAAGGGTTTTTTTTTGAAAAAGAATAAATCATCCAAAGTCATATTGTGCACTAATTGATTTCCAAAGGCACCATATGAACAACGCTGCTCCTGAAAACGACACAGCTAGAAGTGACGGATAAATCTGTCAAGTGCCAGAAGCAGTTCGGAAGAGGGGCTCCGTCCGAGGAATGACATCGGATCAGAGCGTGCATTCTCCCCTCACCTCCATTGGAGATGTTCTTGCAGATAGCTGCCTAACAAAATTAAAGCACAGCAGCCGGGAAAACTTCCCAGTCAAACTCTTTGGTCCTGCATCGGGCTCTTATGTTGAACAAACAGCACAGTGGGTGAAGCACTGGAATGGGTTCCCTAGGGAGGTGGTGGAATCTCCTTCCTTAGAGGTTTTTAAGGCCCGGCTTGACAAAGCCCTGGCTGGGATGATTTAGTTGGGGATTGGTCCTGCTTTGAGCAGGGGATTGGACTCAATGACCTCCTGAGGTCCCTTCCAACCCTGATATTCTATGATTCTGTGGTCACCCATTGACAAACTAGGTTGTAGAAATAGCCAAAAACTGGGATGATTTGGTCCCCCTCCCTCACGCCCTAGCTCCAAAGTGTCCTGTTAGATTTTGGTTTTACAAACTTAAAACCAAAATGAGTTGTTCAGCTCCTGGTCCCATTTATCTGAGCCCCCCTCTCACTCTCATCACACAGAGAGGTTGAGGACAAATCAGTTTGTCTAAATGGATCCTATCTTAGCCCATCTCTGCTTGGATAGGTGTTTTAAAGAAATCTAGGCTAAGGGATTTCCCCTCTTTGAACTATTGTTACAGATCTCTCACCACCTATGCGAGGACTTCGTGGTTGTCACTAGCATGGCATGGAAGATGGGGAATAATTTCTGTGACTGTATCTTCCAGTTCAAAAGCACATTTCAATTGGTCTGTGTTTCTGGCCCTGCTGTCCTCTCCTTCTGCAAGCATTTGAGCGTCTGAAGCTAATCAGAGCTAGTATTCATGAAGAGCAACTGTTTCATTCCAGTGGCTTAATATTTGCCAAAAGCAAATGTCAACTGAGAGATTTGGTCCCAAATTACTATTACTGTTTATTAGTAATAATAATGTATGAGTTATTTCTTGTACTGTGGTAGCACGTCAGGACACTAATCATTGACCAAGACCTTGCTGTGCTTGGTGTTGACCACTCAAGTAACAGAAAGCAGGTCCCTGCCCCCAAAGAGCTTACAATGTAAATATAAGACAAGAGACAAGAGGTGGATGCGATAGCCAGATGGGGGAACACAAGGAAACAATGATGTTACTGCTCAGCATGGAAGCAGATTTCACAGCACACCAGCTGCCTAGCCAGGGTAAAGATTTTGTAGACACGTCTTCTTAAGGAGGAGGATGAGGTGGCTTTGCAGATGTTTCCTGGGAGTCCTTGGGCAAGTCATTTGAATTCTGTGCCTCAGTTTCCCCTTCTCTAGAATAGGGATGATAATATTTCACCATGGTGTTATGATTCATTAATGTATGTGAAATGCTCTGACATCCTCAGGCAGAAGGAGCTGCTGTATAAAGGTACAAAGTACACCTCTACCTCGATACAACGCTGTCCTCGGGAGCCAAAAAATCTTACTGCGTTATAGGTGAAACTGCCCCGGAGTGCTGCTTTACCGCGTTATATCCAAATCCGTGTTATATCGGGTCGTGTTATATCGAGGTAGAGGTGTAGTATTGTCTGTGGTAGACATTTGTTTAAGGAAATCTCCCCCCCCCCACTTATTTCCCTTCTCCTTTTTGGATTCTTACAACCTTCCTTTAGAGCAATTTAGAGACCTAATCTTGCAAAACTTACGTTCACTCCAGTGGGACAGAGGCAGTCCCCAGATCAGTGCCAGAAAGGGAGGCTGAGGTATTAAGTGATCCTTCCTGTATTCCAGTCAGATAGAAGCCATATATAGGAAGTTCTATTCTGAAGACTTTGCAGAGGGAGGCATCATGCAGTTGAGAAGAGGCCCATTAGCTTCTGGAAGTCTAGATCATCCTGTGTCATGCCCCGTATGGGCTGCTTCTGCACAAGGAAAGCAAACCACGCGCCAGAGAAACTTCTGATCCTCTTTTGTCTGTTAACCACAGAAGGCAGCACTCAGAAGGCTAGCGCAGAGGATAATGCACTTCCGTTAAGAAGCACTGTATCTACACTGGCTTTGACTCGCTTTCCTGAGATCATGCTTCAAAAATATAGCCCGATGCACTGGGAATTACAGAACTTTCCTGATAATTATATCTGATTATTCAAATGCTAGGCTGGGGAAAGAGGCGGGTGTTCAGAACCCTGTCTCCTCTTGAGGGTATTTCTCTGTCCATTTGATCCTTCAGGGAAAAAAGGGAATCAGTTTTGGGCATATTGTATTCTCTGTTCTCCCTCCCATTTCCCCCCCACACACACAACCAAACAAGGAAAAACTAGCCTGGAGCTCTTCCTGAGGTGTGCCAGTTCCAGCCCAGCTTGATCCCCACAGGCAGGAGTAAATAGGAGTTCAGGGCCATGTTGTGTTGTGATGTGAATGTAAAACAAGGAAAGACCGTTTCAAAGGCATTTTGGGTTGTTTTTCCTGGTACAGAAGGACACACCTTTGACTTTGGGGCAATTTCCTCTCATGGCTTCCCACGCCAGAGTCCTATTGAAATCAATCAGAATTTTGAGTAAGAATTGATGGCAGGAGGTAGAGTTTGGTCATACAGAATTGTCCAGATGGAATAGCTGGACTAAACTGCTGCCTTATGGAGAGTCCCAGGATGAGGCCTGGGTCCTTTTGGAGCGAAGTGTGCATGTGTCCTTAGGTACTAAGTGGTGGCTAAAATAATTGGAAGAGAAGGAAGGACTATTAGAGGACAAGTAACTTTAAAATATAAAAAGACTGTCAACAATTTTCCCCAAAAGAGAATTTGACTCTCTTCTTGAAAATTGTTCGAGCCTCATTTTCAACCCGCGATATCGGAGTTCGGTATGTTGGAGAAACACTGAATTTAGAACTGGGCTTTGGATGGATGAAAAATTCTATCTCATGGGGTAGGTGGAAACGACTGCTCTTTACGACTAAAACCTCAGCAGATTGTGATTCATTATATCCCTCGGACCTGTGCCTCACTGAGCCAGTTATTTTATTGATCTTCAGCCATGGTATGGGGCAATGGACACAGTGATTCACTTGCCAAGCAATTTATAGTCTTTTTGCATAGTCAAATGACCTTTACAAGCAAAGTCCAAGAAATACTGTTTCCATCCCCCCATCTGTAAAATGTGAATTCCAATTATTTTATGCTCTGAAGAGCTCTTAGTACATTAACATTAAAGATCGTCCAATGCGATGCCCTCTCCAAAGTAGGTGGTTTTGTTTTGCAAATGCCAGCAATGTGGGAACAAAATATCTGATCAATGTTTAGCAAAAATCAAAGGCAATTCTGGATCACGGATAATTGTTAATGAAAAATGCATGAAGGCCCAGGCCTAGGGAATTGTGGGATTTTCCATTAAAAGCTGTGAATAAAAATCACTTTTCCTAAGAAGTAAGATTCTTGCTATGTGATCCTTTTCTCAGACCGTGGAGCCCACGTTTGTTGGAATGATTGTACATTTGACCAGCTCATTGGAATTTGTTTCATCTGACAAACATAGGGCTGAATTCTGCTCTTGGATCCTCTTGGTAGATTGCAGCTCCGGTTTGCTCACCGTGCATGTGCAGATTCCAGTGGGAGATATGGAACAGGTAGGGTGGAGTCTGCATACATAGTGCCAGATCCTCAGTTGGCGTATATCGGTGCAGTGTCATTGACTTCAGTGGAGATACACCCCTTTGCACTAGCGGAGGATCTGGCCCACTCTGCCCTGATCTGAGAGTACACATTTGCCTCCAGAATGATTTCAACTGATCGTGATCAACAGTACATTATTTTGCAGTTTACAACAACAAGAGTCCGACTGCTTCTTTAATAGTTACAAACCCACCGGCTGGAATAGTTTCCCCAAAGATGGAAGGGGGAGTGTAATGCGTTGCTGGCAAATTTCGACAATTTTGTAGTCAATGCAATCGGCAAGAAAACATATCGCTACCATGGCAAACGGGTGGTTCTTTTGGACGGTAGAGGTGAGCTCGCGCACTTTTCAAAATCATGCCTTTGTGGTTGGTAGATTGAAATATACCAGGAGAGGATGAGGCAAGAAATAATAACAAAATTGCCACTATGAAAGGTTTATTGCTTTTCATCATTTGACCCAGTAAGTGTTCAGTAGGTTCCAGGGGGTCATTTTCAGGCTAGAAATAAATCAGGTTCAGAGGTTTATGTAGCTTGGCTGCAATTGCCATAACAGCAAGTAACACAGGCCAACATCTACAGAGAAGGCAGGCTCTAAACATTGATTTTTCAGGAAGATTTTATTTACAAAATGGTAATTAAGGGGTTTCAATTATTCCACTGAAAAAGGGCATCAGCACAACCCAGGGCTCAGGTGGTTTTTGCTATCTCAGTGACCTTAGCTTCTGAACTGTTCCCCTTTAAACTCTGTTACTTTTATGTGTTGAGCTCCTGTTGTCAGTATCCCTTGAATGACTTACTACCAGAGTGGGGTGGGTTAAACCCTCATCGGAGAAAATAATACATTGTAAATAAATGTCGAGAAAGTTTTGTTCCTTCTCCTTGTGCTGACTTCCATGCAATACACCGGATATCATTCTAACAGAAGTTAGTCCCTATCCACCTGCTCTTGTATACGCTGCATTGTCAGCTTTTGGATATCAAATGCAAGCAAGCTACCTATTGCTATGGCTGAGTAGAATAACTGCCCCTTCAAGGGGAGTGAAATAGTTCATTGGCTTGTTATGAAAACAAATAGGGGTTCATGGTCCCAGCAAAATCCCGCTGACGTGACTGAACTGCGTGCACAAATTTGGGGAACAATTAGGCCCCTGTGTTTCAAGTCTAGAGTGCAGTTGGCGCACTTCTCCGATTACGGGTCGAGGGAGCTGCATGCTAAAGTATATTTCAGTTCCCAGAAGCATGAAAAATAAGGAAGAACAAGAAGGTGGAGGGAGGATCTAGATGTTAAGCAGCTGCTCCTCACTTAAAGATAATGTATGGGTTTGATTTTTGTTTTGAAGGAATATGTAAAACCTGCTCTGCAACCTAATTGCCTCTGCAGCATGGGCCGTAGAATCCCTCAAACAGAGCACACAGCCAGCAGTGGGGCATCATCATAACTCAGGCTTCTCTGCACTGAGCAGGGATCGTGCATTAGGATCAGTGGTCATATCCCACAAGATGGATTTGCAGCAATTACAGGGCAGCTGACATTGATGGACCTCGGACTTTCCCATCTCATGTGTCTCAATGATTATTTTGCTGCTGCTGTGATTTTTCTCAGTGGTCTGTTCCATCTAGCTGGCGTATGAATAACTTGCTGATTCAGTGTTATAACTCACTCTTGTGTTGGTTATGTATGGAAAACAATACATTTGTAGAGGGGTCCCTTGTACAGCTCTGCGTGTTTTCCCGTTCCTCCTTTTATATCTTAACCCCGCCCCCAACACACTCCCAACCAGCGCACCCGCACCCAAACAGACATAAGGACTGCCATACTGGGTCAGACCATGCTCCATCTTGCCCAGTGTCCCGTCTCCAAGGGGACAGAGGTTTGGGAGAATGTACAGAACCCACCTTCTGGAAGTCACAGGTTTAGGGTTGCCCCGGCATGGAGTTGCATCCCTGACTATCTTGGCTAATAGCCATTGATGGACTTATCCTCCATGAACTTTTCCAGTTCTTTTTTGAGTCCAGTTATACTTTTGGTCATCACAACATCCCATGGCAATGAGTTCCACAGGCTAGCTGTGCAGTGTGTGAAAAAGTGCTTCCTCTTGTTTGTATAAAACCCACTGCCATCAAACTATGTAATCAAGAAAAACCTGTCATTGGCCATTGTCTGCTGTTTAGAGCAGGGATCCAGGAATCAGGAAGCCACTGCAGTTTGTGTCAGGTTCTCTGCTGGCGTAAGAAGACACAGCACCACAGAAGTGAATGGAATTGTACCTTCTGACATCAACAGAGAACCTGGCTCCTGAGTTCTGTTCCCAGCTCTGATGCTGACTTTGGACAAGTCATTTAAACTCTCTGTGACACCCATTCCCTGTCAGTTATTCATCTGTACAGTCGTCTCCGAGGCAGACCATCACAAATACAGTCATGCTGGCCGTAGCATGTGGAAGGAGACTTTTTGAATGGGCAATGGCCATGCACCTGAATGCTGACTGGTACATTCTTGCCATCAACAAAACTGAAAAGGCTCCCACAAGTAGTCACACTCCAATCTCTGCGTTAGTTACATCACATTTTCTCCTGATCAGGAGCGAGCCTCTTTTTGTGTGTGCACATGCTGATACCTTTCCAAGTAGGCCCCTCTTTTCCTTTGTGCCGCTGAATCAGTGAAGAGGTTTCCTTCACTTTGGAAAGCCGAGTTCTGGTCACTGGCCTAGACCTCTGACCCGAGTGAGATCAGTCATCTTGATTGCCTGTGAACCAAGAGACAGCTTGTGAATATGCTGCTTTTGAAGGGCTGAGGCCTCCTGTTCCTCTCCACCCCCCACTTCAGATCGGCGTGGTGTGAATTGACAACAACCCCGCTCCCCACTTTTATCAATGCCTGTCAGTGCATTGTGCAAAAATTTGATTGAGCTCTCAGCTCACTGAGCATCTTTAGTGGCCAGCAGAAAGCGTTCTGGCATCTCATATCGTCTGATGCGTTAATGTTGCCATCAGTCTGGCAGGAGCGGAAAAGTTTCCAAAGAGCAGATGTCCCAACGTGACAGATTTTCTGTTCACAGGGAGAAATAAAGGGCACTTGCATATTTCAGGCATTTCGAGCCAGAGCCACTCTGCTGCTGTGTGAAGGGGAGGGGGATGTCACATAGCAGCTCGACATTTTGCTTTTGTTTGAGCTTCTTAATTAAAAAAAAAAAACCAACAACTTTGGGAAACAGGGCCAGATTCTGCTCCAAATGACACCTGCTGCAGCCTCACTGATTTTGGTGGGGTTCACAATGGCAAAAGCAGGCAGAATTGGTCCCGTAAATATTTAAGAGGCAAACTGGAGCTTACCAATGGCCTCTTCGAGGAGCGGAGCCTCATATTTTGATGAATTATCATCTGACTTGCTGCTAGGTAACCCCCCTTAGAACTTAGGCATGATAGAGATTACCATGGTGTAGGCCAGTGGTCCCCAACACGGTGCTTGCGGGCGCCATGGCGCCCGCTGGGGCATTTATGTGCACCCGCCTACTGACAAGGGAGCACTTCTGCCAGACAACCCGCCGCCAAGGAGTGCGGCCGCCGGACAACCAGCCGCCGAGAAGCGGCAATGCCAAGAAGCGTCGCCGCTGAAATGCCACTGGTTCTCGGCAGCATTTCAGCGGCGACACTTCTTTATGACGCTGCTACTCAGCGGCATTTCAGCGGCTGGTCGTCCAGCGCCCACCACACTCTTCTGGGAATATGACTATGCTATTGCAACAGAAAGGTTGGGGACCACTGGTGTGTAGGCAGGGTACTGGAACAATTTATACAGTGGGGGTGCTGAGAGACATTGAACCAAATTGTAAACCCTGTATATGATGGAACCACTTCAAGCCAGGGGGTGCTGCTGTACCCCCAGCACCCCTAGTTCCAGCACCTATGATAGGTACTTCCACTGAGGATATTGGCAGTCCATTTGTGATAGCCGCAGCTCAGGTTGTGTTGTTTTTTTCAGCGTGAGTGTGTGTGCGTGAGAGAGAGAACGAACCTTATTTTGAGGTTACTAGTTCCTTATATATTGTACCTTATGGGAAGCACAGCATATTTTCCTAGGATAAGCACTCTGCCTGCTTCTCTGCCCTCAATTTCTACACCTCATTAAGGTTTTTAGGTGTTGTTGAAAATTTAATAATTGTATCGACCCACTGTCTGTGACCTAGTTCAAAGTAACACATCATCTGTGGCCTCTGTTGATCGTTTTTAATGGCTATCTTTGGCCCTAATCATCTACCACTCTCAAACTCGCACTTGTAAACCTCCAGGAAAGAAAAGTTTTAAAAAGTCTCTAAGGCAGAGGTTTTAGCTGCATGCTGTCTACGGTGTTGGAAGAATCTTCTTTCTTCAGACATGAGAGTCTGCTCTAGGAATGTTAGCTGCTGGTGTAAAATCTCACAAGTTATGACTCAGTGAGGAAGTTTAGTTATTTAATATGGCAGAACACAGTGATATCAGGGTCCTATTGGTAAGGCATATGGTGCTTGTGAAATATCACAGGGTATGCCTACCCAGAGCCTGATCGCTTAGCATCCCCAGGGACCTCTTGGACTGGAAGTTCCAGCATCTGGACAACATGGTTTGGTTTAAAATGGCAGCTAATCACCTCACACTTTGCCCTCTGAAATGCTCTCTGAAAACACAGGAGAAAGGGTCAGGTATACAGTGGCTATCTCTCAGCAGTTGTGTGGCCTGCCCTTTTACTCTGCTAGCATTCCACTAAGATAATCTGCCAGCAGACGTGTTGAGACAAGCCACTTTCTAATATTGAAACAGCCAGAGGCAGATCCAGTTTTAATGGAGATAATATAATTTCATCTGGACTGGCAACATGATGCTGGCTGGAGCATAGGCTGTTTTCAACTGGGGGAAGGGAGATCTGGGTCAGAATCAAGGCACCGGTCCTGTTCTTTAAGGCCCTCCATGGGTATCTTTCCATTCCTGACCCACTAGGACAGCTGCATTTACCAAGAATGTTGATGCTGTTGGCTGCCTGGGATGAGACTTTTGGTAGGAGGTGGTAGGGGTGGAGGCGGAGAGTTCTTGGAGGACTGCTGGAGATAATCCCAAGTCTTGCTCTGTTGCTGCGCAAAGGCCACCTTCTTATGCAAAAACCTTCCTGCAATGACAGGAGTCAAAGAACAAATAAATATGGAAACCACCTGCAGGGAAGAGTACCGAAACCTAGCCAGGGTGAACAGGATCCATTATATGGTTCAGATGTTATATGATTCTTATTCCTGTATGCTGCATCTAGGTACTAGAGAGATGGGTGCATTGTAAAAAACTTAGAGAGACAGTTCATGAACACTGAGGTAAATCAAATAACCGCTCCCAACCCGCATTGAGGAGTGTTGGCAGACCGCTCTTGGGGAAGCCTGCCACAGCCCGAGCTGTACCTGTCCTGTGGCTAGAGGCAGACATCAGTCCAGCACTTTTCACCAGCGCTAAAGATAAAAGAAACAAATGTTTTTAATTTCAAATTCAACCTGTGATTTGTGTTGCTGTGCTGTTCAGTTTCCACTCTGAGAACTGCTGTTGCTCAGCTTTTATTATATTGCTGTGACACATTCGAGACCACCAGCGTTGGACTTTGGCAGTAAAGAATTTCACCGGTAAAGAACAATAAGCCACCTGCTCTAATCTACAGAGCCTGTTTAGCATTACCACAGGCGGCCACAGACTGGACTTGAACTGGATGCAGTGCTCTGATCCCTTAGGCAGAATAGGCCCTCGTATTAAGAGTTGTAACTAGGATCTTGGCTTGAGGTTGATCTGACCTTTTGGGGGCACTGCATTTGCGGTAGAGTGCTGTGGAATCTCCCGCCACCAAAGATCAGCAGGCTCACCAAGCCCTACTATTTCTCTCAACCTGCTTTCCCCCCGTAATGCAACTGCAGAAAGACCAAATCACATTCTTCTGGAAGACAGCCCCCGAGTGTGGATCCACTGAGGAGTCGAGGGAGAGGTGGAGAGTTTTGATCTCTTTTGCTGACAGCATTGGTGCGACTTGTTTAGGTATCTGACACCTGGATACTGCGGGGATTGGTGAATTAGATATGAGTTGGAGGCTCTTTCACATGCCATCTGGTGCCAAGGCGTCACTGGAAGTCACAGAGTGGACGTCAGACTTGGACGTTGCCCTTGAGTGCTGCTTTGCAAGTGGCCATATGAAAAAAGGGCATGTCTCCCTTCCCAACCCTGACTTCCCACTGTCTTCCACTATCTCTCTTCCTACATTTAAAATGTATATTAAACCCAGCTATATGTCAGTGGAAGCTAAATGCTTCCCATTGTTTCTGTGTCGTTTTGTCTGCAATCGGGAGGTTCCGCGCTCCCCTCTGCTTCAGAGCCAGCCTGGATAAGGCTGTTCCTAGGTACACAGATGCTCAGCGAATTCAGGAGAATAATCCCAATATTGACGCTGCAGACGGAAGCGGCGCTCCTGCTCCTGTCTCACATCATCTGTTTTATGCAAAGCTGCAAATACAGCTTTTGAATTGCATAATCCCGCCTGTCCACCATCTGTCCTTGTGGAAGTCATCTCTTGTTGACACAGTTTAGCTACACGTTGGGCCTTCTTTTCCCCTAATCTGCTATATTGAGCCTATGGCTATGAAGGGAGCTTACGGTTTGATTCACTGAAATCACCATATCAGCTGAAACCACCCCATTTCGTATTCCATTTACAATGTTTCCAAGGAAACAAAGGCCTAGGACATAAATAGATTGCTGTTAAACATTTGCTCATGTGCGCCAGTCCGGATGATTTACAGGGCAGAAATATGAATGTTAAATCAACAGCAATAATGAATTTTAATATAGGAAGACCAATATTTTTGTTACAATTAAAAGAATCATTCATTATGATATACAATCAGGCAATGCTGGGTTATTTGGAATTTACATTTTCTATTTATGGTTTTTCACTGACATAAACAATGTGCCTGATTCTGACCTTACTTAAAGTCATGTAATTTCACAGACTTCAGCAGAGTTACTCCAGATTTTCTCCAGCGTAACTGAGATCAGAATCATCACCAGCGTTTCTTTATCTCTAACATTCACCCTAATGTAATAAAATGTTTTTTTTAATGCCATGATCTGGTAGTAAATGAGGATGTGGTTAGACTTGGAGCATTTCTCACATACCAAAGGGTCTGTGTGTGTGTGTGTGTGTGTTTCTGGTTCAGGAATAATTTATTGCATGCTGACTTTGACATACACTATACAAGTGTCACTGAAACCCTGAGACATTATGCTCCAATGAAAGTTGCTGCTACGTTACAAGTAAGCCAACGCACCACCCATTCAAAACCTGTCAAATGTACTGAACTGAACTCAGGAAATCATCACAAGAACAACCAGGCAAATAAGCATAAATACAACGCAACATGTATGTGGCTACCACGATGTATAACTATATCATGTGGTACAGCGGTAAGCAGAGTTTACGTACAATAATGAATGAAAAATATCCTCTGTGAAAATATACACCCAGCAGGATTTTGTCAGGTGATGAGAAACATCCAATAGAACATGGTAGGTTAAAATGCCAGTTCAAGGGTTAGTAAAAATATTTCCAACATTGTCCAGTCCTGGCGGATGTAAATGTACCGGTAACTTCCTGACATCAGCTAGGGATGGGGCTCAGGCACTGGGTTTAACACCATGTCTGAGCTTTCCCAGAGTGGGGGGCTGGATCTGTGCATTTGGTTAGGGTTCATCTCGAACAGAGACCTGTGTAAACTACATCAATGGTTTGTTATTTGCCCTTGAACATGAGATAGAAATGGTGTGAAGATGCCATACACTGTACCTCTCCCACCAGATGGAAATGATTTCATAAACATGTTCTTCTCCCTTTCACTCTTCCCAGTCAAGGCCCCATGCTGTGGGAATCTTCCTCCCCCTAGAGAAGAGAGGCTGGGACAGGACACTCTTCCAGATCCCTTCTGCACTTTTTTGGCTGGCCAGAGGAGTTTGCTGGAGTCATTTTACCCACCAGGACCGAGCGCCGGCCCCCTAGTCAATTCCTTTTGTACTTGAACTCAGAGCTCCATGTTAGTGCCTGACATCAGCCATGGAGATAACCTGTGGATGCTGTTCAGAGAGGTTTGGCTCTGTTACAAGCCTCTGGTGACCAGTATTTACAGCGGCTAGTGTGAAACATTAATAAAGTGGGGGCCAGTCAGTGGGATTTCTAAGTGGATGGATATTCCCTTTAACTCGTCTTACATTCCTCCAAACACACGGCCAGGTTCTCCCCTTGATGAGTTCAAGTAACTCCATTTAAGGCTAATAGAAGGTAACCTTATATATCAGTATTTTAGTATTCTAGCTGTGGTCCAGAACACTAAAATTTACAGCAGAAATTACAATTCAACTACAATTTACAGCAGTGATTTGAACTATTACCTTCTCTTATTTTTTAAAATAAGGGTTCCAGTATTTGCTCCCATGCAATGTATTCTCATGCTGAGTTTAGCAGGAATTTGCATCTTCAGAGCAGGCAGAAAAAAAGCATCAACTTCCCTCTTTTTAACACAATAGTAACTGGATTAACGCAGTTATAAATATATTTCGTTTGTAACCTCCTTGAGCAACTGCATCAAGGTTGTTAAAAGCAATTCCAGTTTATTCTAGCTTCAAAGGCTGCCTGCCAGTTCCTATTAGGTAGTAAAAAGAACATTGTAAGAGTACAGTGACCGAGGGTCTTTGAAGACTGATGTATTGGATATTTACTTGTGATTTCTTGTAACCATTTGATCGCAGTGACTTTAATCTCTTTTTGTTCCAAGTTTGAATTTTGAGGAAATATGTAAGAGCTTGAAAGACCAGAGCATGTATTGGCTGCCCCACTCTCTCCCCCTTTTGAGAGATGAAAGTTATTAAAATGCTGTTTTCAGGGGTGGCCAACCTGGGGCTCCGGAGCCACACGCGGCTCTTCAGAAGTTAATATGCGGCTCCTTGTATAGGCACCGACTCTGGGGCTGGAGCTACAGGCGCCAACTTTCCAATGTGCCGGGGGGTGCTCACTGCTCAGCCCCTGGCTCTGCCACAGGCCCTGCCCCCACTCCATGCCTTCCAATGCCCTCCCTGAGCCTGCCATGCCCTCGCTCCCCTCCCCCACCCCGGAGCCTCCTGCACCCCATGAATCAGCTAATCAGGAGTTGTGGGGAGGGAGGGGCAGGCATTGATCAGCGAGGCTGCCGGTGGGCGGGAGGCGCTGGGAGCCGGGTGGGGGAGCTGATGGGGGGCTGCTGACGTATTACTGTGGCTCTTTGGCAATGTACATTGGTAAATTCTGGCTCCTTCTCAGGCTCAGGTTGGCCACCCCTGCTGTTTTGAACAGTAAATAGCAAAATAGCCAGGTTGCTACTAACAAGTGTGTCCTCTTTTTTTTTTTTTTTTTCTTTCTGAAATCGATAGTCGCTGGCTCTGTTTGTCTGAGTCTGGGCAGCTGTTCCACCCCATTGGATATGAAATTGTCTCAGTTATAAATGGCCCTTGTCATAAAACCGTGCAGTTCTTGAAGCAGCAATTCACTTCAACTACCTGAGGTGTAAATGGAGTCTAATCCGTCTTATTACCACCTATCCAATGAACAACCATCCTGTCACGCTGGCAGGAGTGGGGCGCGAGCGTCAATGAACAGAGCCACCAGCATTTTAGAAATTTGGAGCATGACCGGGTGTTTTTCCCTTCTGAAATGATTGTGACTGAAAACAGCCCCTAAACCAATAAGCAGTCCCCCCACCCCCATCTCTGCAATATGTTTGAAGAGCAGGTCCAACTATCGCAGTATGAAATCGGTGCTTTCAGACACGAGCATCAGAAATGCACACGGCAGTTTTGTGAAAACCTGAGAACAGGCTCGCAGGCTCTGGATTTCGGTTTGAAATGATCCTGTTTTTCAGCACACAAAGGCAAAGGATGAAGCTACAGGCCCGCAGGATAAGTGGGCTAATCCTAATGTTACCCTAAGACTGCTATAATGTGCTATAATACAATTACATCATCACCAGAGGGCTTTCTGACGGGGATTGATTAGACTTGGCTTACATTTCACGTGCTTTGCCTTTGCCAGCTCATTGCCGGTAGCTATTATGATGATCCTTCCTAGCCAAGTTAACATCATGTGAATAGACACAGGCAGGTTTAGGGCCCATCTCTGCAAGGCACCAAGCACCGTTAATAGCTGAAGTTGGCACCAGCTGAGCTCAGCACCTGTCTGGTGGCTCTTGCCTTCTTGCAGAATCAGGCTCTTTAGTGGGACTAAAATCTTACTGAAAGTAGGGCTCAAAATTCACGCAATCCCTGTGCTGTCTTGCATACTCTCTCTGCTGAACTCGGATTGCTTCCCACCCTCATGACAATTTGTGATCATGAAGCACCAGTCTCATCTCTAGGCTGAAATAGCAAATGACTGGCAAATATCTCAGGGGTAAAGAGTTGTGCTGAAAGCAACTCAGCTGAGCTTGGGGGGAAGGGCAGACTGAGATTCCACTGAGAAAGGGCAGGTTCTAAGCAAGGAGATGAACATGGATCAGATGTGAGAATGCCACCTCGCTCCTCTTCCTCGATATTCGCCTGTTTATACAGCTGAGGATTGCATTCTCCCTCTTAGCCCCACCGCATTGTACTGGCAGCCCATGTTCCACTGGCCTCCTCCGTGACCCCCTAAGTCGGTCTCAGAGTCACTGCTCAGTATAGGACACAGTCGCCCATCCTGTAACTGCGACCTACATTGTTAGGGTCTAATTCTTTCTCCACAGCCCATGGGCAGCAGCCCCTTGGGGTGTACCTCTTCCCTTGTAACTTTAATCAGAGGCGACCACAATCTCTTCCATTCAAGACACAGATATGGTTACAAAATCAGGATAATGTCTCCTCCTCTTCCTCCTCCTTGGGCTTTTCCTTTTCTTGGAATCGTCAACATGCAGATGCAGGGTTGGGAGCCTATTTATAGCTCCTGTTTGGCTCAGCAAGCAATGCCAAATGGGATTTATTTCAACAGTCCCTCAGTCAGTCTCAGGCGTTCGTGACGTCTTCTCAGATGGACCTCACTGTGGCAGGCGGGTAGGATTTTGAAGGGGCCAGATATTCCTAGGAAGGCGCTCAGCTCAGAATATCTTGTTTTGTTTTGTCTGCCTGTATTTTTAGCACGCTCACAATCTACGGGATCAGTCAGGAGGATGAAGCCATCTACCAGTGCATCGCTGAGAACAGCGCCGGCTCCACCCAAGCCAGCGCACGCCTGACGGTGCTGTGGGCGGATGGGTTGCCTGGCCCTCCGCAGAATGTGAAAGCCGAGACGGTCTCCGCAACCACTGTCCAGGTATCCTGGAGCGAACCTCTGCAGAACACCAAGGAGATCATCGGTTATGTGCTGCACATAAGGAAAGCTGCAGGTATGGGACAAAAACCTGATGCTCCTTCTCCTAGGCACTTGAATATTATGGTGTGGTGATAAGGGCCATGTAAATGACTAGCTAGAGAGATGATCAGGTTATCTCATCCCTGTCATCTACATCTCCCTGAGGATTAATCTTTGTGTGCAGGGCAGTGAATAAGAGATAAGAATAAGCAGAATATCAGAAAAGTGATACCAAGCCTTCCATATGGCCTGATAGCTAAATATAAGGAACTGAGTTCTGGTATTTCCTCTAAGAGGGAGGGGAAAGTGAAGCTATATGGGCCCAGTCCAACTCCCATTGTGAGCAGAATCAGGCCCAGGCAAATGCAGTTCCTTGTTTTGATGCAAAACTGCGACTTAGTAAACTGTTGCTGCAACGTTTGTCCGTCCCATCATTCCCTCTTAGGCAAACCTAATGGCTCTCTGCTTTCCCTTTCTTGTGCATTTCAGACCCCGTGGAGATGGAATACCAGGAGGCTGTTAGCAAAAGCACCTTCCAGCAGCTAGTGACGGATTTAGAGCCCTCGACCAGTTATAGCTTCTATATAAAGGCTTATACCTCCCGGGGTGCCAGCAAAGCCTCTGAAGTCATGGTGGTGAGCACGCTGGGAGAAGGTAAGGAGGCCTAACGCTTGCGAGATCTGATGCTGGGAAACCTGCGGATAGCAATGCCGTTTATCGGGCTGATCAATGTACTTGAATATTTTAGATCATGTCGTCTTACTGCTCCCCCTTTTTCCTGCTCTGTGTTGTGCTGTACAATGTTACATAGAATTCAACTGTCTTCTTATGGCAAGGAGCTAATGGACTTCCTTATCCTGGCAGTATTGTACCGGCAAATCAAAAGCAGCTCACGCTCTATCTCACCCCCTATGCTACACAGCCTAACATTGTGTAACTGGAAGTTATTGGAGTTTAAATGTAGCTGTTCCTCTGTTGGTTGTGTGACCTGTTGCAGGTGAAAGGCTCTTTAGTGTTGATAATGTACCAAAGGAGAGTCTTTTCCAGCAAGTGGAGTATGTTTGTGGATTTTCTTTCTGTCTCTGTCCCTATCCAAATACACTGTGGAGACCTCTGCGATATTTTGTGCTGCGTAATGCCAGTGGCTTCCTCACACGGCCATTTTGTTCCCATTTCTCCTTACCCGGGGTCAGTCTCCCTTCTCCGGGAAATGAACGAGTTCTTTTGATCACCTCAGTGGGGCCTGACTTTGGGCGGCCTTGTGCCTAGAATCCCCCCTCACCCCCTCAATTCCGTGCGCAGGTCTTGCGGGATGAGACCTTAGCAGTGAAGGAAGTAAAGGCTATTTGCCAGGTGGTGCTCTGGGTCTCAGTTTGGAGCTGGTGTGAGCTGGGGTAGCTGCTTTGAGGGGGAGCATGAGGTAGAATAAAACCAATCCACCTGCATAGAGGGGATCCACAGGTGATTTAGAGCAATCGGAGCTGCTCCTGTGCCACTCGCTTTCCTGGTTCCTGGCTCAGGGGGTGAGGCTGGGGAAAGGATTGTGGCAAGGGTGATCCCTACGCTGGCAGCCAGCTACAGGAGAGGAGCGCAGAAGCCAATGGGAGTTGAATGCCTAGCCCGTCTCAGGATCAGGCCAACGCTGCATTGTAACCTTAAACCACTTGTTTTAACAAAGACTAAAGCCCAGGTCCTCCAAGGTATTCAGGCACTGAACTCCCATTGAGGCTCTGGGCCTAAACCCCTACACATGAAACAAAGATCTCCATGTTCCCCAGGAGCCAAAATACTGTAGTAACTTGAGCACAGGCTCTGGTGTCTGCAGCCATTCCTGAAGAAGGCTGTAGTGTACTTTCTTTGGATGACACTGGTCCTCCTGATTAACAGCCCCACAGAGCAAGTCCTTGCTTTGCTCACAGAACAAGAAGCTTCTTCCCAGCCGGAAAGCTCTGACCTGGACTGACCGAATCTTTCAGTTCAACCTCTGGGGCCTGTTCGTACCTTGGCCTCTCTGTGGAGGTTGCCAGTTAGTGTCCCCAGTGGGAAAATTCTCTTTGTGATGGGAGACACTTGTCCACAGGAAACTGGACAGAAACCACCAAACCCTGTTTGACAGGCCGCAGTCGTGAGCTGCAGTAGCTTTCAGTCACTGTAGTGTTTTCTGAAGGGGCAGATCTCTGAGCATTTCAGACAGCGGATGACCATGGTTTATCCCCACGGGCTCTTCTTTTGCTGCAAGACAAATGCATAGGAGGGGTGTGTTTTCCCTCAGGAAAGCACTCCGATTATGAATTTGAAATTGAAATATCAATGATATGAGGAGAAAGGGCATATTTCAGATATAGTTGAAATAGGGCCATTGACTTCAAGTTAGTGAATCAGATTGCAACTCGGCTTTCAGTGGATGTGAAGCTTTGCTGTAGTATTTAAGGAAAAGGGCTAATAAATGCTTGCAATGGGGTGGGCAGGGTAGATACCCTTCAAGGTTATTCACTCAGCATTCTGAAGTAAACCAGTCATCCTTTTCCTTTCAGCGTAGAGATGGGGGGTGTAAACTTTAAAATCCTTGACCCAAAGCTCTGAGTTCAGTAGCAGTAGCCAGCAGCCACGCATGCCTCATAAAACTTGGTGATTTTTGGACAAGGTTGGGGCAGGCTGGGTAGGGCTTTTTGACATTATTCCCTTAAATCAGCACATGCACGTTTACGTATTTTGTATCAGGGTAATAAATTTCCAGGCTCTTTGAAGCTTGAAGGCATCATCGTACAGACCTAATGTCTTTAAAAACAACACCGCCCTGTATAACAAAGATTAACCACTAAGCTGCAATTTGTAATGGACAAGTAAGCCTTGCTAAATATCCCATTCTCCCTCCACTGAGTTTAATTCACATTTTTTTCCCCGATTGCTGCTGTTTAAAGGAGCTCGTCATCTAGTTCATCTGTAAAATGTTGTTCTAAAAGACTCTCCTAAGAACAGAAACGTTTTTGTGACTTATTTTAAGTTCAGTGAAACCAGGTTTGGTTTGAGTTTTGACAAGGAGAGACTTAGGGTATGTCTACACTGAAATAAAAAACTCGTGGCAACGAGTCTCGAAGCCTGAGTCAGCTGACGGTCATAGCCATGCTGCGGGTCTTTCACTGCAGTGTAGTGTAGAGATATCTTTCAAACGCCAGATTCTGAGTTGCTCTGTTCCTGCACTTGGTGGCGAAACCGAGGGGTGGGCCAGAGATGGCTTGAAGCCACCTTTGCAGTCTCCAAATTCTAGTACGGCTGAGGGCCTGCTCCACTTTCCACACCTCTTCCCATTGCTCTCTGGGGACAGCCAGTTACGTCTCCCCGACTCTGAGGATCGGACCAGGTTTTAACACCACATAGAGCGGCTGCTGCTTTAAGTTTCCTTACTGACATAGGGTCTTTAATGGACTTTATACCAGTGGAAAACTGGCATTGTGGAGCTCCCGTCTGCCACACCCAGCAGTTTCCTGTTCAAGGATAAAATAGTCTATCTAGCAGGCTGAAAGGAGCTGCAAGAACAGACTCTGTGGCATCCCTGTTCCATCAAAACGTAGAGCACTAGGTTTGGGTGATCACTGAGAATAAGACTGAAGCCAAGTTTATGTACAGTGGAACATGTTCATATGGATGCTTAGGTGGCTGTTTTGGTGAAATCTTATTGACAGGAGAGGACCTATGCTGTCCAGGACTGTAAGTATCTGCAGAAGAAATGAGTGTGTTTGGCTATTAAAACTGACTAAAGTTACTGTGACAGGAAAAAGATGTCATTTCCCCTCCATACGATATTCCATGTGCAATGTCTTATCTGTTGCTGTCAAGTTTCCCCCAGTCATCCTGACTCAGGGATAGAGGAACGGTGACACTTAGTGTCGCTGCTCCTAGGAGACATATTAGATGCGTTCAGAATCCTCTGCTTTGGCATGTCTGTTGCCCGTTCCTCACACAGCTGCGGCTTGCCAAGCTTTATATCTTAAACAAAATAACAAGATGAATTTTGCCCTGGCTTACACTGCATACAACCCCATGGTAAACCGTTGGCTCCAGTGCGTCAGGGCCAGACGTATCCCAGTAACTTCTGTATAGATGTGGCCATTGCAGTTCTTAGCCATAAGGTGAATGTCAGCACAATACAGAATTAGTACCCAGTAGAGATTTTTCCAGGGTGTAATATGGTGAAGGAATTCAGCTCATTAAGAACAAGGCTACATAAGAGTATAGGGCTCTCTGCTTCTTGATGCAAAATGTGCTGAGACAATTTACCTGAACACCAAACAAAGAGACGCTACTTGCAGTGCAGAAGTGAGCTCTGCTTTACTGGGAGGTTGTGGGTAAGACCCCATGAAGATGTCAGCTGGAACTTTCTGAGAGTAAGATGAGTTGGATTTTAATTTGTAGACAAGAAAAGATCCCATAAAAGGCGTTCTGGTGGCTGGCCCGAGGATGGGGATGTGGCTGCTGGGCACTGACTTGGACTTATTTCAGATTTTGATGCCCATAACTGCACGTCTAACACACAAATGCTGGCAAATAGCAACAAGCCACGTATATCTGCCTCCTTCAAACCCTTCCTCCAAACTGAGTCCTCTCGTATTTTCTGTCACTACTCTCAACTCGGGTGCTTTCTGCTTCTTTCTTTGCACCTGCTCATATTAAAAATGAAGAAGAAGAAAATACCAAGGAGGGAAACCAAATAAATGATCTGCATCCTTGGTAAATATCTGGCATTAGAGAAATTGTCCTCTCTGTTCTCCATTGTTCATGCTTCCTCTCTGTCTACACCACAACTGGTTCTCATTTCTCGTCATGTCTCTCTTGTTTGAATTCTAAGCTCCTCGGGGCAGGGACCTCATGTAAAACTCTAGGCATAGCAGTAGCACCATAATCAATAATGTGTTGAGAAGTGGCCAAGCAATCATGAAATGGAGAGAGGGGTCTGCTAACATAATATAATGTTTGTTAGATCATTGGCAGAATTTCACATTTCAGCAGTTTAATGCTTCTTTTAGAGCTCTCCAGCCAGTCCTGAGCTCCCGTAAGCCAGTTCTACATCTGCGTCACTCCACTTATTTTGGTGGAGTTACTCCTAATTTGCACTAGCATAACTGAGGTGAAGATTGGGCCCATAGTCTCAGGCTGTCTACAGGCAGGTGCAGGCAGACAGCAGCGCATCGGGCCATCTTTGGAAGGTTTTCTTCATGGGCTAGAATCTTTTTTTTTTTTTTTAAATGAAAATTTAAATTGCACCGGAACTGAAAGAGCCAGCACAGAAGCTGTTAGTTGTATTGTCAGATACCATCTCAATCCAGTCACCGGAGGGAATGATTGATAGGCAGAGGGGGAAGAGAGAGATTAGATACTGTGGGTACTTCAGTATAATATGAATTGGAAAGATGACACAACACAAGCCTAGAAAGAGTGGAAGAGGCTAGGCCCGTCTCTGAGACACGCTATTGTAAATTCAGAATAACTCCATTGATTTCAGTGTCTTTACTCTGGATTTATGGGAGTGTAGATGAGATCAGAATCTGTTCCAATAGTTGGGATTGCTGCTCAGCCTTCCGGTAACGAGATACAGAGGTGGCATATTACAGATGGGGAGAAACAGGTGCACGCCTTAGATGCAAACAATGTGACTTTTAAAATCTCAAACTATATGTGCATCATAACAATGTGTACGCAGCATGCACTCCTATTCTTGTCTTTTAATGCGTTTTAGGGTTTTCTCCAGGACTTTTTGACATTTCTCTAGGATGAAGACTGTTCCTTTAGTCATCTTCGGCTAAAGAGGACGCCAAGAAGAAAGTTGAAATGACCTGGGGAAAACTCCAAACAGCACGGAAGAGGAAAACAAGTATTCCATCCCTTAGTAACCTTGGGAGACTCCTTACATATATTAGATCTATTTGACCTCATATATACTTCTGTGAAACACATATAAATGTGTGTATACACATGTATATATACACACATACCTTTATACTGCCATGCTGTATACACGTATTGTGTAATGAAATTATAAACAGCACATGCATTCTACAAGTGCATACATAAAACGAAAACGATATATTCCAAGTTTTAATGAATACTATATATTTCAAGCTTTGAAGGAGAGAAGTTCTTGTGGTTTTTATTAAATGTAAGGCTCTGAACCCGTAAAATAAAACCAACTCTTCACAAATTGGGGTGGCCAATGTTAATGTTTCTTTGTCCAATGGATAATAAAGGTATTTCTCCCCCCATTGCCACATTTTCATTTATGAGTCAGGTAATGAGGATCTAACAAAGGGCAGCTTTTCAGCCAGCCTACCACTGAGCGTACCCACTTCTGCATGCACAACCAGTGCACACTCATTTTTGCACGGATCCTGCAGGTTTGTGTGGAGGTTGGATTGCTGGGCACCCACTGGAACCTAAACATGGCTGCTTGTATGCACGGATTTGGCAGATGCCTACTTCTGTGGTGCAATCAGTTGCATGCCCAACATTGGAGTCCAGAGGGGGAAAAATTGCCCCAAGTGTGCCCATTGCTCTTCTGTTGATACACGGCAGCTGATTTCGTTGTGTCTCCGACTCTTCGGCATACAGCGTCTCAGTAGAAAGACACATGCTTCAACGAACAGATCAGAAAAGGCAGTTTTTGTGCGTACCCCAGTGAGGCATGCACTGTAAATGCTGTGTCAGAACCTTGAGAGATGGCGAGAGAGAACCTATGTACTGTAATATTGCAATATTCAGAGGCTCATGGACTTTGCCCAGCTGAAGGCTGCTATGGCAAAATGCCAGGAATTAGAGAATTACATCAAAATTGTATACGCCTGAGCAAATGAAGAGACTCTGTGGATGCACCTCTGTGCACTTCGTGCCATTGAAGATGACCAGCCCCTTTTTAGAAAAGGCGTGGGCAGCAGCCTGACAAGCACTGTGGATAGAACGTTTATCACTAAATGCCAGATCCTAAGTTCCCTAAACTTTAGAGAAATCTGGATCCAAATCCAGATCCAGACTTTGCAGCTGGCCCTTATGCCTCTAATGGTCTAAATGACAGACCTCTCCTGACTCCCTCAGCTTTCAGAGTTCATATTCTCAGGCCAGAGACCGGGCTGTGGCCGAGCTGAGTTTGCCGTAGCTTAGGGCTGTGCTATTTCTACACTTGTTGTCAGTGGCCCTCAGAGCCATTCCAGTAGCCAAATATTTCCAGCGTGCAGGGTTGCACTGGTCCCTTGGTCCTGGGGGAGGGGAAAGGCGTAGAAGCAGCGGTGGCCACCCTGCATTACTAGTGGAGCCTGTGTGCAGGGTAGATCGTCCAGTGGCCAGACCAGCTGGGGTTCCTGCTGAGTCGGTGGAAAGCTGCTGCAATAGGGTGACCAGATGTCCCGTTTTTGGGGGACTTTTTCTTATATAGGTGCCTATTACCCCCCACCCCCATCCTGTTTTTTCACAGGTGCTATCTGGTAACCCTAAGCTGCAATGAGGCTGCAATTCTGTACCCTAGTGTCCTTAGCTGTTAAGCTCTTTAAATACATCCTGTGCCTGACCAAGGTTTCTTAGTCTCTAAGGTGATTTCTGCAACACATAGTCCTTGAGTGTTGTAGGGCAATTTAGAGATGTCCAGGCACTTTCCCCCACCCCCCTCATTTCAGCTTTGCTCAGGTGGCACAAGGTGAGATCTGTTTACTTAAGGATACACTCAAATTTTCAATTCCTGGGGCTACCAAATGCTGAGCTCATCACACAGAAGTGATGCATTATTTCTCTCTAGCAGCAAGAACATAGAATATCAGGGACCTCAGGAGGTCATCGAGCCCAACCGGCTGCTCAAAGCAGGACAAATCCCCAGGCTTGGTTTTTTTTACCCCAGATCCCTAAATGGCCCCCTCAAGTATTGAACTCACACCCCTGGGTTTAGGAGGCCAATGCTCAAACCACTGAGCTATCTCTTCCCCTGTCACACATGCCCTTGTATAGCCCAGCCCTAGCTTAGGGATTGACTCCAGGGCGGTTACCTGAATTGACCAGTATTGTGCTGCGTAGTCCTGGCGTAGCCGTAGATCCATTCACTGGATTTATGCTGTGCAAGCATCTCGGGCATCAAATGATTCTTATATGGGTCAGTTTTTATCTGCAGAATGGTATTGTCATCTCATGTAATGGCACATTTTATCCCTGTTGTCATGTAGACTGGGTATAGGGAGAGAAGCATAATGTAATACACCTTCTTACATCCTCCTGTTAGCTGCACAGCTGCCTTCTGGGTCCTCCCCATGTTAGTTAAACCAGCATAGACTCCTTTATGCTCTATTCAGTTCTGTGTTCCAAATTCAGAGGTCATATGTAAGATACATTTTGGTAAGCGAGTGTGAGTCTAAATCTAACCAAGTAAATCCCGGTCTCCAACTCCTGGTCCAGGATGTTATAACAGGGACACTACCGTTGCTAAAATGTCACGTGGTGAAATGAACCTCTTTGAGGTGTCACCGTGAGCAGATGCCATGTGGTGACATGAGACCAATAAATAAGGGCCACGCTTCAACAGATGGGGTCCATCACCTTCACCTCCTCTAGGGTTTCAGTTTACTAGGCTATTTTCCATTTTAGGGTAGGGCCTGGAGTTCCACCCCCCAGGCTGAGTCAAATGGCCTGCCTCAAAGAGGGGAGCCCAGGCCGCCCCACAGTTTTGTCCTGGAGGGATCAGAAGGGAAGAAGAGTTATAGGAAAAATTACATTATTGGATTTAAAAAAAAAAAATCTACATCTACATGAAATGGCATGTTCCAGTACAAGTTTAGTTCTGATCCATAAACAGACTCCATTGTTGTGTGTACACATACGAAGCCAGGGTGTAAACAGATTTCCATTTCAATAACTTACACATCTGGATACTACCCTGGTAAGAAGCAAACGTTGATATAATTGGTTGTTTTCCGATAACAGATGTTAAGCCGGAATATCTTTATACAAATGAATGTGGAAGCCTGCTTTCTTATCGTTTTCTAGTGAATGTACATGGGGATGTTCTCCTAATGTAGGTCATTGTTCCTTTCTATTGACTTACATGCAAGTCATTAGGAAAATTCATTGACTTGCCCTGACATTGCATCCCAATGGGAGTCAGTGGAGATGGAATACCTTTTTGGAAGACGTGATTGCATAGAAGTGTCTCAAACAACAGATTCATTTTTGTTTTTCCATCACAACTGTACTTTTTTTGGAAAAAAAATTTAAAACGTCTGGGAAATTTCAGATCCTTCAGATATGCTGTTTTGACCATAATGTCATAAAACAGTAAAAACCTGGGAAAGTAGCTTATTTGCTGTTGTCAAGCTTCAAACTGGCACAATTACTTTTTAATCAACATTTGAAAACAAACTTACCTTTTTTGAAATACCATGATAAGATGCCACTCAGTTCAATTAAAAACTGATACATTTAAAATCAGTTGTTATTATTTATTCAAGTGTACAATAACTTTGTGGAACTCTGTGCCAAAAGATATTGTCAAGACAAATATCTCAGTAAGCGTCGATAAAAGGTAGAGACAAGATAGCTGAGGTAATGTCTTTTATGGGAGCAGCTTCTACAGGTAGAAGGTACAAGCTTTCGAGCTACACCCACATAGTTGTTATTGGGGCATTGGATGAGATATGCCACATGTTGTGATAAACATAGGTAGGACCCATGAACCTTGAAAGGTGTATGTTGTGAGGGGTATTGATCTTTGTAGCAGTGGAGATACGTCTGCACGTTTTGCACCTGTCGTTCTAGCAGGGCCTGGTGCTACTTTGAGTTGGTGTGTCCTGATCTGTGGGAAGTTCGCGTCTAATGATGAACTTGGCAAGTTTTGCAAGTTATTTGAAGGCCAATCTACTTCTGTGGTGGAGTGTCTTTGTTTAGTGAAGGCGGGTTTATGTGTGTTTGGGTGTATATTCCGGACTTTCTCTTTGGAGTTTCTCTGAGCGTCTGGCTGTAGATAACAGATTTTTGTGGTGTGGTTGCTGGCTCTGTGGAGGTAAGGTGGGTTTCTTGTATATAGTCTTTTGTGGGGTTCCATTGTCAAAGCTAATTGTGGTGTCCAGGAAGTTGATGCTGGTATGGAAGTGTTCTAGCGCAGTGGTTTTCAACCTGTGGTGCGCAGACCCCAGGGGTCCACAGGCTATGTATTAAGGTTTCCAAAGGGGTCCAATCTCCATGTGAAATTTTTTAGGGATCTGCAAATGAAAAAAGGTTGAAAACCACTATTCTAGAGAAAATTTGATGGATGGATGATGGCTTTTGAAGTTGTGATGGAAATCTGCGAGGGAGTTTAGATCTTCTGTCTGAGGAGGAAAATATCATGGCTTATTTCAGGTATATCATTGGTCTTGTGGTGCATTTTGCCAGAAATTCTTCCTCAAGGTGGCCCATGAAGAGGTTGGCGTATTGAGCAACCGTCCTAGTATTCGTGGCTGTCCCCCTGGTTTGGACAACGTGTTTGCTGTTACAAGTGAAGTTGTTATGGGTGAAGATGAGTTTGGATTTCTGAGGGTTGTGCATTATCTTGTATGTGTTTGTCGGTGCATAGGGAGGTGACATCCGTGGTGGCAAGGATGGTGTTTGAGGGAGGTTGTTAAAGTTGGGGTTTCTTGGATGAAGCTGCCCTTTTGTATAGTGAGTGGTTTAAGGATGTTTTCTATGAGTCCGGATTAGGGATGTAAATATCATTTTAAAAGTTAACTGTTTAAACAATTTAAAAATATTTTGTTTAAACGGTTAACCGATTAAAGGGCTGCTCTGGCCAGCACGGCTGGGGCTGCTCTGGCAGGGCGACAAGGGGCCAGTGGGTGGCGCAGGGTGGCTGGGACCAGGCGGCCCAGGGGTTAACAGTTAAGGTGGGTTAACTGATATGACTAATGCTTATGATTAACTGGTTAACATTGTTCGTGTATCTTGGGAAGCATGTAGAAAGTCCCTTGAGTGGGTACATGGGGGATGAGGTTGTAGGGTTTTTCTTCAAGTTGTTTTGGGAAGGATTTGTCAGTATCTTTAAATTCCTGGGTGAATTGTGTTAGGAGGTCTCCGATGAGCTCTTTACAGTACATAGTGTCAGAGAGTTGTCTGTTAGCCTCGTTGACATAGTCATCACAATAAAGGACTATGGTGGTGTCCCCTTTGTCTTCAGCTTTGATCACTATTTGGTCGATGGATTTCAGAGCCTATCTGCTTTCCTCTTGGTAGTAGAGAGATTGTGGTGGATGTAATGTTTGTTGAGGATTTCGCAGAGAATTTTTTTTCCGGAAGTAATCAATGTAATGATCCAGTGTGTGGTTTTGTCCTCTGGCAGCATGTCCAGTCCAATGATTCTTTTTTCTTAGGATTGTCAGTGGGGACGTGGTGCTTCTGGGTGGTGACATCTTTGTTGTGAAAGTAGGTGGAAGAAACCACCTCCAACATGTCTTACCCCCTTCTGTTTTGCAGTCTGTCCCAGTTTAGCTTCCTTCCCCAAGTCTGCAGAAGAGCTCTGTGCAGCTCAGAAGCCTGTACCTGCCACCAACCAATAAAAGATATTACCTCCCCTATCTTGTCTCTCTCATATTCTGGGACCCACGTGGCTACACCAGCACTGCAATAAATGGTTAGACATTTCTAAGAAAAAGAAGAATGACTGTAATTACAGCAGCTAGGATACAGCTACAGGACCACCAATCCTTATTCTTTTGAGCACAGACTCGTAACCAGTTGGACTCAGATACTAATTTCATCCCTGTTAGGTACTTCATGGAAGATTAACACCTTTTTCAGAGGTCTCTGATACTGGCTACTATTGGACACAGGATACTGCTATAGATGGACTATTGTCCTGTTGCAGTTTGGCAATTCCAGTGTTCCTGTCGACCAGGATTAACTGAGATCAGATTTATTCCCAAATTGTTATAGGGCTAGATTCTTTCCTGCACCAAGAGCAGGGGCAATACGGAGCTAGGTCCGGCTCACTGATTCTTGGAGCAAGCCCTGGACAAGCAACTTCAAGCTGCACAACTGGTTTAGATTCCCTCAGGGACCCTAAAACCACCCAGGATTGCCATGGTGTAGCAAATCTCTGCCACTCCTCCTGCCTGACCCCAAAACACCTCCTCCCTCCCCTGGCATGCCCCCGACACTAGGTGTTAGGGACCCACAACTGGCGCATTGGCACCAGCAGGGAGCACACCCCTTTGACAAGGAAATTCTCTGCGGGCCAGTTGTGGTCAGTTTGCACTTAGTGAATGGTGCAAAAGGGCCAGACACTGATTAGAGCTTTTGCTCTATCGAGTTTTGTGGTAGTCAGAAAAAGTGTGAATGACAGAACACCACCTGGGACATCTAAAGAAAGTTGTGCACGAGAGTTTGGGGGCGGGGGAAGGAGCACAGAGAGGAAGGGGAAAGCAAACCGAAAACTTCAGTCCAAACTGTCTCTCGTACTATGTGTTGGGCAGGCACCCATGTGAGTCTACTTTCTCTATCCCTAAAACACAGCCTGGGGGTTCCATCACTTAGGAAACCACCTTGTTTTTTAAACTGACTCAGCCATGAAAACCCCCCATGTTTAAATTACAGGGAAACCTGAACTGGCTTTGCAGACCCACAAATCACTGGGGAGCTTCTCAGACCGTCAAGCTAGGTGGGGTTGGCTCTGGTACATGGTCTCGCTCTGGTTATCTTTGTGTTAAAACACGAACTCTGATCGGTGCAAGGAAGAACCAAATGTGGGAAAAATCTCTGCGCAACTCACCACTCCAGCCACCGGAAGAACGTTGAGCATGGGACCTGGGGGGCATAGAGCTCGCTCTAAGCCTGCCCAATGCTCTGACTATAAATCTTTCTTTACCTCCGTGGCATAAATCAACATGTGGCCTGTGGAGAGCAGGAAGAGCTGCAATACCCCCAGGGGCGCTGGATGGACCAAGCTCATCAGCAGCCCTTGCAACACCCTGTCAATGCCAGCCATGCAGCAGTGCCCCGTGCATACACTGGAGGACAACCCAACTAACTACATCCCCTTGTGGGGGTAAAGCACTCCTGATGCTACCAGCTCCTCCCCTTGTCTCAAGGGTCCTGAGCCCCAAATCCATTGACGTCAATGGAAAGTCTCCTATTGACTTCACTGGGCTTCGGATCAGGCCCTGGGGGATGTAGGCATCAGCATTATGGGTAACCAAGTAAGAGACGGGAGTCCTGCATCTCCCCTGCCCCCCAACCTCATGCATCCTTGAGGTCCGGTAAGTACATCCCTTTACAAAAAGATTATGATGAAACTGGTTACAAAGTAGCAGCAACATAATGTAGAGGAATGTACTGCCTTGATTGAAACTACTTTGTTTTTCACTCTGATCCCCGATTCTTTCCCTTCCTTATTAACCTCTCTGTGTAATGGCCCCTGAAACACACTGCAGAGCCGAGCCCAGACTAGCAACTGCTGCTGGAACAGTGACTGCAAGTCAGTGCAGGAAGCCTGAGAGCTCAGCCGGTTGCAGCATATTTCACTTATTGCTTTAAGACTGATGTCTCTAACTCCATCCTTCTGGTTTCTCCCTCAGGGATTAATCACTCTAAAAGGCTACCATTGCCCTGGGGGGAGGAGAGGGGAATCTGGAAATTCACTTCCAATGCTCCTGCATTCCTGACCTGACCCGATGGGGCCGAGAATCAAATTGCAACAGAATCTACAAAGTAGCCTCCTAGCTTGTTGAACCGCCATGCTGAGAACAGGAAACGGTTTGAAACTCACACAACTTCTTGAAGGAATTCAGGACTATAAAAGCAGGATCTAGCCTATGCTAATCTCAATCAAGTGAATCTTTCTATCACACCCCCTGACTCAGCAGCTACCATGAAATGCTAGCAGGGATTTCATTATTTTTCTGTGCACTGCCGATTATGTTTAGGCTACAACGGGAACAAGCATGACCCAAGTCGTGAAAAACCTCTCTCTCTCTCTCTCTCTCTGTTTCAGTCCCAGCAATGCCGTCCCTCTTTATTAAAGTTCTTAACAGCACCACCATCCAAGCAGTGTGGGAGCCCTCCGTCAAACTGGGCCAGCATGAAGGATTCAAACTCTACTACCGTAAAGTTCACCTATCCCACTTTAATGGCCCTATGCTCCTGCCCAGCAACATTACATCTTATAACATTACTCACTTGGGTAAGTACAGAGGAGGGCGTTATCCACATTACGTGTCTTCGCTGAGCAAGAAAATTCCCCTTTATGTTGTCATTATAACAGAATGTTTAGAGTAATATACAACAGCTAGGAAATATATATCATGAGTGCCTAGCAAGGTTTGTTTTCCACTCCTCCCTTAGGCTCTCAGCCTGCCCCCACTGATTTAAGTGAGAGCAGGTTCGGATCCTTATACTGACAGTGACTGGCTTTTGCGATGCGTGTAAGATGTTTCTGTTTTCATGACAAGTGCAGGCTCAGCAAGATTAGTGTACTGTAGCTCTTTAACCTGAAATGCCCTCCTCGTGTCTTTTCTAAAATAGACCCATCAGTGGTATATGAAGTAAAACTCCTGGCATATAACCAGCATGGGGATGGAAATTCTACTGTGCGCTTTGTATCCCTTCGAGAAACTGTTGAAAGAACAGGTAAGAGGCAGAATCAGTCCAACTTGTGTACGCGATGTGAAACCTCACAGCATAGGAGTGATAAAACCAGAGACAGTGAGGGTCTTACTAACACACAGTTAATTTAATAGTGCATCCAACGCTGTATGCTGCTACTTCTGAACCGTCACCTTTAAGAAGCACTTTATTTTCTGCACAGCAAATAAATTTGAAGCTAGGTTGCATGGAGAAGCAGTGTCCTCTGGTGGTTAATGTGGTTAATTCCAGTTGCTTAATCTTTATGCATGTTCATCACCTCTTCTTTCTTTCTAAAGGAAGCAACTGGAAATAATATGGGCATGAACCGCCAGCTCTGTAGCCCACTCCAAACCACCATTACTGATCGTTAATGTTGCTAGGAAGGAAAACATTCTGGATCTGGCTCAGTTCAGTCTGATCTCTAGTTACAGAAAACAAAGCAAAATGTGCCAAGTTTCTGGTACTCCTGTAACTAAATAGCAGTGTTTGTCTTCTAAATTCAGGTTGTACAGACCACAGATGGAGAATGTGGCATACTGTTTGGTGCACAGGTTAGAGAGTGCACACAGTTAGCTCCCTCTCTTTCACAAGCAACAGCTGTGCATGGACAAGTGCTGTTATTTATTTGTATTATCGCATCACCTAGGAGCCCCACTCATGGGTTAGGTGCTGTACAGACACAGAATCAAGAGATGGTCCCTGCCCCAAAGGCCATTCCTTTTTATCACCATCAGTGTTTTAAAAGTCTTAGGGTTAAATCCTGGGTGTTCATTCTGTATATGTGCAATTCCAACCAACTTCAGTGGGAACCCGGAACATGTATCCGAGGTCAGAATCTGGCTCTTAATAGACCCAGAGCCAAATTCTATCCTTAGTTACATTTAGACAAGTTTGGAGTCTCTTCATTGTACTCAGGAGAGCAAGTCAGGCTTTTAGTGCTCGGACTGAACGCAGAACGGGGTGTGGTCACCAGTGTGTTGGGTGCATTAGACAGATTAGATGAGATTGTATTGATTATAGTAGTTTAAGGAGCCCATTGTTGTCCTGCTTTTCTAAATCTCCCCACACTTATTGCAAGTGGGTGATAATAGCAGATAAAGAATCATTGTTTCTGGATTCAGAGTGGTAGCCCTGTTAGTCGGTATCAGCAAAAAGAACGAGGAGTCCTTGTGGCACCTTAGAGACTAACAAATTTATTTGGGCATAAGCTTTGGTGGGCTAAATAAATTTGTTAATCTCTAAGGTGCCACAAGGACTCCTTGTTCTTTTTTCATTGTTTCTGGAGCAATTGCTTGGTTGTTAACAATCTGGGACACTTTTGTCCATGACAATCTCTTTCTGTCAACAAACCAAGCAAACAAACAAGGAAATTCCTGTGAACAAGAAAATGAAGAAGAGCCTGTCTGAAACTGACAAAAGAACGGAGGCTCCGATTTGTAAAGGTATTTAGGCATTGCTCTACTTCGCGCTGCAAGACCTGACTGACTTAGATGCTAAGTCCCATTTTCAAAAGTGATTTAGGAGCCTACGTCTCATCGGAAGTCAAAATCACTGTCTAAATTTCCTAGTCCTTGCAGTGCTGAGTGGAGACGTGCCTAAATCCCTTTACAAATCTGGGCCTGAACTGAAGCCCAGATTTGACCTATCCTTTGTTCCTCTTGCTGGTGCACAGGAATGGATGTAAATAGAGTTTTGGTTATGATCAGCTGTATTACCAGTTTCACATTGGAGGGTATCTAGGCTTTGGAAGGAGATGACTCCCCGGTCTAACATGGTTTTGCCATCTCTCACTACTTACTAGGATTCTGTTCCCACTGCAGGGAATTGGTCTCAGAACAGCTGGTGGTTTTGCTTCTGCTTTGTGAGCTGCAGTGATGGGTTAAGGATGCGTTTGCTGGCTCTTTCTCACCTAGACTAGACTCCTCTCTGGGCCCTGTATTCAGAGGCGCTGACTATTTGCGGCTTCCACTGATTTCAGTTGGCATTGTGGGCGAGAGCGCCTCTGAAAATCAGGTTTCAAATAATTGTCACCTAGTTCTTTGGAGGACATCTATGTTTGGTAGGAAGAGAGAAAGACCGAATGCATCAGCGCTTTAGTTACCTGGAGGCAAGAGGATTCTCCTCTTGGGGGAATCTTTAATTGCTCGCACCTTTTGTTCTTGTATGTGTTGAAAAATACCCTGGTGCTTTGGGAGTCATTTTCACCAGACTTCCAATGGGAATATCTTCAAAACATAGATTGTTATTCATACTGTACCTTTAATGTAGTAAACATTCATCTCTGTTGGAAGTACAGATAAGTCCATCAGCTCCATTCTAATCCTTAGCCTTTGTTTTGGGGGATCCCACTGAGTAAGGTATTATAAACTGCTCTGGCTGTCTGCATTTTTCCTCCAGTGTAATTCACATCATACCTCTGACACAGAGAAAATGCAAAGTTTACAGATCCCCAGGCAGGAAGGCAAAATAATTGTATGTTATCCTTTCACTTTTCATCTGAACACAGCATTAGAGATCAGAGATGCAGGCTCTGCTTTTAAAGGAAATTGCTTGTCTCGGGAGAATAGGCTGAAAGCTTTTGTTACCGTGTAGCAGAACTGCCCGACTGCAGCAAAATCTTAGGAATTAGTTCAGTTGAAAGTCCCTGCTAGCCCCTCCAGCACAAAGGGAAAGGGGGAGACGCTGGCCTGTAAATAGCGAACTGCGATACACGGGGTGTATTTGGGGAGAGTGCTTCACTCTCCTGGAAAGCTGTTGCGGAGCTGCTGTTTTTCCTCAGCTAGCTTTAGCCTGTAGTTACATAGGCTCAGTCGGTACCTCGGATGCTATTCCAATGGCAGTTCTAGATACAGATCACAGAGAGGGGATAACATACGTTTGTAAGAGTGTTCAGCTGGCAGCCTGCTGCAGCCATCGACCTGCAGTCTGAATAAAACAAATATTATGCTTGGCAGCCTGATCCCATTTCATTCTTTAAATAATGGTGTCCAAAGCTTTTGCCAGTGCTTGTTACCATGGATATCGGTTGATTGATCTGGGGACATTACAATGAAAGACTGTCAGCAACAGCTGGCACAGATGAGAGAGAGCCCTGCCTCCACACCCCTCACCCGGTGCTGGATAAATACCCTCTGGCTACGGGCCCAAGGGACGAGAGCGCCACGGCGAACGAGCACATCTTACGCCAAGTCCTAAAGAGCCACCAGACGGGCGGCGGGGAGCCGGTTCCAGAGCAAAGAGCCCGTGACGGGGGGTCCTGCTGGCCACAGCCTGGAGTCCCGCTCTGAGAGCAGCCGGCAGGACCCCCTCACTGGTGGCCATTGCTGTCATGGGGCGTTAAGGAGAGCAAGGGAGTCGCTTTGCCAGCAAAGTTGTGGGGAGGCACCCCTCATAGTACTGTGAGGCACCTCCTGCCCCGCAAACATTCCCTCCTCCCTGACCCTTGCAAACCTCCCTCTCCCCCACAACTCCCTCCCCTTGCCCAAAGGCTCCCCTCCTCTACTTTTCCCACCTTTCAACAAACACCCCCCAACTCTCCCTCCCTAAAACACCCCCTACCCCTCCCTCAAACACCCCCTCCTCCCCTCCAACACCCCCACCCAAGCCTTCCCTTCCCCAAATACTCCTCAGCCCTCCCCTCTCCCACCCAACCCTTTTCCTCCCCTCCAGGCTGCTGGTTCTACAGCTTCTTCCCCCAAAGTGCCTTCCATGCCCGTTTTCCCCACCCTGTCTCCCGTCTCCCATACCTGAACCTCCTTCGGGGCAGGGGAGGGGGAAAGGAGGAGCTGCTGCTGGGCTGGGACCAGTCTCTTCCCTGGAGCTGGCTCAGCCCCCCACCATCCCCAGTTGGGCTCCCCCTGCTCTGCATTCTTATACCGGGGTGGGGGGGGGCAATGCAGAGGGAGCTGTTCCAGGTCCTGATAGCAGGGGGAACAGAGCAGCCCCCTAGTCACAGGAGGCTGTGACTGCGGCTGCCTCTTCCCTGTCTCCTCCTTCTTTCTACAACTAGGCCCAGGAAGGAGAGGCAGCCTCTGAGCTACTCGAGAACATGACCTGATGCTGGGCTTCCAACCCCACCATGTGCTGCGGCGCTCTTGTATCTAGGCATCGGGAGCACTAGGTGGCTAAAACCCCAGTGACTAACTCCCTTTTCGCTGCTTCTCCTCACAGTGTTGAATCCCCCGTGTGACTGCATGAAAGATGAGCAAAATAATAAGACCTCCACCACGGGGATCATCATTGGGATCCACATTGGAGTCACGTGCATTATATTCTGTGTCCTGTTCCTCATGTTTGGGTACAGAGGAAGGTACGGTTCTCTCCCCACACTGGCCGGGTGACATGAGTACACTATCTACTTGTATTGTGCCATTTGCTTTGCGCCGGTGGTTCTCAAGCTGGCGAAGGGGTCTCAGACTCAACCGCGTTGCAGTAGCACGAATGTCTCATGGACCCCCTCCCATTTGTGAGTCCACAGGCCAGGCCGTAGTCCCACTTGTGATTGCAGGGTCCACTTCTCCTTCCATTGGTGATTGTGCCCCTCCACGTGGGATTGTATAACATCCCTGTCGCCGGTACAGTAATCGCTTACCTAGGCTCTGATCAAAGACCAGTTAAGTCAATAGGAGTCTTTCCATTGGCTCCAAAGGGTCTTGGATTAGACCTGAAGTGTATAGGAGTTGTGGGTGCTCACTTTATCGTAAGCAGAGCTGTGCGGCCACATCCGGCAAGAGGCCTTTGATGTCAATCCAGCACCGCCCCCTCTACAAAACCCATGAAAAGACAGTTACACTAACTACCCTACCTGGGGCAACAGCTGAGGTGGCACATGGGGTGGACACCTCCGCAGGGAGATCCGCTTTGAAAGCCGTGTCAGGGAAATGGGTTATAAGGAGGAGCGAGAGAACATGGCGCACCGATAAGTGTGGAAGGGGTTTCAGGTGTCAGGGGGAGGAGAGGTGGAGACAAAGACTAGAATTGTGGCTTCTCTCTGAGCCTAGCTCCTCTTTTGGGAAGCTGTATCTGAGCACAGAATTCACTGTAAGATGTGAACGGCGAGGTGTGTCCAGGCCCACATAAAGGGGCGACATGCAGTGCTGGGAGGTGCTACACTTTCAGTTTCCTCCCCTCTCGGTTTTCCAGACTGCTGATGTGTAAAAACGTCCAGGAACAGCTGTCAACCCCCCAGATCCCGAGGAGTCAGAGGAACGCCACAGGCCTGGTTCTGAATGGAGCCGCTCAGAGGGACAGGGATGACCTGGACGTGAATGGGAAGCAACTGGAGATGAACGAACTGGAAAGGTTGTTTCTATCATTGCCTTCCCAGGATCAACAGGATAAGGGAATAATGGTAAGGGTCCTGCCTTGACATTAATCATAGGATTTACGGACACTCTCCCCTTTCAAACATACTCCTCTCCCCTTGTTATGTGGAGAGATTTATACGCTTAATTCCCTTCCATACATTGAAAATATAGATCCGCTAAACACTAATGTTTAATCCATTCCACACTGGGAGAGTGTGTGTCTTTGTCCCCAGCTAGTGGCTAGTTCATATAAGAGGTTAAGAGTCCACTATAGCTGCTAGCTAGAGGAATTATTCTTTTATCACAAGTGATAGAGGCTCCTGCTTTTAGCCCTGACGGTCTCAAGTTTGAACCCCATTGTCAGCCCAAACGGGGTTGGTTACGAATGTACAACTTCATAGTGGTAGCCACAAACAATCCTTATTCCTGGCAGGTGGGGCAGAATTTAAACTGTAGATGTTAAGGACATCTATGTAAGATGTGCATATTTATTCCTGGATGAGGAATATTCATTTCTAAGAAGTCCAGCATCTTGGTAGTGACAGCCAAATGCAACAATTATTGTCTTTGTAATAAGGTGTTTTTTCTCCTCTCAGCCAGATCACGTCCCACCTGACTCACATGATGAGACTCAGATATCTACCCTTCCACTGGATGAATTCAGCATTATAGAAGAACAGCTCGATCCCCCAGCCAGAAGTCTGGCTCCTGATGATCAGGGTGGACCGCAACACAACTTTAGCCAGGAAGTCCCAGCTTTGAAACATAGTCCCACCAATGAAGGATAATTGCCAAGTCTCTAAGCCTCTTGTAGGACTCACCAAGAACCATTTCCATGTCTGGTGATGTCTTTACAATGATTCGTCAATCTCAGGTCAATTTAAGATTTCTACAGTCTGATTTTTTTTGTTTTTGCTTTATTATTTCTTTTATATCGATATACAGCTTTTTGGAAGTGCTATGAAGTTTATCTTCCTGACCTGTCTCAGGCCTATTTGTGCATTTCTTCCTACAATTGCATTATTAAGACTGGTCATGATTGTTTTTCCCATGGCTGCTAGGTAACAGACTTTACAAATTCTCCAGTCTCTATCCATGATGGAATATGGCGGAGCCTTGTTCCCTTGGCATCCCAGCCCATGTTCCACATTAGCAGCTTTAGGAGTACTTTGTGATCTATTTTTTATTTCACGATGACTGGATTAAGATGAATCCTTCTAACTTGACTCCAAAAATTCAGGCCGGGAAAGGCCACCTCTCCATGGATTTGATGATTTTGTACACTTTCGCTATTTCTCAGGATGCTTTTTTGGTGATTGACTATAAATAAGAAAAAAAATGTGTGTCAAAAGAGGCCTGCATGAGGGCTACTGAAAGACTTGGACAAACATCCCGAGTAGACTCAAAACCTACCTCAACCGGAATGAATGTCTTCGGGGAAGCAGCAAATATCTGTGTCTTCCTTTGTTTTCAAAACAAGTAGCGTAGCACTTGGTCTGCATAAGCTTGGTACTACCTCAGAAGTCATGCTCCATATCCGCCATGGTGTTGTCCTTTTTTTTGTGTCGTCGTCATTCTGATGTCAAGCACTTCCAAACCTTGAAAGCAATGTTCTACCTCAAGTTTTATATAGAAGTTCATTCGTTTGTGTCATCAGACCTGCTCCTCCTTCATCTGACTGTTCTGCTCTGCTCCGGTGAAACCTGTTCAAAGACAAATGAAAGGGCAGTGTGTTTGCGTTAAGTAGCGATTGTGGTGACATTTCGTTAGTGTTAAAAGCTTTACATTTAGCCAAGTCATAGTGCTTGTGTTTGGTTTTGTGTGTCGGAGTTTTATATGATGGTTCTACTTTAACGACTGTTAGAGCTGTAGCAGGTATACCACCACTAGTAACCTAAAGAGAGTCTTCACCTGCCACATTAGGGCCAAACTGGACCCTGGAGTACAGGTGAGCTGTTCCCAATTTGCTCCTTCAAACCAGTGAACCCGTCCATTTTCTGAGGATTGTGGGCTTGATCCTACGAGAAAGCAAGCAGTCTGGTTTTGATCCAACAAAGTCAATGCTTAGCCAAGAACTAAGCATGCGTCTTTTGCTGAATCAGGATCAGAGTTCTCAGCTCCATGCAGGATCCAGCCCCAGTTTGTCTAATTAGAGTTCCAGTCTGACACATTATGGGACATCAGCCAGATAGATTAGAACTACAGCACCTACCCATATGCACGTTCCCATCTTTACTCAGAACCCTCAGGTTCTACCATGGGCTACATGGAATAACATTCCCAGCTGAGATAATGGCACTTGTTGGATACTGGAGATGCTTGGCCTTTCAGCCTCATTCCTCACACATCCAAGGAGGTGCCTGATTATCTCACAATGACTGACACATCCTGTGTCATGTGTTAAATGCCTCAGGGAAGTGCTTTGTGAAAGATAAATATATGCTGACCCCTTTCTCCCCCTTTTTTGGCTAAATACATATTTCTAAAAGATGCATTTTCTTTATTAGCTTTATTTCTTTTCAGCCATAGCGTATTACTTCTTACTTTTGAACGAAAAACCTGCTGAGACTTCTGAATACTAAGTATTAAAAAGCACGTCAGAATGTTCAAGGGTACAGCTGGCTGGATGAGCTACCTACCCTAGTATGGCACCTTTCTGAGTGGAAAGATTGCCCGGTGTGGTGGAGTGACCACCAGACTATTTCATTAACACCTCACTGGGAAGAACATTGGTTGTTTTGAAAGGAAAGGGGGAATTTTTTATTAATATAGAAAAAAATGGAAAAAATAAAGTGAGAGGCAACATGTGTATATATTTAAAGCAGAGAGGACAAAATCTGAGGTCCTTTACTCAGCGTGTAGTCATTCAAACTCCCATTAGCTTCAGTGCGTCTGAGAAAGGCCATATTCTGAAGGCCTAAACAAGTTATTAAGGCCTTGTCTAAACTACAGGGGAAATTCGATCTAAGCTACGCAATTTGAGTTACGTGAATAGCGTAACTCAAATCGACGTAGCTTAGATCTACTTACCATGGGGCCCACACTACGCAATGTTGACGGGAGATGCTCTCCCATTGACTCCCCCTACTCTTCTCGATCCGGTGGAGTACAGGAGTCGACCGGAGAGTGATCTGCAGTCGATTTAGTATGTCTTCACTAGACCCGCTAAATCGACTGCCAATGCATCGATCGCCGCTCGTCGATCCCCTAGTGAGTGTAGACAAGCCCTAAATGTCTGATTCTGCCCTGAACTATGCCAGTTCAATCCCAATGGGTCAAAACTAGACCTGGGTCCATTGACTTCAGTTCAGTTGTCCTCACTTGCGCTGGGGCTGAATTTGGCTCATTATCATTAATGGGGACACACTCGGCCAACGGAGAGTACAATCTGGTGCATTTATCTCAGTGCCTGCACCTCACCATCCCGCCTACACTCTTTCACTGTTAGATGGTCATCACATTCTCTGCTGTTCAGGTGACGAGATCCCAGGAGTAAGAGCCCTGTGACTGGGTGCACATGGTAATATATAGTAGAGTTGCTGCCCAACAGCATCTGTGTGTGCACCGTAGTCTGGAAACACACTTTGCTTTAACACAAAAAATCTCTGCCCTTGTCTAATGCGCCTCTCGTAAAGCAAGAAGTCTTTTAAAAATTGCTTCCTTTTACCAGGAAAGGGAAGGCCCGCACTGTTCAAAGGCAGTTGTTGGGTGCATCCACACTGGATGTAGTATTAAAAAAGGATTAAGGGAATGGTCATGAAGAGAGCCTCCAGCAGTGATGAATGTATCACTTGGACGTGCAGCAGCTTTTTAATAGGAGGTTAAGAAATTAATGCTATTTCACCAAGACATTGAAGAGTCAAGAGAGCTATTGGGGACAATTATGGTTCTCTCTCAAGCAGCCCAAAAGACTACACTGGGCTGTGTTTTGAGTAGCTTTCCAGCCAGTGGGGCACCATTAGAGTTTCACAAGATGGAAACGAGGCCAGAATCTGGCCCAGAGTTAGCAATGTAGGGACCCACTTATCTCAGTCTTTTTTTTAGATTGCCTTAAAGTATCAAACTCTACATTAATTACCCTTTATTATGAACTAGAAGGTGTCAGCACTCCAGGCCATTAAAGGTTCTGTTTGCTTAGCCGCATGCTGTTTTGTATGGTAAAGACCTAATTCAATTTGAAAGGGTGGGAAAAAGAGACAGTTTTAAGGGCGTGTCTATATTACCTGCTGGATCGAGGGGCAGCGATCAATCCAACGGGGGTCGTTTTAACGCGTCTAGTCTAGACGCGATCAATTGACCGCCGAGTGCTCTCCCGTCGACTCCAGTACTCCACCAGGTCAGTACGTCGACTTCAGTTCGCTATTCACATAGCTGAAGTTGTGTAACTTAGACCGATCCCCCGCCTAGTGTAGACCAGGACTAAGTGTCCACAGCCGCAGTTTGTGCCGCAGAACTAGCTGTCAGTGTTCCCAACCCCTCCAAAACTGGCTTATACGGCACCAGCATGTCTACTGACAGGATCACCGTGCTCTTAACGTGGCATTGTGACAACAGGCATGGAGAATTCCTCCGGGCAGCTTCTCTGTAGGCTATTGGTGGTGGTATCTGTTGTAGACCTCATGTACGAAGCCTTAGAATGTAATGTGTTCAGTCGGTGCATGTTGCTGGTGACCTACCTCAGTACAAGTGGTCAAGCAACCTGGTGGTATTGAAACATCCGTATTGCGATGCTGAAGAAAATCCACTCCACAGCTACAAACATCCAGGGCAGCCATTTCACGGGCATGTGTTTTTAAGAAGTTTATTTTTAAAGTATTTTTATACACAGTGATAAATCAAAGGGGACATTTTCACTTTTCTTTGGAAGTGGAAAGGAATCAGGAAAGGAAACTCATTTAAGTAAAGAAGTAATTGTCTTGCCTTTTTTAAAAAAAAAAAGAGAAACAGTTCTACAGCTTCAGTACCTGTGGAATAGATCAGTATGTATCAGAAACATGCTTATCAGCCCCTCTTAACTAACTATACCCTCTGGCATTTGAGTACTGAAAGAATTGTCATATGGTATGTAGCACAGTGAGCAAAAATATATAACTCCCATTTCCTTTGTTCTGAAATAGGGTTAGATCTGAGGGGGACAGCTTACCTGAGGGTCCGATTGACCAGACTGGCATAAGCAGATGCAATGCCATTGACCTCAATTAACTTGAGCAACATGCGCCAGTGGCGAATATGAGTCAGTGTTTATAAGTGTCCTGGCCCTTTAAAATCCCTCTTGTCCTACATGATGTCTTCTGGTTTTGTTATGTTTTGTTTTGCAGGATTGGATGGGGTTTTAAAGGGCCAGATCTGTATGTGAACAAACCCACATAAGCTCTCCCCCTGCCAATAAAGCAGTGGCTAAATATGACCTCAGAGAGGTTGCTGCTCACGCTTTTACAGTATGCTGGGGGAGGGTTTTTTTCCCCTCTCGCTCCAAATTCCTTAAGCAGATTGCAAGTGAGAGTGTAACAACTTTAAGCAAGAGCACCTATGCTCTCAGGCCCTGTGGTTTCTGAATTTAGGTTATTATTGATCAGCTGGGGATGTCTAGTTACAGAAGAAGAGTTTGCCTTGTAGGAGCCGATTTATACCAGTTTTTGGAAAGGCAAAGTCATGGGAAATGGAGGTGCAGGGTTACCCGAGAAGTGGGAATGCTGGAGCCTTATTAAAGGAATAAGGTCAGTGTGTATGACGAAAAGCCAAGGAAAGGGTTAATGTTAGTGATTTGAAGGGCTTGATAAATGTGTCTCTTTTATTTCAATCAAAACAAGAATCAGCGGCTAAGATTTGAAGTCCCTGTTAGAGAAAGCTCAAACTGCAAGATCCGGATTTCAAAGCTTGATCTCCAGATCTGGGCGTTTTGCTTAGGGTCCATCTCTAACGCTTACAGCCCTCACCCGACATGTCACGAAGCAGAGCCCCTCTGCCACATGCACAGCATCAGTATTACTGAGTTTGCAATTTACTACCAGAAGGAAGGAAAAAAGAAAATGACAATGTATTTCCTCGTACATTGAGTTACGACCTGGTATCAAAGAGAACCCAGATCCCCCTCATTTGAACTCCTGTTTTTATTGTCTGTGTGTGTAATGAAGTTCAGATTGAATAAAGTACTGTTGCCAAAGTGAACACATAATTTAGACTAGCTTTCGGCTCGAAATACCTGGGGCTGTGAACCTGTTATTAGTTTAATATCACATTATTGTGGTATTGTAATAGTAACACATATTTGTCACTACTTCCTTTTATTAAAGGGAAATGCTGTGCCATTTGATTAGTTGAAATACAGTAGTATGTCAAGAATAGATTTTTTTTTTCTAAGATGCAGAAATGTAATGGCTTGAACTGATGTTGATTATCTGTTGGTTTAAGACAGTAAAAGAGATATGTGAACCTTTAAAGATTATTTTTAGATATTTAGAGTTTCCTCTCTTTGAGGTTTCTTTTAAGCTCTTGTAAATCCATAGCACTGCAAAATATCCGTAGAAGTTTGTGATGGGCAAACCTCGAAATGTTTGAGGGTCCATTCTGGAGAACCACCAAGGAGATGTTATCCTACCTGAATTATCTAAGCCTCCTGAGTCTGCAAAATGGGACAGGAAACCTTGCAACAACGGGCGTTGTCATGTGTGTTTTCGAGTACACGATCATCCAGCTTCTGGTCAGATGGGAAATAACACAAGTAGCAGCTATCTTTTTGGCTCTTGGATGCCTCCATTTTTGATCCCAGACGGAACAGAGTAGCACAGACCTGTGCAAAAAATAAATTAAAAATTTGGGCAAATGCTAACTGAACTTTTTCAAGTCTCCAACTAAGCTGAATTTAGGTTTGGTTCAAGCATTGGGCAGAGATTCAGGCCAGTTCTTGATTTATCCAGACAGGTTCACCCATCTCTGAGAGAAACCTGAAGAACACAATCCAGCTTGGACATGAAACTAGAAAGGTGGGGCCTGATGCTCTTCTGACTTACACCTTGTGCAACCCCATCAACTTAGATGGAGTTTTACAAGGTGTTAAGGGCAAATTTGGTTGCAAGATCTTTATCAGTTATTTACTCCAGCTTCATATAATATGGTGTCCACTCATAAGGATCAGCTTTTAAGGTTGGGGATGTTGACTTAAACAGATCCATTTACATTTACTGGATGTTTGTTGAAGTGGCCTTCATAACGTTCCAGGAAATGCGAGCCAGCACAACCTCTCGTTTCCATATACCAGTGATTTGTTGTTGTAAAGAACACTTGTTTTTGTCTAACTCTGTTGCCGGTGCTGATTTACTTGTTCGAGTTATGTGTGCAGCAAACAGTGGCTGCCTTATGTACCGCATATGTGAAGATGGGAGTCTTTCCTGAGCACTGGGTGAAATCTTGTCAGTGCTATGTGTGTGACACACAATATTCCGCATCAGAGATTACGTATGTGTGTCGGTGGTTTTAAGCACCTGAGGCCAGATTCCCAGGAGGTGTAAATTGCCAGAGCACCTTTAATTTCAATAGCACTGCATCTGTTTACACCTCCTGAGAATCTAGCCCTGAGTATTTAAAAATATGTGCATTGACTAAACTGAAAATGTTCAGTTTTGAGCCAGCCTAGACCCATGTGTCCTGAGGATTGACAAGTGGGTTTGCGTTCCCGTGGCTGGGCTTCCTAAACAACACAAAGGACATTTTGAGGAACAGTCTCATGTTATTGTCTACAAGAGGTCTCTGCTTGACTAGGACTTAGGGCACTGTATTCCCCACCATCACATATATGGCAGGTGATAGCAGCATTCACATGTATTAATTAATGCAGGGATGGAAGTGAAGTCATTGTGTTCTTTTTTTATAGCTGATCTTGGGGACTTGACAATAAGCGGGGTGTGTTTGAAGAATTAACATCAAAAAGCTTCCATTCCATACTGTTCTTTACCCTGATATCTCATGCATTACAAAAAAAAAAAAATCTTTCCAGTGTTTTAAATGCAAGGAGATTGGAATGCTGCACCTTAAGAAACAGAGTTGGTTGGTTGGTTTCCTCCTTCAGGTGTGTCTACACTGCAGTAAAACACCCGCAGCTGGCCCATGGCAACTGACTCGGGCTCGTAGGACTTGTGCTGCAGGGCTATAAAATTGCAGAGTATACGTGTGGGCCTAGGCTGGGTTTGAGCCCGGAGGGTCCCTGTGCCTGAATGTCTGTAGTGCAACTTGATAGCCCCAAGGCCCACGAGCCCGAGTCATCTGACACAGGCCAGCCACAGTGACGGGTGTTTTACTGCAGGGCGCACATACCCGTCCCTTTGTAACACCAATAGAAATCTGGAGTAGCTTCACTATGGAGCTACTCCTGCTTTACACCGCTGTAACTGACAGCAGAATCTTGTCCTGTATATTTAGCCAAGGAAAGCGTTCCATTCCTTCAAATAAACTGACTTTGTTTACCATCGCTTTCCTGGCTACAGAGAGATGAAGCTGTGGCAGGAAGTATCCAAGACCTGGTTTTGATAACCCCTAGTGAGCACGACTTATTCTTGGAGATCTGTTCCCAAGTTTACCAGAGATGGCTGCTGCTACCTCAGGGAAAATATCTGCATTTTATGTTTAATTCAACAGGGAAGAATTTTATGCTGCGACAGGGTATTTTCATACTGTTGGATTCAGGTATTTATTTGTGAAATGTATCTTTTTTTACTTCTACCTTGTTTCATAAAGATGCTGGAATTCTGTAAGGGTTAAAACCAGACTGGAATTTTTAAAACTTCCACCCGGGATTAAAGAGAACAAGGATTTTACACTGAAGTCAGCAATCAGAAAAGAAACAATACATGACGTGCTGTCACCGTAGGGCCCAAACCAAAGCCTATTTAAATCAACGGAAAGACTTCCTTGACTTCCATGGGTGGTGGGTCTGGCGTATGGTACAAAACACACAATGCATTGTGAATCTGAAACAACCTCACTATGCGTTTCCTGGCACAGTTCTCTTTACTAAGATAATTATACTGTGCAGTGATTTGAGGACAAAAGTCTCTACAGCATTGCAGAGCCCCTACTGGGGGGAATCAATATGAATGTTTTTTTATGTGTAGGAAGCGTATGATGGTCTTTAAGAAAAAAGCAAAGCATACTATAAAATACATTTCCAAATTCTGTTCTGAGCTTCATCCTTTATTCCAGACTTCTTAGCCTGTATTCAAATTTGGGTTGTTCTCTCCTCACAAGCCCTATGGCTGGTTCCTTTGTAATGCTCATGTTTTCAATGTGAATGAGTGCTTAGCATACATCCTCCTTGAAATAATTGTTCACCCTACTATTTTCCATTGCCCCTTGAATATGACTTCATCATCCGTTTGGTGCTGACCTTTGCCCTTTCACCCTCTATATCCATCCTGTCCCCTTCCTTTCATCCCCCTCCATCCCGCCCCACACACATTGTCAGTCAAAGCAAAGAAAGTCCTTGCAAAGAAAGACCATTATAACCAGGTACGCCTTCTCCCATGATTTGCCTTCAACTATCTTGTCACACAGAGATCACAGCTAGGAAGATTTCCAATCCGGGAAAGACTCAGAACAGCTGTCGTTCTTAAATTACCGTCTTTACATTTTCTGCCATGTATGTAGGTGCCCCATTGCATAGTGTTTTGTGATTCTCATCATTAGCGTTGCCCTTACTGTGTATATACTGTAGAAAGGAAGATCGGGGGAGGAAGTATCCATAGAAGAGAAAAAGCTGCTAGAGCTTTGACACTGGATTGTCTCAGTTGTACAGAGTTGGTGGCATCTCTATTCTCCATGGTCTGCTGTTACTTTGTTGTGGGTTACCTTAAACATTTTCAATGTTAATGTTTCATGGTCGGATGGAAAAATGTAACGGCTGGGACAGAGCTTTGGTTTATTTTTTTCAAATTCTTTAGAGACAAGAGTATTTAAGCTCAGAGAAGCCCAAAGTTTGAGGTACTTACAGGAAATGTGATATTTGTGTACAGACAGATGTCTCAAGAAGCAGAGCTGGGAGGTGCTACTGCAGAGTTTGGTTTGTACAGAAACTCACTGAGCCAGATTCCAGGCTCATCCTCACTGGGTAAGCCCCTAAGAAGTCTGCTGCTATCAGTGGAGGTGAAGATCAGGCCTGGGGTTTGGTCTTTGAATGGCAGCCGTGTGTCTTCATCAGCAGGCAAGTGGGATTCTGAAAAGAACAGCAAAAAAGAAATAAAATTTAAAAACCCTATAGAAACAAGTGATAAAAGCCTGGGGGTGGAGGGGCAGACCCCTGTGGGGATCATCTGCGCAAAGAGTATTTGCAAATGTATCCCTCCCAATAAAGATACATTAAAGGCAGACTAAAGATCTTAGCTAGCACCTTGACACCTGTTAATTAAATTAAAAAGAGGAAACTTGGATTTCTACCAACTGGAATGGTGATCTCACTGAATTCCAGACAGGGTGTTTGAACTCTGGCAGTGATTATGTGTGAAGTGCAGTAGCATCTTCAAGGGAAAACCTCTGCTATTTCAGGCCCACGTTCACCTCTCAGTTACAGCAGGATCAATCTGCCATGACTGTGTAAATCACTCTGGATTTATGCCCATGTAAGTGAGAGCAGGATTCGGCCCTGGACATTTTATAAGGAGAAGGGACTTGGGGCCTGATCCAGAGCCCACTGAAGTCAGTGGAAAGACTCCCATTGACTTCACTAGGTTTGGGATCAGGTTCTTTCTTACAAAGCGAAGAGATTGTTTATTTTGATGGTATTTGCAGCATTATGTAAACTTGTAATATCTTTACATTTGTAATAAAGTAATAATAACTATAATAAAACTCTTTGTCCCAGTCCTCTTCAGGAATAAACTGTTAAGGAAAAATAAAAACCCAAAATGCAAAGCACTTTTCTACTGTTTATTTTCTACCTTTCTTACTTTTATCTGTCTTGATATTTGAAATCCCACTGATCCTATGATTGTTAGTCCTTGTATAAAAGACAAAAAGAAAGAAAAAAATAGATTTTTTTTGTAGTTTGCTCTGTTTAGATTTTAGCCTGTGGCTACTTGTATAAGAAAAATAAAATTAGAATAAACTAGATCCAGTTATGAGTGTTGCTTCGTTATTCTTAAATCAAAAGCAAAATCAATGAATTGTGTGTGTGGATTTGGGTTGCTTTCAAGTGTATAAACGCAATATTCTCCTTTGGACTAAAGCTGTGGATGGTTATTATAGATTCATAGATTATAAAGTCGGAAGGGACTATTGTGAAAATCTTTTCTGACCTGCTGTATAACACAGGCCAAAGGACTTCACTGAATTAATTCTTGTTGGAACTAGAACAGATCTTTTAAAAAAACATCCCCTCCTGAGTTAAAAATTGCTAGTGATAGAGAATCCACCACAAGCCTTGGCAAATTGTTCCAATGGTTAATTACCCTCTGTTAAAAACTCTGTTTACACTGTTAAAAACGGACATCTTATTTCTGGCCTGAATTTGTCTAGTTTCAACTTCCAGCCATTGGATCATGTATGAGCTTTGTCTGTCAGATTGAAGAGCCCTTTGTTATCGAAGTTTTGTTCCCCGTTTGACCAAGTTGGCCACTTGTTGTTAATATTGCTTGAAGGCAATGTGGGTGGGTGGAAGTGATCATGAAATGAGAGACTTTGAGATTCTACGCAAAGGAAGGAGTGAGAAGAGCTCAATAAGGACAATGGGCTTCAAAAAAGCAGATTTTAACAAATGGGGAGACCCGGGTAGGTAAGGTCCCATGGGATGAAAATCTAAGGGAGAAAGGAGTTTAGGAGAGCTGGCAGTTTCTCAAAGACACTATTAAAGATGCAACAGCAGCCTACCCCAATGCGAAGAGAAGATAGGAAGAATAGCCAGAGGAGTTCTTTAATGACCTGACAATCAAAAAGGAGTCCTACAAAAACTGGAAGCGTGAACAAATTGCTAAAGTGGAATACAAAAGAATAGTCCAAGCGTGTAGGGACAAAACCAGAAAGGCTAAGGCACAAAATAAGTTACACTGAGCAAGGGAAATAAAAGGCAATAAGAAGAGGTTCTGGAAATCCACTTGGCGCAAGAGAAAGACAAAGGGAAGTGTAGGTCCTCAGTGGGGAAGGAGCGCTACAGACATGACATCAAGAAGGTTGAGGTGTTTAACGTCTATTTCGCTTCAGTCTTTACTAAAAAGGTCAATTGTGACCAGATACTGACTGTTAATATTAACAACCAGGGGGAAGGAATGGAAGCCAATTCTGGCTCTTCTCTGAACCCTCCAATTTTTTCAACATCCTTCTTGAAGTGCGGACACCGGCACTGGGCACAGGATTCCAGCAGCGGTCGCACCAACGCTAAATACAGAAGTAAAATAACCTTCCTACTCCTACGTGAATGACATTCCCTACTTACACATCCCGGGTGGAATTAGCCTTTTGGCCACAGCACCGCACTGAGAGCTCATGTTCAACTAATTATCCACCTAGAGCCACAAATTCTTTTCAGAGTCACTGCTTCCCAGGAGAGAGTCACCCAGCCACTAAGTATGTCCGATATATTCTTTATTCCTGTAACTTTATATTTGGCCATATTAAAACATATGTTGTTGGCTTGTGCCCTGCTTATCAAGTGAACCAGACGGCAGAGTATCAGTGACCTGATCTCATCATTACTTACCACTCCTCCAATCTTTGAGTCATCTGCAAACTTAATCAGTGATGTTTTCTTCAGCGTATTGATACAAATGGTAAAAGAACTGATCGCTGCAGGACACCCCCCCACTAGGTACCCCCCCACTTGATGATGATTTACATTTTGAGATCTGTCAGCCAGTTTTTAATGACAACTTAAAATGCCATTTATTATGGCAACGATTTTGCATCATTCTAGTTTCTTAATCAAAATGTGATGTGTTCGCAAGTCAAATGCCTCACAGAAGTTAAGTATAAATATCAACCCTATTACCTTTATCAACTACATGTGTACTCAAGCTCATAAAAAAATCAAGTTAGTTTGACAGGATCTATTTTCCATCAGCCAGAGGTTCCCAAACAGTGGGGTGTGCCCCCTTGGGGGGACACGGAGAAGCATTCGGGGGGGGTGTGGTGGGTCCAAGCCAGCCCCTGTGGGGTGGGGGGCAAGGAGGGTGTGCCACTCAGCCCCCAGCTCTGCTCTGGCCCCACTCCCAGCCATGGCTCCCAGCCCCGCGCCTGGCCCATAGGTGCCAGGGAAAAATTAGTGAGTGCTCTCCCCCACACCTCACCTCCTCCCCCTCCCCTGAGCATGCCGCGTCTCTGCTCCTCCCTCCCTCCCTCCCTCCCAGTGCTTGCTGCCGCCAAACAGCTGTAGCAAGCTCCGGGGGGAGGGGGGGGGGAGGAGTGGGACTGTGGCATGCTCAGGGGAGGAGGGGGGAGAGGCGGGGACGAGGGTGGGGATTTGGGGAAGGAGTCGAATAGGGGCAGGGAGGGGGCGGAGTTGGGGCAGGGACTTTGGGGAAGGGGTTGGAATGGGGGGGTGACGGGGTGGGCCAGGGTGGAGGCGGGGCAGGACTGGGGGCAGAGAGGGTTCGAGCACCCACTGGCGCCAGAAGAAGTCAGCACCTATGGCCTGGCCCCATCCCCAGCCTCAGCATGGTTCTGTCCCGGCCCCCCCCCCCCCCCCCCGCCGCTCCTGGCTGCCAGCCCCTGGCAGCGGCTCTGTTCCCGGCCTAGAGCCAAGGCTGGGGGCAAGGTGGGGCTGGAGCCACATCTGGCTGAGAGCCTGGCTACTGGCCCCCACCACTGCCTGACTGCAGCTGTTCTCCCGCCCCTCCCCCCAGCCTTGGCTCCTTTCCCCACTGTGGCCCCGGCCCACTTACCCCTGTCCACATGCCCCACGCCCAGCCCTGGCTCCAGGGGGGAGGGGAGATGTGCATGGGGTAAGGGGGACACACCCCTCAAAAGGTTGGGGGCCACTAAGGCCCATGTTGTTTTGCATTAATTCTATTATCTGCCTTGCACGCTTTATTAATGAAGTCTTCTAGTAACTCTGCCATTGGTTTGCTCGGGCTCAATGTCAGGCTGATAACCCTGCACTAACCTGGGCCCTCAGCCAGCTCTTTTAAAATTCTTGGCTGCAAGTTATCCCGTGGATTAAACTTGGTTCCTCCTAGCATAGCATGGCTTGGAAAAAGAAATGCTACACAGTGACTGTTGGGATTTTGTTTTATGCATTGCTCACACATCTGGGGCTATCTGGAGCTGGTGTAAACTGGAGCCATATCAGCGAAGGATCTGGGCCCCTTGGCTCTTTAATCACAGGTGGTAACCATGGCTCTTGTTAAAGTAACAGCCTTTATTCTCTCTCTCATTTACACCTGGCACAGCGCCATTGACTTTAAGGCTGATATGCCTGATTTACACCAATGTTATATGACAGTAAGCTCAAGCCCATAATCTAAAACCCAGATTCCCAGGTTCCAGCTAGCTGCACGCTAGCCCCCAGAATTAACCCTATAAAAACACCTGCGTTCCCCTCTGGCACTAGGACATCGGGGAGTGTACTCCATGGCGCTGTGTGCGTGTGTTGCGGTCAGCTGAGCCGCTCTCTGAGTCCTTCCCAGAGACGTGTGCACGAACATGCCTGTCCCACTGGGCACATGGGGAATTACATGACGGCACCGGTGGACAGCGGCACACGTGTTGTCGCGCCTGCCTCCTCATTGCAAAGTGTGGGGTTACCAGCCCCAGTGAAAGCAGCCCCCAAGCTAGAGCCTAGATCCCCAGCTGGGCCAGAGAGCCTGGATGAAATGCACCAATCTCGGGCAAGAACATTTTGGGTTTGGAGGTGGTGGGGGGGGGCCACATGTGCTAAAGAGCCCGAGCACATGCTGCAGGGGCTAGTACTGGCGACTTTCAAAGGCCCTGGTTAAGGAACCCATGTATAGTCAGAGAAGGGCATTTAAGCCCGTGTCTTTACATAGGTTCTTAGGGTGTAAGGCCAACGGGAACCATTAGCTCAGCTAGTCTGACCTGCCCTGGCTACCAGACCATTACATTTCAGCCAGTTACCCCAGGCTTGACGTCAATGGGAGTTAAGCATGTGAAAGTGCTTTCCTGACTCACGGCCAATGACAGGACATGGTAGCTGGAGCAGTGCTCTGAGCGGGGTGATGGGTCCTATGGGCCCAACGCTGCAGATGGCTCTGGGACGCCAGCTCCTTGTGCGGGGCAGCCGATAGGCCTCATGAAAGCATCCGTCTGCCCAGGCAGCGCCAGTTGCAGAATCACATTTTAGGTTGGCCTTGCTAGAACAGGTCAAGATACTTGCGTGGTGCCTGGGGCATCTGCTGCTTTGCTTGCGCGGATGTACTTCAAAGATTCGCCCCCCCCCCCCCGACACCAAGGAAGAATGGCATCGCTGCTCCTTTGAATGCAAAGAAATCGAGGCAAGCAACGACAAAATATGTCCGTGCTGCGCCGAAGCTATTGAAATCACCAATTGTAAAGGCAAAGTTGTAAGATAAATTTTTTTAATAGTCAAAAAAAAAAATCACTGCAGTCATTTTCGTGTGTCTAGTTTTACAGTCACCATGCGGGGCTCATAATAACGAATGAAGATTTATCGAAGGGCTGTGAGCAGAACTACAGCCAGCAAACACGTAAAAGGCTCACAGGCAGCGCCCCCCCCCCCCCAAAGAGAGGCAGGTTTCTATAAATTGCTTTAAAAGGTTTTATAGCTAGGGCCATAATGAGTCATAATAAGCCATGACACCTTCTTATGGGTGGGGGGGGGGGCGACCAGCTGGCCGGCAGAATGAGCCGAAAGCGGCTCTTTTAAGGTTGCTGATGGCACTGTCATGTTTAGCCAGTGGAAGGCCGGGTGGGGTTTTACGTGCCTGTTGCTTGGCATTATCCCGCTTCCTATAACGTGCCCGTTGGGTCAGGCTCAGCAGCATTGCACAGGCCATTAAAGGTAGTGGGTGCAAAAGGTGCACCCAGGTCTCTGAACCCCCCAAAATTCAGGGTTATGGCAAGCCAGGGCTCGGGCGTGGCCCATTATAAATACAAGTGCCATTTAGGTCCAAATTTGTATCCCTCGTACGTGCTTATCTGCCCCCCGTTGCTGCAGCACTTTTTCTCCCTGCTCCCTGGTGAGCTAGGGCCGTGCTGTTATCCCCATTTGCCAGCTGGGGGAACTGAGGCACAGAGAGACCCAGGCACCCGCCAGCGCAATCTAGCTGGGAGGCCGCCCCTGCCCTAGCTCCTGCGGTGCCTATATGGCAGCAGTAGGCAAACAGTGACGCCTTCCGGCACCCTGTGAGGTGCGCTAGTGCCAGCGTACAGCCGGGCATGTCCGGCACAACGAGCCAGAGTCCCTGGGCAGGGCCGGCCTTGGGGAAAATGGCACCCTGGGCAAACTTGTATTTTGGTGCCCCTGGCCCTCATGGGCGTGGTGCCTCCCATTGCCCCTGAGGCCCGGGGACTCTTGGACGCCCCCTCTTCAGCCTTAACCCCTGCACTGTGTCCCCTTTGCCCCAAGCCCTGCACCCCTAGCCCCTGCCCCCCTCCTCCACTCCAAACCCTGCCCTGTCCGTCTCTCCCTCCCCCACACACACACACACATATCCCTAACTCCTGCCACCACATGGGGACAGTGACCCGGCTGCATGGAGCAGCTGGCATTGCTGCCCCCCCCCCCCCGAAAGCTGCTGCTGCGTGCACCCCTAGGGGGCTTGGGGGGGGGGGTTGAGGAGCGACAGCAGGTCACGTTCCCTACCTGGGCTGTGTAAGAAGAGGGCAGAGAGCAGCAGCCCCACAGCACAGCCCAGGTGGGGAAAGAGACCTGGCTGCAGGGGGCGCTTGGTGCTCACAGCCCCCTAGGGGGCAAGCGGCTGAATGGGGCCGTGTCTGTGCCTCACCGCTCGCCTGGTCCGCCACTGGGCGGGAGCAGGGATTAATCTGGGTGCTCCCCCCTTGTGGCGCTCCCCTGCCAGCTGGGCGCAGGATCTACACCGGCAGCGCACACCTCTGTGCCGCCACCCAGCGCCCGCAGACGACGCTGCCCTGAGCAGTCACCGGCCATGCCCCTGGGCACTAGTGTAGCTGGTGGACAAAGACGCTAGCGCAGGCCGAAGCACAGCCGGGGCTTGGCCGCCGTAGCCCCTGCCCCTGGAGGTGTTCCAGAGCCACACTGGGGCGGGTGAAGACATTGCCAAGCAGCCCAGCAATGAGGCTCTGGCGGACGTGCGAGCCAGCGCCTGAAGCACGGCCGGCACGAGCCACCCTCCTACATCCCTGCCTTGGTGCAGGAACGAATTCCCCTCCCCAGCAGTGACTAAGTGACGCGCCCCAGGTCACACAGGCAGTTTGGGCCAGAGTCAGGCATTGAACCCCGGTGTCCGGAGTCCCACCCCCCAAGGCCTCGATTGGCCCAATGACAGCTCGCTGCTCTCTCTTGCCAGTGGCCACTTGGGCCCGGACACGGTCGGATTTGTCAGGATCGTCCGGTCACTGCTGTGCAGGCTGCAGGCTCCTCAGTCCCAGCAGGTGTTTGAGGCTGCAGGGGCTCCGCCCCCCCCCCTCCCCGTAGCTCTGAGCTCAAAAACATCTTTAGCGTGGAGGCCCTGCCCTCGTGACCTGGCTGAACCGACAGCCTGGCTGCTAATTATGGTGACGCTGCCCGTTCTACATAGCACACACCTGGGGGTGGCACTCAGCCATAGACAGCAACAAAGCCTGGGCCAGGTGTCGCTGGCTCATGGAACAACCCTAGGAATTGGGGGGGGGGGGGTCAAATCCTGCACCCTCCCCCTGCTCCGGTCAGGCGCTGAGCCACGACTCTGGGCGTGGTCCCCGAGTGAGGGGGGAAGGCCGCACAGCTGGACTGCAGCCTTGCAGGGTTGTGCTGTGGACGGTATATTTCAACCAGAAACCTGGGTGCAGGCGGGCAGAGGCACCCTGGGAGGCGTTGTGTTGTGCTGCCGAGCGCGGGGGCGGGGGGCACGTGGAAATGCAGCGGAATTAAATGCTCTGATTCTGCATGGCCGTGGCCCTCCCCGCAAAAGCCAGAGGAAATGGCACCATCGGCTTTGTCTCCTCTGTGTGCTGGGCAGCTCCAGCCCAGAATCATTGTAGTGCCATGAGCGCTCGGCCTCCCAATCCCAGCCCCTGTGGCAGGGCTCATGGCTCCTTGGCACCACTGTGGGGGAGCGGGGACAGAGCCTGTGTCCCAGTGATCAGAGCCAGGGGGGTCCCAGGGCCAGCCGGAGGCCACAGATCGATGGCGAAGCGGAAGAGGGGGCTGTTATGGAAACTGATTTCGAGCCATCTGCTTATTGACTGGTGATTGTCTGACGTGGAGTCAATTTGGGTACTGCAGTCAGCTGCTCATTGCTCATAGACACGAACCGTCAGGCCTGGGGCCTCAGGGGAGCTGAAGGAAATCAATTTCCATTGCCAGCAAATGGACCAACCGGCACAAACGGTCACTAACCACCACCCGTTGGGCTGGGCTCCTCCGAGCCGGCGTTCGCATCGCCCGCTGGCTCACTTCCACCTGTCTCAGTGCATGCCCCCCGCCCCCCCGGTGAGTGCGTGGATGGGTCTCACTGGGTCTCAATGACAACACAAGGTAAAAGGCTGGGGAGAATGAAGCCTTGAAGGCTGAGCTTCCTGAGAGAACGGAGCAGGGAGCTAACAATGGAGCTGAAGTGCCAGCCTCACGCTGCAGCCCGTTCAACCCATCTGGCTGGTTTCTAAAAACTGTCAGCCCCAGGTGATGAAGTGACCCAGCTACCCCCAAGAGCCGGCCTTAGAAACACATGGCGCTGTCGCAAAGGCAGCACAAGCCCAGTTTTGCACTGCTTGCCCCTTCTGCTCCCGGCTCACCCGGCTTGCTGGCCTTGGGATGTCATCTCCCACCTTCCTGAGCTCTGTTTTAGAGGGTCTGCGAGGCCCTGGCCAGGTGATTTAGAAATCCCTCCTGTAAGAACACATGAGCGCCGAGCGGGACACTTGCTTTTTTACCTGCCAAGCTGTGCCTGGGAGGAAGGCGGTGCTGCTCCACATAAGCGTTCCAGCATGCTCGGGGGGGGAGGGGGGCGCTGCACTCGTGGCATGGTGGGCAGGAACTGCCCTTGGCAGCAGGGTGGCAGAGTTTCAGGTCAAAGCTCGGGCTTATGGAACCTACGTTCCTCCGTCCCGATGCTGAAACAAACCAAGCCCCCAACACCAACAGGCAGGATTTTAAAAAATAGCCACGCCTTGCTTTGGGGCCAGCCTGGTGGAGTCACACGCCGCCGAGGGGCGTGTGAATCTGGGTGCCACACCGTGGAGAATTAGCACCACCAGGTAAGCCACAGTCTGCTGGCTTGGAGTAAGAATTTAGCATTAAATAGCCCTCTGCATGGCACGCTGGTTACCTGTGCTGGCAAAGCCTACAGCTTGAGCAATGCACATTGGGCTCTTTCAATCCCCTGCAGGGGCGGGGCCAGCTCTGCTCCGTCACGTCCCCTTTCAGAGCTCCTTGTTTGAAAGTGAGAGTGAGAGAGAGCCGCATGCTACCCTGACACCCAGCGCCAGACAAGCCTGAAGTTTGGGGTGTTTAAAATCCAGGGCCGAGTTTTGCAATCTGAGCTCCCCCTTCCAAAGGCCCCCACGCGGTTGTCGGAGAGCCCCGAAGCCACATACAAAATTGGGGAAACAACAGGAAAGACCAAGGCTACATCTTTGACCCATCAGCTCAAAGCTTTTTCGCATCCATATGGTGGGGATAGTGTGGGAACCAGCTAGAGGGCCAGAGCCAGCTGGCTTTTGACTATTGCACCGTACGCTGACTTGACGTTCAAAGGGATTTTGCTAAGGGGTCAGAGTTCACATAAGAGCACTTTCAAGTCGTCCCTTCCTAGGACTTTTACTGCTTCCAGACTGAGCAGGAATCCATACTGCTAATTCGGCTGAGTCTAGAGCTCTGTTTCCAGTGTGGTGTGCGGGGCATTAGGCTGGCAGCCCCGTGTGTGCTAATAGGAAAGCCCCAGCTAATCCCCTGTGCACATCACATAAAGTGGAGCCCACAAAGCCCGCTGGGGTGTTAGGGCACTTACTGTAAGCAAAGGGGGTTGTAAGTTATCGGTGAGCACCACAAACTGACACCGTTCCTGCCTGCCGAGCCAGCAGGAGGCGCTGCCTGCAGAGACACCGACACGTTGGAGGCGTTTAGGGGAGTGGGGCATTTTATACCTTTTGGGGCCCCATTCTGCCTCTGGGAGCAAGGCTGGCAAAACCCAGCCCTCACTACTCCTGCTACAGCTCGACTCTGAAAACCATCCAGGGGCTGTAGTCAACTGCTCTGGCGGGGCGGGGTCTGTTCCCCCAATGAGGTCAGACTCGCATCCCCTCGCCCTTCTGTTTCTCCGCTCACTCTTTGTCTTTTTAGCTTCTAAGCTCTGTGGGGGGAGGGTTGGTTGCTTACTATGTATACGTACAGCACCGTGCACAATGGGGATCCTGAAAGTGCGACTATAATACAACTCCATAATAAAGCGGCTAGAGACGGCCTGAACAGGGAAGGCTGCACTCGGTACATAGACTTGCTGAGTGTATTTTTACTAGGTAACATCTGCATTTAACAGCAATTCATGTTGAATCATTATTCTGATGGCTAAATAGTCGCAGTGTGTGACGGCTCTGAGTGGGCCCAACCAGGGCCCCAATGTGCGATACCGCACAAACATACAGTGCCCAAGCCTGGCCGCACAGAGCTTATAGTCAAAGCCAAGTTGCTCTAAATGTGAGTTAACATGGGTCTTCCTAGTGTGAACGGCCCCCTTGGGTCTGTCAGCCACACCCTGAGTGACGGCATTGCCCCTTGCCTGGAAAGCTGCAGTTGCCACTGTGAGCTTGTTTATAACTAGGCTGATGAAGACAAGCCTTTAATAATGTGCGTCGCACTGGTTCACGAGCGAGAACCCCAACCTAAGGGCAGACTGTTAGAAGCAGGGCACAAACCCCAAACGGGTTGTGGGGTCTACAATTAGATTTCACCAACCAAGTAATACGTGTAAACTCCTAAGCCTTAAGATGGAGCCAGCCAGGCCCCTCGGGCATTCCGATCTAGCCAGCCACCCAAGCAAGCGTAACTCTGTGATCGATGGTCACTTTACACCACAGATCACAAAATATTCAGGTTACTCCCAGACCGAAGGACACGTCTCTTATCCGAGGTCAATTTGCACCATAGATCTCCCACCAAAGACAACACTTGTAGCCAGTCCTGTAATAAACTAACTAAAGATTTATTAACTAGGAAAAAGAAATGAGTTATTTACAAAGTAAAAACAGCTAAACACACACACACACAGCTGAGTTGCAGCCTTAAGTTTCAGATGGTGATAGAGTTACTGAAATATGCCAGCTTGATATGGCCATTAGGGGATCTCTTGTTTGGTTAGGAATCTTTGCTCCTCAGAATCCTAATCCCTTCTGCTGTGAGATTTTTATCCCCATCTCCCTAGGGACCAAACTGATGTGACGAGTGCTTCTGAACATAACCTCTTCCTTGGTGAGTGAGGGAAGCAGTCAACAAAGTCTTTGTTCCACTGTGGGCCATGTGGATTCAATAGTCCTTCCTGATGGGCAGGAGATAACGCCTTCTGTCAGGATCCAGCATTTTGCACAGGGTGAAGTTTTTTCTGGTTTGGTGAGTTTCAGAGTTTCAGAACAAACATTTTGCAGTGATAGAGCAAACACCTAAGATGCCCCTATAGTGTGGGATACAAATCTTATATGCAGGATTAATACATGCAGCATCCGACAAGCCTTCCATAAAGTCTAAACACATTCCTATTACCCTAATATCTATTTTAACTATACCAACCCACAGGCCAGCCAGACTGGTTTCCAGCCTTGCATTTGCCAGGGTTCAGTAAGGCCCGGGGCCTTGGCATGAGCTGGCACCTGCTCTGCCAGCATCATGAGGAGCTCTCCAATCTAGCAGAGAAAGAGATAACATGATCTAATGGCTGGAAGTTGAAGCTAGACAAATTCAGAATGAAAAAAAAGTGTAAATTTTTAACACTGGGAATAATTAACCATTGGAATAATTTACCAAGGGTCACAGTGGATTCTCCATCCCTGGCCATTTGTAAATCTGGATCGGATTTTTTCTAAACAATCTGCTCTAGGAATTATTTCTTTGGCCTGTGCGATACAGGAGGCCAGACTAGAAGATCACAATGGCTCCTTCTGGCCTTGGAATCTATGAATTTACAATAATGGATTCTGTGCATAAAGATCTTAGTTCTCCATCTCCCCAGTGGACAAAAAAATTAATACGATCCCCATTGGAAACAAAAGGCTGTTGAGTAAAACAAAGATGTTACTTTGTTACCAGCACAAAATTCTGTGTTACTCACACACTGTAGGGGCACCCGCCCTTACCCTGTTCCTAGGGCTCAGGCGTAACCCTGTCAATGTAGGCGCCCACCCACACCCTCTGTGGGCTACAGGCGTAACCTTACACTCTGCGGGTTTGCAGGGTCTTTTACCAATGAAAGAGCCTCACCCAGTAATATCCTACTTAACCTCGATTTAGTAACAATCACCAAAACCAGAGCGTACACGATACTCAAACAATGCTCACCACTCCCATAAGACAGATGAACTTTTCTTGACGTCCAGGCAGGATCAGGTCCATCTGGGAGACTCCAGTTTCTGCACAATGTCATTGGCAGAGTGTTGAGGTCTGGCAGCTCTGCTCTTTGGGGCTGTGTCCTGGAGTTGGTTCCCAAAGAACTGCCTTTCGGACCCCAGTTTATGTAGTGAAACTTGAGTCCGGCTTAGCTGTACCTTCGCCAATCATTATACTAAAATTTTACTGACCAATCCTGACACAGCACAACAAAATTATCCAACCAATCCTTCCCCACCACCTTAATTAATCGACAACTAGCAAAAGTAATTATGGAACAGACAGAAACAATCAAAGACCCAGGCAGAGATCATACAGATAAACAATATGGAAGGGGGGACCATAATGACAAAACAATAAAGAAATGAGGATTTCACAACCACAACTATTGATAAGTGATTTCTTGCCAGGCAGGATCTATCAAACTACATTTTCTTTAACAATCTTAAGATCTGTTTCTTTATCTGGCGATCATGGGGGCCATTAGGAGGGGGTCTCCTTCTTAACAGCCTGATCTTACATTGTTTTAACGTAATTTAAATGGGATGTGGGGATGTGACTCCCTGCTTCTCCGCTAATGGCGGCTGCTCTTTTAATCTGGCTGCAGACAAAGGCCTTAGGCTTTAGCCTTACAATATGGCTGCAGACAGAGGCTTTATCCTTCCAACTTGAAGGCAGCTCAGCAGCTGTCTGAACACATTCCCCTCTCAGCGCTCGGGTCATGGGTGCCGTGCACTCTGGTGAGCTCCCTCAGGGCCCATCTGATGCACTGGAACATTTGGCCACGGTTGAGTGTGGTGCCAAGAGCAATCAGGCAATGATAAGTTTTGCAAATGATTTTAACGATGTTAAAAATGGCGAGCGAAGACTTACCAATTAAGCAAAGTGTTTTAGGTCCTGTCGATTAGTTCCAGATGCTGCACAGCAGAAGCTCTCAAGTAGCGCGAAGGAACCTTTTTTGCAGCTCTTGCTGTGCAAGGAAGGGAAGGTGGGGTAGCCAAATCAGCGATGCCAGTACACACACAGGGCCAGATGCTCAGATGGCAGAAACTGGGTGAGAGTCTGGCCCATTTTATATAACTACAGCGAGTGGCCCAGCCTTCGTGACAGGCATTGGGTCAGATCCGCCGCAGGTATAACTCAGTGTAGCGCTATTAAAGTCACCGGTGCCATATTGACTTACACTAGCTGAAGCTCTGGTTCATTGTCCCTCCCGTCTCCACTCCATCTGTGTCTCTGGCACTGGCCTCCTCGCTGTATCTCTGGGCAATCAGACTGGTGTAAGAGCCGGCTCCATTGCAGCTCACATGGTTGGAATACGTCTGAGGCTGAAATCCCCCATGATACATAATTATTTTTATTCATGGCCCAGTCCAGCAACGCACATAAACACATGCTTAACTTTAAGCAAGTGCCAAGGTCCTGTTGGCATCAAGGACACTAGTCCTGTTTTAAAATAAAGCACGTGTCTACGGGCTTGGCAGCGCGTTCAGCATCATGCAGCTTCAAGCCCTTTCTCACCAGTTTTTTCCCAGTGGTCCTGCTCTTCAAAGAAAGCCCTTTTTAACATGTTAATAACATGGATGCTACGGTTAAGGCAAAATTTGCCAGCAGGTTTTGTACTGCCTGAGATACCACGCTGCTCCACTGTAACTGGAACAGGAAATAACTGTATTGCAAACTGCTCCCACATGTTGCCTTTTTAATATGGAAACTGGGAATCAGTGGGTCTTAAAGGATGCTGCCTAAGAGAAATGGCTCCATAGTCAGGAGATGGGGCCTCTAATACTTGCTCATCACAGTCACGTAGAGCGAAGTTGTCAAACGTGTCCACAAATTTTAGTTGTCTCACTTTGTAGGCGCTTGGCTTGACACCTGAGAGATGAGCAGGGCCCAGGGTGGGTTAGTGAATTGCACCGTGCTACTGAATTGCTGACGGATCCTCAGATTAACTATCTGGTGGCTTCTCATTTGTAAAAACCCTGTTTCTCCCAGCTTCCTAACAGGAAGCGGAATCTCACAAATGGGCTCTGCCGCACTAACTCACTGCCCTGTTTTTCTTTCTGTTTTAGGATTAAAAACCCACCTTCATGGCCAGCCTCTACCCGAGCCCTATTGGGCTTGGGTAAACTTTGCTGTTACTAAAAGGGCATTCGGTAATGCAGCAGGTTCAGCATGGGTGTCGTCCAAATGCTGAAATCAATTAAGGAGGCCGTAAAAAAAATTCATGATTGCTTTTTTATCTACATGAACTTTTGTTTTCCCTGTCTAAGGACTGAGCTCCCCTTCATTACTTAATTATGCCAGGGAGTTGACATGGAAACAGTAAATTCATTTTTAGTCACATTCCAGTACCACTCTTTAAACAGTCAACTGGCGTTTATTTAAAGGTCAGTAACATTCTGGTGCTTCTGTGTATGTTCAATTGAAAGGCACCTGCTTCATGCTCAGGAGCTGCTCCATCGTGCTGGTGCTGGGCGCACAAAGGTCGTAGCGTGTGTGTTGGAAGCCCGGGCTCAGGGTGAGAATAACTATAATCTCTTCCCATGCTGGACAGGGATGGCTCCGGAGCACAGGCCCTGCTCTCTCCTAGCATAGCCATACGCCTGCCTGACACAGCACAAGACAGAATGTAGGCAGGGCCAGCAGCCCTGGTGAAAGGAATGGGCGTGGGGGTCCACAGTATCCTCTCCCAGTGCATTTCCTGCCCAACAGCCCTCAGGAAGAACGGTGGCTGAGGGAACCAGAATTCGGACCAGAGACTCTGGCTGCAGCATGGTCCTTCCAGCCCCTTACAGAGCGCCATGGGCACAATCTGGCCCACGCTCTGATTCCAAGGCCAGAAGGGACCATGGAGATCATCTAGGCCAGTGTTTCCCAAACTTGGGACGTCGCTTGTGTAGGGAAAGTCCCTGGTGGGCCGGGCCGGTTTGTTTACCTGCCCCGTCCCCACGTCCAGCTGATCACAGCTCCCACTGGCCGCAGTTCACTGCTCCAGGCCAATGGGAGCTGCAGGAAATGGCGCAGGCCGAGGGACATACTGGCCGCCGCTTCCTGCAGCTCCCATTGGTCTGGAGCAGCGAACCGCGGCCAGTGGGAGCTGCGATTGGCTGGACCTGCGGATGTGGCAGGTAAACAAACTGGCCCAGCCCGCCAGGGGCTTTCCCTACACAAGCGGCGTCCCAAGTTTGGAAAACACTGATCTAGGCTGATGTTCCCTAAAGCACAGGCCAGGGAACTTCCCTCCCAAATAATTCCTCGAGCAGACTTTAGAAAAACACCCAATCTCGATTGAACATTGTCAACGATGGAGACTCCGTTATGATGAATGGCTCAGTGGTTAGTTACCTTTACTGTTAAGAATTTACGCCTTTTTCCAGCCTGAACCATTAACATGCTCGGCCATGCCAGGCTGATTAGCTTTTAAAACCTGTGCATTTTCCTGGGTGTATGCTACATGCCACCCAGCTTGGCTAGGGGAGAGGCCGGGCACACAGAACCTCAGCCTGTCGCACTTTCTCTGAGTCATTCTGTTGGAGTCCATGGCACTACTGGCATGAATTAGGGCTAGTCATGGGAGTTAAGGCCACTTGCATGAACCAGGGTTAGAGGTTCAAGCCTTCACTATGGTGAATGCAAGGAGCAGCAGCAAAATCACCAGGACTATAAACATGAGAGAGCATTCTGGCCACATGCAACACCTGACCTTTCTTTTGGCAGCTAGAGTCATTTTCTCATCACTGGTTAGGAGTAATCACAACTAGAGCTTCTCACAGTTGGAGGACATTTTTCATTGACATTTTGAATTTTATTAGGGGTGGGGGGAACCAGACTGGACTTTCCACAAACCATTCACAAAAATTCTGGTGAAAAATGACACAGAAATTCTGACTCTCAATGGAAAATAGGGATAGATTTGTGTGTGTGTGTGTGTGTGTAATGTTGTCATTATACCCCTGCCTGGGGTTGACCTGCCTAGTTGACCTTGCTGTAAAGTGCCTTGTGGGTACTGTTTTTACACCTAGCAAGCATTAGTTGGTTATCCCTCAGCAGACACATGCTTTTTTTCCCCAGTGAAGACAAGCCCCAGTGAAGACAAGCCCCAGTCGCAAGCCCCTTCCCTTTCCACCCACTGCCTCCCCTCCCGTTATGGGAAGTTTAATCCCCCACCAACTCCCCAAACACCTCTCCATAAAAATGTTTGCACGGATAGAACAGCAGCTTGCAGTGCCGATACCTTGTTCTAGGCTCAGCAGCTCTTATCGTCTGCGGCAAAAGATGCCCTCGTGGTACAAAGAGGCTGCGTTTTGTAGACAAGTCAGAGGCAAACAAACAACCCCCCGCCCATGCCAGGGCTTGAATTGTAATTCAATTATTTCCCACTGCCCCGCCCCACCTGCACTCCCAGATGTGTCCGCTGTGCAATTTGTGCTACTCTTTCAACACAGAACACATTTCCCTGGACTCCATCCAGCTAAGTATAGAGTAATAAGATTTCCCCCGCCCCCTTTTTTCTCAATCCACCATCTGAATGTCTTTCTGTGTTAGTAGCAATATGCTTTTAATGAGAGACAGAAGGTACTCGGCAATAAAAACCTAAACAGGGAATGCTTGAGTAAACCACGTATCCCAAGGGGTCACACGGGTATTATTGCTTTACTTGAGCTGATGGAATCAAGGCTTTAAGCATCCTACCCATAATAGAAACATTTTCAGCCCAGTGGACCCCCTAAAAGCCTGTCTAACTGAGATGAGGATTTTCTAGGCTGGCACTAGCTCATAACATACGGAGCCTGCCAGTCCCATTAAACTCCATGGGCTGTGTTCTTCATGTCAAAGGTTACGATGCAATTTCGCTTAGTGAGCGCTGCTTTGCCAACCATGAGTTATATTGCCCCTCCCCAGAGGTGTGGCTCAAGTGTCGTCCCCGGTGCTTGCTACTGGAAGCAGCTTCTCTCTCTCCTCTCCTCTCCTGGGTTGGCGCTCGGGTTTCTTTTTGTATTGCCTGGTGCCTCCACTCAAGGTGACTCCTCAGTGTGCCTGGCCTACCAGGGGTGCTGTCCCATGGGGAAATGAATAATGCTACCAATGCTGGGAAGGAGTATAAAAGCCAGTACACAAGAAACAATCGAATCCATCAACACAAACCCAAGCAAAGAAATGATTCACCCCTAAAATAACAAAGGGGGAATAACAAATAGCGATATGACACTGTTGGGAGCAGAAGAATAGGATCTGGGGAAGGTAAGTACTGTACTAATACATCAACAAATACCACCTCCTAATACTTACAACTCTGCCCTCCCCGGCACTTTCCCAGGCCGAGGATGCTGAGGATGAGTCCAGAGAGGCATGCTGCAGTGCTGTGAACGCTGGCCAGCTTAAACATAAAAATGAGTCCTCTTTGTCTCTGGTCTGGAGTCCTGTGGAGGTCTTGGTAGCCACTGCCAATCTGGACACTGGTCTCTGCAGGGCTGGAACTTCTTGACCTGTGCACTAGATCCCACAGCAGTTCAACGGAGAAGGGAGGCGTTCTGCTTCTCACTCAGCTCCAAGCTCAAAGCTGAAACTAGAAGCTGTCTCTGTCTCTGAATCAGGCTGGCCCCTCTCACGAAGGGCTAAGCAGCCCTTGATCATCGCTGGCCCTGCAAACTGTCTGTCTAAATCAATCCATCCGAAAGCTCCCTACTGGTCTCAGCAAGGAGGTTCTAGACCGTTCTGTCCCCACCCCGACTCCACGCATTCTGGAAATAGTGTCAGAGGGATCTAGTAGGCATTGTTGTTATAGTGCCTAGGATAGGCCCCTCCCCTGCCCCCCCTCTCCCCCGAGGCTAAGTTTAGAGTTCTTGGAGCTGGCTAATGCCAAGTGGGGGGTGACGATTATAACGCCACTGAAACTCTTAGCATTCTTTCCCAGTGTGCTGGGTTCTGTTTCTAATAACAACGTGCATGATGGAGCATCTGTCACCTGAGGAACCCAAATACTTTACAGAGATAGGTCTATAGTAATCTGCCTATTTAACATCTGGGGAAACTGAGGCATGTAGTGATCAAATGACCTACAGAGAGGAGCAAGACACAGGTCTCCTGCCACCCCGTCCCCTGATTTACTAGCTAGACAATGCTGCTTCTCAGTGTTATTATTTGGATTATAGTAGCAGGGAGACACCTCATCTGAGCTCAGGACCCCGCTGGGATGGGTGTTGTACATACCCATAGCAGAAGACAGTCCCTGCCCTCAAGCGTTTGCAATCTAAATAGACAAGACAGACAAAAGAAGCCATACTAGTCTCCATTTTATAGATGGGGCGACTGAGGCACAAAGCAACCTGCCCAAGGTCACAGAGAACATCTAGGGTGAAGATGGGAATTGAGCCCTAATGGCGCAAGGCCCAGTCTCAGACCTATCAGGTGCAAGCCCAGCCTTCCTCTTGACTGCTCATTTAGCATCAGCGCCATCAGGGAGGCCAAACCTCAAGGGTTTGTTGGGGGTTTTTTGGGCTTAATTTGTGGCAAATGTAAAAGGCTCCCAATAAATGCAAATGATTTTTCATGAGTTCTGCTCAGTTAGGTAGAAAATCAGCCCTGGCACAGCGTAGTCTGCTCTGAATGGCACAATTTTCCTAGCTATAGGAATGCAGATGCAATTAGCTAATGTCAGAAGTAATTATCGGCTGTAAGGGAAAGGCTTGCAGAATGGTTTAGCTCAAGAACCCTTGTCACTTGTACTTTAAATTGGCTTCATCTGAACGTTAACGGCCAACAAAAATCTGTCTGCTGCTTGTTTCTGATGGTTCCTTACAAGGAGATAGAGAGCAGCAGAGCTGCTGGCTTCCTGTCACTGGTGTCGGATATTTAGGGCTTGAGCATGCTTCTATTCCAGTTAACAGAAAACGTCACATAACTTTACTGGTACAGTATCAAGCCCTTCAACACCACCAATGATACGTGTGATAGAAACACCTAGGCTGAGCCCCAGAGGTGGGGCTTTGAGGAAGAGTGTCCATGAAATCCCAGTGCAGTTCCTATGCTGCAGGAATTCTCCTGCCCGTCACTGCAGGCTGTTTGAATAGGTTGCTCACATAGGTAGATGCATATTATAGACACTGATATATCTGCGATTATGCTGCCTCTGTCTATGGAGCCTAGTTCAATTCCCATGGAAACCAGTGGGATTCTTTCCATTGACTTTACTGGAAGTTGGATCAGGGCCTGGGGTCAATCGTTCCTCTCCCCATATGGTCTACCTGCCGCGTGTCCTTTCCTGAAGCCTCGTTCCTCATTCAGGACAACTACAGTATCCAGATGGGAGTGGGAGGTTCTTCCGGGCCAGTTGAAGCTGGCCCGATTCATTCAGCCATGGTTGTAGCCTCACAATCCATTACCATAGCCACGTCTGTAACATTGCAAGGTGAATTGTATTGCTCAGCAAGTCATGCAGGGTGGACAACCAGGTGATCCCAAAGGAAGGGGGGGGTCACTTTAGACGCACAGTGGCCAGATTCAATGAAGGTTATGTGCCTAGCTGGGCCTCATCGCCTGGCAATCAGAAACAGTGGGAAATCCAGTCATGCTCTGCCCTGTTAGCGTCCCTTCCACGCCGAGAAGCTGAGCTCGTTACAGACACTAATGGTGCGACCTTACAACTCGCCAGCCGTGCTATTGTGATCCATGCACAAACCCAAGAGATCTAAGTCCAATTCCCATCTCTGTTGCTATGGGATCTTGAGTAAATCAGGCCAAAATCTTCAAAAGTGGCCTTGGATTGTGGGTGTTCAACTTGGAGCACTCACATATGAAGGCATCCAAAAATCATAGGTCTCTTTTGAAGACATTGGTCTTACCCCGTCTGAGCTGCAATTTCTATAGTTATAACCTGGGGATATTGGGTAAAAATTTCCAAAGCACCTGAGTGAGTTAAGAGCCTAAGCCCCATTGACTTTCAAGGAGACTTAGGCCCCTGAGTCATTTTTTTAAACAGGAACTGAGCCATCTGCGTCAATTAAAGCCAGATTTTTAAAGGTATTTAGGCACTTAAATATGTTTACTAAGCAAGTAAGCAAGTTAGATTTTCAAGAGCACCTATACAGCTAAATCCTAATGCAATCCATGGGACCTAGGCACCTAAATACCTTGGAGGATCAGACCCCCTAGGCCCTTTTGAAAACCCCAATCTTCCTCTTTAGGAACCTAACTACCTTTACAAATGCGGCCCAAATCACTTTTGAAAATGGAACATAAGCACTTCTGAAATTGTTACCTGTAAGCGCCTAAATCACTGTGGAGCATTCTGATCAATATCACCGATCTACCGCACCAGCGTGTGTAAGGTTTGGTTCACTAATGTTTGTAAAGCACTTTGGGATTCTCCGGTAGGAGGCACTACAGAGATGCAATGTATTAATTTACAGCTGGGGAAACTGAGTCACAGATATGTTAGCTGGCTTGGCCAATGTTGCGCAGCAAATCAGGACAAGAGCCGGAAATGGAATTCAAGTCTACTGATCATCATCATCAGCAGTAGTAGTTGAGCTTTATACTTTAACTGCTAAAGAATTCTCCATTTCAAGAAAAGGAGGATAGAAAAAGGATGATCATTTTAATGTCCTTTTGGTGGAATGTTTTACCTTTTTAAAAAAAGTTTGCTGGTTGCATCATCTTTTTGGAACCTAGATAATTAGCAAACTACAATCCATTTGATAAGAAAGAAAAAATATTATGATGCATGGAATGACATTATCACAAGTGGGGGCCTCCTTCATTTGCAGCATTAAATATTCAGCGTAAAGGGACACTCTTAATTCAGATTTGGCCCCAATTTTAAATTTTGTAAAAACAATCTTTAATACACTTAAGACCAATGGAACCGCTTCAACCATTAAAAAAAATTCTAATGAAAACAGTTGTTTCTAAACATTTAAGCTGCTCGCAGTCATGTTCAAAGCCCAGACATGCCAGCACTGAAAGGGGAGCGGAGAGAATCACTGATTTTTTTAATTTGTTGGCCGAAACAAAATGGAGATGCCAAATGACATTTCAAAATGAAATGGCCTGTTTCTAAACAAACTCTTGAAATGGTTCTTTAAAAAAAAAATCAGAATTAACCATTTGGAAGCTAACTATAAACACAAGTGAAAGGGATTTTGCCAATTTTCATTGCCCAGGGTGAATGAGTATTACACCGTTACCAATTCTCTGGATTTAATCACAAGTCTCAGGATACTTACTGTTTTTCTTAACACTGCAGCCCCTAGGGCATGCAATGACATAAGAATCTCAGCTTCCTTTTTTAAACAACATTTCAAGCTCTCATGATGGCAGAGCAAAGTTTGAAAACATGAACCCCCCAAAATAAAAAAATCCTTGAAGGCAAATAATTCCACCCCCCCAAATATTTTTAAAATCTCCTGCTTTTTTAATTCAATCTCACCATTTTGGGGGGCCCAAGTCATGATTCTGGAATTTTGGCAATACTGGCATTAGAGACAATTACCTTTAAGATTTCTCTCACCTTTAACAATCTAAGGTGTAGATAGTAACATCAGTAAAGAAATTTCATTCTTGATTTTGATCAGATGATTTTCTGGTCCCTTTCAAATGTCTGATGGAAACATTCATCTGAAGAGTTTATATTTAGTAAAGAAATAGGTAAGTAAATAGGGTGAGTTTACTGAGCCAACTTCCCACAGGGTAGAGCAGATAGCTGAGAGTCAGTGTAAATAGAAGGTTGTCGGCATGATTGCTTAGTTTGCCAACAGGATGAAAAACACCTTCAAATACTGAATCTGAGCATTCTGAACATGTAAATGATGGAGACGTGCAGGATTTCCTGCCTAAGGTATTGCTGGAAAAGATGTTACTCCTAATGTCCTACTTATAACACTGCCAACTCATCTAGAATTTATAATATACCATAAAATCCCAACTATCTGAAAGGTCATTTTAGCTTTAATACAGTTTGGGCATAATGGTTTCATTTGCTGACACTTTTATTAATCTTCGCTTAATTTCGACGGGGATGTCGTAAAACCTTTATAGTGATGTTCTCGGCACTGAAAAATAACCTTTAAAAATCAAGAGCTGAAACATCTTCATCAGCTGTATGCAAATGAGCAGCCCTGAAATGGCCAACCCTTCTGTAGGGAGAGACATCTATTGACAGCCCATCAGCCTGGCGGACATGGGCTTCTGCCCTTGTCCGGAGGCGACAGATGCTTTAGTTATACACTCGTGCATCCATTGTTGTCAGACAATTAGATATTTGGGGGTGGAGTTGGGCTATGTGTCACAGGTCAGATGCCAGAACTGGAGAAGGGGGTGGGAGCGCACAACGGAAGGTGCCAGTTTCCAACCCTTCAATGTAAAACTTTTCATCCCATCCTTGCTTTCCGGCTGCCCTTTCTCCTGTAGGTGACCCTTTGGAAGGCTACCTTGATGCTTGGCCGGTCAGATTCCCCTTCCCCATTTCAGCTCCAACCAGGGCCAGTGTGGAATTCAATTATCCCTTGACTGCTAACTTCAGATTATAGCTCTGCTGTAATGACACACCTATGCACCTTTCCGCTGTGGCTTTCCGCTTCGAGAGCCTAGGAATGATGCAAGCTTTTGCTGCTAACAAGCTGTTTTCCCCTAGCAGTCTGAGTGTTTGCTGCCTGTCTTTGGGGACGAGGGAGCCCCACGATTCCTTTAAAAGGACATTGGACCCAGTCACAGCACCCATTTTGCACAGCACAGTGAGCTGCAGGGTTGCCCGATGAAAGCATTATGTTTGGCCTGGGATAAACTGCTAAGTGCCTGTTTTATTTTAAAAACAGGCATTTCTCTTTGGCATGCTGCCTGAAAAGCAAACACAGCCAGGACACCGCGTGCCCAAGAGCCTTGTGTAATCACAAACCCTCCTGTTTTCTGGGGTTTGAACTCAAAACAAGAACTTTAGCAGCCCCGTTTTATTTTAACAGGCTAGATAATTAAACCAGGCAGTCTTGCAGGGGGTAGGTAACTTAGCAAACTTCCTATCTCTTTCTAATACCAGCAGGGTACCACATTTACCCAGCATCACCCTGCACTTTTAGGCTATCATTTGTATTACCATCGTGCCCCAGGCGCGTGTAGTGTTCAGTAATCGCTCTAGATGCAGGGTGCTTGAGATGCTCTTTATTCAATGACGCAGCTCCCAGCTGCCCCTGAATAACAGAATATAAGCTGCTGCAGCATCCCTCCCTGACATTTGCTGCCTGGGGGGATAAATCACTTAAAGGTACAGTTCCCCACACCACATTGTGGAGCAGGGCCCCATTGTGCTAAGCCTTGTACAAAGACAGACCAAAAAGATAGCCCTGCCCCCAAAGAGCTGACAGTCTCAATAACCGGAATTGGGTTGTATTTTTCAAGCTGCTCATCTATTTGAGCCAGAGCACTATGCTCACATAATGCAACCACAGCCCCAAGAAGGCCTGAGTTCTAATCCCAGCTCAGACATTGACTCTCTGATGCCTTGAGCAAGTCTATAGTATCCAATTGTGATGCTACACTCCATATTCTTCATGGAAATATTGCTATACTATGATTATGGCATAACTAAGTTCTGTTTTATGCAAGATGGGTCATGTGAGGTATCATTGGAAAGGTTCTGATTTACTGAATATGATTATCCTGTTTATATGCATGTATCATTTCTGTATCTGAGGTTAGGAATATTAACTCTGTATCAATTGCAAAAGAATTTGCACCTGGGGAATGCACACCAGACAGTGGGGAATCAGCCTGGATGGGTTATTAGGAAGGCCAATAGGACTTTGAAGATACTGATCTCCCATCTGCCTGAGGAGCTTCCTGATATGCTGTTTGGCCACTGTGATCATGTCACCTGGTAGTAGCGGGTGGGGTTTAAACTAGGAAACAAAGGATTCCCAGAGCGGAGTGAGTTAATCTTGGTTCTTCTCCACTGCCTCCCTGCCCAAGAAGGGAGACTGCTGAAAACACCTGAAGAAACAAAGGCATTAAGCTGGTGGGGGGAGGCAGGGGCTGAGCCCAGGTGAGGGAGATCTAACCTGTGAAAGGGATACCGGGAGATTTAAGCTGCAAGCAGTGCAGTTTACCATCAAGAAACTCTGCAACTTGCATAAAACAAGTTAGGGTGAGCATGTGCTACTATTAACCAGTTATTTTAGTGTAGTAAGCTTAGGGTGTGTTTTGTTTTATTTGCTCAGTAATCTGCTTTGATCTGTTTGCTATCCCTTATAATCACTTAACATTTATCTTTTGTAGTTAATAAACTTATTTTTTGTTTATTCGATAACCAGTTTGTGTAATTCATAACAGGGTGGGAGGGAGAGGCAAAAAGCAGTGCATATCTTCCTCCACATTGAGGGAGGGCAGATTTCATGCACATACGCTGTATAGATCTCTGGGCCACGCAAGACAATATCATTTTGGGTTTGCATCCCAAAGGAGCTGTGCACTTGAGCGCTGGGCAATCCCCGAGCTGAGTCTTCCCACCCAGAGCTGATCTCAGTGTCTTAGCTTTCTACAGCTGGGCGTGTCCCTACCTGTGTGTGTGATGGAGAAGACTTGAGGGCCTGGCACAGCAGGACAGGGTGAGGGAACCCAGACTGGTGGAACGGATGGGCTCAGTGGGACCCGAGTATATCAGGTAGCACCTCAGAGTTGGGGGGAAACCCATCCCACCAATGTATCCTCTCATTCTGGGGCCACACTTAGGACACCTGAGAGTGCTCAGCAACCACAGCGTCCATTGACTTCAGCTAGATTTTTGGGTGTTCTGCCATTCTGAGCTCCAGGCCTATGGTGTCTTGAGCTAGTCTTCTCAAATGAGTGGATACCACTGAAATTTGGGGCCTTCAGTGCTGCCCAGTCCAGTCCCGTCAGTACAGAATTCCTTCTGTTTATGTACTTGAGTATTAAATGCAATGTCCCATTTCAAACGTTCCTTGTGCTGGAGGATTCTGCACTGACAGTGCTAACAGCACTGAGAAGGGACAGTTAAGGGGAATGGCACCTAGAAAAACATGAGAGGTGCGGTGAGGTATTTGGTCTCAGGGTTGCATCTCCTATTTCCTCCCACTTTGGGGGCAAAAAAAAAAAAAGCTTTAAACCTAGAGAAATGAGCGTGTGGGCGTGTTTGAATTTTTCATTCTGCACTCCAGCAACCCTGGACAACAACTAGCTGCCCCCCCCCGTCCCCGTCCCCGTCCCCCCCAACTATCTGCCCCTGCCTCCAACAATGACAAATAAGCACATCTGGATGTTTCTGCTGAAATTAGCAGTAGTGAAATATAGTTAACGAGGAAACTTAAATGGCCATCATTAGGCTTCAGTATCAATACAACTGTGAGACAAAGGCAAGCAGTTCCCAGGGCTCAGAGCTTTCTATCATCTGAACTGCATGAGGCAAAGGAAAAACACATCTGGAGTCTGCTTCAGTGGACAATACCAGTATCGATGAATGATGCATGGTCAAGTCTTTGTGGTCCTTGTCTGAGGAGTCTAGCAGAGAGAGACTGTAGTAAGATGGCCATAGTTTTAGAAAGAGTTAAGCCATGGCAGATGCCTGCCTCTTAAGGAATGAGCAAGCTGTTTCCAAGCGGAATCACAGCTGATGATAACGCCCTTTCATTTATATTTATAATAGCACCTTAAAAACTGATATTAAAATAATCAACGGGTTGCAATGAGTTGGCCACCCCCTGCAGTGAAATGCAGCAACTGCTTACCCAGGACAGAGCAATATTCTTCAAGAGTTTAGCACAGGTAGGGTGACCAGACAGCAAATGTGAAAAATCAGGATGGGGGGGGGGTGATAGGAGCTTATATAAGGAAATGACCCAAAAATCGTGACTGTCCCTATAAAATCGGGACATCTGGTCACCCTAAGCACAAGAAGGCTAGGGGCTTGTAGCCACAGAAAACAGCAGGGGCAATTGAGGCAGGCAGAAAGTAACTCCTCGGGCTGGAATATGGTCAGGACAGTGGGAGTAACGATGGACAGGACCTCAGATTTGCATCTGGACCAAAAGAACGTGCTGGAACACAGTCACGATTGCACATGCAAGAGGGTGGAGGAGAAAGGATGGGGATGGGTGGAGGAGGACTAGTTTGGAAATCAGACAATGCCTCCTGTTCTCTGTTAGCCAGGAATGGTCACCCTGGCTCCACTGCCAACAGAAACTGGGTCCTTCTCCAAAAATATGTTGTAAATTTTACCGAAAACCCACCACCGAACTGAACTCCCATCTCTGGGCTTTGGAGGGTTTGACGAAGAACCTCCCAGCTTTCGGGGAAGCTATGTGGCTGGGGAAAAACCAGTCCTGACCTTCAGTTTTCTGAGAAGGAAAGTAAATGGCGTAAGAACCCTTCTGCCTTGTGATGACCTTTCTGTGAACTATGCCCCCCGCCAGCGGACTGAGGAGGAGGCCAGCTTTTGGTTGGTTGGTCTGCTCGTGTTAAATGCTCTCTGAGGCCCCAGGGCAAGACTAGGGAATGAGGCCAATGGTGCTGTGCAGCTTTCTCAAGGGACGCTGCATGTACAATGGGGACATGAGACATATAGCTCAGGAGTCACATGGGAGGTGGGGGATGGAAATATGGGCTGTAAAGACCCTGGAACCTTTCTACCGGGGCGGGGGAGAGAGGGGGTGTCACAGGCAGATGGAGAGTAGACGCCTGGGGCCTTCCCAAATCATGTGTGGAATGAAGGTCAAAGAATGTAGCTCCTCGGGTCTTGACATCCTTCCAGGAGAAGATCTGTGGTGGGGGAAGTGGTTAAAATGGCCCCCTCCTGCCCCCAAGAGAACGTATTGAATAGCTGACGAATGAGCGGACACCACTGTTCTCAAGCTGCGATTGGGCTGGATAAATAACATTGACAAGCATCCTTACAGCGGTCTCAAATCCTGCACTGTGTTGCCAGACCGCTTTTGCCCCATCACTTGGGGTCAGTACAGCTTCTGCTTTCCTCCGAGTTGCAAGTTTGTTTTTAAAAGAGACGTCAATGTTTGAAATAAAGAAAGCCGCACATGTGTTTCCGAATAAAGGGGTCGCCTTGTTGGAAGTGCCACAAACCTGAGTACATTCCAGGCCTGTGTTTAAAATCTGTCCCCGTTTGCAGAGGAGTCTGGGAGCAGTGAGAATGCTTGCATGTGCAATCGTGACCGTATTCCAGTGTGTCTGGAAATACGTTCCTTAGCACCATGGAGGGAAGTTACAGATGGAGAGTCAGCCTGATAGCTGCAATGTCCCTGCTGTTCTAAACTTCACTCGGACCCCGAGCCTAATTTTTGTGCATGGATTTTATGTTTTAATTACGAGACGCTCTTGTACTGAGTGTCCTTCCCAGATGGAGGAAACTTTTCCAGCTGGGTTTTTTTTGTCTTGGCCGCTTTGGATGCCAGATGAGATGGCATTCCTTCAAAGAGATTCATCCTACTCACTTGCCCACCACTAGCAATTAGGATAATGAATGGTCTGCCAAGTTCACGTGAGACGCGCCCTATACCCCACAGGCAAACGGCTTTCTGACCTGTTCACCAACAAAGCAATAGAGAAATGCCACGCTTAAGGCGTTACCCAGACCGGAACTTTAAGAAAGGAAGAAAACATTCCTTTTACTTTGCACATCCCAAACCATTATTTCTACTGTCATCCAGGAAGTGCCTGCTAAAGGCATGTGTTTTTTTGCATGATCCTGACACCTGTCTTGCACTCTGATCCAGTGGTGATAAATCATAGAAAGAATGTGAGCTGTGCATCAGAGGCTTTGTTTCCTTGATGCAAGAAGTGCTAAAGACCAAACTTACAAATATTTGCCGCGTGATTTGTTTTTGTAACAGTCACATGGAGATACTTACAAAGAATGAGACATTTGACTTCACTCCTTTATCTCATTTAGTGTGTGCTAAATCCTAAACCATCAAACTCCTTGCAGACTCACTGTAAATTGACCCAAATGTTTGCTGTACAGATGTTGGAAAAGTAGCTTCACTAGCTACAATAGTGGCTGGCTGTATCACGTCTGCCATTTAGTGTGATAACTAACCTATTGTGGTATTTTTAAGGCAGCTCTCACTTTGGTACCAAGGCACCGTTTACAATTTAAAAGGTATCAGAGATCATAACCAAAATGGCACTATTTCCCTGTGGCCACAGCCCATGCAATAAGGTGATGTTATCCGGCAGGATACTGTGTAGGAGCTCCCAACAGAAATGTTAGTCATCTGTGAAAAAACGGGTGGATGTGATTTTTTTCCATAGCGGATGAACACAAGACTGATATGTGGGTGGGTCCAGATTTTCGAGAGAGCACTGTTCCTCTTCTGAAAATCAGTCAGGGAGGTTCCTAACTGGTAGTTCAGCTCTCTTGAAAATCTGGACCCAGTTATGAATCCAGAGCCCTTCTGCAAATTCTAGCCCTATACGGCACTGCAGAGGTACCAGGTTAGGCCTCAGTTCCGCAAGGCATTTAAGCACAGGCATATCTTTTAAGTTCTGTTGAAGTCAACCGACTTAAATGTATGCTGAAATGACTGTTTCCTACCCATGTGCAGGGGGTATTGACTCATAAATTCCCAGGTTCAGGTTCTGTAGGCGAAGCTTGGGTCTGTTTTGCAAGCCTATGAAATGGTGACTTTTGATGGGGAGTCTCTTGGGTCACTAAACTGGCTTTTATCTTTCAAAACCCAGCCCCAGCCCTCAGTTGCTTGAAATGCACGTCTCTGAACTCTTACAGAAGGTGGGTTCAGATCAATAGAGCTAGTTTTGCCAAATGTACGAGTAACCCGCTGGTCAGGATGTGTTACGGGTCCTCTTCTGTGCCAGTCCGTACAGGGCATGAGTCTGTTACAGTCTCAGCTACGTAGACTAGCATCCTTAGCTCATGCTTTCAGGCCCAGAGGTCCCAGTTCAGTTCCTGGTGTGTTGGCCAAGATAGCAGCCGTCACGTTAACATGAGAATCTTTTTAGTTTTGCCCATCATTGGTCAATCCAACTCTCATTGGAGTCCACATGCCTCCTCCCGGCTCGAGCGGGAAAGAGATCAAGCCCCAGGGAGAGGAAAGCCCTGTACCTGCATCCCACCATCTCTACTACAGTGCCAGCCACAAATGCTCAAAATACAACGTAAGCACCTACCTGACAGATTAGTGCAATTGAGATTTAATTCTGCATTTTATTCTTCCAGCAGTCAGATGAAATTAAAGTCACCAACAAGGCGTGTGCAGAGACACACTATTTTTTTATTATGGTGCCATTAAGTTGTTATCCCCGTAATAACATATTTTGAACAAAAGCAGCAATTTGCATAATTCCAAAAGGGCCAGGGCATTGTACATCTTCATCTAGCGCTCTGAGAATGCGACGATAAAACTGAGTTCACAGCCTTAGGATCTATTGCAGGCTGGAATAGTATGTCACATATTAAGGGAACATGTTTGAAACGACATTATATTATTAAAATTCATAACAATGATTTATAGGGGGGGTTAAAAACAGCAGCCTGCCGATATAAATTGGCTTAGGAAAGTCAACTGTAATCCACACAGGTCCAAATAATGACATTTCTCCCACTATGGCCAAAAGGCTGAACAGCAAAAAAAAAAAAACAAAAAAAAAACCAATCTCCAGGCTCCAGAGATAAGGCAACTGCCCGAGGGAAACGGGACTCTAAAATATTCATGCAATTGTAGATTGGATGCTGGAAATAGCTTTCCCCAGTGGCTGTGTTTAGGAACTGATGAATTTAGTTACTGCACCTTTATATTTATCGCTCAATAAACAAGACAGGCTCCTCTGCTACTCCCAGCAACGCTCATTTAGCCATTTTGGTGCTAAAGAAATTAGCTTTCTGGACAAGAGGAAGGTTCGTTAGTGAGCAGTTTTCATATAAAATTAGGAGAATTTGGTTTTTAATCTTTTCCCATTAAAAGTGGGGGATTTTTGAGAGCTCTCTTGGAGGGAGGCATATTTGAATCATGAGACACATGTATCTCTTGGGGATATGTGAGCTGTGTAGTTACCTGTATGATAATCATTATTCAAATTAGGAAGGGAAAAGTGGGGGAAAGTCCTTAATGCTGAAACCAAGTTCTGGGCTAGAGCGCCAGTGAAGGCGATTGCTGCAGAACAGGGCTGATCAGAGCTACTCAGCCTGAGCCACTTTTGATTAAACCCCTCCACCTTTAGCGTCACTTTTCCTGTGCATGGGATGACTGTCGGCTTGCTGCTTCTGCTGGGAAACGGAGTTTGCTCCCTTTGGGTGCTGTCTAAGGAGCCAGACCTGCAAACCCTCCTGACAGAGGGTGGGAACCAGGCCAAGCAACCTAAGGAAGGGAGTTTGCTCTAGCGGCTTGAATAGGAAAGCGGAAATCAAGGTTTGTGGGGTTTGTTCCTGTCTCCTCTTGTGACTTCCTGCATCACTTTAACTCCCTGTGCCTCAGCTTATCTGTCTGTGAAGTGGGGGGATCATGAGACTCCCATATCTAGCTCACTAAGTTGTGCTAAGAATTGAACTGAAAAGCTCTTCGGTGTTGGAAATCCCCATGTAAGTGCTAATAACATGAGAGTCAGAACAAAAATTGCTCTTCTGTCTAGCAGATGGGCTGCACCAGGGCTATTTTACAGCTGTCCTCAGAGGCTCAAGGAGCTGGGGCGAGGTGGCTTTCTCTCTTCTTACTCCCTGTTGTGTTTCTTTCCAGAGGCCTCTGCATGCCCTGTGATATATCCTCAAGCATCCTCTCAGCAAGAAGTCTGCATAGGAGTCACTTCAGATCAAATTAATTGGAGCTGATCGGTTGCAGTACGACTCGCTCACCAGGCACGCTACCACCCCCAAGGATGCCGCAGGACAACCCTCTAGCTGGGAGCCAGGAGAGGGGGAGGCTAGAAGGTTGGGTTCTGGGGAGGTCTTTTGTGAAAGTTTTTCTAGAGAGAAATTTTCTCTTGATTCAGGTATACAAGGGATCCCTTGCATGAGCCTTCCACAGGGTTATGGCTGCAAGAGAAATGTCCCCATTTCCAGCTGATTAGAATGATAGACTAGAGCTTGGTTAGTCCAGGGCTGTAACATGCTGGGCGTCCTAATGCAGCTACAAAACTAGTTAAATGGTGATCGTACAAGGTTGCTCCATATTGTCAGGGCCCTCTGTGATCCAGCATCTAAACTTGCATTTAAAAAACATCAAGACTCTGTAGCCCTTATGGTTGAGAAGATACTTTCCATTTTCTTCATGAAGGTTAACTGATGTCAGAGTCTGCAGACAGCCTGAAACAATAGCTCTGAGACCTAACCAGTGCCTGACATTTCTTTCAATAAAGACGTAGGAAATATGTCCAGCGTGTGATTTCCAGAATCATAGAATCATAGACTTTAAGGTCAGAAGGGACCATTATGATCATCTAGTCTGACCTGAATGGAGTCAAGCTGTTTGATTCACAAGCACGAACTGGTCGAATCCAGAAAATCCCCCGCACTTTGAAAGGAGACTAGACCTTCTAATTGTTAAGTTCTTTTATTTTGACACGTTCTGCGTCCTGGTATCACCTCCCCGTGTACAGGATTAATTTTCTTCACACTTAAATTGCAATAATGCCATAACCCCTTATGGAAAACACAGTTTCCTACACTATTCAGTGCTGAATCTCTTATTGCTGTTACCGGATCAGAAGGAAATGGGACTATGTGCTTGAATGGAGGGTAAAAGTGTGGGCACTGCAGAAAAGAGACTTTAATAATGGCACGTTCTTTCTCAACAGATCTACTCTTGATGGATCTTTGAGTTCTACCTGCTCATTTTAACAGCAAATGGCTTTGATTCTTGATAGGACTCCTGGGACTACTAGGGAAACCCAGCTGGGGTCTATTCTGCTTTGAGCATCATCAACAGAATTGACAGCTAGGTTCCAACTGAAGCTTTGTCTCTGTTGATAATGATACAAGAAGCAGAAAGAATCCATGGAGCAGAGCTGGCACTTAAGGTCGCGGGGGACGGACTTCTCATGTTTTGGAAGCTGAGCAGAATTTGACCTAGAAATCAGAGAGTAAATGTGGAAGTAACCCCTGTCACTTTTATGGAGTCACTATTCTGGTTCTACCTGTATCTTCCACAACCATCTTGGGATTTCATGGTATGTCCCTAAGCCACCGCTATCATCATTTGGTAACTTCTTGGCTGCAGTGCAAATAGAACTTAAGTCATCCCTCTCCCCTACTGTTAATCTAAAGAGGAGTCGTTAGGTCTTAGCACTACAGAACTTACAAGCCCATTGAGCAGTCCCAAGCAGTGATTTAAATAGCCACTGGCTAGCCCATTGCAGTGTTTGAGAATTTAGAGACAAGTTCGAAAAAAGCCAACATCTGAATGCACTGAGAATGAGTGACCAATTCAACTGAGCTTCCAGGGAAACTGCATGGACAAGCTGGAAAGGAGAACACAAGGGTTCAATCCACAGCACATTGGCCAAACCTCCAAGCAGGATTTCAAGCAACAAGCTCTCCAGAAAAAAATGACAAAGAGTCCTGTGGCACCTTATAGACTAACAGACGTTTTGGAGCATGAGCTTTCGTGGGTGAATACCCACTTGGTCAGACGCATGTAATGGAAATTTCCAGAGGCAGGTATAAATATGCAGGCAAGAATCAGTCCAGAGATAACGAGGTTAGTTCAGTCAGGGAGGATGAGGCCCTCTTCTAGCAGTTCAGGTGTGAACACCAAAGGAGGAGAAACTGCTTTTGTAGTTGGCTAGCCAGTCACAGTCTTTGTTTAATCCTGAGCTGATGGTGTCAAATTTGCAGATGAACTGAAGTTCAGCAATTTCTCTTTGAAGTCTAGTCCTGAAGTTTCTTTGCTGCAGGATGGCTACCTTTAAATCTGCTATTGTGTGGCCAGGGAGGTTGAAGTGTTCTCCTACAGGTTTTTGTATATTGCCATTCCTAATATCTGACTTGTGTCCATTTATCCTTTTCCGTAGAGACTGTCCAGTTTGGCCGATGTACATAGCAGAGGGGCATTGCTGGCACATGATGGCATATATAACATTGGTGGACGTGCAGGTGAATGAACCGGTGATGGTGTGGCTGATCTGGTTAGGTCCTGTGATGGTGTTGCTGGTGTAGATATGTGGGCAGAGTTGGCATTGAGGTTTGTTGCATGGATTGGTTCCTTAGTTAGAGTTACTATGGTGCGGTATGTGGTTGCTGGTAAGAATATGATTAAGGTTGGTGGGTTGTCTGTGGGCGAGGCTCTCCAGAAAAACCTCTCCCAGGCACAGGCTGGCACCTCTTTCTTGGGGTGGAAACATGCAATCCCCTGTATTCTCCCTGGGGCAACGACATAATCATTAGTGATCCAACAGCTTCCTTAAAGCAACATATCTTAAAAACCAGTAAACCAGCCTGAGCACAGTGCCTGCTTTCCCCTAACACTTACCATTGCCTGGATCTGGGAAGACCCAATGCATTTACACACTCTCTCTCTGCAGAGTCTGGCTCTCTGTGTCAGCCTGTGCCCCTAGATAGCTGCTGAAAAGAGCCCCCTCAGAACAGCTGTATAACTCCCTAATCATCTTTTGAGCTCCAGCTACCAGCCTGGTAAAACAACAGTGTTCTTGGAGCCCGGAAGGGGTCCCACCGGGCTGTAATTGCCCCACATCTGTTTGCTGGGATGTTCTGATTTACTGAGCCATTGTGTTGCCTTCATGCACAGTCCCCATTGAATTCAAGCATTACAGGTGTATAATAAAAAAATAGTCCACTAACCCCAACACGGGTTTGATCAATGCACAGGAACGTTTTATAACCCAATACACAATAACTTCCCTGCACTGACCTGGTCACATACAGTGTATGCCCTGAATATATGTCTGTATTCATATAGATTAATACCTAGCAATTTCTGCTGCATTCAGAACGCTAGTGCATATCGGCTCCATTTCAGCCAGAGCACCGGGCTACAATGCTCTTTCCTGGGCATCACATACACCATATTCAGTTTTTCCCATAAAAATTAAACAATGGACAGGTACAGTGGTTGCTCTTTAAAAAACAACCGCCATGTACCAGCAATCACTACGTGGTGGTAGGAAAGTCCAGGCCAACACAGTATTTCCAATACCACCAGGTGGTGACTATTGGCTTTTTAATGGCAGTCACTGTAGGTGTTTCATAAGATCAGCCCATCCCGCACAAGAGGTGCTTAATGATCTCCAGAGGGACCCAATTGACATCCACCAGCTCTGCTCAGTTTCATTTCATCACGTCAGTCACAGCCAGCAGCGGCTCCAGGCACCAGCGCTCCAAGCACGTGCCTGGGGCGGCAAGCCCCGGGGGGCGCCCTGCCGGTCCCTGCAAGGGCGGCAGTCAGGCAGCCTTCGGCGGCTTGCCTGCGGGAGGTCTGCCGGTCCTGCGGATTTGGCGGTAATTCGGCGGTGGGTATGCTGAAGCCGCGGGACTGGGGACCTCCCACAGGCAAGCCGCCGAAGGCAGCCTGCCTGCCGTGCTTGGGGCGGCAAAAAAGCTAGAGCCGCCCCTGGTCACAGTCACTGCCATTTTTCTTGTGCTGGGGTTAAATAGCCTCTGTTAAACAGGCAAATGACACTGGATAACAGAGGGAGGCAGCAGAATGAATGGGGATGAGCTATTGTGGGGGAGGGATAGCTCAGTGGTTTGAGCGTTGGCCTGCTAAACCCAGGATTGTGAGCTCAATCCTTGAGGGGGCCATTTAGGGATCTGGGGCAAAAATCTGTCTGGGGATTGGTCCTGCTTTGAGCAGGGGGTTGGACTAGATACCTCCTGGGGTCCCTTCCAACCCTGCTATTCCATGATTATTGAACTCTTCACACTGAAAAGTGTGATACTGGTTAATATCACCTCCAGGCCTTGGTGTGAGAGGCAGGAGGGTTCCCAAGAGCTGGACGGCATGTTCTCTCCAATAACGGATACAGCATCTAGGCTTCCAAAGCACAGGTTATTAGGTTATAATCCAGGAACTTTACTTATTGGATCAGAAAAAGAAAATAGATACTAGAGCGCTACACTGCATCTATTGACATCAAATGGGAGCAGAACTTGGCCAATAGGGAAAGACAAAAAATGTGGATTGCTTTGTACAATTATACAAAGGAAAGGCGAACTGTGTGTAGAGCCCTAGCCAACAAGCGCAATGGGGCAAAGTCCCTGTCCAGATGGGATCTCTGCTACAGGCAGATGCAGGGACGTGTTAGTTTTGTTTAGTGCTGGGGGAAGGTTTCAGATTGGGAGCCCTGGAAACCAAAGTCCTTGTGTAGCTACACAACAGGTACAGCAGCGGGACCAGCACTGCAAGCATCTCCTTGCTGTCCCACCTCCATGTCTCCTGCTCTAGTGGGACTGCTGGAAAGGTGGAGAGGGTCTAATTCAGTCTCCATGGCCATTAAAACCTTGACATTCTCAGCAGAAAAGCCAACCAGGATGCCAAGGGCAGGGTTGGTTTATTTTTATTTTGAAGTATGGAGACTTGACCATTAGGGCCAGCTCATGAAGCAACCCCCACTTCAGTCAATAAGAGTCTTTCCATTGACTCGATCGGCTGGTGGATCAGCCACTGAACCCTTCCATACTTGGGAATAATAAAAGGAGCAGAAAGGGAGCGCAGAGCAGAATTCGCCCTCTTCTACCTCGCTTGCTGCCATGAGCTTTCTCCCAGTCCTCTCCTGCTGCTCGCGTGGGGAGAGCTCCCCATCCTCCTTTGGCTCCTGGAGCCCCTGGGGATAATGGTATTTACCTGTCACTGCAAAGTGCTTTGAGATTTTTATGCTTTCCAAACAAGATTGGTTTCTCTGATTGGGCTGGCCACATTTCAGCTGGAGATCCATTCGAAAAGGAGCACTGAAATAACTAACTACTATGGAAACACAGGCAAGTCATAATTGCACCCGCCATTAGGCTGATTTGCTTTCTTCCTCCAGACGAAAATTGCAGGGGAAAGACTTCTCCTGAATTAGATACTTTGCAAATGGAGCTTTAAAATGCTATAAGAAGCTCAAGGGAATACATGATATAAAAATACATTTCTTTTAAACCCTGGTTATATTTTGCTAATACACAGCCAAAATAAGGAAATGTGGATCCGCAGTAATATTATGCACATCTGCAAGAAACAGAATCATTAAAGAATGTACTAATTGCAGAGGAATAAAAAAGGCACAATCATGTATTTGTCATCCTAAAAATGCGAATACTAAAGTGCTTGCATTCCAATTAGGTTTAGATACATAGCAGTGAATTCTGCTCTCGGTTACGCTGGTGTAAATCTGAACTAGCTCAGCTGACATCAGTGGAGTTACTACAGTTTATACCAGGGCAACCCAGAGCAGAATCTGGCCCTAAGTAGTTTCATGGCACCCCGTTCAAAATTATGTATTTGAAATTAGCATTTGCATTTGGCATCCGCTTGGAGAACGGTTTGATATACAGCTTGCAAATATAACCTGCATTAGCACACTATTATGCCTCCTCTAATGACTGGGCCTCATACGAGGATCAGAACCTACTACTCCTGCTACCAGCTAACAGAGTTCCTCCTCCTTTAGTTAAGTGGGCAAGACCCAGGCTGTTAGCACAGAAGGCTCCAAGTTCAAACCCTGCCGGTCTATTTACACAACCTTCACTCTGTCACACATTTGGGGAGTGGGAATAAATATGGGTCTGAACAATGGTAAAACTACCAAAAAAAAAAAAAAAAAACTCTCTGAGGGTAAAGAAAGTTTTTTGGGTGTGTTTAGAAAGTGTGGTGAGATGGTTGGAGATTGATTTCAGAGGGAGCAAGCGCAGACACTAAACTCCAATCAGCAAAGATATAATCATCCGTTGACCTAAAGCGGTGTTTCCCAAACTTGGGATGCCGCTTGTGTAGGGAAAGCCCCTGGCAGGCTGGATCAGTTTGTTTACCTGCCGCATCTGCAGGTCTGGCCGATCGCGGCTCCCACTGGCCGCGGTTCGCTGCTCCAGGCCAATGGGAGCTGCTGGAAGCGGTGCAGGCCGAGGGACGTACTCGCCGCCGCTTCCAGCAGCTCCCATTGGCCTGGAGCAGCGAACCGCAGCCAGCGGGAGCCGCAAGCGTCCGGACCTGCGGACAGGGCAGGTAAACAAACCGGCCCAGCCCGCCAGGGGCTTTCCCCACACAAGCAGCGTCCCAAGTTCGGGAAACACTGACCTAAAGTATGATGCGAGAGTCTCTAAGGGTACAGCTACACGGCCCACAGCACCGAGTTTATAAGCCTGGCTTGATAGACTAGGGGTTGCAGAGCTCACGGTACCACGCTAGAAATAGCTGTGCAGATGTTGCGGCTCACACTCTGAAGCCTAGCGAAACGTCTGGGCTCAAGCCGTAACTTAAAAGCACTGTCTGCACAGCTGTTTTTAGCTTATTAGCGTGAGCCCAAGTCTGTCAACCCGGACTGGGATGGTTGCTGCCACAGACTGCCCCGGCTGTGTAGATGTGCCCTAAGAGATAGGTGGTGCCCAAGCAGGGCCCGTCAGGTTGAGGGCCAACGGGGTAGTCACGAAGAGTTTGATCTTAGGTTCACTGCAGAATTGCTCTGATGCGATTGGATTGGTCCTCCCTCAACTACCCAGAATACTGTGTGCCGTTCAGTTGGCTGAAACATGATCTTTCGAAAACAAAGGGCCAGACTCAGATTTTTGGGTAGACCAGGAGTAACTCCTCTGAGGTCAATGAGGTGCATTAGTGTAAAACCAACGAGACCTCAGCATCCACATCCTGATTCAACGTCCATTGTCTAGTTTATGTTTTTCAAAACATCTTCTTTTTTTGTCACTAATATTTATGAAACTGAATAGAAGACTAATTACAGACAAAATGCAAAAAGTCTTAAGTTCTTCTGGTAAGATAATGAAAGGAGGGTCAGTGGGAAATGCAAAAAGTGGCAAAATATTTTATACAGGAGGGAATAAGTAAGAGCGATCCTCCACCCAATCCCAACATGGTGTCTTCTTCTGGAGCACCCAACGAGGAATTGCGTGGCAGTGCTACAGCACATTAATAACTTTGGAAAGGCTGCACTGTGATCAGGTATTCAAATCCAATGTAAAGTTCCCCATAAAGATTTACTGCAACCTGTAAATATGCTTAAAGCATAAATCGCAAGAAGATTCTGACGTACAAGTGAAACAGGCTCTATCATGGGAGGTGGAAGAAAAGCTTTTGTTTGAGGTGGATTCATTTGAAAGTAGAAATGGATCCCAACCACTACGGCTCAAACTCTGGGTCAGACTCACTTACAGTTCTCACTTACACCAGCTGTGCCTCCATTGAGATCGGTGGGGTTACTCCAGATTTGGCCTCTGATCCACCATCAAACATATGCTTAACTTTGGACGACAACTAGATTACTTGCATGGTTAAAGTTAAGCACATGGATAAGTGCTTTGTTGGACTTTACACTATGCTACCCTGAGAGCAGAATCAGGCCCTTTGTATCTCTTTAATGGGAGGAACTTAAATTCCAGCTCTAAAGATTGGATCCGGGTTTCAAAACAGTAAACTTCCAAAAGTTCGAGGGTTTGGATTCGACATTCAAATTTGGCCCATCAAAGAGATGGGCATGAACTGCAAACTGAGATCGAAGCCTGGATCCAACATTTTGATTCAGGCCGTTCTCAGTCTGGGAGACTGGCCCAGGTAACCTATTCAGCTTCATACAGTCATTGATGTATATTTAACAACAGGGGCGGCTCTAGGGATTTTGCCACTCCAAGCACGGCAGGCCTGCGGGAGGTCCACCGAAGCCGCGGGACCAGCAGACCCTCCGCAGGCAAACCTCCGGAGGCAGCCTGCCTGCCACCCTGTTTAACAAAGGAGTTACTGGAGAGGAAGCGAAATGGGATGGTGCCCTGTGTTTGGGGTCCAGTGCGGTACCTGGTTTTTCAGCTGCAGTCCAAATGCCACAGACCCAGAGCAGTTGCTGTTTTCATGCTGATGACCACAGCTGTTCTGCGCAGAGAGCATACAAGCTTTTCAAAGGCTTTTGCTGGGTGATTTACCCTGAAATGGTGCCAAGTTCATCATTAATCTAATTTTTTTTCCTTTTTATAACTTAACCTGTGACAAGCAGATATTGTAAGTGCTTGATTTTCCAAGAATAAATTATAGTTGCATAATGGTATTTTCCTTCCCTGCTCAATTTGCAAGTGAAATTTGGCCAATTGCTTTTGTTCACAGATTTTTTTTCCTTCTGCTCTTAGAACAATACACCCCCCTCCACCCCCCAGGTTTTTTAAACTATAAATTATACTAGTATGATACTACAAGATGACTAGATGAGTCTACTACACCACCATTGTTTTTGCATTGTATACATACATACACACGAGTGCTTATTTAAACCACAGGCACACACGCCACGTGTACCTAGATATACACATCTATAAGTCATACACACAAACACAGTTACTTCCCAAAACAGAAAATAGCCCGCTAGTTTATAAATATTTACCCTGGCTGCACATTAGTTTACTGAATGCCCCAAGGGACTCTTAACATAAGTGATTTATGATTTTGGTTTGTGACTTGACCCTTTAAGAGCCTTAGGATGTTCGGCATACAGTCAATGAAAGGTCATTCTCGAGGCTCTATATAAATACAGCATACAGCGTGACACTAGCGTTACATTGACAAGAATGGACAATGGGAATGCAGCTCAGCCCCTTGGTTGTCCAGATGGTGCTCCACTAAAATGCAATAATTCCTCTCCGGAAACAGGGAAATAATCAATGCGTGAGCCATTGATCCACAGCAGGCAGGGAATAGGGGAATTGGCCTTCCAAGATATAACCATCAATTCTCGATTCAAGTCACTTCTCCCATTACACAGCTGACAAATCACAAAGCATTGAGTTTGTCACTTTCGAGGCGGTTGCATTAGCTGATTTTGTTAGTATATGAGATTTGCTATGCAAGATAAGTGATACCACGTCACACAAATACAACCTTAATGGGTAGCAAATCGGCCCCTCCTGCCTCAAACCTGAACTTGATGAGCTCTGCTATGGGGTGCTCAGCTCAGACATTTTCCTGGGGTGAATTTTGCTGGTTCCTCACTCTCATAAAGGCTGCTCTTTACACATTTGTTCACTATTCAGCACTGGTTCAACAAAGAGCGAGAACAAATGGCAGCCTATGAGCTGCTCACAATTGTTTCATATTCGTGGAAATATTTACTCAGGTATTACGTATTTGCTAGTCCAGGTGTCTAATTTGTCACTTGGGCTGCATGGGATTGACCTCTTCCACATGCAACAAATCTGAATTTTAGCACAGAATGAATTTAGTTTCTTTATTTCTGCTTCTTGTCTACAGGTCCTAAATTTGCATGCCACTAGGGTGACCAGATGTCCTGTTTTTATAGGGACAGTCCCATTTTTTGGGACTTTCTCTTATATAGGCGCCTATTACCCCCCACCCCTTGTCCAGTTTTTTCACAGTTGCTATCTGGTCACCCTACGTGCCACAAACATCTGTACCCATGAAAACTTGCTGACAGATATATGTGAAATAGACATGGACACAGACCAATCAAACAGCAATCCAGAATGCACAAAAATTGTTTTACAAATACTCTTCCCCCCTGTTGTAAGGATCTGTAGGCCTGGATTCTAGCCCTACAGGAACTGGGGCAGGGCATACTCTCACATCACCACTGGGAGGTCCTGCAGAGGCACCTCTAAGGAGCTCTGTGGCGGTTAGGAGCTGCTGGAAGTACCACCCAAAGCAGCCTGAGTGACAGCACCCTGCTGCCCTGTGATTGGCTCACATTTACTATTTAACCCTGGAGGGTAGTTGTCTGGGCAGCCACAGGAGACTCTTGGCCTGCTGTGGTTCCAGACCTTGCCTTGCTTTCCAGTCTTTGACCCCAGCCTGACTCTTGCCTCCAGTCTGGTGACTATTTCTGATTTCTGAACCCTACCCTGCCCCATGCCTATTGAACCTGGCTTGCCTTGGGGCCAGCCTGGACTCTGAAACACCAGCCAGCAGTGACCACTAGGCCAGACTGCCTATGCCTAGGCCCCTGACCAGTATTTATTCAGCTCTGTGCCTGAACTGGGGAGAGTTCAAACCTAACGCCTAACTTTGTAGCTTTAGTCCCTTCTGAGCAAATACATCATTCCAGCTACCTGCATGTTACCTTATTTCCCTTAAGAGAAGGATGACAGAGCACTGAGTTCAAGGTGGGCATACATACTGCCTTGCTAACGTGAGCTGCAGAATGAGAGGGGCGGAGGTGGGTCAGGACACCCACTGGGCACTCAGAAGATCAAGGTTCAGTTCCCTGCTACACCACAGACTTCCTGTGTGAGGCTGGGGAACTAAATACTTTTGAGGATCTGGGCCTTAGTCTCTCTGGGTCTCAGTTCACCATCTGCCAACTAGGGATAACAGCACTGCCCTACCTCACAGGGGTGTTGTGAGGTTGAATCTATTAACGACTGGGAGGTGCTCCGATACTAGGGTAATAGGAGCCATCTGCAGTACCTAGGATAGAGTCAGTGCTAGATTCTTTTCAATGTGTTTAAAATAGTAACTGTATTAATTAGTGTTTGTATTATTAATTTGGATAGAAATGCTAATAAAAAAAACCAACCCAGAGTCAAACAAAAAGCCCGAGATGACCTAATAATTAATTAAGACTTACAAGCATGAATGACGAACGCTTGGCAGCAAAAACCTAAGCATACACAAATAATGCATGAACTCGGCCAGCCAATAAATCAGAGCAGCGAAACAACCTCTTAAGCCCCCAAAGGAACATACCTTCAACCTTCCAAAATAAATCCTGTCAAAGAAATGCTTTTTTGCAGCACGCCTCAAAGGTTGTCAAGTTTGGCCTGAAATAATAGTTAGCTCCTCTACTGAGATTTTCATGCATAGATTTTTTTAAGCACTTTACAAACAAAGGTAAGGATCAGTCATTTTTTTTTAACAGATGGGGAAGTTAGCTGCAGTGGCCTTTGAAGGTGTATAAAAACCTAAATGCCTTCATTCAGACACGTGCTGGCAACACAGTATGTGTGTCAATACATTAATATCCTGAGATGTTCTCTGCAAGAGCTTTAGCTTGGAATGACTCTTCTCCTAAGCACAAGGGAAAGCAAGGGACAGATTGTGCTTGTATTATCAGGAACTGAAGAAGGTTGAACATAAAGAAGCCAAACTACAATCCTGAGATCATTTTGAGGAGGCATTTTCCAATTCCTTCCCTTTGCACCTTCCTTTTCCCACACACTCGCTTACAGCTAAACTTCTTTGTAGAGCAGATGTTTTGTGTAAGGCCTCCATGACTTTCCTCCATTTAAAGACACCACTTTGATGAATGACACATTTTCCTTCCCAGAAAGAGAGGAATCAGGTTTTATTCCCCTGCCTAAGCACTAATAGTACAAAGAGCTGTAATATTATATTTAAGTGGGGAATTTCCTTCTCCCGGGTTATTGGATTACTTTCCCTTTTATTGCCCTGTCTCAGAGTTGCTTTATATAATGACACATAGAGCTCTTCATATATATTATCTTCCAATTCATCTCCAAGTAAGCCTGACATATTAGTTCTCACAAAAGTACCATCTCAGCCCCGGCTATTTCTTATCTGAAAGCCTTTCTTTCTATTTACAGGCACTGAAAATTGTAGTCATATTGGAACAGGAAACAAGTGGAAGGGGACACGTTTCTGCTGGATTACATTAAAACACTACACACTCAATCTCCTATGCCACCTCCACGACCCTCCATCCATCAGCCCACCAAACACAAAGCTGATCTAAAACAGCCTTTCTATGAACCCACTTCAGTACATATTAATTATCAAAGATAGAGCAGGTAGGCAAGGAACGGAAGAAAATGTGATCATACTGCGACAAGGCAGAGTCCTAGGAGAATAAGATGTAGAAACGGGCAACGTTTTTCAAATCAAGGTTTTTTTTAGTTGAAAAGTGACCTTTAAAATTTTTTTTAAAAACACGTTGTAAAAAAATCTATTGACTTTTTCCAAAACTGTGCATTTGTTGCAAAAATTTTCATGCCATTTTAAATTGAAAATATTCTAGAAAAGGTCATCAAAACTGTTCCAGTAAATTTTGGTTTGCAGCAAATGAAAATCTCAGCAGCCATTTTCAGTTAAAAATGTCATACAGAATTAGAAAAGAAAAAAACAGAAATGGATTCATTTCAAACCCTGCAAAATGGAAACAACAACTGAAATTTCACAGATTGACGTGACACTTAAAAAAAAAAAAAGAAGAAGAAGTGACCAGTTCTAGGGAGATGTCTAGTTTCTTCTTATGTTAGGAATAGCAGTTTTCACTACCAGAGAACTGAGGCCTGGCCTACCCCTAAAACTTAGCTTGACCTAGCTACGTAGCTCAGAGGTGTGTGAAAAATTCACATCCCTCATAGTTAAGCTGACCTAAGCCCTGGTATAGACACTGCTAGGTCAACAGAAGAATTCTTCCATTGACCTAGCTACCGCCTCTCAAGGGGGTGGATTAACGACAGTGACAGACAAACCCCTTCTGTTGCTGTAGCAAGTGTAGCAAGCTGCAGCGCACAGGTATGCTGCCGTGGAGTCTGTAGTGTAGACGTTCCCTCAGCGTTCGGGTTAGTTCAAAGGCGAGCTTCCTTGTCCGCTCACCTCCTGCTTTAAAGGCATGCCTGAAATTAGAACATCTAGAGGAGGATTTCCCACTGCTCTTGGCAGCAAGAATTTCCACCCCTATATCCCCTAGGGGTACGATGGTAGCTGGTAGAGGTGAAGGATGCACTGAGAAGCGGGGCACTGAGAAGTGAGAGGGGAAACAGGGGCCCAGAGAGATGAATGGACATTCTCTAGAGTGACCAGATGTCTCGATTTTATAGGGACAGCCCCTATTTTTGGGTATTTTTCTTATATAGGCTCCTATTACCCCCTTCCCCCGTCCCAATTTTTCACACTTGCTGTCTGGTCACCCTAACATTCTCTAAGGTCACACAGCAGCCCGATGGCAGGGGCAAGAGTCAAATCTACTGCCACTCCTCTCTTCCAGTCTCATGCCCCAGCCACTAGACCGCTCTGCCTCTGCAAGGCAATTGAACCCAGTGGGAAAACACTGAGCCGTTTTTTCTCCCATTACCCTTCTCCCCTCCCGCAACACAGTTTCCATCTTGGGAAAGGAGAAAGGCTGCTTCACTTATTAATTTCTGGGGTTTGGCGTTGGATACCCTGCGGCTGAGAACCTGAGGGCTTCCTGGTAAAAGGGCTCCAAGCCAGAGGCCTGCTCTGATGGTTGTTTGCTGACAAAGGGCTAAAAGGACTGAATTTATAGGGCAGCTCCCGCAGAACAGCGCCACCTCTGGTGACGCAGCTGGAAAAAATAAGGTGAAATGCTGGTCCTCACTGACAACCAGATGCTGAGCACTGAGTGGAGATTTTCCTGGGTAAATAAATATATAATAATTAGGATGCTGGGGTGAAGGGAGGATGAGGGAGGGAGACACGATGTTTCTGCTGGAATTAGAGCTCTCTATCACACCCAGCCTGGATTCTCCTTCAACCTCCTGTACTTTGAATGAGGAATAGATCCTGTGGAATATGTGATCATGTAATTAGAGATTGCATCATAATGCATACTCACAGGGCGGGGGGCTGAATTAACGTTGTACATTTCCGGACGTTTGAGTGCAACCTTAACGATGTTCTTTCAACATGGTTTTTGGTTTGGTTTTATATGTGTGTGCGTAATCTAATATTTACATGAGATAATCTCCCCGAGACCCCAGGCCAATTTTGCTAGTTGCCGTTTCAACATAGTAATCCATGGTCTGCTCCCTGAAGAGTTTACAGCCTTAAAACAGTTTATAGGAGGTAGATATTTATTTTTCCCTAGAGTGAAAGTTCCTCTTAAAATAAGTTTCAGCCTGGAATGTGACTTTCAACCCTTACCTGAATGGCCGCAATGCCGCTTGAATGGAAAGCTGTAGTTTCCACTGTGGGACTGTTTATGGGACTAACTAATCCATAACATGACAGAGAAGTGCCTCTGTCATACTGTGGATTCATTTGTTACATAACCAATACTACAAGGCAAGTGTGGATTGTTACAGCGATAATTCAGGACTGGGCTGTTAACGGCTTTAAGTGGCTGATAATCAATGAGTGCAGTTAGTGTAATTATGAGCTCAGATACCGTGCACGTTAGCTGCAATATGAAGCATAATACAAACTTCATGCTCACTGATCTGCAGGCATCAGAGGCCGAGTGGCTGAGCTTTCCGAGCAGAAACACTTTGTGAACTTCAGCCAATCGGGCACTACCAACCTCCGAAGATTTAGCACGCGGCAAATTTGCTTCTTGTATTTCCCAGACTGTGGGAGCTACAGAGTGTAACAAAAACAGGAAAACTGGCTGGCCAGTTCTGCTGAAATCTTTTTCAGATTAGCTATATAGTGCCTACAGGCTCACAACTTGAACTCGCTTTCCTAGGCTCTGCATTTAGCATTAACAGGCGAGGATTTTAATGCTGAAATGTGAAAAACAATGTGACTGAAGAGCTTAGTCATGCTGCCAACCATGTTCAATGAGAGGCACTCGGATGCTGCAGTGACAAGAACTTACATAGCATGGAATTAGTTGGCTCTCAGTGCAGTGCCCAGGTGCAGATATTACAAACATCCCCATCACAATTGGCAGTCTCAGCTGTTGAATGGGCCATGGAGGCAGAACTACCTCTTCCCGTGGAGAGAAGGTCCTTCCCGGATAGTACTGACGTCTGTTGGACAGACGCCCAGCCAGAACAGCTGTCCTGACTAAATACAGATCCAGAGCCATACGTTCATCTAAGGTGCGCAACTGTTCTGCTGAAAATGTCTGCAGCACTGAATGCAACCAGATAAACAAGAGCTTCTAGGGAGACAGCATGGCCAGATGGCTAAGACACTGGGCTAGAGGTCCAGATGTGTGGATTCTAATCCTGCCTCTGCTAGTAATCACTGGCAAGTCACTTGCTTGAACTCTGGGGGAAGGAAAGAGCAATCCCTGTCTCACTCTGCTGGTTGGGATCCAAAAAGGGCAGTGTTTCTAAGCATAAGCAAGGGATCCCCAAGCTGCTTGGCTTGGGTTAGCCACAAAGGAACCTAGGGCTGCATCTCATGTGTGCGTGTGTGCTACCTGCTTTAGCCTTGTAAAGAACTCTCTTGTTTCTTTTTCTTAGTTAATAAATCTTTAGTTAGTTTATTACAAGATTGGCTACCAGTGCGATCTTTGGTTAGAGATCTGAGGTAAAGGACTGGTCCTTTGGGACTGGCAGTAACCCAAATATTGTTGTGATTTTTGTATAAGGGACCCTCTATCACAAAAGGCAGGCTTGCCTGAGTGGCAAGATAGTCCTGTGGGACACTCCAGTCTGTCTGTGACTCCATGGTAAGGGTGTTATAGTGCCTGAGGAATTCACACTTAGTTGCTTGGTGAAATCTAAGTACAGAACTCACAGGGGTTTGTGAACCTCTCCAGACAGCATGACACTGAGAACAGAACCTCTCCCCGAGCCCCATTCCTCTTCTTTAACCACTAGCCTATGCTGTACCAACCTGCTTTGAAATGACTTTATCCAAGTACTTCTCCCTCGAAGAGTCTAATGACATTTTTCCCTTTTAAATGAAGTTATTTCTTGTGTTTCTTCTGGCATCCCTAAAGATCCCTAAAGGAGTTCTAGAGTTTTGAACCAGCTCTTTGCAATAGGAGGTTTTCATCTGGGACTTTTACTAAAACATTATACAAAACACTAATGGGAAGATAACATTAGTATCCAGAAATGTAATTACTTAGCAGCAATATCATTTTAACATTGCTGTGTATTTCTACTGCTGTGCCCACATCTGCATTACATTCTCGAAGGGCCCAATATTTTTCATTTGTGCATTACAATAAGCCATTCATGTTTGCAAAAAGCCCACCTGGGTTTTGCATAAGCGGGCACATCAGCTTTGAAGGCTGAGCTTATTAGCTGCAAGACTTGATAGTTAGACTCTCCAACCAGTCTTTTTTATGAGCATCCATTCTTGCTTTGATGTCCGGGCGATAGCACATCCCAGGTAATGTTTCACAGAGCACATACCATGGTGATGGGATTCAAGTCTGGTGACCTGTAATGGACATAAAAAGCTAAAGTTGGAAAGATGTCCTATTTACAGCCCTTTCTAGCTACATGGCCACAAAAACCACCATAAATTCTAAAGAGGCGCAGGCTTTTCTTCTGTCACTTACTGACATCAGTGTGGGGATTTTAGATCCCACTAATTTCCTGTCTGGAGATGAGCTATGCCAGAACAGAGGCAGCGTCTAAGAAAAGGGTCTGCATCGAGCTGAGCATATGCAGAACATACCCCCAGACAATGGGAAGGTCCTTTGTGTCAGGGTGTTAATGCTGGAAGAATCCTTGCTGTTGGAAACGCTAAGCAGTCCGCTACTAAAGGCGAGGCTCCAGCTGAGGAAGGGAAGCCTGCCCTAGCATCCTCCAGCTAACAACCATCCACATGTCTGGCTTGATTCCAGGGAGACGCGTAATTCTGCCACTGCGGCTGGGCCTGTATCCCCCAGGAGAACTGGCAGGGCTGGAGGTGGCACTTCTGCTTCGTCTCCGGCAGGAAGGGACGCTTCTGGCAATGCTGATTTGTTATATGGCGGCAAGCTGCCAGGAAGCAATGGGAGGCTGTTATCCCTGTGTGGTTGCCAGATTTGGATAAAGCGATGTACCCCATGGTTGGCATGACGAAGGCTCTCCAGTTGTTTGGGACATCCCCGAAGAGTGCCTTGTAAATGCAGATCAGCCCCACAGCCTTCACCACAATGATTATAACAAGAGGCTCAGAGGGGCATTTATGTATGTATGTCCCTCTGATCTCCTTGTTATGATCATTGTGCTGATACCTGTATCAATAAGTGGGGTAAAAGAATTCAGTGATTGTGTCCCCTCAAGTACATCATTTGCTACTGGGAGTTCAAAGGGTTGGACCACACACATCGTTGGTATTATTGTCTCTCTGTGCATGTTTCCTACCCCTGTTACGGTCAGTATCGCAGGTTAGAGCATCAGCTGTCCAGCCTCTAGTATGTCTTTAACAATATGGAGCCTGATCTTTCAGTTACAGCCGCTCGGGTTTTGGATAATCTACCCCAGTGAAGGCTGAACAAGGCACTCGGCAGGGACATCCCATGCAAGCAGAGAGCCTTTGTCATGCCAGAGTACGGTTTATGTGTATATTAGATATAAATTGTAAGGCTGCTTAGAGCGTTTTATTATTGTTAACATCTAAATCACACAAGTGATTATGGCTCTATATATCCGTCCCCACCCCTATATTTATCTCTTTATTTTTTCCAGCTTATTTTTTACATTTGGCAACAGGGCACTTCTGTGATTTAGATGTAAACAATAATAAAACGCTCTAAATAGCCTGACAATTAATTAGACTTATGGTAACATAATAATGACCCTCGGCAGCATTAAATGTACATATGTAGGTAACACATTAACTCACCCAGCTGGCACCATGAAACAATCAGACAGGTAACAAAACAAAACAAAAAATCCAGCCAGCCAGGAAATCAAAGCAGCAGAAGGGTTAATGCAAACCACCCCCAGAAACATACCCTTTGATCTGTCATGGAGTGCAGGCTCACTGGGACCAGGTTATGGTCATGGTCGCAGAGTCAGTCAGGTCCCTGCATATGAGATCTACATGGGCAGACAATTGTGTCCTCAGTCAGGAGCCCTCTGCTGCTCTTAGGAATGGGAGAGGGGAAGCCGTGGGTTTGAAACAAAGGAAATGTGGTTGCAAAGCCACAAAAACTTGGGGGGGGGGCCCTCAGGGTGAGAACTTCTTACAACTCACTTTCTATTAAACTGATTCGATTTCAAGTTGCTGGGGTCCCTTTAGCCCCACAACAAAGAGTTAATAGAGTCACCGACCTGCATCAGTATCACTCTACAGTTAGATTTTGGCACTGGTGCAAGGACCGCTCTAGAGTTCAGCTCTGGAGGGAGATGTTGAATGTAAACTCAAAGCAGCCTGGGTTTAGACTTTCAAGTCTCAATCCGGTTCACTTCATTTGGAGCTGGTAAGGGTGGCATGCCACTGAAACCGTCAGTCCACTTTTATAGTCCTTGTTGATTGTGGCTGGATTTTCTCTGGTCTCCAAGTTAAGAACACCCCCACCCGCTTCCCTGTAATAGACTGCTGGGTCTGCAGAGTGTGGGATGCTGTCCTTACTGAGCAATGTCCTAGTCGGATGTGCAGGACTTACCATTACCAATAGGAGTCAAGACCAATGCGCAGAAAGTGGATGCACGTGCATTGGTTATAGCATTCACACACAAAGTCCATTTAGTGATAACTGTGCATGTGATTAGGGACTTCGATATTTGTGCCAAGGGCAACTCGGGCATTACACACTTTGCTCTCACAAATGCAAAACCAGCACATGCAAGCTCTGGTGAGAGGGTCGTAGCGCCAACGGCTGTGTATTTAGATCACAGTATTTTGGCTACCATTTGCCAGCTATGCTGAGCGCAAACACTCTACATCTGCTGGCCTATTCTCCTTTCTTTCTTACTGTCAAGGTCTGCAGATTTAAAGATGCAATTTAATTATTTCTGATTTAATCTCGTATAATGCACCTCAATTTGATTCCATAATGTCACCTATTCACCAACGAGCACCGTCATGTTGGACTCATGCTCAGCATCTGTTCCTACAGGGCTAGCTGAATAGAAGGTTCCCCAAAACAGATGCATGTGAAATTCTAGAGCGCAATGCTGGACGATAACAAAACTCCCCATCTCACTGGCCGGTATATTTCACCAGCCAGTCTGTGCTCCCCACACCTGCAGGAGATGTGTCTGGCGAACGCTGTACTGCATGGAGCAGTGCGTGGGCAGGCTGTCACTAGAAAGACCCACTCAGATGCTATTCCAGCCACTGGACTATACGAACATCCATAAAGCAGCACCGCAGCTGCTCTGTGGCCCCTCCCTCCATGGTCACAGCCCCACCCAGAATCCAGCCCAGCTGCACATCCTGGGCGCTGGATTGGCCCCCCTGCAATTGTCTCCAATTATGGAGTGGTGGTTGGCCAATCCCGATGAGACTCCTGCGTCCATCCACTTCTCTGCCCCCCATCACCACAGTGTCTGAGCACCTGTCAGTCGCTAATGTAGTCATCCTCATCCCTGGGCGGTAAGGAACTCCCATTGAGCAGAGGGGGAACCGAGGCATGAAGAGACAAGGTGACACAGGCTGCCTGTGCGAGAAGCAGGGAACTGAACTCAGGTCTCCTGAGGTCCAGGTTAGTACCCTCACCACAGGACAATCCTGCCAGGCCTTTAACGCCCAGCAATGGGTGGGTGGGATGCGCCTGTGTGTATGGAGGATCTTCCGGACATAAATGATCCCTGGGTAAAAAAGAAAGCAGAGACATCGTCCCCTCTCTTTAAACTCAAAGTCAGCTACAGCCAGGTAACCAGCCCTGGCCCAAACCTAGCCATCAGTTAAACCATCTTAGCTGGAGCGGCTGCTCCCCTCCCCACCCCCAGCATCCCCAAAAGACTAACACCTTTGGTTTCCATGGCAGCGTGATTTTCAATGAGCATCCTTCAAGTCCTAACCGGAATGAAAGCGCTTCATTAATGCATACAGGACACAGTGACATCTCCCAAGGGCAACAACATCCTTCCCCCGAAAACTAGCACCTTCTGCCCATGTTATTTTATTTTAACAAATGCATCCGAGCCAGCAGCCCTCACTTCCTTCTGGCACTGATGGGAGCAGGGCTTGTCGAGACACACGTAGCGCTTGCTGATTGACGGAGTTTGCTCGGAGCTAATCAAGAAGGTGTTGTTGTTTTTTTTAAAGAAAAAGGGAAGTTGATGAGTAAAAATTGCTGCTGAACAGGAGGAGGCGAAAGATGATAACGTTTCCCCAAACCACACTTCCAGCGGCAGCAATTTCCCAGAATGCAGCAGGCCAGGCCTCCTTCCCCGTTTCTACCTTGCTAGCCGTCATCAGAACGACACCCTCCCCTTCTAATCCTTCCTCCAGCCGTTCAAAAAGTCACAGCACTTTATTTCAAAGTGCAGCCTGCCGCTCTCTGATCTCTGAAAAAGCCCTTTTGACTCGTCGCAGGGGAGGAGCGGGACAGCTCTAGCAGACCATCCGCCTTGAGGGCCGGGCCTTCCATGTTCTCACACTCCCTCCGTTTGCCATTTGTTCTCCATTTCTGCTCTGTCTGGCTTTCGCTTCGACATATGCCTTATTGGGGGGGGGGGCGGGGGGAGGGAAACAGAAAGCTCTAATGAATTCTGATCTGCATCCAGCCCCCACTAGCTGCCTTTCCCATCTGGCATTGTCTCCATGGACAACACAAATGGTATGCCCAGTCACTTGTCATTACATGGAGCCCTAGCTGCATTACTCTGCAAATGGAACATCAGAATAGGCATTTGTGTTAACTCTCCACCCCGGAATTCAGTTCTGATCTTGGAGGAGGGACCTGGGTTTAGAGCACACAATGGGCTTGATCCTAAATCTGAGGCCCAGGGCAGCACGCAACACCCATCCTGCTACTGGCAGGTTGCTGCCTTCAGAGCTGGGCACCTGGCCACCAGCCACCGCTTTCTGGCAACCCAGCTCTGAAGGCAACGCAGAAGTAAGTGTGGCGATACCATGACCCCCAGGCAACTCCCTTTTGGGTCAGGACCCCCCATTTGAGAAATGCTGGTCTCCCCCATGAAGTCTGTATGGTATATGGTAAAAGCACAAAAAACCACCAGATTTCATGGGAGGAGACCAGATTTCACGGTCCGTGATGCGTTTTTCATGGCCGTGAATTTGGTAGGGCCCTCATTATGTGAGGTGCAGTGGAAACACTTATTTAAAAAGAGAGTCCCTGCCCCAAATGGTGGACAATCTAGATTGCAACCAGGAGACAAAAGAAACCAGAGGAGGTGGTGTGGGAGTAAAGCAAGCGTACACAGTGCCCAGCATTAGCCTGAGCTCTCCATTCTGAACACATACGTAAGAACACACACCAGCCTAGAGAGAGCTGGGGATTTCCGTGGCGTTATGCTGATTTACACCAGCGGTGGATCTGGCCCTGGGAGCCTAACCTAAAATTAAAGATAAGGAAAAGGGGGACAGAAAGATGGAGAGACAAAAAGAGATGCATAAAATAACTGGAGGCTACCCAAGGAAAGGTGTCCTTGTCAGGGATCCCTGGTGAAAGAAAGTTACATGGGTGTGTAAATTCTCAGGGCCGCCCAGAGAGGGGGGCGAGTGGGGCAATTTGCCCCAGGCCCTGGGTCCTGCAGGGCCCCATAAGAATATAGTATTCTATAGTATTGCAACTTTTTTTTAATGGAAGGGGCCCCTGAAATTGCTTTGCCCCAGGCCCCCTGAATCCTCTGGGTGGCCCTGTAAATTCTTGCAGGATCGGGGCTTTATTTTGTCTGAACGATGAGGTTAAAGTTCCCTCGCACCATTTCTACCTTCCACTTTCCCCAGAGTTCCACCACAAGACAGGACAATTGGGATCACTGGATCTCCGTGATGCTTTGGTACTGCAAAAAACCCAACAAACAACAAAACCAACCCCAACGTGGTGGCTTTTTGTTTACTTCTTGCCTTGCACCCGCTTTGCTGGCCAGGTCAACAGGAAGGGGCTCCGCCTTGAGACTAGCGGGTGTCTGTCAGGCTGCTCTGGAGAAACAGCAGTTCACTAAAGCACCCATTGATCAGAGCCCTGGAGAATTTAGGAAGAGAGCACAGATTTACAAAGTCTAAAGACATTCCCCACCAACTGAGGGAATATTTAGAGCACAGGGAACTGTTCCTTTCAATAAAGGGATACTCTCAATGTTAAAATAGACCAACAATTAAACATTAGACATTAAATATTGGGGTGAAATCTATTTTTACAAGACGGACCCGCACATAAGATGTGCATGGGACATTGAGATAGATGATGAAAAACGTTGCCTGCTTAGTATCTTTCAAAGAGATTAAAAGAATTGAAGTCACTGAGCAGCTTTAAACCTGTTTTTTTCATCGTATGACAACAGTGACATACAATTGAGCTGACCTCATCGGTGACCCATCTGCCATCTAGGGTTTGATGGGTACAGATATATGGCTGTAACTTGAGGGTCTGTTAAAAGCCGGCCATTCTGAAACAATAAAGCTCTGTAGGAAGCAAAGACTGAAATAAGTTAGGGTAGCTTCATAATTTACTATCCACAGATGGGCCCGTGAGCTGCCCATCATCTCTGAGCTGGTGTCTCAGGAAGTTGGCCTCAAGTATCAGCAAGGAATGACCTTATTTTAAGGCATTATCGAGCCTGTAAAGTCTACCGCATGGGGAGGAAACTTAATTTGATTTTCTGCACTCTCTTTTCCACCTTCAGCAAGTTTGGAACCCAAACTCTTTTAAATAAATTATTGGCTGCTGCAGAGCACTACAGACAGATGTGAGGTAGCCACGTGCTATAGCACACATGACAATAAACCCACAGTCTCTGCCCTCAAATAGGTGCAGCCTCAGAGGAAGGGTGTTCCAGGAGCCTGGAACCTGGGAGAGCTGGAGTCAATTCCCTGCTCTGCCACAGATTTCCTCTGTGACTCTGGGCAAGTCAAGTAGATGCTCTGTGCCTCAGTTTCCCTATCTGTACAACAGGAATAACAGCACTGCCCTGCCTCCCAGGGGTGTTGTGAGGATAAATACATTAAAGATTATGAGGTGCTTATATACTACAGTAATAGGGGCCATTCTCTCATATTTCCCGGGGGCTGCACCTATGGTAGATACAGAGAGATAAGACGCATCAGACAATGGTTTTTTGAAAAAGAATTAATGTAATGCAAATAAATAGTTGCATACAACTGATTTTTCTTGCATACATGTCCCTTCTATTTTATATATTCATTCCATACAAAATTCTATGTGAAAGTTACCTCTTCAGCATTCAAGAGCCAGGAAATACCAAATTTATGACTGCTTGCATGGCTTTAACTCTCCCCGCTTATGTAGATCGATGTTTTAAAATTGAATAAGAAAGGTGTATTTTTCCCAGCTCTCCTGGAAGGACATTTCTGGAACAGTTTTACTCAAAGTTTAAAAATGAAATAAAATTCATCAAGCCTCAGAAAATTCAGCCCCAACGGCAAAAGTTTCAGAAAGTAACAAAACAGAGGGTTGGGGTGGAAAGTGGTGGGAAATCTGAACAGGGCCGCCCAGAGGATTCCGGGGGCCCGGGGTCTTCGGCGGCGGGGGGCCCTTCCATTCCGGGACCCGCCGCTGAAGTGCCCGAAGACCAGTGCCGCGAAGACCGGCTGCGCCGCGGCGGTAATTCGGTGGCGGGGGCTCCCGCCGCGGCCTTCGGGCACCGGCGGCGGGTCCCGGAACAGAAGGGGCCCCACCGCCAAGACCGGGCTGCACCGATGGCGGCGGGTCCCGCTTCTCCCGGCCCCGCCCCGGCCCCGCCGCCTCGGCCCCGGCCCCGGCCCCGGCCTCTTACCGAGCGTCGCCGGCAGGGCCTGAGCTCCGTCCCGCTCAGAGCCGCGTGGTGAGGGGCGGGGCTGTGAGCTCCACGCCGGCGGAGGCAGCTGCCCGCCTCCCCACGGCGCCGGAGCGGGCTCAGGGGCTCGGCCGAGTCTCGGCGCTCTTCTTGGGGCTCCCAGAGAGGGGCGGAGGCGGGAGCCTCCGCTCTTCTCTTGGGGGCCCCTGCGGAGGCAAATTGCCCCCTTTGCCCCCCCCTCTGGGCGGCCCTGCATAAACTACTTTGATATATAAACAATACGGCAATGCAACACCTTCCATCCTCAAAAGCACATTGCAAGCTTTGATTCGTTAAGTCCCCAGATTTCCAAAAAGACATGGCAGTATTCGGGTTACTCTTGAAACATGGCTGCTTTATTAAACCTTAGCAATGATACTGATTTTAAATGAGCGGAAAGCCTGATTTTGGCCACCCGAAGACACCGCTCCAAGTCTAGAATCTCAAAACAATCTGAACAAACAGCTCTAAGTTATGTGCACAATATATCTTTAGTGAGTAATATACTGCCACGTTTCCTGCTCCATTTTAACTACACCTGACCTATTCTGATCCTAATGGGAAACGGCTGCTCCTCTCATGGCTGCATTCTCTGAACATGTTTTTCTGGTAAAGGCCAAGCCTAAATCACTTCCCCGGCTCTGAAGTGCTGAGCATCGGCTGTCTTGTGATATTTAACCTCCAACCGAGCTTCTCCATATCTGTACTCTCCCCCACCCCCTATCTCCTGTGTTTCTGCACTGAGTTCCAAGCTTTCATATGCTGCTTCACTTTAAGAACTCTAAATCACCACTGGCTACCTACCCTAAAGGTTGGGCAAATCTTCATTCCAAGCACCAAGAGTTAACAACTAAGGGCCCGATCTTGTCCGGTGCTCAGCAATCCAAGGGTGCTGAGCACCTTGCAGGATCGTTGCAAGAGTGCTCCTTCAGCTCCAGTTCAAGAACTGATCCTGTAAGTCATGACTCAGGCAAGCTGTCCTCAATGCAAGTTGCATTCAGCAAGGCCACTCAATTCAGACTGAAGTCAATGGAAAGACTCTCAATGACAACGGAATTTGGAGGAAACTCTGAGTAAGTAACTATTCACACGAGAAAGGATGTGCAGGCCTGGGCCCCATACTGGCATGAACTGGACTTAGCATAAAATCTGGGAGCACTCTATTTTGGCTGTAACAAAATCCTGATTAGGAATAGGGGAGAGATGCATCTTCTAAGACTGGTCAATTCAATTAAGTCAACTCTGTAAAGATCAAATAGAAACTGGATAAAAGATATTTGCTGATCCTGGACCTTTCCGGGAAAACATGCTTTCCTGAGAAAATGCATTTGTTTTACAAACAAACAATGGCAGTATCTTTTGAAATAGCCCAGAGAAACCAGTCAGATATTATTAACTGCTATTATGTATTACTTGGGACTTGGTGGTGAAGGAATAAAGAAACATATGCCATTTGCTGAGTTTATGCAAGTTACTTTTACAAGTTCACTTTGAGATGCCTGGATGCAGAGTTCTATTCTGGCAGGGTCTGGTCTTAGTGCGTACATGTGATCTTGTTTTCCTTTGGAAATTTTCTCATAAAGTGACATTTCCCTACAGCTGCCCTGCGACATATGGGAGAGGCGTACAACATAACTCAATTCCTCATACAGTGGTCAAACCCCCTAGGCATATAATTTTTAATAAAGCGTGGCTTCCCAGAACGCATCCACCTCCCGTGCAATTCAGACAAAACATAGCTTCTTGACAATCCTCATTAGCTGTAACGCTAGCTACTAATTAGTTAAACTAGCAACTGGACTACTGGCTTTTCAACCAAGCTGCAACCAGGCCCTGTCTCTAGGAGCAGGAGTCTCATTGTAGATTTTGGCATAGTTCTGAATTGATCCCAAACCAAATAGCTGAATATTTATCATCATGATTCAGGATCACAATCCAGCCATTTCCCCGCCATGGCCTCTCCTACCTGTAACATCTCCTCTTGATCTACTTTCCAAGTTGTCATGGAGGTCTACGGCAAGAAGCAGGTATCATAGTAGCTACCTTTTTCACTTCTAGCCCAAAGGTACTACGGGATATTGAACTTGTTTATTCAGCACCGATTAAAAGGAGATATTTGTGCACCAGCTACAGTCAGATTCATCACTGGGGGATTCCATACTTTCAATTAAGATTCTAGTATCGCAGAGCTATTAATCACTCTATAACCTCATCAAGACAAGTGCTAGGGAGAGAGATTTCTGAGAAATGCTGACAGTTTTTACAAGAGTGGGAAGAGACTGGCAAAAGGGGCATCTCTCTCTGTTTCACCTCATTATTCCTATGTGTACATTGCAATGAAGTAGGATAGTCCATGCAATCCTGTCACTGGAAAAGGGCATCAGTAGGATCACTAGAAAAGGGTGTATTTGTAAACCTCTTGTTTAACTGCTTAATACCTGGCTACAGGATCAGCCTAGAAGAACTTCTTTCACTCCAGTGGGCCTGCACTCTTGAGCTCCTTCTGCAAGTGCCCTCAGCTTCCAAAGTACCCCAGGTGAGCGGAGGCTGCTCAGCGCTGCACAGGAGGAGCTCAGCCCTTCACGGAACCAGACCACTACGTCCTTCAGTCCTTCGGCTGCTAGGTTTAGTGTACGAACCGAGGCACAATGTCTCAGCTGACTCCAGTGGAAGGCACAAGTGAACCAGTTACAACCAGGGCCGGATTAACCTTTTGTGGGGCTGGCGACAAACATATTTGTGGGCCCCCATGGAGACAATGGAGCATGGCGCGGGGAGGTCAGTCCCCAGTGTGAGGGCCAGCCAGGGGACGGCCCAGCTTCGCCCAGCCCAGTGCGAGAGCTCTAATTACATGATGCCAGCATGCCCCTTCCCCTTGTGGGCGGGCCCATACCACACAGCCCCCCTGCCCAGCACCCCATAGGCGCCAACACCCCACAGAGCACCCACAGAAAAAAAATAGTGTGTGCTGAGCACCCACCAGCAGCCCCACCAATCAGCTCCTCCCTCTCCCCCCAGCTCATCCCACCCGCCGCCGATGAGCTGTTCAGTGGCAGGCAGGAGGCGCTGGGGGGAGAGAGAGGAGATGGGGCAGGAAGAGGCAGAGCGAGGGTGGGGGGCACTCAGGGGAGGGTCGGAATGGAGCAGGAAGAGGTGGGGTGGGGCCTTGGAGGAAAGGGTGGAGTGGGGGCAGGGCACCTCAGAAAGTGAGCACCTCTGCAACACTCCCACCCTTCCCCGAATCCCTATGGCCAGAGCCTCCCCCAGACCCGCTATGCCCAGCACCCCCCTGGCTCTCCCCCATATAAATGCACAGTACCCTACACAACACCACCCCTGCCCAGCACTGCCCTGCCCACAGCCCCCCACAACTGCCCAGCACCCCACACAGAACCCCCACTCCCTACTTCCCCAACACATACAGATCTTCCCCGCCCCCTCCCAGCCCAGCACCCCCCTCCAGACTTTCCAGAGACCCGCTCCCCCACGTCCTGCCTCCCGGCTGCACTCACCAGCCCTGCTGGGAGGTGACTGTGTCTGCCGGGCTGAGCCGGCAGCGCAGCCAGGGCTGGTCCCAGGGCGGGGAATCACTCCGGCCCCTTGGGAGTGGCACAATCTGGGCTCCCTCAGGACCCACTTGCCTGGAGGGGCCCAGCCAACCCCCCTCCCCCACACACACTGTTCCCCACCCTCAACTGGTCGAGGTTGGGCAGGCTGCTGCACCAGTCCCGGGCGGCTCAGCTCCAGGGAGACCGGCGGGCCCCGTCAGGTGGTGGGGAGCAGAGACTGCCCGGAGCCGGAGGTGCACTGGGGTCCAGCAGGGGGCAGAGAGGAGCTGGTGGGTGGGGCCAGGGGGCCGAGCGGAGCAAGTGGTGGTGGGGGCGAGCCAGCGGGCAGGTGGGGTCTCAGGGTGCAATACAGGCGGGGGCCCCTTCTGAGAACGGGCCTGGCTCCATGGCGCCATTGTAAACCCGGCACTGGTTACAACTCCATGAACCCAGGGCTCACTCTATGCCGCTCTAGATTACAGTAGCCCAGGGGCTACTCTAATTTCTGCTGTCTAGCTGTGGCCCCCCTAAGGGGCTAGCTGCCAGCTAGAAATAGCCAGAGTGTCATCCACTCTCCAGCTCTGGACATGCCTCATATGCCAGGGGTTGCATGGGGAAGCGTAGGAGCCAGCTGTGATAGGGGGTTTCTTCATGCTGGGGGGAGTCACCAGGCTGGAAGATCCAGCCAGCTTCCAGCTTCTTACACCACTGGAGCAGGCTGGAGAATCTGACTCCTGGACTAGCCTCTGATCTCAAGAGGAAGAAAGCTTTCACTGTCCTGCTAAGTAACCTGCAGAGGCAGAGGAAAGAGGATGCATTGTCAGCATCAATGTAACCTCCAGTCACAACCTGCATACAGTTATACAAAGGAGTAGGCAGCAATGGGGACTAGCTTTCCACACAGAGCTGGGCCACGGGTGACAGCATCAGTGTACACTATGCGAGGCAACGTGGGGGAAAAAGGAGGAGTGTAATTATTGCCTAGGCGGTTGCTTACTTCACTGCTGCTTTGATTTCCATGTGCAGGGGTCATTACAATCCCATTACCGCTGACAATAAACACGGAATCCATCAACCCAACAGGCCGTGTGTGCGTGCGAGAGAGAGAAGGGGAGATACAAATGGCATCATAGGCTGCAGTCAGAATCAAAAGTCTGCGCTAGCAGCGCTTCTCCTTGCTATTCAAACCCAGGGCCGCCCAGAGGATTCAGGGGGCCTGGGGCAAAGTGGGGGAGCTGTGGCGCTTGTACTCACCCGGTGGAGGTCCGGGTCTTCGGCGGCATTTTGGCGGTGGGGGGCCCTTCAGTCGCTCCACGTCTTCAGCAGCACTGAAGGGCCCCGCCGCCGCCGAAATGCTGCCAAAGACCTGGAGCGACTGAAGGGCTCCCCGCCGCCAAAATGCTGCCGAAGACCTGGACTGCCGCCAGGCCAGGGCTCGCGGGGCCCCTGCGGGGCCCGGGGCAAATTGCCCCACTTCCCCTATTTCAGCTACTGCTACACTAAGGGCTCCTCTAGCTGTGACTTCCCACCCCATAAGTACTACACCCTTTCTCCCCAATCCACAATCTCATCCAGCTTCAGGTAAGCAGAGGGAGACTGGGGCTGATATCCTCAGGCTGGCTCCACTATCCGTTTATTGCTACCACAGACTCCTCACGACTGTATTATTCTGTTTACATACAGCATGTCCATACCTCCACAGGAGATCATTAGAACCCACAAGCACCAAGAAGGGAGAGCGAATCATTGCTTTACCAAAGTGAAAGCTTTATACCACCTGCAGGAAAGCATTACTTTAATTTAAAAATGAGATTATATATAATATATGGAAATTTAGAAAGAGAACGTGAATCCTTGGGAGACATCCTTACAGCTATCTTCTGCCATGCTTGAGCCAGGGGAATCCTTCCCCAGCCAGATCTGGGGCTTTTCGGGCCTTTGTATACCACTCTGGCCCTTCCAGAGCAGGGGCAAGAATGTCACCCTTTATCTGACTGTTTATAGGGAGAAAACGTACGAAGTGTTTGAATCCTCTGGCCTGTGATAGGCATGAGGTCAGACTAGATTGTCAGAACGTCCCCTTCTGGCCTTAGAATCCAGGATCTCTTTTCCAGAAAACAGACTATAAACTCCTCTTTCGCTCGATAGGCATTGAGCCTGCATATCTCACAGGAGCAGCCTGAGTACCCAGCTGTCAGTTTAAAAATACATGTTTCCACAATAGCATTCAGCAGGGATTCTCTATTTCAGGTAGAATAAATATTTTTTTAAAAAATCTAATTTAGTTTCCATTGTTAAACAATGGTATTGCCAATTATTTTATTTTTTTACCACTGTCACACTATCATTTCAGGGTGAAAGGCCACCCAATTTCTCTAGTGCTTTCTTTTTGAAAAACGAGCCCATTTCTGTATCTGTGAAACTTATGCCCCCATTCATGTTAAGCAAAGAAACTGTGTGCTCAGAAAAACACGTCTTAGATTTTAACTCTTGATTCATTACTGATAAGGAATCAAACTAAGGATGCTCCATTGTTCTCCTCATCAGGTTTCAATCACATTTCTCGGGAGAAGATGTATAGGAAGGAACTCTTTTCAGTTCATACACATCAGCTTGATGGAGTCAAGCCTATAAAAGAATTTCATTAATGGCAAATAGACTACTGTTCTTTGCCACAAAATGGATTTAAAAATATTTAAATTTCCCATCATGCTAAATGCAGACACTAACAGATTATGTATTGGAATAACAATTATTCACAGCTTTAAAGTTATTGACTTGGGAAATCTAATTGAATTTGCATGTAGATCTGGACTCCGACATATTTTATGCCCAAGAATTCTATTTGTCCACTATTCAGTATGCTTAACGATATCATCGTAAAGGTAATAGAGTAACTTTTATACTATACAGAGGTTAATGCAGTGACAGTAGTATAGTGCATGAATACATTAAGACCATTCCCTACAAAGAATTCTACAACTGGTTAAATGTCATCCACCAGAGGGAACACATAAATTAAGTGATAAGGTGATAAGCACATTGGTGCAACACATCCTTTGCCGCATTGTGGTTGCAAAGTCACAACAGAAAGTCTGACAAGCTGGGTGGGGTAATACCTTTGGGCCAACTTCTTTTGGTGAGAGAGACAAGCTTTCGAGCTTACACAGAGCTTGTCTCTAATGTACTGGGACCAATATGGATACACAACCACTGCATATATAGAAAGTCCCTCGGGACCCATCAAAGAATGGACGAGTAGGTCAGCTTCCTATACTTTGCTTTCTCTCACAAATCTATAGCAGTTACTAATATTATAGACCAGGGGTAGGCAACCTATGGCATGTGTGCCAAAGGCAGCACGTGAGCTGATTTTCAGTGGCACTCACACTGCCTGGGTCCTGGCCACTGGGGGGCTCTGCATTTTAATTTAATTTAAATTTAAATTTAATTTTTAAATTTTAAATGAAGTTTCTTAAACATTTTAAAAACCTTCTTTACTTTACATACAACAATAGTTTAGTTATGTATTATAGACTTATAGAAAGAGCCCTCCTAAAAACGTTAACATGTATTACTGGCACACGAAACCTTAAATTAGAGTGAATAAATGAAGACTCGGCACAGCAATTCTGAAAGGTTGCCGACCCCTGTTATAGACGTTGAGTGGTTGTCTCTTCTTTACTTTTTATACCCTGTGTATTTATAGAATAACTACCTCCCCTCCCAGGTCTGACAGCACTATTTTTGCCATTTAAACAAAACTTAATTAAAATTTTAATCCAAAAATGAATTACACGCTTAATAACCTCCTGGAGAGAAGAGCCCTATTCCTTCACTGCACATGGTATTGTTGATAATCATTTTTTTCACACTGTGCTTTATTAATATGCATAAGGTACATGGTCTGCCCTAAAAACGTATGATGTAAGACAGTTTTATAGGGCCAGATTCTGGTTCACATTATGTCAGTGGGACTGTCCATGGATTAAAGTGAGGATGTCACTCTCTGGTGTATGTTAGGTCACCAGCTGATAAATCAGAACAAACAAAAAGCAGTCTGCCTGAGAAGGGCACATCTCTTAAAGTCACCAGATGTAAAGAGGCTGCGTTACCTTCCTGATCACTAGAAATAACTGCAAAGGTTATTACTCATGGACGGTGTCCCTAGCCTCTCTTTGCCAGAAGCTGGGAGTGGGCGACAGGGGATGGATCACTTGATGAACCTGTTCTGTTCATTCCCTCTGAGGCACCTGGCATTGGCCACTGTTGGAAGACAGGATATTGAGCTGGATGGACCTTTGGTCTGACCCAGTTTGGCCACTTTTATGTTCTCATCAGCACATTTCTATAATTGAACTGAAAGGATCCATTAAGCTATTTATTTCACTATTTGCATTGCAGTAAGGCCTGTAGGCCTGTAGTGAGGTGGACTGGCCTTTTACTGACCCAGAGCGGGAGGAGCCCTTCGCAGAGCCCTGGTGGGCGGAGCCAGGCCATGCTCACCCCTCCTGCCAGAAGTCAGAGGGCGGGACAGGAAGTATAAAAGGCGGGTCTGGGGCCTCAGTTGGGCGGCAGCCACTGAAGGAGTCAGACGCCCCCTGCCTGCTCCCGAGCTGGGAAAGTGCTGCAGGGCCCCGTGACGCTGAGGACTGGCCAATGCGGCTGGAGCTACCCACTGACCAAGCCGAAGAGGAGTTGCCGGGACTGCTGCTGGCCTTCTACCCGGACAACCCAGAGGACCCCCTGTGGACCCAGGCACACACCAAGGGGGAGATAGGAAGTAGCCCAGGGGAACTAGACAACAGTCTAGTTAAGAGCTGGCCTGCGACGAGATCAGCGTGTTGCAGGCGGATCCTCGCTGACCCAGTGGCAGACCCCTCTGCCCCTGTTAGGGTCCTGGGCTGGGACATGGTGGAGTTGGGCGGGCCCGCGTCCAGCCTGGCACCCCACCCCTGGGGTGGCAATACTCCCCCTCCGTAGACCCAGAGGCCTGCCTCTGCCTACAGTCCGCCGAGCGAAGACACTAGGTTCTACTCATGCCTGAGCTCCCCCAGGCTGTTTGGGGTGCTGTACCCCGGCCTGAGCCCTGAGTGTAGACCCGAGACCCAGACTCTGAACCCCACTGCCCTGGCTAAGTGTTCGGCGTACTAACTCTTTGTTTGCTGCTCAGTCCGGTGTACCGGTCCGAGCCACAGACTCTTTGCTGCCCTGACTGTGGGCTAGAGATCCTGAGCGACTATCGCTCTGCCCGGACTAGTGAGCAGAGCTATAGGCTGAGTGCAACTCGGCTCATTCCCTAACTAGGAACGACGCCCCGGGGCGTAGTGAGGTGGAGTGGCCTCCCAGTGAGCCAGAGCAGGAGGATCCACTGCTAACCCACTACAAGGCCCCACTTGAGATAAGGGCCCCAATGTGCTGGGTCCAGTCCCTGAAACTGTCCCTGCCCCGAAGAGTATGGAGTCTAAATAGGCAAGACAAAGGGTGTGAGGGGAAACTGAGGCACAGACCTGGTCAGACAGCATGTCAGTGGCAGAACTAGGGGGGAGAAATCCAAGTTTCCTGACTCCCAGTCCAGGGCTCTATTCACCTGATGCTGCCACTTCTCTTTAACTTTACTACTCACGATTAAATTTAAATGATTAAAATTCAGCAGAAATGGAGAGCTCTCGGCATCGGGCAGGATTGGTTCCCTAGCAGGCAAAGACTGTCACAATCTCCTTCCTTCAGAGATAGGGCCGAGGTCTGCAAACTGCCAAGGTTACTCGCTATAGTCTCCTTCAACTCCTCGCTCCTTGTGAGAGCTAGGGGAAAAGCGCTTTCGGAACCAAGTGTTACACTTGGCAACTGGCAGAGCCACAGGTCTATTGACTGGCCTTTGCTCCTTTTTGTTTTATAAGGCACCCTGGCACATAAACATGAAAACGATGGGATGGGGCAAGGGCGAGATTCATTGCTGCTTTTCTCTGGGTTTATGCCTGTGTGGCCCTGCTGCGTTCTACCAGCATAAAGCTGCCCTGATGCAGTGAAGGAGGCCCAGAATTTAACAGAATATATATATATATATATATATATATATATATATATATATATATGTTTCTCTGTTAGATCAAGGCAGCAGTGAGGCTTATTTTACTCACAATTCTTTGCAAGCTCAAGCCCGAGGATGGCACTACATTTTTACTCTCTCTCACCCTATAAATAAAATGATAATCTTTTGCACTTCTGTGGCACCTTCTGACGAGATGCCCAGGCACTTTACAAAGGTTAATCAGGTAAGCCTGGAATCATAGCTGTGAGCCAAGATAGTATCACTGCCCCCCACTATACAGATGGAGAAACTGAGGCCCAGAGAGAGATGAAGTGACTTGTCGAGAGATCCTCAAGAAGCCTGTGGCTGCGCTGGGAGTGGAACCCAGACATGCAGACAACCAGTCTTGTGCTTTAGCCATAAGACTCTTGTGCCACGTTGCCAAAAATCAAACATTGATAAAGTTTCTCGTGATTTGCTATCAGGTTTCTGAGGAGGAGGAGGAGGGAGATCAGAGCTGTTAGCCTCTTCAAGGTTAAAGCTAAACTTATTTAAGACCATTCATCCCGGTTCTTGCTCACTCTTTCATTCTGAACAAAGACGACGTAGGAAAAGCACTCTGAGATGCAGCCTCACCGCAGGCAGCATCTAGTGGAGGAAATAAACAGCAATACATTATGAGACAGAGCTCTCGCATCTTTCCCCCATTAACTAATTCCTACGGCAGGACATGGGCACCAATTCATCAAATGTGATCAATACCTCCCCATATGCAGCGGGCTGAGGAGAGTGTGTGCTGACATTCCGATGACCTTGGGAGAACAAGGCCAGCTCCCTCTGAGCTCAGGCCAAAGAATCTGGACTGAAACAGCTGTATAAGCTCACACGTTGCTCCACACTGCAATCAGGTCGCAGCTTGTCATGGCAAACCCACGCTAGCTTTGCTCTATCTAGACCAAAGCTAGCTAGAGTTATAACGGCAGTATAGCCGCAGCAGCCTGGGTGGCAAAGCTTGTGTTTGTATCCTGGGTCCTGTAGCTGAGGTGCTAGCCCATGCCGCTACCCTCACTGCCACAGCTACACTGCTGTCGCTACTCGGATATGGCTACACAAGCTGCAAGCCCCTCTCCTGATTGCAGTAGACGTACCCAATGTGGCTTGGCACAGGCAGCATGTGGCAGAGGCAAGGAATTAGACCTGATGTCTCCCAAGTACGAGGCTAGCACCATAATCACGGCCCCGACCATCCGTTAGACACAGCCACAATACAAATAGTAAGTAATAGCAGCGGCCAATGCCTGTGCTGTCCACGTTCTGTGGATAAAGTACTTCAGTCTTCAGAAGCCAACTACATCCCTGGCCCCTATTTATAAAAATGCCAGCATGTAAATGAAATGCCCCCTATCTGTATGGCCGCAATTCAACAATGCAAAGAAGCCGTGGTAGTAAGTAGCATCAACGGATTATTAGGCACTGCGCACTTTTTGCCAGAGGGATATCCTTAGAAACCTCCCCCAACCCAATAAACTCAAAGAGCAGCAAAAACGCAGGCTTACTCATTGGCATGATGGCGGACTTTGTCTTTCACAGGAGTTTGGCTACCCCAAAATTAGAATTAGTGAGAGAGGCGGAGATACAGTAAAACTGTTTTGATGTTTGTCTGTGTGACTGAGGTTTAAAATCATTGCTGTTCGGTCTTATCAGCACGCCAAAGGTAGTTAGATAACAGGGTACCTTAAGCTGTCATTTCCTATAAGTGTATTTTAATGTGGTCTTTAGTTGACCTTTACTGTATGCAGTGGCTTCATTTGCTGTATGCTCCTCCAATGGATTTATTTTGAAAATTAGACACACGTCTGTGGTCTAGGATGCCAGATAGGAGAAATAGCATAGGTTCTGCAGGGGAACTAAACGTACATGGTGATGAGAAAATAGTCCTGACAAGCTGTTTTATAGACTCTTTAGATAGCATATTTTTACCTGTATGGGCCAAAATTCAGATTTTGTGTAAGCAGCAGCAATTCCACTGACTTTACATACAAGACTAAATCTGCTGTTTGAAGCAGTGGAAATTTACTTGAAGTCATTAACAGGGAAGGTATCCAGGGGAATTGAAAAGGATGGATAATTTTAGGACTAATTACATTTGCAGCTGGACGTGCCAAGGCGTAAAATCTCATGCATCAGGGCAACAGGCAATCACCCAAGGGTCAGGAAGGAACTCCTCCGCCCACCCATCGTAGGCAGGATTACGCAACTGGCCAGGTGCCTTATGGCCTCAAATCAGAGATGATACACAGCCAAGTGAAGGTCAGGTGTCCTGATCTGATACAGCAGGCCCTAAGGTCTTATGTCTTCCTCTAGACAAAGGAGGTTTTTAATATAAATCAAAGCAGAAACACATTCCTTTCAAATACACTATTAGATCTGGCTTTGCTGACCTGCATATTCCTCCTTCTGCAGAAGAGCAAGAGATTCCATGCCATCAGTAGCTCCTGGCAGGGGCAGCACTTCCTGCTTTACAAACCTCCAGAGTGGAACAAAGAGAAAAGTTGGAGAAGGAAAAGGACTTGAATAAAGTGGTAGCAATGCCAGATTTGCCTTTCCTACATTCAGATGACACCTGTCATCCCAGGGCAGTGCCCAAAGGGCTTCTAAAATTGCCAGGCTGCTCAGCGGTTCTTTCTTCACCTTTGAGCCTCTGAGCATAATGGAATTGAGAAAAAAAACCACACAGACATAGTGACAACAGCAGCTATCAAAATATTCCTAAAGCTCTGGGAAGATTCCATGCAAATTACATGTAGATCAATGGCTCCGTTCCATTGCTATGACATCTGGGTGGGTGTGTGTGTGTGTGTGTGTGTGTGTGTGTGTGTGTGTGTGTGTGTGTGTGTGTGTGTGTGTGTGTGTGTGTGTGTGTGTGTGTGTGTGTGAGAGAGAGAGAGAGAGAGAGAGAGCAGGGGTGGGGTTCTGCTTCTAAACACACCCAGGGAGTCATTTCCTACTGTATATAGTGGTAAGAGCTGCCCAAGGAGCCCAGAGCGCTGAGGAGAAGACAAAACAATCCCCATACATACCACAGATTGTAAAGCGCTTTGAGATCTTTCTGAATGCAAGGTGCTATATAAATGCAAGATCATTTCCATGAGACCCTATCTTTCTCATTTGTTATGAAGTCCCAAACTTCAATAGACTCATCTCCCCATAATCTTATTCTGCTATTAGAGGTAGATTTATTCTAATTTTATAATTCAGGAGATAGTCAGACCCTGCTGGTCAAGGCATCTTGCAACTGAGGGATTTATAAAATAATTGAACTTCATTTTAAAATCTCATCAGATTCACTGGTTAACACTCCCTTATTGAATCTAATTACATTTTTAAAAAATACCCTCCAGTTCCCCTCACATGTGATCTCACCTGGCAGCCAATAGATGAGTTTTTCCTGTTATTTTCATAATTTCTTCAATGACAGGAAGACCCTAGTTTTTAAGAACAAGCAAGATTCTTAAAGCATATTGTTTATATTTATTATACCAGAATCTGGGAGATCCCAGAGCCAGACAATGTTTCTTTGTGTTTTTAAATCTTCACAAACTAAAAAGCACAAATCCCTGGTCCGGAAGACATCAACAAATGGGTGTTGCAACTATCACCCATTAACAGTGTTAAAGTCAATCTCCATATATATTGTTGGCTTTTCTATCTATCTGGCCCCCATCACCGTACTCCCTGAGCACCTCTCAATCCTTAATGCATTTGTCCTCACACCACTGCTGTGAGGTAAGGTGGTGCTATCATCCATATTTCACAGATTGCAGGGACTGAGGCCCAGAGAGGCTAAGGCCCAGATCCACAAATCAGGCACCTGAGTCCCCGTTTTGGCTCCACAAAACTCCCACCAAACCTAAACTCACTCAGTGCTCAGGCCTGGATGCCTATCTCCCGCCTTAGCCCCAGAGTGAGCCGGGAGAAGACAGGTGTGCGTCTGCCTAACTTGCATGTGGGACCCAATCCAGCAGGCGGCCTTGGAGTGCACTCGCCGGATCAGGTCCCGTTTAAAATCTGGCTAGAGGACGAAGTGGTGGTAGTACGCTGCCCTTACAACTTGTAGCCCAGTGGTTAAAGCATCCGTGTGAGAGACCCAGGTTCAATTCCTCCCTCTACTAGATGGGGAGAAAGAGACTCATGTTCAAATCCTGACCTCTCAGGAACATGCTCTATCCAGTGAGCTCTGGGATATTCTGGAGTGGTCTCCCTCCATCTCTCTGGTTGAAGCTGTTCCTTGGGGAATAAGTGATGAAAGAGTCATTGGAGTAGAGGAACTGGACCTTGGTGGGTGCGCTAACGAGGATCCTCACTGTCTCTCTCTCTCTCATTACTGATCCACAGAGGAACAGCTTCACGGGAGCGATGGAGGGAGTCCTCACACCTTGCTCTCCCATGGCTCAGTGTTTAACGCACTCCCGGGAGAGGCAGGAGACCTCTGTGCAAATCCTTTCTCCACACAGGCAGAAAGGGGACCTGACCCAGGGCCTCCCAGGTAAGTGCTCTGAGCACGAGCACAAATGTATCATCATGCAGCATGGTCATCATCCAGGAGGAGCCTCTTTCCAATCCCTGTTTGACTTCTCTACAGCTGTACAGAATATAAAATCTATTTTCTAAAAAAAAAAAACTCTGAGCTAAACGTTATAAGGTGGGCAGTGACACCTCCTCCTCTGGCTGTTTTGGAGAGAGGCAGGTGCCTAACTCATTCTCCCAACAAATGACTTAGGCACCTAAGCCACCTGACTCCAGGAGCGGGTTCCTGTTCGTGGACATCTAGCAAAGCCAGCGGCCCCCTTACAGCCCTGACTTATGTACCTATCTCCGTGAGAGAGGCGGGGCTTTGCATGCCTCCCTCTCATCTGCATCTCCCATTGGCTAGCCTAGGCAACTCTCTGCCAGCTGGCTTTTGTGGATCGCATTCTAAGGTGCCTATCTCCTCCCGTTCATTGTATAGTGAGCCCAGGCACCTAATTCTGGCTTTGTGCTCCCCAATGTCATTCCAGCGCTTTCCTAGGCACGGCGACACTCAGCATCGCAATACCCAAGTCCCTTTGTGGATCCAGGCTTAAGTGACTTGGCCATGGAGAGACAGGAAGCAGAGCAAGGAACTGAACCTGAGTTTCCCAGTTCTCAGGCTAGTGCCCTAACGGGACCTTCCTTCCCGTGTTTATAGAATGACTAAGCACCACCAAAAAACTAAAATTCTAGCATTGGAATGAATGCAAAAGAGAAACAGTAAAAAAAGGAGAGAAGAGACAGATATTGAGCATTTTTGTCATTTTTTTTTATTTTAATTTTACCACTATTTTATACTTATGTACTGGCAGCATGACATGGCCAACCATCCCCACCTCCAGGAGCGAAGTGGTCAGCAGAATGTATTTTTTCCTTGAAGCTCCATTTTGTACCTCCTGTTTTCATGCTCTCACTAATAATACTGTGTTGTGCTAAAGCATCTTCCATCCAAGAGTCTCAATGCACTCAGCAATCAGTATCTCAGAACAGTCCCGCCTAATCTGCCTAGATTACCCCCATATTCCAGATGTGGCAAACTGAGGCACAAAGCAGTTAAAGGTCACACAAGATGAATCAGTGACCAAGCCTGGAATAAAACCTGTACCATTCATAAGCACCTGTTTCATGAGGCTACTGCAAGGTCTAATTCATTAGATGTATGGGAAGCCATTTGAGCTCTGGAGTGGAAGGTACTATAGAAATGCAAAGCATTGTTATTAGTAATCAATCTATGTGAGCTGGAGTTTAACCAGGGGATGAAATGGGGCTGTAAGGAAAAGTGGATTTTAATAACATTGTCGGGTTCCCTGGAGTATCACCTCTACTGTATTTATTCAGCTTTCTCTCTGCAAGTCTCATCTTTAAGCCCATGCATTTGAGGAGCAGGATCTCGAAAAGGTTGGGGAGTTTTATCTGCGTTAGAGATGTTTATTATCAATCTTGTTTATTCATAGAGGGGCAGCAAGTTCACAGTACTATGTATCCATGAAAAAAATAAATGTACAGCCTCATAGAAATTAAGTGTGATAGGTCACCCAGTGCCTGGGATAGGTGCTAGAGTTTGTGTGATTCACCTCTTTACAAACCAAATATAAATGAAGACAATGACGTTTTCAGTATGATCTCAGGTGCCTTAATTTCTGGGGGCTAAACTTCAGCCTGATTTTTACAAGTGCCGAAAAACTGCCACTCCAATTATAAAATATAGGCGGGCCTGCAAGAGGTCGTCTGGTCCATGCCTCTGCACTGAGTCAGGATTAAGTATAAAGTGTGGTCAATGGGCTCGGCTGGGGCTCGGCCCTTTGTAAAAATCAGAGCTAACGTGTGTCGAGTTGGGATCCCAAAAAATAGTTCTTTCACCTTAACCTCTCTCTGCTTAAATAAATGCTCAAGGTTGTCGCAGGATGCTTTTAAATTCTCCTTGTGTTCCGTACAAAACACCGCCCTGCTAGCAAGCAGAGATGACAGAGGACATACATAGGCCAGCCTAAATGAGAAAATCAAGGCAGCATGCTTTCTGCCTGAAGGCCAGTGATTGGTGACGGCACAATTCCTCAGTGAAGCCTAGAAATTGACAGTTTTTGACAGCATTCCCTATCATTAGGACTCACTTGCTGTCTTCCCATCCTAGATCCAATCAAACACCGCTGATTGATTCCACACCGAATATGCCACAGTTTGATATGCAAAATGAGATTCAGTTGTCACTGCACAAAGAAATTGGAGAGCAATTGCATGAGAAGTCACTGGTGCATTAAGCTGTCCTGGGATACCTACCCCCCCACCCCCTATTCCCACCCTTGTGATGGGCACCATTGGCTAGAAGCCGTAATGTATCAACATAATCATGAATGTGTTTCTTGCCCCAGAGGTTCTATTACAGCTAGACATAACCAAACCGCCTTAATTTTGTTGCATTACAATCCTCATTCCTGCAAGATTTATTGTTTAGGCTCAACTCTGAATGAGGGCCTGGATTCAGCCTGGAGCTTGTATTATAGGATTGCTGGACTATTTATTAACATCTCTGTCCACAAGAACTTGTACTGTTTGAAATAAATACTACAGGAGCCTTAATATCCCTCAGAACTAATGCTAACACCCTCTCCCCCTCACCCTTGCCCCCCCCCCAAAAAGGCAGGAAGAGAAGCAGCAGACAGCAAGGCAAAGACAGGAAGAAACAGTACTTAGCGCCTGTATGTAGGGCTTTGCATTCACAAGAGCATCCTGTGAGGTGGGAAAAATATCATTGCCCCCATTTCATAGACAGGGAAACCGAGACCCAGGGCAGGAAATAGGCCCCTCAGCAGGTCAGCAGCAAAGACAGAGTTAGAACTTAGAAGTCCCTGGCTCCCAGTCCTAGCCTATGCTGCAGAAGGAAAGAGGATGCAGAAAAAGGAGGGCAGAGAACAGAGCAGAAATCAATATAAAAGGGATGGAAAGCGAGAAACATCTAATTTTTTAATTTTTTATTATTATTTTTTTTGTTAGTTAAAAAGTGTTTTTAAAGACCCTTAGCATAGCAGCCAAGAGCTGAAATCCTGCACTCTGTATGTGGTGCAACCTTAGATAACCCATTGGTTAGCGTATGTTACATACCCTCTCTGTGCCCCATCCACACTGGATAGAAGTAGAGGTGACACATGGGCTCATGTGTCCCCCCAGATTTCTGCCAGGGTTTACGTGCCCTCCCCTGGCCCCTGCTGAATACCACCAGAGCCTTTAAGATGTGCCCCTCCCCCCTGCCATTGTCAACACAAGCCTGCCTCTTTAGCTCAAGCTGTAGAGACCCCTGTTGTGAGCTTCAGAGCTCCCCAAGGTCCTGGCCAAAGTGGTGGCCTTCAGTCTTGCATAACCCTCAGGCCACAGTGAGCAGCTGCTCTCTGACAAGATTCCCTCTCTGGCACCTTTGTCAGCTTAGCGCTCCCCATGCCGCAGCATGAAGTTCCTGAGACACTGGTGCCCTCTGGCTCTGCAAGCATAAAAGGAGCTGTAAAGCCACTGTAAGGACCTCAGAGGGGATTCCTTTAACTAACCCAGCATATAAACTTAGTCCGGTGAAAACAAACTGACCAATGCCGCCTGCAAGCAGCATCAGTGCTGAGCTGATTACAGCCCAACCCAAGAACAGTAGCATCGGGCTGTGCGAAGACGAGTGTTATTCATGCACCACTCTTTGCACTGTTCTAGCACAGTGCTGTGTTATACGGCAATTGTAGAGTATTTTAGAGGAGCCATTTGCCAAATGTAGAGGAAGGCTTCTTACCCGAGAACTTCCTTCTGTTGCTATTGAGACACACGTCTGCAAGGTTTGTTACAAGCCACCAAAAGGATTAAAGCTGAACATAAGAAATATTACTGCAGAGGTACCGGAGACAGCAGCCACAGGGGCAATAACGTAGCCACGCCAGCTATTGTATCAACAGCGTCTTACCGCAAGCAGCTTGGATTTTAATGCATGAGGCTTTCGCCTCTCTGAACAACATAGTGCAAACAAGGGCACTTCCACGGGGAAATGTTCTGCGAGCCCATGGCATTGCTGGCCCGCCAAGTACTGGCTGTAGACCATCCAGCTCTTGCATGGATGCACCTGAAAAATCTTTAGACAAGGTGATCACTGTGACTTGTAATAAAAATACTGAGTAGTCCATCTCTGCCCCTCTTCCTGTTGGCATTTCCCTAGAGAGAGGGGTTCCTTGGGCCAGTGTGTAACTATATAGCCCCCTCTACCCAGAGGCTACCCCTGGCCACCCACCTTGCAAGAGCCCCCTGGAGCAGACAGCCCAGTGGGCGGGGGGGGCGGGGGAAGGAGACACAGCCAAGATGTTCCACATCTGGATATCCCCAGGGGCAATTATTACCTGGACACAGACCTCGGAGAGAGGGAGCAAGCACATTGTCTCCCCACTCAGTCCCTGCAGTGACACAGTGGGGAATTCTCCCCCCCCACCCCAGAGAGGCTAAGCAGCCTGCACGAGAGCTCAGGATTGTCCGCACACCATTAGGCCAAGTGCTAGTTAGGCGCAACGTCGGTAGCGGGCATGGTTGAAATGGTTTTGACCTGGTCTATGTTAGCACTTACATGGCTTTCTTCATTGGCTCAGGTGGAAACAAGTGCTGAAAGCCAGTCAGATTTCCTGGCACGCAGGCATGGCTAGGGAGTTTTTGCTGCGTTTCTGCCAGCCTGGCTCATTTCAATGGAGAGAGGACTGGTTCTAACAGGATTGAGCAGGACTAGATTATCTGTCGAGGATTAAACCCTACCAGGAGACAGCGTTATGGAGAGATTATTTTGTGATTAAAAAAAATCATTTGTTGAAGGAGATCACTAGATTATCCTGCAACAAGATTCATTTATGGAGAGACAATGATAGACAATTGGGGAAGGGGACAACGCCATCTCAACGTGCTTTCCAATGCAGAATCATCCAAGTATATGATCATCCAGTTTGGGTTTTGGGAGGGAAGAGCATCCAAGATACCAGGGATGCCTCCCTCAATTTGAGAGAGAAACTTCCGGAGATGATCGGGTTAAAGGTAATTAATTTATAGGTAGTTTCTTAACTGGCCCTAATTTCTGAAGCATCATTAACCTTCTGACACAGTCGTCCAGTCAATGGAAGCCAGGGGTTGGGAGACGAGCAGCATCTAAATGGAGATTTGCAGTGAGTCCAGCTCTTTTCACTTTCCAGAGAGATGGTGGCAGGACTGGTTGGGAATATTTTAGCTCTGCATAGAAAGGGTATTTTTGCCTTATGGCCTATGAGAGAAGAATTAAAACAGAGGAGGGAAGAAAGAGAAAAATAAGAATTTAAAGAAGAAGAAAAAAAGAGCTGATCCCTCAAAGCCAAGACTGGATTCTGGAAATTCATGGGTGGGAATGAGGTGAAGGAAACATGTTGATTTGAATCCTCCTGATACAAACCTGCCTATAAACCCAAAAGTGGCCTTTGGCATTCTAGGGTGAGCGCATACCATGGGCAAGGTGGCAGAGATCCTGCCTAGAAACCGGATCTCAGTGGTGTCAAATCTGAACATGAACCCAAACTGAACCAAAGCCAGATTCAGACAGTTTCTTTACCTTTGTCCTAGTTAAAATGGAAGAGTTGCTCCTTACTGTAAGTCTCTCTTTTTCAATAACAGGCTCAGAGAAGTAGTCAAGCAAAGGAGAAAGTAGCCCCAATGGCTTATTGAGAACCAAACCTACAAATCAAAGAGCTCTGTGCTATCGCTGTTATGTTCTGGGACTCTCATCTGGGATGCATTGGCCCTGCTAAGTGGGACAGAGGTGCAACAGGGAAATAGCAATCATGGTACGGAAGAGCTTAAGACAGAGTGTTACATAGCACTTATCTGACATAAAACTATAGTTGAATACCTCGTCCATACCACTGGTTTCAATGGGAGTTAGGCGCTTATAGACCTCTGAGGAGCTGGGCTTATGAGTCTTCAGGGTTAGTATAGCTTATGAAATACCCGTCTCAACATTCCACAGAGTATTATCCTGCACCCAGAGCCATTTTCAGGTCATATTTCCTTGTGATTTCTCAGTGTGGCTACTGTGCATTGCAAAGAAGAAAGGGTGGGAAGATACAGGATTCTACAATGGGCAAAATGGGATCCCATGCAAATTAGCTGTGAAGAGGCTATACAAATTGTGTGGGGAAGGAAGAAGTGGATTTTAGGGGGTGTTTACATTTAATTTGAAAAAACATTTTGGTGCCTGAAACCTCTCTCTCTCTCTCCAGTCAGGCTGTGGCTCTTATTTTTTAGCCATATGATAGAGGGTGTAATAGCAAATCATGCCCATTTAGAAACAGATTTCCATTTTTAATAAAGCCCAGCTCTGTATCCCTTTTCACATGCTGAGCAACCTGAGAGCAAGAATGACTCAGGATGAATAAGGCTCGCAGGTTCTGTCCCATGCTGATTTTAAAATGATCCTTTCCACAGAAATGCTGCTTCGCACCCTGTACTCTTCAAATTGCTGCCTTCCATCTTTGAACAAAGAATCAGTTACAGCAAATCCTTTCTTCCTTGCTTGTAAATAGATGATCTGCATTTCTTCCGCCTCATGCACGAACCCTGAAGTCTCACTCTAACAGTACAGTGAGGTACTGGGTCTCTGGCACCTTTCAGACGATAGAACGCCACCTTCCAAGTAATGCAATCAAAACAATCCATCTAAAAGCGTTTCCTTTGGGGGGGATTGATGGGAATTGTTTTAATAAAACTAAAGCTCTGTGGGACAATGAATGGGGGCTTATTAGGACAGCCCATGAACTATTCAATCAACTCTACAGGGAAACTGACGGGGACTGGTAGGCAAAAGACTTGCTGAGTTGGAGACTTGGTGACTTACCTCTTTAAATAAAGCACGGAGAGTCTGGTGATTGGATTAATCGGACATGTCTATGGGCAAGTTTATACCTAGGTAATGAAGAAAAAATGGTGTGTAAAATACCACCACAAGCCCCACTACGGTTTTAATTTTCATTGCTGCACTAATCATGGCAGTGTGGCCTACTGGACGCAGCCCAGGACTGGAACTCAGGAGAGCTGGGTTCTAATCCTGTCCTGCAGGGTGACCTTGGACAAGTCACTTCATTGCTCTGTGCCTCAGTTTCCCCATATGTAAAATGGGAATAATGATACCCAATTCCTTTATAAAGTGCTTTGAGACCTACTGATAAAAAGCACTATCTAAAAGCTAGGTATTATTCACATAAACTGCACTCTGGTTTGTTTCACTTTCAGTTCCATTATGAAGTGTGATGTGGACCTCCAAAAGGACCTCTATGCTAACACAGTGCTTTTGGGAGGCACCACCATGTACCCTGGCATCGCTGACAGGATGCAGAAGGAAATCTCTGCCATGGTGCCCACCACCATGAAATTCAAGATCATTGCTCCACCGGAGCATCAATGCTCCATCTGGACTGGAGGATCCATCCTGGCTTCCCTGGCCACCTTCCAGCAGATATGGATCAACAAGCTGGAATATGACGAGTCTGGCCCAGCCATCGTCCACCGTAAATGCTTTTAAATGAACTACCTGAAAATGTATCCGCACAACTGGAATAGTTCTGGTTCAAATAAAAACCCTTGCCCTTGAAAAGCTTCTGAGACTATCTGATCATGTTAAATCTCCAAGGTTGGGCTAAGCTTCAGGAGAATCACACCATGTAAAGCTATCTGCTTGCATCATTGCTAACTGGGACAGTCCACTACGTGATCTAAAATTGAATTTGGAATGAGCCTTTTTTTGGTGTGTGTGAGTGGAGCTAGGTGTAGGAACTCTAGCACCCTGTGAGATTGCTGTTGCTCTAAATCTTCTCCTCCTCCTTCCAATTATGAAATTCTCTAGGGCTTGAGCCCCAGTTTTGGGAGTGGGAGAAGTAATCAAGGCAGAATGCAATGACTGAATCACTAAGCATTGCAAAAGTGCTGCATCTCTCTTTCTCCCTCCTCCTTCCTCTGAGAGGTTAGCACTCCAGTAGAAATAGGAGAAGGCTTTTGCTATTCTGGAGCACCTAAGCATTGCAATTAAATTCTTCATGGCTTGCAAAAGCGTGGTGCTAAGCACCATGCAAAGTGGGCTGCATCTCTCACAATATGAATGCTTAGAAGCTTCCGCGTAACTCAAATGGAAAATCAAGTTGCTTTGGAGTTTTGCAAAACTGAAGGCCTTATGCAGTGTCCTGAGTGCATTAAGAATATAGCTGACCACTCAAACCTACGGCGGGTCAGGTTTGCCCTTTCATAGGTCTAATTCTAAAGTCTAAACAGATATCTCTTTAATGTATTAGTAGCAATAAGAGCATAAAAACATAGCTAATGTACAGCTGACCCTTCCCTTTCTGCCACCATATCCCCTTGCAGAGGACAGCGTTATGCTGATTAACTTGTATTGCCTACAGCGCAGGAGCCGGTCATGGTCACAGAACATGCACTGCAGCTGTAGAGCCCGGATACATAGCTGCCTTTGCTATGGCATCTGAATGCTAGTTCCTCCTGACTAGTCCGAGCTGGGGCCGTGGGTGGGTTCTTGTGGGACTGGTGAAGTAGCTGCATTGTCCTTTGGACTAGCAGACTAACTTTCTCTTACTTGTTAGGCTTCTCCTGTATAACCATCTGACTAAAGTTTTAGCTGTTCTCAATCTCTCAGCTCCCCGATTTGCTCTCTACCTGCCCTGGGCCGTGTATATATCCTTGCAATTTGCATATGGCAGGAATCAAATCCTTTTTGTTGGCACTGAATACAGTAGAATCTTTTCTGAAAAACTTCCCACATCTGCCATGCAAGCTTTTAAAAAACTTGGAGCATTGTTATCATGAAGTTAAGCTAATTAAGAACCATGTTACTAAATAGTTAAGGGTAAACAGATGGGTACATACGGTAACTCTTCAAATAGGGGGACACCGATAAACTTTAATTTTTTTTCTTGAATAAAGAGCATACACACCACTAGAGAAAGTAGTGCAGGAGTTTATTGGCATTACTGCAAACAATTTAGAAAGAGCTACACTGCATGATGGAAAGGGATCCCTTGTGTTCTGTCTAGGACTCTCTTAAGAGGATGTGATTTCAAGTGGAGGACTTTAGTGTATGAGGCTCCAGTTCCAAACTTAACTTGGGCTGAGAGCCTCTTTGAAAGATCGGAACCTGAAACTGGGCTCCTAACTAAGTGGCCTGGTCTCTAAATCTGCTGAACAGCCAGCAGCTCCCACTGACTGCCATGGGAGCTGCGGGGGGAGCCCAGGACTCCTAATAAGTTTGCTCACTTAGTTCCTTCTGGCCTTTGAGTCTATGAGAAATAACTCTCCTGCAGCCAATGGATTTACACCAGTACGGAAGAATCTCTACCCGAGTGTGTGTGTATATGCAGCATGCTGAAGGAAAGAAAGGAGATGTTTCCCAAACAAATACAACTGAGCTGGCTGCTGAAGGCTTATTGCTCTGTAAACTCCTAGTGGAGAGAAGGCTCTGTAGTTTTAACCATGAGGTTAACTAGGTGAGGTTAACCATGGGTAGGGCTATAGTGCTGACCTCATGTAGGTACCTACCTTGCAATAAAAACTACAGGAGCTTTGTCTCCATAGGATTTTACAGTGAGAGAACTATCCTGTGTTTATCTCACTATAACAAAAAAAACCCTCCACCACTGGTCTTCCTGCCCCAACAAGCTTCACGCAGGGTGAGAGGTGTCCTGTGTCTGTGAGGAAAGCTGGGAGGAATCCTATTGTTTCGTGAAACCAGTCAGCGTGATGTGCAAAAGAAGTAGGGCTCTAAGCTGCATTATTCATAGAGGATCTTAAATATTTCAGTGAAAAAACAATCCAACACTGATTTTGATTGTCCTCTCTTCCCCTACCATGACTACGTGGGTTTGGGGAGGGCAAGATGGGAATTTGCTCTCACTCCATATACAGGCTCATGCAAATGTTTTGCAAAACCCCCAAAGTAAAATCAAGTTAATGGTTTTGCTAACCAAGTAGACCCCACTGTCTGTATGTAACGGTCTCTGGGAGAAATACAGTTAAGCGGTCGCCTCCTTGTTCAAGGCAGGCTAATTTTCTCTTTAGTGTTCTGGGAGATAGAGCATGGCTGGCGAATGATTCAGTGCCTCACTTGGGTTTTGAGATTCAGCAGTCGGGCTCTAATTTAAAAATACAAGCAAGAGGAAGACACAGGTAGAAGATGCACAGAGCAGAAATGACTGGTTGTCCTCTCCGTGCTTCAGGAGTTGCTACCCTGTTAGCGCTCACTTCTGTCTTTCTCTTTTTCCTTTGGGCAATTTACCCGATCTGCAGAAACAAATCAGATGAAACTGCCAGTTCACACAAGGGCAGCATAATTTTGCGGTATAATCACATATTACAATATTTGAAGGAATCCAGTCAGAACACCAAAAGGAACTGACAAGTCAGCTAGTTAGAAAAACCTGCCTGCTGAGCTGCATGAGGCATAAGTCCTACCCTGCAGTGGCACAATTATCATGTTTAATTGTATTAGCTAGGAGGGAGACGCTGGCTCGGTTGGATAGATACACTGCTGCCATCACCTGGTAAAACACGTACATTGGGGAATGCTCTCTCCACCACAATGGCAATTAGTGTTGAGATGTGCTGAAAACATCCAACAGCCGAACAAACACGCAGCACCGTTGTTTTGTAACTGTTACATTGCAGATCACTCTCTAAATGCAGTTGGAACAGTATTACAAACAGGGTGTTCACATGTAGCAGAGATCTAGACTCCCTGGGCATGAATCAGTGTTACACTACAGTTTTACAACACTATAACTCCACGGAAGTTAATCGAGTTATGGCAATGTGAAACTGGAGTAATGCAGTGAGAATCAGGGCCCTTGCACACAGGATGACGCAAAGGGCCACCGCCTGTGTAATTGGTCTCATTGGAGGTGAAGTCACAAGACTAATGCATTCATGTACTGTGGACTTCCATTTACAGAGCACCTGTGCTGTCCAATGCACTTGCTATGCAGCCCTGAAAAGCAGGCAGTCTGTCAACTTACAAAGTGCATGGACTTTTCCAGCTATTTATGTTTAGGTCACTCATTTTCTTAAAGTCATTGCTCCTTATAGTTCACCTTATTTGCCACTTGCAGGGGAGACCACTATAATTACCCACGAAAGCACTGGGCGCACGGCTGCCATCAGGACCTTGTGCTAGGTAAAAATCTCACCTATTTTGCAATCCCCCACCCTATTCTGAGAGTCTCACGGGTGGTTTCATGAACCTGTCCACGCTACCAAAAACAGAGGCCACTTGTTCTTCCTGGCAGAAATTGCTTTTCAATTCTGGAAAGAAACATATAAAAATATGCAGAAGTACAATTTGGACAAGGGGGGAAACTGGTTAAGAGAAAACTTCAGAATGGGCAAACCCAGTTCCCCAAACCAAATCTCCACCCTATCCGATCAAGTACCTTTCCCTCAGTCCTAAAAGTCCTTTGCATTCCTGAGTTAATGAGGGCATGAGCACTTCTGACTCTCATGAGAGACTTTGAAATTTGTTCCCCACGAAGATTCACGGCACTAAAACTTGACTGTGCAAACATCCAGGTAAAGTGCTTTGCAGCTCCCACCACGCTCTAGTCTGGCTAGTGGGAGGACATGCATGGAACAAGGAGGGAAACTTCAAAAGCTTCATGGCCAAGCTTTGGATAGTCTTTCAACCCCTTTAGGCCTTAGCAGACCCAGATCTCCAGCCCTTTCTCACAGCACCCATCATCACTCACTGTTCACAAAACAGTCTAGAAAGGAAAAACTTCACAGTAGCTTCTTGTATGAGAGAAGGAACTAAACCAGCACCCTACAGCTGACTACTCCTGGGCTTGAGGGAAATTCTACTCTGCTGGGACTCCTCATAGGTCAATGACTCATGACTATTTTAACAGTGATTTCAGTTCTATCTCATGTCTCCTTTCTGTCGGGTTAAAAGTTTTTCACACCGTCTCACTGTAAATGTTTACATTAATTCAGTGCAAGCTTTTGCAATTACCTTAATTATACTTCAGTTTGTTAACTGACGAATGCACCGTGCCCTTTGTGGTGGAATATTTTCCACTCCTGAGTTGTGCATTCAACAATTTCCAAAACCAACCTGTGAAAGTTTTCCTTCAAACTTCTGTCCTTCTAACAGAGAGGGACTTATGGAATCTAATATTTATGAAATCACCCATTGTGATTTGTAAAGGTTCGAATCACGGAAAAAGCTATAGTTCAAAAGGTACCCTGGAGGTTGTATATACAGAACAGAGAGTCCTCTAATTATGTCGACATTTCTGAGTCTTTAATCTGAAACCAAAGTCTCCATTAATCCATTCAGGTCATTTTCTCCTTCTCATGGAGGATAGGTCCATCAATGGCTATTAGCCAGGATGGGCAAGGATGGTGTTCCTAGCCTGTATTTGCCAGAAGCTGGGAATGGACAACAGGGGATGGATCCCTTGATGATTACCTGTTCTGTTCATTCCCTCTGAAGCACCTGGCATTGGCCACTGTTGGAAGACAGGATACTGGGCTAGATGGACCTTTGGTCTGACCCAGTATGGCCATTCTTATGTTCTCAAAAGCTTTTTTCTCTCCTGGGAGATCCCTCGACTGCAGTCGTCAGCAACTCACCTTCTGTGGAAGCAGCAAAGGAATGGCACTCCCATTTCTCTGAAACCGGTGCTGTGATTTTGTAGTAACAGTGTCAGAGTAAGAAATAAGTCAAAGGCAAGGGTTAAAGGCCCTGATTTTGACTCTATTTACACTGGTGTAACTCCGTTGTCTCCCAGTTTACAACAGCGTGAGAGCAGAATCACACCCAAAGGGTTTAATGCTAATGTGCTATTCATACGGCTATTATGGGAAGTTCAATATTTGTGCCTGAACCTTTGAAACCACACCTCTGGCACATCACCAGCCACTGTACGACCGTATATTTCACTCAGACTGACTGATGTGAGAAAGGGAAAAGAGGAGGAAACCAAAAGAGCCTGGAAGAGTTGATAGCAACAATTCTCTCCTGAGAACGACTCCACACTTCTGCTTGGGAAACAGAGGCTCAAGACGGGGAAGTGAACCAATAGGTCATTGGCTTGCTCCTGACATCTTCCCTTCTTAAAGAGAATTGAACGCTGTTGAAAGATGCCACATTGATCATGCTGGAGACCAAAGTCCTCTGTTTGCAGAGTGCTGGCTTCCCTGCACTCTGTCAACCTGACATGGAGGGTCACTCCTGAGCTGGGCTGGATTTGAACCAGTGACCTAGAAGTGAAATGCTCCATATCCAGTCTCCTGTTGCATTTATTTTCTAATGTGTCAGACCAAAGACTGCTAAGGAGCAAATAAACCATCAAAGGGCCAGCACTCCAGACAGATCTTACTCGCCTTTTTTTTATTATTATTATTTTTAGCACGTATGCCCCTTCCTATGCTATATCGTTTTGTTTTAAAATGTATAATTTTCAGATTTTTGTATTAAAAGAAAAAACAGCCCATCACAAATACTAAAACATGCCATTATCTCCACACTGCATGGGCCACTGTGAGAAAGAAGCAATCTGCTAATCAAAGCTGTTTTAAAATGTCCAAGTTTATATCCAGCAACGACTTTTTATTTTAGCAAGACATTGCTTCCCCGCACTGAGAATGTGTTCCCTACACTCTGCCTTGGAATTCGCTTTGCAGAGGTGCCACGTGCTAGAACAATTCAATAAAGATCTCATACTTTCACAAAAGCTGGGTCGGCTTTAACATTTCCTTCGCTGTTATTTGATCCAAACAATTCAAGATCATAACAGTATCAGCTAACACGATAGTTATCTGGCCAGAAAGTATTATTTTCCGCTACACATACTAGGCCTGATTCTCCTCTTATTCACACCAGTTTCAGTCCAGCTTAACTTAATTAGTTTCAGAGGAGTGATTCCTAAATTACTCCAGTGTCAGTGAAAAGAGAATCAGGCCCAGTGTCTCTTTTGCGCTGCTGGGACTGAGTATGCTGTCTTGGGTATTCCTTTCTTGTGATGGTAAAGAAAGGCATGGATAATTACCATCTAGGAGGGATTTAGTTCACGGCACTTTTTAACCTTCTCGGGTATGTTTGGGTGAAAGGGAAGCTGCTTCTCTTTTCCATATGTGGTAACAGCACAAATAAACCTGAATCACGTAACCTAGTCCTCAATAATTTGCTCTACAGATAATGGGAGATTGGATCTCTTTCTATGTGAAATCCCCAAAGAGGAGCATATAATTGGTGCATAACAAAGAAAAGAAATTCAACAAAACAAAGAGAAGTGCAATACTGACCAGAAAAGGAAGGATGGTTTTGTGGTTAAAGCACTAAACTGGGACTCATGAGATCTGGGGAGAAATTCTGGCCCCATTCGTGTTAATGGGGCCAGGATTTCATCCTTGAGTTCTATCCCAAGCTCTGCCACAAACTTCTTGTGCTGCCTTGGGGAAGTCACTTAACCATGTCCCTCATTTTCCTCATTTTAACTGGGGATAATGCCTATCTCACAGGGATGTGGCGAGATTAATATTTGTAAGGCACTTTGAACTATTTAATTTTAAAAAATTAAACAGCTCGGTTTTATAAGGGAAGACTAAACTGAGGGTACACACGAGAACTCACAGCAGACCAAATTTTCCTTACACTGGTGCAATCCCACTGATTTGGGGTGGCACCTGTATGAGAGACAGGAAGATCTGACCCACCATTTTCATAGTGCTCTATTTCCAAAACAAAAGTTAATATGATTTCAGCAAGCCACTAAAACATAGGGAAAAGCGAGGACATTTTCTGCCAATTGATTTCAAAAGATATTTGGGCCAGAGTTCTAGTTTCAGTAAATATCCCAGGAAAAAGGGGCTTTAACAGATTAGTCATGAAAAGGACAGAAAGACGTTAACAACTAGAAGAAGGAGGAAAACGAGAAACTGTTGATTTCTATTATCTTTACCATATGTTCTATTCCAACTGGATACACAAACAGCAGGTCATCTTCAAGCACAGCTCTAGACCCTTTGAAGTGACCTGACCATACTATTGATTTATTTCAAACTAACCTCCCTCTTTGAACCCTAGGTCAAGGTTACAGCTGGCCTTTGCCAGTGTTGCCAACCAGTAACAAACCCCTTACTTAAGCATTCATTTTACGGAGTGTAGCACTGTATTTCTATTTTCCCTCACCCATATTCGTTTCCTTCACAAACCGTAGTTAAGGAGAAAAAATTCTCATTTCCGGTCCATGAGATCAATTTTAAATGTACTTGAAGTAAATGAAGATATTTAAGCTACATTTCTATGCCAAAAGGCACCGACTGACACCAGAAATGCTCTATTTTGAATATCCACGTACACTAACCTACCACATCTTTGACTTCATAAGAAACCATAGAGATACTTTACCCAAGCTCTTCCCCCGGCAATGTCAGTTTAGCAGCCTTCTATAAACCTGTCTTTGTGCAGAATCATAGCTGTCCAACAAGGACAATATATCTAGAAAATCAATAAGGGAGAATACATTTTAAGAGCACTTCTTGAGTAGGGGAGATGTAAGGGAGAGCTGCTTGTAAGCACACATAGGGCAAAGTTCATCCTTGATGTAACTTCATTGGCTTGCAGAGGAAGATAGGGATGGAAGTGAGGTGAAGTGAGGTCTTTGATTGCATGGAGGCAGCCGGGGATGGACGCAGCATTAGGCAAAAAGTGTCTGTGGTTGTTTGGAGATGAGGAATGCAGGGATTAGGGCAGGGCATCGAGGCTGTACTGCCTAAGTCTGCTGCTTCCCAGCCTACAGTTTTGACTCCTAAATCCTCAGCCAGGGATCAGACAGTGCTGTGCCTTCTTCAGACAGCAGGAGGGTGACCATATTTCCTAAACTGAAAACTGGACACATAAGAACATAAGAACATAAGAAAGTGAACCTAACAGGCAATGATCAAGTGATCTCTCTCCTGCCATCCATCTCCATCCGCCATTTATTTGACACCCCCAGCTGCTTGCCCGAGGTGCCTACCCCGCTCCCCCCCGGCCTCCCGACATGAGGCTGTTGCCCATTGTTGGAACCCTGAGCTGCCCGCCCGCCCCCAAGAACGCTGCTGCCCGTTGCTGGAACACTACCTCCCCCAAGCCCTGCCTCCTACCCATGGGGGGGAGGCTGGCATTTACGCTGCCCCCCCACATTCCTTCACACTGCACCCCACTTTTTTGACAAAAGTGGGCTTTTGTCCCGTTTGCTCTTGCCAACTGATCAAGTCACCAGAGCAAACAGGACATACGCCTCCTGAAAAACGTCAGGACAGGGCTTAAAAAAGGGACCGTCCCAGCCAAACCGGGATGTGTGGTCACCCCGTGGCAGTGAAAATGAATGTGTCTGGGCAACAATAAAAAAATAAACCACCCATTTAGAAATTTTTAATTCTTCGATACATCAGTGTTTTTAGAAAAGAAAGGAGTGAGGACAAGTGGTGAATGCTGGATTTTTGAAGTAAGAGCAAGACTTTCAACTCTTAATTAAATGCAGGAATGAATTAGTTGGCTACATTTCTAATATTCCTCCAGACCCCAAAGCTTTATCACTCTGTGTCCATCAGAGCTGCTACGAGCAGGATTCAATGACACGGTGCTTAAAATGCTAGCAGCAGTTGGAGGTGCTTCTAACACCAGGGGCTCCCAATGGTGTCAATACTAGAGGAGCTTAACTGGTATTAGCAACAGTGGGGTTTTTGCTAGGGAGTTAAAGTTTTAAATAATGATGAAATTAATAAAATCTACCCTCCCCACCCCAGCAGAGCTGTGGCCCCAAAAGGGGAGAAGTGCCAGAGTTTCCATGAAGGAGTTTGCTATTCGTATTGCACGGAAGGTATTCCGATACTGCAGTGATGGGCGGCAGGATAAAACCCCAAGATAAATAAATACTAATAGCCAAAAGTTATTTGGCTTCACGGGAGTTACTCCTGATTTACACTGTGTGAGGGCCCTGTCAAGTCAATGATGCCTGGTGAAGTCAGTCAGAGTTGGATTGGCCCCTTCACAAGAGGAGAATCGGGCTTTGTTACTCCATACCTGCTACGGGGTTGCGCCGGTGATTTTACTGATACTACAACAAGAGGCAAAAGAAGATGATAGCACCCAATGTCCCCAGCTGGAGAAAAGGCTCATGCCAAAATTAAGAATCAGAAAGAGGAATGGATCTAAATTCAATACTGTAACTTTAACAGTTACAGGATGGTAGTGGCCCTTATAATATGGCTGATGTCACATCTTCCTGGACTTTAGTGCCCTGAGTTGAAGTTCAGAAACATCGGTACAGGAAGGGGTTTCTCTTAAATTTGGCAACAAAAGCTTTGTTCTAGTTTGTAGAACTCGGTTCTAGTCCATCCTTGGATAAATTTGACCAGACACCACTCTCAAGTCAGTTTTAATATAGCAAACTTGTTATCCCATCGATGTCTGCCACTGCCTAAATCAACAGAACTTGCTGCAATAGAACTGTCATCCATTTTAAATCCCAAGGATGACACATCAGTTCTGGGTCAATGTTTTCAGCAGTTTCATTAACTTTCAGGCTGCTGGTGTTACTTTATATCTATTCTTAGTTAATTTCTTGGTGCAGGAACAAGTCAACATAGCACCATCCATTTTCTTTAAAAGAGGCCCTCCTGTGATTAACTAAGGCTACGTCTATACTACCTGCCCGGGTCGGCGGGTAGAGTTCGACTTCTCGGAGTTCAATATATCGCGTCTCATCTAGACGCGATATATCGAACTCCGAACGCGCTCCCGTTGACTCCGGAACTCCACCACCGCGAACGGCGGTGGCGGAGTCGACGGGGGAGCCGCAGACTTCGATCCCGTGGTGTCTGGACGGGTGAGTAGTTCGAACTAAGGTAGTTCGAGTTCAGCTGAACTTGCGTACCTTAGTTCGACCCACCCCCCAGTGTAGACCAGGCCTAAAAGGTATATTGATGAGCTCTGGAGCAACACAAATGTCTGGCCTCTCCAACACAAATAGACATAATTTTCTCCTCCAGGACAAACTCTTCATCTCTCTCTGGCTCTCCGTTTGCAATTCACCAGGATGGACTTTTTCCTCATAGCATCCCCAGATAGACACTTGCCTTTCTCCCACATCTAAGTCCTTGACCTAGTATCTATGTACACCTAAATCCTTGATCGACCACCCATGTAATACAGCCCAGACCACCATAGCAGATGGCCAGCTGGCAGCTATCAACTGTGCACTTACACCATTGCATCACACTCTTCCTCACCTCACAAACCACCAGGGCTCTGAGTCTATCAGACCTTAAAAAAAGACACTGGTCCTTCAGATCAGCTGTTCTATTTTGCCACTTGTCAGGATTGTTACATGGCAAATCCCAGATATCGGACCAATGCAACTTTTGACCCTTGAAATGTCTTCATTATACTCAGGAATTTCAAAAAGAGTAACAGCTTTTTCTTAAAGGAAAGGTGAAGCTACAAGCCCAGGGAACAAAAATTATTCACCATTGGTGAGCTATCAATAAGCAGAGATTTGCATCTGGTATGTGATTGGCTCAGAAGTTAACAGTTATCATTAAACACGGTTGCATCCGGTTAGGACGCAATCGTTGGTATACCCAATCTGATTTGGAGCAATGGCGACCAATCTCAGTAGCCATCCCCTAAATCGTAAACATCCAAAATATGCTGACATGAGAGTGGCTGAAAGTAGTCATGTGACAAGACAGCATTTTCTTTTCTCATGGAACAAGAAATATTTTACATGAAGACATGGAAATAATATTAATGCAAAAGTTCAAAATCGCAATGTAAAATTCCACTCAGAGGAAGAAACTGAAAGAGACATCTCCATGGTCATATTATATTGTTCTTTAACAAGTGCTGATAAGAAAATGATTATGTCTAATGAAATATTAGTGAACAAAACTAGCGAATTGAGACAGTCAAAGACTGATTTTCAAAGGGAGCGCACAGAACAATTTAATATAATGCAAGCTAATAAACACGTCCCAAGCTGAATCACTGAATGATGTAGTTAACAGCCTGTCAGAGACATCAGATATTTACAGACAGAATAAGGCAGAATCAGATAAAGCAAAATGCCTCCTCTCAAGGCCTTGCAAATGTGGAAATGAGTCTCAGCAGCCATATTCTGAGATCAGGATGACTTACACAAGCCAAGAGAAAAAACTTTAGGTGGTGACAGCTACATCTTCCCCTTAAAAGTAGCTCATGACATCCTTCCAGCCAATAGTACTTTATGGATAATATACAGCAGGGGTCCCCAACGTGGTGCCCACGGGCGTCATTGCGCCCGCGGGGGCATCTAAATGCGCTCATGTCCTGGCCAGCGGTCGAGCATCCGCCAAAATTTGGTGGCATTTCGGCAGCAACGCCTCTCGATGACGCCACTTGCCGCTGACAAGCGGCGTCATTGAGAGGCGTCTCCGCCGAAATTCGGCGGCATTTCGGCGGATGCTCGACTGCCACCACGGTCCTTCGTCTGGCGCCCGCCAGATGAAAAGGTTGAGGACCACTGATATACAGGAATCACTGCACCAAATGGAATGCAACCAAGTCCAAGACTGAAGGTGGCTGTCAGACAGCTGATTGGCACATACTACATTGCCACATAATGGGAGGTGAGGAAATTTGCAGGCCAGTGACATTGGGGCAAACGCCTACTGTTACAAGAAGTGCTGTGGGATTTTTAATGTCCATGCAGAGGAGTCAGAATCTTGATTTTAAGGTTTCATCCGAAAGACCCCACACAATAACAATCAGCTACCAGTGTGTTAGGAAAAGAAAGGCAATATGATTCTTACGAGCTGGCTAATGTTTTAAAGAGAAAAAGTATATCTAGATGTCTAGTAAATTTGCTAAGCTAAAACGCCAAGTATCTTTAATATCTTTATCTCCAAGATTCCAACAAGACCATACCGCAGCAATTAATGTTATGTTGTTATACTGAAATCTTGTTTACATAACTGTTATTGAAAAATGCATTTTCTGTGAAATGATCAAGAAGAAAAAAGATTGTATGCACATTTATTACAACACCACTCCCTGACCATAAAATCTCATCATCTAAAAGATGCATAGGGTACTTTACATAGCTAATTTAAGAACAGTTAGGACCCTTTCTAAGAAAGCTATAGATATATAAGCAAAGAACATTTTCTTGAATTCCATCATTTATACAGGGAAAACTATCTTAAAATAATTCAATCATGATCTAATTTTGGGTACTTAGTTGTGTCTTGTGTGTGATATTGTAATGGATTTGCTAGTTGTGGAGTCTCCATCATTGGAGATTTTTAAGAACGGGCTAGACAAATACCTGGCACAGTGGTGTAGTTATTTCTTAGGCCTGCACTGAGTGCAGGGGACTGGACTAGACGACCTACTGACGTCCCTTCCAGTCTTGCACTACAATTCTATGGCAGTGGTTTTCAAGCTTTTTTCCTGGCGACCCAGCTGCCATAGAATCATAGTGTAGGACTGGAAGGGACCTCAATAGGGCACTCAGCTGGGGATGAGGGGTTCGGGGTGTGGGAGAGGGCTCTGGGCTGGGGCAGAGGGTTGGGGTGCAGGGGTGAGGGCCATGGGGTGGGGCCAGGAATGAGGGGTTTGAGGTGTGGGAGAGGGCTCTGGGCTGGGGCAGGGCGTTGGGGTGCGGGGGTGAGGGCTGCGGGGTGGGCCCAGGAATGAGGGGTTTGAGGTGTGGGAGAGGGCTCTGGGCTGGGGCAGGCGGTTGGGGAGCGGGGGTGAGGGCTGCAGGGTGGGACTGGGGATGAGGGGTTTGAGGTGTGGGCGAGGGCGGGGGCAGAGGGTTGGGTGCAGGGGTGAGGGCTGTGGGGCAAGGCCAGGAATGAGAGGTTTGAGGTGTGGGCAAGGGCTCTGGGCTGGGGCAGGTGGTTGGGATGCGGGGGTGAAGGCTGCGGGGTGGGGCCGGGAATGAGATGTTCAGGGTGTGGGAGAGGGCTCTGGGCTGGGGCAGGCGGTTGGGGAGCGGGGGTGAGGGGTGGGGCTGGGAATGAGAGGTTTGAGGTGTGGGCAAGGGCTCTGGGCTGGGGCAGGGGTTGGGAGTGCGGGGTGAGGGCTGCGGGGTGGGGCCGGGAATGAGAGGTTCAGGGTGTGGGAGAGGGCTCTGGGCTGCGGCAGAGGGTTGGGGAGCGGGGATGAGGGCTGCGGGGTGGAACCAGGGATGAGGGGTTTGGGGTGCAGGTGGGGGCTCTGGGTTTGGGTAGGCTCAGGACTGTGGCAGGGGGTTGGGGATGCAGGAGGGGGTCAGGGCTGTGGGATGGGGGTGTAGGCTCTGGGGTGGGGCTGGGGATGAGGAGTTTGGGGTGCAGGAAGGGGCTCTGGATTTGGGAGGGGCTCAGGGCTGGTGCAGAGGATTGGGGTGCGGGGTTGGAGCACAGGCTTATCTCTGGCGGCTCCCGGTCAGTGGTGCAGCGGGGGTGCAGAGGCAGGCTTCCTGTCTGCCCTGGCACTGCGGACCACGCAGCACCCTGAAAGTGGCAAGCAGCAGGTCCAGCTCCGGCTCCTAGGCTGAGGCACAAGTGGGTCCACGTGCAGAGCCAGTGCTCAGGGCAGGGGCAGTGCTGGAGCCCTGTGGTCCCCCCGCCTAGGAGCCGGACCTGCTGCTGGCCAGTTCTGGGGCGCAGCGCGGTGTCAGAACGGGTAGGGACTAGCCTGCAATAGCCAGGCAGCACCGCCGATGGGACTTTTAATGGCCCAGTTGGCGGTGCTGACTAGAGCTGCCGTAACCAAGTCCCTTCCATTCCGCAACCCAGTTCTGGGTTGCGACTCGGTTTGAAAACCACTGTTCTATGGGATATAATTTGGACAGCACCTAGAGATTGTCCTTCAGCTCAAGTGACAGCAGCCCATACTTTCGGAGCAGGAAGACCTACGTTCTAGTCCCTCTGTCATTGTAATATTCCAAGCAGCGGCGTGCAGCAGCATGGTTATGATATATTGGATTATAAGCCACACTACCCACGTGAGATGAAAAACAAGCATCATCATACAACAGCTGAAAATTAGGAGAAAAAGTCATCCCAGCAGAACAAGTGGAGAGAAAGGAGAGTGTGATGGGATGGCTGCCCCTCACCGGCAGAAAAGGGGTTAAAAGCAGCCCTAGGGAGGCTGCGCTGGAGGCAGCCATTTAGAAAGGGGCTGAGAGGAGCAGCCAATCATGGCCCAGCAGGCTCATATAAGAAAGACTGCAGGGCAGTGAGTTCAGTAGCTGACTGCTGCCTATGTTGAATTAGGTTTAAAACTGGGACGTGCCTAAAAAACAAAAACTAGATCCAGAAAAAAAAAATAAAAAAAATAAAAACTGTGCTTGTATGCCCTTTAAAGCTCTCTGAGCATTTAAGACACTTCTGCAGGACAGGAGCCTGTAAGTTACGTATGGAATGCCCTTTCTGAGCTGATAAACCAAGCCACAACCTACTCCTCATTGAGATCCCTCCTCCAGACCTACAGGCTCTAATGCCTACAAGCTAGGAATCAATGAGATTTATACTACTAAAAAAAATCTGTCTCGCCTTGCTGTGCATCAGCCTTTTGCCAAGTAACAGTGCATTCTCACTGCTGTAACACCCCTCCCTGCCTTACTGTCCCCTATAAAAATGCTATCTTCTGACAGGGGAAAAGGGAATAACTCCACTATGCCTTGCATGTCTCCTCTGACTCCCAAAGAAGTGGGTCTGTCTGTATCATGAGGTCCTGCACCCTCTTCCAATAGTCCGAACAGGCTTGATGTTTCTTCTTCAGATCACATCAGACCCCAGCCCTGCCAAGTCTCCCTCACTTGGAGGGTGACCTGCTCAACTAGTATTGAGTGTAAAGGCCAGTACAGGTCTGTCGCATCTTACGCGCATTTAACATGTGTGATTTCAGCTTTACACGGTTGGCAAAAAACAACAAAGAAAACCAACAATTTTAATACTGTACCTGTAGTGCAGGCGATTCCGCCCGCCATTACACTCAATGTAATTTTGACTATACGCGATTTTCGCTTTACGCACTGATGGCGGAACGTAACCCCAGCGTAAGATGTGACAGACCTGTATGTATCATGAGAGAAGCAAGGTGGGTGAGGTAATATCTTGTATTGGACCAACACCTCACCCAGCTTGTCTAATATCCTGGGACCAACATGGCTACAAAAACACAGTAGGTACCACTGTTAGGACAAGGGCTGGTTTTGGCGTATTTGTGATGGTTACACTCAACAGTTGGCACTAAAGAGCCTTGCTCTCTATCTGAGCACTGTCACAGTCTCTAATCCTCAGTGGGAGGGGGATACAAAGCACACCCTGGGTATTGGCTAGAGCTGGTCAAACTATTTTGTGATGGAAAAACTGCGATTTTGACTAAATTAAAATTGCCGTGGAAAATATCTGGTTTCTGCTGAAGATTTCAAGGAAAAACATTTCCCCCCCTTGTTTCTGTCAAGATTTTCTGCAATGGGGGGAAATTAACATTTCCAGATCAGCTCTGCCGCAGACTACAAGGGTGTCAATGAAACCCTGCAAAGCTCCTCTCTTTCATTTCTTCATTCAGATGGTCCCAGCTTGGGATGGTACAGATGTCGACCCGCCCCAGGTCTTTGCTGGGGCAAGAGTGGGAAAGGAACGTGATGGGGGTTAGGGCAGAAAGGAGGGAAAGAAGGACAGGAAGTGAAGAGCAACAGTGCAATGAGCGACTGAATGGAGAAATGAATGGAAGCTACGAATAAGGGGAAGGAAAAAAGGATGAGAGGATGGAGAGGGAGGAGGAAGGACAGAAAGAGGGTGGATGGAAAGTGAGGAATGAAGGACAAAGATGAAAGAAGGGGGGGGCCAAGCGATGAGGGAGAGAGAGGGAGCGAAGGAGAAAGTGGGCAAGGAGAGAAGGAAAGTCGGGGGGAGACAGACCATGGGGGACAGTCGGGGGCAGACAGACAATGGGGACAGAAGGAAAGTAGACAGACCATGGGGACAGTCAGACAGACAATGGGGACAGAAGGAAAGTCGGGAGACAGACCATGGGAGACAGTGGGGGGCAGACAGACAATAGGGGACAGAAGGAAAGTCGGGGAGACAGACCATGGGGGGGTTAGTCGAGAGGCAGAAGGAAAGTCGGGGGAGTCGGGGGAGAGAGAGGAAAGAGAGGAGGCAGGAAAAGTCGGGGCGCGGGATAGACAATGGGGGACAGCAGACAGTCGGGGGAGACAGACAGACAATGGGGGACAGTCGGGGACAGAAGGAAAGTCGGGGGAGACAGACCATGGGGGACAGTCGGGGGCAGACAAGCAGAAGGGAAAGTCGCGGCAGATAGACAATGGGGACAGGCCAGACAGACAATGGGAGACAGTCGGGGGCAGATAGACAATGGGGACAGTCGGGGGACAGAAGGAAAGTCGGGGGGAGACAGACAGACAATGGGGGGACAGTCGGGGGGCAGAAGGAAAGTCGGGGAGCAGATAGGCAATGGGGGGACAGGCAGACAGTCGGGGGGAGACAGACAGACAATGGGGGGACAGTCGGGGGGCAGATAGGCAATGTGGGGACAGGCAGACAGTGGGGGGAGACAGACCATGGGGGGACAGTCGGGGGGCAGATAGACAATGGGGGGACAGGCAGACAGTCGGGGGCGGGTGTCCCAAGGCAGGGGGTTGGCGCTGACGGGGTCCCCCCGATCCGGGCCGGGCCGAGACACGGGGGGATCTCCCCTTTCCGGAGCCCCGCAGAGATCGGCCGGGCCAGGGGGGGGGGGCCGGGCCGTGGGGGGGCGGGAGGAGCCGTCAGCCGCCGGGGCTGGGCGGGGCCGGGAGAACTAGCGGCAGGAGCGGCTTCCGCCCGGTGAGGCAGGCGGCGGGGCGGGGAGCCGAGCCCGGGAGACGCTGCTGGGCCTGCGCCGCCGGGTGGGTAGCGCCGGGGCCGCAACAAGGGGGAGGTGGGACCGGAGCGGAGCGAGAAGGGGGCCGGAGGGCAGTAGGGGAGAGAGGAGGGGTCAGAGGGCAGTATGGGGTGCGGGGGGCAGGAGGGGAGAGAGGACGGGGCTGGAGGGCAGTATGGTGTGCGGGGGCAGGAGGGGACAGAGAAGGGGGCTGGAGGGCAGTAGGGGAGAGAGGAGGGGGCCGGAGGGCAGTAGGGGTGGGGGGGGCAGGAGGGGAGAGAGGACGGAGGCTGGAGGGCAGTATAGGGTGCAGGGGGCAGGAGAGGAGAGAGAAGGGGGCCGGAGGGCAGTATAGGGTGCAGGAGGGGACAGAGAAGGGGGCCGGAGGGCAGTAGGGGAGAGAGGAGGGGGCCAGAGGGCAGTATGGGGTGCGGGGGAGGGCAGGAGGGGAGAGAGAAGGGGGCTGGAGGGCAGTATGGGGTGCGGGGGGGCTGGAGGGAAGTATAGGGTGCGGGGGGGCTGGAGGGGAGAGAGGACGGGGGCTGGAGGGCAGTATAGGGTGCAGGGGGGGCAAGAGGGGAGAGAGGAGGGGGCCAGAGGGCAGTATGGGGTGCGGGGGAGGGCAGGAGGGGAGAGAGAAGGGGGCTGGAGGGCAGTATAGAGGGTGGGGTGGGCTGGGGGCCCAAGCAGTGAGATGCAGGGCACTGGGGGGCAGGGTACATGTTCTGTAAATCCCTGAGACATGGATGGCAGGGAGACGGGAGGGGGAGGCGCTGAGGACAGCTGGGGGGTGGCAGATTGGTCCCTCCAGCACCCCAGGTTGAGGGTTAGGGAAGGGCTTTAACCTCTGCTGAGCTGCTGCCCCGTGTGTTTCCTGGCCAGACCCCTGGTGGGAATGCTGCCCCGCAGGCCCAGCGATGCTGCCCTCAGGGAGAAGATCAAGGAGGCCACCCGCAGGGACATCTTGGCTGCGGATCTGAAGTGCAGCCTCTTTGTCTCCGCTTTGCAGAGCTACAAGCGTGATTCCGTCCTGAGACCCTTTCCAGGCCTCTATGCTAACGAGGAGAGCAAGGATTTTGATGCGTTGGTGAGTTATCCCCTCAGAGGGGACAGCTTGACACTGTGAGTGTCAAGGGGAGGGGAGCCGAAGAGCAGCAGGTGTTCCTCCAGTACAGGTGTAATTAGTTCCACACAAAAACAAAGCCCAGAACAGATCCTATAAACAAGTCACTCGTTTTCATTATTTATGCACTGATGCTACTTCACAGGAGTGTTGTTAGGAGCAATTAGTTAATATCTATAAAGTGCCTCGAAGATGAAATGTGTTAAGTATTGTTAATGTGATTATCCACTTGAATAGTGCTGATCCCATTTCTGGCATCTCCTGGTTTAACACACCTGCTGTGCTGCTGAAGGTACCAGGCTTGCCTTGCCTTTCCCTTGGTTTTTGGCAGACTGAGAGGTGCAGTGGAGGGTTACCACTTCCACACAGTGCTTTCCAGCATCGTACATTTGTCCCCTTGTCCGAGGCCTTGGCTACACTTGCAAATTTGCAGCGCTGCAGCAGGGTGTGAAAACACACCCTCTCCAGCGCTGCAAATTGCGGCGCTGCAAAGCGCCAGTGTGGTCAAAGCCCCAGCGCTGGGAGCGCGGCTCCCAGCGCTGTACGTTATTCCCCACAGGGAGGTGGAGTACGGACAGCGCTGGGAGAGCTCTCTCCCAGCGCTGTGCTTTGACTACACTTAGCGCTTCAAAGTGCTGTCGCGGCAGCGCTTTGAAGTGCAAGTGCAGCCATAGCCTCAGATTGGGGGTAAGATTCTGATTCACTAGGAGTTCCCTGCTCAGTGCAGCTACTGCTTCAGGCCCTTAATTCTGAAGCCTGTTCAATTTAGCTGGTTTTCTGTACACACCAAGGGCACGGACGGATTCCCTGTGTTGGCAAGATGTGGCGTGAGCATTATGGGCACATATATTTTAAAAACTTGATCCTTGTTAAGGACAAATGGCTAACGTAAGTCTAATCCCCTCACCCAATCTTGATTTTCCTACCTACACAGGAGGCTGTTAGGATGTGCTCTGTATGTATGTATGTGTGTTGGAACATTGTCCAGTAGTTAAAATTGCAAAACAGCTGCCACTATAACATTTTCAACTACTCATAACTTTCTGAAAAACTCTCCTCTGGAATAGAAACTTTCCAGACATGGTCCCTGTCCAAAGGTCAACTACTTTTTTGGTTGGAGGAAAACACTTTTTCAGGCACGTGATGTTGAATAAACAGACAAATGCCGTACTGAGCACATGCAGCAGCGCATAGACCTCTGCATAAAGGGAAGGAGGGAATCACTGTTTTAATGGTGTGCTTCCAAATAAATGCAGTGTAATCAGGGCCGGCTCCAGACCCCAGCGCGCCAAGCGCGCGTGTGGGGCGGCATTTTAACGGGAGGGTGGCAGGCGGGTCCGGCAGACCTTCCGCAGTCATGCCTGCGGGAGGTCCAACGGAGCCACGGGACGACCGGACCTCCCGCAGGCATGACTGCGGCGGGTGCGCTGGTCCCGCGGCTCGGGGCGGCGGAATTCGTAGAGCCGCCCCTGAGTGTAATTTGTACACAGCCCTGGAAGTTACAAAAAAAAATTAAAGTAGAAAAAAAGCTGTCATACTACCGTGTATATTGTGTTATAACTTGTATATGGGCAAAAGCCGACGTAGCTCTTTATAGAAAATCATAAAAATGAGGTCTCTGGCCCAAGAGTTTATAGCTAAGTTGTGTGGAGACTATAAAACAGGTTTAAAATACAGAGCACGTTGTTTTCTGTAACACTAAAGAGGCAAAGCAGCTGTGCAAAACTATGTACATTCACTAGCTCAAACAAAATTCCGACTCTTGCCCAGTTAATGATAAAAAAAGTTACTGATATGTTATCTGTCCAGTATAAGTGGGTAAGTAAAATTTTGCAAGTCTGAAATGCAGTAAGTAAGATTAAGGAATCTAGATTTAGAAGTTACATGACAAATGTACCCTTGGAAGCCTTTAAGTCTAAAGTTGGAAGTCTGAAAAAGGTGAACAGGTGAAATAATATCAGAAGCCTGGGGTTTTTTTGTCCATTGCTCTCTGGAAAATCCAGTTTGAACCAGTATATCCAAGCCTCCTCAGGGGGTGGCATCTCTCTGGAGGCGTTTACAACTTAAATGGAGTCACCTTAATCACCCCCTCACTGTTTTGATTCATGGAGTTGTGGTAACCCTCCCTCCTGGTGTTGCATATAATCCCTGGCTCACAGTCATAGGTGCCGACTTCTCAACCCCAGCCCTGCCCCACTCCACCCCTTCCATGAGGCCCTGCCCTTGCCCTGCCTCTTCCCACCCCTTCCCTGCCCCCATTCCAAGCCCTTCCACAAAGTCCCCACCCCAACTCCACCCCCTCTCTGCCAATATTCCAACTCCTTCCCCAAAGCCTCCCCTGAGCGCGCCAAGTTCCTGCTCCTCCACCCCACCCCACCCCGGAGCATGCTAATGCTGCCAAACAGCTGTTTGGTGGTGGCTGGGTGGGCAGAGGAGCCAGGACGCAGTATGCTCAGGGGAGGGGGAGGTGGGGGGAGCATGGCTGCCAGTGGGTGCAGAGCACCCACAGAATCAGTGTCTATGCCCACAGTGATACATATCTTTGGGAACCATACTGTACTAAGTTACTGCATGGGATTGCAATATCTGTCACAGTTATACCACTCCAGATATCGCCTTTGTGTTGAAGTAGTGACCACATTCAGATGTTTTTGCTCACTGTTCTTATGCATATCCCATGGATGCTGCCGCTGAATATAGGCCATAGAATTATAGAAGACATGTAACTTGCTCAAACATAGTACTCAGTGTTGCATGTCAGATCAAATGACAAATTTCCCCACATAAACTCAGTATAAGTTTTTCAGAAGTTGTTCTTGTAATTAATTGGAACTTGTTTTTCAACTTGTACCACAGAGATCCCCATTAGAGTGAAATATTGTTTTCTTACCACTAGAGGTCTCTGTTTAATCATGATGATGAAGAGACGCAAACCACACTAATAGTCTTTCTTATGTTAGCTTGCAGATACAAATGCTTTGCCAAGCTTAAAAGAACTTCCAGAGTCTAATTCAGACACAGATAAAAGGACCTGGGATCTGTTTAGCTGGATTTTATCATCTAAATTCTTAACTATACAAAGTACTAAGAAAAAGGAGGTAAGATTTCAAATTCTTAGTGAAAGTTTCATGACGTGTTTGCTATTTAACACAACCATTTGCATGCAGGTGGTTCCCTCGACCTAGGATTTAAGGGTTGTTTATTGTAAGGATTGAAAAGTATGTCAAGTGAACACATTTTCTGGTAGGCATGGGTGCTGGCTGGTGACTCTTGCCCACATGCTCAGGGTTTAACTGATCGCCATATTTGGGGTCGGGAAGGAATTTTCCTCCGGGGCAGATTGGCAGAGGCCCTGGAGTTTTTTCGCCTTCCTCTGCAGCATGGGTCACTTGCTGGAGGATTCTCTGCAGCTTGAGGTCTTCAAACCGCAATTTGAAGACTTCAGTAACTCAGACATAGGTTAGGGGTTTGTTATAGAAGTGGATGGGTAAGATTCTGTGGCCTGCTTTGTGCAAGAGGTCAGACTAGATGATCATAATGGTCCCTTCTGACCTTAAAGTCTATGAATAAAGAGACAGTGTCCTTACCCCAAAGAGCTCAAAATCTAAATAGACAAGAACAGAAGAAGGAATGTGTGCAGCAAAAGCAAGTGAATGATGGAGTGGTGATTAATTTTTATATCTATTTTTATTAAATAATAATAATAAATATAAATATAAAAATAATGTTTTATTTCCTATTAAAATCCCAAAGGTTTGTCTTAGCAAAACCCTTATATTGCTAATGTATGGTTAATCACACTTGACCACTCTATTTAATGTTGTGCTCCTACCCTGTGTTCAGATTGTGAGGTCCTCAAGGCAGGAACCAGGCCACTTTTTCTATTTAGAAAACACCTCGTGTTGAGGAGGAAGAATGAGCTAGTGGTTCAGGTGCCAGCCCAGGACGCAGGATACCGGGGTTCGTTTCCATGCTCAGCCGCAGACGCCATGTGTGATCTTGCATAGGTAACTTAGTCTCTCTGTGCCTCAGGTTCCAATCTGTAAAATGTGCACTACCTCGCGGGGATTTTGTGAGGATAAATGTGTTAAACATTGTGAGGCACTCAGATACAACAGTAATGGAGACTGTCTAAGTACCTAAGAGAATTGTGGATGCTGCTGGAAATGATCAAAATGTCTTTTTGTTCCACATCTTTTTCTTTCCCAAGGAACATATCTCATGAATATATCTATATCATAGCCTTGTTTGTGTGCCGGGATTATGACACCATAAAGATGTCTCTTCCTTTCCTCCCTTTCATTGCATCATCCACTTAACTCTGATATCTGAGTCACATTACTGGGAGAGGAGGTGGGGGAGATGGGGATTTAACTTTGATGTCATAACCTTACCACTCAGCAATGCTCATGAATATTCATAGAGAAGCAGCAAAGGAGAAGAGGGCAGGAGCATGGAAGAAAAGAAACCCTTACAGTTCCCAGAATCCACTTGGTCTTCTGTGGTTACCATTACCAGCTAACTGGGTATTAATACTGAATTGTAAATACGCATAGGCAAATATATTAAGGAACTAGGAAAGGATCTGAGACACTAAGCAAATTTCCAGTGAATAAACTAGACCTTTAAAAAAAATAACACTAGGATTCCTTTCTGTGTTTAAGTATGAGAAGATCCAAGAGTTGACAGGAATGTCAAGTGATGCTGTTCCTACTCCTGACTTCCTCTTTGAAATAGTGTATTGTGATCAGATGAATGCTAAATTTGATGAAACCAGGGGAGAAAGGAACCTTATTTATGCATTCCATGGGAGTCGCCTTGAGAACTTCCATTCCATACTGCACAATGGATTACATTGCCATTTAAATAGGGTAAGGTTTCCAATATTTCTTGCATTAAACACACAGCTTCATCCTTTGTTCACAAACTCTGAGGCATGTTTTAAACACATGTACAAACGTGTGTAGGGATAAAAATGTGATCTCATGTTGCTATTTGTTTTCCTTGATGACAACAAAGTTAACTTTGCATATGATTATACTAGGTTTTATAATGTAGATTGAGCTTAAAAAAATGCAGGTGGTGTGAAACTGGCATTAAGTTATAGTAGTTTCTCCAATATGCCTGGTTGTAGCCATCCTTCACTTTAAAAACCAAAAAAAAAAAAAAAAAATGAATTTAGTGCCTCTGAAAAATTTAACAGCTCAGAGCCTTGGACCAGGAGGAAAATGGTCAGTGTAGGCTCTCTGTGCCCAGGTCTCAACCCTGGACCACCTCTAAAAGTGGTAAACTACCTGCCAATTGAGAGTTCTTTGCATCCATCTAACAAGGATGTCATTTAGTGGGGAGTGGGACTTTGTGGATGTCCACACCTGTTTGATAGAAGCTAGCTGGGACTATCACTTCTTTTCATGTAGGTTGTCACGTAGCTTGCAGACAGTAAAAATACATAGTCTCTACCAACCTGGGCCACGTGTGAAACAGTGACTTACTGTTTTTAATTTCATCCCCACATTAAGCACTGAAGTTCACATGAAAACAAAAAATTAAAAGGCCCACACATCGAGGGTTCCAGAGGGTAAGAAAGAATCTTTACCTTCCCAGGAGGGCACAGCTGGCATGGTGTGTTTCGATTTTTTTCCCCACCCTCATGAATTATCACATTGTCTATAATGGGAGACAGTGTGCTAGATTAGATGGGGTGGCAAATCCTATGTTTCTAAACTGTTAAAGCAATTGCATTTGGGGGGAAAAAAAATCATACTTCAAGAATTTTTCTCCCTTGCAAAGCAGGTTTCTAAATGTCACTAAGGACTTGTCCATACACAAAAGTTGCACCACTTTAAATATACCAGTATAGTTAAAGTTGTACAACCTCCTTAGTGTGGTTTAAAAGTGCTTATACTGGTCTAGCTTAAATCAGTTTTAAAAAAAAATAGTAACACCCCTAACTGAAATAGTTACACTGGTACAAAGTCTGTCTGTAGTCCAGCGCTAAGGACGTTAAGATCTGAGACTTCTGAATTTCACTGCTGTGTTATTAAGCTCCATAATACTTTTGGAAACCACGTGCTGGCATTTGGAAAGGAAAGTGCAGTGCTACACTGTATTATTGTTCCATGTGGCCATTCAGAGTGTTTGATCTGATGCAGTCTCTCTTGATTTACTTTTGTGCTATTTCAGACATCCTTGTTTGGCGAAGGTACCTACCTTACCAGTGATCTAAGCCTTGCTCTTCTGTATAGCCCTCATGGTCTTGGGTGGCAACGCAGTGTTCTGGGCCCTATCCTTAGCTGTGTAGCGGTTTGTGAGATTATCGATCATCCAGATGTAAAATGCCAGGTGAAGAAGAAAGGTGAGTGTATAGAAATAATTACAGCTAGAGTGTGTGTTAGTCTTCTATTAATACTCCTCAGGTCTTAGGTTGTGTATATGTGCAGTAATACAGCTAAGAATGTACTCGTGTGTACACTAGTTTCCCACCAGCAGAAACTGACCAGGAGGCACCTTTTCTGGATGACCCATTAGCAAATCTACAAAAGCTTTCCACAAAAATGGAAAAAATAAAACTTGATCATTCTAGTAGCGGGGCCTAGCTAGATCAGTATAGAAACCAAAATAGCATCCTATTTTGTTTTAATCTAGCGTCAGTACGATAACAGAACACGTTCTGTAATGCAGAGTTATTTCATTTGTTCCACAAGTGAACCCATGCCAAGGTATTCCTGTAACAGCAAGAGTAATATGCATTCTGGACTTAGGCATGTTAGACTCATAACAAAGCTATAATTTCATTTTGCTGTTGTATTATTTCTCTATCCTCTCTGATGTTTGCAACCCTCAAGCATCGTGCTCTAGGCCTGCCTTCTCCTTCTCTAACGTACCCTTTCTCCACTCCCAGCCGAACCCATAGTACCCCCATGCAAGGGATAACCAGTAGGGGCTAGGAACAACTCTGATTCCCCTTTGGGATGCTAAGAGGGACCAATGAAATTTGAGGTAGAGCGAGGAATAAGAACCCTGTCTCCTAACTCCAAGTCCTATGCCTTGACCGTCTTCCTTTACTGTCATACATGTGCTTTTGCTTTCCTTCCCATTTCCAAGAAAACCTCTTCTTGTCCCATACAGATTCAGAAGAAATAGACAAGAAAAGAGCAAGAGTAAAAAACAGTGAAGGGGGTGATGTTCCACAGAAATACTTCGTTGTCACAAACAATCAGCTTTTACGAGTTAAATACTTATTAGTATATTCACAGAAACAACACAGGAGGTAAGAATTCAACTCACCAGTATAATGAGCACGGTGCAAATGCCAGATAGAGATCTTATTTGCACATCACTCTCTCTCTCAAAATCAAAAAATACAAAAGCCAGACATGCTTCCACCTACAGGAAGCAAAAAGGGATCCCGGAGCAAATATAGTAGCTAGGAAAATCTTTATCAAAGCTTGCAAGATTGTTCAAAAATAATAAAACATAATAAATGTGTCAATGATAAGATTATATTTGATGTAATTCATGCTTTTTTATGCATTTTTTCCCCTCCACAGGCCTTCTAGTCAGTTGTCTTGGTTTTCCAATCATCGTTTTGCTATAATGATGATGATGTATCTACTACTGCTAATTGTTATAGGTGCCAGCAACTCACCGGCCTTCCTCTACTACTGGAATAGAATGTTTGACTCAGAAGGATGAACAGGCTGGTTTATATGCTGTTATGTTCACCATGTGCCTTAATGATAGGAGATCTACAACCTACTGCATCTGGACCAGCGCTCTGGAAATGGGGTCTTGAGCATTTGGTTATATTCCAGTTGCATTTCCTTCACGGCCCCCTTTCCGTTTTTTCTTGTTTAAGTCGTTTTGTTTCTTTGAGTAATGAGGGAGCCTGATAGGCTGAAAAGGGAGCTGCCAATCTTGCCCTAGGGACGCTGAAGTAGAATGTGAACAGTTCTGTACAGACATGTTTTAGTCAATGCTCTAAGAAAAAGCTTTATTTAAAATTAATGAAAACTTTAACGTGGAAACTATCGGGCCATAGCTGCTGGCTTGACGTGGTCTCCATCATACACATTTCTAGTTTGGTTAAGTTTCTCTCAGCACCCCTGTATTGAGGGTGTTTATTCTCTGCCAGATTAAAAAAGCAATATTTATTTATAACGCTATTGGAAGGGAGGAATTCTCTTTACCTCACACAAAGGTAAACCTGCAGTAGGTTTTATTGCTTTGACTTGAGAAACCCTGTGTGTCTTTACTGAAGTGCTGTTTCTCATGTGATAAAGCAGGATCATCTTAATTACAATTTTTGACAGGGGATTATATTTGGGCACAGTGATTGTAACAAAACATTATAAATAAAACAGTAACCAAGTTGGAAGGATCTGGATGTTCTTGTGTGTTATTGAAAATAAAAATCACTGGATAAAGAATTAATACTGAATTTTAGAGCACTGTAGGCTATGATGAGAGGAACGTGTCTTAAGTACAGTACAATGGGCCAGACAGATCCTCAGCTAGGTTCAGGGAGCACACAGTGCAAGTCTGGGGAGGAGGTGTGTAAGATCAAAGTTCACCTTGGCCCTCCCCCACTAAGGGGCCCACTATATTCAGGGCTGGTCCTTGTGTCCAGCAGGCTCAAATGGGAGCTCGGGATCAGGGCCGGGCAGGAGCTTCCCATCAAGAAGGAACAGGAAGGTCTATGCCACTGGCAGATCTCTTGGTCTGGGAACACTGTTTTCACAGCCAAATGTGCAGTGCAAAATGGTTGCATGATGCTCCAGGATGTGGCTCTATTTGTACACATGTCCCGTCTCTTTTTCTGCAGTTGTGACCTGATTACAGTAGGAATATACCAAATATTTCCCAAAATATTTCCTATCGTTTTAGGAAATAGAGTATTTTGAGAGCAGGATTTATTTTGTTTCCAAGGTCAGAGAGTGATGTCAGTTTAGTATATACTGCATTTAGGTTTTCACTTGATAACTGACCTCTGTATGTGTGTCTGCAAGATATACTGTCTACTTAAAGTTATCAGAAGGAGATTGGTTTTTCCTCTCTCAGAATTACATTATCTGTGTTAGGTAGGCTTCATGCCAATATGTTGTAAGACGTAGCCATATTTTACTTTAAAAAAAATCAAATTACACTAAGAACCCCTCATTTATTATTTGGATTTGTTTGACAGTGTATAGGTTTGTTAGAATTCTGTGTAGTGCACACTTGGAGACTTGGAACATTTAAAGAGATTTGAAAATCACTTCCCTGTCTGAATGTTTTATCTGTACTATAGTTATAAAACCACCTAAAAAGTATACAAACTGAAAAAGCTAGCAAAAAAGTTTCTGTTGTTAGTTTATGTTGTGCATGTGGGGATAACATTGCATATAGTCAGATTCACTATTTCTCCCTCTGATGGATCAGCAAGGTAGCAGAAAACCCCATATAAAATTGCCTTAATAAAAATATTTGTAAAAGCTTCAGGACACATTTTAAGATTGTGCTCTCAGAAAGTGGCAGGTTTTTTAAATGTCAACTTTAAATAATTGAAATTGACACTGTCCCTTTAAACAATGGGGGCTTTTTGCACTCATTTTGAACACAGTAAAACTTTAATTTTGTGAAGATGTGAGCATGAGTGACTATGACCACTCTTGATGTTAATCTCAGATTTAAGTACAGTGATGCGGTGAAAGCAGGAGAGTTCCACATTTATAAAGCAGCACATTGTGTGTTGTAAACATTAGATGTATTTTGAGACAGCCAGGGTCGTTCAACAAAGAAGAGCTACACCCTGTGAAAGAAGATTCAGCAGCAAACTAGCCAGGGTTTTGAACAAAGTGTCAGGAAGGAATGGACTATTCCAGACAACTATTTCAATTAAGCTTTGAAGTTGGCTGACTTAGTTTTAAAGGCATTAAGAGAGAGAACACCATTTCCTGAAATGGGTATTTTCTCACCTTTGAGATTTTGGATTATATAAATACGTCACATCTTTAATAGGAATGTCCATTCTAGGAGCTAAAAGTACGTCATGACTTACGGTACAGTAGCCCCACAGGGATGTCACATAGAGAAGTGGTAGTATGTCCATTTCACAGATGGGAAACTGAAGCACAGCCACTAAGTAACTTGCCCAAAGTCACACACAGGAAATCTGTGGCAGAACTGGGAATAGAAACCAAGTCTTGGACACTCCGAATGGTATGTTAACCACAAAACCATTCTTCTCATAAGATCCTTGATGCTTGTCTAGTTACTGTGTTATATATGAGAGTAATGTGGATACATATTACTGATATGTAATTTATATTAAATAGGGCATGGATAACACCACTTTTTATTCCTTTTAAATGGTAGCTGTTCATATAAATCTTTTATGTCAGCATTACTTAACATGCTGTGTGTGCCATAAACTGGAGCCATTTTAAGTGACTAATTCTCAGTGTGACTGAATGCCAGTGCTTATTGAGACAAGAGCATTCATTGCAGGGGATAAAGCAGCATAACATCTCTCATATCCTCAGGGGTAGGGTTTGCTTCCTTGTCTCTTATCTACCACACGTGAAGTCTGAAATTCATCTCCAAAATCCTTTTATTTTAATCTTGCCTGATGTAATTCTCCAACCTAATGGATGGGTTTAGAAAATTTAAAATGGCAAAGGAAGCCACCTTCAGGAGAGGTTAAATGACTTGTTTACTAGGGTGGGGAAAGAGCGGTTTTAAGAAGTTCTGTGTTTTTAAAGGTGACCACAAAAAAAAAAATCACAATTGCAAAATTTGATAACAGCTCCTGTGTAAAATCTGTTATTAACCAAACTATAAGGAAATGGTGTGTACTCCCTACAGCTGTAGTGGAGTGTCTTAAGATGCATGGAGACCATGATTATCCTCTATGTTTATGATTATCCTTCATCTGAGGATTTCAAAATGGTGGGAAGTATTAAATCCCTTTTACTGATGGTTAAACTTAGTGACAAAGAGGAGACTTGGCTGAGAATATACACCAAGGCTGTGATGGGGGGTGGCTCAGTGGTTTGAGCATTGGCCTGCTAACCCCAGCATTGCAAGTTCAGTCCTTGAGCAGGCCACTTAGGGATCTGGGGCAAAAATCTGGTGATTGGTCCTGCTTTGAGCAGGGGGTTGGACTAGGTGACCTCCTGAGGTCTCTTCCAACCCTGATATTCTATGTAGTTGGGAATAAAACCCAACAGACTTGATACAAGGCCCCTGCTGTAACTATGTTAGAAGTCTAACTTCTGTGGGTGGCTGAATTGCAAGCAAAACAGAGAGTAGATGAATGGCAGAGAGATCCAAGGCAAAAGATAGAGGTTCAATGCATGCATCTGCTCAAGATTGCAATCTGACTCTTAATATTATGCTTGATCAATGAAAAGCTGCATTAAATAATGAACCCTACAGAAAGATCTCTGCATATTTCTAGCAAACAAGACAAGGGTTATTACCTCACTGATTAAATGTGTCAAAGAAAGTATCTTTTCCCTAGATGTTATTCTGTCACCTAATTGCCAGAAATAATGACTTGGTAATCAGTTGGTTTTTTTTTAACTCAAACCCTCAAAATTAGGCCTAAACTGTGTCAACATTGCCTGTGCTATTGCGGCTACCTCACTATCTATGCTCACTTAATCTCACTCACTGCAACCTCTCTTGTTGGTGAATGGAACGAGAAGCATTTATTCCAATGAATTTCTCCGCCAGACGCCTTTATTTATGCACTGTACAGCTTGCAAAACAAGAACATTACCATCTAATGCCCCATTGCCTTTCACAGTCCATTAACACTGCCCAGCTTTACAGCAGATAACATTTCCTGTGCCCAAGTAACGTGCACTAATTACAGAGCCGATTTGAAATTAAAATACTTCTCAATTAACATTTTATTGTTCTGCGGAGTGGAGGACAGAAGCCTCTTGATCTCTCTCTTTACCCTTTGGTTCTCCATTACAGAAGTTAGATTTAGAGGGGATCTCAGGCCGTTTCTGAAAGCACTGGTGTGTTTCTGGTGCACATCAGTGCGCGTGTATATTAGTGTCATAGGTGTGCCTAGTGATTTTGAGCTATTTGAGTATAAGTAGCAGGGTAGCTGTGGCAGTATGGGGAGCAGCAGCAGAGGTACAGCTAAGCCAGGCCGAGTACGTACCCACCGGGTTCAGGCAGGTTTGCACTCAGCCCGCCTAAGCCGTATCAATACTGCCCAGACTCCTGCAGTGACCTTGCTATTTCTGCTCTCTCCAGCTGTCTTCGATACAGCACTAACCACTCGGCGTTTGCTCCCTGTTATAGTGGCTGCAGCTAGAAGGACTGGGGGAACAGCTGGGTTTTCAAGAGCCCTTGGAAGGAGGAGAGGGAGGCCCTGTGACACATACTAACTTGGAGGTTGTTCCAGGATAAGGAACAGGCACAAAACTGGGGGTGGGCGATTAATTAAGACAAAAGGAGCAGCTGGGAAGCAATACAGGCATTTTTGAGACTTTGTTGCTTAGAACAACTGGTTCTCCAAGAGCCACGTGCCTGTAGCCCAGAGCTGCCACTACAAACAGCTGAAGCTTTGTGTGGGAAAGGAGCGAATGTCTCATTGTGCTATAAGCAGGTCTCCCAACAGAATACAGCCATTCTTTTTGGGCCCCAGAGGCAGGATGGTCTAGTGGTCAGGGCACTAGCCTGGTACTTAGGAGCTCAGGGTTCAGTTCCCTCCTCTGCTACAGCCTTGCTCTGTGACCTCGGACAAATCACTTGGCCTTTCTATGCCTCAGTTTCTTATCTGTGCTATGGCGATAACAGCTCTGCCCTACCTTGTGGGGGTGTGTGTGAGGGTAAATACCTTAAAGATTGTGATTTGTTCAGATATGATAAGGGGAGTCAGATAATGCATTTATCAGCTGATAATGCATTCTGTACTCAGGGCCACATCTTGCCACGATTCGGAATCAGTGTGGAGGAGGACTGGTTACTATGTGTATTTCCCAATGCAGGCAAGATACATTCACTTGAATTACTTTGTGGTAGAAAACAGGAAGTTGTGCCAAGCAACTCCCAAAGGTATTTTTATTACTTAATGTGAAGCAGAGGTTAGCCTATTAAACAGTTTGCATCTTCAAAGCATCAGGCAAAGTGCTAGAAAAGTACCAGGTGCTTTACTTAATGGGAAACAAACTGTAATTTTGCCTGCACAAAAAGTCTGAATAAAACTGAGTAAGCAGCTCGGGATTAGGCCCCAAAGCTGTAAAATGGCTCGATAACCTCTGCTCATCAAAATGGCCAACACAGCAGTGTGACGAGTAGTGAGAACGTGTTGCTCAGCCACAGAACATCTGTCAAATGCCTTTTCTTAATTCATTGAAAAATATTTTTAGTAAAACCAATCTTTTAAATTACTTGTATAACATTTTATTTTTGTTTGTTTTATTGTAACAAAGAAACTGGGTCAGTCTCGGCTCCAGTTTGGCTCAAGTCCAGTGGAATTTTAATAAAATAAAATAATCCTCAGCGGCCCTTGCAGCCCAGGTTTTGCAATAAGGGGCTAGTGGCATGAACATCTGAAAGTGAAACATACTAGAAACAAAACTGAAGCTGACTGGTCTCTCTCCCTTGCCCAGGAGAATTTTCTGAAAGCCCATCTATCTTTAACATCTCCTTGAAGCTAGATTTCCAGCAGCCTCCCTCAAAGGAGCTGGAAAGAACAAGCTTCAGAAATTCAAGGGAAGAAATGTACTGTTTAGTTTTGCAGAGTTAAGAAACACAAGTGGGAAGGGCTGATGCCCGGTGATTATGCATTACTCTTGCTTCTATAAAAATAAAATTTTGTGTAATAACCTTTAGATGAGACATTAAGCATTGGAAAGATTGGTCAGGTTGAAGATTATAGCAGTAAGTCACCAAAAATAAAAACAAACAAATAAATAGAAATCTCCACTTAACAACAGGCTGTCTGTGTAAGTTACTCTTTAAAGATCCAATTCTGAGTATTGCCAACCACAAGCGTTCAAAAATCATGACTCAGGGCCCCTCCAAAATCATGAGATTGGCGTAAACACAATAAAGGTTGAGTTTTTTCTATTTGCTTTCTGAGCCTTTAGCTTAAAATGTGAAGTGAGAGAAGCCTGTTTGTCACAACTAGGGTGACCAGATGTCCTGATTCTATAGGGACAGTCCCGATTTTGGGGGCTTTTTCTTATATAGGCACTTTACCGCCTACCCCCATCCCGATTTTTTACAGTTGCTGTCCGGTCACCCTAGTCACAACCCGGAGAACTAGAAACTTACTTTAATTTCAAATGAGAGCTGAGAGTCTCATGCAATCTCTGGATTCCGGCATCTGCCAAAACACCAGATATCACAGGACTGAATCACCCCTGGAGCAGCCGGCCTGATGCTATCAGAGGCAGCAGAGGTGCTGTGTCAGCCAGGTGTAGGGTGACCAGATGTCCTGATTTTAAAGGAACAGTCCTGATTTTGGGGTCTTTTTCTTGTATAGGCTTCTATTACCCCCCACCCCCGTCCCAGTTTTTCACACTTGCTGTCCGGTCACCCTCACCAGGTGAGTTGGCATTTGTTCAGTAACACCTCTGCTTTCTGGCTTCTAGCGATGCTACTCTGCAAACTCAGCTGCCCCTTCTCCTAACCACCAGCTCCGCTTCTTACAGCCTCAAATGTCTCCTCTTGTGTGTCTGGGACTCCAAGTCTGCCCCCTAACCACCATCTCCACCTTCTGCAAACTCCAAGCACCTGGATCCCCAGATTCTCCCCAATGTCTGCAAACCTTGCCCTGCTCTTTAGGAGTTCCTTCTGTCCTAGCCAGGGGAATTCACCCACTGCCTCTGTCCCCCTCGCTGCTTGTCAAGAGTCTCCATCTCTATCCATTTGGCATTTAAGAATTGGTCAGTTAGCACTAGGAAGAACACGTTTCAGCCCACCGGTGATGATTTGCAAACTATTCTTAGTCAGTCAGGTGTGCAAGATTGAGTCACGTGGCATTGTTCTGCTCCCTGATCTGGCCTTAGTTCAGCAAAATATCAAAGCATGTGCTTACGTCCCATTGTAGACAGTGGTAGCACAACCACGTCCAGTGCATCATTTGCAAGGGGACTTAAGCACATGTTTAAAAATGCTTAGCGGCAGAGGGATGGGATTGTTCATGTGCTTAAAGTTAGGCAGGTGCTTTAGTGAGTTTCTTGACTAAGGCCTGGATGGTAGGGTTAAAAATGAGAGCGATTCCAAGAGGGCAGCACAAATGCTTACAGGGTAACATGCACACACTTACTCGCAGGACTCATTTTCTACCAACGTTCATGTTAATGGCACATAAGCCCTGGTGTGAAGGTTGGTAGCAATGTGATTGGGAAGAGTAATAAAGCAATTGGTGGGCTTTATTTTAAAAAAGGTTATTACAGGTGCTCGTTTGAAGGTCTGTTTAAGACAAACATCCACAAACAAAATCTTTAGCTTTAGCAAGCTGAGGCAAAGCTGACGCAAAACTGACATGTTTTCTGCTTTGATCTACCAGATCGTTTATGGAGAATTGAACGAGATGGGTCAAGAAACACCTTAAAAATAAAATCACAAAATAGGGATCTGGCATGGAGTATTTTTAAAAACACGTTGTCACTTTTAAATACCAGTCTTAAAATAATTGTGGTGACTCACAGGAAGATTGCCAGTGGGAAACAAAATAAACAAACCATTTCCTTTCCGCCTCTCTCCAGCTGACTGATGCAAATGCTAAGGTGAACTAAAAAAAGAGTAATAGGATTTTTTTTAATGAGTGTCTGGCAATCTAAACAGATGTAATCATATTTGTGGTATTAAAGTTAATTTAATTCTAAGGAGAGCACTAGACTTGTATTAAAAGGAGTCAATGGATATCCCCAGAAAATTGGGTTTGGTTCTATGGCTTAGCATCAATATTACATTGTTCCATGAGGCTGTATTTTAGCAAATGAGTGAAAACATTTCAGGGAATTTTGAATTTTCATCTTTTCAGTTAACTGTGTAGCTCTATCACCACTCAAAAGGATTAGATGAAATACTGTCACCAGAAAAGTTATTTTGTCCCATTTTAATTGTCTGTACTTAATGAGCCAGGTTCACACAGGATGTGGTGTATCCAACAGGGAAATTTGATCCCATGCTTGTTAAATATAATTGCTGCTAGATTTTCTTGCTACTTAGCAGATAATTAATGGGAGGTAGGATCTAGAAGCAACAATTTAATGAGATGCTTAGCTTCCTAGGAAAATGGGAGTTTCTAGGTCCTTCGAAGATATCATGCCATGTAAGTGGCATGTAATATTGTGACCTCTTCCTCCTTGTTTCATGTAAGTGGCATGTAATATTGTGACCTCTTCCTCCTTGTTTGTAATATTTGGGGGATGTGGCAAAATTCTCAGTTCCTAAAGGGAAATATTACAAAAGCTTTTGTAAAGGGGTGAAAATAATTGAGAAGGAAATCCCAGCAGCCCCTGTAATGAAAGAACATATGGTTTGCAGCTTTCCTGTATAGCCTTTTATAAAGGACTCTGGAACAAACACTGAGATCTCTCTCTGATCACAGTAAAAGAATGCAATGAAAACCACGCTGTGGCTTAACTACCACATGTGTGTTAATGGTGCTTGTGCTGAGATGAGAGTCTTGTATGAATCCATAGGACTAATCCAGCTAACGCTTCAGATACCAGCTGGAATTGGGCAGCCCTCAGTTATAGTGCTATGGATGGAGTGAACTGTAGGATCTAAGATGGTATCTTACCACAGCTACTAATCAGATTTTCATTCAATAGATGCACATTAGGTTTGGGATTTCACTACAGGTAGCAGGAGGCGGCGGTGTCCTGCTCTGGATCTGGTTTAGGTTAGGGACCAGGTTAGAAGATGAAGCAGGGTCAGGACATGGGTTCACACTGAATGGTGCTAAAGGCTCCTGAGCTGTTCTCAGTCACAACATCCACATCAGTTCAGGCAATGGCCCCAGAACCAGAAATGCAGGGACAGTTTCAGATCCAAGTACAGGAAGCCAAACACCAACCCAGAATCCACAGGGGTCTGGATTTGAGGTTCTGAGCTTCATCCCATCTCTGTTTTCCAGAGCAGCCGACAAGACCTATTAGCTGTGCTGGCTGGACTCCTACTGTCAGCAACCCAGCTGACACTGACCCATCGCAGAGCTATCCTTTTGCCAGTTCTGTCACCCAGCTCTCAGTTCTGTCTCCGTTTCCTTGCTGGCTTAGCACTAGGCAGGCAGGGTGGTATATTTGGCAACATGCTTTTTTGGTGACATTTTCATTTCATCGTGAAAGCTGTCTCTGCAGGTTCCCTGCCTACGCCCCGAGCTTCCTGAAACTTGCAAATGTCAGACTCAAGCACAGAGAAGAAAATGCAGGAAAAATAAAAATGCCTACAGACGAGCGAGACAAAGAAACAAGCGATGGAAGGGAACGACGCCGCCAGCAGCTCTTACGCTTACTGAAGAGCAGAGCTACTGGAGAGCCTAGAGATGAGCCTACTCCCCCTAGGTCCCAGTAGCTCTGGACACTGGAGAAGTTCAGAGCTGGACATGGCAGACGCTCCATTGCCCAAAAAGCATACATCTCACTGCACTTTCTGAGGTCATGTATGTTTAACAACAGCCAGGCACATCTTCCTGCATTTTTAACTGTACACGAGGAAACTTTCCTTTCCTTCATTCCTTAGTATTCTGCCGCTTGCAAGCCAAACGAGCTGCCAGCTGGAAATGAGCCCAACCCTGAACCTCGAACTTGATTACTCCAAACTTCGGGGGGAATTCTATACATCTGGGCCTGGACCCAAATCTACTTTTGCTCCTGGCCCCTAGCTCTGGGACAGGCTGCTCTGAAGCCCCAGTTCTAACCATCCCTGAGTTTTGGGGGAGTTTGGAATCCAGACCCATATGTTGTGGTTTAAGCCCATTTCTACTGCAGGACATATGGGAGTGGGTGGGAGAGGAGATCCATTCCTCTTTCCCCTATCCACCATGGCATCAATCATGGGAGAGTATTTAGCCTTAGTCCTGCTTCCACTGAAGTGAATGGAAAAAGTCTCAGAACTTCTAGATGGGTGGAGAACTGACCAACTACCCTACCTCACCCTGGCCTGCTTGTTTGTCTTGTCCTCTTGTCTGTCATAGAGTGTGAGCTCTTTGAGGCAGGGACTGTCATTTAATACATGTTTGTACTGCCCTCTAAAGTCAATGGAAAGCCAAAGCCAGCCAATGTCAGTGAATGCATCACAAAGTATTTGTCGTATTGTATAATAACTCACCCCTGCTACTGCTTGTCTTACTCACTAACTTCTACATGAATGGAAGACGCAAGAGATTTACTGCTCGTGCTATCTCCTGGGAATAACTTGTCAAGATAAAACAGGAAGCTTGTAATATTAGCTGTGCAATAAAACAAAAGTTGTGCTTCAAGTGAAAATATGAAGCAAAGCTCTCTCTCAATAAGAAGGGACTGATGCCAAGGACTCCATGCAAGAACATTAAGACAGGAGGTAGAGAAGACACATATTAATCTGTCAACACCTTAATGTATAATAAACAATTCCAGGAGGCAAAATGCTGAGCAGAAGAGTAAGCTTCCAAAATCTGATCTATGTCTTTCTTTGATTAAATGAAAACCAAAGCCCGAAAGAAAATAGAAGTTCCACATCAGCTGGTTTGATGACTCTGCTATAACACATTCTCTGTCCCGCTATCTTGCTTCCTAATAAAAGGTTACAAACAAACATTCCTGTACATTCGTCAGCTGATCCATCAGCTCAGTGAAATGCCACGTGCAGCTGTTTCTAAACACGTGCCAGGACTCTGTCTCACTTGCACCACTTTATAGACTGGCTCAACCAAGGAAGGTCCCTGAGCTGCAAAGCCAGCCCAAATGTAGCCTGATTAATTATGCTACGGGACAGAAAAGGACAGTGACTCAAAGTGGGAATGTGGAATCTGTTTCCTAGAGACAACTGATTTAATTTCAACCAAAGAGCAACAACTCTCTGTCACTGGCTTCCAACCTGCCTTACATTTGAACCAAGGATGTCCATGTGAAAGGCTCCACATTCTATTCCAAAGGTGCCAACCCCCGGAACTGTCTTGCCGTGTTTTCCTAGCCCGTCTCCCACAAGAGCTTGCAACTCTGTGTTAGTTATTGGATGATACGTTAAAATATGTTCTGTGTAAGAACCAGCCGAGACAGAGAGCTCGTAGGCTCTGAAGTCCCAACCTTTGTTGCTCCCACAATAAAGCTCATGCTTCTAGATCAAGCCAGCCGTTCATAAGCTTTTTCCTGTCTTTATGACACCGCTGTGCATTCATCCCGCAGCAGATTTCACATGTCCTGTGTGTAAGTAGATGTCTGCCAATTTGATCAATGGGCTTTGAAGGAGAATGAGCTTCCCTATTGGGGTATGGTTTGCTTAAGAGTGTTTACAGACAACCCACTCTAAACATCAGCCTTTTAGAAAAGAAACAAGACAGAGGGCTTTGGGGGTGTGACACCCACGGAGCCCTTGGTGTCAACTGGCAGAGGGCACAGGGGGTGCCTAGGGTTTTACAGAGATTGCTTGGGTTGGATAGCTGCATAATAGTTCACCACAGAGAGGCATATGAGGTCTCTACTGAGTTGCCCATTCGTCATCATGAACAAACAAACAAACAAACAAATGCATATCTGATTTTCACTATAAATATAGTGAAGTGCTTCATGTGAAGCTGATCAGTGATCTCAGGTGGGACCGGTCAGCTGGGGTGGGCTGTTTCTCTGGGAATGGTGGGAGTGTCCTGTGGACCAGGGACTGGATGCTCCAGGCAGACGCTCAGAGGGCTCGACGGTTGGGGGCTGCCAATTGCTAACCTGTTGAGAGACAGAGGGGCTTGCGAGGCCCTGGGGCACTGGAATGGTGGGGAGGGGCAGGGGGCTATGACCCCCATTTTTTACTGGCCACAAGAGCAAGTTATGGGGGGGCAGAGAGGAGTGAGCAGGGCCTCAGGGAGAAAGGGCGGCCTGGGGGTAGGGTCTTGGGGGCAAGAGGCGGGGTAAGGCTGCCAATTTTGGTTGGACATATTCCTGGAGTTTCCATCATATGACACAGTCTTTAATTAAAGATTCCTCTTTAATTCCTGGAGACTCCAGGACAATCCTAGAGGGTTGGCAACCCTAGGGAGAGGTGGGGCCACGGTTTGGGTGCCGGAGGCTTCCGTGGCTCCTGGTGTGGCCTATGGGCGGTGCTTGCATTGCCCATGGCTGATGGAGTGGGGGGGGCTGACCCCCCTGCAGACACCGACAGCGCTCACTATGGGGAGGTGGACGTGTCCCGGGGGAGAGTATTACTAACACTAAAGCACGGCTGGAGCTAGAGAGAGTTCAGGTCATCTGAGCACCTGCTAGACCCCTCAGGCCAGGCTTTGATTGCCAGGAACAGGTAGAGACGCCTTCCATGATGTCGGACTCGATTCCATCCCGGGGGGGGGGTGAGTCTTTACCCACCGCGAGTCAGGCAGGCGTCCGTGGGCCTCCAGAGCACGAATGCCTGACGTAGCTCACGGAAGGGCAGCCACTGAGGCTGTGGGGCACGATCCTGCCCTGTCCCCAGAGCCTGTTCCTGGCTCCGTGAGGTTCCATGGCCAGTCTAAGGGGACTAAGGAAACGTGGCCAACTGAAGGCAGGGGCAGATCCAGCCAGTGGATCCGAGGCAGATATTGGGATGTTCCTCCTGCTGTGCTCGACACTGTTCCTTTCCATTCCGGGTGTTCCTGCCCCTAAGGGGAGCCGTGCTGCTAGGGACAGGGAGCCCTGGGGGCGGGGGCCTTGTGGAGTGAAGGCTTCACCTCTTGATGCTCTTACGAGGCCACAAATCCCTCCTGTTAGAGGGGAAAATGCCACTGAGCCTCACGGGAGTTTTCAGAGCCCCCTAGCAGCTTTGTCCGGGTAGGGAGCGGGAGGAATAGCCCCGGATGCGTACACGATGCCGGGCTAGTCCAGGACACCCAGTAGGGAACAGATGGGAAATAGCTGCAGGAGATAAAGGCTGCCCCGGCCCATTTGGGGCTGGTCAGAAAAAGCCTTAAAGGCTATCCTGTGCCCACAGTGATTTAAATGGCTAGACTACAAGAGAGTCTGATGAAGAACATCTCCTCGGAGCACAAATAGCTCCTGCCATCTTGAAGCCGTTCCTGTTTGCATAGGTCAAGTCTAGACAGCGTGTGAGTCATTAGCTGCACTCCCCGTTAGCAGTGCTTAATTAACCTTTACAAGAACAAGCTGTGGAAAGTGAAACATTAATGAGGTCTCCCCTTGGCGTATGGGAACAGTGTAAAGGTCTCAGCTGAATCCCTACAAACCAGGCCGCACTCTCGGAGCTGCGATCAAAATTCCTATTAGGCCGCACATCTAGCCTGGAGGGACTTTAATGCTACTCTGGGCTCAACCTGGGGAAACAAGTTACTTCATCTGTCTCTTACCCCCAGCCTACAATCAGCCTGAAACACACATTTGCCCCATTGCCCAGAAATAATTAACCTGGAGGTGCCATCTCCCATGCCTAGGGCTTAAATTTGACTGCCACCTCCCTCTTTCCTAACACAGAAAGGCACGTAAAGGGGAATTCTGTGCTAAGCAGCCCCTGGGGAGAGCAATGGCCTTGCCCATGAAGGAACTAGTTAGTACTAGGCAGTTAGGCAAGCCCGTTACAACACATGCAGCTGTCCATTTGTGGGGGGAACCAGAACAGATTGGGAGTGCCCCAGGCTAAGACACAGCATGTGCATCTGATTACTGGGGGGCTGGTCTGCAGGGAGGTTTCTAGCTTCCCCACAAACTCACAGAGCTACTCAGGAATTTTTTGACAAAACATCCCTCCCCCCCTCAGAGAATGCCGAGTCATGAAAAGCAAAACTTCTCCCGGAAAAGGGTTGATTTTTGACAAATATTTTTGACTTGAAGAAATTTTGAAGAAAAAAAAAGTTTTGAAGATTCTTTTAAAAAAAAGAAAAGAAAAGAAAAGAAAAATTCTGGTTCCAAACAATTTTGTTTCAAAATTGAAGCCAATAAATATAATAAAGAAAAGGTTGAAATAACAAACCATTTTTCTTGGCCCAAAACATATATTTGTATTTTAGTCAATGAAAAAATCAAGATTTCAAACTCTCATCTCAGTTTAGAGTAGGAAAATTCATCAAGATGTTAAACTCCCATAGAATAGAGAAACAATTTCTTAGATAGCTCTACTCACAATTACTGATCTGGTCTGGCTCCTTCCATCCAATACAATTCCAGCTTTGATCCAGCTTCTACACCAAACAGCACTTTGACTATTACTAGAACAGATCCAGCCAGACTCTTCTTCTCTAGAACTTAGCTCCAGTCATCTCACTTTTGTACAAAGGGCTGCATACCCTACAGGCCTTTCAGTAAGGGTGACTATGCTGGGCAACAAACCAATCTCTCCAGATATGTTGCCTAGATCAGACCAAATACAAATAACTCCCTTGCGAACATTTTTAATGCTGAACAAACCCACGTTCACTAAAACACAGCAGTCACTTGACTACCCAGCATATGCAAATTACCAAGCAGTTGATTCAGTTCCTCCTTTATGCCAACAGGTGGCGCCAGCATGGTTAGACCAATCACTAAGAGCCCTCCCTCTCTCAACACATTAAATAAACATAACAGCATTTCCCATCCTGGAAGGATTGTGTGTGATCTCACTGGTTCTCCTCCCATCTCTCCATTTTCTGTCCTCTCTCTGCTCCTGCCTCTCAACTCCTACCTTTTAACTGTTTTCTCTTCCTTTTGGAAAAAATATTTTTTCTCTCTCCCCTTTCTTCTCTTCCTCTGCTCCCCCCATCTGACCCTCTTCTCACTTTCTTGGATCCTCAAAACAGGTTTAAGCTGGGCTTTAAAAAGGAGCCTAGACTTAGTTCTCACCCTCCATGTTACCACCGGCAAATGATCTGTGCCTCAGTTTACCCATCTAGCAAATGTGGGTGTGAGGCAGGGGAATGTATGATGGGGTCTCTGGATACAAGTACCAGTGCAGAGTGTTATTAACTTGCTGGCACAGGGGGAAGTCAAACGCAGACGCTGTCTGTCACCCTCTGTGTCTCCACAGACGCGCTGTAAATCTTTCCCAAGCTGTCCCCACTCCTCCCCGCCCCCCAGCGCCGACTGATGGGACTTTCCAGCAGCACGGCAGTAGAAGTGGATCAGAGGGAGTGAGAATCTTTCCCCTTTCGGAAGCCTCTGGCTATGAGACCTGCACAGCTGGGGCCGATCTCGGATGTAGAGAAAAAGGAACCGCACTGAGGAATACACCAGATGGGCCAGAGCCCAAGGTCCTTCCCTCGGGTGAACTCCAGCTGAGGCGAAAGCCAATGAGAACTCACGTAAGGGATAAGGAAAAGTGAAGTTAGGATGTCACGGTCAGCCCTACATGTGGATGGCTGAGTGACATGGAGTCATCTGGCCAGTGCTCCCATGATGTCCAAGCAGCGATGCTCAGCACCTTTCATTTGATTGGGATATGAGAGTCCCATCGGGCATCTTTTGCACCAGAGTCAGGTCTAATTCCCACTGACTCCTTTGTCTGTGTCAATGGGAATTTTGCCTGAATAAAGAGTGCAGGATCAGGCCCTTTCTTTCACATTTGGAAATCTGCATTCTTAGCACAGGCCAGAGGGTGCTTGGCAATAACAGAGACGTCAGCATGAGAGTTCATTGCGATTGCCCTGAGGCTAGTTACACTCCTGTCCCAGCTCCTGCTCTGTCATTATCAACTAGTGACTTCTGATCTGGCCACACCTCCTGCTTCCCCTACACACCCACCCAGGGCTGTAAGGAGGGCAGGGAGAGCGAGGCAGCTGCCCAAGGTGCAAAGCCGTGGGGGCAGAACAATGGGGCATGTGAGGGTAGTCATGCCCCCCGCCCAAATTTCTGCCTTCCATTTAGCACAGTGGTTTTCAAATTGTGGGGTGTGCCCAACCTCTGTGCTAAATGGAAGGCAGAAATCTGGTTGGGGTGTGGGGGGGTGTACACATGACTCTGTATGTTCCCCATATGTCACCTCTAGGGGCGCAAATAGACTCAATGCAGCTCTGCATCCACCCACCCTCACACACTACTGAACGAAAGCTTATTCTGCCTGAGCCCTTACGTCATAACTGAGATCAGCCAGCCTGTCTTCCTCCAGATCCCAATAGCAGCTGATTGGCACAGCCTGCATTAACTCCCTTCTGGTCTTAGGGTTCCTTCTCCTGCTGGTTCCCAAACAACAGCCAAACCACTGATGCTGGGGTCCAGGATTTGCCCTGTAACATTTATAAAGCATGTTGAAGGCCATGGACAGAAGGTGCTGCAGAAGTACCAGTGCATTAGTACTAGCAAGCGGTGGGAGCTTGAATCTGTGCCAGATTTCTAGCAGAAGCAGTATTGCAATGTGCTGGGAGCGTGTTTCCTCTTCGCCTCTGGTATTCGAAGGTGCTAGCAATGGGAAGATGGGAGCCGCCAGGGATTCTGTGAACATGAAAAGATACTAACCCCGTGGAACGTATAAAGTAAAATCCATGTGCGTGGGCCACAGGTTAGGACGCTGGATGAGAAGTCCTGGCTCTATCCCGAGCTCTGATGTCTGACCTTGCGCAAAGCGGCTTTCAGTTTCCTCCCCTTTAAAATAGGGCTAATGAAATGTATCTTCCTTTGCAAAGCTCTCTGAGCGCTATGAATGAAAAGCACTACAGCGGAGCTGAGTCCTATTAGCTGTGTCCATTTGCTGTGTCTTTACCCTATAAGGTTTGAAGTATTATGAGGAGAATGAAACAAAACCCTACAAAACTCATTTATTTCTCATTCCAAACCTAATGGTGGGGTTTATGCTGAACATTTGGTCAGATGTACAAAGAAGCAAGCTGTGGGCGGATGTGCTCAGGATCGGCTGCCAGCATCCTTCCCTATTGAAAGCCCAGCCTGGCAGATGGCACCGAGGGGCTGCGACAGTGCCCACAATGGTGCGAGTTTTACTTGTAATGAGCACAGAGAGGCCCAGGAGCCTGACCAACCTGATTGCCTTTTATGATAAGACAACTGGTTATGTGGATATGGGGAAAGCGGTGGACATGATATACCTTCACTTTAGCAAAGCTTTTGATAGAGTCTCCCACAGTATTCTTGCCAGCAAATTAAAGAAGTGTGGATTGGATGAATGGACTATAAGGTGGATAGAAAGCTGGCTAGATAGTCGGGCTCAGTAGGTAGTGATCAATGGCTCAATGTCTAGTTGGCAGCCGGTATCAAGCGGAGTGCCCCAGGGGTCGGTCCGGGGCCGGTTTTGTTCAATATCTTCATTAATGATCTGGAGGATGGGATGGATTGCCCCCTCAGCAAGTCCGCGGATGATACTAAGCTGAGGGGAGAGGTATAGAATCATAGAATATCAGGGTTGGAAGGGACCTCAGGAGGTCATCTAGTCCAACCCCCTGCTCAAAGCAGGACCAATTCCCAACTAAATCATCCCAGCCAGGGCTTTGTCAAGACTGACCTTAAAAAGATCTAAGGAAGGAGATTCCACCACCTCCCTAGGTAACCCATTCCAGGGCTTCACCACCCTCCTAGTGAAATAGTTTTTCCTAATATCCAACCTAAACCTCCCACACTACAACTTGAGACCATTTCTCCTTGTTCTGTCATCTGCCACCATTGAGAACAGTCTAGATCCATCCTCTTTGGAACCCCCTTTCAGGTAGTTGAAAGCAGCTATCAAATCCCCCCTCACTCTTCTCTTCTGTAGACTAAATAATCCTAGTTCCCTCAGCCTCTCCTTGTAAATCATGTGCTCCAGCCCCCTAATCATTTTTGTTGCCCTCCACTGGACTCTTTCCAACTTTTCCACATCCTTCTTGTTTCATGGGGCCCAAAGCTGGACACAGTGCTCCAGATGAGGCCTCACCAATGCCAAATAGAGGGGAATGATCACATCCCTCTATCTGCTGGCAATGCTCCTACTTATACAGCCCAAAATACCATTAGCATTCTTGGCAACAAGGGCACACTGTTGACTGATATCCAGCGTCTCATCCACTGTAACCCCTAGGTCCTTTTCTGCAGAACTGCTGCCTAGCCACTTGGTCCCTAGTCTGTAGCAGTGCATGGGATTCTTCCGTCCTAAGTACAGAACTCTGTCCTTGTCTTTGTTGAACCTCATCAGATTTCTTTTGGCCCAATCCTCTAATTCTCCATCTGTAGAGGTTTTTAAGGGCTGGCTTGACAAAGCCCTAGTTGGGATGATTTAGTTGGGGTTGGTCCTGCTTTGAGCAGGGGGTAGGACTAGATGATCTCCTGAGGTCCCTTCCAACCCTAATCTTTTATGATTCCATGAATGCCAGCTACAAAAGTGCCATGCAAATGCCTGTTCTCACTTTCAGGTGACATTGTAAATAAGAAGAGGGCAGCATTATCTCCTGTAAATGTAAACAAACTTGTTTGTCTTAGCGATTGGCTGAACAAGAAGTAGGACTGAGTGGACTTGTAGGCTCTGAAGTTTTACACTGTTTTGTTTTTGAGTGCAGTTATGTAACAAAAAAAATTCTACATTTGTAAGTTATACTTTCACGACATAGAGATTGCACCTTGTATGAGGTGAATTGAAAAATACCATTTCTTTTGTTTATCATTTTTACAGTGCAAATATTTGTAATAAAAATAATATACACTTTGAGTTCAATTACAACACAGAATACAATAAATATGAAAATGTAGAAAAACATCCAAAACATTTAATAAGTGTCAATTGGTATTCTATTGTTTAACAGTGCAATTAAAGTTGCGATTAATCGCAATTAATTTTTTGAATTAATCATGTGAGTTAATGGTGATTAATCAACAGCCCTAGTCTGAAGCCCATTAGCCTACGCATCACCAACCTCCATTTTCAGGGGTCGCAGTTAAAAAACTGATGCCAAGGCAGAAAAAGAGGGGGCTATGGGAGGTGAAGCTATTCATTTCCCAGAATGACTAAGGGAGCCGCTCCTTCTGTCTTGGGCCACTTTGAATCTGCTGGAGGATGCTGCCTTCGACACAGCTAATCAACAGCCACAGCAGCTGTTGTCTTAAACCAGCTAAGCTGCAAGTGTAAACAGCGGAGCATTCTGTAAAGCCACGGTGGTGGGCCCCACCTTGTGACTGCCCAGGGCTGCAGAAGGAAGAGTTTGGGCTGGGTTTTTGACACAGATTTTCAATAGTGGGTTGTGTCTCTCTTTTCTCGATTACCATATCCTTTAATACAGACAATTAAACAACCAGGGGCTGATCCTTCAGTCTTTGCACAGGCCAAACTCCCACCTCAGGGAGAGTTTTGCTTCTGGAGGGAATGCCGGATTTGGCCAGAGGAGGAGTTTAAGCCCCAGGAACCTCCTGCATCACTGGGCCCAAATGTGAGGGCACAATATGGCTTCCATTGTATTAAGGTTAAACGGGGATGAGCTGCATTGTTGCTCTGCACCGATCAGGCAGAAAACCATATATCCTCAAGCTACTAAAATACCCACATTGGCATCTTTTATTTGCAATCATGTCAATTCAAAGGTGAACATAACTCGGAGAGTCCCGGTCCCTGGCATGGACACAGCTTAAGGTTTTTCCATAAACAATCCACTAACCGTTTATTTCCACCGTACATAGATCAAAAAGTACAAAACAAGCACTCTGCACGAGCTCACTTTCCAGGGATTCAAAACAGTCACAGAAATGACAGTGGAAGAATTAGGGCTGGCACCTGTATGTACTGAGTCATGTGAGTAGCTTTTAATACTGGATAGATGAGTAGAAATTCACGGAGAAGGAGATGTCAGTAGCAGGCTGGCTGGGAAGACAAGACCAAGACTTTGCCTGACAAAACCTGAAATGTCTCATTCTTGTCATGGAAGTCACAGCCGTGAGAACCACACAGCCCATGAGCCTGGTTCTGCACCGGAGTACCGTTAGCCCCGTGAATGATCCCACCAAGGCCAAAAAGAAAGGATGCTCTTTTGCCAATCTGGCCCTTTCTCTATATTTTTTAGAAGCCAATGTATTTTTCCAGAAAAACAGTGGTTGGCAGGAGGCTGGCGGATACTGAATTCTAGAATCATTGCAGTAAGTTGCACCTGGCCCAAGAGCAGCATAAAAAGGCCATAAAGGGGGTGGAACTAGCCTGTGGGGAACAGGAACTGTGCAGACGACTTCTACAGAACTGGTGGAGTAGCAGGACACCAGCCCCTCTCTGAGTCTCTCCCATGGTCCCAAGGGGTCCTCGGAACCAGAGCACAAGGGATCAGGCCTGGAATAAGGGGGAATCAATGGGACCCCTTGGAGACCACAGTGATACTCAGCGTGAGTGCAGCAGAAGCCAGCTCTCAGTTACCAGTTTCTGGTGACTGTTCCATTCAAACCTAATTCAGGCGGGGCGGGTGGCTGAACAACACGCCAGCGTTGCTACTGTACTTCCCAGGCAGTCGCCATAATAGGAGCTACTGGCCAATGCAACGCCCCCGACCAAGAACACCGAGTTCCTTTCCTCCTGCCAGATGCTTTTCTTTAGCAGACCGTGTGGATGATTGTGCCGTTGGAAGCGCCCGAAGCTGCTCCGCCATTTATAATGTAGTCTTTTATGTTCATCTCAGAACTGGACAGCAGTTTGTTTCTCTCCTGCCCTGTAATTACTGTTTCGATTCCTCTAAGGCACGCCTTCATATCCTCTCGGAAGGAAGGAGTGTAGAGACCGTAAATGACCGGGTCGGTGCACGTGTGTAGCAAGCCAAAGAGAAAGAGACTGTGGTTGATGTACTCGGGCATGCGTTGAATCATGTCTGGCTGGAACCAGTACCACAGGCCCAGGAGGTAATATGGGGTCCAGCAGATAACGAAGGAAGCAACTATCACAACGGTCATCTTGAGGGTCTTCATTCGCGCCTTGGAGATGTGATCATTTTTGCTTCTTGCTAGACCTGCCAGGAAGAGTCAAAGGGATAATTGTATACGATGCAACAGCATACAACCAGGAAGAGACCAACATTCACAGCCCAGCCTCCCTCAAAGTCAGGAAGAGTTTGACTTCAAGACTTAGGCCTGATCCAAAGGCCACTGGAGTCAGTGGGAGCATTTCCACTGACGTCCGTGAGCACTGGATTAAGCCCAAACTGCAGCTGAACTGAGTTACCACAGGGCTGAAGTAGCGCCCAGAGGCCTGCACTGGCTCTCTGTATTGGGCTGTATTTCACCCTAAAGGGCTTCAGTGGGACATAAAGCCATGCACAAGGCGCGGGTTGGGCCTCTCCCGGGGGCGGGGATGAATAAGGATGTTTGTTTTCAAGGCTATTGCCTTTCATCACCATAAAGTCACTTGACTGAATTGAGGCCTGGCCCTACTCAGCCATGCAGGAGTCTAAAGAGGAGGAAGCCGCCCTGGCCTTGCACACCTTCCCCATCTCTTCTCACCAGGCCTGAAGGAGGCAGTAGCAGGTCTCCATGATACTCCTGGAAGAAGTGGGCAGATTCCATGCTCTGCGCCTCTCTCCACCACATGTGCAATCTCCCTCACCACGTATTACGTTATACAAGGCTCCCCTATTCTGCTGTCCATTATTTTCCATCAGCGAGGATTTGCCATCCCCAGAAACACACCGGCTGTTTCTCATTTTCTAAGCCTGGAGATGTCAGGCAATGATGCTGATCATGCAACAAGACATGGCTATGAAATCTAAGGGCTCTGGCAGGGAAAATTACAATGTCTCAGCAATACCAATAAGATCACATGGAAGTGTGCTGAATGCTAACTAGCTGCAGCCTGCTCACCCTTGTTGATCTTCAGTTGCTTACTGATTTCCCAGATGATGCGGATGTAGCAGACAATCATGACGCTCAGTGGGGCGACGTAGAGGGTGGTGAAGGTGAACATGTTGTAGATTATTTCTTCCCAGTGCTCTTGGAAACTTCCATGGGTCACACACTGGGTAAAATTGACACCCGGGACAGTGTGCAGGTGAAAAAGAAAAAGCTGAAATTAAGAATGAAACAGTCAGTCAGAGATCGTTCTTAAAGGGGCACTGTCACAATGACAATCTCCTTCCTGGGCTTACTGGGAACACTTTCCGGCAATTATTAAACCCCAAAAGAATTTAGAAAGTCTTCTTACATAGGGTTTGCCAGATTGGGTCAGACCACAGGTCCATCTAGTTCAAAACACTGTTTTGACAGTGATCAGCACCAGATGCTTTAGAGGAGGGTGTTAGAACCCTGCAGTAGCAGATATGGAATAATCCATCCCCACATTAACTCTTGTTCTATCTCTTATCAGCAGAGCATGAGGATGCATATTGACTTTTCATCATACATGTTCTTTGCTGACTCAGCCCGTCACTCATCTCAAGCAATCGTCTGGTCCATTCATGGTCAATTCCACTGTCCAGTTCTCATGCACTAGTACGACACTGCAACATTTGAGCTGCAGCTACAGCAGGCGAAAAATGGGTTCTGTTGGAATTAAAAGCTCATTGCACGTTTCTCTAGGCCTCAATCATAAACCTCGGCCATTATTGTAATTATTTCTTACTTTGTGCCAATAGACAACATGGTACCAACTACTAGCAAACACATCAATTAATTCTATAAGCCAGGTTCTTATAAATAAATCAGAGATAAAGTCCTTGATTTGGGGTGGATCTGTCTCTCCTTTCTCAGTATTATGATGCTGTTCTCCATGATAAAAATTATTCCACTATCAAAAACATACTTGGCCTAATAGCAGAAAATAACCCCCACTGAGCTCGTAAGCCAATGTGTGGCTATTTTAAACATCGTTGTTCTCAGCCAGGCAATATTTGATGGATTCAGTAACTGGGTGAAGAGCCATTTATCTCTCTCGGGAACTCGGAATTCTTTTGTGCCACTACAACAGCACCGTAGAATTCATGCTCACAAGATTTATTTTCACTCGATAGCGGCTTCCTGTCCTGAACTGACAATACACTTCACTTATCTCCATTAGTGTCAGATGTTCCTATCGCTGTCTGAAGCAGCAGCATCTTTTGAATGCAAAGTCTCCATATTAGCCTTTTAAAATGCCAATCCCTCTATATGTTCAGTCTCCCGACCTGGCTGCCCTTGCAGCACTGAAATTTGCACACTGAATAAGCACCGGAAGGAGGACAGGTTAAATAGTTTATAGCTGTCATAATCCAGACACACCATATTGTGGCTATGCGAGCCCAAGGCCCAACTCCTCAAAGGTAGTTAAGATCCTAACTCCAATTGATTTCAGTGGGAGTTTGGTGTCTGAATACCTTTGAGGATCTGGGCCCAAAGAGGTAAGGTCAGGTTATCATCTAGCAGGTTTCCTCCACCATACAGGGAGCTAGTGACAGCGTTACGCTACTGCGCATTTCCTGCTGGGTGTTTTTGACTATTGGACTGATGAAACCACTGTGTTTAGAACAGGAGCAGCTTGAAATAATGGCAGACACGGGTGGCAGGTATAATAGGCCCTAACCCAGGCCCTGGCCCTGCCCATGTGCCACTTTCTCTTCCAAGCCGGCGGGAGCTCAGCTCCGGCCGGATGCCAGTAGGCGGCTGGGGCCGGTGGATGGCCCAGCGCTGGTGCTGGTGCCAGCTGGCGGCCCAGCGCTGGGACCAGTACTGGGGGCAGCCAGCAGCCCGGGGCGGTTTAGCTGGGGCTCCTCCAGCCATAGAGGCGGGGAACGCTCGGGGCTCCAGCGGAGGGTGGGCACGAGAGAGGCCTCGGGTGGAAGGGAGGGGGGCGTGTGGCTAGCCTCCCCAAAGGAGGGGGGGGCTCGCAGACTGCCCCTGGTCGCAGAAGCAACAGACATAAGAGAAAGCTGGTTAGTTCTGGGCTTTTAGGCCCTGTCCACACTACAGCATCTGTAGCAATTGCATTTGAAGCCATTTTGCAAGGTGGTTGCAGCCCAGCATAGTTATAACAGGGTTCACATCTCCTCCTTCCCATTGAAAGAATGCCGTCGGCAGCCTAGAAGAGTAGTCTATGGAGCTGGTCACACTGGGTTTTTTTTGCCAAAATTTCCTACTGTTGCTGCCAGCATTTCAGCTCTGCTGGGGGTAGCAATGAGGGGGGGTTAGTGTAGGCAGCGTTCCAGGCAGCGGATGGTATTTTAAGCACCATGGAGTTTAACCTTCGCTTGAGCAGGTCTTGCCAACACGTTGGCTTAAGTCGCTGGTGATCAGTGGCAATGTGGCCATTCTAGAGTGTTGACCCTTGTGAGCACTAGTGGTAACAACCGGGGGAAATATTTGGCAAAATAGCCCATCACGGACGAAGCCAGAAGCACCATCTGAGCCAGCAGGGTTTTCAAATCTCCGCACACACTGGACTGGGAAACTGCACGAGCTGCAGTTGGGGATGCTCAGTGGGCTTAGTCTAGTTCCTAGGCTTGCTAGATGTGCTGAGGAACAAGGCAAAGAGATGATCTGATGGGGACCAACATGGGACAGGAGCTCTCTACCTGCCTTCCCCCGGCAGCAATCATTGAGGGTACGTCCACACTACAGAAAAAAACTCCATGGCAGCGAGTCTTACAGCCCTGGTGAACTGACTTGGGCTTGTGATATGGGGCTAAGAACAGCAGTGTAGACAGGGCCGCCCAGAGGATTCAGGGGGCCTGGGGTCTTTGGCAGCGGGGGGCCCCGCTTCGGCGGTAATTCAGTGGCGGGGGGTCCTTCCGCTCTGGGACCCGCTGCCGAAGTGCCCCGAAGACCTGCGGTGGGGGGCCCCCGCCGCCGAATTACCACCAAAGACCCAGCACTTCGGTGGTGGGTCCCACTTCGGCGGTAATTCGGCGGCAGGGGGTCCTTCTGCATCAAAGAATGGGGTTCAAGAATTAATGGATTCCCACTGAAGCTAATGGACTCGAGGAGCTACTGCCTCTAAAGCTGAGCCCAGTCTAAATATCAATTGACATTTTCTGGCAGCGCCATGGTGCAGCATCACCACCTTTGACTCATAGAATCTCAAGGGTGGAAGAGACCTCAGGAGGTCATCTAGTCCAACCCCCTGCTCAAAGCAGACTCACTCTTCCTCACAAGCTGGGACAATGAGAAAGGGGCAGTGAGCAAAGAAGGGCTCAGTTCCGGGATACTCTGATAGCTGCAGAATGCACTGGCCATAGACTTTGGAGAACCTGGAGCGGTTCCAGAGACAGGGATGGTGTATGGGAGTGGAAGCCAGAAATTCCCAAGTTATAGTCCTGGCTCAGGCAGCAAGGTCTTCCAAGATTCTGGGCCTGTTACTTCACCTTCCCACGTCTCATTTTCCCAGTGTACAATGGAGATTGCAACAACGACCATTCTCCCTAGGGCATGGTGATGATGAATGAGTTAACATCCATAAAATTAGTTCTCTGAAAACATCTGCTCAGTGTGCAGCAGCAGTCAAAAAAAGAAAACAGAATCCCTTAGGAGAGGGATAGATAATAAGATAGAAAATATCATAATGCCACGATATAAATCCATGGTACGCCCACACCTGGAATACTGGCATGCAGTTCTGGTTACCCCAGCTCAAAAAAGTTATGTTAGAATTGCAAAGAGTACAGGGAAGGGCAACAAAAATGACTAGGGGTATGGAACAGCTTTGCTGTGAGGAGAGATTTAAAAAGACCGGGGGGAAAGAGATGACAAAGGGGATATGCTAGAAGTCTATAAAATCATGAATAGTGTGGAGACAGTGAATAAGGAAATGTTATTTACCCCTTCACATAACACAAGAACCAGGGGTCACCCAATGAAATTAATAGGCAGTGGGTTTAAAACAAACAAAAGGAAGGACTTCTTCACACAACGCAGAGTCAACCTGTGGCACTCATTGCCAGGGGATGTTGTGACAGCTAAAAGTATAACTGCCCCCCCCCAAAATTAGATACATTCATAGAGGATAGGTCTATCAGTAGCTATTAGCCAAGATGTTCAGGGATGCAACCCCATGCTCTGGGTGTCCCTAAACCTCTGACTGCACAAAGCTGGGACCGGACAATGAGGGATAGATCTCTCAATGATTGCCCTGTTCTGTTCATTCCCTCTGGAGAATGTGGAATTGGCCACTGTCAGAAGACAGGATACTGCACTAGATGGACCATTGGTCTAACCCTGTATGGCAGCTCCTATGTTCTTATGTTCATAAGTGTTCTAGAAGTCCCACTTCTTATTATCTACCTCAACATCTGCAGACCTGAACCTTAACTGGATCTGAACACCACCCTGTGTGCTGGGGATGGGACATTAAACCATGAGGCTCTTCCTTACTAGAGCTGTGATGAGATGGAATCTGTGCCAGCTGCAAGAATATCTCAGGCCTGAGCTCCTCAAAATTCAGCCACAAGTTAGGACCTGGCTTCATCTTGGAAAATAATGGGCATATTGTCAGTCTGGCTTAGGTACTGCAGATGGCTTCCCATCACTGCAGTATCTGAGCACCTCACAATCTCTAGTGGATTTATCCTCACAACCTCCCCGTAAGGCAGGGCAGCGCTATTATCCCCATAGTACGGATGGGGAACTGAGGCCCAGAGCCACTGAGTGACTTCCCCAAGGTCACACAGGAAGTCCGTGGTAGAGCAGGGAATTGAACTCAAGTCACCAGTTAGTGCTCTAACCATTGGACCATCCTTCCTCTTGATTCCTGATTATCACCCAAACCATTCGCCCAGCCCAAGGTGGCCGTTCACTTTTGTTTATTCTAAAGTGTGGCACTTCCTGTTTGAAGCAACCCCAGCTTTACAATGGCATTGCGCTCATACCTGGGGCGAGGCCAGCAGAAGGCTCATGACCCAAGCGACGCATAACATGAGTCTGTTGCGTCGACTGGAATTAGCAAAGGCAAAGGGGTGGAGGATGGCTGAGTGCCGGTCTAGGCTGATAACCACAAGCACCAGTGCTGCAGAGTACATGGCAAAGAGCTTGAGGAAGTTCAGCAATTTACACGGCAGGTCCCCAGCATACCACTGGACCGTCACGTTCCACACAGCGTCCAGGGGCATGACCGTGAAGGTCACCAGTAAATCTGCCACTGTTAAGCTCAGTATCAGCAGCCGGACATGGGACTTCCTTCTCTTCCTCATGATGCTGTATAACACAACTGAGTTGCTGGATGCTGCTATCAAGAAAAAGCAGATGGTGATGATCACACGGACCCTGGCTGCTAGTGTGAAAGTGGGTTCGATCCAGGGCTCGGGGCAGCCGGAAACAGAGAGGTTTTCATCCACAACATCAGCTGACTGAGGAGGAGTCATAAGATCCTGTTCTTCAGGCATTCCCTACAGGAGAACAAATGGCAAAATCAGAGAAGAAAGGTAGGCCTAAAATCCCTGTCAGGTGTCCATTTAGCATGATGCAGCTTTAAATGTGATGGGGAGGGAGGCTCCGTAGGCTTAGCCAAGGATTCTCAAAAGTTTTAATATTCTTATCTGGTAGTGCCTTAACGACCCCAACCAGGGCTGGGGGCCATTGAGCTGGGCGCGAGGTCGGACTAGACAATCTAAAGGTCCAGTCTATCCATAAACTCTATGAAACTTCAACTCTATTAAAACCAAAAGATTGTGCCTGCCCCGAAGAGCTTACAGGCTGAAAGACCAGACAGACAAACAAACAGGCAGAGACAAGCAACAAACCACAGTATAATTTCTTCTCAGTTTCCATAGTGTGGACCACATCTTATTACACAAATTGTCCCATTGAGCTGCACCCTCTTCCATTTGCTATTGCGGGGCCCATCGCCTCCTCCTCTTCATAATTACACGTCATCCCCATGGTGACTATAGCAACCGCTCACATGGAAATGTATTTTAAGCACTTTTCAATGCTGCTTAGCAGATGGAAACAAGGAGACGGCGTCCCATGTGACCAGCCAACTGTGCAGATGACCCAGTAAGAGCTTGGTGGAATCCAGCTGGTCCATTCACCACAAATACAGACCCTCTGGTCTAATGAGGAGTTAAAATGCACCTGAAATACTGAGAATCCCTGGAATTGTGGAGCTCTGAAGTAGATATATTGAGTTCCATGGAGTTTATACTGGGTGTGGGAGAGGATCCATGTGATAAGACATTAAAAACAGAGGGTCTGACTCCCCATTGAAGACCCATTGGCACTTTTCTTTAGAGTAGGGGTGTCCAAACCAGTGTCTTTGTTTACATTCTCCTCTGGTCTGTTGTTGTGCAGAGGTCTGTGGCTCTGGAGATAGAACCACTGGCTGTTGTATGCTGTGTGCAGAGAAGAGGTGTCAAATTCCATCCCTCCACACCACAATCCCAGGAAAGCTCCAGGAGGTGGAGACCTATGGAGTCTTCCTTTCCTCATAAGTATTTCCATGGGAGGCAGCAATCTGAGCTAAAATACCTCTCCTATCCATGTTAGCGCAGCTGCCACGAACCTATGACACCCCAGGCACCTGCATATTGCCCTGTTCGGGTCACTGGGATTATATTATTATTATTCATTATTTGTGTTACTGCATTGCCTGGGAGTCCTAGTCATGGAGCAGGACCCCATTGTGCTAGGAGCTGTACAAACACAGAACAAAAAGATAGTCCCCGCCCCAGGGAACTTACAATCTAAGTATAAGACAAGAGGAAACAGGTGGATACAGGCAAACTGATGGAGGAGCACAAGGAAACAATGGGACTACACTGGTCAGTAGGATAGGCAGTAGTCTCTGCACACTAGCAGCCGATAACACAGTGGCCCACATTGTGAAGGCCTGCCCTGCACTCTGCCCAGAAAAAATGCGTAGCAATCACCATCTAGTATTGATTCACTTACAGCGTGAACAGGTTTCAGGGCTGCCAATTGTATCTGTTTATTCCCTGGAACAAGAGCACTGAGCTATGTTAGCACAACACAGACAGCAATCAGAAGGATTTGACACAGCAGGCCATCTTTGGTGTGAGACCCCTGGAGTCGGTCTATATTACACCAGGAAGGAATTTGGCCCAAGGTCATTTTAAAAACTCGGATCTAAACTCGTCACTTGCTAAGTGGAGATGGGCCATTGGCCTGAATCTGCCAAACTTTGGAAGTAAAATAAATAAATAAATAAAATAATAACATGACCCGCGGCTGAACTGGGTTGTCAGGTTTGTTTTACAAAACTCACGATTGCATGGTTTAGAGAGATCACACCAAGCCTGGTTTTGCCCATCTCTGTTTGAAATACACAGGGACCTGTATTAGAACCATTGGCATGAATCCCCAGGTACACACATGCACACACACACTCCCTGAACATTGTGGGTCCAGACAGAAAAGGACCTGAGTCTGAACCAATGCCAAATCACTGCAAAACCCAAACCCAACTGACAAGATTTTTCCAAAACAAACCAGTTCCAGGCATCACCCATCTTTGGTGTCAAAGTTCATGACATTTTCTCAGCCCTTATTAATCTAATCTCCAGGGCTGCCTATCAGTATCTGATTCTGACTTCCAGCATATAACAAGCCCACAAACCTCACCTGCTTCTTAGCAGATCCGAGACATTCAGCCAGGCTCTGGGTTCAGTAAGCAAAGGAAAATAAAAGATGTGAGGTTAATAAAAAAGAGAGAAGAGTCTCTCTCCTTCTTTTTCCTCTCTGCTCATAATAAAGATGCACACGTGCACTTCTCACAGACGTGAAGAGCGGTTCACCGCCCCCCGTTCATCTGGATGGTGACATGAAGTCATTCTCCAAACAGTGCCCCACAACTGTCTCTAAACATGTTTATATGCGGGGGGGGGTTCCTGCAGAAAGATGCAACCTATACAATTTCAAAGCCAGATTCTCGCCCAGGTAACTCAACTATGCAGAGTCACCACTGTTCCACTTAAACTGCCCTGTGCTCCAGTACAGAACGATATCGTGAACAAGCCAAATTTCGAGGGCAAAGACTCAAATTTAGGAGAATACAAACAATGGATGGATGGATGCGAGCAGCTTACAAACTGTTTCATGCAACCGGGACCGACGCTCAGTTTCACGTACACAGAAAGAACGTGCTTTCCCCTGGGGAAGTTACAGAAATAAAACGATCCGCAGAGACTGAATCGACATCCTGCTCCCCAACTAACGTATTGTCACTACACACTTACACTTGCTCTAGCTCTTCTCCTTACTATCGTTCAGTCCATGCTCCGTGTCTAGCTACAGCTATTTGCTTCGTCGCAGCTCTCACAAAGAAAGTAAGCGCAAAACTTACCAGAGTCTGAGCTCAAACCCCAAAAGCCAGCAAAACGCGACAGCAGAGACTGAGTACCAAACCGGTCATTTCTCTTCTTAGTGCCAGTCCACAGGAAGGAGGAATGACACCGAAGGAAGCCCAGTGTCTGTGCTAGTTGGAGGTGCTGTATTCAATTCATCGGATGGGAACATACCTGGTATCCACATGCCCTTAAGAGAAAGGAAAACCGCTGCCTCTCTCTCTATTTGTCCTTCCTAGCCAGTGCCAAAAATGTCAGCCTGCTCCTCTGCTGCATGTAGCCAGCGGTCCGCATGATGCAGATCTGCCTCCCAGTAAAGAAAAGATGCAGCGAGATAGCAGGGTGGCTGGGAGCGCCGGTACAGTCTATGCAAAAGAGGAGTGTCATTCCACTCCCTACTCCTGGCACTGGAATTATCACAGAGAGACTCCACTGTCCAATGTAATTGGGGTTAATCTAGCATAATGCTTTAACAATGTGCAAGGAAAGTTGCTTTGATAGGAGCCCCTGGGGGAGGGGAAGCGCTCCTCAGATACACAGCTCCAGTGCATTCAGGGCTTAGCAGGTGTATTTGATGATGCTTGTTAGGTGGTCTGCATTTTAACTTGTGCAGAATGCTGAGCGCCTCTGTGGCGAGATGGGGCACAAATCTAGCTTTATAAATAACATTCTTATTGCATCCTTAGTATCATTGTATTGCTGTCGAGATCAGGAAACAGCTCATTAACCGGGCCCTGAATCAAACTGCTCCAAAGAAAAACAGAAAAGATTCTTTGCCATGGGTCAAAGACTGGGTAAAAACAGAATAAGGTAAAAACGTACGGACTGGGTAAAACCAGAACAAGGACCTCAAGATTTGACTCATAAAAGGGGTATCAGGCAGTGAACGTCCAGGTACCAACACATATTTCAGTGGAGCACTTGGGCTGGGACCAGTATGGGGGCCCTTTTGGTTTTTCACATGTTAATGACTAAATGGGCCTCCTTTCCTTTCAGAATTTAATGAGCCACCCACCTGAAGATGTTAATGAGCAGGCATAGGAGACAATGACAGATCTGCTGTATTCAGGGAAACGGCCACATTCAGATGCTGCCCCTGCTTACAGCATAGCTGAATGTTGCCTCTTCAGGGGCAGCATCACCATTCCAGCACATCAGTTGTCTGTGAATCAATAATTATTACACAGATTTTTGTTGATCATGCTGTTGCTTAGACAACTGCCACACACACACACACACACACACACACACACACACAGATCGAAGTTCCTGGAGCATACAGCTTTTTATTAGCCCCACCGATGGGGATGCGATCCTGAACAGAAAGCCGTTAATTGGGAATTAAACACAGAGGGAAGAGGAGGCCAGGAATTGGATAAAATGTTCAGAAGTCCCTGTCATAGGTTTATTCCCCACTTTGAACTTTAGCGTTCACAAGATGGGGACCTGCATGGACTCCTCTAAACTAAAAGCCTAGTTTAGATCTGGTTCTCGCTGCCACCAGTCAGTTTTTAAGTGTCTGACCCACTCCCTTTGTTCCCCCAAAACTTTCCCTGGGAACACAGATTCAAACTTGAATCTCAACACAAAAGGAAACAAACCAGTTCCCCCCTCCCCTCTCCTAGTGCTTAGGAGAGATACTTGGATTCAAATTCCTTGAATCAAACCAAAGAGGGATTCACTTTCCCCCCTCCCCTTCCCCTGAAAATCCAAACAAGGGAAGAAATCAATCAAGTTCTAAAAGGAAAAGATTTTATTAAAAGAAAGAAAGAAAGTACACTCTCTCTGTAATACCAGGATGGAAAATATCACAGGGTCTGACACATAAACCTGGAGAGACTTCCCCCTCCCTCCTCCTCAGAATAATCATTAACAGCAAACAGAAATAAAGATTTTTTCCAGCAAACACACAATTGAAAATGCACAAATTAATTAGAAGATTAATTCACCTTTCTAATACTCACTATACTGGATAGTAGGAAATACTCCAGGAGAACTTGGAGACATGTCTGGCCTCTCTTAGATCCAAAGAGAGCACACAATTCAAAACAAAGGACAGAGACAAAGCCTTCCCTCCACAGAGATTTGAAATTATCTCGTCCCTTGATTGGTCCTCTGGTCAGGTGTTCATCAGGTTACTGAGCTTGTTAACCCTTTACAGGTAAAAGAGACCTTAACCCTGATCTGTTTATGACAGTCCCCTAGTGACTTAGAAGCCTATGATCCATTTTTGAAAGAGACGTAGGGACTCCGGGCTAGAGCCACAAAAGGGCGAGGCTGACCTCTAATTTTAGGCACCCTGCGCCCTGTGTAATCCTCAGTCCTGAGTTAGGTGCCCAGGCTCTCTATACAATGCCTGGAGACTGTGGGACGGGATTCCCAGGAGCCAGCACACTGAGCGCAGAGCCAGTAGGAAATGCTGAGGAGGGGGGTGCGGCCTAAGCCCTGCCCCTCAAAGTGACGCAGGCACCTCCCTTTGGCCTGACTGTAGGGTATGTCTACACTGGAGCTGGACGCACGAGAAGCCATACGCACACCAGCTCTGGTCACACTAGTGCCCTAAAAACAGAAGTGCAGCCACAGCAGTGCGAGTGGTGGGAGGGGCTAGCCGCCCAAGGATAAAGCTACGGTTTTGGATGGGATCGTGAGTGGGTGGCTAGAGCCCCTTGTGATGCAGCTGCACTTCTGTTGGGTACGTCTCCTCCAGCCGAAATGGACACTTCCCAGCTCTAATGTAGACATACCCATAGAGACTGGGGACTCTCCACTGTGGACCCTCTCCTGAGTTAGGCTCCTAAGCTAGGTTGGTCCTTTCTCACAACAAAATTGAGGAGGAACCCTTACACCTAATAGCCCAGGGAATGAAGGACATGAAGACCACCACTGTGTGGTTTTATAATGAAGTAACCCACTAGTCTTAATAATAATTAATTGCTAGTAACTTAACAGTCTTTACTAGATAGTTAACATATCTCCAGAGCATCTGAACACAGATCAGTCTAACCTTAAACCAGCTGCTTCCTCCCAGGGTCAGCCCCCAACACCCTGAAGAATCTATTCATTCTCTTAAATCCACAGGACCACCACAGCCACCACCTCCCTCTCCTTGATGGCACCAGGACTCAGGTGGCTTTGCACATGCCCACTGGCAGAAATGTAGGGGGCTGTACCGGCGGCGACATAGGCAGCAGCTGAGCAGAGGTTTTGAGGAGCTACGTTTTGGACTTAGGCACCTAAAGTGGCCGTTAGGTACCTACATCTCTTTGAGGATCTAGCCGTAAAAGACTAAATCTCATTGCAAGTCAATGGGACTTAGGCAATGCTCAGAGCTGAGTGACTCAATGCCTAAATACCTGTAAAAATCTGTTCAGAGGATCAGCTGTTCAGAGACTCCTGCCAGATGATCTAACAGGCGGTGTTGAGAGTTCCATGTCCTACTCTCTGGCTCAGGCAGGGCCGGTGCAACCATTTAGGCGACCTAGGCGGTAGCCTAGGGCGCTAGGATTTGGGGGGCGGCATTTTCTTTGGCAGCTACTGCGGTGGCCGGATCTTCGGCTGCCCCGGTCGCCGCCGGCATTTCGGCAGAGGGAGCTCGGGCAGGGGAGCACGGGGAGGGCCGCCTGCAGTAAGTAAGGTGGGGGGGCGGCACGCAGGGGAACTCTCCACCCCAGCTCACCCCTGCCCCGCCTCCTACCCGAGCACGCTGTGGCTGCTTCACTTCTCCTGCCTCCCAGGCTTGCGGCGCCTAAGCTGATTGGTGCCGCAAGCCTGGGAGGCGGGAAAAGTGAAGCAGCGACGGCGTGCTCGGGGTGCTCGTGCGCGGAGCAGGGGTGAGCTGGGGCGGGCGGGGTGCCTCAGGGTGGAGGGTGGGGAGCTGCCGCAGGGGGGGCGCTTCAGGGCGGAGGGGGGAGCTGCCACGAGAGGGGGGCGCCTCAGGGCGGGGGCTCAGGGATGGGGGAGGGCGCAAGGTGGAAGTTTCGCCTAGGGCGCGAAACATTCTTGCACCGGCCCTGGGCTCAGGGGAAGGAGGTAGGAGAGCAGGTGCTGTAACGAATGAAGAGTTCCTCGGATGAGATAAAGACAGTGAGGAAGAGATGAACTATAATATCCATTTGAGTAATTTAGAAGTCCAGCACACACTGGATTGTGTGTATCAGGAAGAAAACCACATGAAAGGCTCAATGCTAAAAATTAGTTAATCACTTTGAATGCTGTCTTTGACATTCACATTAGTCTCCAGAAGATGGTGCCTTCCAGTAATCAGCAGGGGGATGGCTCAGCCTTCCCCTCTCAGAACCGGGTCTGTCTTCTGTAACCAAACTGCAATGGGGCGTGTTTACATGCTCATTGCAAAATCCAGACTCAGGCCAAGTTTGCTGAGGTTCTCAAAGCTCTCAGCAAACCTGTTAAATCTGAGCTGAGTAATGGTTTCCGGCAGGCAGCATGCAAAAATGAGGTGGCTTTCTGCAACATCAAGTGGTTTCGACCTGAAAGTTAGGCTAAACTTTTGGCCATGTTTCATTTTGGAGGGGGGGGGGGATTATTCACACCTGCCACTCAAAGCAACTTTGGAGAGGGGGAGTGAACCCCGAAACATTGGCTCTGTCTGTGATGCTGAGCAAGTGAGTGCAGAATTCTAGGCTGAATTAAAACACACGGGCAAAAGCTGTGAGCCCAATGAGAGTAAATGGCCAAACTCTCATTGATTTCCATGGTAGCAACAGCAAGCCACATTATTTTCCCCGGTATCATGAACAATTATGGACGCGTGCCAAGCGCTGTGACCTTTAGAAGCACGGTTACAATCCCCTGGAGGAGAGGCAATAGCAGTACTTATTCAAACACAACAGCTCAGTGCTAGTGACTCAGTATAAAACAAGGAAACCTTTTCCTTCCTCCAGCAGGGCCTGTACAAGAAACCAGATACAGATAATGACACCCAAAATTACACTGATTAACAAAGGAAATAAGAGCGGGAATGCCCTGGAGGGCATGACGTGCTAGGTGCATAACTGTGTAAAATGTTCCCATATTTGCACACCGAATGTGCACATGGAAATATGGCAGCTGTGCACACAAAGTGGGGAACTGTGAGTGAAAATAAATTAGGGCCATTTGTAATTGCTTGATTTGTGGGGGAAAGTGGTTAATTCCCTGTGCAAATAGATGAATAAAGGAGCAGAGGGAGAGAAACGTTTGAGTGAAAACCATATAGTCCAAGGATTAGCTATGGGGATAACCGATTGTTCAGTTCGCTGACAATTAAAATTAAAACAATTCATTTTGGATAGAACCCAAACTGACATTTTTCAAAATTTTCAGCAAATTGAAGCTGAAAATGATTTGTTTTGATTTTGAGCCTTTTAAAATGTTTTTCATTTAAAAAAAAAATTATAGGAAATTTCTAAATGAAAAGTCATTTTGAATCAAAAATCAAAACATTTTGTTTTGAAAATGTAGAACCAAAACACTTCCATTTGTGTTCAGGGCTTTTTGTTTTGTTGGACTGAAGCAATTCAGCGAAATCGACACGAATTTCATTTTTTGTCCCAGAAAAAAGTTTTGATTGAAAAATTTCACCCAGTTCCATTCATATGCAATGATCCAACTTATGTCATCCACCAGGTTTGAATAAAGGACTTTCTGCAGTGCAGAATACACCTCTATCACTTGAGCCAAAAGAGTACTTCCTTTAGCTGGCAGCAGTAGTAGGCTATTACCTTCTACATGGATTGACCACTGAAGAGAGACCAACCATACTCTCCATAAGCATATTACATATACATGGGGCACGTACTTGTATCAGCTTAGCTTTGGGGGTAGAATATTTTATGCATAGTGCAGGATTTTCTAACTAGTTTGTGTTTTAAAGATTGAATCACCCTTGAAAAAAATACATCTAATTACAGGGGGGGAAGGTCAGTGAACTCAAACTAGTTTGGAGAATCCCAAAGAATAGTAAGAGCCTACAGCCCCTTCGAACTCTGCGATGGTGGCTCATGCTGCATTTAACTATTCAGTCGCCCTGCTCCCTCCCCCGCACATACCCATTTGCCTGCCTCTTTCCTAAAGGGATTTACATTTAGCTCATGGCAATGACATTGAATGGACTGGAGGAGGCTGACCCAGTGCTTCTGGAACCGCATGGAAAATATTAACTTGGAGTGTCTGACAGCACCAAAAAAAACTAAGGAGGAGCCAGGCAGGCAGAATGTCTGGAGAGCTGCAAACACCAGGGCCGGCTTCAGGCACCAGCCGACCAAGCACGTGCTTGGGGCGGCACCTTGTAAGGGGCGACCAACGTTCAGGTGGTGAGGCAGCACTCGAGGTTTTTTTGTTTGTTTGTTTGTTTGTTTTGGCCGGGCAGCACTCGGGGGTTGTTTGTTTCGGCGGGGCGGGGAGGCGCTCTGGGGGGGTTGTTAAAGCGGAGCGGCGCTCAGGGGGGTTGTTTCGGTGGGGCGGGGCGGCGCTGGGGGGGTTGTTACAGCGGCACGGCACTCGGGGGGTTGTTACGGCGGAGCGGCGCCTTTTTTTTTTTTTGCTTGGGGCGGCAAAAAAGTTAGAGCCAGCCCTGGCAAACACACAGGGAAGCCTACAAATCATGGCCACCAAACAGGAAAACCAAACAATCCAGGGAGATACCGATATTGCCCTTAGTGAGAAGTGTCTCTGCTAGAGGAAGGGGAGGAGTAACCCAGCACGCTGGGGGAACTAAGCACTGCCAGAGGTATTGTACCAGGGATGGAAATATCTCTCCAAAGTCACTTTCCAGTGTGACACCTGTCAGGCTGGGATACAAAGTAGCTGCTGTATCACCAGGAAAATTGCTCCCGCAATGTGCTTCTCTGCTGAAAATACCTGGGAGCAGTACCTGTGTATTTGATGGAATGAAAGACCACAACGTAATTATATAGCACGTGATGAGTCACTCTCCTCTTCGATACACCAGCATAAATCACGCTACCTCAGTTCACAGTGGTGTAACTAAGGGCTTGTCTACACACAGTCTTTGTACCACTTTAACTGCATCCACACTAGGGGTTTTACTGATTTAACAATGTCGGTTTCAAACCAATATAGTTATTTTGCTATAAAGGCGGTGTATACTGATCTGCCTTGTTCCCATGTACCTACATCCATATTAGGAAATGTACCAACGTAACTGTTTGGTTACACAGCGTACCCGGAATCCTTACACTTAACTTGGTATGAAAACTGTGTATAGACCAAGCCTAGGAGTTCTGTGGCCTGGGTTTTACATGAGGTCAGACTAGATGATCACAGTTGACACAGAGGTGTCTTCCTCCTCCTCAGCAACCTCGCTCCCGCTTTGCTCCTCCTCCTACCTTGTTGGACTGGGCTCTGAAGTGTCCATGGTGGTCCTCGGCGTGGAGGTGGGGTTATCCCCAACTATCACGTCCAGCTCTTTGTAAAAATGGCAGGTTGCGGGGGCAGCACCGGAGCGGCTGTTTGCCTCGCGGGCTTTGCAGTAGGCATTCCGCAGCTCCTTCACTTTAACCCTGCACTGCAGAGCGTCCCGGTCATGGCCCCTTTCCGTCACGTCCCTTGATATCTGCCCGAAGGCATCGTAATTCCTACGGCTGGAGCGCAGCTGGGACTGGACAGCTTCCTCCCCCCAAACACTGATGAGGTCCAGCACCTCGCCATTGCTCCATACTGGGGATCGCCTGGCGCGTGGAGGCATGGTCACCCGGAAAGACTTGCTGAGAGCACTCCATGTCTTGCTGAGCAAACAGGAAGGGGATTTTCAAAATTCCCAGAGAATCCAAAGGGCAGGTCTGACGGTTGGTCAGGGCAGTAGAGTTCAAAGTGATGACCAGAGTGGCTAGAACAAGCATCGTGGGACACTTCTGGAGGCCAATCAGAGCGCATTAACAGACCAGGGCGGCCACACTGGCTCCAGCGGGGGTGCATCAAACGTTATTGCACTCGCCGAGGTGGAGTACCAGGAGCGCTCTAGCCACAGAGTCAGAGCGTGCTACATGCCTTGCCAGTGTGGACACGTCCGCACGGGGCTGCTTTAATGAGCTCGAACTCGCCAGTGTAGCCATGCCCTAAGGCACAGAAAAGTTAAGTGGCCACACTCAGTGAGTCATTGTCAGAGCCAGGATTAAAACCCAGATGATCCTGGCTGCCAGTCCACTGTTTTAATCATTAGACAAATGCTGACTCTGGGGGCATAGGGAAAAACGGCACTTGCACTACGAGTCATTCATAAAGCCAAGGAAGAAGAGAGAGAGAAGATGGATTGTCAGAAAACAGGACATTTAACCTCAAGTGGAGAGAACAGGCTTGGATTAGCTAGAGGCTGATAAATCTGCTTTTCAGACTACGCAGCAGGGATGGTGAATCGTTCTGTAAATATTGGGAACATCTACCAGTACGTGTTGTCTCTTAAAAACAAAGAGAACAGACAAAGCATTAGTAAATCCCTTATGATCTTTCCATCGTCTGCTCTGATACTTATCGAGGAAACGTTCACCAGACAGAGAATGTGCTGTTCAGATCTACATGCTGTTGACATGCATTAGAGCGATGTGCAAACTTACCAGTTTTAAAAACCCCGGGCCAGCACCAGGAGGTTTCTTCTTAAGAACTCCTGTGTATGGAGGAACAACCAAATGGGGGATGGGCATGTTATTTGCTTCTGTAATTTCTTGCTTGGTATCACACACTACATCTGATATAATGGATGCTGTCAAACACTGTTAAGGGCTCTGGCAGGCAAAGGGATAACAAGATCCAGTGGTGGGGAGCTGAAGCTAAACAAATTCAGGCTAGAAATAAGGTGCAATGATTTCATAGTGTGGGTAATTGACAATTGGAATCACTTTCTCGGGGATGTGGTGGATTGCCTAGCACTTGACAATCTTTAAGTCAAGATTGGATGTCTTTCTAAAAAAATATGCTGTAGCTCAATCAGAAGTTATAGGCGTAAGGCAGGAATCTCTGGGTAAATTTCTATGGCCTACATGATGCAGGAGCTCAGACTCAAGGGTCATAATTTAAATATATTTACAATTGTTCATAGACAAATATCAATTTACTATTAAACGGCCTCCACTTTCGATACAGTTGCTTCTCACTGTCAGGAGGGGACACATTCCTTCTCTGTGATTGTTTGGTTCTGTTGGTGCTAACCTGTTCTCCAGTAGCCTGCCTGTGTTTTCCCCTGTTTCAATAAGGTAACGCATGTTCTCCTCTGAAAGCGAATCTGCTCCATCCAGTGACCTCAGGTCTAGACCTCCTTGGCATAGGTTCATGTTATGGAAACAAAGGAAGGTTTTTGCACCTTGTGACCAAAGAACAAGGACCCAGGCTCCAGACTGACTTGCAGGGATTCTGTCAACTGTTTAACACAGTGTGCAATAGATTTACTTTAGAGTCCAAAAAACCACCCCAATTGCTTTCACTGTCTCTTCCTGAAAAATACTGGGCCTAAACCACCTCACACACCTGTGAGAATCAGGAGTAACTCCACTGAAATCAGTTGAGTCACATCTGGTGTAAAACAGTGGCAGGATAAGAATCAGGCCCTTTATGAATACAGGCCCATAAAAGAAATACAAAATACTCTCCACCCTGGGTGCTCTGCCTGGGAGTCAGGACCCCCCTGCTCTCTGACATTGCTAAATGAGAGATGATCCCTTTGTCTTTCTGGTCTATTTCGATGGTAAGCTCATCGGGTGAGGTGCTGTCTTCCCCTGTGTGACTGCCCAGCAACCAGCCTAATGGGGCCCCGATCTCGGTTGGAGTACCTAGGTGCCGCTCGGCTGCGTGAAGTGATACTCCACTTGCTGACATTTCTCTTTTTGTCTGTCCGTGCGGCATGGGATAGCTTATGAAGATCACATCTGATCAGTTCTAAAATTTCAGAGACGGGTGGCGGCATCAGTGGGCAGAACCCTAGTGATTTTGGTGACGCCAGAAATGCCGGACCTCCACGTTGTGCCCATCTGGTGCTGCAGGCGGAGAAGCATTGTGAGATCAGGGGCAACTTGGCCAGTCAGCTCTCCCTCCCACCAGTTTATTTGCATATTTCACTCCCATTGGTTGAAATGAGACAGCAAATGAAACTGCAGGTCATGACTGAAGTGCTTTGACAGAGATGATGGAGCGCCAGGTTCAGGACTGGAATAGCAGAGGCTGCATCAGATCAGGTGCTGTCCAGAGTGGGGATTTGCACTGTGGCTCCCTCCACGCTATCCCTGGCTCAGGCACGTACATTTACCTTTGCCCAGTCAGAGCTGTTTTAATTCAGTTAAACAGTGCCCCTCCGGTGTTCGACTCCTCGGCCGGCAGCACCAGATGGGCACTGGCAAGGGGAGAGATGGCCACAGGTTCGGGCTCTGGGTACCAGAAGCAGTGAGCAATGACTGGCTGAGTTACCTTTGATGTCACAATGCTACTGCTCAGGTTCCTCTGCCTGAAGCACTCCGTGGACCTTGTCAAGGGGAAGCTGTTGACATAAAATGAGGCAGAGAAGAGGAGGAGCGGCTTAGACAACTTCACAATAACATTTAGGCTTAATGGCAGTTACAGGTTCAGGGAGAGAGACTGCGCTCCTCCCCCTCCCACCCCGCTGCCAGCTCGGCCTGCATCAGCAACCAAGATGACACCTTCTAGCCAATAACACTAACAAGAGCTGGGAGCTGCCTGAGGGGATCCCAGTTGTGGCTCCGAACGGGGGAAGAGTTACAATGGGCGAGCAAATGGCAATGATTTGCGTCTCTTGCTTCTTTCCAACAAACATCTGAATGGAAATCTCAATGAGCGGTTTCTCCACTTGGTTCAGCGGCCCTGTTTTCTAGATTAGCTCTTGTTATGAAGCCCCTTTTGTTCCATGGGAAGCACGGCTATCCATTCTGGAAAAAACACTTCCCCAGCTGAGCCAGCTCAGCTTGGATCATTTTACGATCAACCCACAAGTGATGCCAAGTGGAGGCCGAAATGCTTTTGCAGGTTGTTTGTGGGCCAGCCTGGGGTCAGTTCCAATCCTAGAAAGCCAGTTAGGAAAAGCGGCGTGTCTGTTGTATCTAGGTTGGTGCAGCTAGGTACCCCAGTTTGCATTTGTAAGTTTATTCCTAGGAGCTCTGAGTCCAGGAACTACAATTCCCAGGGTGCACCAGGGGAGGAGGAGGAATGGGAGGAGCAGGAAAGGAAGAATGATGAGCTGTGTGAAAGAGTGAGGGGAATACACCTTACCTTTGCTATTAGCAAGTTTCCTGAGTCTTCCTCCCAGGGGGCTGGGTGCACAACAAACTGGCAACTAGCATAAAAGACGCACAGAGAAACCGAGACCTAACTTACCCACGTGCCTCGTGATTCCCGCTGCTGGGATCTGCTGTTGCTGCTTCCAAGGAAATGCCACAGGCCTAAAGCCTGCTGCTATCTGCCACTGCAGCTGGCTGAGAAGAGACGTTTAAAGGGGCAGTGCCTATTTCTGCGAAGTGCCCCTTTTCGCCAGCCGGCTCGTTCCTCTGCAGTTCTGAGTATCCCGCTTGCTTCCACTCTTATTACCAGGACACAAGTTACACCACCTCCGTTCTTCATGCCTACCCCAGGAGATGCCCACTCCCATGGGAACAATGGAAATCTTACTTCACCACCTGTGTTCGCTAGAGAAACTTCTGCTTACACTCCAGACAAGGGGGGAGCCTTACTGCTTCCTTGCCTGGGTTCTGAGGGGTAACAAATCTTCACGCATCTCCCTCCCGTTACCGCAAGCTGCCACTCCATATGATGCTGCTTTCCAAGCCCTGGATGATAATTTTAATCCTCTAGCAAATGCTGTTGCCACATACTTCAAGTTCTATTCCTGTGTACAGATGCCTCACAAGCCCATCGACCACTACACAATACAATATGAAATTCAGATGCGCTGCTTTTATCACCTGCCAAACTTTACATTCCCAAAGCCAACACATCTGAGTCCTCCCTTCAAGATCCATGTCGAGTTCCATGCCTGGAGAAGCTAAGCACCCTCATCTCCCATGGATTGCAAAAGAATTGAGGGGCCCCAGCATATCACAGGATCAAGCCCATAATTATTAATTCTGTGGTACCCATCAGAGCAGAACAATATTGCACAATTTCCATCAGCTGTTTTCAGTCCTGAATCTTAAAGAAAACGGGAGTGAGTGACCAAGGTCACTAGCGAGGTTGGCAAGACAACGAACTTAATACAATGTAAGTAACTTCTCTTTGTTTTGGTAATGAGAATCATCTACATTTATTATCTATTTGTTCACATGGATATTTCTGTTTGGTCAGAGTAATTTATAGCCTCAAATAGAGTTTTTCAGAGACTGATCTTTTCCCCTTCTGTTTTTTAAAGGCTTGTGTTGTTTCAAAAGCAACTTGTCCAAGGAAACTTCTGCCTCATGTTGGATTTGAAACAGCAAGTCTAGTCAGAGGAGGACATCTAACTTACAGTGTTTTTGTGAGTAAATACCAGCATCCATGCAGTCATTTCCTCGGGTTAGGATGGAAATGAGATCACCGCTGGAATGGTTTCTTGATATCGGACAAAAAGTTCACAAGTTAAAAATATGTTCATGAAGTTCCTATCCCCCCCCCCCCCCACTCCTTATCCTTAAAAATATTATCTGGGCTCAATTTTTCAAAATCACTGTTCTGAGCGAGAGCTAATTCCATAACATACCTCGTGCTTCAGACATGCCCTTATCAGCTGTGTAAATAAATATAGTAGCCATGTGCTTTCAGAGTAGCCTTCAGGCCAGGATCTCAAAGCCCTTTGGAACATTCACTGAGCCTCACAATATTATCCTGAGACGTAATTCATCCTCACACTAGACCATTGGCACAGACCATTACATTTCACCCAGAGCTGGATGCTTTTATAAATACAAATGTCAATCACTCTGATTACCATAATAAAGGTTAAGAGCGTACTTTAAGGACCACTTCACTTGTGTATGCTGTACAAGGAGTTGCACAGCGCTGGCGTGGGAGTGGAGAGGCGCCCCAGCCATGGATCTGAAATCAGCGGAATGTTTTGCACATCTGTGAGCAAAGAGAAGAAAAACAGTGAAGCAAAAAGAATTATGTGCAATGGGCTGAAATAATATCTACCAGTCTCTCTCTTCAGCCTAGCACCCAGCCTGAGCGTGAAGGAGGAAAGGAATCCTCCACTCAAGCCACAGAACTGCTCCATGACAGCTCTCCCAACTCTGAGACTACAGTAGCACCCTGACGCCTCCGATGCCCAGGCAGGACGCACAGAAGGATTCTTTACAGAAAACACACCCTCTGGTCCTGCCTTCCACAACCTGCTTGTGTCAGCAACAAGGTTTGAACCCAGGACTTCCAGCACTACATTGTAGACCTCTACTGCCTGAACTAGCAGGGCAACAATATTAGTTAATATATAGTAGGCTATTATCTTCTACAGCAGTGTTTCCCAAACTGGGGCCGCCGCTTGTGTAGGGAAAGCCCCTGGTGGGCCGGGCCAGTTTGTTTACCTGCCACATCCACAGGTCCAGCCGATCGCAGCTCCCACTGGCTGTGGTTCGCTGCTGCAGGCCAATGGGAGCTGCTGGAAGCGGTGGCCAGTACATCCCTTGGCCTGCGCCGCTTCCCGCAGCCCCCATTGGCCTGGAGCAACAAACCGCAGCCAGTGGGAGCCGCAATCGGCCGGACCTGTGACACGGCAGGTAAACAAACCAGCCCGGCCCACCAGGGGCTTTCCCTGCACAAGCAGCATCCCAAGTTTGGGAAACACTGATCTAGTGGACCAGCCCCTAGTGCAGGGGTTCTCAAACTGAGGGTTGAGACCCCTCAGGAGGTTGCGAGGTTATTACATGGGGGGCTGCGAGCTGTCAGCCTCCACCCCAAACCCCGCTTTGCCTCCAGCATTTATAATGGTGTTGAATATATAAAAAAGTGTTATTAATTTATAAGGGGGGGGATCACATTTGCAATGTGAAAGGGGTCACCGAACAAAAGTTTGAGAGCCACTGCCCTAGTGGGAGATATTATACATTTGGCCAACATTGCGGTGAGAAGCAGGGAGCCACCACAGAGTTAAGCTCCAGCCATGCAGAAACTAGTGCAAACATTGCCTGATTTTGTCCAGAGAAGTTGTTTTTTTGGGACTCTTGCTGGAGCCCTGAAATGGAACAGTAAATAGTCCCAACTCGTCTGAGGACACATTTATGACTCCTGCGCTGCAGAAATTGTGTTCAGTGGATAATAAGGAGGACATGATCTATTGGGTGTTTATGTCACAAGATGGTAGGGAGGCAAGAGTTTATTTTCCAGAGTGGTAGAAATGTCTGTGATCAAAGGAAACATTTGAGCACTAAGGCATACTTATTCCACAAGGCTCTCTCTGTTATTGTACCTCAGTTCCCATCTGCAGGGAACCCTGTGGTAATTATTCTTTCGCCTCGCCTTCGTTAAGACCCACAACACACTTGGTTTCCAAGGCTGATATCATAATAAGGAAAAATTGTAGCAGAGGGTCATATAAACATATACAACGCCTGACATTCAGAAATGCTTTGGGAGCTGGACAGGGTGTGTGGATTTCAGTCTGGATTAGGGTTACCAGGGCTCAGAGTCTGGGTAAGAGGCAGAAGCAGGTCTAGATTCTGAGTTAGCCAGCAACAAAATCTCATGAGATTTCAACCCCCAAACCGTGAGAATTTCACACCATCAGTTGCTCTTGTGAGATCACCACCTGGGCCATATTCAGAAGCAGACCCCTTCTGCTCTGCAATCTAATCCAGAAAGAGTGGGGATCCCCATACAAACATCCCATCCCTGGAATGTATTTGGGCGGAGGGGACAGAGAGATGGTACGTCTTCACTGGAGAGTTAACTCGGGCGATCGGCACCGGGTTCGCTGAACCTGGGTGTGAGCAACCCCACTGCAAAGCCAGACTCGAGTGACCCTATCCTCCCTGCTGCCTCACTCCCCCGTGTGAGTCACTGGGACTTGGGGGAACACCCCAGAGTTCTGCACTGAGCTTTCCCAGTACATTGTGGGAGAAATTAGCTGTCTTTCTAGGCATGTGGGGGAATGATGGGCAGGCCTTGGAGGACTATGAGCACTCGAGTCAGGGCCGGCTTTAGGAAGTGGGGGGCCCAATTTGAACAGTTTTGACGGGGACCCGGCAGGGATGACTAAAAAAATAAAAATAACATGTAAAAAAAACACCTGGGGCTTGTACTCACCGGGCGGTGCTCCGAGTCTTCGGCAGTGGGTCCTTCACTCGCTCCAGGTCTTCGGCGGCACTGAAGGACCCGCTGCCGATGTGCCGCCGAAGACCCAGAGCACTGCCAGGTGAGTAAAAATTAGAAAGGCGCCTCTAGCCAGAGAAGGGATTCTCACTGGGCATGGGGATGAATTACGTCTCAGGATAATATTGTGAGGCTCAGTGAATGTTCCAAAGGGCTTTGAGATCCTGGCCTGAAAGCTACTCTGAAAGCACATTCAGATCATTCACTGGCTCACACAGGGTTTGAACACAGATCTGGGTGACAGGCCAAAGCTTCCCCAACTCCAAGTTCTATGGACCACAGAAGCAGTCCGAGTGGCTTGAAAACCTCTATACACCTTACCAGCCCGCTGCCATTTGTCTTTCATCTCATATGGGTAATCAGAACCACAGGCACACATCAAAACTAGAGATGGGCCTACCCCCTAGACCTGGACATCCCTGAGGCTTTGGGATGCTGATCAGGCCCATCTACGACGGAAACAGTTCTCCAAGCTGCTGTTATAACAATCCCTGGGCATGAGACCCTCGTGGCAGCTCCGCCTACCTGCAGTGCAGAACATGCACCTTTGTTACAGCCTGTACCTCGCTGGCTCGGCCAGGCTCATGAGACCACCTATCTGAACAGCTGAGTCACCACTGAGGCTCATTTGGTTTTCCTTCAGCCCAGAGGAGCCTGGCAAGGAAGAACTGCGGCCTACCCGCTCTTCGGGAGTTCTGCTTCCAGGCAACCACCGGGCCTGGCTAGGATATGGATCAGGATTCAAGCTGACTTCTCAGGCAGACACCTGTCACTGCTTGTGGACGCATCCCAGCATTGTAGGCAGGAGGGCAGGTGACTTCTAGCCCATGTGGGATCCCCTGTCAAACCGTAAAAGGCTCATATGGCCCATAAAAGGTCATGAAAGGGTTAATGATTGGAAGATGAGCTAAAAGGGTAGTAACATGGTCACAGATGCTCTGTACATTTCAGACTTACTTACGTCACAGAGAAGGGCCCTGTCTGAAACCAGGCAGCTAAATGTCAGCGTTGCGGGAGCTTGGGGCCCGACCTGAGTTTTGTGTCTAGGGCCCGTCTCTGGCAGGCAATGCAGCAAAGTGACTCTGTCCCATTGCCGATACTCTGGGCCAGCCGTTACTCTGGCTTGAGTTTCTGTGCTTATTGTTAAGAAGCAATGAGAGTGACACGGGGCAGATCTCTGCTAGGCTGGATGGACCAAATGCAGTGGCTGCCAAGACCCCACTTCAGGAAACTGGGAATCCCATAGACGCTGCCAGTGATTAGGGTGGCTACCCAGGCCCCTTCTTTCCTGCTTTGCAAACTCCTGCTGACGGTTGCAGAGGTTTTGCAGTGTTGGCACTAACTGCTTTGGTGTCCTAAGCAAGTTTGGGGTTTGGTCTCCTTCCCCCACCCAATTCACTTGAAGCACAGGCCAAATCACAGAACCTCTGGGCCTCGGTTTCCCCAGCAGTCAAGCAAGGATTATAATACGTACCTGCTTCCCAGGGGCGTTGATTCATTACTGTCTGCAAAGAGCTTTGAGGGGCTTGGGCATCTTTGGATGTTACAGAAATGCAGAGGGTTATTAATGATCCTCCCTTGGCCTCATGCTCTCATTTTAGAATCCGTTATACCAGCTGCAGCAATGCTTCAGAGATAATCCCACAGACGCCATTACAAAGCTTTGTGGGAGGACGCTGGAGCTCACAGAGCACCTGTTGAGCAGAAACAAGGAAGCAGAAACCTTGTGGCTGACAGGCCCAGTCTATGGGTGAGCGACCATGATAGACCCAGGACACTTTCCATGCCGTGCCACCTACTTAGCCTGTGTCTAAGGTTGCTATTTACCAGCAGGCACCAGATCCCCTTAAAGATCTCTCTGCAGGTTCCCAGGAAAAAGGATGGATGGTGCTGCTGACACAACTCTCACCATACCTCTAGTGTCTCCAATGAATGCTTTTAAGGAGAACGAATAACAAAAGAGTCTTCTATCTTTGGACCACTGTGGATTGCTCCTTGCAGCCAGTGATAGTTTTTTAGGGTCCAGATTGATTCTTTCCTGACCTGTGGGTCCCCACCTTTGCATAAATTCTTACGTGGAAAGTGACACACAATGAGCCAAATTCTGCTTTTGCTTACACTGGAGTAAACCCAGAGCAGCTCCAGGTGACTTCAGTGCAGCTACTATGGTCACATTAGTGAAACAGAGCTGCACGGAGTCCATTGGATCCAATTATGGCGATAGTGTTCGACTGAAGCAATTGACTGTAATGGGAGCAGGACTGAGCTGGTAGGGCCTGATCCAAAGCCCATCTTTCCAATGACTCCAGTGGCTCTGGCTCAGGGCCCCAATGAGCAGGAAACCATCAAACTCATCCACTTCTCGTTAATACAGAAAACACAATCGGGGCCTCTGCTTTCTTTGCTGCGACTTCCAGAAATGCAATTCCAAACCTTTCGGGGAGAAGGGAGTGTCTTTTAATGTCAGTGTCATGTTTTTACACGTCTGGGGGCCGTTTGCTTTCTGCTGTATTGGAAAATGATCCCTACCCAGAAGGCCGCCAACCGTCCTTTCATCAAGTGTAAGGTTACCTCCGACGTACAGATTTGTCAGCTGTCTGTGCATTGCGTGGCTCAATTCATCCACGAGGATTTATAGGGATGCTGAAAATGAGCTTTGCGGTGAGCAGATTTATGGCCATAACAGAAGCTTTAGAAGTGAGGAAACTCCTGCAGTATAAAAACACTTCCCATTAATCCATATCCTTCCTAATTCAATCACGGCCATCAAAATGAGCCCTTCCGTTCTTTTACGGAAGTTGGTAAATTAAACAGCAGCAAGTCAACACAGTAATTCAATACCCTTTCACCGGAATGCTGTGAAAGATCAAATGAGGGAATATGTAGCTACTGTACAGCAGAGAAATCAAAAGTCCAAAGAAATTACCAAGACCAGGAAATTACCAAGGACTGAAATACTCAGTGCAAACACCAACCATATGCTCATAAAATAAAATGCTTTATTAAGAATTGCAATAGCCTGAATGTTCATTCAAGCATTTCTCTGTGGAATGATGATATATAGCACCTTTGTGCAAAGATCTCAGTGTGTTTTTCAGACACTGATGAACTAAGCCTCATGGCTAGAGATGAGTCCAGAATAGATTCCAGTTCCAGATGCGACAGAGTCTGGGGTGTTTACAATCTGGGGTTTGGAGTCCCGGTGTTATGGTTTGGGGCCGTTTCCACTCACAAACACCCCTGGAAGCTGATACTTTAAGTATTATCATCCCTGTTTTACAGATGGGGAAACTGAGGCACAGAGGAGTCACCAAGCTAACTGTGAAGCAGTGGCAAAAACAGGAATAGATTTCAATAATTATGGCACTTAGTCCCTTGATCTAACTCCTAAGCCACACCACCCTTTCTGTTCCCTTTCATCCACAAATCAGTTTCAGCCTGGGCAACAGCAGTGCAAACTTCTCCACACAGCCCCACCAGCATGCCATCCTGACTCTAGGAGTGAGAGGGGAATTCATTTGCCCTGCTCATCAGCCTTGGCCTTCTGATGAGATTGCCAAGAAGGAAAATAATTATTGGCATGAACTGGGTTCCTTGGCAAACTAGTGGCTTTCTATCCCATTGCTGATACTCTGGGTCATCCAAAAAGGTTCTAATTTAACATAGAGATTTAAATTTATGCCTGGTGTAGCTCCATTGAAGTCAGTCAAGTCATACCAGGGATAAATTTGGCCAAGCATGTTTAATTTGTTAGTAAACACTCATCTTCTTTTGGACCATTTCTGCATGAGATAAAGTACGGTGTCAAGATTCAGCGTCATGTTGTGCTGTATTTCAGAACACTTTGAGACTTTATCAGCCACGGCCCTTTTCTTTGGCAGATTCTGGGTGAATTGCCTAATCTAGCCATTTGTTTCTAGCCCTAAAACGCCTCCATCTGTTCTCATGTGTTAGTAACCTAGTACAGGATTCCTAATTTCTCACACACCAGAGACATCAGCAAGCCAGCCTCAACTTCAGACAAAGATGCCTGAAGAGGTGAGCACCTACTCCGTATCCACTAGGTACTTCAATCTGGACGGCGGTGTCTCACACTTTAGACATACAGATTGTCTAATGTTTGCCTAAAGCTTTATTCCCACATCCTGCTCGTAATAAAATGCTCTGAGTATGAGAGTCGGAAGTTCTCTCCGTTCACTTAAAGCAGAGAATGTTTTATGTGGGAGGATGGCACCTGAAAGCCTTATTTCCAGAGGTAAACGGCTTTTCTAGCTGTGTGGAGCAGCTGTGCTGACCAGGCCACCTGCTGCTTTAACTCCAGTACTTCAACAGAGATGTGAAATTCCACACAGGGCTCTAAATGACCCCACAGGAAGAATTTAGTAGCCTGACTCCCATTCAAAAAGTGCAGTTCATATCCACTCACTGCTGGTGGCCATTTCAGGGTCACGCCTGTTTCACTGTGTGTACCATCAACAGGGCCGGCTCCAGGCACCAGCTCACCAAGCAGGTGTTTGGGGCATCCAATGGAAAGGGGCGGCACGTCCGGATCTTGGGCGGCAATTCGGCTGGAGCCAGCCCTGACCATCAAGAAGGTAGTATTTCTGGCTTTGACACTTTCCCTCCTAGAGCATTAAACTGAATGAACAATGGTCTATATGGAATTGAAGGCAGCTCTAGATTAAATATTTAAAAGGCACCTAAATGGACATTCTCCCCACCACACACACCCCCCTCACACTGCCCATTTCTCAAAGTAATGAAGACAGATAAATGGCTTTGTCACAATGGGCCAAACCCTGAGGTCCTGCCTCAGGCCAACCACCCCTGGGAGTCACTGAGAGTTGGGCTGAAGCAGGACAGAAGCCAAACTAAAGGCCACATCCTTCCACAGAGGAGAATAGCCCCCAGCTTACAGAGTCTCCTATGAATTCTGTCATTGAGGCTGGGAGGCTGCTCCCACTGGGCCTTGGAGAACATGACGGCTTCAAGCCTTGTGTTTCTAGGACTCCCCAGACCACAGATGTCTTTGCTCCACTGAGGGAGAAGGCACTTAAGTTAACACAGCCACAGGTTTGCGGGGAGCAAGTACCCAGATAAATCCAGTTGGTTCCCATGCCCCATCCCCTCCAGCACCTGTTGTATTAACTTTCTCAGTGTGTGTGCATGGGGAGGGGGTGATACACACCCCTTTCAGCTTTCCCCTCCTCTTGCCTTACAGATCACTGCCAAGGACAACCTACAAGGAAGGGATGGTGCCTTGGGGGCAGACACAGGAGAAGGGAACACACAGAGAGCACGCAGCACCAATGATCAGGATGAGAGCCGAACCCTTACTTTTAACAAATACAGTTTCTGGGTTTGGGTTTTCAATAATCCTGAAATATCAAAGAACCCTTCCGGTTCCAGTGGAGCTCAGCACGGCGCTCGCAAGGGAAACCTCCTGCCCCCTCACATCCAGCTTTGTCATTTCAGTGCTTGGATGCTGGAATCATCCTCTGGAATGGATGTTCCAGACACAGGACTGTTTGCTTTGGAGGAACCAACAATGGATTATCTTATACACACAAGACTCCAGGAACAACTCAGAGCACCAGACGACACTGAGGCAATGAGGGCTGGACATGGGGAGCAGCTCTCTGCGAGAACGGAAGGGACATTTCTGGAGCTAGACAAGCCGTGTGTGTGAATAAGGGATGCTTATGAGGCTTTCAATATTGTAGCATGAGACCTGGCACCACGTTTATTTTGCTGTATTTCTTAAATGCCGTCCCGACAGGATTTTCGAAGATAATTGAGCAATGGAATGTCCTGTTCTGCTAAGACTTCTTGGCTGTCAGAAGCGATGTCTAAACAGCCGAAGTGGAATTCTGGAGCACAGCCCCACAGGGCAAACAGAAACTGTGTTTGTTCATCATCTGGCTTTGCAGACCTACTTATCTGCCTCAGCACATGGTGCTCACTGTGAAACTGCACTCAGAGAGGTCACCCATCCAGTTCCGTCCGCTGAAATTCACTGGCACTGACTTTGGTGACACAGCAAGGTCCAAAGGATAGGGCGAGGGTCAGGAGACCTGGTTCTGACAGTGATTAGCATGTGATTTTGGGACGTTCCCTTCACTGTGCCTCTATTCCCTCTCGCCCTCTGTCTTGTCTATTTAGACTGTAAATTCCTTAGGACAGAATGATGCCCTACGTGTACGTACAGCACCTAGCACAGGGGGGCCAGGATCCTAGTTGGTGAATCTGGGCACCACTGTAATTCACCTAATAATAGCAACTACAACTATGCATTGGCTGGGTTCACCTTGTAAGCCTAGGCTCAAAGGTTTACAACACTACCCAGACAGGGGTTTAGCCAGCCCATGGGCCCTACTGGTTTATATGGAGACGACATGTTGGCTGATGTCCCATCACAGGCTTCTTCCTGGTGGTCTCTGCACAATGCTGGGGATGGAGTTGTGCAGTACATCAATGTGTTACAAATCCTGTCAGTCACATATGCATTCTGTAGATTTCTAGAGGTTTTTCTTTTGGGGGGATGGGTGGGCAAGGGAGGCAGGGTTTGGATGCCAGTGTGAGGCTCAGGGTAGATCTCAGAACTTTGCCGTGACTTGGTAAGAAGTCCACTGGGCACTCCTTCCTCATCCTGGTTAGCGCGCTGCAAAGAATGATCAAGGCACAGTGAAAGGAATGCTGCTGGTCTGTCCAGCATTCGTCTTCTTATCAAAACACGTTCCTGGCCAGACATTTGTTAGGTTTCTTAAACAGGACCAGATTTGCCAAAGTGCCGAGCACCCTAACAGGGCCAGCTCTACAGTTTTTGCCGCCTCAAGCAGCGCGCCCAATTGCCGGAGGGGGCAGTCCGTGTGCCCTTAGGGCGGCAGGCGTGTTTCCGCGGTGGCGGCAATTCGGTAGCAGCCTCTATGTTTAGCTGAAGCTGCCGCGGACAGCTAAACATAGAAGCTGCTGCCGAATTGCCGCCACCGCGGAAACGCGCCTGCTGCCCTAACGGCGCACTGACTCCCCCCGCTGTCCGGGGCGGCAATTCGGCGCGCTGCTTGGGGGCAAAACAACAGGGACTGCCGCCCCTTGCAGATTGCCGCCCCAAGCACCAGCTTGGAATGCTGGTGCCTGGAGCCGGCCCTGCACCCTAAACGCCCCCTGAAGTCAACAGAAGTGCAAGATGCTGCCCATAATTTTCACAGCTTTTATATTTCCCTTAATCTGTGACAAACTATGGAATCTAATCTATGAAATGGGACAATTTTGTCCTTGATTTCTGGTCTCTCCCTTCTACTCTCTCTTTCCTCCTTACTCTTTTCTGCATCTCTCTACATTCTCCTTCCTATCTTCTTCTCTTGCTTGTTAGAACCATCTGAAGGATGGCCAGAGAAAACATCCTAAAAATCATACTGTACCAGTGCACTCCCCTCTTGAATACCATAAGAATTGTAATTTCTCAGAGTATTTTCCAAACGAAAAAAGGCTTCAGACTTCAGCCAAAGATCCCATATTTTCAGCCCGGCTTCTCAGCTACCAGATGAGTAAATCTTCTACACCCTTCTAGATCCACATTCAAACTTTGCGGGCCAAGCCCAACTCTGGCTTTTATTAAATTAAAAGATGCAGCTACAATCTCTCTGATGGTTCAAACTAAAATCAGTCTCTCTTGTCAAAATGTATTTTGCCTCCACCACAAGAGCACACTGGTTTGCTGTGGTAGGGTTGCTTTTGAGTCCTGGGCTGCTGGCACGGATTAATTTATACACAAAAGAAAATGCACTGATACATGTCTTAATGACAAAATTACTTAATGAATATCACAGTATGGCACAGAGGCACTTAAATACAGGGCAATTTATAAGAGCTAATCTATAGTGTTTGAAAGCAATTCTTCTCTGGCTTTTTATACAGTATAGTTTATAATTTTATATGGCACGCTGGTAACACAGTCTCACAAATTGCTGCACAGAAAGAACCCGTCTACAGCTTCGGTCTAACAAGTGTTGTGCTGCCATCCCACTCCCTGTAGCTCAGGGGTTCTCAAACTGGGGGCTGTGACCCCTCAGGGGGTCATGAGGTTATTATGTGGGGGGGTAACGAGCTGTCAGCCTCCACCCCAAACCCTGCTTCACCTCCAGCATTTATAATAGTGTTAAATATTTAAAATATTTTAATTTATAAGGGGGGCGGGGTGTGCACTCAGAGCCTTGCTATGTGAAAGGGGTCACCAACACAAAAGTGTGAGAATCACTGCTGTAGCTGGTGTGGAGGCTATAGCTGGAGAGAGGATTTCCTGCCCCTTCCCACCATTATCCCTGCTGCTGCAATAGCCCCTTGGGTTGTCAGGGTGTAGGAGCAGCCTTCAGGCTGCTCTAGCTTATGCCAGGAAACCAGACTGTCACCCAGCTGGCCCAGGATCAAGGGAGCGCAAAGGTATATTAAAGCCATTTTTGCCATGGAATGAATTCACTGTTTCTTGCAAGCAGCACCACAATTGTATATTTAGATGGCCACGTGTTTATTTTATTTTCTCTTGTGTGTTATTTCCTGTTGTGTCCAAGCATTGGCCTGTTTCGTGCTAGACAATGATACACAGGTTGGCATGTTAAAAATTAGAAATAAAGAGTTCATAAAAAAATAAAAAACTGCTCTATTCTTTACTTCTTCCTTCTGTCACTTCAAGAGAGAACACTGGGTTCTTCTTTATTCTTGGCAATACTCACCATCTGCAAATCCATTTTAAAGCGGCACTATGAAATAACCAGATGTTGACTTTGAAGCACAGTATACACATTCATCATCTGCTTGCACACATGGTCACTCCTGAGCCCTGGCCTACTTTGAAACTTCACTGCTGTTTCCTTCCATGTTGGTTAGGAAGGTGCTGATGAGGGTAGAAGATTAAAATTCTAACTGATCTGTGCTGAAACATCATCACCAGCACTTCATAGGCAAGCCATTGGGAAAACATATGCAAGCTGTGAGGGCCAGACTTGGTGTCACTAGCAGGTTGTTCCAATCCTTGCATCTCTGCCATGCCTGCGAGGCTGGGTCTAGCTCTAGGATGCCAAGAATGGTGGATGTCTGGGTTTGGGTCATGCCTGGATTGACCTGTTCTCAATAAACAAACATACACTGCATGTAAACGTACACGGCAACTCTTTCAAAGTGACTTGGGCAACAGCTTCATTGTTTTACTGTTACTGTAATCAGCCTCTGGACCTTCTGCCTTTGCCTTGCATTCATATTCATCAAATTGGTCTCTCAGGTCTTGCGTGTATGACTTCAAAGATTGGATGATGATGACAGACAAGTTCACATCTCCTTTTTTATATAGTCTTGCCTGTTTCACTGAAACAGATGAGAATGTCATGCCAAAGAATCGTCACAAATACTGCCTCCAGCTTGTCCACTTTTTACTGAGATTTTGACCATCATGCATAGTGTCTTTTGGCTGATGGTAGGTTATCATTGGCCAAAGAATCAAGAGTTGCTTGAATCCCTTCACAGACATCATACGGATCCTTCGCTGCGTCAGCATGAGCTGACCACTGAGTGTTAGACAAGCGCTTCACCACCATGTAAAGACACCAACGCATTCCAACGATGAGTAGATGAAGCAAAAAATGTGTACAATCTTTGCGTAAAGTAAAAGTATGATACAACTTTCATGCTCCATTATTCTTCTTCTGTGTGGCATTCACTTTCTACTCCCCAGAGGTTCACTATAAATTTACATTTGAAGAAATCCAAACATCTCTAAGAGAAATAACTCCAAGTTGAAGCCACCAAATTTTCATATGGTTTTGCATCAAAACCTCAAATTTTCCCCAGTATCAATACGAAAGCACAACATGACCTGCATTTCCTCGAAAACTGGCACCAGATGTGCCTCAAAGGGTCATAAAGCTTTCAATAAACCCAGTCTGAGGTGAAAACAAGAACCTCAGTCAAGAGACCACTGCCTACCATGCTCACTAGTATTGTCTCAATTGTTTCTTTGTGCTCCCCCATCTGTCTGTCTGTATCCACCTGTTGTCTTGTGTTTTATACTTAGACCGTAAGCTCCTGGAACAGGAAATCATCTTTTCATTCTGTGTTTGTACAATGCCTAACACAGTGGGGGCTGTTGTCATAATTGGCCCTACAACTTTACCCTAATTGTGAGCTCAACTGATAAGAAGTACTGGTACATGAAAGCTCATAAGATGTCACGATGACCTATAATAACAAATGTTGATGGGAAAAGGCACGATAGGGAGACACAGACACTGAAAGAGTCCAAACACAAAGCCCTACTGATATAACTCGAGGTCTGTGGTACGATCATGCTTGGTAAACAAGAAAAGTGCGGAACCAGAAAACAGTGAGCCCTAATTGGTGGACAAAACAATGAGGGGATGGGCTAGTCTGCCCACAATTCCCTTTGTGGGTCCTTAAAGAAAGAGACTGTGGCTTCACCATTGTGGCTGCCTCTCCCACCATTTTCTGGAATGCCAGGCCTTCATCAACCTGATGCCGAGAGATGGCCTGAGCAGACCAGGCCAGAGAGAGGGACCCAGATGATATTGCTACTTCTACTGGCTCCAGCTGAATCCCAAACACCACCTGGGATGAAATGAGATCAGACTTTAACAACAATAGGTCCAGCCCATTTCAACTAACTTCTTCTCTTACCATCAGTTATTACCATCTTTGATACCATCTAAGAGACTGACAAACATGGTGGTTTTTTTTCCCTTCTAAGGACTCTTACCAGCTAAAGAAAAATGGAATAAGGGATGTTGTTAAAATTAAAGCCTTATTTAATACTTTGCATTTCAAATACTTAAATGATTTCCCTTCTTTTCTTTATCTTTAATAAAAGGTTAAAAGGATTTGTAATGGGGTGTTTGCCATGGTACCAAGCAGGCTGAGGTCTCTGTATGCCAAACCCCGGACCTTGTTTAACACAGTTTAATGTTGGACAGAGTCTGGGTTATGTTCAAACCTTTAGCTCATATATTCCATCTAAATGAATACCACAGGTACTGGTCGATGACTAGAGCTCCTAGGGGCTACAACAATCAATATACATCACAAATAAAACAACAACTGTGCCTCTGTGGTTCCATATGAATATTTCACACATAGTGGCTAAGAAAAAGTGTTGCCCTCATATATTTTTTTTCCGGAACCTGCTTTTAATCCACGGCGTGGTGCATTACAACATGTTGAGAAGTCAGCAATGAGTATGGGACCATCCTCCCCTGCTTGTTTTGTTATAATTATCCTGCAGTATTTTGTTTTGGAAACACTGATATGAGACATGATTCCTGAGATCCCCAGGTACCATGCTTTTTTTCCCTTAGAACCTTAATTCCTAATTTGCTTGGCATTTTAGGCAAAGCCTGCCAGAATTATAGTTGTAGCTTAAAATTAATCTTTCACCAGCCACAGATTCTGAAACTCCAACAGTGCTTTTAACACTTCAGTGGGAGGTTTTACATCTGTTACATAAATGATGTATGTAAAACTGAATAGCATTTAACCATGGTCCACAGTTTAACTCATAACCAAATCCTTCCAGTGGGAAATGTCTGGTCATTCCTTGACTCCTAGTCACAGCCTGTAAATTCTCCTTTGTGCAATAAAAGCAAACTACTGTAGTACATTTTCTGGATCTTTTCCAAAGATTTTAGGCAGCTGGGCCTTGACTTTAAGCTGAAGGATTGTTTGTTTTAAGTTACAAAATAATTTTGTGCCTGAAAGGTTTGATGATGGTTCAAACCTAACAGCGAATGCCCCTGGGACTCTATGACATCTCCAAGACTGAATATATAACATGGAAAACATTGCTAGGGGCTGGGGCATCAAACAAGATTTTTTTTTTTTTTAAAGTCGACATTAGTTATCCCTGTAGAATGGTTGGGTAACTCCAAGGAGTCAGGTGGTAAATGAAATCAGAACTCCCAGCTCCTTGTTCTAGAATGGATTTAACTTTATTGTAAAACAGTGTTTGCTGTGGAACCAAGTGGGCAATTAGGCACAGATCAAAGGTATTTAGGTGGCTCAATGTCAATGGGTGCTGAAATATGTGTGAAGATCTGGGCCTTTGTTACTTAAAATCCTGTATTCTCCTTTTGCATAAAGATGCAGGAGGGAGGAATTTACAGAGAAATCCACATATCAGCAGAGGGAGATTAGCATCAAATCCCTATGGTAGGCTGGCAGTGTGAATGGGAATGTAGCCAGCAAAACAAGAGTAGGTGCTCAGATACCATGGTTATGGGTGCAGCATAAGAACCAGAACAGAAAAGAATAAGATTTAGATTAGCAGACTCATTGCCTTGGGATGTTGTGATAGCCAAAAGTATAATTGGGTTAAAAAAAGAACTAGATAATAGACCCATCAATAGCGATTAGCTAAGATAGTCAGGGATGTAACCTCATGCTTGGGGTGATCCTAAACCTCTGATTGCCAGAAGCTGGGTGTGGGGGGAAAGGGTGGATCTCTCTAAAATTGCCCTGCTCTATACACTTCCCCTGAAGCTCTGGTACTGGTCACTGTTGGAGAATTTATCATGCAAAATTCAGATAAATACATTATTGTTTTACAATTAGTTATACTCCCTACATCAAATCGTAGGAAACCACACAGCCTCCTGAGAGTTAATCCACAGTAGCAAACGGGAAGGGGAGTGAAGAGGAGCAGGTGGCCTGGCATGGAAGCTGAGCAGACAAGCCCCTTAAGCCCTAGGCAATCTCTACGGACCACCGGATGCATCATCCCTTTAGCCTCAGGAGGAATTCTGGCTTTGGACTGAATGCTAATTCCGGGAGAGATGAAGTTTCAATTAATTCCAGCTTTAAAAATTAACAGGTGAAAAGCATTAAGAAGAAAAAAAAGAGGATGAAAAAATGTCCATTTCATTCTAACACATTCCTCTGTCTGAAATACTGAATTAATTTGTGCTGGTTGAAAATCCTAGAAACCGGAGACTCTGGAGGGACTTTGAACAGCGAGTTCAGATCTGGATTTAGAACCCGGAGCTGAAATTGTTCAAAGTTTGGGTGTTGTCCCGATTAGGGGCACTTATTTGGACCACTGAAGATATAGTGTGACATTTGGTTCTGGAATGAGATCTGGAGCCCAAAGTTCTTCAGATCCGTGTCCACTAGAAATGAGTTAGTTTGCACAATAAAACACAGAGAAGATATTTGACTAAGAAAACTCCCAAGTATCCCTCACAGAAAAAGAGTAAACAGTGAAAGCTAAAACTTATCTTATATCACAAATAGTCTTTCTCACACAGCCTCAGGAACTACAATATTAGAAATGAATGAATTGTAACCCACAAGAATCACGTATGTGTAGTAAATAGTATATATACAAGTTTTATATCCTCAGTAGACGTCAGCCACTGGAGGGCGACATGGCACACATTAGAGACAACAGAACCTTAGCTTTTACAAGAGAAGTTAACCACTACATGGTGACACGATCCTACACACTCATACACTGCTCTGCCATTATTTATTATTATTTATGGCAGAAAACACACATAACCTGTTGGAAGACAGGCAGGCATACAAATACAGTGCATTATTATATAGACATCATAGCAGTCTTGGAGAATGTGAGGATAAACCACACTGGACAGGCCCAGGGACAGCCACATATCATGTTTGTTATCAGCACATCACACATTAGAAATACTCAGCTCTTTTACAACTCTGAGGATGCATGGTAGCAAAGCAACATCTCCCTGCCAAGCTGGAGAACTGATTGTATCTTCCATATTCAGCTAGTGGAAAGAAGCTGAACTCCCTGTGGAGAAATACCTGTCAGGCTCAATCTCAGCATGCTACAGACCATGGCATTCAACATATCCCATGCACCGACCAGTCTGCCATTAATCTGGTGCAATGATTGCAGGTTAGTGATGGTGAAACCAGAGACCAATCACAAGGTCTGAATTCCATGGAGAATTGTTTTTAATGGACCTCTGCACTAACACGCTGGTGGTCTTTCCCCGAGCAATGTGTGTATGTCTCCTGAACATTCTTTGTAGCCTCTCCAGCTGCGTTTATCCTTGACAGGAGAGGCTCAGACAAGAACAGCTGGAAAACCTCAAGCAGACAGGCCTGCGCCCGCAGCAGTCTAGTTTTAATATCCAGTTTAGTTTTCTTCACATGTTGAATAACCTTCTCCCTGTTTTGCAGAGAAAGTCTTTGTCATGCAAATAGTGACTCTTGGAATCCAGTGCAAAATATCCAGAGACAGTGACAGACGCGGAGACACAACCTCGGTATTGGCATACCTCCCAACCTTGTGTCATCCGCAAATTTTATTAGCGCACGCTCACTTTTTGTGTCATTAATGAAAATGTTCAGTAACACTGGCCCTGTGGTAGGGTCTTCGGAGGGCTGGGTGGCCTAGTGGTTAGCATCCACTCGGTTGTGGGAGAGTGGCTGGAGAACCTGGGTCCACCCATTCCACTGGGCTACAACCCAGAGCCCTAGGAGGGTTAGGAGCGTTGACCCCGGGGAGAGGCCTGGGTGCACCCTCTGAGTTACCCTCCCTGGGTCACTTCCTACCATTGCTTCTGCTTCTGGTGCCGGATAAGGAAAAATAAAAAGGAAGCCAAACCGTCGGGCCCAGCATATACTACTTCAGGGAGGTGTCTCTCGCCCAGTGGTTCTCAACCTTTCCAGACCCCGTCCCCCTTTCAGGAGTCTGATTTGTCTTGCATACCCCAAGTTTCACCTCATTTAAAAACGACTTGCTTCCAAAATCAGACATAAAAGTACAAACGTGTCACAGCTCACCATTGCTGAAAAAGGGCTGCTGACGGTCTCATTCTTACCATATAATTATCAAATAAATCACTTGGGATATGAATATTGTACTCACATGTCGGTGTGATACTTGAGCCTGGTTTTCACTCGTGAGCCTTGTCATTCTGGGAGGCAGTGAAGCGACAGCAACAATTAGGTTTTTCTCCACGTTGAGGCTATTTCTCCTCTTGGGCCTGGCCTCAGGGGGTGGCAAGCAGGGCAACTGTCCGGGCCCCACGCCACAGGGGCCCCGTGAAGCTAAGTTGCTCAGGCTTCAGCTTCATCCCAGGGCACCAGTGAGTCTAATGCTGACTCTGCTGAAGCTCGAGTCCCGCTGCTTGGGGTGGAAGCCCTCGGGTTTTGGCTGCCTGCCCTGGGCCCCAGCGAGTCTAACCAGCACTGGTGACCCCCTTAAAAGGAACTCATGACCCACTTTGCGGCCTCAACCTACAGTTTGAGAACCACTGATACAGTATACGGAGCAGAAGCCTGCAGGCTAGGCCTGTTCTCCTCCCCAGCCTCCAGAGCTGGGTTGCTCCCTTTTCAACCCTGCCTCCAGTAGCCACATGGGCTGGAGGGGCAGGTCTAACTGGGCTCAGTACTGCCCTTTTGCCCCTTCTGCCCCAGTGTGGGGTTTGTATCCCCTATCACAGGTCCCTGAGGAACAACACTAGTAACCTCCCTCCAGCCTAACCGTTCCCCTCTCAGTGTGACCCGTTGTAGCCTCCCCTTTAACCAGTTCCTTACCCACTTTTTGATTCTCTTCTTAATCCCCATTTTCTCCAATTTAACTAATAATTTTCCATGTGGTACGGTAGGAAATGCCTAACTGAAATCCAGGTAGATTAGATCCACTGCGCTTCCTTTGTCTAAAATAATCAGTGATCTCAGAAAAAGAAATCAGGTTGGACTGGCACGATCTGCCTTTTGTAAAACCAGGCTGGATTTTATTCCAGTTATCGTTTACCTCTGTGTCCTTAACTACTTTCTCTTTCAACATCTGTTCCAAGGCCTGGCACACAACTGAGATCAAACTAATGGGCCAAGAGCTTCCTGGATCATTTTTTTTCTTTCTTAAATATAGGTTCTACAGTTGCAATTCTCCAGGCATAGGGCACAACCCCCCGAGTTTATAGGCTCATTAAAAATCCTTGCTATTAGGCTGGCAATTTCATGTGCCAGTTCCTTTAATATTCTTGGATAGAGATTATCTGCTCCCCTTCCCCTGCCCCATTAAGGTGTTTGACTTCCACCTCGGATGTGGAAATTTCTACTTCCATGTCCTCTCTGCTACTGTCCCCAAGCTCCTCATTATTTTTATTGAAAATGAGGCAAAGTATTCGTTTAGCTGCTGGGCCATCCCCATATTATATTTAGTCTCCACCCATCCTCAGTGCTTAGTAGTCTCACTTCTTCTTTCCCTACTTCATCACTCAGCTTCTGCCAATATCTTGGTCTCCTTTGGCGTGTTCTTCTTTCCAGCCTCAATTTCCCCTTCATTGCCTTCTCTAGCAAACGTCTCTGCCCCTTCTGCCTTGCCACTCAGGGCTTGGCTACACTTGCAGATGTGCAGTGCTGGGAGTTACAGCTGGGTTCGTACAGCTGTGTAGGGAAAGCGCTGGTGTGTGGCCACACTCACAGCTACCAGCGTTGCAGTGTGGCCACATTTGCAGCATTTGCAGCACTGTTGGGAGTGGTGCATTATGGGCAGCTATCCCAGCGTTCAAGTGGCAGCAACGTGCTTTTCAAAAGAGGGGGGTGGGGTGCAGTGTGACAGGGAGCGTTGGGGAGAGAGAGAGAGAGTGGATTTTTGGAGCCGACACTTCAGCTCCCTGCCTTGCAAAATCTGAAAATTTCCTCGACCCCTCATTTACTCTTAACTGCAAATAGCCTGCAGACCAGATAAGCAGCTGCTCCAACCAGACTCCCTTTCTCCCCACCCCACCCCCCCGCTGTTTCTCTCCTCAAACAAACACTCATCCCCCTGCCTGCCTCTTTCACAGCAAGGTAGTGGGTTATCTCAATTGATTGTTCACAGTCAGTTACAGATTGATCACAGCAAACAAGAGCTGCGTTTGTTTTTTAGATAAGCAGCTCCCGGAGCCCCGAGTTCACAACAAAACAAAGAGAGGCATCAAAACAAAACAAAGAGAGTAATTTAGTTAAAAGCATTCTGGGATATCTCCTAATACCCTGGAGGCCAATAACAGCACTGGGGTGTGGCCACACTTGACGAGCAGCGCTGCATCACCAGCGCTGCACTCGTTATACCCCAAGCAGACCAGGTGTACAGCCAGTACTGCAGCCAGGGAGTTGCAGCGCTGGATGTGCCTTGCAGGTGTGGACAGTTACTTAGTTGCAGCGCTGTAAAGCCTCCACCAGCGCTGCAACTCTCCAGTGTAGCCAAGCCCTCAGTGTGCCTGGAACTCTCTCCCAAAACCTCTTCACCGGCCCAGCACACTCACCTTGTTAAATCCCTCCTGACACCCAGGGCCGCTGCAGAGCCACAGAAGAAAGAAGAGAACTGAGCGGAATTAAAGGGAAAATATTAAACAAACAACTCCCCACCATTACCCCGCCCGACCCCAGAAATAACCCCAAAAGGTTGCTCTCCAAGAAGTGCCTGTGAACTAACCGGGGGCTCAGTTCTGCGATGAGCTCTGAATGGGCACAGGGCTATTCCATTAAAAACTCCTTGCAGGATTGGGGCTTATGACACTGTTATTTAAACGGCCCTGTGTGATCCTGTGCGCTCATGTTATGACATCTACATTTTAAAGTGTAAGCTCTTCAAGGCAGGGACCTATTTATTTATCTATCCGGGTTCTTATTTGGCCCCCCATAAGCCTAGTATCTAAACCTCTTCCACAAGTAAAAAGGGTAACAGTGATCTCTCTCTCCCTCTTGGCTGTCATCCTGTTCAATGAGGCTCCTGTCACATTCTATAAGTAATGAAGAAATAATACTCCAGTACTAAACTACATACTTGCTCTCCAGTGCAGTTTCTATGTCCTTTGTCAGCCTCTTTGCTCTGTCCCGTTACTTATCTCCATTAGGGCACTGCAGCTCCCCAGTCTGCCGTTGCTTTGCATTGTTTTGCAGAAAGTTTGAATATGCAATCACCTTGTGAAGGGATTACTCAGACTGTGGTTTCCTCTGAGTCCTGTGGCTCAGTGCCACCTCCTAAGCTACACGCTGTGCTATATAAGAGACCCCAGCGGCTTCAAGCTGCTGAGATCGCTTGTACTGTACTGTAGCCCAACTCAGAAGTAGCATACAGGAGACTTTGGTAAGCTGCAACTCTATTTCTTCTACTAAAAGGGTATAAATTCCTTAGTTTAAGGATGCTGTGAGTGCAACTAACTCTTGCTTCACCTCTCATATCGTAGCTTGGCTAAAAACTTTGCAGCAAGTGAGATTGGATTTTCCCTTAATTGTTGTCTAGGTGATGTGTGCAAGTGAATTAATCTAGGGTTTTATTCCCCCTCTGGTTACAAGATTATAGATCATAAATATGTGATTAAGGCAGAGTAATTGTATTTGACTGTGTTTATGGCTGAAAGATCTATATACCTTAAGTGGTAATTCATTGATGGCGTGTTGAGGGATATATTTCAGAGACTGGGTGCTCAAGGGCTCTGAAAATCATGGAAAGGGGGAAATATACATTGAACTGTGGTCTGACGCGATTCCAGGACAGATCATTAGCGTAGGCAGAAATGATCACTTTTCATTTCTATTCAACGCAAACCAGTGCTTGGGAGAAAAGTCTCCTGACTTCCTTCTGTCAGATTTCTATATTACACAGATATTAGCAGCCCTCAAAGCACAATCTTTCTCCTGTAGGTTTCAAACCTAGGGTTTTAAGCACAAAAATCTATACACCCAAGCAAGGGAGCCTCTTAATTTACATGGAGCTGTTCAACCTCATTGAATGTGACTATGTTTCTACATTGTGACTAGCTCCTGATTCATAATCCTCTTTCCAGATAAACGGGAATGTGTACAGGATGCAGAGTGCTTAAACCCCTCTGGCTTAGTGGGATGCTCAGCTGGAAAATGAACATTTTTAAAACCCTCTGTGTCTTGAGCTTCCAGGAACGTAGACAGTTTCTGGCTTCTGCACCCTATGGGAAAGGAAAAAATGTCCTAATTCTTGGCTGAGATCTGCATGAAACCCAGTTCATAACAAGCTAAAGCTGCATTACAACAGTAGCCTCCAAATGGGAATAGGCTTTTAACTAGGAGTGACTTTTCTTCTGCTATTCATAGAATCATAGGGTTAGAAGGGACCTCAGGAGGTCACTGAGTTGAGTTGAGTCCAGTCCCCTGCCTTCACAGCAGGACCAAGTCCAGCCCTGACAGATTTTTTCCCCTGATCGCTAAATGGCCCCCTCAAGGATTGAGCTAACAACCCTGGCTTTAGCAGACCAATGCTCAAACCACTGAGCTACCCCTCCCCCTGTTAGACTGAAATTTCAAATTCTCATTAAAAAGCCATGTATTGTCCCTAATTTCCTGCTTATATCATTTTTTGGCCACTCATAGCTTTTAAGTTATAATAAACACATTTCCCACCCTTATAGTGCCTTTTCTCAGCGGCCCTCGTAAACATGACTTTCTAACAGCTAGGCATTAGCACTACTGTTAATAAGCATCAACACCATCCTGCAAGGTATGTAAATCTTATCCTCATTTTACAGATGGGTAAACTGAGGGGCAGAGTGGTTAAGGCTATATTTTCAATATGTCCACTAACTTTGGGGACATCACCTCAGACACTGACAACTCCAAGTGACTTAAATGGGAGACGATGCTCAGAATTTTGGAAAATCAGATCAGAAGGTGGGCACCCCAAAAATCTGGGACACTCGTAAGTTTGGGCTTATGTGATTTACTCAAAGCAGCCTCGTAATGGACAGAGCTGGGAATAGAAGCTAGAAGTCCTAACTCCCAGTCCCTGGTCTGTAACCACTAATGTAATAATAATACTTTTTTGCAGGATATGAGAGACATAAGGTAGGTGAGGTAATATTTTTTATTGGACCAACTTCTGTTTATGGCAGATACAAGCTTTCGAGCTATGCAGAACTCTTCTTCAAGTCTGCAGACGGAAATCAGAGTGTCTGAGCTAAATACAAATTGGGACAGATTGGTCAACAGAAGGGGTAATGCATGCTGTACATGCATGTTGTAACGTGCATTACTCCTTCTGCTTAACAATTTGTCCCAACTTGTATTTAGCTCAGACACTGATTTCCTTCCCCTGACTTGAAGAAGAGTTCAGTATAGTTCGAAAGCTTGTACCTTTCACCAACAGAAGTCGGTCCAAGAAAAGATATTACCTCTCCTACCTTGTCTCAAAATACTTTGCACATATATAGAATTTTTACACTTTCAAAGCACCGTACAAACATCAGCCCTCACACCTCCTCTGCAAGTCAGCTAAATAAGTAGGGAGCATTATCCCCAACTTGCAAATGGGAAAACTAAGCCCCTGAGCAGTTACTATATAATTTACAGAAAGCCACACAGCAAGCCAGTGGCAGAGCTGGGATTGGACATTAGACCACGCTTGATATGCTATTGCACTTTGCAAATAACAGAATGACATTGATGCCAGAGGCATGTGATCTAATCTCCAGTGCCGACAGCTCTGGAACTTTTCTGGGTGTATGTTTCAGTTACATTTTATTTCCAGACCGTATTTACTATTGGTCGCAACTCCTTTCAGGTATATGCCACCGTACTTGTGTCATTCTTGGAGCAAGGTTGCGGTTTCAGAAGGAATGTGAGACTGTCGGGCTTGGTTACTGCAGCAGTCCTGAAACATCAGGATTGCACAGAAATTTAATCCTTGAGAAGGCGGTTTAATGATCTTCCATGAAATCACTGTCTGCAGAACACGTCTAGGGGCCTGGCTTGAATGGTGTGGGAGGACACAAATACTAACTCTGTGCCAGATACGCCTTTCACACAAATAGAAATAAGGAAGAATTCCACTGAAGTCAATAGAGTTCCACCAGTGTGAGAGAAGAATCAACCCTAATGTTTGCGAGGGGATAGAGACAGAAACCCAAACTCTAAGGCCTGTGCTATGCAGGAGTTCAGAATAGAGGATCATACTAGTCCCTCTACCGGCTTTAACATCTGTGAATCCAGGCGTGATGCCAATGGTGATATAAGTGCCACGTCAAGTGGAAGTTGGTCAGAAGACAGGGGTGGGTGGGTGTAAGTGGCAAAGGAGTGTATTTCACATTGGTTGGTCAATACTTACACTAGATTGTTATACTGTGAGGGCCCAAAAATGATTGGATACTGTAAAAATGCAGCCATAAGCCCGTGTGCCTCAGGACTGTTTACCCAAGGCGATCTTTGGCCCACACTGGTAAATGTATGTTTAATGAGAATGGCCATACGGCGTAGTTCCAAGGAACATAGTCTTCAGACCAGAACTCATGGCTATTCCTACCAGACCGGTCAAGTCTTGTGTTTAGGAATCAAAGCCATTCTCAGCTCTTTTAGCACCAGATTTTGCCACCTATCATTATGTTGAATTGTACTTCAGTCTCGGAGGAGCCCCACTGACATCGGTCGTAGCATGCTGGGGCCTGAAATCACCCAGCCTCTATCTGGAGGGAGGTGTTACCCAACCCACGGAAGGCTGGGAAAATCTGGCCCTGGATGAATTGCCCTCCAGGACCTCTTTGAGACAACCATCAGATAGGGCCTCCGCCAAATGCCATTGGCATCCATGGGAAGACTGTCACTGACTTCCGTGGGCTTTGGATCCGACCCATGATGATTGAAATTGTCTTCACAGGTGACCTGATTCAGGGAAACTACCCAGGGACTAAAATTATTTGAAGACTCTCCATTCTCAGTGGGGGCTCAGCCAGTGAAGAAAAGGATGATCGCAGCAAGAGGATGGATTCTCTCGCTCCTTCTTCTGGATGCCACATCTATTCCAAGTGAAGGTTAAACATTTATACCAACATTATGGTAGTGACCCAAAGCTGTCACCTGCTGATGGCTGTTTGATGGCCTATATGAAATAAGCTGTTGTTTTCAGCCCTGTTCCCAGTGGAAAAATCACTGGTGCATTGGAGTTACCTGCTAACATCTCCCATCTAGGGTACTTATCTGGCCCCCGTCACTGTAGGATCTGATCTCCTCACACTCTTTAACACCCCTGTAAGGTAGGGCAGTGTTATTATCCTAATTTTGCAGATGGGAAACTGAGGCCCAGAGACACCAAGTGACTTGCCCAAGGTCACACAGGAAGTCTGTACCAGAGCTGGGAATTGAAACTAGGTTTCCCAAGGTCCAGGCTAGTGCCCTAACCAGCGGACCATCCTTCCTCCCTAATCAAAGTCCCCTAGTTTTCACTCCCACCTCTACTCCAATATTTGAACCCAGGACCCCTGGCACTGTAAGTGAGAGCCATACCCCAGATGACATGGTGTAGTTTGTGGGCCCTCTACTACACTGTCACCTCTTAGGCCCTGTCTATTCTGGGCATTTCCCCCAATTTCAGCCATCAGCAGCCAGCCATCAATGGCAGTGCTGAATTGCTGGCCCCCCATATAGACCAGCAACGGTGTGATTTGCACTGGTGCAGGTTACACTGGGTTCAAGCAGGAGTAAGTGAGATTGGTGCAAATTATGGCGTAGAGCAGTTCATTCTGTTTACACTAGGAGTTTGCACACCAATGATTGGCTGCCCGTTGCTGAAATCCACAGAGTCCACATTGTCTTAGACATGGTATCCAGGGCAGGATCAACATGTGGCTGGGGCACTGTGGGTTAGGAAGCCTGCAGTTACACTGCCTGTGCAATAAAACAGAGCAGATAACCCCCTTCTTCTGACTCGAGGCAGGATCTCAGTCTCTGTCAATAGAGAGAGTTGGGAAATTTCTGCAAAAATTAAAATTTGACATAAAGTCGAAACGAAATGTGGGGAAAATCCATGACGGTTTCCATTTTCTGGCCAGCAGTTCTAGCTTTCCGTCAGACACCTTTCAGTAGCACAAATTTAACTAAAGAAAAAGGCAACAGGAAACAAATCTAGATCATCCCTTTGTTGCCCATGTCCACACACACAAACTCCCTATCTCAAAAACATCTAATCACAACACTAGTCGTAAACTAGTTCCTCATCCGTGTTACAAGCCATCCCTGCCTGCCTCCTGAGTTTCCAGTCTAAACAGTTCTACATTTCATTCAAAACATATTTGACCTCCAACAACAGGGCTAACGACTCACTCAGAGTCAGCAATGACCCACTGCCCATGCGTGATTATACTACTCAGCCTCAAAGCTCGTAGTTTATCCCGTTGGGAGGGAAACGAGATTATTGCTCCCCAAAGTGCGGGGGGGGGGGGCGCTCTCGAGGTCCCTTCCAGCCCTACATTTCTCAAGCAGCACATAGCTACTATTGTCCATTCGTTACTGAATCTTAAGCATGTTCCAACCATGCAGACATCACAGAGTTGGGGCTGGGCTAAGAATGGGGCAGAGATGGGCCCGGAGTAGCATGCTGCAGCCTTGCGGGCGGATTCCTTCCTCTTTTCCCCTATGCATTTCCCCAGTGCCCAATCCTAGGCAGGGCGCTGTGTTAAAGATTTAGCCTTTGGGGTTAACTGCAACATTAAATAAAACAAAGCAGTTGGAAGCCATTACCTGGAATCTGTAACGCATTTCGGGAGGGTTTTTTCAGTGAGTCAGCAGGGCTAGAAACTGATTATTGGACTACATTTCCAGTCACATCAATGTCAATGGGACTTTTGCCATTGGCTTCACTGGGACCAGGATTTGGCCCTGTGGTCTGCAAAACAGCTTCGTTCACTTAGAATTTCCACTGCTTTGCTGTCAGAAAGGAAACCTGGTGAGAAGAGGCGCTTCTGTGAGATTCCCAGACCAACTGCTTTTGGCGAGGATGGGAATATCATGAGGTCTGGCTGTCATTGTAAATAGTTTTAAACACAAAAGTGTTTTCAGCCCACTGTTAAATTCCACCGAGGATGCAGGCCCTTTGTAGCTCAGGAAGGTCACACAGCAGTTCTCTACCCAGACAGTTACTGGTGCAAAACAGAAGCACTGAGATGGCTGTGCACAGAAACTCTGGACCCAAACACTGCCACTGAGAACTGGATCCATATCGGAGTCTCCTGGAAGGCCCCTAAGCCTAGAGTGGCTGAATCAAAACCCAATTCTGGACTAAATTACACGGGTGGTGCTCCCTTTTAAGTCAGGGGGAGAAGTACCATGTAACTCAGAGCAGATCGAGGAAGCCCCAGCTTCATGTACCTCTCGGCTTTGGGAAAACCCATATCCAAACTCCGCAGCTCAGACCCATTGCAGAGAAGCAAATTCTTGAGGCTGTTGACTATTAATAAAGCCAGGGCTGCTTCTAAAATAATTATTTCTAGCATTTAAAAAACAGACATCCTTTGACCATCAATGACTATTTTGAATCCCCAGCAATTTATCACGTGACTGCAGAGCTACTCAGCTATCTCACAGTATCGATCCATTCTGACGCCCGCAGCACTAACATTGGGGGCGTATTAAAGACATTTTGGAAAAAATCAATTCTTCCATGTCTTTATTGCTGTTTTAAACTTCTCCCCCAGGTGAGAGGGTTCTGAAGAAATCCGTCAGCAGGCTCCAGCCCAGACAGAAACCCCTCAGTCCCTTTGTAAAGGACAACCCAGCAAGTAAGTCATTTTCCATCTCCAGAAGCTTTGCATGGTGGGGACACAGGTCATTTTGTGCATGTATATTTTTTTCATGCTTAATAGCCAACCTGTTTAACAAGATGACGCACTTAAGCAATGGCCTCATTCCCACCTCCGGCAGGATTTGGCTGTCACTGCAATATGCTTCGGGCTTCTCTCCTGGCATCCTGAAGGTCAAATATACAACCACAGCCTGTATCTCTAGCTGGAATCCAGCCTCATACACGTCCCTTAGCCACTAAGGTTCCTCAGAGAGGAGGAATTCATACAGAAATCTTGAATGGGGAGCAGTTTCACTACACCCCGCCTCTCCCACCAGAAATCATGCAGTCTCAGTCCTCAGAAGAAGTTTGATGGACGGCTCCCTGCCCCACACTTCTTCCTCCACACACAATGCGTCTTCAGTAGAACTCTCCAAGCAGACTTTGTCCCACACTGTGCACAAGCAGAAGGAAGGTGCCCTGAGAAAGTTGGGCTGGGCAGAAAAACACCCAGTCCCAGGACCACTCGGAGAATTAAGAGCTCTCCCCACACGACCAGCAAAATGAAAAGACAAGCCACCATCATCAGAATCAATGGCTGGAATTTTTCACAGGTCCCCTACAAGTTCTGGATCAGTTTAAATATGCTCCTGTAACGGGTCTGCTAATGCAGAGTAAATGTGTCCCCCCTGCTCTAGCTGAAAGCATCCCCACCCTCTCTTCCCATTCAGACAGTTCCCGCCGGGACTGGGAAGAATCTGCATGCAGGGCCCTGTGTGGGTGCCGTGGGTTAATCAGGGGGCCTAGGTGCAAAAATGCGTACACCACCAGCCAGGTCCCTACATCAGCGTCACTCCACTGAAGTGAGTGGAACTGCACCGATTTCCCACAACTGAGAATCTGGCCCCCAGCTCCCTAAGCTCCACCCTGAAATGTGCCCCTGTGGCATTTTTGCAGCTGGGGAGCTAAAAGAAGGCAGATAAATTCCATCTAACGCTCACATCTGCTGTGGGTGGGTTCTCTGATAAGCTCCCTACCATGAATTTGGCCCTACATCCCAAATAGAATGCGGCAGAGAAGCCAAACAATTTTACTGGTTAGCCCACCAGGCATGAATCCTCTAGAAATGCCGAGCACAGTGTCACCCTGCATACAACCCGTATCCTTCTACAATACCGTTGGGTATTTCTTGGGGATAAACGACCAAGCAGATTTAATGACCCACAGCGCCATTTTTGTCCATCAGCTCCTCCCAGCTGTTTCTCAATCCTCAGGAAATACCCTGATGCCTCAGGTGATGTTCCCTAATGTCAGGCACCACAGACTAGGATTTAAATTGCAGCAGAGACTGAAAGCAATGAACAATAATGATGTTATGGCAGAGAGATTGCCAGACGTTCACAGCAGTTACCCAAACCTTCCCATCTCACTTTCCCTTCATTACTGTTATTAGCAATGGTTGGGGTGGGAACGAACCATCCATGTGTGATGAGCTAAAAGCACAAAACCAGGGACACACAACCTGCATTTCAAATAAAGGATTTGCATTGGCTCAAAAACTGGGATGCCAATCTGAGCTGCTTGTTTCCCCCCCTTAACCTGATGGTTAAACTCACTCTTGTTACCAAACCTGTGGTTAGAGCTAACACGGCAGTTGGGGATAACCCATGTTTCATGACAAGGGGAAATATCTAATATTTGACAAATTTGTTTAGAACAGGGGTTCTCAAACTTCATTGCACCACGACCCCCTTCTGACAACAAAAGTTACTACATGACCCCAGGATAGGGGACCGAAGCCTGAGCCCACCCTAGCCCTGCTGCCCTGGGAGGCGGGGGTGGAGTGGGGCAAAGTCCAAGGGCTTTCAGACCCAAGCAGGGGGCCTGTAACCTGAGCCCTGCCACCCAGAGCGGAAGCCGCCAGGCTTCAGCTTTGGCCCCGTGCGGCAGGGCTTCGGCTTCGGTCCCAGGAAGTCTAATGCCAGCCCCGGCGACCCCATTAAAAAGGGACTGCGACCCCCTTTGGGGTCTCAACCCACAGTCTGAGAACTGCTGGCTTAGAACAGACGCTTCTAGACTTGACCACACTTGGAAACAGGGATCTCAAAGCACCATGCAAATGTTAATTGATTAATGTCTCATGCATCCTTCTCAGGGAGGTATTATACCCACCTTTTATGGCACAGAGAGGTTAAGGGACTTACCCAGGGTAACACAGCACAGATGGCATTAGCATCCGGGATTCCTGACACCCCAGTCCCAGTCTGTGGACACACAATAAAAAAAACCAGACCATTCAAGATGAAAATTAAATGGGAGCAAGTGCCAGAAGGTGGTGTGGTGATCACGCTTCCAAAGCTGACTGTCAGTACTGCAGCATCCTTTCTGTTATCCAGATCATGGGGAGTGGACCACATGGTTCAATGTTGATCATCCAGGCGGCAACGGGGATCACGAACGTTTAGACGCCATCAGGCTTTACTTCAGGGACAAGGTGTGCGAGAGACCCACGCGAATTGAAGCGCGAACCACAGACTGGGTTCCTGCCCAGAACACAGGCCAAGTGGTCCACGCTAGCCTACAGGAGGGATTCTGGTGTTTGAATAAGGAGCAGCCAGCAGGAAAAACCTGTTTGAATTATGCTGTACGTTTCCTGTGTCCCATAGGTAAGTGCAGCAGCTCTCAGGGGGGTTGGAATTACTATTTAGCGTGTCACTCTTAAAGCAATTAGGTTCAACGTGCCATCCAACAAGGATATGCAGGGTGTGTCTACACAGCGAGCAGCAGAGCCCGGATCAACGCTACGGTGCGGGGCTCATGCTATGATGCTAAAAATAGGTGTGTGGTCGTTGTGGCGTGGGCTGGAACTCAGGTTCTGGAGCCCATTGTCCTCCTTGGGTTTCAGAGCCCAAGCTCCAGCCTGAACTGCAATGTCTACTATTTTTAGCACAATAGCACAAGCCTGAGTCTCTCGACCTGGGCTCCAAACAGAAAACAGGGCTTATAATTACAGCCCCGTGAAATTGTTTTTATTTTTCAAGAATATATTATAATTTCATTTTATCCATTCCCCCGCCAAGGAGCTGGGCCCTGCCCCGGGGGGAGCTGGGAGGCCACGACGGAATGGTTGCAGAGCAAATCCACCTTACATCTGACCTGCAGTGATGGCTGCTGTCCCGCAGGGCTGGCTCCGGCTCCCTGCTTCGGGCATTGTGACCTGGCACCCAGGGTCACAGTGCCACTCAGGCAAATTTGGCCCGACCACTCCCTCATCCTCATGATGGAAGGGCGGTTGGGCCAAGCCTGAGTGGTGCTGCAACCCCCTACACCAGGCCCAGGCTGACAGGTCAGGAGATACAGGAGCTTCCGCTGAGGGTTGAGTTTTTCATTTTATGTTGTTTTAATCTTTGTTGGGTTTTTTTGTTTTATTTTGTGCTATTTCACATTTGCATAAAACACAGGGCTCTACTTAACATTCACCCCATAAAAGCGTTTTAACTTGTACAGTCCTCTTTTGAGACTGTTATCTGTCAGATCAACCAACCAGAACGCTGGATTTGAGGCACCAACAGCTTTAAAATGCCCATTTAAGCCATGGCACTTCTCGACGAGCCAGCCATTACAGTTCTGCGGCTGCTGTACTTTGCTTTCCTTCTCCAGACACCTAAGTCCACATCAAACATCTGCTTTTATAAGACAGGGGGTTCATATTCCAATACTGTTATTCAGACCCTTAGCTAGGCATCTGTCTCCATTTCTACCAGGTAACCTGACCTTCTAGCTGGTGTATTACAACAGCTGGAAGAACATATAACATGGTGCACAGACATTTTTCCATAAAAGCAGATTTGTACATATTTAAAAGAATGTGCTGATTAATATTTTATGGGGCATGGTGACTTTGAAACACTTAGAGCAGACCCTGTATTTTGCAAGCAAGCAATTTAAATTACATTAATTCCATCTAGTAACTTTTTTAACTGAAATGTCTTAAGATCCCAACCATACCCAAGACCATATCATCCACTGCAAATAATCTGACCCTTAAAATGCTATGTAAGTGCTAAGTAGTATTCCGGGGTTCTGTTCTGCCCTCACTAAAACAAGTGCAATTCTCACAATGAGAGATGTACCTATGTTATTGTAGACAATGTTTGTTTAATTATTATCAGAGTCATTGGACTAGCTTGACTAAATCCTTCCATGTAAGTAACGATGTCTATGTGATTTCCTTTAAAACAGACATTCAAGACTAAGCATCCATTGCCCTTGAGTTTTACTTTAGTCATTCTGAATGTAGTAGCCTGCATAGATATAAGTCAGATGCATTCGGAAGTCTTCTCATAGCTTATTACTCAGAATCATTGATATGTTTCGGGTTTTTTAAAAACTCACTGCCTTTTTCCCAGGCCGGAGAGACTACACAGTATATGTAACATGCACCTTAGTAACACAGCAATGATGTTATTCAAGGGTCTTTGCTGCACGATTCAAAAAGGTTTTGGTCTCCATGGTCGAAATGGAGTGAGTGCTCAGCAGAATGCGGCAAAACTGGTGTCCAGACCCGTCTCAGAACCTGCCTGGCAGAGAGCCACTTGGACCTGCACTGTAATGCAGCGACTGAGGAAGGGCGACTCTGCATTGGCCATTCTTGTTCAGGTACTTATATAAACTTGATTACTGTGTCCCTTACTTACCAGGAATAATGTCACAGGCTCACTCCAACTACTAGGGTTCAAGAACCACTAGTACGGTTTGAGCATCTTTCTTGCCAGAATCTGGCAAGAGCTCAAGGAGTGAATAAGCCACAAAGTCTGATCTACCCCTTCACCCCGAGGGTGGTCCTGTCAGGTCACAGCTGAAGTACACTGATGGGGAAGCATGGGGAACTCATACTGCTGCTGTCTCTGCTGTGCTTACCCTGTGATTAAACAGAGGGCTCCAGAGATGAGCTCAAATTAAAATACCAAAGCATCAAAATTAGGGGATCAAGGCATGGGAAACACTCAGGGCTCCATCAGGGATGTTGTGGATCTCTTGGATTAAGGAGCATCTACGTTTAATGTCCTGTTAGAGCAGCACTCAAACAGTGTCCCATGGACCACTGCTAGGCTGCAGAGTACTTGCTGGTGGTCTGCTGGCTGGTTACGTCGTGTTAGTTCTCCTCTTATTAGCACATGGTAAGTAGCATTAAAAGCAGGCAAATTACGTTATATACTTTCCTAATATTACTGTAGTTGACACAGGGCTATTAAGCAATTGTGAATGAAAGAAGAAATGGTGTGAGCCATTGTGATTGGAAAGGGAGATGGTTCCCTGAAACACTCTCTATTAGGTGTAGTCCACCTTAGGAAAAAGTTGAGACTCACTGTTTTGGAGCTAATCTGCTAGACCCCTAATTCTGTCCTCAGAGAATGGCCATGCAGTACCTCCCATTGCATACTCAAGTCAGGACAGAACTGGACCCAGAGAGTTAAGTGGGTAGTTCGTTTTATAGATGGACCTGAGTCATGACCTGTACACTCGGATCTGCATCCCAACTTTCCCAGTGTTTAGGGCATTTGGATTTGTGGTTTTAATTTGGCCCATGCTATAGCTGTGGCCAAGTTGGAAAGTTCACATCCAAATCTAGATTCAAATTTCCCCAAGGTTCCATGCTGGGAGGGAGAATGGAATGTTTGCTGCAGCTAGTTAATTCAAGATAATGACCAATAGTCATAAACCTATCACTTAATGAAAATGTAATGGCTATGTAGTCAAGCTGCTTCAAACACATAGCTGTTGATCATCAATAAAAATGTGTTTTGGATCAAATTTATTTCCCGTGCAATATCTGACTCAAGGTCCTTAATGGAAAGCATTACCAGACTGAATCCGAATGCTCCGTTTTAACCTACACGCCTTCCTTCCCCAGAGTGCAACCTCACTTGCTCCATGGGCCGCGTGAATGCGGAGTGCGATTTCTGCATGTGTGAGGACCACGTACTGCATGGGATGGTCTCCCTTGCAGACGGCGCACCGGCTGCCGAAGCTACTGTTTACGTGCAGTCTGAGACTCTGAAGCTGTTAACGGAGTCTGATAGCAATGGGGGGTTTAGGATTCCTGGAGTGTGCCCTGATGGCAAAAACATTCTGAAAATAAAAAAGGCCAGATACGCCACTGTGACTGTCCCCATACCTGAAAGCACCAAGAAATCCTCAATAATCCACGTGCGTCTGAAAAGAGCAGGTAACTACAGACAAAGATTCCTGGCAATAAAATTTACTGCTATGAGTCACTGATTGCTCGGTAGTGTGCTTCTGCTTTTAACATTCATCAAATCTAACCGTGGCTTTAAACTGAAAAGAATACTGATTTTCTTCCCTCCCACAGACAAGCCGTACATTGTAAAGAATCCAGGGGATAAAGTGAGGCGAATAGGGCAAAGTGTGATACTCTGCTGTAAAGCTGTCGGGAATCCAGCCCCTGCTCAATATCTCTGGTAAGCAGTTAAAGGCAGTCCACAAAGTTATTCTTTGCCTTTGAGTGTGCTACAACTATAAGAGATGCAACAATGCTCTTAGGCGTTCCTCTGCATTTAGGTTCCTCTGTAGAACCACAATAAATCCTTATATTATTGTTAGTAGGAAGCATTTATAGTACGGTCGTGCCCAAATGTCCCAACTGTGCTGGGTGCTGCAGAACCATAGAAAAGAATCAATCCCTGCCTTGAAGGGCTTCCAGTCAATAGTGTGTCTGGTCATTTGCATCTGGAATCTCAAAAATCCACTAAAGAATTCTATTTCTATTGAGGAAGAGTTTAGTATAAAGATGCCCAGAATGCAGCCTAAATCAAAGCATACTGCTGACTTAGGGCCAGATTATAATACTCCTTACATACCGTAAGTACACCTCTACCCCAATATAACGCGACCCAATCTAACATGAATTTGGATATAACGCGGTAAAGCAGTGCTCCGGTGGATCAAAGCAAGTTCGACATAATGCAGTTTCACCTATAACGCGGTAAAAATTTTGGCTCCCGAGGACAGCGTTATATCGAGGTAGAGGTATAGTACTTTACTCCGCAAAGATTGACATTAGTTGGATTGCTGATGGTGAAAGATGTTATTCACAATCTGGCCCTTAACTTGTCTGATGAGTTGATACAGTAAAGCTGATGGATCATAGAGTAATTTTCTCTGTAGTGTATATTTTATTTTTATCTCCTTATTGTCTTAGCAAATATATTTTTGAAATGTGACAGATATAATATGTAGGACTTTATAGAATGGGAAATTATTATTGTAAGTAATTGTTTCTCTAAGATTTATATTATATTACTTCTTGTACAAGTCTGCAGTTAGAGTTTGTATGGAAAAATATAAAAATAATAATAATAATTCAAAAACCCCTAACCCAGCAGAACCTTCAGATGTGGCTGGTAGCCATTCACCAGTTTGCTGTGTTTTAGATACAACCTTGGGGGGAGGGGGGGGCTTGGCTATGCTAAAGCTGGATTTACAGCAGGAATTTTTACTAAGTTTAGGACCATTGTGGTTCTACAATGCCAGAAATGGTAGAAGCACCAGCATAGGCCAATTGAAGGCATTTTGACCACCATGTATCTTACCCTGGTGACATGGTGGCAAAAATCACGCACAAGCATTTCCACAGTTTCTAGCAACAGTTAAGCCGAACCAGTGGGCAAACTGCCATGGTAGGAAAATTGCTAGAAATTCTCAGCGCAGACTGGCCTAACATACCAAAGACCCACAGCTAAATTCTGAGCTTATTTAACATCACTGAGTTTACCCCAGGGTAGCCCAGATCTGAATCCAGCCCAAGACTGATGTGCTTTGAAATCCTTAAGTAGAAGGCCCTACAGAAGAGCAAAGTATTTTTATGAGTATCTGGTAAATACATTACCTGTCTGAAAGTTTTTACCAGTTTGAGAGAGATCTCCAATACACAGACAGCCTGGGTCCAATGCCCATAAGAGTCACTGGAAAGACTCCCATTCCCTTCTATTGGGGTGGGATATGGTCTGCTGGTAAAAGCTTTCAAACCACAGAAAAATTCTGAGTGGTCTAATATATCCCTCCAATGTCTCTGTGAATGCTTGGGCATTTTGGTTTCAGTGCTGGTTCAACCAACGAGCAAGTTCTAGCCATCCAGCAATGGCAATACAAGCACAGGCAGATATTAGGGCTGTTTGCATATATTTATTTTAATAGTAAGTGTAAATTATAACCAGGACTATCTGCAGGCTCCTAAAGAGTAGCCAATGTATCCCTCAGTGTCAAAATTTGGACAGCCCCACAATAATGTATTTACCAGATACTCATAAAAATACTTTGCTCTTCTATAGGGCCTTCTACTTAAGGATTTCAAAGCGCATTATTAGAGAGTTAAAAGCTCACACCATCTCCATTAGGTAATATTATTCCAATTTTGCAGATCGGAAAATTGAGCAACCCAGCAACGTGTGGCAGAGGCAGGAGTAAAACCCATGTCTCTATTTCCAGTCCTGTGCATTAGCCACTAAAACCATCCTATTCTTCCCCCATCAAGTTGCTTCACTTTTCATCAGGCTACGGAATGGTTTCTGTTTCTTACAGGTACCACAATGGAACTTTGCTGGATTCCTCAGTGTACAAATATAATAGCAAGCTGGTGTTAAGGAACCTGAACATAGACCAGGCAGGAGAGTATTTCTGCAAGGCGAGCAACGATGCAGGGTCTGTGAAATCCCAAGCTGCTAAACTTTCTGTAATAGGTAAGAAAATGTGGCATGTTACAAGACGTTTGGGAATTCCCAATGTGCAAAATCAGTGGGCACATATGTTGAGGCAATTTAAGTCAAGTTTTGCGGAAATAATATTCATTATTAGCACATTCATACAAGATACTTTCAATATTAGCCACACAGTCACAAAAGAACGAGCCTTGTGCACTTTGGATCACCTACCAACTTTCAGTTTAATGACCTACCCAAAATAAAGTGTCCTTTGCACTCACCGCCATACGAGTGGAGAATCTCAGTACTTTTAGATACTGGGGATGAGGCCCCAGTTCAACAAAGCGCTTAAGCATGTGCCTTACTTTAAGCATATGTTTAAGTTCATCCCTATTGAGCAAAACACTCAGGCACATGCTTAACCTTAATAACTAAAGGATATTCTGAATGGGATGTTAGCACATGCTTGAGTGCTTTTCTGAATAGACGGACCACAGGCGTTTGACTAAACAGAAGCTTGTAACGCATCCAATTATTCTGAATTTAAAAAACTTATTGCTATTGAAATAATAGTTATCAGTATCTGAGGGGTTCAGATGTATCATGTAGCAACAAACAGCACAGAAATAGCTACACATTCACTAATAAAATCTATTTTAACAGCAAGCGATGAAGCTTCCTGCGATCCAAGGCCTGAAAGCTACTTCATCAGACTCCCACATGACTGTTTCCAAAACGCAACTAACTCCTTCTACTATGACGTTGGTAAATGTCCAGCAAACCCATGCACTGGAAAGATAGATCAAGGGCTCCAGTGCAAAGACCGTGCTATTTACTGCTGTGGGGTCTCCAAAATGGAAATAAGAGAGATATCGTGCAGTGGATACACCCTCCCCACTAAAGTTGCTGCGGAATGTGGCTGTAGCGTGTGCACTGAGATCAAGATGACAGTCCGGGGGAGAGCCACAGCTGCAGATAATGGTGAACCAATTAGGTTTGGCCACATATACATAGGGAACAACAGAATCAGCATGACTGGCTACAAAGGAACCTTCTCTGTCCACATCCCAGCTGACACAGAGAGGCTGGTTCTTACTTTTGTTGACCGCCTACAGAAGTTTGTGAACACAACTAAGGTTTTGCCTTTCAACAAAAAGGGAGGTGCCGTGTTTCACGAGATCAAGTTACTAAGAAAGAAAGCCCCAGTTACGTTAGAGTCCTCTGAAACCAACACGATTCCCTTAGGAGACATGGAAGGGGATGATCCGATAGCTGAACTAGAAATTCCTCCCAATACGTTTTATAGGCAGAATGGTGAACTCTACACAGGCAAAGTGAAAGCCAGTGTTACGTTTCTGGACCCAAGAAATATATCAACAGCTACAGCAGCACAAAGTGACCTGAACTACATAAATGAGGAAGGCGACATGCTCCCGCTGCACACATATGGCATGTTTTCCATGGACTTCACTGATGAAACAGCCACCGAGTCTCTTAATGCAGGGAAAGTAAGGGTTCACCTGGACTCTGCGCAGGTCAGGATACCAGAACACCTGCAGCAAATGAAGCTCTGGTCACTGAACCCAGAGACAGGATTGTGGGAGGAAGAAGGGGACTTCAAACCTGACCAAAGCACACGTCGCAAACGGGAGGAAAGAATTTTCTTGGTTGGGAATATGGAGATCAGAGAGAGGAGGCTCTTCAACCTGGACGTCCCAGAGAGCAGAAGGTGTTACGTCAAGGTACGAGCTTACAGAAGTGAGAGATTTCTGCCCAGCGAACAAGTTGAGGGGGCTGTGATTTCCCTTATAAACATGGAGCCTGCATCAGGTTATTCATCCAACCCTAGAGCATGGGGACGCTTTGACAGCGCAGTCACTGGTCCCAACGGGGCTTGCTTACCAGCCTTCTGCGATGAGCAACGTCCAGATGCCTACTCGGCTTATATCCTGGCAAGCCTGGCGGGAGAAGAACTTGAAGCTGTGCCCTCTTCTCCCAGACTCAACCCTAATGCTGTTGGAGTCCCTCAGCCATATCTCAACAAGCTCAACTACAGGAGGACAGATCACGTGGATCCTAGAATTAAGAAAACTGCCTTCAGTATCACGGTGGCCAAACCAAGTCCGAGCACAGCAGGAGAGAGCAATGGCCCCATCTATGCCAGTGAAAACCTAAGAGAATGTGAGCAAGCGCACTACAGTGCCGCTCACTTCAGATTTTACAGAGTAGAGAGAGACCGGTATGATTACAATACAGTTCCCTTCAATGAAAATGACCCAATGAGTTGGACTGAAGACTACCAGGCTTGGTGGCCCAACCCAATGGAATATAGGGCATGTTATATGAAAGTAAAAATTAACGGACCCCAAGAGGTGAACATAAGATCTCGCAACATGGGTGGCACGCATCCGTACACTGTTGGCAAGCTTTACGGCATCCGAGATGTGCGCACCATTCGAGACATGGAGCAATCAAATCTTTCGACAGTGTGCCTGGAATTTAAGTGCAGTGGCATGCTGTATGACCAAGACCGCGTGGACCGTACACTGGTAAGAATCATTCCCCAAGGAAAGTGCTATAGAGAAAGTGTTAATAGCATGCTCCAGGAATATCTAGTGAACCACCTCCCCCTTGCTGTAAATAATGAGTCCGGTGAATACACAATGTTGGCACCTCTTGACCCTCTTGGACACAATTATGGAATCTACACAGTCACTGACCAGAACCCTAGCATAGCCAAGGAAATAGCTCTGGGTAGATGTTTCGATGGCACGTCTGATGGTACTTCCCGAGTTATGAAGAGCAACGTAGGCATAGCATTAACTTTTAACTGTGTTGAAAGAGAGGTGGTGCAACAAAGCTTATTCCAGTCTCTGCAGAATTCACCTAGGCAGAGAGAAAGAACAGGGATCAGAAGGCAACAAAGAGACATCTGCATTGGCCAGGCCAAGATGAGAAGAGTTACCCAACGCAGAAGTTCACCAAGAGTTCAGTGTACACCTACAGATTAGAAACATACCAAAGCACCATTACAGTACTCATATTTGATTAAATATATTCTAAAAGGAATATAGCTACCTGCCAATAAGGTAATCTACGTACATCCGCTCAGCTGCAGTTGGGGATCGTTACTGAATTTCTGGTAACATCATTTCTATGCTCACTCAACTCTAGTAATTAAGGTTCATCAATTTCTGATTTTCTTTTTATTCCACCACAAAGGAGAAAGATGAAGCAAACATGTTTGGGGCCAATTATATTACCATGTTAACGTCCTTAGTTAAATGCAATCACCGTAAAATCTTATTTTTGCCTGATGTTAAACAACTTCAAACTTTGGCCTAACGGGGAAAAATTCAGAGATTAAATAATGCACATAAAATATTGTTCTATGTTCTGGATCCAAAGACTTTGCCAGCTAGGATTACATGAACAGTAGTTGGTAACGATAAAAAGGAATAAACCGATTTCTTCATACTGAATTCAACTGCAAGATTTTGTACTTGAAATGTAAATATTTTATTTATTTCCTTGCTTATTTTAGAACTGTGTATTCATTACTGAAGTATTGTATTGTGCATTTATTTTAGTTCATGTTTTTGTAGCATACTGAGAAGAAGTCATGTGGATTTTTAGGTTTCACTTGCCTAAGGCTACTGTTTTATTTTGCTTCTTGTTTGATTCAAGTAAAAATTCCACACTATAAATAGTGTAGATTCATAAAAAGGTAATTTTTGTAACGTCGATAGTGCTGTATTCCATCTGTGTCTGATGGGTCTATATTAATGTTCAAGTAACAAAATGGTTATTCCTGGCAAGGAATAGTTTGCTAAATTAAAAGGCGAATTTTTTTTTTCTTTTCATGAACAATTCACAAAACAGACCACAAAATCCTCAGTCTGAGTCAGATTCTGGCTGACGCTGTGGGCACAGCTCTGCTAGCACAAAGTAGCTGTAAAGCTGCTCTAAATGGGCAACTGGGGATTTTTCTAGGGTTTGAGGGGGCATGTTGCAGCAATTCCTTCTGTTACGAGCCAGTGCAATTTGGAGCAGCCCTGAGGCTACTCTAAGGAACACCGGCTGCCAAACTGGCACCCAGCAGCCCCTGAGATGGGGAAAGTGCTCCCCCGCCAACCCCATCTCCTCAGCTGCCCTGTGCAGAGCTGTCATGGAGGTGAGGATCTGGGCCTTACTTTGTTCTTTGAGCTTCTAACTTTGTTCATTCTTGGAAAGTTATCATGAATTTCTTCAGTACTTAGAACCTGCTCTGCTGATTGCTCATGAACCATATTCTCAATCTGCATTGCACTGGCTAGTTGCACAAGCCCTAGGGTATTGTTTCTCTTCCCAGAATGGCTGACATATGCAACTAACCAACAAAGAGCAAACTGTATATTTTACAAACAACCAACCCACTGGAAATGAATATTTAAGTTTCAGATTTGGGCTAGTAAACCTTGAGCATGGGAATGTTCATAGAAAGAGATCACAAAAAGGCAACCAATGCACTTAGATCGGGGTGAGCAAATTATGGCTCACGAGCCGCTTCCGGCCCATCAGATGTTTTTATCTGGCCCTTGGGCTCCTGCCTGGGAGCGGGGTCGGAGGTTTGCCCTGCTTCACCCGCCCAGTGCTCCCAAGACCCCGACTCACAATTCCCTTGATGAGCACCATCTTCCGGCACGCAGAGCCACATTGCACAGGCACGACTTCATCACACTGTTTCTGGGATTGGAACCCCACGCCTATGTGGCAGCCCCCACCTCATGCAGCAGTGTGCCCAGTCCCCTCCGGCCCCACCCTCAAAAGCCTTGAAACCGCCCTGGGGCCACACCCATCCCAGCTAAGGTGCCTCCGCCCATGGCAGTGCCTGGTACGGCCGCCTTGGTGTCACTGCTGGCAGGGCCCCTAGGAGTCCCCAGCACCACCCCCATAGAACCCCCCCACCACATCCCATGAGTCCCCCCCTCCCCACCTCAGTAACGTCCCTTACAGAGCCCCCCACCCCCATGCTAACTCTCAGAGTCCGCCTCTCCCACCAGGCATTCATGGCCCGCCAGACAATTTCCATAGCCGGATGCGGCCCTCAGGCCAAAAGGTTTGCCCACCCCTGACTTAGATCAAAATTCACTTCAGAAGTGAAACAAATACTCAGGACTAACTTTTTCCTACTGTTCACTCAACCCTCATGTGTAGTAAGTAATTTCCAAACCGGACAATATGCTTGACCCTGATTCAACGCTTACTGAAGTCAATGGAAGTCTTTCAATATATGTTAGTGGCTCAGTCCTCAGTGATCTACACTGGGGTAGCGGGGAGGGCAAGAAAGTTCAGCTTGACTGATTTTAATGGTTAAAAAAAACCACCTCTGATCACTGGGCAAGAACTGCCACGATAAGCTATGTTCTTGTGGACCAAACTGTCAATTAATGAGGCTAAGTGAAAAGAAAACTGGAGAATATTCAGGCATTTTTTCCTTTTCATACTAATGACTTTGGGTCATTCCTCTTTTGTGTGTGTCTATTCCTCTGCAACGGTTTGCCTTGAGCTCCTGCTAGCAGAGCCAAGATGGATCACTGGCTTGATTCTTCCTCCAAAGTCACTGGCTTGCCTAGATCAGCAATGCATTTTTCAGACTAAGCACCTCTTTCCTCCCCCACCCCCTCCAGACACAGAATGTAAAACACACCCGTTTAAATCTGGAACAACACTATGGGTTTACCCTGGGGAAAGAGAGCTCAGAATCTGACCCAGAGTATGTGCATACTTAAAGCTAGAGTTTTTCCTTTGGGGAGAACTTTCTAAAATTAATTTAGTACTGATGAAAGAGTCCCGAGTCACAGCCCAGGGGACTGAAATCCTCTTTATCCAGAGAATGGGTACAGCATGGGAAGCAGCAATGCAAGCTTCCCTATACTGCCCCACCAATAAGCTGACTTAGAAGGACAAGACGGTTCAGGACTCCATACCTATTCAATCCTTGATCTCTCTGCTGAGACTGCTGACGAGGCTACCGCAGAGAGCCAAGGGTGGTGGTGGGTTTTCCGATGTGACTTATTTGCTGTTAACTAGATGGAGATCAACTCATTCCATGTAGGCTCAAAAGCCACCAGTCAGATGCTAACACCCGTTCATTGCTAACATAAGCAAGAAGGGCTCCATCTCTCATTACCCATCTAGTCCAAACACAATTTTCAGACAACTCATTAAATAAATCCACAAAACTTAGCCAGCCCCTATCTCTGATCCACAATCTTTATAATATTCTTCAGTCTTGGGTCCTTCATTTGCATCTGTCCTTTGACTTCCATAATACTTGGCTCTCCGATTTATTTTTGAATGTATTGCATGAGATGCATCGGCTGCAACCTCTAGCTTAATGCGCATAGTTATTACACACTAACACAGAGGTAGATCATGTCAACTACAGGGAACTCAAGAACCATCCCCACGGGAAAACTCAAATTCAACTCCTCCCCTGTGATGGCTTCGGACCCCGAACCTAGTCACCATTCAAGTAGATTGGCCTCACAATGCACAGGAAGATCCACAAATTAGGGACTAACAGGAAAATATGTTTCACCGAGAACACACTGCCTCCTAACCACAGACAAACATCTACCACGAAATCCTATTCCCACTGAAGTCAATGGCAAAAGTCCCATTGACTTCATCTGGAGCAAGACACCACCATTTGGAACCATCAAGCACTCATCAGTTGGTCTCAACTGTTGGGATAAGACACAGGAAGAGGAGGTTTCTTATATAGTCACAACTTTAATTTCTTAGGGCTTTTGCAGCTTAAACTCCAGGGCTTCATTTGGGTCTACACTGATTCACCACTGGTCAGCTGCAAAATATTCAGCAAGAAATAGGAGAAAGTTAGAGCTTTTAAAAAGTCTTTATCTTTCAAGCAGGAGCACCCCAATTGCTGCAGTTACTATCATACAAAGAGATATGCCACAAGGTTTCCTATTCTGCATGGTATTTATCTGAAATTCAGAATGACAGAATCCACATCCAACATCAATGCCTCTGCAGAGTTCGAGAAGTTTTTCAGGTCCTCTATTGACCTGGCTTATAAGGCCCTTAATAAATTAAAACCTCAGTGGATGTTGGCTTAAAAATATAAAGTTGCTGCAATTTTCTCTCTCCTCTGAAAAGGCAAGAGTTGTTCTGCTTAGCTAGCACCAATTTCTGCATACTAGGGTTGCTGTTCTTGACCTTAATAGTGATGCTGGGAACTGAATCACGACTAAAGCATTTTAGTAAATCTTGGCATGCTATGTCACACCTCATCAGCAAACCCCCCACTTTTATTCTGTGCATTCTGCAGAAATAATCATTCTTCACTACTTTCTGGGTTAAAGCCCCATATCATGTAGGTTCTGGAAACATTGCTTTCAGAGACTTTGGCTGAGATTTTCAAAGACATCTGAGGGACACAGACATCCAATTCCCAATAATCTCAGCCATTGTGCAAAAGATATTAGCGTGAACTGAGTCCCAAACTGAAAAATATAAGAATAATCTTTTCCTCCATAAAATAACTACAAGAAAGCAGAGACCTCTTCTCAGCTTATGCAGTGAAGAGTTACTAAACAACTGAGAATTTCTTAACATTTGAGCATATAAAGTTGCTTTTGTAAAAGAATAGTTTAGTGGCCTCAAACAGAACTTTGTGTGGATTTAATTATGAGCAAAACAGGGCAGCTCTGGCCACAGCAAGAATTAAAAATGATTTTCCATGAGAAAGAATTACAGGTATTCTGAAGCCTGTATTTACTTTGTGATTCTGGCACAATTGAGCCATATACTTAAAACAGATACTACTATCTGCATCAAGGAGAATATGCTACTCACATATGGCACAAAGATCAGGATCAGATGCAGACAGCACCATCTGCTGATCTCTTGACTATACGTTACCGTGAATATCCAGAAAGTCACAAATAAGGAAACATCTGCACTAGAGTGTCTAGTTAGGCTTGAAATTACAGCAATGGCTGCCAGCAATAAACCTCACACAAAGCGCAATCTGATGACAACAGCAAGAAATGTAGAAGCTACTTTGCAGGCTCTCTCTAGTGCAAACATCTACTGCAGTATAAATGTTGCTATCTCTTCCAAAGCACCATAAAGTAGATATTCCAACAAGCAGCTCTGTTGCACTCTGGTGGGGTGACACATTGCATTGCTCCATAAGACTCCACAAAGCACTCTTAAGACCGATAAGGCACTCGCTGCACAGTGACTGGGGGTTTCTGCCCTGTGAATATTAACTAAGTGTTCATTAGACACTTAGTGGTCTAAGTCTGCTTATAAAATGTGTAGAGGCCACCAAGCTAGTCGTGGTTGCAAGCACTTTGGAGGACAGGATTAGACTAAGAGTGAGAAGTGGACAGAAGGCAATAGTTGGAGTATCTGTCTCAGTTTCTAAACACAGGCTCAGTTTAATATTTGTAACTCATAAGAGCATAATAAGTTACAGCCCTGCTACTGTGCAGTTATTTCAAGCTGACATGAACTCTCTCAACATGATCCATTCTTTTACCATGATACTGCTTCCAGGTTTATATTGAGTCAGAGGCCTAAACATCTTGGAAGAGTCTATGCTTTGGGAAACCTGTTACAGATTCATGGATAGATTGAGGGCAATAAAAAAAAATTGTGACATGTATTCCATTAAAACATTTTCCACCATGTTATATAATGTGGTGCATTTTTAAGGGATTTTTCTCCCTCTTGCCCAATGCGCCTCAGATATTTCTAGGATCCCTGCCACCTTGGTGTCTACACATTTAGAGTGCCTTTATGGTCTGTGCTTCTCTTCCAGCTTTAGTCACATCCTTCTTTCCATCTGAAAGGATGTATACACACTGCCATTCCAAGATCAAGGTGGCCAACAAGGCAACTCTAGATAGGCCAGGAGGGAGAGGTTAAAGCATGAAGTCTGGGCATACCCAGAACTTGGAGCATATCCACCATGAGAAACTTTACCTAGTGACTGTGAGAACTTGAGCCATCTACTTCTCTAGAACTTACGCAATTTTTTGTAAGTTGTACAGCCCTTAGGATTTCATTGATAATTCTGCAAATATGAACTGAATGGACCGATGCAGTGTGTCTTCCTGATTTTGCAAACAGCTCCAGTAGCTGTGCTGCTTCTCCAGCTTCTCCCAAGCAGCAGCAAAGTGAAATTAGCAATACTCCAGTTTCACTGCTACTCTTCAGGACCTCATAGACAATTATAAAGCAATCAAGAATCAAGTCAATTTCATGCTGCTTGAGAAAGCTACAGGTAGGAGCAGACATGAGCACTGGGGTTATTCACAGAGAAGCGCTCTCTCTTTCCCTCCATTCCATCATACCCGCCCCCCCAAATATTCTTCTTCCATCTCACCTCAGCAGGCAGGAGACTGGAGAGGGCAGAGTAGCAAAGACAAGCCCCCTTCACAGCAGCCCACATGTTTTGCAAAAGGGCAATACAAAGCTAGAAGGTTGCAGAGGGGAAAGGAGGAACAGAATGCATCTTTCCCCTTCCGGAAGCAAGAGGGGTGGTGGAACTACCAAGTTCTATTGTACACCTACAAGCCAGAGGTTGCTAAATACATGAAACCCCACAAGCAGCTTCAAGGATAGAAAGTTGCTAAAAATCCCAGCACTATACCCATTCCCCACAACTGAGGATGGCAGCCTTCTAAGATGTTGCCCCTAGACTTCTCTGGTACCTCCTGTCTTTCATCTACACCTCAAGCTGGTAGGCTGTTCTTCAGCTAATAAACTGTTTGGTACAATTTTCAAGTCCTATTTATAAATAGGAGTCAGAGGTTCCTCCAAATGTTTTTCTAAACTTTAGTTATTTCCAGAGTTGGATGACTATAAACTGCTGAAGATAATTGTCCAAAATCTATGTAAATGACAATTTAAGCCTAGTGGCACAGGTTAGTTTACAAGCATAACAAAAGCATTACCATAATACAAATCACAGTTCTATTAAATAATTTTAAATGCAAATATAAAGTCATTTTATGGAAAAAAAATCCATTTAGATACTAAGTTGTGCTTCTTTTAAAGTAAGTCAAAATTAAAATGGCAAGACTCTATGTAAGCACACTGCAACTCTGAAAGACTAAAGCACAAAGCATGCAAGGGCTGGTGTTTGCTGGTTACTGTTCTATAGTCAATACTGGCCATTCCTGTCTCCTCTTTGGGAAAACAGGACTTCTTGACCCTTGGTCTTTAAAAATTGAAGTTCACACTCATCATCTGGTAGAAAGAGTTTTTCTTCAAAAGAAAGTACTAAACTTCTGGCTGTTTCCTCTAATGTCAAGCACTAAAGTGGGTTTCTGAAAGATCTGCATGATAAGCCTGGATGACAGAAAAGCATTCCAGACTGCCTTCATTAACCAAGAGATATCCCTGTGTCCAGATGAAGTGATAAAGCCTTCTACATTGTCCTTCTGATGTTTTGGAAAAAAGTACTGTTTCCTACAATTAAACTGTCACATTGTATTCTACAGAGCTAAATACAAATGTCAAAATGTTTGAATGACCATAAACAAATAGTTACTTAATTCAATATACGTGTTCAGTGCCAAAATTTTACTAGCTTTTCTTCCATTAGACACACAACTTTTCTGGATGGCCGTCATCCAACCAAACACTAGCCAAATGGTGTGTACTCTAAGAGAACAATTCTAATTAAACTTCTGCTTTGTGTTCTCTAGTTTATTTTAGATTATAAACGCGTGCAAAATTACCAACATTATCCTCCTGGACAATTCCCCAATTGTAGACTTCACTTGAAAATGTTCCACTAATGAAAAATTACAAAGCTGGGCCTGAAATACTACGCAATTACCATATGCCTTTGTACAAATATATTTGGATCCAATAGGATTTTGGCAGATACTACTTACCAAAATAAGTTTGTTTCACACAAACAGGATCTTGCAAGTAAAAGAAAGTTTCTCATTAATTTCCTATACCATCTAAGGACAAACTACTTTAATTATGCTTACCTGACAAACTTAAACACAATTATATTGATTTACCCTCTGACTAAACCATGCTGAAGGAAAAAAAAGCTTTTTAAAATTATGTATAAAAATAATTTATTGTTTAACAATAGAAACAGGGTTATTCATTGTCTTAGTTAGGCATTCACTAATGTGTGCTCTTCTCTTAAGGAATAAAACGTAGTGTTTCATAAAAGAGTAATGACGACATCTTCTTGGCTGATACCAATATCACACATTTTTCAGTTGAAACACCCTTAAATAAATACCCGCTTCATTTATTGTAATGGACGATGAAATATTTAACGTTTCTATTCATTTACAGCTGTCCTGTTTGACAAATTTCATGCACTATTTGTTTTATGTTGTGCACTATCATTTCCTTTTCTTTCAGTCTTCTTCACTGTGGCAAGTTTGAGAGTGTGAAATCTGCAATCCCCATGAAGTGTTTTTGAGTTCTGCTGGAACCAGGGATGTAAGTACCCATTATAGAAGTCAGCAGCTGTAAGCTTCTTCTTTAAGATGACAGTTTTGACTCCGACCCAGCCTTCCTAGAAAGGAAAATAAAAGATGCACACAGTAAGGACGCTACCTACTAATTAAGTTTGTTAAAGTCTGGCCATTCTTATGTTCTTACGTTAGGGTGCAGATTACTAAAAACCAGAGGTAGCAATCTAAAAATCATCTTCAGAACATTGAATAGAAAGCAAAGGCAGAAAACATACCTTGCAACGTACGACCAGTGTCTGTGACGATTTATGGTATAATACTGATCCTGGAACAATTCCATGTTCATTTAATAGCTGATCTGCAAACAAATAGGAACTTCTTGCATTTTCATGTTACTGAATAAGAGTAAAAAATATGAAACTTATTTTTATGCCTGTCTCTGAAACTAGACAGTTATGTAAAATTATCGGTTTGCACAAAAAACCTCATTGTTCTTTATGATATATAGGAGAGAGGAGCAAGTCAGAGTAAGGGGTGAAAAAGTGTGCCATAAGTAGCAGAAGAATTCTAGCATGGTCCCAACTTTTCCAAAAGCATGCATAAGCTCCCTTGTACTAATAAAGGCATGTTTGCTCTATAGGGGACTTAGTGAAGCCACACTCTGCAGTACACTGCCTTCTAATGTCTTCGCTCCCCAAACAAAACAGTCAATGCAGTAGAGTAGATACTAGAGCAGTGATTCCCAAACTGGGGTTCGTGAACCCCTGGGGGTTCGCAAAATGTTACAGGGGGTTCTCGGGAAAAAATTCCCTAATGGCGGACAGAGCTGTCCCTAGGGATCCTGGGCAGCATGGGGCCAGCAGCCCCTGAACTTCCAAGAGCTAAGCAGATCAAAGCGAGCCTATCTATCACACTGAGGAGAGTCAAACTTCAAGACTTCTTATAAGAAATGGAAAGGGATGTGGATATTTTTTGCTGTTTTTAAAATTAAATAGGCAGCTAGTGTTGTTTTTAAATTATGAAGAACAAGTTTAAGCTTTTTTGTAACGTGTGCTGTTTGCCTGGACTGCTCAAGACCTGAATGCTCGTATGGGAGGAAATCTTGAGTGAGATCTTGGAAAAGTGTTGCTGTTTTCATAATGTAATAAAAATACTGTAACGATAAATAATAAGTGTGTAATAAGCATGTCATAAAAACAAATTTTATATTTCCAAGATCACTGCTTTTGTCATTTATACTCAGGTACAGGAGAAAATCCCTGGAAATATTCATTTTTAAGAGGGGGTTTGCAAGACCTGACGTGCTAATGAAAGGGGTTCACAGGCTGTTAAAGTTTGGGAACCACTGTACTCGAGGTATCATTAACTCTTCTTCTGGATGTTACCCATCTCCCTTGAGAGACTTCTAAAGGAGGAGGATTTTGGGAAACACAAAAGAGAGGCTGGCCTTTCTTGAGGATGATCCAGGCTCAACAGGTCTACAGGACTATGCCTATAACTATTAATTTTACCAGACACAGAAATAATAGAATCATAGCAATGAAGGGCTAGAAGGGACCTCAAGAGGTCATCTAGTCCAGCTACCTATGCGGAGGCAGGGCCAGGTAAACCTAGACCATCCCCGAGAGGTGTTTGTCCAACCTGTTTTTAAAGACCTCCAACAATGGGGATTCCAATACCTCCTTTGGAACCTTATTCCAGAACTCAATTACACTTAGTTAGAAAGTTTTTCCTATCACCTAACTAAAGTCTCTCTTGCTGCAGGTTAAGCTCATTACTTCCTGTCCTACCTTCAGTAGAGAGATGAAGAACAACTGATCATCATCCTCTTTATAACAGCTCATAATGTATGTGAGACAGTTATCCAGTCCCTCCCCTCAGCTTTCTTTTTCAAGACTAAGCATATCCAGACTGAACCTTTCCTCATAGGTCAGGTTTTCTAACCATTTTATCATTTCTGTTGCTCTCCTCTGGACTCTTTCTCCAATTTATCTACATCTTTCCTAAAGTGCGGCACCCAGAACTGGGAACAGAACTCCAGCTGAGTCCTCACCAGTGCTGAGTAGAGTGGGACAATTAACTCCTGTTAATACACCTCAGAATGACATTCGCTTTTTTTGTAACTGCATCATATCGTTGACTCGTATTCAGGTTGTGATCCACTATAACCCCCAAGTCCTTTGGCTAGGCAATAGTAAGCAACAGTTATTCTCCATTTTGTATTTATACATTTGATTTCTCCTTCCTAAAGGTAGTACATTTCATTTGTCTTTACTGAATTTCACCTTGTTGATTTCAGACCAACTCTCCAATTTGTCAAGACCATTTTCCATTCTAATCCTGTCATCCAAAGTGTGTGGGGGGGGAGGGGGGAGGAGTTCAAGCACAAACTTCCCTTGGTGTCATCTGCAAATCTTATAAGCACACTTCACAGCATTATCCAAGTCATTAATAAAAAAATACATTGGGAGCTATTTATAAGTTTCTATGCATTTAAATGAGACTATTTAGTCGTCTTTAATTCCACTAGACTCCTAGTTAAAATACTGCACCATGTAACTGTCGCCTAGCATTGCTTCCTGTTCACTTCCAATTAAATTAAATCACTGCCAGGGTTTGTAAAATCTTGTAGCAAAGAATGTTAACAGATTAAAGTAAATACCAGCAAAGCTGCGGATGTTATGCACTTCCACAAAATCCAGAAGTTTAACAGTATTTCCCATCCACAATGTCTGCAATGGAAGCTGGAAATACATAAGGAGAGATGTATCAGAGGGGTAGCCGTGTTAGTCTGGATCTGTAAAAGCAGCAAAGAGTCTTGTGGCACCTTATAGACTAACAGACGTTTTGGAGCATGAGCTTTCGTGGGTGAATACCCACTTGCATCTGACGAAGTGGGTATTCACCCACGAAAGCTCATGCTCCAAAACGTCTATTAGTCTATAAGGAGCCACAAGACTCTTTGCTGCTTTTATAAGGAGAGATGACAAACTGAGAACATTTTTACAGGAGTCTCAGTCAACTACTTTGTTTTTTCATGGGAAAAGTGTAGTAAACAGCACTAAGGTAAAGGTTTAGGGACTATTCCTGGTAGGGTGGACTGTCTACATGCCATAAGGTATATAAGCACCTGACCTTTTTTGTTCTTCTCCTATTCCTTCCCTCTTAAACTTCTTTACAACCATATTAAGCTACATATGTAAAAAGTTACAGTATATACTCATTCATAAGCTGAATATTTTTGGTAAAAAAGTGACGCATCAAAGAGTGGGGGTGGGCTTCTAAATGGGTCTACACCAAAATTTGATGATTTTAAACTCTATGAATCACTGAATTGAATATTTAATACATTGTCGTTTTGTTTACCTGGAGCACTTGCAGGCATGGAGCCCCTCAGCTCCCTGTGGCCGCAGTGTGCCATTCCCAGCCAATGGGAGCTATGGGAGCCACTTCCTGCAGCTCCCATTGGCTGGGAATGGCAAACCATGACCACAGGTTGCTGAGGGGCTCCATGCCTGCAGATGCTCCAGGTAAACAAAACATCCTGACCCGCCAGCGGCTTACCCTGACGGGCCGGCAGCCAAAGTTTGTCAACCCCTAAAATGTTTGCAGTAGATATCTGAAGGATACATTTGCATCCTTTAAAACAGTTAACCATAATTTTACGCAGTACTTCACAAATATCGCATCATTCCGTTGAATGAATGCACTCTCTGTAGTACCATAGATATTATCACCATTTTACTGACAGGGAAATTGAAGCAGAGAGGTTAAATAACTTGGCAAGGTCACAGTGAGATGACAACAGAACTAGAATTAGAACTCAGGAGATGTTCTTGGATCCATGTCCTATCCTCATGCAACTTGACTGCTTTGCCTCTCTAAAAAGAGCCAAGCCACCATTTAAAAGGCTAAAGCATCAACACCCAATTAGGGTAAGAGTTACCTTAAAGGAAAGCTTCCAAAAAATTACTACTAGTTTGTCTTACTGTAGCTCCTATGGCACGTTGTAGTCGTAATATCTGCTCAGGAGTTTGTTCTTCCCATTTTATACAACTCATAGCAATAGTGACTTTAGGAGCTAGAAAAAAGCAAAGCAAAAAAGACCTTATATTTTTGCTGTGTGTTTATTTACAACTGTAATTTGTAAAGTCATTAAAAGCATCTTGATGCACCACCAGCACTAGAACAACACCTATGCTCAAGCCTAACAGTTAATTTTCTGTAACGCAGACAGGAACAGGATGAAACTGATTAGAAACGTGAGATGTAGTCTTTCCTTTAGCAGTGGCTGGGGCTGTCAGAAAATTGCTACTGCTGGAATCGAAGGAAAGATTCTGCAGTGTTCTACCCCCATGATATTAACCCTTTACCACAGAAGTCATTGGAAGTTTTCCGTTGATTTCAAGGGATACAGACACAGACCTAAATAAGAACCAACACACACAAGAGTGCCCCAAAAAAAACCAACCACAATTCTATGCCCAGGTAATATTGAAAAAATGAAAAACATACAATTTGCATTAAATACTTAGTACCTACCAAATGTTACTCCTTCATTTGGTTGCTCTCTTTTGTTTTTTAAACTTTCAGGTAAGTTTTTCAAAACCGAAATGAGCTGCAAAACAAAAAAAGGCTTTGTACAGAACAAATTTAAATAGTACATGAGCATTATATTAAATATATTGCCAGTACCATTCCTCCAAGACTTTTAAAGCCACACACATTTTGATCAGTCCAATTTTATAAAAGCTCAAAAGAAATTCATTTCACTGAACTAAGAACACACCTAACTGTGCTATAAACTAATTTTTTTCCCCAATTAAAACTGAAAATTCCTCAGCCTCATGCTGACAGGTAGCCTGCTAGTGTCACCAGCTGTAAAATCAAAAGAAGAAGCTGCCACTGACTTCAATGGAAGCAACGTCAGCTTGGGCATTCATACAGCATATTTAAAAAGTTGTTCTTTGGACACAGGTGCTGACTCGATGGATGCTCCGGGGCTGGAGCACCCACAGGAAAAAAAACAAAACAAAAAAAACAGTGGGTGCTCAGCACCCACCAGCCACCCCCGAACAGCTGTTGGGGGTGGTGCAGCGAGGACAGGGCCTTAGGGGAGGAGTGGAGTGGAAGCAGGGCCCCTGGGAGGAATGGGTGCGGAGCAGCCACCCGGAAAAGAAAAAAAAAAGCCAGTGTCTGTGCTTTGGACAGTTAAAACCAGAACTAGTGCCCACTGGAACCAGTTAATACAGCGGTGCCCAACCTTTTTTGTCTGGTGGGTGCAGGACAACGAGCCACTGAGGACCATGGCCGGTGGATGAGCATCCAGCGAAATACTGCTGAGAAGCAGGAACATCAATAGGCGTCGCCACCGAAATGCCGCCAACAAGCAGCGTCATCCAGAGGCATTGCCGCCAAAAATCAGCGGTTTGTGTATTGAGGAAATGTACTCCTTTGTTTTCTAATGCATTTACAAATAGCTCATAACAAGGAATGCTTCTCAGAATGGAAACTTTGAGGACAATGCAATGAAAAAGTGGGCAGTTACTTGCATAGGTTTACCATGTTCGCACCCAACTTTGATAATATTGCTTCTAGTTCCTTTGCTGTGCACTGGGAAGGAACAGCATACCTTTCCTGCTTAATAATTGGACCTACATCAAACCTAAAATCAAAAAACATATGCATTAGCTTCTTCCTCTAGTAAACTATCACTTCATGTACACTAGATCTAGTGTACAATTTAGCACAAGGCTAGTATATTAACTCAGTTGCTCGCTATACTCATTTGCAAGCAGAAAGAAAGAAATTACACTTTTAACACTGGGTTCACAAGTCAATATTATGGAAAAGAAAATAGAATTGTATTACAGAGGCAAGCTGAAACTGGTCTGAATATTTGAGTTACAATGCCAAGTCCTTTATTTCAAAAGAAAAGTGGCCTGAAATATTCAAGGTGAATTTCATACATTACTGAGATCTGTTATCCAACAGAGGTATGATAGGAAGAATATTCCTCTGGTATAGCTAAAAACGGACAGGCCCAAGTAAAGGGACATAGTGTACCAAGTACATTAAAAGGTACATGCTATGCCACTTCATTTTATGTTCAGCTTCAGAAATGAACAAGTTTGTATAACCTGTGAGTACACCATATAGCATCTAGAGAAGCAGATCATCAGAGAAGTAATTTACCAGTTTCACTGCACAGTTGATTTGAGATCAGTAGTCCTGCAGATCTAGTGCTATTTTTAACGTGTACAGCACAAAGTGCTTAACAGACAGCTGTGATATGGTGGTCTGGTGGAAAATCAATTTGTCCACTCTTAAGACGTATACATGACAAGTCATAGCAGTTCAGGTAAAACTTCTGAACTGTTTTAAAGTATTTAATATTAAATCATCTGTATAGGTGCATATATCCATTTTAATTAAATGAAATTTAACGTCAATACTATTTAACTTTAAAAGAATGAATCATCAACACAGTATTAATTTAATATTTGTGAAAGGCAGACATTGCAATGATTTAATCTTTTTTTTGTTTTTAAATTATGTTTGCTGTACCTTTTAGGCTTAATTTGCATAATTGTCACCCCAGTTACTGTATCACCATGAAGCATTGCGTGGACTATCGGTGCTGGGCCACGCCACCTTGGGAGATAGCTGGGATGGACATTCAACACGCCACTGAATCAGAATATTTTTAAATTAGAATAGGACCAGTAATTCTGTAACACATATAAATGGGTATTAACCATTTATTACACTGAACTTCCTTTTTATAAAAACCATGTTTTAACTCTTTAGATATATTGAAAATTCAATCAGTTTCACTAAGTCATACACCTCTACCTTGATATAACGCGACCCGATATAACACGAATTTGGATATAACGCGGTAAAGCAGTGCTCTGGGGGGTGGGGATACGCACTCCGGTGGATCAAAGCAAGTTCGATATAATGCGGTTTCACCTTTAACGCTGTAAGATTTTTTGGCTCCCGAGGACAGCATTATATCGAGATAGAGGTGTATTTAAAATGCCAATCCTAAGAGCAAATAAGCATTTTAAAGGCATATTTACACTATATAGCTTTAATGCCTGTCCAAACGTGAACAGGGGAAGGTGAACAGAAGTAGTAAGGGGAACACACCACATATTTAGAAGGACCTCATTAACTTTTTTTAAGTCATTTCTGTATGTCAACATTTTTGTTTTTAAATCTACTATTGTTACAAGTAGCACTGGAACAGATTCAAGAAAATAAATTTCTCTATTTTGTTCAGTTTATTAACTTTGCACATTTGATAGACTTTCTGCATAATCAGCTTCACAGTTTGCACAGAAAGTTGTGTGGGTCTTTCACTCAGCAAATGGGGAAAGAAAAACAGAGCAAGGAAATGTGATTTTTCAAAGCAATAAAAATCTGCTGCAGAACTCAGCAACAAGCTTAGTATTTGCAACGACTCAACTTTTTTTTTTTTTTAAATGACTGGTTTTCAAGTTGATGGTGTCCCTTTAAAGGGATTATTCAATGCAAAAGACCCAAATCTCAGATGGTCTTTTCACATGCTACTATAACCAAAATCAGTCATACACAGACAACTTAAAACTAGCTTTTCTGCCAAAACAGGCTAGATGACAAAAACATATACCATACCCGAAAACAGGCTGCTGCTCCATCATATCTGACTTACTATGGAAACTGAAGAATGAGGTCCTCACTCAGAAGGCGCCCAAACGATGCCACCACCCCAACATCAAACTGGCCACTGGGTCCTGTATCCGGCCAGTCGTGGGTTGGGAGCTGGAACTGCTGGGCGCAGTTTTTCACAGGAAGACTCCTCGGCAAAGGGGATGGCAGGGTCACCACCTCCAGCCTGTCTATGAGCGGCTCCTCCCTGGGCTCCCTGTGGCAGAATGACAAGGTGGCACATGCCAGTGAGTGACCAGCACAGCCAGGACGGGAAGGCAAAGCCTCTCCACGCACAACAAGTGGAGAAACAGCAGCTCCTGACTTTCTGCTCCCCCAGGCACGCAACCCTCCCCTCCCCCGCCTCATGGCCCACCACCCCCTCCCCAGCTCCCCTGCCCCCGCTCCCCATCCTCCTCCCCCGCCTCATGGCCCGCCACCCCCTCCTCCCCTGCCCCCCGTCCCCAGCCTCTGCTCCCCCTCCCCCGCTCCTCCTCCCCACCCTCTCCCCAGCTCCCCCTCCCCCTAGCTCCCCTGCTCCTCCCCTCCCCTCCCCAGCCCCGTCCCCAGCCTCCGCTCCCCTCCCAGCTCCCACCCTCACGGACTCCCCCTGCTCCCCCTTCCAAGGTCTCCGCTCCCCCCGGCACCTGGCGGCCTCCAGCGCCCTCAGGGACTCGGCGGCGAAGTCGTCGGTGCCGAAGAACAGGACCCGCCACGGGGGCTTCCCCCGGGGGGCCCCGAGCTCGGCCAGCCCGCGGGCGGCGGCGGCGGCTCCCTCCCGCCAAGCCCGCAGCAGCCTCCCCCTCATGCTGCCCGAGGCCCAACCCGCTTCCGGGGTCGCGGCACGCGGTGACGCAAACACGCCACGCAGACCGCCTGAGTGCGGCCTGGCGCGATGACGTCACGCCCCGCTGCGCCGCGGAGATGGGCGAGGCCTGAGGAGGGGGCGTTGCCTGGGAGGCGGGGCGGGGCTTAGGCTGTGCTATATATGCGTGGGGGGAGGGCTCTGGCGACTAGACAGGGCAGCTGAAGCCCAGGAGACCCTGAACCTCCCTTGTCCTGAGGGGAGCAGTGAGGTCCCTGCCCGCAGCCCCCTCCTGCACCCTGAACCAGGGCCGCCCCTAGGCTTTACGGGGCCCTGCGCAGTGTTATGAAGCTGGTGCCCTGCGCCCGATGGCAGCCCGGGCTGGCAGCCTCAGGGAGGGGCGAGGCACCAAGGCTACCGAGCCGGCCGGCTGGCCGCCTGCCTCACCAGCACCCCACAGAGACCCCCGGACCCTCTCCCTCACGCAGCATGTGTGGAGACGGTGCAGTCGGCTCTGTGAATACGGCCCCTGCTAAGGAGACTGCAGTGCGCGCTGGGTGTCCGGGAGCCGACCCGCTCTTACCCGCGGTCGTGGGCGGTGGGTGAAGCTGCTGCTTGGGGAGACCAGCTCCCCAGCCCACCTGTTCTGCCTGTGGCCCCGCCCATATGCCACCCTTGCACGGCCCTTGGCCCCGCCCCACTCAACTCAGGCCCTGCCCTCTCCCACTGTCTCCCTCCTCTCTTCCCTCCCCCACCCTGCTCACCCCCTTCCAGCCAAATCCCTGAACCCAAATGAAGCAAATGACATTAAAGAAATTGCAGAAGAGGGTTTTTTTTCAAAAGAAAATGGAGTATGTTTTCCATTGCATGCCAGCTGGTGAAGACTGGACATGCAGAAGGTACCTAATTAAAAGCACTAAATTTGGGAATAAAAAATGTCAGTCACAGGTTTTTTGATATGCCCTGAAATTTGTCAGAGATTTATTTGCAAAAACTTTGTAGTAAGGGCGAGTCAACTGTCCAGCTGAATACAACATTAAATATTATGGAATACGTGATACAGCTCTTCTCTGTTTTACATTTTCTTAATCAATAATTTAAAGCTGTTTTTATAGTTTAAATGTACTCTTAAGCCTTCATAAAGAAATCATTCCAGATAACTACATATTTAACTCACTGAAACAAAGACATTATTTTCAATTAATCAGCCACAGAGGCTTAGTGTCTTCATAACAATGTTCATTGCTTTTAGAAAAAGGGACAATAATTCACATTGTGTGATCTCCATAACAATAGACATGTTTATGAAATTTCACCAACTTTAAAAAACATGTTTCCAAAGATTTTAGGTATAACAAAGAATTGATTTTGCTGGAGGGTTCTCTTAAAACTAGTTCATCAAATAGTCAGAAGTGAAGAAAGGGATGCTCGTTTGTCCAGCTATCTGGAAGGAAAGGGGTGTTGTCCCTTTAAGGGCTCTCTTCAACAGCGGGGTGAAGGGAGAAAGGGATGGATAGAAAGGACAGGAAGACTTTGGAAGTAATTTTTTGGTACTATAGTAATTAAAATTAAAATGTGTATTTTAGATAAGGGGGGTCTTTTGAAGGATTTATTTTAAAAACTATATGTCTGAAGCAGGGGCGGCTCTAGAAAATCCGCCACCCCAAGCAGGGCGGCGCGCTGCGCCGCTCGCGTAGCCCTTCCCTGGTCCCGCAGCTGGGGCAGAAGTGCCTGCGGACCGTCCCGTGGTCCCGCGGCTCCGATGGAGCATCCGCAGGCATGCCTGCGGGAGCTCCGTCCGAGCCGCGGGAGCAGCGCACCCGCCGCAGTCATGCCTGCGGCAGGTCCGGTCGTCCCGGGGCTCCGGTGGACCTCCCGCAGGCATGACTGCGGAAGGTCAGCCGGAGCCAAATGCCGCCCTGCCGGCAAAATGCCGCCCCACACGCCTGCTTGGCGCGCTGGGGTCTGGAGCCGGCCCTGGTCTGAAGAGCCAAGCATTTAAGGCTAAAGATGAATACTCAGATTATACATCTAAAAATCTATGCATGGATTTTTAGAGATGTGATTTTATAATCTTCAGCAATCTTCTAATGAAAGATTTTTAAAGCAAATTTTAAACTAAGGTCCTGTAGACTAACATGTTCTGAGTAAATATTACAGTGATGCACAACTGTTTTTGTCAGTAAATTCAGAAACTGACAGTCTATACCTGAGGGTTGGCAAATGCCTGTTAAATGGCTTCATTATCACTTGAATGGCTCTTTAACAGTTTCAGTGTTGTGCTAATAGGTCTGGCAGGCTGGAAGACTTTTACACTTTTAAGTTACTAGATCCCCTCTGGAGGAAGATTCACCAGGCTGCAGCACCCAACTGTGGGAGCCTGCAGGAAGGGACAGAACAGGGATAGGAAGAGGTGGAAGGGTGGACACTAAGACCCAGGGGTGCCCCAATTTTTTGGGTGCCCTACACAGCCCCATATGCTGTATATGCCTAAGGATGGCCCTGCCCTGAACCCTTCATTTCTGGCCCCACCCTGGAACCCACACCCCCAGTTAGAGCCCTCACCCCATCCCGCACCCCAACCCCCTGCCCCAGCCCAGTGAAAGTGAGTGAGGGTGGGGGAGAGCGAGCCACCAAAGGAGGGGGAATGTAGTGAGCGGGGGGCAGGGCCTCAGGGAAGGGGTGGGGCCTTAGGAAAGGGGCGGGGCTAGGGTGTTCAGTTTTTGTGCAATTAGAAAGTTGGCAACCCTAGCGGGTGCATGATACTTCCCACACCAGCACCCAAGGGAGTGCAGCCTTTGTGTTGGCAGGGCGCGGACAGCAACACGGATAAACCTGAATATCTACCAACCTGAGTGTGCAGAGCCGCCCTGGCTGCGCTTAGCAGACTGCGTTAGAGTTTGATTTAAGACTATTTGTGTATATTGTGTGATAGACCCAGGCCAGTTGGGTACAGCAGAATAGCAGAAGGCAGATATACTGGCCACTGGATTAACAATTTTCTGTTCCATGACTGGCCAGAGCAGGAGCTGCTCCAGGCTAATGAGAACACTTGATTCTAATTAACCTGCAAAGAGTCAGGTGAGGCCATTAAGTTAATGTGACCACCTGACTCTAATTAAGGCCCCGCTGATACTATAAAAAGGGCTCACTCCAGCCAGCCAGAGGAGAGGAAGTGCTGCTGAAGGGCTGGTTAATGAAGACATTCTCAAGCCATCGGTAAGGGAGCCTTAAGGTAAGGGTGAAGAAGGGAGAAGCAGGAGAGCTGTGGGGAAGTGGCCCAGGGAAATGTAGCAACTCTACAACTGCTACCATTAGGGTCCCTGGGCTGGAACCCGGAGTAGAGGATGGGCCCGGGTTCCCCCCAACCCACCACTACAGGAACAGCTCCTGGGAGGGGAAGTCAGGCTCCTGTCAGGACAGGAGGCTAAATTGTTCTGAAATAAGCCCCCAGGAACAACAGAGACTGTGGGAGTTCTCTCCCCAACCTCCTTGCTGGCCTATGATGAACAGGGCTCAGTAGACTGTAACCCTGGCCCTAGAGAGAGAAGGGCTACGTGGAGGGTCACAGTGAGCCACTGAGGCAGCATAAACCTCCTAGAAGTGCAGGACCCCTGGGGGCAAGGTCAGAGCAGGGCCGCCCAGAGGATTACTGGGGTCTTCGGCAGCGGGGGGCCCTTCTGTTCTGGGACCCGCCGCTGAAGTGCCCCGAAGACCTGCAGCGGGGCCCCCCCGGCCACCAAATTACCGCCGAAGCGGGACCCGCTGCCGAAGTGCAGCCCAGTCTTCAGCGGTAATTCGGCGGCGGCCCCCCACGGGTCTTTGGGGCACTTCAGCGGCGGGTCCCGGAATGGAAGGGCCCCCCGCCGCTGAATTACCGCTGAAGACCAAGCTGAACTTCGGCGGCGGGTCCCGCTTCGGCGGTAATTTGCCAGTGGGGGGGTCCTTCCGCCCCGGAGTGGAAGGACTCCCCGCCGGCGAAGACCGGGAGCGGAAGAAGCTCCTGGGCCCAGCCCCGCAAGAGTTTTCCGGGCCCCCCGGAGCGAGTGAAGGACCCCGCTCCAGGGGCCCAAAAAACTCTCGTGGGGGCCCCTGTGGGGCCCAGGGCCTGGGGCAAATTGCCCCTCTTCCCCCCCCCCCCCTCTGGGCGGCCCTGGGTCAGAGCTCTGCCACAATTGACATATGGTGTGGACAGTTTGTGTTTTAATAGTTACAATGCTTTAACTTTTTGAATTGCAATGTCTACTGTCATGAAATAATTATCTAGCTCCCCCCCCCACTTAATTTCCAATCACTGAGAAAATTGAAATCAATAAAAAAAATTTAAAAGTTTTAAAAATATCAATATTATCCCTCAAAATTGTAAAAAAATTAAATTCTGCCACGCTTATATCTAGTTAGATATTATATTATACTTAATAGAGAGAACATTATATTGTAAAATCAAAGGGACTTTATGAAGCCAATACAATAATGCAACTAATGCTTTCAGGAACAAAAATGTTCTGGACTTACTGTATTTTCACTGTTGGATACTGAGACCACGAGGAGGCTCAAAATACCATGAGTAGCCAAGATCTTACATTGCATCAGCCCTGTAAATGGTTCCCCAAGGTGATAAACGCATCACACGCTAATCACAATGTTATGGCTCTCCAAATTTATTTCGTCCATTTTTTTTAGGAGATACTTTAATCACTGTTTCCTGCTACTGTTGTGTTCCTACTTTGGCAGAGCAGCAAAATGTCAGCTTCTGTTCCTTGTCAGAATGAGTCCTCATGGAAATTTCAGCTGCAACTATGCAATTTTTGTGAACCTAAGTGGTTTTTCACCCCATCTATATTTGCTTTCTTTGATCATCTTCACAACCAGCAACACAGAATCTAACCCTCTTTCTTGAACATGATCTTGTAACCTTTGACCATGTGTTTTAAACTGGCTACATTTAGACATAGTATAATGTGTAAACATTAAGTGAAAAAATGTCAGGCAAAAAAGGGTGACTGTTGACACCAAAGTCACTGACATCCTTCTGGTTTTGAGCAAGATTGATGAGTAACTGCTGCATTGGAAAAGTTAATTCTTTTGGTGAGAACATGCTCTGCTTTAGCAATGGTTATAATTTAAAGAATGTTCTTTTCTTGTAAAGTACAAAGTCAGGATAATCACTTAATGAACAGTCTTCTCCCATAACATCAGAATGAAAATATTTTATCATTATCTAAGAGCATTCTTTTCTCTATGAGAAGAGGGTTTATATACGTAACTCTAAGTTTAATTTGAATTACCAGTATGTGGTCAAATTTCCTACACTTCTAGATGACAAAATCCCCTAGTAACTTTGACACTAAGAAGTTGTTCAGCAGAGTATCTAAGAATTTGGAAATATTGTAGGTAGTCTAGTGTTGATATGGATTATTTACTAGTTAAATTACAGAATTGGTATAAGAAGCATACGCAGGAAAAATTATCTATAGATGGCACTGTCCATTGCAGAGGTCATGTAATCTTTAACTTTCTAGTTTCATATTTGGCTAGGGAATAGAGATGCTGTTCCCTTCCAGCTTTCATTCACCCAATTTTAGATTTCTGGAGGTGGCACTGCTCAACTAGTATATGGTCAGTGCCATATCAGTGACTCTAGCCCCATGGGTGAAGGCAGAGGGGGAACAGCGAGGCTACACTATATGGCACACGCCTGGTGGTGGGGTGTAGGGTATGTGGAGCTACGTGCCAGTGAAAAGCAGGATGTGGCGTGTAGCTGTGCATGCCATTGAAAGACTCTGGCAAGGGCAAGGCAGCAGGGAACACCTCAGACAGCAAGGAGACTTTCCCTACAGCGGGGCGAGGCTTTGGCAGCTCCCTGTTATAAAGAAAAGCTCCAGCAGCAGAGAGCTGCTAGAGCCTTTCCCTGCTGCAGGAGTCTCCCTGTGACAGGGAAAGATTCCAACAGGGGGTGGCAGCGGGACACTGCACTGCTAAAAATAGGAAGGTGGATGCAGGAGGCACTGCTTGGATCTGTAGAGAGCTGTGTAGTCCGGTATTCCTTCAGGTTCAGATGAGTCTTTACTCACATAAGCTGTGCCTCACCGTCTACACTGTTTATACTTTTGCTGGGGTGTGTGTGCATTGTATGTACTCTACACGCACCGTAAGGAGTATATAGTGTCAACATACCTCTAGTGTGATCGTCTCTGTTAAATAGGGAGTGCCATAACAGAGATCTTGCCATCTATGCTGGGAAAACCACTTGAACCATACTACAAATGGTACTTATGCCACCCACCCTGGGACTGCATAGTTCAGCTAGCTGTTTTATTATTACACACTGCACAATGTGCATGCACTGTAATTAAAGGCTTGACTGGATATAAATGTTTATTGCACAGTTAAAAGAACCATTTTTATTGTTATTCATATAAAAAGCTCAGGGATCTTGCTTTCACAATGGATTTGAACTCTGATTTTCTACATGGCACCAAAAAAAAAAAAAGTGCTGAGTTATTCTGTAACCAGGCATGTGAGGTCAAAGACACTGAAGGGATCAAAAAACTGTACTACAAACAGATAAGCAAAACTGAAATGCCAAGGCCAGAGTCTAGTTTCTTCCTAGAAATACCAAAGACAAATCTGGGGAGGAAATGGAGCACAAAGTCATGTCCTCTGTCATAGGTGGAGCCGAAGAGCTCAGGTAAGGGATACGAAGGTGGCAGTCAAAATCTCCGGGGCATAAGGGTTCATTGTAGCCTGCAGGAATCTTTTCCTTTATTTCAGACTGTGGATCAGACCTTCAGGGAGCCTCGGCCACGTACCCTTCCCCCCAGCTACACAACTTACTCCTGTGACCAGGAGAGGCAGCTTAGGTTTCTAGACCACTGAGTTCCCCTATGCAGGAGGAGTCCTCCGACAACTGAATAGTGCAGCTGCCCTAACACAGGACGTGAGCCAATCCATCACAGGGGAGCTATTACACCTGCTCCTGGCATCAATAGGAGCTGCAGATGATCAGTGCCTCTAATTATTAGGCCCCTAAATATGATTTTCCGCGTCTCACTTCCATAGGCATTCAGGTTTGGAAACGGAAGCTATAGTGCCAAACCCTGCATGGCTGGGCTTTAAGACCCCAGTTGGGGGCAATATCAGTCTGAAAACATAGATGATGATCAGCTTTAGGTTGGCTAGAGCTTGGTGCTGGCAGTTCCAAGCTTTCACTTGGTGACTGATCTGTGTGGGTCAAGATTTATCGTCCACCCCTTGATCGTCTGTTGAAGCCAACCAGTGAGGGGTACGCAAAACCATTCGGCCCTATGATGGTGGAAGGGTGCTCAGTCTGATGTACACAATACGTGTGATCATTTAAAGGGGAAAGAAAAGCCATGCAGACTCCCTGGGAATGGGTGATAATGCTGCGTCCGGTGCAACAGAGCCTTTATAAATCATGCAACTTGAAAGAAGGAAAAAACCACTATAGAAAGCCTGGGAGAGAGAATGTATGTTACAGCAAGTCCCCTGCCTCTTAGCCTTAAGCCTCTCTCCTCGGGCTAAGTGAGCCTTTATACCCCTAAAGAAATGGATTTTGAATGAAAAACTATAATCCCATTCCCTGCCAGACTGAAGCTGAATAGTAAATCCTATCTGTCTGGGGAGTCTGGGCATTGGCTGGATAAGGTTTTATAGGGGTGGGCAGAGAATCCTCTAAATTGCATATAGACGGGGAACTCAAAGATAAATTATTGCAGGACGCTGCTTCAACAGCAAAGAGGCTTCAATTCAAATTGGAAAATGCTGAAGACGGAGAGAATGTGGGACCTGTGACAACCATTCCCTGACCACAGGCTATTTATGATACCTGGCTGCTATGGTATCTGTTTTTTCCTTTTTGTGCACCGTTCAGTTGTGCACTCAGTTGCTAAGATCAGACAAGTGTAAAAAAGCTAATGGCTCCTGTGACATTAATCCCTATTTTCAACTATGGCTGACATTAAAACTAAGACGTTGGCATTATTATTACATTGCAAAGTTTTCCTGGTTAATCAGTTAGAGTGTACCTGCAAGGGACCCGCTCTGGCTACAGCCCTCACCCTTTCTCACCAGTAAACGGCAGAATGTCCTGCTGCACCTACAGAGCACATGGAACAAATAGTTATTATCCTGCTACCTTTTCCTCTGGGGACTATGCCTTACAGTTCTTCCGTGTACTGCTCTATTTAACCTGCACGCTGACCGTGTAACTTGGCATATTAGTGAGACGCAGAATGATCAGATCAAAAGGATTGAATTCAGCTTTGGAGTTGTGGGCTGCCCAGCACCACTAAAACAAGGCCTCTTACTTCTGTACCTAGAATCTCAGGGTTGGAAGGGACCTCAGGAGGTCATCTAGTCCAACCCCCTGCTCAGCCTCTTGTATTATTGTTAATAATTTAGCTCTCTCCCCTTTCTCCACCTGTATGGTGGGATAACACTATTTCCCTGCCTCCCGAGGGTGTTTTGGACTGTGGTTATTAACTCAGGCATGTTTGTAAAGGGCTTTGAGAGCCTCAGCAGGAAGATGCTATGGCAGTGTTGTTATCATCTACAAGTACTGGGCAACACCTGTAACATGTGTCTTTTATGACAGTGGCAGATTAACACACAGGTCCTGCGCCCAGGGGCCCTGATCAATCTGGGGGGTCCTGGAGAAAACTCATGATGCTGGGGCAGGATGATTTAGCTGCTGCGCCCTCTGCTCTGCTGGCCAGGCTTGGGGAAAGGCTTCTTGGAGGGGGCGGGGGGGGGGGATCAGCCTGTGGTTAGAGGGGCAGCAGCAGCCACTGCCTCTTCCTCTCCTGCTTGTTGTTTTTCTTCACTGCTGCCCATGGCTTCTTGCCACTGCTGGTGACGGGCTCCCCCTGCATCCTCCTGCACCTGGCCAGCTGGCCGGGGCTAGGCAAGATGGGGAGCACCACCTCCTGCTGCGTCTCCTTCCGCCCCAAGCGGTGCCGGAATGCCCACTCCCGGCCGGAGTCCTACCTTAACGTCATTAATAATAGAGTCATTTTGCCTCAGGCTAGGATGAGTTCTTTTAATTACGTTACTTTCTAGACTTGTGACTATTGCCTTTCAGACCTCCTTGCAGCCCCAGTAGAAAAACTGAACTGTAAAAGGACCAATAGGTGGAAAAACATGTGTAATGGGCAGGTTAAAAAAAATCAGGGGAGATGAAAGAACCATTTGTTGACCTGTGGACAACTGATTCTTGAAATACCAGTGTTGTCCAGATTAGTTGTGAACACCTTTGTGTGATGGTATGGGTAATATCTAGCCATATTAACCTTCTATGTGGAAAAATTGAGGCATAATGAACTGGGATATGATTTGCTTTATTATTAATGCAGTGTGTAAACACTGACTGGAGGCTTTGTATCAATGCATTTTGATACATTCTTGTTTTTAATGGGGTGAGGGGGGGGGATGTTCTTTGTGCCCAAGGCTCCAATACATCTTAATCCACCTCTGCTTGTATGGTTTCACATAACAAAGGCACAAAAACAATAGTCACTTTTTTTAAACCAGAGAACTATGTTTCAGTGTCTAGTTTTAGTCAGATCTCCTTTTTCATACTGACTATGCCAACAACTTGAGTAAATACATGGAACATTCTTAAAGTTCATCATGGGGGAAAAGTTCATTCACCCTGTGTTGTAAACGAAACCAACAGCAGAGGGTGGTGTTATTTTCTGTGACTTTGAAAAAGATACCTGTAGGTTTCTACTTTCCACATGATTACGAGCAGCAGAATGAATCACTGCTTCTGACTTACAGAGGTCAGAGCAAAGAAGATCAACTGCTGAAGTGAAGTACTCAGTAGTGCTCAGCATAGTGTCAAAGCTGCAGATGGCAAGATTTGCATAAGAAATGTAATTTCCCTTCTTCCGAGAACTACTGGCGTTCTGGTGAGTTAATTTTTAGGTATTTTTAAAGGAGATTTTCTTTCTTTTTTACTTTTTAAGTTAAAATTATGGGTATATTTGGAGATTTTTGTGGAAAGCCTACATGATATTCTTAAGAAAAGTGTGTGTATCCTTTTATTGATAAGAAAGGGACTTTGATGGGAAGAAGGATATACCCATATTCAAATGTTTAAGCTCCTATGTATAAAAAACAGAATAATACTGTGATTGAAAAATGTTGTGTAGATTTGCTCCTAGATTTCTAATTATTCAAAAGTTTAAAAAATGCCTCCCTGTTTTAATATTTTTTCCTTTAATAAGTTAAACAATTTTGCTCCCAAGGGCTAAAAACTTTGGTTGAACTGATTTCATAGTTTAACTTTCTCAAACACAAAAATATTGGCTTCTGTTTACAAGGTATTGCACTGTGTAAACAAATTTAGTACTAGAGTTGGGATGGGAGTCTTCAGATACAATATCTGGGATGACATGCAAGATTTAATGCAATTAATACACAACCATCACCATGAACTGAGACTAGCGGACCAGAGACAAGAGAATACAATTTTCTAAGGTGATTAATCCCAAAATGTGATGATTGTAATTGTATTGTAATATATTGTAGGATAAGGCAAGGAGACAGAAAGGACATAAATAATTTCTTATCAGACAGTCCATATAGATGGCCTTTCTGAAGGTTGGACTGAGCCTTTGTTGCCGGTCTCAACAAGATAAATCACAGATGGGGTTGGAGGACCTTGGCTGCAGACTTCAAGGCCTGCTGGCCAGCTGATCTGATTTGTCCCCCAACAGAGTTAAAAAAAAAAAAAAAAAATTGGCACTGCACTTTTACGAGCGCAGCATGTCTCCTGGTAAACGGCCTAAAACGTTAAAGCCCAATAAAAGCCAACGTGCAAAATAAAGAGGGTATATTTGGAGTATTCCAGGACAGATTTTGATTACACCATATGGTGTGTCCAACAGGGGTGGAAATATACTTTTGTGGGCCAGACCCTCAGCTCCTAATATCTAGAGCCTGGTCTCACAAACTTACTGGTGTAGTTGATTGGCTTGCCTGCATAGGTGCTGGAACTAGAGGTGCTGAAAGTGCTGCTGCTGCCCCTGGCTTGAAGCAGTTTCCATTATATGCAGGGTTTGTAATTTGGTTCAGTGGCTCTCAGCACCCGCATTGTGCAAATTGTTCCCCCTGGTTGCCTGCATGCATAAGGATTGCTATCATGAGTAAGGTTTTGCAGGACTGGGCATTGGGGTTGTATGAAATAGTCACTATTAAAGTGACAGTCTCACCAGTTGTTTCCACATTTCATTGCAATGTAATAAAAAAACCTGCAAAATTCCACAGCACCTGGTTTGGAGTGGAACCCTGAAATGTGAAGGTCCATGCCCATGAGCATCCCTGTTTTCTCTGAAAAGTACAAGGTGTGACTTTTGCATGTTTCAGTGTGAAAATCCAGGTCCTGAAAACAACAATATGAAATTCTGCAGGTGTAATGTCACCCAAAATAACCTGGGGGGAAAATGTTCACCAAACAGGATGAAATACTGACCCCACTGTGCACAGGCCTGAAATTAACAAAAGCTAGGAAAACCTGGAAACCCGCTTTCTCTTTCCTGAGCTCCCCAAATTGTACCAAAGTATTAAAGCCCCTGCTGCACAGTGGGTGGTGTCCTCAATCACAGACATCATGAGGTGAGTCCCTGATAGAACTGCAAACTTAACTCTGACTTGGTTAAGGTGCAGATCCGGAAAGCCTAGCCCAGCAATCTAAGGCCATATCTACACTACGAGTGAGGGGCATAATTCCCCTGTTTGTCTACATATATTCGCACCGGAGCTCATTAAGCTAATGCAAGTGTACAAAGCAGTGTAGCCACGGAGGCTTAGCTGTGTGAATACAAACCTGCCTGAACCCTGTGGCTATGTGCTCGGCCTGGCTAAGCGGTACCTTCACTCCACTACCATGGCTACACTGCTGTTTAGACGCACACTGGCTCAATGAGCGGTAGCACGAGGATGCGTAGCGAGTGAGGGCATTGCATCCCTAACTCGTCGTGCAGACGTAGCCTTAGTGACAGCAACTCTGGCTGTGGTGTGAGGCCTGGGACGCTGGGTCTGGAGAAATGGAGAAGAGGTCACCAGGGCTCTAGCAGGGATGTCACCAACAGCGCCAGTCGGGAATTTTTCGACTAAACGTTTCTTCATCAGCCGATGCTGATTAGTCAAACTGAAACTCTCATTGGAAATGCATTTGTTTCAGTGAAAGTTTCCTTCTGTCCAGGACAGAATTTCTGGTCAGACCGAGTGTGCCACCCCAATAATCAAGAGCCTGGCAGTTAGGACCAGGCAGAGCCAGGACCATGCAGAGCAGGGTCTCCCACATCCCATGTGCATGGCCTAACCAGCACCTGTGCACTTGTTAGTTGTGAAAAATTTCAGAACATTGCCGTGTCATCCTGCTGCAGAATGAAACCAAATTCCAGAACCCGGCCTTTGTTTGCAAAATGGAATTCTTGCGGCCCAGCCAGTGCAACCCATTAGGCGACCGAGGTGGTCGCCTAGGGCACTAGCATTTGGGGGGGCGGCATTTCGGGTCCTTCGGCAGCGACCACGGTGGCCGGATCTTCGGCTGCCCCGGTCATCGTCAGCATTTAGGCGGAGGGACCTGGGGCTGGGGGGCGCGGGAAGGGCCACCTGCAGCAAGTAAGGGGGGGCACAGCACACAGGGGAACCGCTCCCCGCCCCAGCTCACCTCTGCCCCGCCTCCTCCCCTGAGCACGCTGCCCCGCTCTGCATCTCTCCCTCCCTGGGTTGCGGCGCCAAACAGCTGATTGGCACCACAAGTCTGGGAGATGGGAGAAGTGGGGCGGTGACGGCGTGCTCGGGGAGGAGGCGGAGCAGAGATGAGCTGGGGCGGGAGCTGATGCAGGGGCGGCACTTCAGGGCAGAGGGGGGGAGCTGATGCGGGGGGGCACTTCAGGGCGGGGGGACGGAGAGCTGGCACAGGGCTTCGGGGGGGCGGGAAAGGGGCGCAAGGTGGAAGTTTTGCCTAGGGCGCGAAACATCCTTGCAGCCGCCCTGGGCCCAGCCCATCCTAGTGACCAGCCCCCTGCTTTTCGGTATCGAAACAAAAGAGCCAACAATTTTAAATGTGAAATACAGCACATCAGAATAACTGTGAAAGGGCAGCTTGAAAGTCCGTGGTTCAGGTTTGAAATGCAAAGCTCTCTGGAACCATGTGCTCAGTTCAGGCTTTCATATGCTGGCGGCAGATAAATGGAATTCAGTGTAGTTTGGTTTGTGGGTGAGAGATGAATGAGGCTTTAAATATAGAGCTCCTGTCAGAAACATGTAGATGTAAAAGATCCCCTCTCCCTTTCCATAATAGTAGGGGGTTTGTCCTAATGTCCTTTACCAAAATTTTCCCTTCTCCCACTCATATGCAAAACGCTGTTTAGTTGCTGCTCTCCACCCCAGAGGTGGCTGCCTTTCATTGGTGTTTTATGGGGGCAAATCCTCTGACATCATTCTCCTGAATTCAGTGCTGTCCATGGGAGTAGGATCTGAGCAAGGACTTTAGGATTTTGCCCATAGTTTATGAAGCATTTTGGGCTAAAAGATACTCTATAAGTGTCAAATATTATTTGAACATGCTTTTACACAGAAAACATCCCTTCACGATTTAAAACGTTCAGCGTTGGACTTCTCGGTGGGAGGTAACATTCAGATAAGCTGCTTCCTGTGGCACACCATAGTTTGCTTGTTCTTTCTATAGGCTTATAAACTATAGGTTCTGTCTGTAGGCTTATAAACTTAATGGAGAGTGAGGTAATACATCCTCCAGACAGGGGTTTTAGAGGTTTCATTCTCTAAAAGGCAGTGCTATAATCACATTTGCACATGTACTGCCCATAGCATGACTTTCTGTCATGAGGAAATGAGCCTGCATGCTTAGCTGGCCATAAAATATGAACTTTGAATTGTTAAGAAATTGTAATCCATGACCTACGGCCAGAAAAAAGCAATCGTTAGGTGAATAACCAGTAGGACAGATTTTTCATGTAATAGTCAGCAGGGTCCTTCTTAGCCTGCATTGAGCAGTGTAATGTGGTGTTGGGCAATTTACCGGGGGCAGCTCTGGGGTCAGAAGAAACAACTCGAGCTATTGCAAATTAAAGCAAGAGTATGGAATGGATGCAAAAATCTCGGTGGTTATAATAATTACTGAAATGTGAAGACTGAGTAGCTCAGGGACTAGTGATGGGACGAAGAGTCATTTACCTAGAAGTAAGTCACAGTTCAAATCTAGAGCAGTTTGGGAGTGAAAGTTTTTTTTACCATCTAGTGGCCTGAATAAATTGAGTCTCATGAGCTCAGTCCAGGTCTTAGCAGGTAAGTATCCCCCTCACACACAGTCATGTCCGTTTGTGGTAATTAGCCCCCTCATTGGCAGGCTCAACAAAGCTGCGAAGGATCAAATAGGCCACAGAGACTAAACGATCACCGGACACAATCCCTCCAGCCGGGACTGAGGCACGCTGGTGGTGGGACAAACAGGCTGAGTGAGTGTAGGAGCTGAAGACTTAAGGGGTGGGTGGTGGATGCTTGGCCTGCTGAGAGGAGTGAGAGGTGCCTGCTTCTAGGAGCTACTCAAGGAACAGGAGACACCTTCCCTTCAGCCTGGCACCAGGAGCTGCCTCCTCCCCCTTCTGATAGCTGAGCTCTCCACTCTCAAGGCTTGGTCACTTCTGCTTTCCTCTGACTGGCAGCAGATGCGCTCACAAGACATATAGCTGGTGCTGGAGGGCAGGGGAGCCAGTGAGGGAAGCAGCTGCCACCTGAGGAAGGAACAGAGGAAAGGAGCCTTGCTGGGAAAGGAGCTGGCTCCTGGCAGCAGGCCAAGGGCAGCTCAGGGGACGGCCACTCCTGGGTGGCTCTTGGAATCAGCTCTGCATCCCATCCTGTCAGCTCAGCCCGGTGTAATGAGACGAAAAGCAGCACAGAAGTCGAAGGTGGACATCAGAACATACGTCTGAATGGGCTGATCTTGGAATAGGCTGGATCTCCCATTGCTCATGTGTTTAAAATGAGACAGAAGAGAGCACAGATGCTGGACACTGGGAAATGGACATGCTGCCTAACATCTCTGATTCTTCTGAGCCTCTTACAGCAGCGACATTGTTTTGCATTGATAGAGGCAGTGCCCTCCAATACTATCAAACTACCACCATCCAGGTTCTCAGGGCATCAAGAAAGTATCCATAACCTCTTGACTTTTTTACTTTCCCAGGTTTCCAAGTACCATACTTCAAAGAAGCCCTCTCCATTTTCAGAATGGTACCAACAACTATGAAGTCACTCTGGATAATCCTCTTTCTACTGATGCAAGGTAGAGTCTTTGCTCGGTGAAAGGGAAGCGTGAGCAGCAGCCCCCAAACACCAAGACAGCTCCTTGTCTGGGACTCTTACCTACGTCAGGCTGAGCAGGTGGCACTGGCGATCAGGGTTACAAAATGAATCACTCTGGGGCGTAGTGTTTAGGGGTCCTACTTAGATGCACCCTTGCGTGCCCACATCTGCATACCCAGTGGCCACATTTGGCTTGAAAACAGGTGTTTGCGCCTGGAGTGGTTGTTTCAATGCCTATCTGGCCATTGGCAAACACAGGTACCTGTCTGAGTGTGCGCATGCACGCACGGCACCCACATGTGTAAATATAAGTGTGCTCTTGCAGTCATGTGTTTACACAAGTGGGGCTCTTGCTCCTTGATCACTTGGCTGTCTACGTGCTGAGCCATGGGCCAGTTCTCCTCTAATCCGTATTGGCGTAAATCTGGAGTAACCTCAGCGACAGTTACTTCCAAATTCTGCCCTCACTTAGGCTGTTGCAATCCCATTGACGTCAGGGTCATTACCCGAGTGTCACCGTGGGCACAGTGTGACCCAAAGTCATTCACTACAGCGGGGGATTTTCTCAAACTGCCCGTAGCAGAGATGTGCTAGGACTGAGTAGAGGTTTGGACTCACCCCTGCAGCGCCTCCTCCTGGTCTCTGTCAGGAATTAGCTCATTCCAGCTCCGGAGCGCTCTCTGCAGGCCGGTGATCCACCTGTCCTCTGGCCCCCGTGTCCCTCCCTGGACCCCGGTGCCCCTTTAACTGGGGTGCTGCCCCTGGCAGTACCCCACTGATCTGGGTCTCCCCTCCCTGGGGAACCCACTATCCCCCACTTTGCCTCAGCTTTGGCTACTGCCCAGTCTCCATCCAGCCCCTGTTCACTGCAGTATCAGCCACTCATCATAGGCGGAGGGGTCTGGGCTGGCTGCCTTTACCCACCCTCAGGCTGCCCCTCTGCGAGCCCAATATCTAGGTGGGCCTAGAACTAGGCCCTGCAGCCTGGGGAGTTGCTGGCCTAGGGCTTCCCAGCTCCTAAGGCCTTTCCCCAGCCCTGCCTCTCTCTAGGTCCCCTGGGTGAGTTCCCCAGCAGCCAGGCCTGTCTCCCTCTCCCATCAGAGAGCAACTGGTGCTTCTGGCTTCCCTGGCCTTCTTATAAGGCCCAGTTACTTAGTTTGGGGCGTGGCCCCAGCTGCAGCCACTTCCCCCAATCAGCCAGGGTTTTACCTTGCCCAGCCCCAGCCCTCTGCAGGGCTTTTCCAACCCCTTCCGGGCTGGAGCGGGGGGGTCACCCCGCTCCAGACTGAAATACCCACAATGGGCTAGTGACACAAGAAAAGGCCTAGTAACTGCACTTGATATTCCCCGCAATCCCGAGAGAGCCAGATCGCAGATGTAGCTGAGCAGCTGGTTTGTAGGCTGGGATGTTAATGGGGCCATGGATCTCCTCTTCCCCGAGCAGTGGATTTCCTTCTGCTCTGAGACATTAAGGCTCCTTGAAACAACAGGCTCATATCCCAGGAGAGTTGACTCTGTCCTTCCAAGACAGGGAAACTGAGCTCCATGCAATTCACTGCTTGTGTGGCTTTTGCAGGAGTCCTGTCTACTCCCCGCAGACATTAAAGATTGCTTGACCTGATTGCTGTCTGTACCATGCTTTGTAGATAACTGTCCCATCCGTACAGCTCAAGCTCTGGTTTCTTTGCAGGCACACGGGGTTTTCTCATTCAAAACGCTCAAGTCAAGCTGTGTTTACAAGCCAGCACGACAGATGAGAACTTGCTTTTAGAGGACTGTAATCCCACTTCCAAGTTCCAACACTGGTCTTGGCAAGACAATTCCTTGATCAATCAAGGCACCAGGAAATGTCTGTCTACAGATGGAGCCAACAGCGTGCGGTCAAGTCCCTGTGAAAGTGCAGCACATGCAAACTGGGAGTGTGTTAATTTCACGCTGCACTCAGTGGGCAGCACCCATATGTACCTGACTGCAGATAAGAATAAAGCTGCTCTGGCGAACACAAAAAGCCCAAGTTCCCGATGGCGAGTCAGTAGGGGGCAGAGCGTCTGTGATCAGAAGCCAGGTAAGCATCAGACACCAAAAAGAAAAGACACTCACTAAACACATGCAACGCTTGCTAACAATATGCAGTGAGGTTGCTGTGTTCTTGCCATCCTGCGTATCGCACACAAACGGGATCCGCAGTATCAGCCAATCAGCTGAAAAATATCAACGCTGTTCATTCAACAGCCATCTCCCGCAGATAGGTATTGATGCTATAGGTCCCGTAAGGTGGAAAGTCAACTTTGGATTTCTGAGTCCCTTTAGGTAAAACCTGAGTATAAAAGAACTAGATCTGGTCTCACTGAACTCAAAGGTAAGAGTGCCACTGACTTCCTGATTTAAGTAAGAAAACCTGACTAATAACAAAGATCCATATGGAGCAATCACGAATATTTCTCGCAGATTCCTGTTCCTGGGATACCCTGAGCCACATCTGTAGCTCTAGACTCTGTTTGCAAGCTCACTTTTGCGCATGCAACTGGCTGTGCCCACAACCCCCCAGTTTGCATACTTGACTTGCAACTGCACGAGCGTACATGAGAAACAAGAGAAATTCAGCCCTGTGAGTCAACAGTGAGGCTCTTCCATCTTGTGCATTTGCAACAGAAACAGACGTCCCGTCCATCTTTCTGTTTTTCCACAGCAAAGGCAGAGGGCGGTAGATATTTCGCTATGCCTCTTACCAGCACACAAATGCATGACGAGGTAGAAGGCAATCCCGCTCCTGGAATGCCTATGTCTCAAGAACAACTACAGGAGATGGTGTGGTTTTTCCGGACTGGAGATTGTAAGTACCATAAATAAATATGGTAGATGGTCGGGGCTGCAGGGGAAACAAACGTCTGGTTGTGAACCTTGTTGGCTAGCGGCAGATAGCGAGGGGGAGTTACTCCAACCAGAGAGGATGGCCAGAAATGGTTTTCCCGTCCTGGGAGTTTTTGAGTTTCCAAAAAAAATTTTTTTCCTTGGGTGATTTTTTAAAACTGGCTCTTTCCCATGAACAATTTCAGTGTTGATAAATCAGCCTTTTCCCAAAACACGTTTCATCAGAAAATTCCCAACTAGCTCTTTCCAGAGGTTGCTGCCTATGTTACAAACCTAGGTCCTTCCCTGGCTCTGGCAGGGCCTCTAGAATAGGCCTGCACAACTCGTAAAGCGGCGAGGGCCATATTACTCCAAAGAAAACAGCTGAGGGCCGAACTCCTCCGGCCCCACTGAACACCCCAGCACAGCCCCTGAAATACTCCTCCCACAGCACTGCCCACCCCACGGAAACAAACCCTCCTTCCCCAGCATTGCCCCGCTGAATCAGCAGTATTGAACCTTGGTAATATGTTCTACCAGGCCCCTAAGGTAGTATAATTAAGGTAAAAGAAAAGCGTCTTTTTTGCTAGAAGTAGAATAAGATCTCCCCCCACCACCACTTTGTAATCAGTTGCCCTGTTGAATGAATGAGGTGTGACTGAGGAAGGTGTGGAAGGCAGCACCTCCAGACAGCTGCAACCCTTGGAGAGGGGATGGGAGCCAGACCAGATCAGCAGAACAGATCAGCCACCAACTCGCAGCTCACCTACTCACCCCCTGCCACTGTCCGCCCACTCGCCTCCTCAGCCCCCACCACTGCCAGCCTGCCTCTTCAGCCCCCCTCCCTCACCCGCCGGTTGCCTACTCACCCCCGCGGGTGCACAGTGAGCCCGTGCAGGCCGCATGTTGTGCAGGCCTGCTCTAGAATCAAGAGGCAAATACAAGTGGGATGGGGGACATCTTATTACCGAGATCTCCCTCGCAAATTTCTACATCTCACTTGGAAATGGGTCCAGTGTGCTGGGCGACCTTTCTGCCCAGTGGGTCTTCCAGCCATTGAAGCAAAGGTCTGTGATCATGGGCTGCTTCAGCAGAACAGGAGGCACGGATCCATGTGGGTGGACCTGAGGACGTACGGTCAATCCCACACCCGCTGAGGTCATGAGCAAAGCTCCCCTTGACTTCTGTGGTGCAGGATCAGAGTCCTAGCGCCCAGCGGAAAAAGCCAGGCTATCCTGGGCTGCAGCTGGCTCCGGAGACTGGTACAGAAACATTGGTATTAAATCCAAACAAGAGTGTGCAGAAGAGCTCGACATGCCATGGAGTTTGATCATTAAATATTAGCTTTTAATAGGCCAAACCCCAAAGTCAATGGAGTTTTGCCTGAGTAAGGAATTCAGGTCTGGACTGCTTGTGATTACTTGCTGATAACAGACCAGGACAAATAACCTCCACTCGCTGCTTCAGCCCTAAACTCCCTCCTTCTGTTTGGGTAAAAGCCCACTCACCCATTTCGAGGTTTAATTCTGCCAGGTCCTTTACACTCCTGACAAGCAGCTGCCTTTGGGGGTGCTCCTGAGTTGGGGCACACAGCCTAGGCGATGCGTCCTCAGGAGCAGGCCACGTAAGGGCACTTTAGAGGTCCTGCAAGGTCACGGGCTACCCTGCGAACTGTCCTGCCTTTCACAACACTTGTGAAATCAATAGGGGCAGAGGTGGCAGCGAGCCGTCGCTTTCTCAGCTCGTTGGCTGGCTGGTTCTTGCTCACAGGCTCCGGGTCTAACTGATCCTCATAGGTGGAGTTGGGAAGGAATGTTCCCTCAGGTCAGATTGGCAGCGACCTTGGGGGGGTGGGGGGGTTCCACCTTCCTCTGCAGCCTGTGGGTGCCAGTCGTGTGCCCCGATTACCTGTGTATAGCTCATTAACCATTTCCCTGCCATTGCAGGGGCCTGGGGCAGTGGAGCATTCTCCTGTTCTTTCCCCAAGACACCCACCAGTCCAGCCTTCTGTGGGCTGTGTCCTTTGGTCTCGTTTCAGTGGTTGGGTCAGTGTGCGGGTGCAGGGTGGGGCTGGAGGCCTGGGACCTACAGGAGGTCAGACTGGGTGATCTGGTGGGCCTTTCTGGCCTCCAACTCTTTGAAGGGAGCTCAGCACAGGCCCCTTTGCACTCCCCTAATCCTGCAGCTGGTTTGCACCAAACTCATCCACCCCGCACAACCTGGAGCACCCCCGACAGAACGTGGCTGTAACAGCCTTGTCAGAATGGCTCTGCACACGCTGACTTCACTTGTCAATGCTTCTCCCCACCAGCATCCACGTGGAATTACTCCATTCTAGTCCTGTCCTTGGTGGTTCTGTTTCTGGGCTTCCTCCTTCTGGGAATAAATATCATGGCAAACAGGTAAGACACGCAGAACTTTAGGGGTACAGGGCGGCTGTAAAACCCACTGCTGGGGCACGGGGGAGAACAAGGCCACAGAGACAGTGGGGCAGCGCCTGCAGGAGGGACAGCTGCTAAACCCTGTACAGCGTGCCCCATGGATGTGCTCCTGAGTGGGACAAGGCTCTAATCCGCTCAGTGCTTGTCCTTAGAGGCAGCCAGAGTAGGGATACTGGCTTCACCCTCCTCAGGTGCACAGGATCTCTGCATGTGTAATGCCGACAGACCCCAGTCGTCGACGGGTGGGATCGAACCTGTGGCCTCTGGAGCTTAAAGCATGAGCCTCTCCCACATGAGCTAAAAGCCAGCTGGCTGGTGGCTAAGGCTGTCGAGCAGACTCAGAGAGAGTTAAATAAGTGGTCTCGGTGCCACTAAATGGGACAAAACACCCCACCCAGAAGGTGTGTGGGTGACGACACAAGCTCCCCCCGACACCCACCCATCACCAGCCAGGACACGGCCTGTGGGATTTTGGCTGAGGAACATGCTATTCTAAATGGGATCTTTATGATGATTGGTTTTAAGTAGAGGTGATCCAGGAAATCATTCCAGTGGGTGTCCACACAAAGACGGGGCCATTTTCAAACCGATTCCAGTTCTTACTTACCCACTAGGTTGCTAATTTGAATGCACTGCACGTCTGTAGAGCCTGAAAGCTGTTGCCATCTGATGGCTGCTGAGTGGCCAGCAGATAAATTATGATTGTGTGCCAGGCACAAAAAAAAATCACTTGCACATTTGAAATATTAGATTAATAAGAATTAACACTTCACATTTCCATCATGCTTTTCACCTGTTTCCTGATGTACCATGCGAAAGCAGGCAATTGTTATCCCTGTTTTATGGATGAAGTAAGTGATGCCTAGAGAGGTTTAGCATCTTAATGCCTCATTCCCACAGTGGAAGAAATCCCAGATCTGTGCTCATTCCTTTAGCCTGTCTTTGCCTCGGTTTCCCCATACATAAACTGGAGATAATAGCATGTCTCTACCTCACAGAGCTACTAGGCAGAAAGATCCATTTAAAAAAAAGATTGTGAGGAGCTCAGATAATCCAAAAACGGTGGCTGAATAGGTACCTAAAATAGATAAAGCTGCCCCTTTGCCTCACCTATTCAAAATAAACTTTCACACCGTTTGGTTTCTAGAGCAACAGTATGAGTGAATCATTGTCAGATACAAGCATCAGAGAATGTGTCAACCCTCATAAGCTAGGTTCTGCTGGAATAACAAGTATTACACCACTCGGCTGGCCTAAAACTCATTGGGCAGGTACCACAGAGCTGAGAATGAGTCTTCTCCTAAAGTAACAATCTTTGCCCCTCACTCAGGCTATAAGAAGAAGAGTTTTCTCTTCCTCTAAAAGAAAAAAGCAGCAGCAGCAAAGCGTTAGGCATTTGATTTAGGCCAGGGGTGGCCAAACTTACTGACCCTCCGAGCTGCCTACGACAGTCTTCAGACGTTCAGGAGCCCTGGCGCGCCTGCTGGGCTTCAGCACCACAAGAGGCGCCTACTGGGGCTCAGGGCTTCAGCCCTGCAGGGAAGGGAGTCTCGGGACTTCAGCCGGGCAGAGAGGGGAGTCCTGGGACTTCAGCCCCGTTCCTGCTGAAGCCCGGCAGGCACGCCCCATGGGCATGAAGCCCTGAGAACCCCTGTCCCCGTTGGGCAGAAGGCAGAGGTGACGTGTGTGTGTGTGTGTAGGGGGGTCATATGCCCCCTCCCCCCAATTTTTGCCAGAGTTTGCTGGCCCCGCTCGGTCACATGGTGCTGCCAGGCCCTCTCCCTGCACAGCGGCTGGAGCTGGCAAGCTGGGAGCTGCAGCCGGGGGGAGAGGCGGTGGCAAACAGCTGGGGGCTGCAGGGAGAGCCGCTGCTGCCTTTCCCCGCAGAGCTAACGCCTGGGAGCTGTAGGGAGGGGCCGCTGAGGGTAAGGGGGGCATGCCCTGGGGGGGGCACATGACTCAAGCTGTTGGGGGGGCAAAGCTTTACGTTGTGGCCCCCTACTCTCAGCAGGCACCAGTTGTCCCTGGCAGAAGCCCCAAGCTCCCCCCCATCCCAGTCTGGTCGACGGAGAAGGGACGGGCAGGGGGGCTCTGCGAGCTGCACTTGAACTGTAGAAGAGCTGCATGCGGCTCGCGAGCCAGGGTTTGGCCACCCCTGATGTAGACGATTTGGTGCACGATGTTTTCTCGTTGGATTCTCTGTAGTGATATAAACGGCAGCTGTGGGCAGGGGCGGCAGGTTATGTGGGCTCAAGGTGCTCCAGCACCAGGAATAGTCAAGGCTGAGGGCTCTGCTCCACCAATATTTGGAGCTGGGTTTCTCCCCTGCCCCGCCTCGGAGCTTCCCTGCCTGAAAGAAAACAGCCAGTGCCTCTCTCCCTTGTTTGTGCTGCTTCTGCCTAAGGCTGTAGAGATCAGCGGCCGGCAGCCTCTTGGTGCACCGGGGGAGGGGAAGAGGGAGAGAGGAGGGGGAAGGAGGCACACACGTGCTCGGGAGCTCTCTCCCCCGCCCCCCGGCACTCACGGGAAGCAGCAGGGGAGGCCACACGTGATGGCAACCCCCCACCCCGGTACCCACCATAGGGGAGGCGAGTGGGCTGTCTGGACCTGAGAGAGTCCCTAGGAGCATGTGCAGTGACTGTGGTGCAGAGTGAGTGTGCTGCCGGGAGGGGGGAGAGGAGGGGTCCCTCCCCTGGAGCTTGCTGCTGCAGTGGTGGTGATGGGGAGTCCTCTCTGGCCCTAGCCCTGGGGCAGCCTCTCTGCATCCCAAGTTCCTTATCCCCAGCCTTGCCCCACCCCAGAGCCTGCACCCCCAGCACCCCAACCCTGAGCACCCTGCTGCACTGTGAACCCCTCATCCCCAGCCCCACCCCAGAGCCCTCACCTGAGGGGAAAAACGTGCAACTTAAATTTGGTGGTCAGTTTGGAGTATCATTGTGTTTAGCACAATACTTGATTTTACACCCTGTAAAGTATACAGGTGTTACGAAGTGGGAATGTTCTTAATGTTTTCTCTGAATACTGTGTGGGTGCCTGAGTTTCCCCTATGCATTTCTCAAGGATCTAGATGGTGGGATAAGGGGGTGTGATTGTTGTAGAGCCCTAGAGTGCCAGTGTGATGCCGTCTGCACAGAGAATGGCCGAAACCCTGTCTCTGGGCAACTGGTGGCCTGGGCCACTCTCCTGCAAGGTGCCAACTGAAGGTGTTGGAGAACAAAGAGATCAGGTGGCCTCCTAATGCCTGGAAAAGAGACAAAGTCCAGAGGAGGGAGTGTCAGTGCCTGTGCGGACTTCCGGGAAGCGCACGGTGTGGAAGGGGATGCTTTGGAACAACTCCATACAAAGCCAGTCAGGACTCTGGGGGAGCCTCCTCTCTCTGAGCAGACTGTCTCCAGGGCAAGAAGCTGACACCTTCTTGGGTCTGACCTCGGAGCATTCAGCAAGCCCCTCCACACCGGGCGCTTTCTGCAGCGAGTCTGCCCAGGCAGGTCCTGGGGCAGCCAGAGGTCCCTGCACCCCAACTCCGCAGTCAGATGTGACTCTCAGCCAGCCGGTAAAACAGAAGGTTTATTAGACAACAGGATCACAGTCTAAAACAGAGCTTGTAGGTACAGAAAACAGAACCCCTCTGTCAGGTCCATCTTGGAGGGTGGGGAGCCTAGACCCAAGTTCTGGGCCTCTCCCCATTTCCCCAGCCAGCTCCAAACTGACACTCCCTCCTCTGGCCTTTGTCTCTCTTCTGGACAAGGAGGCCACCTGATCTTTGTCCCCAACACCTTCAGTTGGCATCTTGCAGGGGAAACTGAGGCACCCACACAGTATTCAGAGAAAACATTAAGAACATTCCCACTTTGTCACAACAGGTGCAATAAACTATAATACCGTATATTGAAGCAGGCAAGTGCTGCTTTTAATTGACCCTTGTAATCTTGTGGTGCCAAAGCATTGTAGCTTCATTTTATATCAGCTTACAGGGCGGGAGCGGGGAGGAATGGGCACCACCAAAAATTATACAAACCTGCTGCCTATGGCTGTGGGTACTAAATCACTTCACTCCACTTACACGCCTGGATGCTTCTGGGGTTTCTATACATCAGCAGCTAATGTATGTCCCGTGCCGAGCAGCGCATACACCGGTTTCACACCTGCTGCACGAACGCCTGCTCTGGGCCTGCGGTTTCACTTCTTGCTGCTTTTTGTATCCTTCCCCATTAGAACTAGAAAGATTACCCTCATGTATGAACAAGCTGCCGAAACTGCCAAACCAGCTGAGCCGGAAGCCAAGCCACCCTTTGTGGATTTGAAGGAAGATAATAACTTGAATCCTTTAACACAAGATTTGCTGCCGAAAGGACAAAGACCAGGGGAGGTTTTGGTTCAGTGGAAGGATGGCAACGTGACAGCCCTGTATGCAGACAAGCCAGAGGAGGACATGTAACGGCGAGCGCAATCTGAGCCTAGACCCCAGACAAATATTTCAGCAAGTGTCATGTATCTAAATTCATGCTGCCTGGAGCTTGGGAAGTTAAGCACAGTTTATCAAGGGGAATAAAAAGAAATGGCAGAGGAGATTCCTCAGCATGAGCCGCTCTTGACTCAGATAATCTGGTCTGGTCCCACCTGCTTTGATGCCAATATGGCCTGATCCTTACCTGCTGCTGTCATTTGGTTCCAAGGCTACTCTTACATGCCAGCTTTGCCCACCCTCTCTCAGCTGTCACTTGCTTCCACTGCAAAACAATTATATGAGCCAAACCAGGCAAGGAAGGGGGGAGGATTTTACTGCGGTCAGCCGGGGAACGCGTGCTTTTAAAAAAAACTCTGTGCAGGTTCATCGAGAAAACGCTGAAGCTAAGCAGATGTGCTGACGCTTCGTCAAAAGTTGCCTTTATTAAAATATTTTCCAAAGTAGTTGATTGAAATTGCGTAATTATAGATACATGACTTTACTCTGCAGAGAAGTGCAACTCCATACAGAAGCAGAGCAGTTACTGTCCCCAAATCAGGTACAAAAAGGAAAATAAAGTACACAACCTTTCTTAAGGAAAATGGCCTGTTCATTGTGAATTTTGTCCTTGGTTGAGTGTTGTTTAGCATTCTCCACAGAGAGCATGGAATGGAGACACCCACAAATAATTTAAGAAAAATGGAAAATATATCAATCTTATACACAAACGATTTTGTTTAAATCCACCCAGTAAAGGAGTATTCCATTGGCAAAGTCTTTGAAAAGGAACACTGCATTGTAAAAAAGCATTACAAAATATATTTTTGGTACAAGTTCTTTCAGTGCAGAGGCATTGTTTTTATATACTGTACCTGGAAGTGTTTATTCTGCTGCAATTATATTTGCAATGTTTTTTCATTTCATTTAAAAACCTCACCTTGCTTATTGCTTTTAACAGCAAATGCAAACACTGCTGATTTGAAGCCATACCAGCTGCAGTGTGCGAACATTCCACTAGGGGGGGCTCTGTGGTCATTAAATGAAATGTATTGACCTTGGAGCACGTTGTGTCAACATTTTGCTAGCTTTCGCTGAACACAATACTAGCAATAAGGACTTCCATCTGCACACACGCTGTAGCAAGTTACCTGAAATGGGATGTGTAGATCACTAAACAATGGACCTCTTCCTGCTCCCATGGAAGTGAAGGGGAGTTTTTCCATTGATTTCAATGGGAGTCACATAGGATACAAACCCTGGATTTGCAGACCAATCCAGTTAGGGCTGTAAATACGTATCAGTCATTTTAGGGGACAGAACCTTAGAAGAACACTGACATTTTAACAAACACTGGAAATCTAGGAAATTTTCAGTTACAAAAACCCTACAAAAACCAAAACCCCTAATGTTGGAACGTATGGAAATTCAGAGTCAAGATACCCCAAACAATCTTATCTCTGACTACCTTCTATCCAGATTCATCAGACATTATGCGTTCACACTGCAGATCTTCAGCACTGACAACAGGAGCCAAATACTACAGCTTGTCCGGAGTACCTCAATTCCACGTCGTGGTAACTTTCGAGGGTGCAAAGAGAGAGAGGCCCCTGGGATGTGAGAGACCTGGGTTCATGGCCCTGGCCTGCCGGAGTCAAAGTGATCTGGGAGGAAAACTCTGCTGTGAATCAGCCAGAAGCAGGAACTTTAACCCAGGCCGCCTTCATCCCAGGACAGTTTACTGACAACTAATCTGCTCTCCCGCAGGCCAGCTGAATGCGTGAGCCACTCAGCTGCTTTCTCTCTCTCTGTCTAAAAACTTCCTGACAAAAGTTTTGTGAAAACCAATACGTCTCCATAAACTATCCTGGCTCTGATGAAGTCATATATTCCAACCACCAAATATTCCCACTACAGGGTACCAAACTGAGCATTGCATTTGTGCCCTCTCCATGATCACTGCATTTAGATACTCTGGACTCAGTTATTACATGGACCACATCTCTTGTCTAATCAGCTAGTGTGCATTTATGGGAGCTGATTTTTCAAGAAGTGGTGATACACATGAACAAGCAGAGGATCTGGCCTCTTGGGAGAACAATGTAAAGTTTATTTACCCTACGCACAGGGCGAGGCCATTCAGCCTCTCATCCTGCTGACATGACGAATATAACATAGGCTTCATCTCTCCCTCTCTCTGTCCTGCTTCTGTTATAACAAATAGCTCTACAAACACCCAGTGCAAATGCTAGGACTAATGTGCAAATATCATGTCAATACTGAGCTACAGGGATTGGACAAATAGGCAGTGATTTAGAAGGAAGTTATGACAAAGTTTCAGACTCTTCTGCACTCAATCCCGGGCCTGTTCGCTGCATCCCTACCAAAGTGCTTTGCTGTAGTTCTAAGGCCAAGTGCATTGTCAGTAAATCACGGAAGATGGTCTGTAAGCCATTGCTGCCATGGAGATTGTCAAATATGCCACTGCAGAAGTTGGAGAAGGTTCCTTGGGATGCCAGGAAATCCAGTGGCTGCTCCTTTCCCATCCCTTGGAGGGGCCAAGGCTTAAAATATTTTAAAGCCCTTCAGTAAGGTCAACGTGGGAGCTTTCCTCTTGCTTTGAGCCCGTGACGATTTCACCGTGACCAGCTTGGCTTGTGCCACGGAGGGAATCTCTTTGTAGTTGACCGTGGAGAGAGTGTTGAGTGTGCAGCTAGCCAGGCCGTGCTTGGAGGCCATGGCAGTCGGGGCAGCAAGGTGTAGGAAGGGCCTCTCCTCTGTGATGAACAGCGGTCGGACCGGCAGGTTCCGCTCCATCTCCCTCCTCACTTCCCGCGCAGCTTCATGGAACACATGCTGCACAGCCTCGAACTCCAGGCAGGCAGAGACCTCGTAAAACAAGCACCCGTGCTTGGCAGCTAGAGACACCCCTTCGGCTTTGGTGACCTGTCTGACAAAGGAGAACAGGAAGGGGTGTGTGAGCCAAGCAGAGACCATTAACCATGACAGGTGATGTGCAGGTTGAACCCACTGCTCCGGGCCTGAGATCATTTCTCCCTCTAGTGGCCAGCCCTAGCCACTGCAACAGCCTAATACAAAGTGGCAGCTGGTAGAGAAGACATGAGCATGAGATAAAGGAATTTATGCTGTAGAGCCTGATCCATTTAAGTCAATGAAAAAACTCCCATTGACTTCATTAGGTCTTGGCTTGCTTCACACTAACTACCCTCTTGCCTGGATATGCGCAGCCACAATTTATTACACTGGTACCCTTCTAAAAGGAGGGTTCAGACCCCAATTCAGCAAAAACTTAACATTAAACATGTGAGTAGTCTTATTAAAGTCAATGGGTTTAAGCCAGTTGGACTATTCCTATGCTTAGTTAGGCATGTACTGACTTAGGGCCTTGGATGCCACAAAGCTAGGAAGTATGGTAAGAGACTACCCTGGCTTAACCAGGAACCCTTCAATGATCTGAAACTCAAAAGAGTCCTACAAAAAAATGGAAACTAGGTCAAATTACAAAGGATAAATATAAACAAATAACACAAGTATGTAGGGACAAAATTAGAAAGGCCAAGACACAAAACGAGATCAAACTAGCTAGAGACATAAAAGGTAACAAGAAAACATTCTACAAATACATTAGACGTAAGAGGAAAACCAAGGACAGGGTAGATTTGTTATTTAATGAGGGGAAGAAAACAGTAACAGGAAATGGCAGAAATGCTAAATGACTCTTTTGTTTCAGTTTTCACCAAAAAGGTTAGGAGCGATTGGACGACTAACATAGTGAATGCCGCTGAAAATGAGGTAGGATCAGAGGCTAAAATAGGAAAAGAACAAGTTAAAAATGACTTAGACAAGTTAGATGTCTTAAAGCCACCAGGGCCTGATTAAATACATCCTAGAATGCTCAAGGAGCTGACAGAGGAGATATCTCAGCCATTAGCGATTATCTTTGAAAAGTCATGGAAGACGGGAGAGATTCCAGAAGACTGGAAAAGGGCAAATCTAGTGTCAATCTATAAAAAGGGAAACAGGACAAGCTGGAGAATTACAAACCAGTCATCTTAACTTCAGCGCCCAGAAAGATAATGGAGTAAATAATTAAGCAATCAATTTGCAAGCACCTAGAAGACAATAAGGTAATAAGTAACAGCATGGATTTGTCAAGAACAAATCATGTCAAACCAGCCTAATAGCTTTCTTTGACAGGGTAACAAGCTTCTGGATATGGGGAAGCGGTAGCTGTGGTATATCTTGACTTTAGTAAGGCTTTTGATACAGTCTCACATGACCTCCTCATAAACAAACTAGGGAAATACAACCTAGATGGAGCTACTACAAGGTGGGTGCATAACTGGTTGGAAAACTGTTCCCCCAGAGTAGTTATCAATGGTTCACAGTCAAGCTGGAAGGGCACATTGAGTGGGGTTCTGCAGGGATCAGTTCTGGGTCTGGTTCTCTTCAATATCTTCATGAATGATTTAGATAATTGCATACAGCGTACACTTATAAGGTTTGTGGATGATACTAAGCTGGGAAGGGTTGCAAGTGCTTAGGAGGATAGGATTAAAATTCAAAATGATCTGGACAAACTCGATAAATGATTTGAAGTAAACAGGATGAAATTCACTAAGGGCAAATGCAAAGTACTCCACTTAGGCAGGAACAATCAGTTGCACACATACAAAATGGGAAATGACTGCCTAGGAAGGAGCACTGCAGAAACAGATCTGGGGGTCATAGTGGATCACAAGCTAAATATGAGTGAACAGTGTAACACTGTTACAAAAAAAGCAAAGATTATTCTGTATTAGCAGGAATATTGTAAGCAAGACACAAGAAGTAATTCTTCCGCTCTATTCCCTGCTGATTAGGCCTCAACTGGAGTATTCTGTCCAGTTTTGGGCCCCACATTTCAGGAAAGATGTGGACAAATTGGAGAAAGTCCAGAGAAAAGCAACAAAAATGATTAAAGGTCTAGAAAATATGACCTGTGAGGGAAGACTGAAAAAAAATGTGTTTGTTTAGACTGGAGAAGAGAAGACTGAGGGGGGACATGATAACAGTTTTCAGTACCTAAAAGGTTTACAAGGAGTAGGGGAAAAATTGCTCTCCTTAAGCTCTGAAGATAGGACAAGAAGCAATGGGCTTCACTTGCAGCAAGGGTGGTTTAGGTTGGACATTAGGGAAAACTTCCTAACTGTCAGGGTGGTTAAGCACCGGAATAAATTGCCTAGGGAGGTTGTGGAATCTCCATCATTGGAGATTTTTCAGAGCAGGTTGAACAAACACCTGTCAGGGATGGGTCTAGATAATACTTAGTCCTGCCATGAGGGCAGGGGACTGGACTAGATGACCTCTTGAGGTCCCTTCCAGTCCTATGATTCTATGATTAAAGTGTCATGAAATTACTCATTAGGAACTCACTATGAACCCAATCCAAAACCCACCAAAGTGAAGGGCAAAGCTTCCATTGGCTTCCAATAGCAGATCAAGCCCTACAGACTTTAAATGCCAAACGTCTACATTAACATGAGATCAAGTTTGCAAATTTGAACATGAAAATGTCAGGAAATGCAGAAGTCCGAGACCTCAGCCTTGAACCACATATGTAGAGTCATGCTGTTCTGCAGCTCGGGCACAGACTACTTCTCTCCCTTCTGACATGCGGGTTGTAGTGGTGAAATAGACTTGCTTGCTGGTTTGGCATTTTGGCCTGTGTTACTGCATCATATGATAGAAACCCACGTGCTCTACAATTCTTCAGCACAGGGAGACTGGCTTGCAGGTGCCATGGCTGCTGGAATCAATCAGCAGGCAACGGGGGCTAGACACACTGAAATACTTGGTGATGACTGAAGCTAGGAGGAGGAAATCAGAGCTCCATATATTTTGACATGGAGCCTGACTGCCGTGATTGTATCTTTATGCTAAAGCTACCAAACCCAATGGCATAGGGGCAAACAACCGTGACCTTGTTCCTTACCCCTGGACAATCAATCAATCAGTCATTGCCTTCCTACCCAAACTCACTTTCCAGAAAATCACTAGACTCTGTGTGTAACTGGGAGGGAAAAACCAGAGGGGAAACCCTAGCGATTACCTGAACTCTTCTTAAAAAAGCCCACCACAGGTGTCCAACTGCTGGCCCCTGGGGAATGGAGGGCTAAGGCCATCTCAGCTTCTCCTCTTGCTCACACAGATGCTCAGGAGAAGGGCCATGATTGGGGAGGGTACCTTAGGGGAGCAACACCCAGGGGCCTGGGGCTGGCTGGATCCCAAGCCTGAGGAGATTGCTGTCTGCCCAAACCTCGATTGCTGGGAAGATCGTAGCTAGTAATGGGCCTGGCCCATGCCTTGAATACCAAAGCCCTGGCTGTCCCGACCAGGAGCCTGACTTTGACCTGTTCTCTCGAACCCCTGGAGACTTAGGGAGAGGCAGGCCTGGACTGCTCAGGTCAGGCTCATCTGTCCTCATAGCCGGAAGGAAAAAGGAGCTACCTGAAACCCATCGAGCTACTGTTGTTACATCAGACATTGCACCCGGCACAAAACAACAGGGAGCAATCAAGCTGATGGCATTGACCTGGGAGGGAGGTGAAACTGTGCCAGAAGCTGTAGCCTTGAGGGGAACCAGGTGAGACTCTGCAGGGAGCAGGGTGACTCAGGCACCCTGGAGCAAACGAAGCCACTGCAGGAGAGTAACTAGAACCTTTGCCAGGTCCCCTGCAGTTCCAGGAACTTGGGCACAGCCCAGCTGCATGGGGTACGTGTCAACATGCCCTCTTCAACCCTCCCTCACTGGGGTCCTTTTCTGGAGAATGCTGCCCAGAGAAGGTGACCTTTGGATGGAGCTGGTATCACGCTGGGGTACAAATCTCTGCTGGCCAGACAACAAGCTGCTACTGCAGCTGGTGTCAGTTAGCGCCTGGGGCCGGGACAGAGGGCTGTTACACTGCCGTTCCTGGCAAGATGGTGCTATATCCTATTGGAACCAACCTAAACCTCCATCCAGTGGCTTCTTCTCACTCCCTGCCCCAGGGCTGTGGCACTTCTGTTGTGATCAACCATACCAGTTCCCCTTGGAGCTGAGACTGTGCGCAGCCAACATTCAGGGGCCACCTTCTGCTACCATTCCTCACCCTGAGTAGGACTGGACTCTGTGGGCAGCCCCAGTGAAATCAATGGGGCTACCTGTAGTGAGAGAACACTCAGCCAGAGTATGGAAAGCACAATATGGCCCTCAACGAACAGACCACGGCAAGGGCCAGGCTCACAGACATGCCGGTTTGCGCATACAGTAACCACAAACAGGCATGAAAATTGGGTAACTGCATTACCATTATCTCATCGGTTGCATGTGTGTGGGCAGTTACTCAGTTGTGTACCTAAATTAGGTGCACATAGTGCTTAATTTGTAATGAAATTGGTGCCGGGGCTCAAGCAATATTTTTACTTTCGTAACTGACACGGAAACCCAGAGCTGCCGGGGCTCCGAACTGCCGAGCCCAGAGGTGCCAGGGCTCCGAACTGCCGAGCCCAGAGCTGCCGGGGCTCCGAGCTGCCGAGCCCAGAGCTGACGGGGCTTCGAACTGCCGAGCCCAGAGCTGCCGGGGCTCCGAACTGCCGAGCCCAGAGCTGCCGGGGCTCCGAACTGCCGAGCCCAGAGCTGCCGGGGCTCCGAACTGCCGAGCCCAGAGCTGCCGGGGCTCCGAACTGCCGAGCCCAGAGGTGCCGGGGCTCCGAGCTGCCGGGGCTCTGAACTGCCGAGCCCAGAGGTGCCGGGGCTCCGAACTGCCGAGCCCAGAGGTGCCGGGGCTAGGAACTGCCAAGGCTCAGCCCTGGCAAGCTCTGGCACAAATTAAGCCCTGGGTGCACACTTGTAGGCATGCTTTGTACACCCGTTTGTGTGCCTATATTGCCAGAAGAGCTGCCCCTAAGCATACATGACCACAGTCCATGGACCACAGAGAAACACTCAGCCAAGGTGAATCAAAACACAGATGGAAACGCCATTTGAGACTATCACCCTCCCTCATTTGATTGCTGGATCCGCCCTCATTTACTGCTGCCCATGGCCTGGGCTCCTCCAGCCCCGATAGGTTAATACACCACTGCCCCAGAGCTCCCTCTCTTCAGTGGATGTTGCTGCACTAATCCTTCTGCCGGGATAGCAGGCGAGTGGCTTTCTCTAAAGGACAATGGGTAGATGAGCCTCTGGGTAAACGACCGTGCCATCTTCCCTGCCCGTGGATGGGGATGAGACAAGGACAGCATGCACAGAGCGACCCGCTGAGACCCTGCGGTGGAGTCCGTGGGATGCTGGTGTAACTCGTGATCTCTGTGTCCCCACCCTCCATCCTGCGGTTAGGGCACGTACAGAGGTTTATGCAGCTGCCACCAAACTCGCAGATCTGGACCGTTAACTCAAGCAGCGGCAGCTTGTGCTTTCAGATCCAGAGAGCCTGGGCCCAGTCCTTGCCGGTGTGTCATCACATCGGTGACAGCAGGGGTGAGGGTGAGAGGAACCTGTTGAGACTCAGGGAGCAGATGGAGGAAACGGGGGGAAGAGAAGCATCCAAGGGGATGGGGAGACAGCTGGCGGTTATGGGTCAGAGAGGCAAGATGTTGAGAGGAAGTTGGACCTGCTGGGTAGAATCCCCAAAGACAGGACAAAGGAACACCAGTGCTGATGCTTTCAAAAACCACAGGCCCTGGGGGGATCCAGAGGGAGACTCTTAAAACCAGCATAGGACTTCTGGGGCAGGAGAGGGGAAGAGACGGGCGTGCTCTCGGAACAGAGAGGGCCCAGTTAACTGCAGGACCAAAGCAAGCTGACCTGGAGAGAGCGAGAGGGCAACCCAGGCGCTGTAGGAGAAGGACCCTGAACACCGCCCGAGGGCCCTGACTCCAGCCCGAAAAATGCTCCGGAGTGTTGCGGAAACTGAGGGAGGGAAATGCATGTAGGGTTTATGTTTGTGCAGCCCTATGTATTTCTCGTGCAATTAAAAAGCAACGGTGGTTTAGAATCCCATGCAAACTCTGTGTGTGTGTGTGTGTGTGTGTGTGTGTGTGCGCGTCTGTGTGTGTGTGTGTGTGTGTGCGCGTCTGTGTGTGCGTGTGTGTGTGTGTGTGTGTGCGCGCGCGTTCCACCCACCCTGTGCCCTTGAAGAGTTAAGCTGTGGACCAAGAACACCATACAGCTGGGCTTTTGGGACAGGCTGTGCCTAAACTGTGGAGAAGCCTAAGGGGTCAGCATTTGTCCCAGTGTCTAGGTAGTCAGACTGCAGGGGGCTTAGCTGTCAGGTGCTTGATAGAGGCACCCCAAGAGCGTGCCTAGGGACCCCCAAGACAGGGACAGTGCCTGGACTCTGTTCAGACTCTGGGGGCTCGGAGAGGTGGGTGCAGCCTGGTGGGTACCCAGGAGGAGGTGATCTGTGACAGGGGCTTATTTGGGCTTCAAAAGGGCTGGTAGGGAGCTTTGCAAGCTCCAGCTGTGATCACTGCTTACCTTGGTGAAGAGAGCGAGGTCTCCAGTAACAGGTTGGATTTACTTGTAGGTTATTGTTGTCAGTTTTACAAGGAGGGGGAAGGCTGGCACAGGGGACCCCCTGCAGTTCCTTCCAGCTTTAATCAGTTCAACAGGAAAAATGTGAAACCCCTCCCTGTGTGTGCAATGGGTCCCTGTGGTCGGAACAGACACTGGCGCCACCAGGATTTCTAATCACGTGACCCTGGCATGAGCAAGAAGTGGGGAGGTATTCTCTAAAGTATCGGCCCAGAGCAGCATGCAAGGCCAGGCAAACACATCAAAAGCATTTAGCCCCTGCCGAGAGAACCACAGGATAAAGAGCTCTGAGAAAAGGAGGCAGAGGAGTCCGACAATGTAACACAAGGAGCTGGAGCGGGTTCAAATGCATTGTTACAATGCAGCCTAAAAAACAGCTAAAAATAGCAGCAACCTCAAAATAAGCAAATCACCTTCCAGCCAGTGCGGACACTGGGCAGGAAAGAGTGGGGAGGAGGGAAATATTCAGAACAGGAGGCAAGGTCACACAGAGCCAGAGGTGTCCTCACGCCACATCCACAGCCAGCAATCAGGGACTAGGGGAAAATGAACAAAAGATTCAGAATTGGATTGTGCAGCTTAGCGCTACAGAACAACAGAGCGACCGGAACTGAATCAGTGGGTGCATCCCTACAACGGGCAGCCGCTCGCAGGCTGCCATCCGGCCAACGAAGGGCAGAGGGAGTGGGACAACAGGACAATGACAACCAAGAGTCAGATGGTGTGTGTGTGTGTGTGTGTGTGTGTGTGTGTGTGTGTGTGTGTGTGTGTGTGTGTGTGTGTGTGTGTGAGAGAGAGAGAGAGAGAGAGAGAGAGAGAGAGAGAGAATAGGCCTTCAGATGCAATAAAGAAGGCATTTAATAGAAGTTAATGGCTCCGCTTCATTTGTAAAACAGATCTGCCATTTAAGAAGGTCTCTACTGTAAAACAACAAACCCTTCAGCCATTTTAGGGAGTAGCTAGCAGGATGCACATTCTGAAGCTCACAGGAGTTAAGCCCCAACAGCTGACCAGCTGCACCCCCCCACACACACATCTGCGAGTTCTTCAGCGGGTGACAGTGATATGTGTTCCCTTCAATTCACCTTAACAGAATAATCACACATCTACCTGCCTGGCTGCCAGTCCTACGTCAACTATGCAGCTAAATGTCCTCCTTTCCCTGTGGAGAAAATCATCAGAAATGACAATCTCACATGTAGCCCCAGTAAAGCGTTCACGCTTTCAGAGCCTCCCCCAAACATTAACATAAGAGCCGCTCCTCTAGCCCTTCGGCAAGACCCACTGACTTCAAGAAGACAATTAATGAGTGAGGACGGCAGCATCTGATCCCTGGGATTCAGCCAAACATATTCTCCTCGCTGCAGTTTTCAACCCAAAAGCGAGTTCAGTTCCGAAGGAGAAACGCCCCGCGGCTTGGTGTAATATAATCTCACGGCTCAGTCCAGAGCTCGGTGAACAGGTGTTCACGTCACAGAATCACCACGATCATCAGCACTAACTTGTCACCTTTTCTCAGCAGAGACATGCAGGCCTGGCTGGAGCCCTAACGCTCTTGTCCCCTCCAGATCAAGGTGAGCTACCTTGCCAGGGAAGCTTGCATTGTCACTGCCCTTCTGCACATGAAGAGAGGACTCCGGGGAAATTTGAAATAAATGAAAGGCTGAAGTCAGCATAGAGCACATCTCCACAGGCCCATCTGAGCTAAGCAACATTACCCCTCTGCATGGCACAGATCAAAGATTGTTACCTGTATTGCTCTAAATCCAGCTTATTTCCCAGCAGGAGGACGGGATAATCGTGCCGAATGCCTTTCGCGTGGAGGGAAATGGTATCCAGGTATTGATGGCAACCTTCAAAGCTTCTTTTGTTGTCAATGCTGTAGACGACCATGAAGGCATTGGCCCAGTTGAGATAGCGTTCGCAGTTCACCGGTACGTCCTAGCAGAGTAACACAGGACAGTGTTATCACAGGCCCCTGGTGCCACTATCAGAGCCCGTCTGGGGGCATTTGCTCGTCTCGGGCTTTGTACATTGTTTCAAAACTAAGCCTATTTCAAAAGGCCGTTTGAGAGCAGACTTGGCTTGGCATGAAAAAGTTCCTTGTGCAACGAATCAATGATATTAAACAGCTCACACTGCCCCGAATCAGAGCAATCAAAAGCACGCAGTGGCGGCGTCAGGTTTTCGCTCAGGCAGGCTTCCAGAAAGCCTAGCCTTTCAGGCAGCCTTTTGCACTGATTCGTTTAGTCGGTGGGTTTTCTTTGTAACAAAGAAATTCTGTTTGTGGCAGGGAGAGCCGGTGGGGAGGCCTTCTGGGATGGACTGGCAAACTCCAGGGGGCCTGTCCAAAGCCCAGTGGAAGGCAGTGGAAATCTTTCCACTGACTCCAGTGGGCACTGGTGTCGGCTTGAGCATGGAGCAGGCCCATGAGAGACAGGGCTCTCTGCGAGCCAAGGGGTCAGGTTAAATCTACGTAACGTCCCAGGGCACAGCAGCACCAGGACTCCCCTCTAAGTTACTTAAGCCGATGCGACCAGATGCCCCAAATATGGACAACATACACTCAGTACAAATCAGAAGAGGGGAGGGTGTGCACAGGTGGCTGAAAGCTCACTTCTCCGCGGCCCTGATCCTGCTGCAGCTGACAATGAAGCTGGTGGATCAGGCTGGGAAAGAGACGGGTCACTCTCACCGGGCCCCCTTTCCCTGGCAACGCCAGCAGCAGGAAAGAGTCTGGGATCAGAGCCCCTGCCCCACTTGTGCGTCACCTGTACACAGACACACCAGCTGGTCTCGGTTACACATAGAATCTGGAGTGACTCCATGAGCTACAAACAATAAAATATAACCACACAAGTGAGTCACTGTCTGTGTCACGCTGCAGAGACATCGCTGACGTACCGTACAAGTGAATCAACTAGCCTGGGCTTGTAACGAACAACAGCACAGCCTGCCCTGGGGGCAGTGGGAGATTGGAGAGCGGTCGCTTCATTGCGGGGGCTCTGTGGAACGGAGATCAGCACCTGGGCCAAAGCTCTGTCAGCTCTCGATGGGACAAGCAGCCCCAGTGGTGTTACGGCCCTTTCAGCCTGGAGGTTTCTCCAAGGAGCCTCAGGAAGTTCAGTGAGCTCCAGGCACTGGGTTCCTGTAGCTGTCTCACCGTTATTACTTACAATGCTCTCCTAGGCAACAGATACAAACCCTCCACCCCAAGCGGAGTTTTCACCCCAGCTGGGAAGAAGAACCAGAGACTTAATGAAATCACTAGGGACCTTGCTATAACTATCACTTTTATGTGGAAGGCGCTCAGATACCACAGTGACAGGCAGCAGGATAAAACCCTACCCTCGACTGGCTTGGGTACAAAGATCTGATTCGCGCAGTCAGCTACTTGGAGCTCTGAGCTCCCTGCTTGCTCCTTTCCTCTCTAATGACGAGGTCGACATTCTCCCCTGTGCAGCAGGCCAGAACTGGGCCTACGCAGTGAGTTGCTCTGGACATGTGCCTTGTTCTGGCCTCTGCACAGGGGCGTAGTTCACCCCTGGTGAAATGTGACACTTCACGGCAAACCATGCAGAGACCGGTTCCCCATTCATTTCACAGTCACTGCCCCGTTCTATCGAGAACCCTGCTGCATGCTCCACGGGGAGCAGCAACCTGCCATCTTTTCTAGAGGCACAGAGAATTCCTCCTTCGATCCCTTGGAGAAGCCCATGGGCATTACCTGGTCAGCTGTGTCCATCACTTTCATCAGCACTGGCTGCTGGTCCACAGTTTCTTCTGACGTGTAGGTGTCCTCTGCAATACAGACGCGCTCTTGTGAGCGGGGAGCCGGTGGGACGACAGCCTTTCACATGCTGGGCCACACACTCCATGAAGGCCGAGCCCCGGGGATGTACATCTTCCACTCAATGGAAGCCGGCTCCGTGGGTGCTCCGGGGCTCAAACACCCACAGAAAACCAATAGTGGGTGCTCAGCACCCACCAGCCACAGCTGTTCGGCAGCACCACCGATCAGCTGTTTGGCGGCTGGGGAAGGTGCTTGGGGGAGGGCGGAGAGCAGCGAGTAGCACTTGGGGAAGGTCCTTGGGGGAGGGGTTGGAGCAGGGGAAGGAAGAGGCGGAGCAAGGGTGGGGCTTTGGGGGAGGGGCAGACTGGGGGTGGGGGTCTCAGGGTGGAGTGGGGGTGGAGCACCCCTGGGGAAAAATAAAAGTCAGCGCCTAGTCCCTGGTTCTGGCCCCTGAAGAACAGCACTGATCACAAGGCTCTAGTCACTAGGGTTGCTAGCAGTGGGTGAATCGGAAAGGCATAACAAGCCATTACTCCTCACTGCTTAGCACACCTCCCACGCTTCCCATTGTTTTAAGCACTACTAAGAAGGGTCAGTGTTGAGCTTAGCCATATAATTTGACGAGACCACGGTTATGCCTGTAGCATTGCTATTATGTCATATCTGCATTACAGTAGTGCCTAAGGGCCCTACTCAGACCCCAAGGCCCACTGTGCTAGGTTCTGTACAAACATGTAGAAGGACATTGTCCCAGGCCGAAAGAGCGGACCCTCCAAGACAGGTGGCACACGAAGGATGCAGCGGAGAGAGACACAATGAAATCAATACAGTTGTTACCTCGAGATCCATTTGCCATGTATTTATTATTACAAAGAGACAAAAGAAGGGCCAATTATTCCCATCGTCCCCTGCAGCTGGTTGATTGGCTAGTTTCTGACGGGGCTTGTGGCAGAAGTGAGTCTGGAAAACAGAGCTATTTGGACAGTTGTCTGACTGGAGATGAATGGCAATTTTCCTAGATTCTTGGGAAATGATCGACTCTAATTGCTTGTTGGTATTTATAAAGTGCTGATCAGACTGATCTGGTCACAGGAGCAAAGTCACCCAGCTGTAATGCCAATGAAGGCAATGGCAGTTACTCCAGGGATGGTTTTGGCCCACAGATGTTACTGACACTAGCCCATCACAGTTTCCCTGTAAAGAATACTGGGCCAGATCCTCCGGCCCATACGGACACTGTGCCACACCGCAGGTGGATGCTGGCTGTAGAACCTGGTCCCACGAGGGTCGTCCCAGTTCAAAATGGACCCTTTGGTGGCTCAGAGCCAATCATACACACATGCCTTCAACACGCCCTCCCTGCTGCTGTCATGTGGGCTGTGACGAGAGGAAAGAGGACATGTCTGGATGTCCCCACCTTGTGCCAATCCCTAACTGGTTTCAGCCCCATGAGCTGGTGAAAATTAGAGCAGCCCAGAGGCTGCTCCAGCCTGGTGCAGAAGGGCTGGCCCTGCATATAGCAGCCCCAGGATCAGGGGATGCAATAGGGAGATTTCTATGCTCTTGTCTGAAGCCTCCACCCCCAGCATCTGCCTTCTCCTGTGAGCTCTTGGTGATAGCCACGGATCCAGCCCATTATTAGTACAACAGCCTCCAAGGAATTTCAGTGAGTTTCTCTCTCCACCGTCCTGTCTCAATGAGGCCTTTGGTGGCCAGCACTGCTGGCATCCCTCAGTCTCCTTTGTATCTGCGCAAAGCTCTCCATTGAGTCACCGCTTCAGCCACACAGGTGTCCTGAGCCCCCTTTCCCAGGTAAAACAAAGGCTGTATTTTCACACACACATCTGTGTTTGCACCTACAACCAACACATGGCACATTGGATGCGAACCTGTGTAGCCTGGGCCAACCTGCATTTGCATATGCAAATCAGGTATCAGTGCACTCAGCTCACCCATTACTCTTAACAAGCCTTAAGATCTAATGTAGGCTATACTTCAAAATCCACAGAGCTCACAAGGACTTTCTACCTACCTACCTACCACCATAGTACCTATGGGCCATTGCATACTATACGTGCATTCTATGGTTGGCTTCTCATAAGAACGGCCATACTGGGTCAGACCAAAGGTCCATCTAGCCCAGTATCCTGTCTACCGACAATGGCCAATACCAGGTGCCCCAGAGGGAATGAACAGAGCAGGGAATCATCAAGTGATCCATCCCCTGTTGCCCACTCCCAGCTTCTGGCAAACAGAGGTTAGGGACACCATCCCTGCCCATCCTGGCTAATAGCCATTGGTGGACCTATCCTCCATGAACTTAGCTAGTTCTTTTTTGAACCCTGTAATAGTCTTGGCCTTCACAACATCCTCTGGCAAAGTGTTCCACAGGTTGACTGTGCATTGTGTGAAGAAACATTTCCTTTTGTTTGTTTTAAACCTGCTGCCTATTCATTTCATTTGGTGACCCCTCATTCTTGAGTTATGAGAAGGAGTAAATAACACTTCCTCCTTTACTTTCTCCACACCCGTCATGATTTTATAGACCTCTATCATATCCCTCCTTAGTCGCCTCTTTTCCAAGCTGAAAAGTCCCAGTCATATTAATCTCTCCTGATATGGAAGCTGTACCAGACCCCTAATCATTTTGTTGCCCTTTTCTGAACCTTTTCCAATTCCAATATATCTTTTTTGAGATGGGGCGACTACATCTGCACACAGTATTCAAGATGTGGGCGTACCACAGATTTATATAGCAGCAATATGATATTTTCTGTCTTCTTATCTAACCCTTTCTTAAGGATTCCCAACATTCTGTTCACTTTCTTGACTGCTGCTGCACTTTGAGTGGCAATTTGAAGATCATTTTTTCCACTGAATTCCACTAGTATGTTTTTATTTTTTTCTTTTGGCCACAATAGAATTCACTAGCTCCTCCACATTCGGAGCTTGAACCAGCTTCTATCAAAGTCAATTGAAAAAGTCCCTTCCTTTCACTGGAAGCTTGGCTGGGCACTGTGTCAAGTGAAAATAACCTCCTGCTTCAGCTGTATCCTTCTGCTAAGTGGCCATCCCTCTTAAACCAAAAGTTGAATCTCCTTTTTAGGTTGAGTAAGAACCATCGTTTCCCCATAATCATAAACAAACATTTTGACATATCTGCTAAACCTGGTTTAACAAACAAGTCTACAGTAGGAGAGTAGCACATAGGTCAGCTGTCAAAATAAATCCGGTCATAAATGGTTCAGACCGGAACTGGAAAGTGTTTAACCCATTTCAGAATTAATGTGTTGCTTACTTGGCAAAAGCAAGGGGTTTATGTAAGTGAATTCCACTATAAATTCATCTGATTAACTTCCTCTGTGGCGCATTTATTAGAGGAATGACACATCCCTGGCATGGGGGCTGCAGCTCACTGCAGGCACTTTGATCTTACTTCACCTGGGTTACGAGTTCACATCTCAATTATCTTGATGAGTTCGGTTTTGAGAAATGAGAGCAAAGGAAAGAGGTTTGCATGCTGCTGTTTGCTAGGGCTGGAAGTTTCATGGCCCAGGACAAGTCTGTTCCATGCAACAAAATATCAGCACATGCCACAAGGAAAGGGCAGAAAAGAAACATTCTGTTAAAAGAAGGGAGGAGAGCGAGTACTGTAGGATCTCCTCTAAATGAATCAGCCAGGAGAGTTCACCCATTCTAGCTCCTCTTGCTCACTAACATTCAGACTTCTGTTAGCTGACAGCCATAACATTCCTAGGCAGAGGTACTTGGTAGTAACTGTTACAGGACTTCATATGTGCACAGACAGAGGGTAGTGCTACACAAACAGGGGTTCTAGAACAATGTGTATAGTGGGGGTGCTGAGAGCCATTGAACCAAACTGTAAGCCCGGTGTATATCATGGAAACTACTCCAAAGTGCGGCAGCAGTCCCAGCACCCTAGTTCCAAAAGGCCTGCGACATGGCCATGGCTGGCGTGGGACAGCTGACCTGGACTCGCGAGGCTCAGGCCGAGAAGTAAACATCGCTATGTAGATGCAGGATCCCAGAGCTCAGGCTCCAGCCCGATCCCAGATGTCTACACGGCAGTTTTTCAGCCCTGGAGCCCGAGCCCCGCGAGCCCAGGTCAGCTGAGCCAGGCCAGTGGCAGATTTGTATCCTTATGTAGACATACCCAGGGAGTACTGCAGGCTAGTAGTCTGAATGCAGGTGTACACACCAGGAATTCCTGACACTAGCTCAGCAGCCTTGTCACCTAACCTTTCTGCCTTCATTTCTCCATCTGGAAAATGGGTCAATAATTTTCTTAACAAGTCTGTGGCCACCTAACACCACAGTAGAGATGTCACTATGCTGTACGCCATCTCATCTCGAAAATTCATGCTGACAGCAGGAATAGATTGCAAGTCTTTCTCCTCCAAACACCGATGCCACTCACACTTGACCTATAGGAAAATCTCCTGTAACTGATAGCAATAAAGGGCATATGACACACAGTCAAGCAATTCTGATCCTATCCAGTACAGAGCAGTGGTACACACATACACACACAGAGTAGTCAATTCTTTATAAAGCTTACTTGCCTACTTCATGGAGGAGTGGGAAAGCTAGTAGGCCTGATTTGCTATTGCCTTATGCCAGTTTTGCGTAACTTCATTGATTCCAGTAGTATTAAACTGGTGTGAAACTGGAGTAACACAGCAATGAATCCAGGTCAGTGTCTCCAAAGCCTTGTGACGATTACCAGTGCTAAGTATTACAATATAGACAAGAGCTTCAGAATTTTTCTCCAAAAATCCAAAAAGCGCAAATCAAGAACTCATCAATATATTTTCTTTCTTGGCCATCAGTAAAGGTAAAAGACACCAACTCAACTGGAAATTAAGGGTGTATATTTCACAATGGACCTATGGATCAAATGCACATGTACATATTCTGACAGGGGAGAGGCTAGGTCAGCCGTCGCACAGGTATGTTCAGAAAAGGTGAGAAAAGCAGAGCTATGCAGAATCAGGAGCCGGAGGCATGATGGTGTTCTTGTCTGTTAACTTATGCTGCAATGGCTGCCTCTTTCTTGAGAAATGGGGAAGAAGAGATTACTTGTGAAATAACAATTATGAAAGTTCAGCAATTGCTACAGCTACATATTTACAGTCATTTTTGAGAGGCTTTAAAATATGGGAGTTTTCTCTCTCTTCTCCCTTCTTTGAAAATGAGTTCCTGAACAAGATCTGAGGAAAGGATTTTTAGGAACACAAGTTGCTGAGTTATTAGGTCTTTAGTGCATTCTTGGCTAATGGCCACAATAAATCATTTGCAGTTCCTTATGATGGCCTGGATTTGGGCCCATAAAAATAGTTGTTAATTACTCAAACAGAGATTCAGTGGAAAAAATGCCCAGAACATGTAACTGCAAAATATAGTTATCTCCGGACTTCTGCATCGGCTGCTTATTTCTGGGATATTAGTTTCCTACCAAAGTTAACATGTTCCCCAAATTGCTAGTTTGCAATTTCAGATGGAGCAGTGCACAGCTGAGACACAAAAACACACTATAGGCCACATCCAAAAGCCATTGGGAATCCCTCCACTGACTTCTCCTGGCTTTGGAGCAGGCCTTAAGGGGAAAGAAAATAAATATGTTAGGAAGCTTTGTTTCTTTAAGCAATTATGCTGCCTCTCCTAGGGCCTGACCTAAACCCTTTGAAATCAATGGAAATCTTTCCATTGACTTTGACGGGCTTTGGATCACACACTTTTGTTCCAATGCAAACTCCTTTGCTCATGTGAAGAGGGCTCTGAGTGAGCACCGTCTCTGGCCACAGGACAGCTCAGAGGATGTGACTCCTAATCTATGATAACTCAGGACCGAGATTTGCTCTCTTGGTTTTGTTACAGAGAATGTCCATTTCCATCTGTAATACCATCAGGTTTGTTCTAGGCTGGTTCTTTGAAGCCAAATTTTGCTCTATTCTTGGGTAGCTCATTAAAATGAATGAGTTGTTTTGGGTTTACACTCAGGGGCTTAGGGAGTGTTCAAAAGTGGATTGAACTCAACCTGAGCCTTTCCCTGGACATCAGCGGGCTGTGGATGAGGTCCTTAAACATGACAGGGGCAGATCAGGAACTGAAACATTTTTGAACATTTTCAACCGTTATGAATTATTGATAATCGTTATCATTTTTATCCCAGGAGTGCCAAGGCAATCGAGAATGCAAGAATAGAATAGCAGCCAATCGTACATTGACAGACAGATAGCGTTTGGGAGGGTGGCAAAGCCCTTTGATCGTATTGAAGGTGTTGGTGTTGTTTGAGCAATGTTGAGCGGCGTGTAGGGTGGCAGTTCTGTGTGAAGTTTGTTTGTGGAAGATTGGCAGGTGCAAAATTTGCTCTAATTCTTCCCCGCCTCCTTATATTGGTTTCTAAAGTTCATCTCATTCTTAATAGAGGCGAGGGCAAGGAGCATAAAACAAATTCTCAATTAATAACTCCAAATTCATAATTGGATCCACTCTACAATAACAAGACAATGTTTATGCCTGTGATAGGGGCTGAGCAGCCTGGTGAGGAAAGAAAATACACTATCCAGTTTTCAAGAGATTATTCATACACAGCAGATAATAAAGGAAAAATGATGTGAAGTTATAAACCCTCATGCTTCAGGGCATCACCAACTCTAACTAATGGGGGTCAGGAGGAAACTTTCCCTATGGAGAGGTTATCCCATCACTGTCTACTGCAGAGTACATGCACCTTTCTCTGAAGCCAGTGGCGGTTGCCACTTTCAAAGACAGGGTAGAAACTAGATGGTCTGATCCAGTCTGGCAATAACTACATTGCTTTGCTAGTGGCTCTAACTGTCTTTCCCCCGTTATGAACTTTTAAGAATTTTCAAACAGCTCTGTTTGGCAGGAATAAGGCCTTGGCCACTGTGTAGTCCTGCCGAACACTGGAACATAAGCCTTTCCATGTCACCACAACGAACTCCAGGCAGCTATGTATTTTTCAGCTGTCCTCTGTACCTGATTCACAGACGTCTGGATGCAGATTTAGAAGGAACCAAAAATAAGACAACTTCTGCTCATTCTCCCCTAGGTGGATGAATTCCATGTAGGAACCGGGATTCTCTAGGAGGTCTCACCAGCAGAAGTCCCTTTATTCTTTCCTCAGGGTTGGGGTGGGAGGTAGGGACTTAAACGGTGCATAGTCCTTGTGCTGACCTGCTGTTCAGGGGGAATTTTACCCCTTTTGTGAAAGATCACTTTGTAACAGGGGCACATATCCCTGGCAGCCCCTGCTGATGAACATGAGTATAAGAAAAAAGGCTCTCAAATGCTGGGCAAAATCCCACAGTCCTTGCTCAGAGCCAAATTCCCACTGCTTTCACTGGGAAGTTTATCTGAGGAAGACTGCAGAGGGAATAGTTCTGAAATCATCTTGTCCTTTAGAGGGGTAGCCACGTTAGTCTGGATCTGTAAAAGCAGCAAAGAGTCCTGTGGCACCTTATAGACTAACAGAAATATTGGAGCATGAGCTTTCGTGGGTGAATATGTGCATCCAACGAAGTGGGTATTCACCCACAAAAACTCATGCTGCAATACTTCTGTTAGTCTGTAAGGTGCCACAGGACTCTTTGTCGCTTTGTCCTTTAGAGTTATTAATCGGACTGGTAATCCAATGCTACCTCCATAACTACGGAAGCTGGTTTTCTTATCTCTGCTGTCTGTAATGACAGATTCAGTTTTCCTTTCTTGTCAACCTCCTGGGACAAGAGTTGTGATTTCTGTCATCTAGCCTTTCTCAGCCTGGTCCTGTTCCCTTGATAGGCTGTCCCACACAGGAGTGTATTTATGTGACTCGTAAAACAAGATACCAGCTGGAATGTGCCTGGGGCTGAGAGAACCAGTAGCAAAGGAGCTGCATATGGCGAAATGACAAGTAGAGAACAGGAATAATTCCTTTTTCCTTAACCAAATAAGGAGCACATGATCTAGTCTATTATAATCGATTCTATTCGCTCCTCTGGCACAATGGAGCTCTCTTCAATATGGGTAAATCTTGTCTGTGAGGAAGACAGGAAGTTCCCAGGGGCTGGTCTGACTGTGGAGTGAACTCCCCAAGGATCTAAGGACCATCTCCACTATCCGCTCCAAGTGCGCAGTGCATTTCTTTGATCTGCCATCTCTGACACAATATAGAGCAATGTGCGTGCGCGCGCACACACACACACACACACACACAGAGCGAAAACACCCTACCAAAATACACTCCCCTGCCCACATTTCTCCCACTGGTGAGAGGATGAGAGAACAAACAATGTGTGACTGACGTTAGTTACGGTACTGAATGCCCTCTGGGAAGACACTCGCACACAACAGCGATGAGCGCAGTATAATAACCTACACACAACAGAATAGAACAGAACTGGTGTAAATCAGTGTAGTTCCACTGACACCAATAGAGCTATGCCCATTTACACCAACCGAAAATCATGAGAACAACCCATGGCGCCTGTCACTAACCCACAACCAGTGGGGGCAGATTCTGCTCTCTCATCAGCGTAACCCTATTGACTCCTGATTCACATTGGTGCCAATGATGGGAGAGTCAAGCCCATTGGTTTACTCTGAGTCTAAAGCAGATTTACCCCTGAAACCTGCCTCCCAGCCACTGCTGAACTCAGAACTGACACCAAAGGGCTAAGAAGAGAGTCGGGAGTGCAGTACACGGCCAAACAAGGAATGGTGAAGCACCAATGGTTCAAAAGATTGAGGAGGAATCGTATATAAATATTTTTTGAGATAGACAATAAAAGTTGGCGTTTTCCATGATTTCCACGAGCACTTAGAAATACAATAAAGAGGCGGATCATTTCATCAGCACACACCCCGAGCGATGACATTCGGAAGCACCGATGTAAAGTGCCTGGAAAATGAGATTTACATATGAGAAAAGTGGGTTTCAATCAGCATTTTTCGGTGTAATTAAGTTCTCGTTGTTTTATATTTCCCAAGTGTTTAGTTGTTTTCAAAGTACCGTACTTCCCCCGCCCTCCCTTAAATGCCATATTTATGGAAAACCTAGACCTAGGAAAGAATTACTGTCCACTTAAAAAGGAAGAATGTTTTCTCATCTGCCAGTGTAGAAGGCCAGCTTGGTACCAGCTGGCTAAAGAAAGCTGCAGAAACTAACTGCTTGGCTTTAAATCACAGCAATAATAGAACAGGCACACAAGTGTTCCAGGAAATGGCATGCAGATGACAACCAACGGAAAAATAACTACGAAGAAAATGTCTTACCCAAATTGGGATCATATTCACTTATAAACCTCTTGGTTAGAAACTTCACAGTCAGTGCTGTAAAAGGTGAAACAAGGTTTGTTTAGTCTCCGTTTTGTTCGTGTCTATGCAACTCAGCTTCACACCAGTAGCAAGTAGCTCTTGCATCCGCGCGGAAAGGAAAACGAACAAACTCTCCCTTGAGAAATGGTTCATGGGCCCGTTTAGTTCTGCTCATGAAATCAAAACATCCCTACACTTATTCTTTCCCTCAGGGTTAGTCCCAGAGTTCCCATCTGTGCAGTGATACAAACTATTACCCAGTGTATTTGTACACACTAATTTCACTTTTGCTGAGCTGCAGCACACTTTCAAAGGATCACTGATTAGATTTCACTAACACAATTCCCCTAGGAGTTTCTCAGAGATGGGATCTGAGCCCAGGACTGGGACCAGCAACTTCTACATTCTAATCCCACCGCTAACACTGACTAGCTGAGCCTGATGGAGACTGGCATAAATCTACAAGTCAATGGCACTGTAGCAACATCTACCGGCTGAGGATCCAGCTCCAGGATTCCTTTCCTCCAGTGACCCCACCCACAGAAAGATTTAGCCCAAAGTTTCTCTTATCGCCAGGTGTCAAAACCAAACCAGTCCTAACTTATTACACCTTGTAACTGACCACAGCCCAAATAATGGCACTGGGCCCTCCTAGCCCCAGCCAGCTTGAACCAGACTGAGTTTAAAATGCACAGTAGGTACTGCCGGGAAAAGCACAGCATCATTTGGCATTTCTGAGTTGGACGTTTGTTGTCCGAGGACATAGTCACAGGCCCTTCATATAATCGGAATGCAAAGCTATAGGGAGGCTTGGGGCAGAATAAAGTCATTTGCATTAACTAAAAATGATGGGATGGCTTTTCTCATGTTTATTTACTTTATGCAACATTGTACAGACAGAAACATATGGAAGATGAGTGGCCGTGCTTTCCATGTGATAACTGTGGTCATCATGTTCTTCTGACTGATCCCCTGAATTCTGCCTACCAATCTAGCTCCACCAGGCCTTATGTTACCCTTCCAAACCCTCCACGAGGCACCAGCTGTTTATTTTTTAAAAACAACCTACCCCTTCTTCCTTCAAATGTGGAATTTCCTCCCCTGCCGCCCTCCAATTACTCTGCTCATTTGCCACTGGAGTCTGCAGATACTGACCCCTGCCATGCAACAGGGGCCAGGATATAAAGGCTGTGATTGGGCAATGCACTTAAACACCTGTTTTGCCTTCAATCCCATCCCTATTCGGCAAAGCTCTCGAGGCCTGACCCTGCAATGCTGACGGGAACAGGAGCTGGAACATTGACTTCAAAGAGCACAGGCTCAAGCCCTTAAGCAGGTGCGGAGAGTTAAACCTGTGCTTAAGTGCTCTGCTGAATGGGGCTAGGGTGACCAGATGTCCCGATTTTATAGGGACAGTCCCGATATTTGGGGCTTTTTTTTTATATGGGCTCCTATTACCTCCCAGTTCCTGTCCCGATTTTTCACACTTGTTATCTGGTCGCCCTAAACGGGGCTGAACGGCAGCCTCTCCGCAGCACTCCTGTGCCGCTCACAACTTTCTCGCCATGTGCGGTGCAGGCTGGGCAGTACTCAGTCTGCACTCGTAAGAGGTCGAGAGGCTGACATCTTGTGGCTGGAAACGGGACCTTTCCACCACTGGCAAGAAGGTGGCTCAGCTCCCAAGCCTGGAGCTCAGAAAAACTCTCCTGGGGCAAGTATCAGAGGGGGAGCCGTGTTAGTCTGGATCTGTAAAAGCAGCAGAGTCCTGTGGCACCTGATAGACTAACAGCTTTCGTGGGTGAATCCCCACTTCGTCGGATGCATTTGGGGCATTTTCAGATGTGTTATCTACAGTTCTTCTCCTCCCTCTCCATGGCCTGCATGGTCAGACCTGCTGTACGAAGGCCTGAGGTGGAGTTACACAAAACACACACCCAATCAAATTGTTGATAACTCTCTCAACCAGCTTTCCTGCTCGGTGCGCTACGTATTACTTGTGGGGCGGGTACTACAAAGGGTTTACTGGCGTTCCTTTGAGACGACCTTCATAACTCTCTCACACTCAGCCACTCGTATGTAACACAGCTACCCCCAACCTACTGCTCATCGTTTTATACCACGCTGCCAGCCATTATGGCAGAGAGTGTAACCAAGTACACAGGACACTGGCTGGCGCTCGGATCTAGTCCCAGCCTGGACTGTGCTCTGCTGCATGGCCTTAGACATGTAATTTCCCCTTTCTGTGCATTAATTTTCCCATCTGTAGAGCTGGGAGAATGATACTTCTCTCCTTTATAGAGCACGTTGCAATCTGTGGATGCAGAGCACCATATAAAGGGAGGCAGATAACAGGGTTAGTATCATATAGTCTGTATAATATATGAAAGGAGAAAGCTCTATTATATACTGGGCACTTGGGACTGATCCTGCAGTCCCTACTCCCATAGTTGAAAATGATTTTTAGATTGTAAGCTGTTTGGGACCGGTATCGTCACTTAGCATGTGATTGTACCATGCCTTGCACCATGGTGCTACAAATGATAATCAAAATCCAAGGGTGTTTTGTCTGGGCAAGGAGAGCAAGATCCAGCCTGATATTGAGTAGATTCATTCTGCTGCTTGTTATAGGTTGAATTTCGTACCAAGCTAGTCTGTTAAGAGCAGCCACCTCTATACCTGCTTTTCTCAAAGAATGCAAGAGACATTTTAGCCAGGCAGTAGCAGCTAGTTGAGTGTCAAAATTCACACCGGGAGCATTGTGTTGATGCAGAAATTAGGTCGCTTGAATCAGTTCACTCAAAGAACAAAAGGAATGAATGAAAGTCTAAGGTCTTTGCAGTTCTTTGGGGTTGGGTGGACGGCAGAGAGGATCAGAATTAGAACCGAGCAAAACATTTTCAGTGAATAGTAAAATAGAGAAAAAATGCATTTTTCAGAATAATTTTTCTGAAATTATTTCCGCATTCAGGTCAAATTCAAATAATAGTTTTGACTGAAAAAGAAAATGTAAAAGGAAATCTGGAAAAGTTGAAGCGCTTTTTTTTCCTGATCATTTTGAAACATTTCATTTCGACTTTTCGATTCAAAATGGCATTTTGTTTAGAAATTTGGGTCAATTAAAAAAAAAGGGGGGGGGACCACCCAAAACAAAACACCAAAGTGAATTGTTTTCAGGGGAAAACCTCCCTGAAAATATTAATTTCAGTTCAAATTGGACCAAAATGTATTATTCACTCAGTTCTAGTCAGAACTGTTTAAATGTCAACATGAAGAAAATGCCATTCCAGAGAGCAGCAATTTCTCACTACAGATTCACCCAACTTTCCCCAGGAGTTCTAGGAAACCTCTTCAGGAGCCGTATCCTTCTCGCCTTGCACATGTGTGTTGACTTCAGTGAGAATAACTGTAGGGTGGTGGAACAGGCTTTGCTGGAAATTTGGCTACATACTATAGAGTCTACCAGTGGCCAACAGGCAAACCCTACTGAGTTTATGCGTTAGCAGGCAGTGTAAATGCAGTCATCATGGTTACACTAAACAGAATCTAAAGGTTTTGAGCTGTAGGTCCAACTCAGCAAGGCACTTAAGCACGTCATAACTTTTAGTGCATGAGCAGCGCCGTTGGTTTCAATAGGGCGATTCACGTGCTTGAAGTTAAGCATGCACGTAAGCACTTTGTTGGATCAGGGCCTTAGTTCTGATCATCACAATTTCTTCTCTGTGGGGTTTCACCCACCTGGAGAAGGACAAAGGGAATGAGGAAAGTTCTGTTTGCCAAAGGCAGCTCTCCTCACCTGGAAGATTCCTGGGCCACATTTTATACTGTATGGGCCATGTGGGTGTCTGGTCTGACTGCTGTGAAACCAGCGAGATACGTTTGGCCCTGTGATGAATGTTCAAATGCAATGGAGTTCCTACAGAACGACATTTGATTTCACCCAGACAACTCCCCCGGAGAGCTTAGCACAACTGATGTTATTCCAATGGAAGCTGTGAGGATCCGCCACTTTCATAACATTCAGCTGAACCAATGCCATGTTAGCAGCACTTTGCTATGTTCACCTCCAGTACCAGTGGGTGTTGGCTTTTGGTTCCCTGGGCATGATCATGTGAGGCCTGGGAACCACAGGGCAAGCCCAGGACCAAGGCAAAGCTGAGTCTCTATGGTAAATTCCCATTTATTACCAGGTGGAGCAGCGGGGCAAAGGGTTAACCCACTTGCTTGTTTTACACCCATAGCTTCAAGGAAATAATAGCAAGGCCTAGAACTTATATAGCACGTTTCCTTTTTAGCAGTGTTTGTCAAACCGTGGATCGCGCCCCAATCCCCTGCCCCAGCCCTGAGCCCCCCCAAACCTGGAACCCCTTCCTGCACCCCAACCCTCTGCCCTAGCCCTGAGCCCCCCAAACCCGAGCCCCTCCTGCACCCCAAACCCCACATCCCCAGCTCAGAGCCCTGACCCCCTCCCGCACCCCAACCCCCTGCCCTAGCCCTGAGCCCCCCCAAACCCAGAGCCCCTCCTGCACCCCAAACCCTCATCCCCAGCCCAGGGCCCTGACCCCATCCCGCACCCCAACCCTCTGCCCCAGCCCTCAGTCTCCCTCCAAACCCGGAGCCCCTCCTGCACCCCAAAGCCCTCATCCCCGGCCCCCTCCCACACCCTGAACCCCTCATCCCTGGCCCCACCCTGCAGCCCTCACCCCCGCACCCCAACCCTCTGCCCCAGCCCTGAGCCCCTCCCACACCCCTCCTCCCCAGCTCCGTTGAGTCACAGGCATCAACAATTTCCTTTAACTGGGTCCCCAGAAAAAAAGTTTGAAAACCACTGCTCTGTAGATCTCACAGTGCTTCATAAAGGATCAAAGTCCCCACTTTACAGACGGGAAAACCGAGGCACAAAGAAGAGAAGTGACTTGCCCAAGGACACCCAGCAGCTCAGTAGCAGAGCCAGGAATAGAACCCACCATCCTTTGAGTCCCAGTCCGGTGCCCATCCCACTAGGCCGCACTGCCTAAAATGAACATGAGCTGAATATGTTTTACCCCAAGACCTCTCAGCCCAGCCCTGGGGCTCCCTCTTTCCAGCTGCCTCTTTCTCTCTCTCTCGGTGACTCTTTCCTTCTCACCTGATTTGCCGGATCCTCTGCATCCTAAGATCGCCACGTTGCACTCAGGCAGCAGGCTGGGGAGGTGACGGTCAGTGGCGCTGGGGGTGGCCCGTGGCTTGCCAAACATCGAGGACATTCTCTTGCCTTTCAAAGAGAGCGAGGAGAAAGCATGGGAGCACCACAAGGAGACCGACCACCCTATGGGGAGGAGCTCAGGTTACAGAGCTCTGTAAGTGCTGAGGGTTATCCTCCCCACCAGCTCCATCGCCCCCAACAGATTCTGCAGCACAGGCCCACCTCTGCCTCGGCGGGACCAAAGAGCATGGGGGGGACGTACATTACTGGGGAGACAGGCACCCCCTCCTCCTCCCTCTCGCTCCTTCCCAGTTCTCTGCAGCAAACTCATCTTCAGCACCACCTGCCATTTCCATCCTCCCTCGCGGGGCACCACTAACTTCTTCCCGGCCTGAAGAAGCGCACAGCAAAAGGGCTTGGGAAATCAGGGCCGTGAAGTGTCGTGGGAAAGGAGCATGAAAAAAATCCCCCATTCTCCTGAGCGCAATTTCTTTGGCATCCTTTAAATAAGCAGCAGCCCTGCAATGCGCAGCCTCCCCGCCACACGCGCCTCCTTGCAGGAAAGAATTCACGTTAAGTTTTGCTGTGTATTTCCTGCAATTTCCCCCACCCATCCCGTCTCAACTGAACCCACCATGAACACACGGAAAAGGATGCTTGCTTTGCAAAGACAAGGCTGCAACTGACCTCTACCCCTGGGCCCTCCCCTCTCGCTATCAGAAATAGAAGATAAATTAGTCCTCTAACCTTGAAATCAGAGCTGGATTTTCATGAGGGACACAGAGAGGATGAGTTTGCCGGGCAGGCTTTGTTGTTTATATCCACAGATCCATGGTTTGCCCCCTACACACACTCTCACACGCACGCACGCACACGCCTCCTCAAGGCAAGGCCAGAGCTGCACCCACACACCGAATCCAGAGGAACGAGCCAGCCACCAGGCACCGATAAGCCGAGTGAATCATTGGGAACTCAGCGTCTGCGCCGTCCCCACGGCTGCTGGCTCCAGACCTCAGCCCCGCGCGTGAATGAATGAGGCAGGGAGGAAGAGAGCTCAGGCTCCCTGCAACTTTCGCCAGCTGAGTCCCGGCCAAACTCCTTGTAAGGAAAGCTGCTGCCTCTCTCAGGCTCCACTGGATACAATTTCCCATCAGCACAGGGGACTTTCCTCACAGCAAACAAATAAACCTGCCGAAAAGGCCTCCAAGGCTCACGGTGAAAGGGGATAGAAACTCACCAGCTTGTGGTTCCCCTGGGGGCTTCTGTATGCTACAGTCCTGCCCCCCTCCCCGCCCTCCCACTGGACACTACAGCATCACCCTGCGCTGCACAGCATCCTTGCAGCACACTCGATACTAATACTTCCGTTATTAATAAAGGGCGGCTGCAAGAAGCTGTTAAAAGGAGAAGGAAAAACCTCTCTAGGAACCCACCCTCTCCTCTTTCCAAGCCCTCCTCAAATCACACGGCTCCCCACGAGCCTATCAACTATTTCAGCCGCCACCCAAGGAAGTGCAGTTGCTCTGTAATAAATACATATGTATATGTGATCATGTCATCTCCTCTGCACACTGCGCCGTCTGGGTCTGCACTCCATGATCATCTCTTGTACAGAAACACAGAGAGACCCAGGCAAGATCAGGGCGCCCAGGGTCACACGGGAAGTCTGTGGCTGCGTTAGGGAGAGACCCGAAGTGTCCTGAGCTGTAGCCCAGTGCGCTATCCACCAGGCTGCCCTTCCGACCCTTAAATCCCTTCTGAAATTTAGCAGGCAGGGAGGTTTTGCTTTGGTCCGCAGGTAATGACTTGGGTAATTATGGGGGTGCTTGTCTAAAATAAACTCGGAGCATCCGAAGAAAATAAGCAATAGCATGGGTCTTGGTTTACCTGGACTGGAAGTGCTGGGGTGGGGGGGACCAGGACCAGGTTTTTGTTATTCATGTTATATCCGGTATCTAGCACAAAGGGGTCCTGATCTCTGAGTGGCGCCTCTAGGGGCTGCCATAACACAAAGAGTACGTCAGCAGCAGTATTGTCTCAGCTATCTCAGAGGCTTTGGGAAGGGAATCCGCCCGGCCCAGTTTAATAGCTCAGCTGGTGTTTATATATTTTTTCATGTGACAGTTAGTTGAAGGTCAGCAGAGGCCAACTTTTTCCAGAAAGTGACCAAACACAGCTGAAGACAGCAGATCCGAGTCAGCTCCCCGTTAGGCCAGTGAAAATCCAGAGTGACTTCCCTGAACTCCATGGGGTTCCCCCCGACTCCCAGCAGAGTCAGGAATAGAACCCAGGCCCCCTGGCCCCCAGTCCTAACCACTAGGTCTCACTGCTTCCATTCATTCATTTGCTGTAAGAGATTTGTAGAATGCCTGTTGCTGTAGCAACTGGCTGTTGCTGTCAGCTCCAAAGCTCCCTGCTCCAGCAGGCTTTAGAGGGGCTGATGAGTCTGCCAACCAAAGGGCCAGCTCGGGGACAACACAATAAGCAAAACCAAGCAACCCCCCCACTCCCCAAAAATCCCCTAATAATAAACTCAAGCCATTAACCAAAAGCTAAACAAACTCAGCTGGTGTAAATCAGAGTAGGTGATGTAAACTGAAGTCAGTGTTGCTATGGTGATTTATACCAGATTAGGCTCCGGCCCTGTCTAGTTGGATCACACAGACGCATGTGCTTGCTTGGCGACCCGTCATGCAGTCCTTAGGCCTGGTCTACACCTAAAATTCAGGTCGCCCTAGTGACAACACTCAGGGGTATGACCAATCCCCGCTCCTGAGCACGGCAGCTATGCCGACCTTGCCATGGTGTGGACGCGGCTGGGGGATGGAAGAATGCTGCCCGAGAGCTAGCTACTCTCGCGTGAGGAGGTGGATTACCTATCGTGAGGGGAAAAATCCCTTGCATTGCTGTAGGCTGCGTCTACACTCCGGGGTTATGCCAGCCTTGCTATGGCACCAGAGCTCCCGTAATGTAGATAGGGGTGGCCAGGTGACCCGGGGGTAGGGGAGGGAGGGGAAAAGCAGTGAGCAATGAGGGGGAGGGGGAAGAGGAGTGGATGGGGTAGGGCCTCAGAGGAAGAGGCGGGACAGGGGAGGTTCCAACCCCCCTACTGGAGTGTCCAGTTTTTAAATATTACCAAGTTGGGAACCCTGAATGTAGACATGGCCTTGCTCACACAGGGCTCTGAGGGATTTGATTGGGAGAGAATGCAGGACTGGGCTGCTGCTTTGCAAATTGCTTTGGGGTCCCTTGGGACCAACAGCTCTCTTTTAATATCCATCGTTACAGCGTTACTATTCTGATTGTCATCCACGAAAACAAGGGAGTTATTTTTAAACCTGCCAGAAATAGTCTCTGATCGTAAGGGTCCTGCCTGTGCCTTGGAGACAGGCTCTGGTGATACTATCAGCTAGATGCATCAGTTAAGCTCCTTGTCAGTACTGGGAATCGAGAGGTCATGCTGGGACTGCCAGAGAAGCAGGCATTTTTCCACACTGACCTCTATTTCAATAAATATGGTAACTGGTCATTACTGCAGCTCCCATACAAAAATGGCTCATTTTTCTAGCAGCTCACATAAAACAGTCTTATCAAAACACCCACCCGTTAACTACAACCCATTACTGGCACTGACTGTAATTTATGGTGCAGTTAGCAAGGCCCTTACATAAACAGGCAAAGCACTGGAAAAGTCAGGTCACCAGGCCTAACTAACGCAGGGCCTAATCCTGCATTTTTTGGACAAACAGCCCTGATCGCACACTTACTTAAATCAGGAGTAGCTCCAAAGGGAGCTCCGAATCTGGCCCAGTGAGACTGCTCCTCTGAGTAAGGGCTGCAAAGCCAGACCCTGAAACTCACACTATGTCTTAATGAACACAACACAGGCCAAAACGCTTTCCTGGCAGCATACTCGATTCCGTCCATTTTCACAGCCTTGCCTCAGCTGGTGTGAATAGGCTTCGCTCTCTCCCATTCAGAGCAGCAACCCGATTTGCAGCCTTCTGAAAAGGTGCCAGGCCCAGCAGGAGGTCAAAGGAGCCGATTCTGATCTCCCTCTACCTAGTCCATTGGCTTCAATGAAACTAACGCAAACCCCCAAATGCCTCCACTTCAATCACCCCCAAAACAGGGTATGGGCTCCCCCCCGCTGCCTGAAGCAGCAGCAGCAGACTCTGCAGTCGCTTGGTGACTTCGCCTCAGGCTCTCAAAGCCATTTATTAATTCAGCCTCACAGCACCCCCGAGGGTGGTACTGCGCACACACCCCAGAGAGGGGTACAAGTGACCGTTAGGCCATGCCACCTCCCTTGTGTGGTATTGCTTCTGTGCAATGGTTTTTGCCAAACGTTGGTAACAACTGACTCGTGCTGAGAGTCCCAAGCCCTGTGACCATGCCAGTAGCCAGGAAAGCCAAAACTTACAGCCATTCATCAGAGGGCCCTCCTGTCTGAGGGCTCTGTTCACCTTGTGGTGGAGGGGCTGGGTTTCTACACCAGCTCTGAGAGACAGGGCCAACGGCCCAGATGCTCTGCTGTGTCCAATTTGCGGTAGGTGCAGCTGAGGGGGCCACAGTTATTGTTTGCAGCTCCCTGATCCTGGGCCCACTCCCCAGTGTAGTTTGGAGCAGCCTCAGCACTGCTCTAAACCACTCCAGCTGGCTAGTATGCAAACCGGGGATTACCAGAGTGTAGCAGTACTCTGGCCATGCCATCTTCCTCCCAGCCTTGTGAGCAACACAGTCCTTACACCAGAGGATGGGGGTATAAGTGTTATGTATTCCCACTCTAAGATGATCTAGGGATGCCCTCGCCCTAGGGGAATGCCAGCCAGCTGGCTCCACTGGTTTACAGCTGCTTTGCACTAGCCCAGTGCAAAGAGATTGAATCTAGACCAGGATCTCTGAGAGCGCAGTAGAGAGGTGCATATAACACCTATAAGAAGGTGTAGGGTGCCCATCAACCCATCCCTATGGTGCTTCTAGTGATTCTATCAGAGCTAGGGCCTCGAGTCCTTGCGTGCTGGGAGACCACAGACCAAGGCTGCATTTGGTCCTTGCACAGCTCACAGGGTAAAGGACACAGCTCCTCGCACCCCCAGCCCACCCAGCCCTCCTGCCCCCACTCATAGCTAGCCACAGTCTATTCCCTGCCACCATTTTGCTACAGGTGGACCAAGGGGACGACATTAGCAGCCCTTCTCTTTGGGAAACAGGCTGCGTGCGTTTAAAATTAATCACAGTTCAGAGCTAAGTGTTTTTTCAAACCCAAGCCCTTGCCAGGTATTTGGAGAGATAAATCATAGCAACAAAAGCAAAGACGACATGTCAGAGATGCTGCTGCATGAGAGAGCTGCGCTAATCGTTCCTGGAGCCGAGGGGGAAAACAACCTCATGGGGCGGCGCAGCGTAAATATTTATATGATTCAAAAAGGTCTTGCAAAGATCATCATAAAATTCCCCTGTTATTAGGGCTTTAGGTGCCAGGGTGGAATTTGTTTAGCTTACAGCCCGAAACTGTGATTCTTTTAGACGCTAATAGCCTGATGTTTTCCTTTGCCCCATGTGTGCCTGCAAACATGAGCTAGACTCCACTGTGCTGATATCAGATCTGGCAACCCGGGTTTGCAAAAATAGCACTTTATGGTACATGTCTTTATATAGCTATTTTACCAGAATAGCAGATATTGCAAAATTGCCCGAGTAATCTTACAAGCAAAATCGCAAGGATTCCCAGGGGGAGTGAAAGATTCACTCTTTAGATCGGTCTTTAAATTAAGTCACGATGAAGCGACCCACTAGAGGATGCTTCCAACCAGATGACTTTCTTCCTAATGCACACTGGAGGCAGCCCAGGCTGGAGGAATGAAGGAGCACGTGGCAGAAGATGCCAAATTCCCATCTGCTGCGGGGTGCTCTCAGGCAAGCCACTTTAAATGGTGACTAACCATATGTATTGCAGCAGCACCTAGTGACTCCACATTGTGCTTGGGGTGCCCCGGCCCCAAAGAGTTTGCAGCCTAAATAGACAAGGCAGACACAGGGGTGCAGTGATTTGTCCAAGGTCACACAGCAGCTCAATGGTAGAGTCCAGGTCTCCTGATTCCCAGTCCAGTGCTTTATCCATTAACCCAAGCTGCTTCCCCACTCACTGCCTCTGTTTTTGTCTCCATTCATTGGGGATAAAATGTATTCACCTCCTTCACATGGAATGGTTGCGAAGCACTTTGAACATGAGCGGGCTCTATAAATGTTAAATATTATTATTAGGAATGTTTAGCAAGTGTGTAGGTAGTGGCCTTTGACATCAGGTAATGTGACATTGACATTAACGTCAAAACTCCCATGGATTTCAGTGAAAGCAGGACTGGGCTCAGTGTTTACAGGAGGGCTTTACACTCCACTGATATACTAGTAGCGCTGTTATTCTGATTGCTTTCCTATCACAACACAGATCGTATCTCTGGGTCCCAGCTGTTCTGGTATTTGGGTTAATAATACAAAAAAAAAAATTGCAAGTGACTTTAAAAATAACATCCAGCAGTGAGATCACTTGGGTGAAATTGCACAGTAAATACAGACCTCGACCGCAAGCGATTATTTAAAGGACTCAAAGGGTCTTAATTCACTAGAAGCCAGCTCCCGGGCCAGATCGCGGCTGATGTAAGTCAGCAGAGCTGCCCTGAAACCAATGGAGGACTCTGCCCCATGTGAAGCAGTGCAGTTCTTTATGGAATGGGCACACATGAGCGACACACAGGAAAGACCATACATATTTCTTCTGACTCACAAAATAGGATCGGTGCACAAGATGCCAAACCACAGCAAGGGAGCCAGTTAAACCACCCAATGTCTATTCTGGTAAAGAGCACGTAGTATGTGGGGAGGGACCATCCCAGCTTTAACTGTGATCGGAGGAACTACGTGGGTGGACCATAATTCATTGCTCTTCCCATGATCTTTCCATAGTATTTGATTTGCTGTGGCGCCCTTCTCCCCCACTGCTGTCAGTACAGCAGTGAGAGCTGTGGTCCTCAGCACCTCTCGGGATCAGGCCCCAACACAGCATCTGCCATCTCATGCCCCTCCAGAAACAAAATTAACCTGGCCACATGGAATCACGGCACTGCATTCTGCTGTCCATGGCAGGGGTGCGGGTGCCCTTGGAGGTAAAACAGCAGCTTCTCTGTCCTCCGTGTCTGATGCCACAACGTAAACATGCTCCAAGGGGAGTCACAGGGCAAGTTGCTGCATGCTCAGAAGCTGGAACCTGATGCCACAGCACAAAGAGGTGCCCAGCTGATGGCAAAGAGAAAAACACACCCAACCTCATTCCTAAAATCAGAGGGCCTTGATTCTCTGCTCCATCCAAGCTAAAGGCGGTCAGAGCTGTTGAGAAAACAGGGGGCATTTTTACAGTGTTGCTGTTCTGACCCTCACTTCACTTTGTGCTTTGACTCTACTGATTTGGGGCATCCTTGGCTTTCATCTGAGTTCCCCCCATGTTCTTTCAATAGCACTTGGTTCTCCTTAGTACACAGGCTTCTCCCTCACCAAGGCTAGTGTAATACACCCACCTCCTGGGTGTGGTGTTCTGTCCCATCTAGTGGCACCGAGACCATTTAGAGATTATGAGTCTACTCTACAGCCTTAGCTAAGAGCCAGCTGGCTTTTAGCTCATGCAATAAACTCCCGAGGTCCCACGTTCAATTCTCCCCACCGACAACCAGGGTCTGGTGGCTTTACACTAGCATGACCTGGAGTTATGACTGTTGTAACCAACTCTTCCCTCTTCTTTGGGTTAAAACTGACCAGGACTGGAACCAAGCCAGTGGCAGGTGATAAGATTGTTACAATCTCTGCATAGCAGGACCCCCAACCAGAAACAACCCAATGTTTTTTCTAAAAGATCATCTCTAGTTCAAACAGGAATTATTTCAGGGAAGTTCTAGAGCCTGTGTTATGCAGGTGGTTGGAGTAGATGATCACAGTGATTTCTTCTGACCGTAGAATTTATGACCTTATGAAAACCTGCCTTATGGTTTTTGTAATCAAACCAGGTATTTGTTTCAAATTCTGAATCATTGAACAACATGCTACAAATCAGCAGATGGGGGTCATACAAGACAGCTGTTCTCTTAATAGATTACCAGGCCCCACCATCATCCAACTTTTATCCGCTGCTCTCACTGCAGACAGATCTTCTGAACGGCTACATAAAGCTGCTCAGGGAGAGAAGAAAGATTTTGACAAGCTGGAGAGCATAAATTATGATATATTAGAATAATGTAACAAGGCCATGGAATCTGGCCGTCAATACGTTGAGCATGTTCATTCATGACACGACTATTTTGTAGAGTATCAGAGAGACAAGATGGGTGATAGAATAGCTTTTATTGGGCCAACACCTGTGCATGGTAGGTACAAGTTTCAAGCTACAGGGCTGGAGAAGGAAACCGGAGCGTCTGTCATACAAAACTATCTTCCCAGGATTGCTTTACAGAGTTAAATACTGGTAGTAATGGGAGAGAGAAGTTAAGAAATGAGGGCTGGGGTGGGGAAGATCTGTCATTCATCTATGATCTGAAATGAGGTGGAGAGTTGATGATTTAAAGAGATACAGGAAGTCTCTGTTAAATGGCTACAGAGGAGACTAATGTAGCAGCGCTGGGGTTTGGATTCAACTGTGCTGTAATTTTGTGAGCTGCTCTGGCAAGATTGTGTCTCGTGTAGTTTTGGCCGCATGCAAGTCTGAACCAAGAACCAAATCCCTTTTGGATCTGACATGGACCTAAGATCTCCTAGGAGTCAGGGATTCAGATCAGAACCCTCCAAAATGGGGAGGGTCCTGGACTGATAGCTGCATATCCAGCTATTGCAATTCCGGTGTCAAAAGCTTTATACGTATAAAACCAGGCATGAATCCGCTCCTGTGTCACCTCCAAATAACACATTTCCCCATGTAAAATGGTGTGCATCCCGTTCTGCACATGCTGTAACAGCTGCAGTGCAAAACTGGGCAGGATAGTGCAGAAGATGAGGCTGGAAATGTGATCCACTGTGGCTACTGGTCAGTTGAAGTGTCATTTTTTTAACCAGATACAAATGCTATGACATGCACCACCTGGTTCTGCTACAGCAGAGAACTTTGAGGAAGGTTGAAGGTGGCTTTGTGGTTAGCATTTTGTTCGCCACTCCCTCGGAAGACAATAGAGAAGAGACTGCTGAATGCCCCCTCTGGACAAGAGAGGCCTGTGGTGGATCAGAGATTGGCAGCTAATCCCACATTTAAGAAACAGCAGGATCATGTGAACAATTTCTGCGCTTCTTCTCCAGAGAGAGGAAAATCTTTGACAGAGGCTACCACCACCTCCAGAGATAGGAGAATCTTTCCATTTGTCAGACCTCTAGTTCCTCCTGCTTAGCCTCACTTTCCTTCTGTTGCTGATGTTGGAAATAAGAGGCATGTTTTAAAAAGTGAGGCTAATTAGCCATTGGAACAGATTAACCAGGAATGTGGTCAAGTATCAGAGGGGTAGCCGTGTTAGTCTGGTTCTGTAGCAGCAGCAAAGAATCCTGTGGCACCTTATAGACTAACAGACGTTTTGCAGCATGAGCTTTCGTGGGTGAATGCTTGCATCCGAAGAAGTGGGTATTCACCCACGAAAGCTCATGCTGCAAAACGTCTGTTAGTCTATAAGGTGCCACAGGATTCTTTGCTGCTTCTACAGGAATGTGGGAAATTCTCCATCATTTGGGGTCTTAAACCAAGACTGGCCCATCTTCCTCAAAGACATGGTCTTGTTCAGCCATTCGTTTGTTGAGTTTGACACAGGAATTTCTCAGTGAAATTCTCTGGCCTCTGCTATGCAGGAAGTCAGGCTAGATTATCAGCATGGTTCCCCTTCTGGCCTTAAATCTATTAATAAGATGGACCTTGCTTCATGATAAGCCTCCTGGGTGAACGGAAGTCAACTCAGGACACTGTTTTTTGCTGCTAAGTAGCAAACATTTGCTCTGCTGCCTATGTGGACGTTCCAAGCTGGAGTAATATGAGAAAGTCCTGCTGGTTGCTTAGATTTGACTTCTTTTTTGGAGGGAGGGATTTTTTTTCTTTTTCTTTGAAGGGAAGGTTGAAGGACAGCAGCCCAGGAAGCCATCTTCAGAGGAGTCCCTTTGTTCTCTTCCCAGCAGTTCTACTTAGATAAAGACTGCATTGTGCTGTTGTGCAGCAGAGCCAATAAGCCCAGATGCCCCATAAGTCATTGATTTAACTACCGTAAACCTTTAACAGATTAAAGCATGCAAGCCAGCCAGCCCAGTCTGGAACGTCCAGCCACCTCCACATAGACATTACCTGGGGGTCTCATCAGCGTGATTGAAACTGACACCCCCTGCTCCTTCCATCCTTTCTTATTCCTGACCTGCTGCCATGGAATGTTCAGTCCAGCTGCTTGGCTCCCCTGGTTATTGCTTCTGGCCAGGCACCAGTTTGTCTTTTCAAAGGAATGTTCCAAATAATCTTGGCCACAGAAAAGCACTTTCCTTGCTCTCCCGTGTAATATATCTATGTAAATAGTCACTGCTCTGCCTGGCTGGAGCTCAGTATCCGTCTAGCTGCAGGAACAGGTGCACACAATCAGCAGCATCTCCTTCAGACCATGGGCCCGAAAGGCACTGGACCATATACAGCAAAACAAAAACAACCCCTCCCCCACCTGCAGTAAGCACACCTGAGACTCCCAAACCAGCTCATAAACATGATTTAACTCCCACAACTACCCTCTGTGGTGGGTAAGTCAGTCTAGCCAGCTGCTTTGAAGACAAGGAAACCGATTTACATCAGCTTACACCAGGTCTGCATTAGACCTGAGAGACCAGATTCTGAACTGCACCTTTCGGCTCATGCAGCCCATAATAGGGGGGAAAGGTAGTTCCAAGCCACCTTTACACTCCACCCCACCTCCAGATTCTGGGCACAGCTGGGAGCCTGCCTGGACTCCAGGGTAAGTTAGAGCAACCCTGGGATCTGCTTTAACTCATCACAGCTTCCTATAGCTCAGCATAGCTGGAATGCAGAGCACGACAGATACACCCCCGGCCATCTCTGACACATACCTGCACTCATCCCAGCATGCCTGTGCGATGGAGGCTGCACAGGGGAGTGGCAGAGAATCCTCGTGTCAGCTTTGCACCAGCTGGGGAAGGTCCCTGCTCTGGGGTTACTATCTGGGGGCCGTCTCTGCCACTTGTCTTTTATGCAAATTAAGGAGACTCGGGAGTTTAAGCGGCTCACCCAAGGCGACAGTGGCAGAACTGGGGTTAGAACCCAGGAGTCCTAACTTCCCATTCTGTCTCTCTCTCATCAGATCAGACAGCTCCCCAGCGCGGCTCTAGTATTTCTCCATGTGGCAGCATTATATTCCGGAGCAAAATGCTATAGACCATTGGAAGTGTTCATCCCGAAGCCTCTTCCCTGTTTTGTACACTGCTCCGGGTGCGGGGGGACACATCACCTTTCCTCTGGTCTGTTTCAGTTTGAGACTTTTTTATAACCACGATTTTAGCAGTGTAACAGGAAGCTTTTGGCAGCTGCCCCTTTTCCAGCTGTTAACCAGTCTGATGGGTCCCTGTTATGCCTTTTTCCATGGCAACCTGAACATGACATAGAAGCTGTTTGAGGAGAAAAGAAAACAGCTGTTATTTTTAATGCACCAGCTCTCCTCTGGCAAGGACCCAGTGGGTTCTGAGCATAAGAAACTAATACCATGTTCCTCAGAGGCACCCAACTGCACATGCAGGGTTCTGCACAGCCTCCAGGAATGGCCAGATCACGTGCGCAGAGTGGGGCAGAGTTGGCTTTTCTACCACTCCTCTGCCCCATGTTTCGGGGACCAGCAAACAGAACATCCGGGTTTTACATCTTTACAGATGCCGCTAATCTCCCAGGGGTCTGGGGCTGCACCTGCAGCAAGCTGTCTCATGGCAGGAGATTAACCGCTGGCTCCCATCCAGGAGTTTGACAATCACGTTCTCCAGGCCCCTTTCCCACCTGAGGGAGGGGCTGTGTCCTCGAGGGGGCATTGGGAGAGGATGCAGGGAAATGAGGCTGCTCATCCCTCTTTATCCCATTAGAGGGAATTTTTCAGTGCTCGTTAAAGGTACTGGCTTAAGTCATGACTGTGATTGGTAGGCAGACACTCCCGCCCCCCAGCAATTCAGGCCCATCCCCTCAGGTGGCCTATAGACACAACCATTGCGGACTGCCCACTCACTGAGAGCTTCTTGGATACAGATATTTTCTCATGCGGGAGGGGCAATATCCCTGTGCTAACCATGAAGCATGGTTTTCAAATGGCCTCTGTCTAATAGCACACTAGATGTGCCAGGGTGTTGTATGGTCATGACAATGGTTAAGGAATGAGCCATCTGATCAACAGTGACCTGAGTGTTCTCACTTTGAACAGAGTGGTCAGTAACCGATCTTGGAGACCAAGAGACACAGGGAAAGGGAGGCACTGGACAGCAATGATATAAAGCTTTGCCGACAAACCAATAAGTTGCACCTGCCCAGCAACTTTCAACCCAGGGGATCTCAAAGCATTTTACTATTAACTATTGCCATCTGCATTTCACCAATGGGGAAACTGAGGCACAGAGCAATGAGGTGAGCGATTTGCTCAAATCCACGTGGTGAAACAGCGGTCGAGCCCGGAACCAAACCTGAGTCCCTGTCCCCTGCTCTAACAACTGCCTTTTCCCTCTGGCATCTTGCATATAAGCTGCTTCCTTATCCCCAGCAGATTTGAGGTGCAAGCAGCAGCTACAAAGCTACCAAGCGTGACACCCACACATCTGGCGGCCCTGTCATACATTCTCACCTCACAGCTGGCTCCTGATGTGCCCTGCGGGAATGGGGTCAGGTCGCGTTTGCTCCTCCCAGCTATCAGGGGTTCAGCGGCACATGTTGCAGAGGCAGCCTTTCTACCTCTCCTCTCCTAGCTCCTGGTGGGGATCCCAGCAGGCAGTAGTAGCAGCAAAAGCAGGAGGTGCAGGCAAAGGTGACAGGTACATCTGGTCAGAGTAACTTAGATGGAGCCACATTCCAGTGCCAAACGCTTTGTGAAGCCGGGTCGATTTTGCTGGAATTTCACTTTGGAAGAAAAAAAACAGGGAAAAAAAGTTCCATCAGTGTCAAAATATTTCAAAATGACTTTTTCACTTCAAATATTTCTGCTTTGCATTCTGCATAAGGACATAAGAGCTTCCCTGCTGGGACAAACCAACAGTCCGCCTAGCCCAGTGTCCCCTCTCTGACAGCAGCCAGCCCCAGAGCTTCAGGGGCGCGTGTGGAACGGGGCAATCTAGGGGAGATCCATCCCGGCTTCCCATCCCGGCTTCTGGCAGCCTACTGTAAATGACAAGACAAAACAGAAGACAAATGAAATTAAACGTTTCACGCTGTCAGAACACAAGTTTGGGGGAATTTTGTTTCACAGAAAATTTAGCCGGGTTCCGTTTTTGTTCTCCTTCAGAACAAAGCCCTGTCTCAAAATCCTTCGCGAAACGGAGCGTCTGTTCTCTGCACAGTGGTAACGAGGGGCTCAACACGTCCCAGCCCCCCAAGGACACCCCAGCGACCGGCCCCCTAGTGACCAGCCCCCCAGCTAGCACCGGACACACCCTTCCCCCATCTACCCGAGCAGCCATTCCACTCCAGCAGCTTCACTATCCTTCAGACACCCCAGACACACTCCAGCACCCAGGTGACTGCCACCTGCCAAGTTCGGTGCAGTTACATGCCCTACCACCACCACTCCTTGACGCAGAGTATGTTGACCAGAAACAGAAACATACGGCTCCATGCAAATTCCTTGCACATATGTAAATTATTCCATTAAATAACTTGCATAAGATGCCACACGTGGAGCTGCACAGACCTTGCCAGCTTTGCAGCCAAAGAAGACTCAGAGCCAGCTTGAACTCAGGTGAACCCGGGGACTGCAAATAAACCATCTTCCTTTCTGGAGGCTGTGACGACGTGGGATTGTTCTTAATGTTTCCTCTGAATACTGTGTGGGTGCCTCGGTTTCCCCAATGCATTTCTTAAGTCTCCAGTGTGCACAAATGGCTGACACTCTGTCTCCTGGCAACAAATGGATGGGGCCCTTCCCCCCCTGCAAGGGGATAGCTAAAGGTGAACAAAGAGATCAGGTAACCTCCTGGCCCAGGAAAGAGACAAAGGCCAGAAAGGAGAAACTGAAGGAGGTTTTCAGTTTGGAGCTGGCTGGGGACGGGAAGTGAGGGCAGATGGGGTTGTCTGGCTCGCTGGGCCCCAGAATGGACCCGGCTGAGGGGTCCCATTCTCTGTACCTACAAGCTCTGTTATAGACCGTGTTCCTGTCATCAAATAAACCTCTGTTTTGCTGGCTAAGAGTCATGTCTGACTGCGGAGTGGGGGTGCAGGACCCTCTGGCTTCCCCAGGACCCCGCCTGGGCGGACTCGCTGTGGGAAGCGCACGGAAGGGCAGAGGATGCTGAATGCTCCAAAGGTCAGACCCAGGAAGGTGAAGCCGGGTGAGCTTCTTGCCCTGCAGACAGTCTGCTCCAAGGGAGAGGAGGCTCCCCAAAGTCCTGCCTGGCTTTGTGGGGAGCAGTTCCTCAGCATTGCCCGGGGACTCTGTGACAGAGGCAGACGCCTAAGTGTACCTGACTGAGCAAGGCCCGGTGCTGACAACAAGGGGATGTTGTTCAGGACAAAGGCTGAAGAACAAAACTGAAGGGAAAAGCAGAGTGAGTGTTTGGCAGTGTGGAGGTTAGTAAAACCATACGGCAGCTTAGCAAAGTACAACCGAGCCAGCGGGTCGGGGTCAGGAACGGCTCCGAAGGGCTCAGCAGAGCAATGCTCCCAGGGGCTCTACCTGCACATGGTGATTTTCCTCGTCTCTCTCCACCGTGCGACCCTCACAACGTTGTTCTCTTCCCAAATCCTATTTTTGTCTCTCTCCCCCGCACGCAGCACAAGGCCGTTTCAAGCTCACGTGCTTGACCTCTGGCTATCCCCCGGGGTCTGCATCCCTCTGCCCCCACTGCAGGCGGACGCTCACCAAGAGAGGGAGGGGGGAAACTAAAGGCCATGAAAGCAGCAGGCAACCTCCACCCTCTGCCAGGAAGGTGGACCAGCTGCTCTGCTAAAGGAGGAACAGCTCAGCTAGTGCTGTTCCTAACTGGCCTGTTGGGGGAGCTGTAGAGCAGTGCTTCCCAATGCATCCCAGTACCTCTGAATGGGAGATTAATACACTGGGCTCCCGCTTCCTTCCTTAGTCTGTGCTAGCTTGAGAAGCCACTTGGACACCCGCTGTCCAACCGCGGAGTTTGTGTGCTGCTCCAAATCCCCTCTCCCGAATTGTGAGCCTGGATCAACCCTGTTCCACATAGGCTGGCGCTGAATGGAAGGCAGCAGAGCCCCGTAGGTCACGTGGCGACAGAGGAGCTGGAGGAGTTACCCTGGCAGACTGGAAAGCAGTGTTGCAGAGGTGTTAGGAGCACCCAATCCCCAGCAGTACCAGGGCAAAGCTGGGATTCAAACCTCTGCCTTCTTCTTAGCTCGTTCACTCACTGAGCTGGCAAATTGGGGTTTGTTTTAGCTTCTGCTTTGCTATACTGCGATCAGCATAGATGTGGATAAAACCACTAATAAGTGGAGCAGTCATTTAAGGTTATCCTCCATTGATTTCAAAGCTCCCACTCCAAAATGTAAATCACTTGAATTAGGGATAAATTCGATTGCTAATTCCACCTCCTTGATACTCCTGGGAGACAAAAATAGAAACGGCCCCAGGGAGCTTTGCAGTGATCCCTGCAACCTTGGCCAGGCACACAGCTGTGAAATCCTCCTCCTGTATCTGTCCAAGCCCCTGAATGAAGCAGCTAGCTGGACTATTCCTTGAAGGAGGCACTGAGGTTGTCCAGTGGATGCAGTCCAGTGGATGCAGTCCAGCTGTCAATCCAAGAGCTACTGTAATAGCAAAAATGAATGCTGCGTTTTTTCACCGACGGAGCCCACCTCTGTGGAACTTTCAAACCCCAAGGCCAACCGTTCACCTCACAGACCCCACACTGATTTTGCATCGTCTCTCCCAACGTGCAAAAGTAAAATAAAAGCCTGTAATAAACCGTCCCTACTGCTTGTCAAATGCCCTTGGTGTGTGTGGCCTGTGGTGCTGGCAGACGCACAGTCCCACAATTCGGGCTTAAAGACTCAAAGATTTACGGAAGTAGTTATCTCATTGGAGCCATAAAACTTACTTTTATGAGGGGGAAAAAAGCATGCTCTTTCCAGCAATACAAAAAGCCACAGCTGTGGGATGAAAGGCAATGAATGAACGTCAGGATTAGAATCTCTATGGCCATTTCTGCACTGGAGTCCGGCTCTCCCCCCAGGGAGATCGCGTCAGAGTCTGTATGCACCAGTAGAGACCCGCCTTTGGAATTCCCAGAACTGGGCTTCTCAGACATTGTCCTTCTGTGGACCACATCTTAATAGAGAGATTTTCTCAGGGGCACCTCTTCATCCATTCACAATTGTGCGGATCACCTCCCCGCCAATCTTCAGTCACATAACATGCTTGTGGCCACTGCAGCAATCGCTGACCTGAAAAAGGTCACATTAAGGAATTATTGAATGTATTTTTAGCTTCTTTTAAGGCATTTTAACATCTAGAATTTAGGAGGAGGAGCTGGTACCATGTGACTAGCCAGCTCTTCAAGGATCACCAGCAGTTGCTCTTTGGATCACAGTTTGGGAGCCTCTCCTAAGACTGCGGGTCAAACACTTAACATCTGTGTGCCTCAGTTTACCTGGTAGAGCACCTCGCTCCCCCAAAGAGGAACATTCAATGTGTGAACCCCAATTCTGCTACCTGATACACTGGTTTAATTCTGGAGTAAAAACGCTGACCAATTGCATTCCCAAGAGCAGAATCTGGCCTTTTGTAAAGCACTTCGAGATCCTCACAGCAAAGTCCAAAGTGTCAGTATGACAAGTATCTTGCTATATAAGTATTCTAGTTCCGTAGCATCTGTGGGCCTTTAGGGAAACCCGGTAAAGACTCCAGGCAAGATTTTCAGAAGTGACTTGTGATTCTGGGATGCCGTAAGGGGCCTGGCACTACGCAGCCAGCCTCCTAAAACCAGGGCTCTTTGTGGCCTCAGGTGGGACACACAAAAATGGAGACACCAAAAAATCACTAGTCACTTTTGGAAACCTTCACCACCATCTTCCCTAGGTAACCTTCTGCCTTGGGAGACCACTTCACGTCATCCCCTGAGGGGATTTCGCAGGTTACAGCTGGGATGAATCGGACCCGTCCAGTACGGTTAAGTTCCACCTTTATCTGATGACCTCCCTTCCCCCCACCGATAGGCAGCTAAGTGCTGCCGGTCCCTGGACTGGCTTCTCTGTGTTTCATTTGAAGCAATGCTTCCGGTATCAGCTGGTAAGAGAACTCCATGGATGCCAATGACAGGCTCTGCTTATGGCTTTCATTGCTGGCAGCTCCAACCACATGGGCCACAGCTATCTTTAGCTGGAGGTATTTATATTACAAGTTAGCAGCGTCTTAGCTGCTGGGGAGGCTCAGAAAGCTAGCAAACAACCACAGAAGAGATAGGAACAGGGCTCTGCTTGGGAAGCGGCCGACACACTGAGAAAGGCTTTGGGTTCCACTGTGTCCTTGCATTGAGACACCACCACCGCCTGCTTCCCTTGTTCAGGTCCCTGGCATCAGAAGGCTGACTCAGGATCAGACCATGCAGACGTTCCTGAGGGGAAGAGTGCGTATCAAAGTGGAGGAGGAATTTTTCGTCACAGACAAGGCTCTGCTGGTGGAACACAGTGAGTATTTCCGCGCGCTCTTCCAGTCTGGCATGAAGGAGAGCATGCAAGATGAAATCCAGATCCGAGATTTGAGTGCCATGGGGTTTCTCCTCATGCTCCGGGTCCTGGCAGGGGAGAGACCCGTGCTGACCTGCGAGGAGAATCTCAAGGCGGTCGAATGTGCAGCTTTTCTTCAGGTGAAGACGATGACCAAGTATCTGATTAATTCCATCAATTCTGATAACTGCATTGTCCTTTATCAAGCTGCTGCCATGTTTGGCCTACAGGACCTTTTCCACAGTGCTGCCCTGTACATTAGAGATGGCTATTCTGATTTAGAGGAGTACTTAGACTGCCTTTCTGCTGACCTGCTGGATTACGTGGACTCCCTTCTGCCCAGCACATTTGTCGCAGTGGGAGCCCATACACCAACCTTTGAGTTTCTACAGGACCTTTCGAGAACCATCTGCTATCTGGATGAGGACGACAACACGTGGAAGACGCTCTCCTGCTTGCCACTGACAGCCAGTACATTCCTAGCCGGCATGGCAACGCTGGATAATAAAATCTACATAGTGGGCGGAGTCCGCGGAGCGAGCAAACAAATCGTGGACATCAGTTTTTGCTACGACGTAGATGCTAACAGCTGGAGCGAGTTTCCCAGCCCTCAGCAGCTCCGGTATGACCTCACACTGACAGGTCATGAAGGTTATCTTTACGCCATAGGAGGAGAATTTGAGAAGACCTTGCTAAAGTCTGTGGAGAAATACAACGTGTCCTCCAACACCTGGACTTTTGTCGCTGATCTGCCCCAGCCAACAGCAGGTACACCCTGCGCCCAGACCATGGGACGGATATTTGTCTGCTTGTGGAAGCCACTAGACACCACTATCATTTATGAGTATGAGATCCAGAAAGATGAATGGCTTCCCATCTCAGCCTTAAAGAGGCCTCAGAGCTACGGACATTGCATGGTGGCCCACAGAGATAATCTCTACATCATACGGAATGGGCCCTCAGACGACTTCCTGCGGTGTGCGATAGACTGCTTCAACCTCACCAGCCTGCAGTGGACAGCTTTACCGGGGCAATACGTGAACAGCAAAGGAGCTCTCTTCACCGCCGTGATCAGAGGGGATACAGTTTATACAGTCAACAGGATGCTGACCCTCCTCTACTCCATAGAAGAGACTACATGGAGGTTCAAAAAGGAGAAGGCTGGATTCCCAAGGAGCGGGTCCCTACAGACCTTCCTTCTCAGGTTCCCAAAGAGAGACCACAGCATTGCCACTTAGTCAGTCCCTGCCACAAGGGGGCACTCTAGGATACAAGAGCCACTGAAAGCTATTTAAAAATAGATCCTCAGCTTTCTCCTTTTCCTTCCCAGCCTCCAGCTGCTCAGTAGAATTCCCTGTATAACAGGAGGTTGCAGTATCACTCAGGTCCCGACCTGCTAGCTCCTCCTAGGTTTTCCCTTCCAAGTAGCAGGAGCCAGTGTGAGGAGCCACAGTTCTGCTGATTGCCCTCTGCTCGTGGTTACGAAGGATTGAGCACTCTGTAATGCTCACTCTATATTTAACCCGAGGTTGTCCTAAGAGTTTGTAGAGTCCTTTGAGAGCTCCAGATGAAAGACATTTCAGAAATGCAAAACAGACAGTGTGGCCTAAGACTGACACTCGGGTGACCTGGGTTGGTTCACAGCTTCTGGGTAATCTTGGAAAAGTCACTTCCCCTCCGTGTGCCTCAGTCTCGCCATCTTTAAATGGGAATAATGATATTGCCCTCCTCTGTAAAGCACATTGAGAAACATGGAGCTAGGTATAGTTCATACTGACCAAATTCGTCAAATGTTTATAAAACCATTTATTCTATGTACTGATGGGAAAAGAGCAATTATTTTGTAGAATGAAAGGGAAGTATGGCTTTTTTAAAAGTAGGCACGTGTTAAAAAAGGATCGTTGTTTCATGGAAATTAAATGAAATAACTTGGAATGCTGTATATAAGTCAGGGTTTTATACTGCCTGGGAAATGCTTTTCCAGCTGCCAAACATGTACTTAGGAGTGTATTCCCTGCATTGCTCTTGAGATATCTAGGGAATATATCCATTGACCTGTTTCCAATTTGAAGTGATAGCATAGACTGAAATCATAGAAAATCAGGGATGGAAGGGACCTCAGGAGGTCATCTCATCCAATCCCCTGCTCAAAGTAGGACCAATCCCCAAATGGCCCCCTCAAGGATTGAATTCACAACCCTGAGTTTAGCAGGTCAATGCTCAAACCACTGAGCTGAGCTATCCCTCCCACCAGAAAGTCCATCACATCTCTATGAAGGACAGTGTATGTAGAGGGGGTGGGGAAATTATACCGGGGGGATGAAGGAAAAAAACATTATGCTGTTCTGAATTGATTCCAATAGGATTCCCAAGTGGGACAATCCAGTAACTGTTAGAAGTGGGCTGACAGCAGGTGGTTTCTGCCACATTTAGGTTGAGAGTTGGCTGGGCGGAGTCTGAGCGCTAAAGCTTGGCTTTCGATCTGACATCCCCTAAATCTTATGAGCCGTTAGTGTAGGACTATGGCTCAAAGTGGTAGAAATCTCACAAGACCAGCTGATCTCGTAGCATTTCCAGCGTGGATTCTGAATCAGAACCTGGGGGTTGGGGATTGGGTCTGGAGGATTCCGATTCTGCAGCTTGCAAAGGGGGTCGGATTCAAGCTTCTGTTTTGGTGCATCTCTGGTAAGAACATTTGTAGGGTGAGTCTTGCACTGGAATCATTGAGATCCAAACCCCAACCTCATGATTTTCGTACCAGATGTGGAGCTGGAACTGTTCTATAGCATTTCTCTTTACCACTTAGGGCCTTCCTCACTCATATTTGCCTGCCCTTCATATGCTTAACAGCATGGTCCCCAGAAAGAGCCCCCAGGAAAGGTTTACCTCTGGGAATGACAACGCAGCATCAGTCAATGCTGACTGGCTGATCACGTGACACCTCTCGGAATGGTGTTGTTGGGAGAGATATTAAAACCGTGGATCAAATATCTCCCTGGTGTAACACATTGACTTAGTATCAGAGGGGTAGCCGTGTTAGTCTGTATCCACAAAAACAACAAGGAGTCCGGTGGCACCTTAAAGACTAACAGATTTATTTGGGCATGAGCTTTTGTGGGTAAAACCCCCCTCTTCTTCAGATGCATGGAGTGACTTAGGTGAGTCACAGTAAGGATGAATCTGGCCCAGTCTGCAGCCCTGGGAATGTGGGACACATGAAACATACTTGTGGGTGTTGGGTTAAATATTTCCTTCTCATCCCACAGTACTTTACATCCTGCTCATTAACGCTCCCTGCTCTTGTTCACAAGATGGCTAGAGACACAGGGCAGATTCCTAAGCCAGCCTGTCATCCCCTGGAGCAGCAGAGGAGACTGGAAGTGCCGCGGTGACCCCTCCAGCCACTTTGGGGCCAGGGTTTATCAGCTCTTGAGGAGGCCACATCCAGCCCCTCCTTGTCAGGGAGACTGGTCACTAAGGGATCCGTCCCTATGGGCAGATAGAGAATATTGCTCTTACAACCGAGGAGCCTGAACCAAATCTCTCAAAACTGAGTGTCCCCGGACTTGGGAGTGCTCAGAATCTGAACCCAGGTCCTAGTCCACTGGACTAGGCCCCCTCTTTATAATGGGCTAAACCAGAATGGCCCCCTCTTTGCAAGTGGCCCCCTCTTTATAATGGGCTAAACCAGAATGCCAGATCCAAACACGCATGAGCTGTGGGGTATTCGAGTTGCCAGTTCTGAGGCAGACACCTCGCTAGGGGTTAATCATCAACCCTCTTTCTGTCCGGTGAATTTAGCAGATGGACTCTTTGTGTTGGCTATAAGCAAGGTGGACTACGAAAGGTTAATTGGAACCATGAAAAACCCTTGTCCCAGCTGGAATGAGAACATATGGCCACTCTCGTTTGTGACTTACGCCAGGTTTTCAAACCAGATCTCTGGCCCAGAGGACTAACCCCTGGCACACCCTTGTATGACAGTCGTCTCGTCCAGGCGGGCAGGATCTCATTTCCAGTTGTCCTCCTCCTCCTCCGTTTCCAGTAAGTGAGCATTACAAGAGCTGCCTGCTCTCAGCTCAGTCCTCCAGCATAGCCACGAGCTCAGTAAGAACACGATACAGGGGGACAGGCTCCCAGGCTTCTGTGATGTGGCCCGAGGTTATATTGGGAGCTGTGTCTTGCGGTGGATCAGTTTCACAGTGACAGCGGATTCTGCAGTGGAAGTACAGGCAAGTCAAGAGCTGTGTGTCCCGGTAGAAATCCTGGATTGGCTCATACAGCTTCACAGTAACAGGTGTGTTAGTGTGACGTACAGGGCGCAAAATACAGCTCCTCATTCCACCCTCACGACAAACCAATGGGGTTATACAGACGGAACTGAGAGCTGTGTTTGGCCCACGCTACTGGACCAGAATAGGAATGATGGCTCCAGTCCTCAGCTGATGTAAGCTGGCATAGCTCCTTTGCCGTCAATGGTGCTATGCTGATTTACACCAGCTGAGAATCTAGCCCTGCAGCACCTTTACAGTGGTCAGGGCATCTGGGTGCTACTTTTGTTATAATTAAACCGGCCTTGTATTGCACACTGGCCTAGAGTGGACACAAGTACTTACCCTGGGGGGATTCCACTGACTTGAAAGGCGTTACTCCAGTCTTACCCCAGTGTTGCAGAGAAGGATCAGGCTCATTGGGCCCAATTCTTCTTTCGCTGCACCTGTGTAACACTGTGGGTTATAAATGGCCCCGCTGCCTCTCCTGACATTATGGAGCAAGCGTGTGTTTTTTCCCCATTTTTCGATTTTCCAGTCCAAAGCCGACATCGCTCTCATGGGCAGCCTTTTCTCTACAAGGTAGCCACTTCAGCAATTCAGTAGCCACTGTGGTGACTATGCTTCAAATCAGAGAAGAGTTGTTAGCCACACAGAATTGGATACAGTTGGGTATTGCCAGCCTGCAAATGGAGCTAAAATGGGGGGATACTGCTATAAGGAGCCATGTGCAATCCCCATAGTGTAGGCGAGAAGCTGCTTTCCTGACAGGTGTCTTGCTGCTTGTGAAGTCCCAGGCCCAGATGTCTTTGTTTCCTGCCTTGTTTTCTCCTGCCTAGCTCATCATTGCTCATTATTTGCTATCCATCACAACATAAGTCTATCCCCTTTCCCAGTGCTGGAGCGGTGTATTCCCACACGGCAAGGCACAGCTCACGGGACAGGCTTTCCATTCGTAAGCTTGGCAATTTCAGCAGCTTTTACTTCCGCTCCATAATGAAAGCGTTTGCTCTTGAACCGTACCAAGGTGTCTCCCACGCATCAACAGATTCATTCTCTCTCACCACAAGTCATTACAGGCTTTGCTCTTGCAGTTCAGCAGTGCTTTGGCTATTGGGCCAGAGAGAACAGCATGGAGGAGATGAGTCCATCTGTCTGAAGAGAGGCCAGCAGAGACTAGCTAAACTGCTGGCCCTTTTCCCTGGCATGGAAATACTGATGCTTCCCTGGATGAAACAAGATGTGCAGGTTCAGGATCAAAGACACAGAGACATGTGGCTGACAGAACCTGAATTACGACCAGAAGAGATGCATGTTTACCTACTGCCCATATCCATGTACATTCTGTGCCAATGCCAGGAGAGAGGTCCTGGAGGCCAAATTTAGGCTGCAAGGTAACAGATTAAAGTCCAGGACCTCCATGGTAGCATTCTCTGAAATGCATCCACTTCCACATGTAGTTAAACAAGCAGAACTGCAGGGTCTCAATGTGTGGATGAGACAATAGTGTTTGGAGGAGGGATTTAAGTTTATTAGGAATTGGGGAACCTTTGGGGAAAGGAGGAGCCTATACAGGAAGGATGGATGCCACCTAAACCAAAATGGAACCAGATTGCTGGCATGTAAAATTAAGAAGGCCGTGGAAGAGTTTGTAAACTAAGGGCTGGGGAGGGACGCCGACAGGTGCAGAGGAGCACACAGTTCGGACAGACACATCCCTTGCGGAGGATTTTTTAAAGGAGATACTCTATATCCTAGTAAAGAGAGGACAGGAGTTGATAAAGTACAGGTAGGAACAGAAGAGAAACAGTCAAACCAAAAAGAGTCCCATTCAATTCCAAAATTCCAGACAGAGTGACTCACAGGCTTGAGATCTGTACAGGGCAGAGACGGGGATTGGGCAGTTGTATGGGGCCACCAGCCACATATGGTACATTGTATATAAAGTAATTATTTGGATTCACACCATGGTTTTCAGTCAATGATTTAAAAATAATGCACAAAGCTGGGTAAGTATCATGATCCCCTTTTTACAGATGGGGAAACTGAGGCCAAAAAAAGTTCATTGATGCTCAGCATTGTTGAGTCAGGAAAACAATACCGACATCTTCTAACTCCCAGTTCCATCCTCCAGCCATGATGCTACTGTGACGGGCTGGATCACAGAAACCCTCCTGGGAGCTGCCACTTGATGTGCCAAGACTACTTCTACCCCTGCTTTCCCTGCCAGCTCGGGACCCCAGCACCCTGTCTTGCTGAGCCAGACACTCCCGGCTGCTCCAACACAGACCCGGGGTCTGAGTTACTTGCTCCAAAGCTGCAGGTTTACCTGAAAGCAGCTAACAGAAGTGTTCCTGTCTTTAACACTCAGATGCCCAACTCCCAATGGGGTCTAAACCCAGATAAATCCGCTTTACCCTGGATAAAGCTTATGCAGGGTAAACTCATAAATTGTTCACCCTCTAGAACACTGATAGAGAGATATGCACAGTTGTTTGCTCCCCCAGGTATTAATACAGACTCTGAGTTAATTAATAAGTAAAAAGTTATTTTATTAAATAAAGAAAGTAGGATTTAAGTGCCAAGTAGTAACAGACAGAACAAAGTAAGTCACCAAGCAAAATAAAATAAAATGCGCAAATCTATGTCTAATCAAACTGAATACAGATAAGATCCTCACCAGTTCCAGAATGCTCCCTTTCACAGACTAATCTCCTTTTAGCCTGGGTCCAGCAATCACTCACACCCCTTGCAGTCTCTGTCCTTCGTTCCAGTTTCTTCCAAGTATCCTGGGGGGTGGAGATGCTCTGTCTCTCTAGCCAGCTGAAGGCAAAATGGAGGGGTTGCCCAGGGGTTTAAATAGACTTTCTCTTACGGGTGGAGACTCCCTCCTCACTCCTATGCAAAGTCCAGCTCTGAGATGGAGTTTAGGAGTCACCTGAGCAAGTCGCATGTCCATGCATGACTCACAGTTTTTACAGGTAGCATCCATTGTTTACATGCTGCCTTGAACGTCCTCAAGTAGACTTCTTCCGTGGATTGGAGCCTTCCAAGATCCATTGTCCTTTAAGTGTTTCTTGATTAGGTCCTTAACTTCAACATTCCTTTCCCCAGGAACTGACCAAATGCTCTGCTAAGGTTATTTAGATACCAAGCCAGTACACAGACAACATTCATAACATTCATCACTTCAAATACAAAAATGAACCATGCACACAAATAGGATGAATACATTTGGTAGATCATAACCTTTATGGAGATGTGTTACATGGTGTATGTAGCCTAAAACACATTCTAAGCCTTATGGGAGGTACTGTCACAGTTACTGCCCTTGACGGATACTTGGGGGAAGTTTGACTGCTGCCTTAGAGAAGCACAGAGGCTGCCTAGTGTGAACCCCGCAAGGCTTAGGGAGCATTAGCTTGCTTGACATCGTCTTATTTTGAGATCCCGGAACGAACCTATTAGTCCAAGCGGTGCCCAATACATTCCCTTTCTGCAGATACAGAAAAGGGCATAAATAAGAGCTCTCAGTGGCTACCCACTGACCTGGTCCTAAATTTTGACAGCCTCTTAAACAGAAGAAAATAAGCACTTCCTGTTTGCATAACAGAGCCTGAATCAGGCAGATTTAAAGCTCTCCCAAAAAGTTTCCCACATCTTAGCGCCATGATCAGGCTATTTTAAAATGAACAGCACATCACTGCAATTGGATTTTGGGTACTCAGCCCTTCTGAAACACCGGCCCTAGTTGCATTCCAATAGCGCCAAGAGGTCCCTGCAGAGCTCAAAGCCCCGTTGGTGCTCTCTGGCATTCCTGGTGCACGGCTACTGGTGCACACACACACCCCCAACTGGTTGCGCGATGACAGCCCAGGCGCTGAAGTGCCAGGGTTCACTGAGCTGCTGGCCTTTGGCAATCAGCCCCATAATGCCCAAAACTGCTCTAGCTGATTATTCCCTTTTCTTTGAGACATCTGCTAAGCAGCAGGGCCAGCTATGCCAAGGACTTCAACAAAGATACAAGTTCTTTATGGTAGGTGGTGTCAGAGAGTTGTCCATTGGCCTCATTGATGTAGCCTTCAGTGTCGTGGCCCCTTTTGTGTGCTGGTTTGATCGCTATCTACTGGTTGGATTTCAGGGGCTTTATAGCTATCCTTCCAAAGGCAACTTTAATTCATAGCTCTGCTAAACACTAAATGCCAGGAACTCAGAAGAGAGATTGATTTTATGGCTCATAACAATTTGTAACACATTCCACTGCCTGCTAATGCTTAAATGGCCGCTTCATTTTAAGTAGTAGAAAGTATGCAACCACCAGGCCTTTAGGCTCAGGTCAAGGCATTTTTAATTTGTCTTTCTCAGGTGTCCTGAAAATAGCTGGTTGCTCTGGAAATGAGTCAACCCTTCTTCAGAGAGGGAGTAAAGTATCTGTGCCTAAAATATTCATATCTACTTATGAATTTGCAGAGGACATTCAATTTAGTAAACACGCTGTATACATGATTTTATCTTTGGATTCTCATCCTCCTTTCCCTCATTGGTTCAGTTGCTTTCCATTCAAATCATAAACAGCTTCGATTTTTATATTTTTGCTTTTATTTTGAACTGAGATATTACTTAGTACAAGGATGCTAAAGATCAGTAGAAAGCCTTTTTGATATGAGACCATATATGATGAAGGTAGAAAGCAGAGTGCTCCTCCAGACATTCTGCTTCATTAACCTTTTTATAATTGCACGCATTATTTGACAAAAATGTAACAAGTGAAAAGCAGGCTGTACATCCGTTTGCATTTAAAACTCCAGTAGAGAACTAAATTGTTACACCTGGAAACCTGCCACTATTACTTGCAAACTGGCTAGTATAAACTCAGCGAAGGCAAAGCAATGTCCTATCTTAGCTGAAGTCAGTTAACACTTAACACTGTTGTCTCCTAAACTAACACCAGCACATATAGTGCATTATGTTTTAAAATCACCTTAATCTGAATAATCCGCGTAACCCCCTTTGTAGAGTAGTTAAAATAACTATTACAGGCTTATGTAACTCATCCAGGATCGTTTAATACAGCAGGCTTTTTCCATTCCTTATAAGTATAGCCTCAAAGAGGCCAAGCACGACAACCTCTATCCCCTTTGAACACCTTTTCTTCCCTTCGTTTGCTTTTGTCCACAGCTTTTAGATGTCCTGAAATACACACGACTAAAATACAAAGTGCCCTAGAGTTGTAACATTTAGAGGAGAAAAATGTGTTGGGATTCAGCGTGCCAGGCAAGAATACATTGATTAAATCAACCTGTCCACAAAGCTAAAGTGAAAGTAACACACAACAAAGTAAAACTGCTGAGTCAGCTGCCCATTACCACTATAAGCCACCTATCTATAGAACTGCCAGCTGTGTAGGGCTGAAAGGAGAATTGTTCAAATAAGAACAGGTGGGGGGAAATCAGCTATACAAGGCCAAAAAAAATATCTCGACACAAACTTTCAACCACAGACCATTAGGCACAGTCACCCCTTCTACCATAAGTGGGCACAACACCATCTGCACATTTTATTTCCTAGCCTAAAGATACTGCAGTCAGAATGTTTTGTAGTCACTGGAGTGGAACACACAACCGTTATCTATTCCTTTACATCTTAATTATGTGTATTTCTCTGAAGACAAAGTTAGATTTTAAACTGTTTCTTTAATCAGATGTTAACATTTTGCAAGACATTTTTTTTTTCTAAAGTGACATCATCTTGGCAACAATAAATGGGATGAAAAAATTTGTCTGTAGAATGGACTTGCCTTATAAGGACTGTGTTCAAAAATAAATGTTCGTGTAACTAAAGTGAAAAATTTCTTCAAGGAAGTGAGGAAAGGAGAAGTACGTATGTGACAGATACGGATGCAGAATTCCTGTCACACAGAGAACTAACTTACCGGGCAAACTAATTTTTTTTAAAGCATGGATTCTGATTGGGAGACCAAATGTTAATATGCAGATTTAGAGTTACTCACTGGAGTGGTCCCTTTGATCTCACTGGGACTACTCAGGTGAGTAAAGGTTTCAGGATTGTCTCTGTTTGTTTCAGTGCTTTGTATTTACAACATACATAGGTAGCTTGAGCATCTCTCCAGTGGGACAGACATATTGCTCTCTTCAGTTATATACAGACACAGGGGAAGCATAAAAAGCCTAGGGATCAAAGCGATTCCCTTCTAGTCTGTGATGAACTGGGGGTTCTGTCTGTACCACTTCTGAATGATGGATGATTTTATGAAATTAATGTGTCATGGGAAGCCTACTTGTATATGGCTCCACCCAGGGCCGGTGCAAGCATGTTTTGCACCCTAGGCGAAACTTCCACCTTGCGCCCTTCCCCCCCGCACCCCTGCCCTGAGGCGCCCCCCCCACACAACAGCTCCCCCCCCGCCCCAGCTCACCCCTGCTCCGCACACGAGCACCCCGAGCACGCCATCACTGCTTCACTTCTTCCGCCTCCCAGGCTTCTGCCTCCTAAACTGATTGGCGCCGCAAGCCTGGGAGGCGGGAAAAGTGAAGCAGCTCACCCCTGCCCCGCCTCCTCCCTGAGCACGCCGTGGCTGCTTCACTTCTCCTGCCTCCCAGGCTTGTGGCGCCAATCAGCTTAGGTGCCACAAACCTGGGAGGCGGGAGAAGTGAAGCAGCCACGGCGTGCTTAGGGAGGAGGCGGGGCAGGAGTGAGCTGGGGAGGGGAGTTCCCCTGCATGCCGCCCCCACACTTGCTGCAGGCGGCCCTCCCCGCGCTCCCCTGCCGCAGCTCCCTCCGCCTAAATGCCAGCGGCGACTGGGACGGCCGAAGATCCGGTCGCTGCTGAAGAAAATGGCGCCCCCCAAATCCCAGCGCCCTAGGCGACCGCCTAGGTCGCCTAAATGGTTGCACGGGCCCTGGCTCCACCATGAATGAGCAGGATTGTGTCATGTTTCTGCTGGCCAGAGACAATGCTGAGTGAGCGGCAATCGTCTATTCAAAACAGAACACCTAGGGACAATGGCTTTGTTTCCTGTAGCTGAGACAAGACACTTCCTCCGGTTGTCTGAAGGGAGTAGGGTTTGGAAGTAATGGAAAGTTACCAGGAGAACAAAAAAAGCAGGTGACCCTAGTGGGAGTCTAAAGGAACTCACAGGAGGAGACCAGGGGAGAGAGCCATTTTGCCCCAGGTGACAGTGAGGGAGTCCGCTGCAGGGGCAAGGTAGGCATGAGGGTGGAGGACATTGCCTGCCTGCTGGAAGACAGATGATTCCGAAAGACCCCAAGGGAAGGTTAAGCCCATGAGGGACACTGTGTTTAGGAGGGTTTGTATGATCTGTACTCTCCTGTGCTTGATCTGTTAAGAGCATAACCATGTTCGACTGGGCAACATGTGTGCGTTGACTGCATCACCACTACTGTGAGCCCCTGAGAAAGTTAACCTGTAACCTAGAAGCTTTGCACCTTTTGGGTGGACTTTGGGAGAGGCGCGTGTTTAAGTACCGGGGAGTCTGGAGGGCCAGTGCTGTGCTCAGAGGGGCTAGGTGGGTGGTCAGCAGGTTTCAACCCTTGCAGGGGGTGCCAGATAGAAGGTCTGTGCCTTGAGAGTGTGCCTAGGGACCTCGAGATTGGGGCAGTGGATGGGCTCTGGTCAGGCTCCGGGGAGCCAGAGGACAAAGACTTAGATTCACCTGACAGCAATCCTAGCGTGTGGCCAGGCAGGGGCGCTCATTAGGATCTGTGACACAGCCATAGATGAGATAATCAAGACTTCCTGAGAAGTGTACCCGGTCCATGGCATGCCATAACAAGAGAGAGTCTTTGCCCCAAAGAGTCTACATTCTATTTAAAACAGACAAAGAACGGGAAAAGTTTAACTGCAATTAAGAGATTGTACCAGGTCCCACAGGAAGCCTGTAGCAGACCTCGGAACTGAACTCAGGTCCCCTTGTCAAAGTCTAGTGCCTTAACCATGAGATCATCCTCTCTTTCAAGAGCCAGTGTTCCAGCCCTGCTGTGACACCTAAGGAGGATGGTTGGATATCAAGCAGTAACAGAGGGACATTTCCCAAACAACAATATTTAAAGCTATAAATGGAAACATGGGGGAGAAATGTAAGGACAGATTGTTTAACTCAGCTGAAATAGATTGGACTATGAAACTGCTTGGAAGGACACAATGGAAAATGGTAAATATTTTGCAACTAATTAAGGACTGTCCCTGCTAAGTTGTGCCAGTTGGCATTTTCATAGGAAAAGACACATTTAAGAAAAAAAATAAAATATCCCTTACTCACAAGCAATTACATCTATGACTAATTCAAAGGAAAATCAAATGCTTGAGTTAATTTATGTGACAACATTCTCCTTGTAACATTGCAAAGGGCAGAGAGACACCCAAGAAGGTGATTTGGATCAGTTACATTCTTTGTATGTCAGTTACACCAGAAAAAAACCTACATCCAAATTTTCCAGATCTTGAAGACTGTGCAAAACTTGATTATTTGAGCCACTGCTTCCCACCTTCTGGAACTGTGCTGCTTCTCCACACTTTCTTCAATTGGTCACAGAGCAGAATCATTCCTTCAGTTCTCTTCCAAATTTCATGGAAATTCCTGTACATGCAGGGCATAAGACTTGCATAAGCCATTTTTCACCTTACTGGATAAACATGATATATTAGTTACCAACAAAATTACAACAGAAGCCTGTTTTCTTCTCTTACACTCAGTTAAATATTGTATTCATTTTACCTTTCTCCTTTTAAATGGGAAGCCAATGTTATTTGGCTGAAATCTAGAATTTGGTTACACACTTCAGATAGGACCAAGTCAAGGTGGACTCATCTCAAGAAAACAGGAACTAATTTTCTGGGGAAATGTTCTGCTTTTATTAAAAAAAACCCAACCTTGTCTGTTGGTTTGTGTTTTGTAAAGTTCACATCTGGCTATATTTGCTGGTACTGTACTATAGAAAAAACGGAGACTACACTGTATGCGATCCCAGAGTGACTGAGGAGGCCATGTTTTGCAAAGCCTTGTAAGCCATGTCCCGGTTTTTGCAGAATTTAAGCCACATGGGGGCTTGGATCCAATTCCATTTTATCCAAAACAGTGAGATAATCAAGGTGTGCATGTGGAAAGTGGGGGTGCAGAGAAAAATTTCTGATATAAAGCCACTGCCATGGTACAGTGACAAAGCCACTTGTAATAGATGTTCACAGAAAGTGAGGAGAGAATGAGATGCAACTTTAATGGTTTATTTCTGAGGGGCTGTAGTCATGTCTTTCACTAAATTAACAGCCTGCATCTAGAATGAAACTATGGGGCTATGGTGTGGTCAATCTAGAGATGAAAAGATGTCACTGTTACCAGAGACTTGGTCATTGTGTTCGTGTCATCAGCTCTTCTAGTGCCTTATCTCTATGATTCTCATAAAGCAGAAGAACCTCTTTGATTTCAGCTTGCTGGAAACCCATATCCTTAAATTGCACTAAAAGATGCAGGAATTCAGCTGCCTGGGGGAAAAAAAGGAACAGAAAAGGAAGTTATTTTATCATTATCGATTCAAGGGGAATTTATTGTAAGGTTTCAGCAGAAGCAGCAGTATGTGAAAAGATGCAACCGAGCTATATGATCTAGCAGGATTAATTACATTTAAAGAACAATGCTGAACTCAGTGGTACAGAATGTGGATGGTAAAGCCCTGATTCTGAATGCTGCTCCATACAGGTAAATTCCTATGCTTAGGCAGGGCCCCAGGGAAGTCAACGAGGCTCCATATATGTGCAGGGGCTGCCCATGCAGAACTGGGAACAGAACAGTTTGAAAACCCTGGGCCAAAGTCACCACAGATAAAAGTGGACACCAGTCCACTGACTTAGTGGAGTGACACCCATCGGTACCAGTGGTAAATCTGTCCCACCTCTCTAAAAGACAGAGAATGTCCTTTTTCTGGACACACTCCATGGATGGAACAGACAGAGGGGCTAGTTTTTAATGGCAGGTAACAACTATTGTTTCTTTATTTCAATACTGTTTTATCATAAACAGTCACTCACTTCACCAATTCCCAAAGGGTGTCAATCTGGTTCTAAAGTGGCCCCTAGCCAATAGTACGGTGAAATACTACTAATTTGGGGGGAAATATTACCATTATCAGATAATATAAAAGAATTTCAGTCTATATTATGAAATACGGTAGTTACATGAAAAAGAAAAAAATACTGAGCACGAGCTGGGATTTATTTTTAGTGCTTCTCCCCCCTCCCCCATACCCTTCATTCTTGCACCAGACCTTCACTGGCCTCAGTATTTTCCACAGCCTCTCATCTGCAACTAAGTCAGCAGAAGGGAAAGGTGCAATCCTGTGTGTTGTGAAAGTTGGGATTATGCCAAACAATCCAGACCCAAAGTTCAGTAGTGCTTATCCTCGTCCGTGCCAGCTTTTCACATGGTTAGGGGCACCTCCCAACGCCCTTGGCCAAAAGTGACTTCATAAATGCCAACACACACCGTCACAGTGCCATCTGGGGAAAGGAAGGCACACAGGGGAGAGCCTGCATAGGGGCCTTGGCAACTCATTGTGGAACTAGTAGGTAGATGGGCCACTGGGGAGGCTGGTGCCCATGCAGTATAGAATTCATCAGTGCAGAGTGCTCCCACTGCAAGGGGCGGGGGCAGTAATGGAGCCATTCACCAATATTCTGCACTCCCTGTGTGAGGCGGAGCTGGATTCCTCAACAGCTCGGGGTAGCCCACAAGGAAAGGGGTTCTGGAGGTCGTGCTGGGGGTTTGATTCAGTCCCACCTCTAATACAAGGCCTAAGCAACATTACTCCTTGCTCTGAAGGCACTTAACTGCTTCTGACCTTCTTCTCCGAGTACTGGAACATTTCCATTGCCTCTTCCACCTGCCCCTCTTCGTAGCCCTGTTTCAGCAACCTGTCGCAGGCACTAAGGTAACTGAGAAACTACAACAGAGAGACAGCAAGAAAGAAACTGCGTTAATATAACCTCCAGGAGAGAGGGTGAGCAGCAATCAAAATCTATTGCCTGTATATGAAACCTTTGATTGAAGGAGTCTGCCTGCCCACCACTCCAAAGCCCTGCAATATGGAGGCTCCATCTTGGAGGTTGTTCTTATGATTGAGGTGTCTCCAGAACTCCTCGAGGGGATGAAGGTCTTATTACCCAGAGCCAGATGTACAGGGAGGGACAAATTGTTCCATCGTCATGGACCTTTCCTGGTTGAGAGGCTGGGCTCGAGTGGAGCTTTCCTGGTTGAGAGGCAGGGCCCCCTGCTTCATAAAATTCTGGCCCCACTGACTTCAGTAGGGCCAAGATTTCAGCCCTGCTATTGTATGAGGCTTATTTCTGCAAACATTCCCTCAGTGTGGGCCAGATCTTCAGCTGGTGCAAATCAGGGTCGCTTGAGTAAGATACCCTGATTTATATCACCTAAGGGTTTGGCCCTTTACTTTTTTTAAAAAGTGCAAAATTTGATGCTTTTCTTAATCAGGCTAAATTCTTAGCTGCCCAATGGTGCTAACGCTGGACTGTTCACATTGAATTTGGGATTGGAGAAGAGACTAGGATTGTAACAAGAAACACATGGAATATAAGTAATTGGCGCATTGTACAATTATCCCACAAGCTGGCAGAAGCTGCATGTTACAGCCACACCTCAGGGAACTCGACCGTTTGTCTTTCAGTCTCCATGAAGGTCGGCTGTGGTTTTGCACCAGTTTTTAGATACGGAGTAGAGGGAGTATCACAAATTTAAAAAAAAGAGATGGGAAAGAGTCAACGTAAACTTGTTCCATTCAGTTCGTTGCTTAATGTTTTGTTCCTATGAGTTTTCCGTGACTCAGGCAGCAGGACTTTCATCACCTCCCTGGAGAAGATAATCATCTACGATCTTCCCGTTCTCTGGGTGTGGGAAATATGAACAAAGAGAGGGACACCCCCTCCCCAGGGGAATCCAGAAATCTGAACTCTGCTTGATGTGGGGAAAAAGATTTTAAAGTTTGTTTGTGTTTTTAAAGACTGTATCATTAAAGTGCTAGATAGTGCTGAACTCTAACCTGCCATCAGCACAGTGTCACTCTTGATGTTCAAAACTTCAACCCTCTAGGGCCTTGCTCCAGAATACAGAGCAGAATATGCCCCGCACCCCAACGGAGGCCTGTTTGCTGTCATTACTGAAAGTAAACAGTTATTTTTGGCTTTTCTCGTTGTTCTTGGAGTGCTGACAGCACAATTCCCAGTGGTATCTTATAAATACCACATAAGCCATTCACTGCCCAAAAACTTATGTGACAAACAATAAATTAAATATATAATGATAAAAAAGCCAGGGCCAAATTCACCACTTTGGTGTAAGTGGGGGCAATTCCATAGATTTTTCTGAAGTCGTGTCTGTTGATGCCAGAGGAGAATTTGATTTATAATCTCCAAAGTAAAAGAAAATGAGTGGCCCTCTGCCAGACTAACAGCATCAAAGCCAGTAGAGGGATTCACTAAAAGATCATAAAACTTGCTAAATGTCCACCAAAAAAACAGGCTTTCTAAATCTAAGAAAATTTTTTGGCTGAATACTCATTTCTCCCGCAGTGTGGTAATGAGGATTAAAAAGCACAACCTACATTGACTAAGTATTATCAAATCAAACATTACAGCCTCTATTTGCTTGCCATTTACATAAATAACTTGCTGTTTTTATTTGTCTCATGTCCTTCCTTCCTAAAAAGCCAGTGCTGTTGACAATATTTCTTTGGCCATTAACAGGGACATTGGCTACAATGTTCACTGCAGAAGCAAACAATTCAGAGAATCTGACATTTTGTGTAAGCAGAGGATGGAACTTGTGCAAAACTGGCATAAACAGGATGATTTCACCATTATAAAAAACCACCAGTAAGACTAAACAAAAACGGGTTTTTAAATATTGTGACTTATTGACCTCATGGTACAGTATAGACTAATCTTTTGCCTGTGGAGGTGGAGAAAGAATGTAGCTAGCTTACCCTGGAGGAATGGATTTAGGAACAACAAGTTTTGCATTTGGTTTTCAAGAATATTAATACATCCACAAAACATTAGATAGGCATGTTCTGCAAAACTAAAATTAAATACATACACAGTTTAAAGCTTGCTTCTATCATAAGCTGTTCTCTCTGGCTTTTTTCCTGTCTTATAATGAGGTTGAGGATGGTTATAAACACTAGGTAGTCTCAGTAGCATCTTATATCACAGAAAACTTCTTAAAGGGGTTTTATTCTGGCATTATAATCTTTGGAATATGAAGTTCTTCAGTACACTTGTAGCTCGGTAATTTATCTGTCCCATTCCCCCCTCAGCTTCGTTACGTTACCTGTTATGCTATGCAGAAAAATATTTGTTTTTTCATATCAAAGAAAAGCAATGCAATGACTCAAACTAAATCCACTCCAGTTAACAAGCCCATGGCTTACACATTCAAGGGAATGTATTCCCAAGATTTCCATTACAAGTTTGTTTGACCTTCACTAAAAAGGCCCCTGTCTCCTAGGCCACCAATTTCTGATGATTCCATAGGTGGCTGCTTAAAACTGGTTGCATTGTACACTGGTTTTAAACTCCCAGTGTCTTGCCAGCCAATTCAGAGAGCAGCCCGTAAGTTCCATCCTCACAGCCAGAGATGAAGCACAGGAATGGTGTAGACTGCAAGATTAGGTCGAACCAAAATGGAGAAAAGTGATGGCTTCAGGATGAAGGACTGGGGAAAACCACTATTCTTCCCTGGGAGGAAGCTTTGGACCAAGGGCGGGGAAATTCACTATTAAAAACATCCCTAAAATATTCTCTGTTACCAGAACAATAGGACAGTCAATAAAGTGGAATGACAGCAAATTTAAAACTGACAGAACTTTCTCACACAATGCATAATCAGCCTGCGGAACTCACTACTACAACGTAAGAGTATAGTTGAGGCCAAGAGTTAGAAGAATTTTAAAAAAGAATGGGCATTTATGCAGATAATGAGAACAGTTACATTAGAAACATAAGAGCAGCCATACTGGGTAAGACCAAAGGTCCATCTAGCTCAGTATCCTGTCTTCCAACAGTGGCTAATGCCAGGTGCCCCAGAGGGAATGAACAAGGACTATCAAAAAGTTTTGAAGAACTATTACTTCTGCGTTAGCCATAAGCCACCCACTAACTGATAGGGGTTAGGAAGAGACTTCCATTGTGAGCAGGTTATTCCACACCTGCCCATCCACTTTGGAATTCTTCCACATCCCTCAGAACCATCTGGTCCTGGTGACTGGTGGAGACAGGATACTGGATTATATGGACCACTGACCCATGATGGCAATCCCTATCCCTGTATGAGCCTTTTAACCATGTTCTTTTGTCAGAATTGAGGTAATGTTGCCTCTTTAAGGCTGACACCTTGAAAATTCTTGCTTTGGGAATATGGGTAGTTTCCGGCAGATTTACTCAACGCCATAAAGAATGCAGTGATTTTTGGCTACCGTCTGATGTTACTATCAATCACCCTGCCTGCAGCTGTCAGCACCACACTGCAACCCAGCGTGACACTAAGAAGTAATGAATAGTCTTGATTTTTCTTTTCAAACATTTTTCCTGCAAGGTCTTTAGCCTAATTTGGTCAGACTTACACTGGTAATTTGAGACTGGAAGTCTTCAGGGCTAACCATTGTATTTCCCTGTGTCCCTACACAACCAGAGAAGACAGAGATCATGCTGGTGAAAGAGAGAGACCAGCGTAGGGAGCAGAAAGATACAACCGTATATTTAGCTAAGGGCTGCACTGATAACTTTGTGAGAACCTGAGTGCCGCAGTCAATTTGCATAAAATTGAGCAGATTGAGCCAACCTCATCTGTAATATGGAGCACTGCCTGCTGGGATGTATAGCTTCTGTGGGCTGTGCCCTCCATATTAAAGATGATGGCAGCCATGGTCAGGAGCACATTGCATGACTCCATCAACTACATAGTAAGATAACTATAAGTAATGCATATGCATTGGTGGCAAATTAGAATCTTTTATGACCCAGTATAACGCAAAGGCATTATTTGTACATATTCAGTGACTAATCACAATTCTGAAACAAATTCTTTAATTCTGGTGAAAAAGCAAGAAATCTCAGAGGGAATTACACACTCCAGTTCTGACTAGATGAGCCACGGCGATCAGAGGCGGCTCTATGTATTTTGCCGCCCCAAGCACATCAGTCAGGCGGCTTTCAGCGGCGCGCCTGCGGGAGGTCTGCCGGTCCCGCGCCTTCGGTGTACCCATCTCCGAATTACCACCAAAACTGCAGGACTGGCGGACCTCCCACAGGCATGCCGCTGAAGGCAGCCTGACTGCCGCCCTCATGGCGACTGGCAGGCCGCCCCCCGCAGCTTGCCGCCCCAGGCACGTGCTTGGTGTGCTGGTGCCTGGAGCCTCCCCTGATGGCGATAAATCATATGATCCAATGACCGAGAAAAAAAAAATCTGTTAGCAAAAATGTTTTCATACCATGAACACAAGAAATCTGCTCTTCAAAATAACATTGTGGTTTATGTCACTGATGTAGGTTTTCGGCTCTATACACTAAATAGAACACTATAAAACAGTAAAACAGCAACTATCATTGCCTGTGAGAATGTGGCTGAAGATAATGCAAGCCAATTTTATTACTTAAAAATTGAAGATCCAAGGCAAAAATCCTGAATTACTTCAGTTCTTATTATGACGCATGATAAACTACTACAGTTTCCCAAAAGCAGAACTGGGCGTCTCTTTTAAGGCTTGGCTAGTTACCAGATGATATTGCACTAAAGCTTCTTACATGATTGTCCTTTATCAAGTATTTTCCATGCCATTTAAGTAAAGCAATACTGGCTCCACTAACCTGACCTAAACTTTGTCTTCCAGTCTTCTGGAGGGCGAGGATTGCTCTGCGTATCGGATAACCCAAGGCTATAACTGGCTCAATAAGGTCACGTTCCTCTTGGCTTAATGCCGAGAGGAGGTCAGCTGTTGAATCTGGATGAGTTCTGTGGGAACTTGGATGTTGCAGAGGCGCAGAAGGGGGTGGAAGGCAGGAATAGGGGCTGAGGGACTGAAAAATAAACATAGAACTTTATGTTCGATAATTAAGACACATTCATTTACAAGATACTAGCATATAGTACTATGGGGAACTATTAAAAGAATCCTTTTTCTCCTCTTCTGGAGCAACAAGGTAATTGTGGATGCTCAAAAGCAGCATTTGTCATTTAACATAATTTCATTAGACTGGGCAGCCAGAGGAAAATTCCAATAAATGGAACAATTCCCTTCTGGTCCTGTGTGTGAGCATACAAATAAATGATTACAGTACATGTTAGCTGTCATGCATGTGAGTTTGTGTGTTACCATATCCTGTTCAAATGTATTCTAAAGTTTACTTCAAATGACCTTACTGAGATCAGAATTTATGTTTCCAGGGAAACGCTGAACAGACCGAGATGACAATGTCTGCAGACCGGAAATTTGGGAAAACTTTAAGCTGTGCACTCTAAAAATAAAAACAAACAAAAGAACCCAATCTAGTTATTACGCGGGGACAGCTACAACAATTTGTTCACAAGCTCTCCCTTCAAATGAGACTAGACTTAATTAAATCTAGGCATTGGTTCAGATACAGATCAAAGGATGCTGATGTGGTAAACTGATCACATCCAGCTTCTAATTCTCAGGGAATCCTGTTCCTAACTCCAATAAGCTCTTTACTTGCCGTTGGCTTGCCAAGCAGAAAACGATTATAATATCAATGAGGATGACAGTCAGGTGGCCAAGTCTTACAAAAAGTGACCATCTAAACACTTGATGTCCTATTTAAGAATGTGTTGTGTGTATAAAGATATAAAACCATAAGCAAGAGAGAGAGAGACAAAGCCGTCTGAGATCCTAGAAAATGTCTCACGCTGAGAAGTCCTCATCCCGGTTAGGGGCTTACAGAATACAGTATGACGTATGATAGCTGAAAAGACTGGGATGATGGGTGAGTCATTAAACTTAACAATGGTTTAGTTTACAGAGTACGCATAGGCATATAACCACTCCATAATTACCGTCTCTAAATCTCAGGCAAGTACATGTAATTTGACATTGACTTTCATTTAATTGGTCACTACACCTGTAGCTTTTAAGTAACAAAGTCTGACATCTCTCAAGTAGTTATGATCAAATTTGAAAATTTAAGATGACAGGAACTAAAACATTCATTCTGTCATTTCCTGGTACTTACTCTATGGTGACACGATCAGACATTATAATGCAACTATGGAACTAGTTCATAATTATTCCATTTAGACTTTTTAAAGGTGAATTTTGTGCAGGTAAAAGGTGCCAGAACTGGCTGCTGTGAAAGCTGAAGTCCTTCTACCAACAAAACAGGACGAAAGAGACAGTTATAGTGCAGTACTTCCACCCTGAGCTGCACCTTAGGGGTGAGAAAGCAGTTTAGTCTTCATGTTCCTTCAATCCATGGCATCCCTTCTGAAACTGCCAAAAAAGCCTCAGCTGTGTGTGGGATACAACTAGAGATGGTTGGGAAATGTATTTTATTTCCTGCAAAAAATGTCAAAGAAACAAAAATTGTTTATATTTTCAGGTTTTCATTGAAAACCAAAATTTTTTCAGTTGTTGAAAACTGTTTTTTCATTGGCAGTTGTCAATAATCAAAATGGTTGTAGTTCTTTGATGAAAATGGAAACTGTCTCACAAAAACGTCATCCAAAAGGCATTTTTTCATTGAAAAAAATGTTCAGCAAAAATTTTTAGACCAGCTCTAGTGAAAATCTGTCCCCCAACCACTTATCAGACTTTCCTCAATTAATTTTTTTAGCCTCAACATATAACGAAGGCCAAATGTTTACGATTTCCTCAGCTTCTAAGTTTGGGAAATACTGCTATAGCGGTTGCATTGTCTTCTTTCTCTCTCACCCTTTACCCCACTTTACATGGGGCTGCGTGACTACTACAGGTAGCACTGACAAAGGTACACAGCATCAAAAAGCCATATCTTACCGCAACGGTGGGTTTATGGTTTCTTATTGGAGGTATTGATCTAGCAGCAGCAGGTGTCCTGGGACTGCAGCAAGGGGTAGGTGGAGGTGTTGGGGTTAAAGTTCCCATCAAGGATACCTCCGAGGCAGGTCCATATCTAAGATTTCTGCTACTTCGAGAGCGCTGGTAAAGAGAAAACGGTCTTGGAGCCAGTTTCCTTTCAACAGATGCTCTATTTAAAGGATGCACTAGAGCAGCTAACTTCTTTTTGGCTTCTTCCAACTCATTCTTCATATTATTAAATAAAATCATGGATCTTCTCTGCTTGATCAGATTTGCGGTAACTGGCTCGTGGCAGCAGGTTTCGGAAGGTGGATCTAGCAATACTGGAGAAGTCCTTGGTCTAAATTGGTGAACTTGGGAATGCGGAGGCATGGTGCTTTCAACAAATTTGTTGTCCAAAATGTTTTCTTCTTCTTTGTTGCTTTCTTCACCGGTAGTAGAGGAATACTCATCGTCCTCAGAATACTCATTCTCTTCAGAGTACCAGTCCTCACTTTCCATCTCAGATGATGCACCTCTGGGCAGGGGAGGGCCATATTTCAGATCAGCAGCACTTAGACTTACACATCTCCGAACAGAGGTTGTGTGTGTCACACCATCCTTTGCTTTCCCACCAGTTGTCTCCTCGATCTGTGTATTGATGACATTGTTTTCTTTAGGATCAACCAAAAGCAGCCAGCAAGGCGGAGCTGTTGGCACAACATCAGTAGTAACTTCATACCAGGGAGTTTCTTGCCCAGAAGCAGCCTCAATCCAGTAAAGCACCTTTCTTTCTAATGAGAAATCATGCTGTAAAATAGCAGTAAGCAGAATAATTCAGTATTATTTAAAAAACAAACAAACAAACCTCATGTGATGTAAATTAAAAGTCTTTTACGGGTTCAAACCTTCACTCTTACTCACCGGAGTAACACTTACAATAGAACTAGTTGCAAGAGTAAGGGGTGCAGGACTGGTCAGGATGGGCCACATCCTCTGCTGGTGTAAATCAGCAGAGCTCCAGCTCAGGCAAGGGAGTTACGCCAATTTACAGACTGCCCCAGTATCTGTAACCCTGAACGTAGAACTGTATCCGCCGCTCAGAAATAATTACATCCAACTCAAATACATTCACACTGGAACTTCAAGGGTTTTTTTTTAATCTTTGAATAATGCTTAGAAACCAACTAGCTTCCAGAGTTGAGCTCACAATCAAAGGCTTATGCCTTGTTTTAAGTATTTATCACCTATGGTCCTGGGGAAGGGAAACCCAGAACTGTGGACTGAGGGCGTTGGCATGGAAGTAGAAGAGGTACTATTTTCATATACTTGGTTTTAAAATGCAAATATATTTGTGATGCAAGTCTAAAGACCTGATTGAGCAAATAAGTCTTATATCATGCCCTGGAGCTTGCCGGTCTAGAGCTCTTATGGGCTGTCAGACAAAAATACCCCGCAGTCAGGCCACGAGTTCTGTTTTTACTACTTGCATACAATCAGGCCTAGTACTTGCTAGTGCTATGACTGAATATGGACTTAAACCAAATCCCCAGAGCTAAAACACATCAAACTTTGAGGAAAGATTTTAGATCCAATCTTGCAGCTTTTATCAAGTTCATCTGAAAAATAATATTGTTTTTTCCAATGCAAAATATGAAGTTCAGAATTTGAGAGAAGGGGGCAACTGGTATGTCTGTGCAAACACAAACGTGCAAATCAGGAGACTGCACACCTCTCAGTCTGCAATTACCTGTTTCACACATGTTGCATAAGGCACAGATGTGGCAATCTCCTTCAAAAAACTATTCTTAGTATATTTGAGATATTTAAAATAGGGAGCAAAGCAAAGCTGAGCAACAATGAACTAGCATAGAAGCGGATGTAGTTTTTAAAACTTTGCAGCTCCTCCAAGCAAGAGTAAACAGAGTCAATCTCTGTTAGAAAGAGTCCTGCAGGCTTGCCAAGAATAAAGTGCAAAGACTCCACCTATTGGTGAGAACTTGTGGAACACCTTTGAAACCAAAGCAGTTCTTTTTACAGAGGACTCCAACTAAAATCCTATCTATACTATGGTTGAAACTGTGCTAGCAACAACTGTAACCTAGGAAATCTGCACTAGTAGGTTCTGGAAAAACAACAACTGCAATGACAGTGATAAAAAAGTACTACAGCCAGCCAGTGGGGGAAACCCACAGCAGTTTCCTATGACTGACAAAACTGTTTAGCAACCAATGTGTCCATTTAAACACAACGTTCAACTCTCATGTTAACAGGGCCTAGTCTGTCAGAATACACCACACTGCAGCATATGTCCTAGCCAGCGTGGGTAGTTTTGAATGGCCAAAATTCCCTTTCAGGTCCTGTGGCACAGGCCAAAGCAGGGTCTGGGCTTTGCCCTACCAATCTTTGGTCTTGCATGAGACTGCAAAAAGAGGTGTCAGTTTAGTCCAGGAAATAAATATTACAAGGATTTTTTTTTCCTTTTTAGTGGGAAAAAATACTAAGCTACTCTTAATATCATGGATATTAATATTGGGATCAAAATTAACAAAAGCTCTTAGAACAGGGACTAACCTACCATTGTGCACATTAGGATCTCAGTGCAGTCAGGAATATCAAAGTCGGCTAAACTGATTAAGTTGGTGCCTTCAGCAGAGTCATCTTCAAAGCTCTTGGACATTTTAAAAGGGACGTCATCCAGACAGCTCATATTGTCTCTTGATATTTTGCAATCTAACAGAAAACGAGTAAATAAAAAGAAGTCTCAGTAAATTTAATGTGAAACAGTAGGGCAATAGCATTTCACATGCCCGATCCTTAAAAAGACGTGAAAGGTGAGGCAAAGTAGATATAGGTTAATGACCGCAAATAAAAATAATTTAGCTTTTGAACATAGTTTAGAGAGAAGTGAAAAGCACCGTATGCTGCTGATTCTGGTAAAGTAGAAGAGCAGTGTATGCTATGAACAACACTGACAATCTTACGAACTGTATTTGGTGTCAGATACTAGAAATATTGACATAAAGGGCTAAACTTTATTATTAGATGAAGGAAATTGTGATGAACACAGACTAGGGGCTCTGTGGTTAGCCCAAATCTCCAGGGTTCACGTTTTGGATGATAGAAACAGCTGCAGAATCCAAATGTGATTCATATTGAACATGTGAACACAATTACTTCACTTCACTCACAGAGGCCAGACTGTTGATCTTACGCCCTGTAATTCTGCTGCACATGTGGACGTGCCTGTCCTATGACCCACATATGGTCAGTGCTCAACACTGCATTAGTGACATCCTGTTCTTGTGCAGAATCAGATCTGTTCACTCACGCACACCTTACGCTCGCTGAGGAACTGACAACTAAGCTCTTGCCGTGGATGATTAAAGGAGACAGGTTTTTTTTTCCACGTGCCAGTTTGCATTCTGCTGAACAGACTTTCTAGGTTCCACTGCAGTGTACATCTACACATGTCCACAATGTGCCTGGAGCCAGCTACTCTACCTTCTTGGCCCTACATTTCTAACCTCAAGAGAAGTTCTTATGAAGAACTAGCATGCAGTTATTCTTTTATCCTTTTTCCAGAGAAGAGCCTGTAACCGCAACTCATTTGATCATTTGCATATGTGAACTTTCAGTTCGTTAGTTTAAATGGCTTTCCAAATCTTTGACAGCCAACAGTGCTCTCTTCTATCCCCTGATCAAGTGCTCTGTTGTGGTACCCATGGTAAGTGATGATAACTTGAACAGGTGGCATATAGTCCCAGTGTGGCATGGAGTCACCAAAAGTCACCTCGACTCCAGCTTCATTTGCAGCATAATAAAGACTCATTCATTTTCCACTTCCATCTTCCCCCCGCCCATGGCTTGCCCACTTGGGGTTTAAAGAGCAGGTGGAAGGTGACTGCTGAGATGGCACTGGAGCATCTTAAGAGATGCGCACAAATCCAGATGAGATTACTGGAAAGAGGAGAGAATTGCTGACATTACTGTTGTGCACTCACATCTCTCTTTCTCCAGCTATGCCTCATTGGGAGAAACAGCCCCCCTCCCCCCAGCCCCACTTCAGACTCAAATGTATTCCTACGAGTTATTTAAATAAAAAATGCCGAATAATGAGGGTCAGCCCATACAGTTTATTTCTACGTGATTTAATCTCTCTCTCTGCCATATCAGTCATTTTCCTGAGCCCTTCGTTTGGGAGGTTTTGCCCACATTGTTTTGCAGACCCTGCTACTGTGAGGCTGAGATACAACCACACTTATTGTTAGAGGGATGTTGATATTATATTATCTAGATAAACTTTAAAAAGAAATCAAATAATGTTTAGTGTGGGCAAGTTTGTGTGTAGTCGGAACGGCAGGGAGAGAAGGGCGGAATCTGATGAACGGGGATTAGTGGCATGGAAAGTATTCCTACAATCGTGCCAATAGATTTAGGCTATGAATGACTCCGTTTGGTGAAAAATAAAGATTCTGTTGCATAGGTAGATGAAGAATCCCCGTTCCCTAATTTCTTATCTATGATGGGCTGATAGATATTTTCCTTTTGCATAACGTTAACTGGCAAGTCTCGACAGCAAGTTTTCTAACAAGACTTGGAATCTAAAGTCTGAACTTGTTAAAAAAAAAAAAAAAATCCCTGCACAGCAGTTCCTTATAATCTTTCTGAAGAAATAAAAAGTAGCTGGAATCAGGTCAATTTTCACAAAACTGTTCTGCTCATAATTTTTTCAAACAAGAGGGAGGGTATGTTCATTAGTGAGGATAAATATGTCAAAAAAGAAGCAGACTTTATACAAAAAGGACAGAGCACCACCATATATAAAACTATGAACAATGTGGATGTAGCACAGGAGAGGCACCTAATCAACTCCCAGCCAGACTTCCCTTCATTAGGAAATAAATTTAAATACTGCTGTTACTAAAGTATCAACATTCCTATGCACAATTCCTAGGTGCAATTGACCTAATTAACACATTCAGTTTATATTAACATTACAGAAGGGTTGTTATTTGGATTGTTACTACAAAGATTATGTGCATCCAGGGCTGTAGCAGCCAGATGGACAATAACCAGCTTTGCAATGCTGCACATGTATTTTCACTAATACATTTCACGTGCAACAAGTTGGAATCCTACACAGGCATAGACCATCTGCTTCCATACGTAAGAGAGGTTCAGCATAAGCTCCAGCTTGCGTAAGCGTCACAGAAAAACATAGCCAACCTGTATCTGAAAATAAATGATTGTGAAGCATTGCTCTCAGTTACCTGGACTGTATATACTGAAGAGTCCACACGTACGTAGTTAATATTACCTTGCAGACATTGTGTACTGCAGGAAGAGAAGGGTGTTCCTTTAGGGTTAAATCAGTGGTTCTCAAACTGGGGCCGCCGCTTTGTTCAGGGAAAGCCCCTGGCAGGCCGGGCCGGTTTGTTTACCTGCCGGGTCTGCAGGTTTGATCGCGGTTCCCACTGGCTGCGGTTCGCCGCTCCAGGACCATGGGGGCTGTGGGAAGCAGCGGCCAGCAAATCCCTTGTCCCACGCCGCTTCCCGCAGCCCCCATTGGCCTGAAGTGGTGAACCGCGGCCAGTGGGAGCCTCGATCAGTGGGACCTGTGGATGCAACAGGTAAACAAATCGGCCCGGCCCACCAGGGGTTTTCCCTACACAAGCGGCAGCCCGTTTGAGAACCACTGGGTTAAATAATAAACAGAGCCTTTTTCTCAAAATAGGTGCAACTTCCATTATTGTCAATGGTAGTCAGGTATGTATAAGGGAAAAAAGGGCATTTTGTTACCTTTTCCTAAAGCAAGATTTTTAAAAGTCACTTTTATGGATTAAATGAGGAGGGTTAATGCAATCCCTAAAGCCACCGTGAACATAACAATTGGCGTTCTGACATCTGTCTGAAATATTTGCTAAAACATAGGCTTGTTTACACACAAAAGTTAATCCACTTTAACTATACTGGTATAGTTAAAGCAGTACAATCCCCCTAGTATGGATGCAGTCATACCCAAATAAAAGTGCTTTATACCAGTATAGCCATTCCCATATAAAGAGAATAAAATATACTAGAACTGTATCCACAGCAGGAGTTGTACCGGTATAACTATTTTGATTAAAAAAATTCACACACCCCCCGCCAATCAAAATAATTATACTGGTACAAAAATTGTCTGTACATCAGACCTAAGAAGAGGTGACTACTGGAGACACTAGATAATGGTCCATCAGCACAACAACTATTTTCAGAGATCCATAGCTTGGATTATAATGCCAAATGGACCATTATGATATGTTATAAAAATATATAACTGAGGCTTCCACTTTTAAGATCACAGGGAAGCCTGCCTGCCTAAAAAATAAAAGCAGTTACACCAAAACACACTTGTAACAAGGATTCTGAACTCACTCATCCAGTGACATCTTCACATCACTCCTAATCATTGGATCCAGGCTGACAGATTAATACACATCAAGTCAATTAAAAAAAAAAAAGACACTTAGTGCAGGAGTAGACAGAATGTCTTGCTGCCATATAAAACTGAAATTGTATTGCAACCAGACATGGAATTGGACCCAAAGGAGCCATGGAAATTTATATCAACCTTCTTTTGAGCCACAATATTTTTCTAAACCCTACAAGATTAACAGGCGTGTTGTGAGCAAGACACGAGAAGTCATTCTTCTGCTCTACTCTGCGCTGGTTAGGCCTCAACTGGAGTAGTGTCCAGTTCTGGGTACCGCATTTCAAGAAAGATGTGGAGAAATTGGAGAGGGTACAGAGAAGAGCAACAAGAATGATTCAAGGTCTAGAGAACATGACCTACGAAGGAAGGCTGAAAGAATTGGGTTTGTTTAGTTTGGAAAAGAGAAGACAGAGGTGACATGATTGCAGTTTTCAGGTATCTAAAAGGGTGTCATAAGGAGGAGGGAGAAAACTTGTTCACCTTAGCCTCTAAGGATAGAACAAGAAGCAATGGGCTTAAACTGCAGCAAGGGAGGTTTAGGCTGGACATGAGGAAAAACTGTCAGGGTGGTTAAGCACTGGAATAAATTGCCTAGGGAGGTTGTGGAATCTCCATCTCTGGAGATATTTAAGAGTAGGTTAGATAAATGTATCAGGGATGATCTAGACAGTATTTGGTCCTGCCATGAGGGCAGGGGACTGGACTCGATGACCTCTCGAGGTCCCTTCCAGTCCTAGAATCTATGAATCTATAAGATAGCAGGAAAATGCCTGTCTGGACTCAGCTCAGTTCATAGGTTTAATCAGATTAGTGTTTATTTGAAGACAGATTATTTTAGAATCAAATCACAAACTTGCATACAATAGTTACTAAGCTGCACAATATTTTAAGAGTTCCTCTTCAATTAGTCTCTTAAACATCAAAACACGTGTTCATTTCAAAATCAAAATATTTTACAAGGAAAAGTAATAGTAGGCAATGCTGCATATTTACTATATGAACTATATTTAAACTACGTAACTGGAGTATACTTTGCTTTACAGTACATCAACTGGCATTTTAAATTTTATATGTTCCTAGACAAGAGAGAAATATAAAGTTATGCATACCTTAAAAGAAATCATGCAGCTTTTCCCATGAAGTAGAGAAACTTGCAATGTTTTACATACACTGGCTGTTTTATCCACTGCTCAGTTCTTTAAATGCTTGCACATACAGAGTCAGGTGTCTGAGTCACGTTTCTACAGTTTTAGATTATAGCTGCCTAATCAGTTAGCCTGCATCACCATATCCTCTGACACAATAAGGAGCCTAACCACTTATGCTGATCATCCTCTGGTCGCTTGTTAAGTTTTATAAATTAGGGGCGCTGCTGCCACTGTTTTTATAGAACTGACGATTTGTTTTAGAGCAGAGGCTCTCAAAGTGTGGTCTGTGGACCACCAGTGGTCCGCGAACTCCATTCAGATGGTTTGTGGATAGTTCTCTCTAAAGGTACATGCCTGGGCAGCCGCACACAAGAGAATGAAGGGGCACCCACCTAATTAGTGGAGCTGCGCAGGCGTGGCTCCACTAATTAGGTGAGTGGACCCTGGAGAAGACGCATATGTAAGGTGAGGTGGTGGCCTTGGGGGGGATAGGGAGTAGGTGGGAGGGGGCAGTGGGGTGAGAAGAGGGGGTGGGAGGAATTTTAGATGTGCAGGGCTGCAGCGGCCAGAGAAAGAGGCGACTTTCCCCAGCTCCAGAGCTGCAGCTGCTGGGGCCCTCCTTTCCAGCCTCAGCTCTGTGGTGGGGGAGAGACCCCCCTCGCTGCTGCGATGGAGAAGAGAGGACACATCCATCGCACTAGAAAGGTAAGACTACTGATATTAAAATATGAGGTGTCTGCTTTTATTTGTAGAACAAAAAAACATTTTTTTTATATAGCGCTTTTATCCAAAGCGCTTTACAATAGTTAGCTAATGGTATAAACAACATTTGGAAAGATCATTAAGTGGTCTGCAGAGACCCTCCGCAATTTTCAAGTGGTCCATGGAAAAAAAAAAGTTTGAGAACCACTGTTTTAGAGCAAATAAAACTCAGAGTAAAGATGATTTCCTGTACAACCTGAAGCTAAAAAGAGCAGATTTTTCCCCCCTTTTGTAAACCAGAAACCCTGGCATTCCTTTTAATTACTTTATGATGACCTATATCATACGGTGTTTAGAGGTAATACACATGGAAGCAACAATTGCTGCATTTTCTCTGGCAAAAAGAGTCACACAGTCATTTTAACCCTTTCAAGTAAGTAATTCTCAGTGTGCCCATACTGACAGATCTCAGCTCTGGGCACAAGTTTCAGTTGAAAATTATGAACATTTACTTGTAAAGCCACAACACAAATGGTGTTGAATATGCCACTATATTTTAGTCAAGCATATGCTGATTTCCTGATGCAGTTTTAGGGTGAAATGAATTTCATCACACAGTGTCAGAGCAGATACTCAGTTGATGTGTAAGTGAGTTGGAAAGATTAAATCCACTCCCTCGTGTTGGGGCTAAGATGCAGGGTTGCAGCCTATGGGCTGGAATAGCAACTGCAACTCCGAATCACTTGCATCGATCTGCTTGATGGAACTAGAACCAGCATAAACACGGATCCCATTGCATGCCCCCATCACTGTCCTATATATTGGCCTGTACACAAAACAGCTGCAGACTCTTCTGCGGTGCTTAGGGAAAAGAGCTGGGGAGGTTTCCCTATATAGCTACTTTGCCAGCAGCCTTCCCCATACTATGGAGATTAAGTGATGCAAATGCTTGTGCTGGTCCTCTGGACCATGGAAAATTTCACCCTCAGAGAACAGGTATTTTTGACAGTTTCCATTTTTTTTTTTTAAAGTATAAAATGCACTTACAAAATGAGAGTTGTATTTTTGACCAAATTATATTTTACAAATGGTATCTACTTACAAAGAAAGCAAATAGCTAGCAAGAACAATTACAATAAATTAAACTTCAGCTTGTATTACATTTTTGTCCCTAGTAGGCTTGTTTATCAAGCTATATAGTCACATGGCTAGTCTACCTTTTTGAGCATAACAATTTGGGAGATGATATTCCAATTTTAGCACTCTTCAGATCAAAATGCCAAAACCTGCTACTTCCATCAAGCATTTAAAAAATCTAAACCCCGGTTTGCATTTTACGGGTTTTGTTCAACTTGTAACTGCTAATTTCTACTAACAAAGTACGGAAAGAGACTGGTAGTTATGCTTGATGTATTACTAAATATGAGAAAAAAGGTCTTGCTTACTAGTGATTTTTTTTTGTTTTGATGTTTTCATAACCTTGATTCCTGTTCATAAAATTAAATCAGAAAAAACATTTTAATATGAAAAACAGAAGAAACATCAAACTGAGAAAATTAGATTTACACTCTTTTAGTCCTTTTACATTCAAGACTGAGTCGATATTTCAATACTGTAATTAAAAGATAGTTACAGAAACATTCGTAGAAATATACCAAAGAATTAATATAAAGTGTCACAAACCCATAAAAGCAAGGAAATTCAGAATAAATACTGACGGCCACTCTTAGCTCACATCCTCCGTGCCTAGATATTGCAAACTCCTCTAAGTGTTAACAGTTTTCCGTACAATGGAGGAAATTCTCCACTCACTTTAGATTTAATGGGAGTTGTGAATGCATTTAAATGAAAATATAATCCTCAATCTGTTGCAACACCTAGGAATTACACAATGATTTAAAGATGGTGTGGCATAATTTATGAATTCTCTTTATGGTGTTTATTAATAAAGAACTTCAATAGTGTTTGCGGTTCATTTTCTTAAATTAAAATTCCCACTGACTCTACTGTATGTAGTCTTGACCAGATAAAGAAATCATCTAAATTAAACTATTACTTTTACTGTATTTAAAAAAAAATAAAAAAAATCACAGCATTGCTGATGGTACAATTATGGATTGCCAAGATACTTCTATTAGCACCACACCCAAATACAATGTAAATGGAACAGGTATTACATGAATATTAAGCTCTAATGTCTAGTCTATAGGAGATTTAGCACATACAAAATTTCAGGTTTTTATAAGCAAAGTGTCTCTTGGACACAGTGCAATATGTGACTATCCTGAGGGGAAAAAATCTTTTCATTCTTATAACAAAACTGAAAACACTAAGCCCTTCATTAAGAAAAAATAACTGATTTTGAACAGGAGACAATAAAAGATCTAGATTTTTAAAGGTGCATGCATTACTGCATTTATAATGCCCCAAAACTGGCTACTAATCTGCCTGAAAGAAAGAAAGGCCATCTGCGGAGCTCGCGCTTTTTATTTAGAAAAAGAATCTTAAATTTATGAGCTATGTTTGATGCATAATGGCTAAACAGCATATCAATATAAGTAATATTTAGCATTTTAAACTCACTATACATTAATCCTTGTGAGGTAGGAAATTATTCCTATTTTGCAGTTTGCTTAAATAGACAAAAAGAGTGTATTGACTACCAAGGCCACAAAACAAGCCAGTCGTAGAGTCAAGATTAGAACTCAGGTTGACCACAGTGACTCTTAGAAATGTCTATACTTATATAATTATGTGGTGTTGGCTGTTTTGTTTGCTTGTTTTGTGTTTTAAAAAGAGATCTTGAACTTTAGGGTCAAATGTTAGATCGAGATTCACTGACTTTGATACTACTTTTGGAATAGGAATTTGTTTCAACATTAGTTTTCTATGGAAATTCACCTCTTTTGGCAACAGTCATTCACTATCTCTACAACCAGAAGAGGGAAGAAAGAGATGACTGCTGAACTCAAAGCTTACATGCTAGAGATGTCCAACGTGAGCATTTTGATTGCACACACATGCTCTGCAAAGGTATCAGCCCACTTACAATGCACTCAAATTGTAAACAAATTTCCTCAAATCCAAAGACTTGTTAAATAAAGGCCCATAACGGAACTGTAACTCTACAGCACCACAACGTTAGTAACAAACATGGCTTACACCATCTTTTACACTTGGATATTTATCTGTTGATCCAGGAGGTTGAAAACATTTTTCCCTTATCGCTTTTCTACAGGAAATTCCAATTCCAGTATCTTGCCACATGCTTTACAATTTAAAAAAATGAAGTGGGAAAAATATACATATATATACACATGCACATATTTACAGTATATTTATTTTTTCCCTAAGGACCTACCACTTCAGACTGACTTATTAAATTATCTAACAGCAGTGGCCCAGGTGTCACTGGTAGGGAGAGTCGGAAGGACCCATCCTGGAGGGATGCAGCTTCCTTCAGGATGATCAGCTGGTACCAGGTACTGATCCCATTCATGCCTTTAATAGAAAAAAAGATTTATATAGGCATTTGTTCTGTTCCCGTGATAAGCTATCTCACACGCCTTAATAAAATACATTCACATCGGTGTTATTTTTTCATATTGTTTGATATACAAACTCATTATAAAATGCACTTCTGAATTACATTCTTCAAAGCAAAAACTTGAAGATATTTCATGTTGGTTTAAAAATGTGAGCATGAGTGAGCATGCAAATTTCTAGCAATTATATATGGAGATTCATTACACTTTATGCTGAAGTCTACAACATATTTAAAGAGTCAAAAGCATAATGTTCCTGAATTAGCTTTTACAAATGACATCTATATAATTTTTTTTTTAAATCATGCACTTTACCCTAGTAAGTGTGCTGCCTTCATTTTAAAGGTTCTACCATTTTGTCTCTGTTGTACATAGTTATACAGTAAGTTAGGATCAGGAGGAGAACATGGACCCTTCATTTCTAGACTGGTTTGATGGCAACTCGGATATTGCTAATCTATGAACTTTATAAAATGTAAAGTTTGTAAAACTTAATTTTAAAACTTTCTATGAGAAGGTGAGCATGCTCCCATGTAAAAGCAAGTCACGTGCTCCAGGAAGATTCACGAGGTTTTTTTGTGTGCAGAGGGCAGCAATAGTGTTGACTTGAAAATGAGTTTTTTAGAGACCACGAGTGCATTGCTGTGATTATATGTTATGATTGTAGTGGGCTAGTGCTTTGAAATTAATATTGTGTTGGGTGTGAAAGTTGCCTTAATTTATTATTTGCTTGCTTTTTAATGTTCAGGTTGTTGTGAGGAAATATATTTCAGCAACTATAACTATGTTAATGCAGATTTTTGGGTGGGAATACATTTATATTAGCTGAAAGCTGAGTTAGGCAAATAGAGCTGCCAATTTTACAATCAAAGAGGTCTAATGAGAATTCATGGTATAAACCTGATATTCTGGAGGTCAATGAAACAACAGATGTTCTAATTTTATCTTCACAAATCTCTGTGTGACAGACCACCACCTCACTACCATTAATAAACTAAAGGTATTTGCTCTTACCTTATCTGGATGAGGGCTGGAACAGAATGCTCAGCTTGTAAATAATATTGTCTAAAGGGTTGCAGTAGATGATTAAGGGGAAACTCATCTGTTAAAACACATACATAAGAAAACCGTTAAACAAGATATGACCTTCAGTATTAAAAAGGTGCCATATCTCACTTGCCACTCCGTGATTATTGTTTAAAGTTATCTGCCAATTAATATATTTGTTACAAAAAGTATTATGGGATTTCTGATGACTACAAGTGGTTAGGATTTTCTACACTCATACAAAAGACAATACCTCCACTAGCAAACTCCCTCCCTGGGAACACACTGGTATTGGGGGCACACTAAAAGGAATAATGACACCCACTGAATCCCCAATACTAACGCATCACCATGTTGTGGGACATCTTCCGTTTAAATACCAAGTTCAGCCTAATCCTGCTTGGCTTGTAAAAGTTTGGTGAAATCATAGTTTGTGATACCGTGACTACCCAGCCTCTTACATAAAGTAATTTTCCAATTCTTACCACACTCTATAAATATGATAATGAAAGGGCATGAATGAACTTGTGTATCTTGTCTCCTACTTTTCATAGTGTAAATTCAGCACATATCAGCTTTTCCAAGCAAAGTTGTGCTTGCATTTTAACCTTACTTGTTTAAAACAAAACAAACAAACAAAAAAACCAACCCTCCCCAATACTGAACTAAAATATGCAGAAATTTACCTGGATCCCCAAATAACTTGGAATCAATATCACGTTTTTGCTGTAGAAGCTTTTCCCTTTCTTTCTTCTGTTTCTTTTCCATTTCTCTTTTTCTCTCTTCCTCCTGTTCTCCTTCTAACATAACTCTTAATGCTCTCTCTTCAGCTTCATACAGTTCAGTGCGTTTTCTGATCAGTGTCCTCAGCCTCTCTATGTGATGTTCAAAGTCTTCATCTGCTGAGGGTGGAGGACAAACACCTACAGAGACGGTGAATTAAGTTATAATTTTCAATCACAGAAATGGTATTAATTTCAGTTTCATACTGAGAATGGAGTTTGTAGAAGTTCCAGTGAACTTATATCTCAGTCACCCATTTCCCTCCTGACTATCCTCAATAAAATGATGTGGGTCAAGAAGGAGTTTGGAAAGAAAAGTGCGTAACTGTAGTATTCTGCATGCTATACAACAATGTTTCGGAGATACTATCCTATAAGAATGGTATTTAAGGTAACTAGTAAAAAATAACATTTGCTCAGACAGTATCCTCCAAATCCTCACTAGCCAGGTACTCTATGCATGAAGATTATTATTTATGTACAAAATGTTCCTGATAGCCTGGTTATTGGGTACACTCAGCACATACTGCTTACATAAATATAACCTATGGTTGTTAATAATACCATCTAATAAGAATTATTAATTATTATTACAGTGAAAGTTTTATTATCTGGCATGTTGGCAGAATGGGGAGTGCAGGTATGTCAAAAATTCTGGTTAACTAAGAGAGAGGGAGTTTGGGTGTGGGAGGGGGCTCGGGGCAGGGGCGCAGGAAGGATTTTGGTGTACCAGATCTGGGCGGCGCTCACCTCAGGTGGCTCCTTGGAAGTGGCAACATGTCCCTGCTGCTCCTAGGCGGAGGTGTGGTCACTCCCGGCCAGGCGGCTCTGTGCACTGCCCCTGCCTGCAGACACCCCAGAACTCCTCCCGCACCCCAACCCCGAGCCTCCTCCCGCATCCAAACTCCCTACCGGAGCCCGCACCCACTCCTGAAATGCTGGTTTATAGAGCTTTCCAGATGGTAAAATGCCAGATAACACAGCTTTTACTGTATTAACAAGTCATTAAGAAAGTCTCACCAACTGAACCTGTTAAATAAAGCATTTGGAATAATGCAGGAAACCTATTAAAGTTACTAATTCTGCAGAGTCAGGAACAAGTAAAGAGACACTGGTGCAACTGGAGAAGTCCTTATCAAAATACCTTTGGAAAACCCACTAAAGGCCTGATCCTGGGACTTGCTGAATCAGCCCTCCAAGAGCTTATTGTTCTCAAGAAATATCTATTCTGTTGAAACATCCTGAGAATAGAACATAGTTTTATCCAAACAGTAAAGTACCATTAGAGGAAATAAAAAGACCCCAAACCAAAAACACCTTGCAACCCAAGGCCCTAAACCTACACTCACGCACATGCTTAGCTTTACTAGAGTGAGAAGTCCCACTGATTTGTGATTTCAATTAAAATCCATGGGATTACTCACAGCAGTAAAGTTAAGCATAAAATTGCCTTATGGGGACCTCTGCAAATAAATCCTCCAAGTGACCACTTGGGTATTGTCTACACTGCAATTAAAAACCCACGGCAGGCCCATGCCACCTGTCTCAGGCTCGGGGGCCTTGGGCTGGAGCCTAGGCTCTAGGACCATGTGAGGTGAAACAGTCCCAGTGCTCGGACACCATAATTAAACAACCCCACAGCCCACCAGCTGCAGGTTTTAATTGCAGTGCAGACATACCCTTTATTTACAAAGTGAGGGCACCAATTCATCTTATAGACTGTTTGAACTGTCCATAAACTTACACAAATTTTAGAGCGTGGAAGGCACCATTATCATATCCCATTTTTAGCAGACAGTTTGTATTACACAGATAATTACACAGGGCAAGCTTTTGCCAGCATTACTCATGTTGAGTAAGCCTTTAATCCATAACCATGAAATAGGGGTAATCACGAAGGGGCTACCTGATGCAAGAATGGAAAATTCTCAATATTATGGAATTTCGTAAAATTAAAATATTTGCTAGACATATTTGAATCCCTATATAATATTGGTCTAAAAATGTTTTATTTCTTGAATTTCTGCTAGGATCACAAAGTGCCAATAATTCACCTTTTCTTCCTGCTGCCTCTTTTCTCAGTTTTCGAAGCTTTTCTAAAGCACGCAGGATGTCCACCATTCTCTTTGTGTCTGCCTGTTTTTTCCTTACTTCAGATAAGACACTGTCTGCTGCGGCTTTAAGTTCACGTTCCTGTGAACAGAAAAACGTACAGAGAAAACATGAAATAACATATGTGGGCAAAAATTAAAAAGAAAATTCAAATAGGATAAACGGAAAAATAAGTGAAATCCAAAACAATATTCCAGTGATGGAGATGAAGTCAGTCAGTCACCCGTCTACTGTGTCATTTTTAATGGTAAGAAATAAAACATGGCAAAGAAGCCTAAAAAATTGGAGAGTAGCAGAGTAACACCAAAACGGTGTCAATTATCAGAGGGGTAGCCGTGTTAGTCTGTATCTGTAAAAAGCAACAGAGTCCTGTGACACCTTATAAACTAACATCTGATAGTCTATAAGGTGTCACAGGACAATTTGTTGCTTTTTACCAAAACAGTGGTATCAGAGGCTGGTGAATTCATAAGCCTTAATAAATTCTGTCCACAGATCAAAATGACAGATGTATGTATATTAAACAAAACTGGGATCCAGATCCTGGGGTAGGATGCACTATGGGGTAATCAATTATTTTTGGTCAAGATCCAAATGTCTTGGCGAACAAACTCCAGATTCCAAAGAAAATAGCATCAAAATAACAACAATAACGATAATAAGTAAATAAAAAAAATGTCCTGGTCCGTTCAAAAGCATTGGGTGGTCTGGATTTGGTACCCAGGGTTGATGTCCTAGTTTGTAAGTAGACAGCACTAGGTTAAACGTGTAGGGTCAGATCTTGGAACTTGCACTGCATGCTTTGTACCATTCTAGTAACACAAAACAACTGTATAGTGAGTGGATCTGGTATCCTGACTAAGTAACTCCTGGGTGGCATAGAGCTGATATTGTGGCTCTTATGCCACCACCCTTCAGGCCCTAATGCAGGATAAATCTTTTGCTTTAAAAAAAAAAAAATCTAAAATGGAGAGCTAAAAAAAAAGGGACACACTTCTCCAAAGTGCTTACGGTGAGAATTATGCTATGGAAATTAATGGAGCTTTCAGTGGGTCAACAACAGTATTGCCAAGTGTTCAAAAAAATCATGACATTAAAAAAATAATTCACTCTAGGTTCTTCTTTGCCTTCTGGTTTCTGAAGCCTGATATATACTTAAAATTTAGCCTTACCCAGATGCATCGCTCAGGGGGGTGAAAAATTCACATCCCTGCATGCTAGTTAAACCAACCTAACCCCTAGTGTAGACATGGCTCGGTAAATGAGAGAATTCTTCTGCCAACCTAGCTACCGCCACTCAGAGAGGTGATTAACTACAACGATGGGAAAACCCTTTCCATTGCTGTAGGAAGCATCTACAGTATGGCACAGTATGCCATAGCTGTGCTGCTGTAGTGCAGACATGGCCTGAGCATCTAGAGGATGATCGGGTCACATTCTCAAGCTTTCCTCTGCAAGCACAAGGACTAGAAATGTACTTTAAAAAAAAGAAAAAGAAAAAAATGAAAAGCAATGATTTTCACATAATCCCTTGACACAAGGAAGAGGGGCTTTAAGAATGTTATTAAATTTCACAAGGCTTCCAAAAAAAATAATAAATGAGAATTATAATAATTCCTCACACTTCTTGGAACTTTCATTAGAGGAGGACAAAGCATGTAAGCATACCAGCCTTACAAACATGCCAGTGAGGCAGCTAAGGGATACACCAAGGATCAGTGCACTCTCCAATTTAATATAGCTACAATGGAACGCAGCAGCCACTTGGCACATGGCAACACATTAATTTAGGACTAGAAAGGAAGAACTGTGTCCAGGTGAAACTGCAGGGAAAATTTTATGTAGACTGAATGCAATCAGCCATATCAGGATTTGGCCAGAGCAGCACAGTCAACACCCCCAATGGATCTTTAAGGACCACCAACAGTCAGGACCACCTCAAAAGCACAACACACCCATAGGTGCTTGAAGTCGGGGTGCCACCCAGCCGGAGCCTGCACCCCCAACCCCCTGCTCCAGCCCTGAGTCCCCTCCCAGAGCCAGCACTTCATACCCCCTCCCGCACCCCAAAACCCTACCCCAGCCCCCAAACTCCCTCCCAGAGCCTGCACCCCACCCCCTACCCCTGCTCCAGCCCCCCTCCCAGAGCCAGCACTTCATACCCCCTCCCCCCCCCCCAAAAAAACCCCCCAGCCCCCTCCTGCACCCAAACTCCCTCCCAGGACTGCAACCCCTCCTCCCTCCTCCTCCTCCCAGCACCAGCACATACTCCCCTCCCACCCCCAAAACCCTACCCCAGCCCCCTCCTGCACCCCACCCCCTACCCCAGCCCGGTGAAGGGGAGGGAGGGGAGGGGCGGGACCTCAGGGAAGGGGCAGGCAAAGGGGCGAGACTGGTTGGGTTTGTGAGATGGACAGTTCATAGGTTTAAAGGGTTTATAGGTTGGCTCAACGGCTCTCAGCACGGCCACCCCCCCCCCGCAGTGGTACAGCATCGACTGGGGGGGCCTGTTCCGCGCCACAGCTTCGCCCCTCGGGGCTCCCCCCGTGCTAAGGGACGGGGCTCAGTACCCGGTTCTTCTCCTCCACCTCCTGGACGCACTTGGCTCGCCACCGGTCGATCCTGGCCTCCCTTTCCGCCGCCCTGGCCGCCTCCTCCTCCCGCGCCGCCTCGGCCTCCTGCTTCCTCTTGCGGAGGCGCAGCCGCCTCTTCCTCGCCTTCTCCGCCTTGCGCCGCAGCTCGCCCAGGTAGCCGGGCTCCCGCAGGGGCCGCAGCTGCTCCCGCAGCTCGCTCAGCAGGGCGCGGGCCTGGCCGAGGGCCTGGGCCCAGCCCGCCTCGTCCCCGGCGGCCTCCTGCTGCCGCATGGCGCGACACAGGCCCGCCAGCTGGGCCACCGGCCGCAGGGCCCCCGCCGCCAGCTGCCGGGTCTGGCCGGGGCTCGGGGCGCCCGGCGGCGGGGGGAAGCCGCGGGGCCGGGGCCGCCTCTGGGCCAGGAACTGGGCCAGCCAGAGCTCATCGCGCTGCCGCAGGGCGGCCTCCTCCCCGCCCTCGGCCGCCTCCCGCGGCTCGGCGCTGCCCTCGCCCCACGGCGGCGGCGGCGGGCCCGGCTGCCAGGGCGGGTACAGCAGCCGCGGGGCCGCCTCGCGGCCGAGGGGCGCCGGGCCGCAGCCTCCCCCGGGGGCGGGGAAGTAGGGGCCGCCCGCGGGGAGCGGCAGGGGGTGGCCCGGGGGCCGCTCGGGCGGCAGGAAGGGGGGCGGCGGCGGCGGCTGGGCTCCCGGGAAGGGGCCGCCGGCGGGGGAAGGCGCGAACAGCCCCCCCGGGGGCGGGAAGCCGCGGTACTGGGGGGGCGGCGGCGGCCCCGCAAAGCGGGCGGCGAAGGGCAGCGGCGGCTGAGACATGAGGGGCCCGGCTGGCCCTGAGCCGCAGCCAGCGGCGCTACCGCTTCCGGCAGCGCACAGCGCCCCCTGGCGGCGGGGAGGAGCCAGCACTGGGGGGGGCGTTAGGTGCAGGGTTATGAATATGTATATTTGGGCGACGGGGCCCCGCCTATGAATATTGATGAAGGAGGGATCTGAGGGGAAAGGCGCGAGGCGCTATGCCGGTGGAGGAAGGAGAAGGGTCTGGGCAGGGGCTGTGACTGTCTATACATGGGGCTGGCGGGGAGGGGTTTCTAAAAGGCCGATGAAGGTGGATCGGTCCCACTCCCTCTTTCCCCTCTGCTCCCTTCCGCCGCTGACAGCAGAAAGCAGCTGCCACCACAAAGTCATTTCTAAACCCAGGGCCCAGCCTTTCCTCAGGCCCCTCTGCTGCTGCAGCGCGCTGGAAGGGGTCCCACACTGCAGCGAGCGCAGCACCGAATGGGCACCAGCCGCCCCTCACCCAAAGACACTAGAGCTGGTGTTTAACAGCACCTGCTACAGGCTGCCTTTGGCCCATCCACATCAACAGCCTCTACCTTCCTCACGGCTAGAGCCGGTCCTGATATAGGCTGGGAGGTTAGTAGGAGAGTTGAGCAACCGAACCCCTACATTGCTCCGAGAGATCTGCTACATCACACCAATAGGGAGTCGACTGAAATCACAACAGAGTTTTCTTGTCACCCTTCTACCCCTAACGTTGGCCAGAGGGATAGCTCAGTGGTTTGAGCATTGGCCTGCTAAACCCAGGGTACGGCAGTTCAATCCTCGAGGGGGCCACTTAGGGATCTGGGGCAAAATCAGTACGTGGTCCTGCTAGTGAAGGCAGCGGGCTGGACTTGACTCAAAGTCCCTTCCAGTCCTAGGAAATAGGATATCACTCGCACAGATAAGGGGTCAGTTACTGAAAACAAGAGCAGAGAATGATCCTGTAACCTGTGCACTCTGGCTCCTACCAGTGAAGCACCTACCTACCACCTCACACAATGAGCCCTGGAGTATAGGTACCCTACCAAATTCTCTGCCATGAAAAACATGTCATGGCCCATGAAATCAGACCTCCCCTAAGAAATCTAGCTACTGGAAGGGAAGGGGTATGATCATGTCCCTGGCTCCAGCTGCTAGTCTGCCAGGCTGGGGCAGTACAGGACTTACTCTTCCCCTGCACAGCCATGCTCATGGGCACATCAGAGCCACCTTCCTGAACCTACCCCACCTGCAGGAAACTCTGGGGCTAAACAGCAGCCTTGGAGCGTCTTGCAGCTGCAGGAGGTTGCCAGAGGTGGGTCTGATCTCCCCCAGAGAACCCCAGTGCAGGTAAAAAGCAAGTTCAGCAGCTGGTTTCTAGAATTTCCTCTCACACATTTGTGTCCCTGGAGGTAAATAGTCAAGTTTGTAATGAAATTTCAGATGTAAACAGCTGAAAACATGAAATTGACTAATTTCTAACTCCTAGACCTTTGGGGGGGTTCATTATGCAACTCATTCTATCAAGGTGCAAGAAATTGACACAGATAACTGCCACAATTGCTAACACAATGTACTTTCTCAATGAAATGTATACAGATGTACAACTCTTCTTCCCTCTTTCCATCACAAACATTGTTTGGTGCATTTTCCAAAAAAATGCACTGATCTTTACTTATAGAGTCATTCTAGCCTTTTTATTGCTATTTTGGACACAGCATTTCATTTAAGCTGGACATTTCCCTTGGCTCAGTAGTATCCAAAGAGGAGATAAAGCAAGCATTTCACTAAAGCAATTACTGTCTGTAACTAACTCTATAGAAGGAAGCTCTAAAACATCTCATTCCCCACTGTATCAACTTGATAAGATTTCAAATGAGCATGAAGATGCAAGAGGATGGCCTTTAAGAACCTATTACAATTAGGTAATTTTTTAATTAAACAATTAGTGGAAGAAGCATTTACCTGACAATACTAAGGTGGATAACCAAAGGCAATTTATATTAAACAGATTTCATTCTCCCAAGTTAGCTACTTTGCTTTTTTATTATACTTTTGTTATATGTACCTTTAAATTTTAAGAATATGAAAACAGTCATGATTAGCTTGCATAACTCCCAAAGAAACTTTATTCTATTACATAGATTCAAAACTGTCTTAAAAATATGAAAGTGGACTCATCTGTGAATGTTCAATATGTAAATATTGAACTTTAATTCAGCTTTTTAATGAGGATCCTGAACTCAAGCATTCTGGAAAATATTTTAATCATTTTATGTGCCATTACTTAAGTCTCATGCTTCATCTACAGAAATCGGTAATTCATGAATATTTGCTTTGTTTTATTCAAATACCAAATCTGCTTTTGAAGTACAAATTGTAGTTATACCACATTTGTTTAAAAACATTTCATGATTACACATTAAACTGAGTTGTTTAATGGATTTTCACTAAAACATTTCTCAATCATTTAAAAAAGAATTAATAGAATTAAAAGCTCTTTGAATTTTCATTCTACAAAAAGGAAAATGAGGTTAAAGTTACCAAAACTGGAAGTCTATCTACAGTAAACTAACTATGGTTGCTTCTCCTGGAAGTATCCTGAACCCTGAGAGCAGCCTTTCCTGAACCATTACTGGGTAGTTTAACCAGAAGAAAAACTGATTCAATCTATATTTATTGTATCCATTCTATATAAGCATGTATGTATTACATGACTGACAAACCATGTTAATTCTGAACTACTAGTGAAGAAATGAAGGTGTGGGCCAATAGAACAGTACCCATTCTGATCTAAAACATTCACTGTATTCCTATCCGAGCCTAAAAACTGTGAGGGTGTTTTAATTAAATTAACTAGCTTGACTCAAAACTTAACAAAAGTCAGCATAACTTAGAGCCACATATTGCTAGGAAGAACAAAACATCGAAGTTGTCAGCATAGATTTTAATTTCTGAAATAATCAAAAAGATACAAGTCCCTTAGTGTTTTACAAATGTTTTCCTAAAGGATCAAGTTAATTAGAATGTAAAACCAAGTTAGGGCTTTTTTTGCTTTGCTGAAAGTCTAAAACCAAGAGACAAAAAACACAAGATGCAACACCAACATTTAAGCATATAACTTAAAAAAAAAAAAGCAGTGTCATGTGAACAGTCTACTGATTACATCAAAAATACTATACATTCACTTTACTTTCTTTCATCTCTTAATGTTATAAGAAGATAGGTGGGCAAATATCTGGCACCAAAAAACTGATGCATGATAGTTCCAATACTTTAAAACAAAATGTACTATATAGAACATTAATATTTAAATTTTAGCCCATTTTAAAGTCTAAATCCACATGGTCTACTTCCTGTAAATTGTTTCCTTCCAAAAGAAATTCAGACTTCTGGTTCCACTTGCTTTCACAGTATTCTAAAGGATCCGTTAAAATGTACATGTGATGCTAAGGTAAGTAAATAATGATATGACATTTGGTACTGCAGCCAATTATTGTAACAAGTTTGTGTTACATTTCAGCAAAGTTGCATAAAAAAGGTCATAAAACACGTCTGATTTTTTTTTCAAAATCCAGTTTCTAGGAAATTTTTAATGACAAATGTAACAAGTCTCTCCAGCATCCATTTGAGTTCCAAATGTACATAAATCTAACACTGGCATTTACAGTGAATGAACTTAACCCAAGTGAGTGAAATATATGCAAAATTAAGTTTGCTTATCCTCTATTTTATATTTAACGTGTTTTCCCATGTGTAGAGTAACATTATTGTAAAATAAAACTATTTGCGACACTTGCATTGTTTAAGCAACACCTTCTTTGCTTTCTAGAATTGTTAAAGCACATTTATTTAAAAACTGAACAAAACGTAATATACAATTTATATTTGAACATTATGCTACTGAAGTCCAAATAATGTCCACTGAATAAATCAATGTGATGTTACAATACATGATCTATTTTTTTTTTTAAATATCAACTTTTTTGACCATGTATTATATCCAGGATAGATCCAATGCCTTCAGTATCAGACTGTAATGCCAGATAATGATCTTAAAAATAACCAAGCACACTATATGCAGGAGAACACTGACACTATTTAATTGTTTGCAGCATCTGCTTGACGAGGCCAACCTTCCTCTTCAACTCCTGAGTCATACTCTTCTTCAGCTGTATCTTTAGTCGGAGCCCTACAATTAAAAAGAATTGATCACATATTTTACAAGTTGAGAGGAGAATGCTGGTAGGATTACCATGGCTCCTCACAGACAGGTATTTCATAAAGCATCATTTCAAGTTGGATATGGCATGTGTGCTGCTTTAAATACTGGTCTCAAATGTCTCTTGGGAAGGTAATTCACTGATTAAACCTTATTTACATTCTTTATCACAAATTAAATGACCAGAAATAAATAGAGTAAAGTTTAACTTTCCAATAAACACTGCAGGCTCCCAGTTATTTTGCAGTGCACTTCTTAATACTTAACGCGAGTATTACTGAAGATAACACTTCCTACTTCAACAATCCCCTCTCTATCTGCAGGTTGAGCTCTTCAGAATTAAGCCTCAATACTGACTTGATAAATAATAGTATTATCTCCTATGATGTTTTGGGGAATCTGTCTACATACAACTTATGACTTCCAGTTGATGATATGAAATGCTTTAATGTGTACAGCAGAGGTTTCCAAACTTTTTGCTGGCATGACACCACTTTAGTGAAATATTTCCTCCTAGGACCCCAGACAGCATGGAGGATGCCATTTTGAAGAGCATGACCTCACACATGACCATGTATGCAAAGTCATGTTGTGTGAAGCAAAATGGCATCCTCTGCATACTAAGGATTGCTGCACCCCATTGGCTGATGGTGCAACATCAATCCCACAGTTCAGGAACTGCTGGTGTAGTGAGTCAGCCACCAGTGCTATGTCATGTACCTGCTAGATCAGGGATGGTGTGTGGTTGTTAAACCGTAATGGGTTGCCTATGCAGGTGGGAACCCACTGGGACAATGGGCTGACTGGAGCTCAGAGGAACAGTTCCCTGAACTTCTCTGCAGGGAGGGCAGAGTGGAAAATCACCAAACAAGACAAAAGGGCAGGGATGACAAAGCAGGGGTTTAAAATGGACTCTCAGATAGAACCAAGGGCAGGCTTTTGGACAAAGCATTGGACAAGAGAGAGGGGCATGCCTTTGTAACAGATAGCCCTGTTTTACTGCTGAATTTCCTGAGGATGGAGGAAGCTAGCTGCCTTAGAGGGGGGCAGGGAGAGACAGACACTCCATGATTTTGGAAGCCATGTGCAGAAGAATACTGGGCACCCCAGAGACAGGGATGGGTTACGTAATAACTGCCCTGTTCTGTTCAGTCCCTCTAAAGCATCTGGCATCGGCTGCTATTGGAAGACAGGATTCTGGGCGTAGGACAGCTTGGCCACATGGTCCCATTTCTAAGATAGAAATGTGTCAAGAGGCCAAGGAGAGAAACAGTGCTGCTGCCTACAGAGACCCCAGGGTCCAGTGTGAGGCTCAATACAGCAGCCTGATGAGTGTGCAGCAGGGGGAACTCTACCAGTGCTGCATGTTACATCTCCATTACACAGAAAGGGGATCTGAGGCACAGAGGCTATGCAGCTTCCTGAGGGTCACACAAGGAATCCTGTGAGAAACAGGAACCAGGAAAACTGACTCCCAGTCCTGTATGTTAGACACAGAACTGTCCCTCCCCTCTCCACATCATCTGCTATTTATTTAGATTGGGGAAAAAACACAACATATCCAAGATCTAATCAAATCATTAAATCCCAGCAGAATTAAAGTAGTAATTTCAACAGGAACTCAGCCAACCAGCCACCTACCTGCAGGAACACCTTTTTATCCCATTCCCTTCATCCCTGAGGCAAGCATACCCTCTGCCATCTCAAAAATATTATCAAACAGATGTATTTTGCAGCATGCCTAGATCATCAAATTCAGCTATTTCCAATCCAGGAAAGGGGAGCAAGCTCCAGTGTCCTGGAGCCCTCACAGAACACAGAATTTTTTCTTTTCAGCAAATACACCACCACTCACTTAAATAGCCTTAGTGATATATTCACAATTAACTCATCATACACTTTTTGTTTTCTGTTTCTAAAGAAACACACACACACTGGGAAGAGTTAAAAACAGAATGTAATACTTTTAAATTTAAAAGTTACAAAATAATTTTATATTTTTAGGTTTAATATGTAATAACAATAGTAATAAAAAAAATCCTAAATCATTAGTACAGAATATGCATTAAGTGCCCTATAACTACCAACTATGTATGATATACACAAAGTCGGAAGATTATTTTTGGAACATGTATGTGTGTAGAATTTTATTTTATTAAAAAAAACATTTGTACGAGGCACTGGCTGACTGACTGTCTAGACTATTAACCTGGCTGGAATTGCAATTCCTATGTTACCTAATATATCCTGGTTCTTTTTTGCCTTCCACAACTTCTTTGTCAACCTCCACACATACAATGTCAGAATTGGGTACTTCGAACATGGGCTCCAGCAACAACTTTTCCTATGAGCAAAGACAAAAGTAAAAAAATCATGTATACATGCTTTGCAGAAAAGTAGTTCTGAGAGTCACTTCATAATAGTGGATACTGGACTGGAAGAAATCTGACTAGCTATTGTCATTAGGAAGAAATTTACTTTGCAGATCTTAATATCCTGCCTAGAGATCCTTTTTTAAGCACAAGTTGTCTTGGCAAGAAGAATACTTGCATTCAAAATACATTATCTACACCTAGTGAGGCTGACAACACCCCCTAAAAAAGGCTGCACACTTACCATTATAGATCGAAGACCTCTTGCACCAGTCTTTCTGTCTAGCGCCAGTCTGGCTATAGCCTTCAATGCATCCTCAGTAACAGTCAATTCACACTACATACATAAGAATACAGTAAACTTTGTTAAATATTTCATTTGTAACTTTCCTAAGTCCATGGTTTACCCATCTTTCATTTAACAATAAATACATTGTGCAAAATAATTTAATAAAAATATTATTAAATAGCTAGTTCATTAAGTAGCACTTCTAATTCATCTTTTGGAAATTTTACCTAAACAATGTATTCACCAAAGAACAGATGTTAACATAAGCTCTTTGATGATTTTGTCATAATCTGCTCTTGCACCTTCCTTTAAAAAAAAAAAAAAAAGAGTTTTTTTGGGACAGGTTCCTTGGACTGCGCAAGTAAAGCAACAAGAAAACCATAGCTATATAAATACTAATGCTAATGTGTATTAAATGGGACAAATTTGCACCTAATTTAGAGGGCTGAGTTATCATGAATGGAATAAAATATTATGGTTTGCAGATAATTTCCAGTTTGTTTGTATTAGATAAAAATCTTCAAGTACCTGCTTTTCAGTTGCAATTACAGTATGTTTTCTCCTACCATTTCAATATAGCTGCATAGCTGTAAATGTGTCAAGAGACTAGGATGCATTCAACACAAAGCAGTGATGAATAATGGGTTATGAAGGCCATTTGCTTAGATTCTGTACAGGTGTATTTACTACTTGCCTCTCTGTCTTGTCTACACTACAGACCCGAACACTTGTATCAGAATCATTTGTATGGAATGAGTTCAAGTACAAACCAGTTAAAACTAAATGGCTTCTGGGGAAACATTTTAAGACAATTACTTTTAAGTTTTGCCTTGCAACCACACACCAATGCTGTCCTAAAACATTTCCACTGCAATGTCCCCTGTCCATTCAGGGAGATTTTGCAAGACCACTTGCGCACGCTTGGACTGTAGTGGGAGGACTAGATGAACAGTTTCAGCTTGTCTTCATTCACAGTGGTACTAAACTGGTTCAGACTGAACCAATTAAGTTGTAACTAGTTATTAAATCTTCTAAAAGAATCTGGTCTAATAACTGGGTAGAACATTGGAGGCTTCTGTGTGTGTGTGTGAACAGTATTCTATAAATGCTGCAGGAGCATCAATTTAAAATTTTCTAGTACAGACCAGGCTCTTGAATTAGGTACTAATGCGTTATAATACACATTATTAGAAAAAGGCCAGATTTTTTTTTTCTATAGTACCAATGCACTAGGTGCTTTATAGAGACAGGTAAAATGACAATGTCCCTGCAAAGGGTCTACAATCTAACTAGACAACAAACTAATGTGAGGATGATGAGTGAAGGGAATAAGCTACAATAAAGGCAAGCTGATTAGTGAAATTTAGCATGTGCCTTGGAATGTTTGCAGTTTCTAGAAAGAATTTCAAGCATCTAATATTTTAACACTTCTGAGGGGAAGACTATGATTAAAAGGCCTATTTCTGAGGAAGCAAAAAGTGGAGGCATAACAGATTAGGAAAAAACCCTTTCCCCAAGCCATAAGATACTCAAATCAAAGTAGCTTTGAAACCTGATTCCAAAATAGAACACAAAAATATCTAGCTAATGGAATAATGCTAGTAATTCCATTATATCTTTATTGAGACCAGGCAATCTTTTCCTACACTGAAGATAGATATTTTGAAAATTCAGCAATTTTACAAGAAATTACAGCATACACAGTTGGCCAAAATATGATATAGTACTCTTAAGATACTGAAAATAAAGAATACATTTCTCATGTAGTTTTTTGGTTACTTAAGAGAAGCCCAATAAATGTAATAAGATCTTGCTAATCTCTTTGTCCCTGAAAATTAAAATTCCTGGCACCAAACCAAGCAACTAATGTAGTCACTGAGGCAATGAACAGGGATTCTCCCAATGAGTGGGGATTTATGCAACTCCCATTACTTACCATTCTTTGATAAGACGATGAGTTTATTTTCTTTAGTCATAAAGCAGACAGTATATCTTTATATTGAAAAAGCCTTAACATGAATTCCATAACAAGGATACCAAAAGGATGTCAATTAGTAAGACAAAAAAACCAAACAAACCTTGTCCATGCTGAATAATGCTTGGTATTGAGGAACAACAGCATTTCTTGGCTCAGTAAGAATCCGTACAAGTGTTTTCTCATCCAGACTGTGCAGGGGAACCACCACAGGTAAACGTCCCACAAACTCTGGAATCATGCCAAATTCAATGAGATCTCTGGCTTCCACATGCCGCAACAAGCGATCTTTTTCTTCAATATCTTGCTGTGTATTGGACTCCCCACTTATGTTAGCGAGGTCAGCTGCTGCTGCAGCCCTTCTGCCTTTCCCCAAATTAGATGGCGTGCCAAAACCAAGATACTGCAAAATAAACACCATGTTCATGGAAGAGCTACAGTTACAAGTTTGCTTTAATTTTAATGTTGTATGAATTAACAGAAACCTGTTGTAACATTTAGTTCTCTCAGCAAGGCATCAACACATAGTGACTACTGATCGGGCATGAAGGAATTAAATACTTTTCACAAATTAAAATGTGATTACATTACATATCTTGTACTAGTTGCTATGTGATACGAGCACCCTCCGATAATAAAACGTACTCTTCCAAAGTGAAACAGATGATCATCTAATAAAAAAAATTACACCAAAAAGCTTTACAAAGCTTGGGGTCAGAACTGTAGACATAGGGTTACCAGATAGCAACTGTGAATAAACAGGACAGAGGGTGGAGAGTAATAGGTGCCTATATTAAGAAAAAGTCCCAAAAAACGGGACTGTCCCTTTAAAAATGGGACATCTGGTCACTCTATTTAGACATCTGCTGGAAATGGGAAACTGACCCAATAATATAGCGCTACATAGGCTTCTTATGTCATCCAAAAAAGAGCAACGTCGTGTGTCTCCAACTGCTGATAAATAAGGGGGATTAAATATAATAATAAATAGAGAGAGTGAGAGAGAGAGCGAGAGAGAGTGTGTGTTTTTCCAATGCTTGCACTCTGCTTCAAGCTTTGTATGCATCATATCATAGATTTAAAGGAAATGTGATGGTAGGACACCTCCCCAATGGAATGGTTCACACAGGAACCCCATTTTTAAAAATTAAGGGACATTACACCACCTTCACAATTAACTTTTTAGTACTAGAATTCAGTTTTCTAGGTGCAGATACAGATAAATACAGATAACCCTCCCAAAATAATTAGCAAAAGAGCCACTATACATTCAATACAGCTAAAAAGAGCTATTCTAAAACAATGTGTTCTCACCTTTTCATTTTTCCTCCTGCTGATGATTCTGTCAAGACCATTAAAGGCACCAGAAGCTACAAAGAGGACATTTGTTGTATCAACCTGCACCGTTTCTCCACGTAACTTACGGGAATTTTTTTCTGGAACATTTACTATTGTACCTTCTAGTAACTTTAACAAGCCCTAAGTAAAAACAGAGAGGTAAAGGCAGTAAATAAAGACTCCACATTGTAGCTTTAGAACAGAATGCACATCAAATCCTGTGACCTACTCACACCGGAGTCAATGAGACTGACCACCTGAATCTGACAAGCAGGACTTGACCACAGGTTCTGAGTACTTGAGAATTTTATCCAAGGCCACACCAAGAGCCAGTGGCAGTGATGGGAACAAAACCTAGATTGCTCGTCGTCTACATGCCACCTCCCATATGAGAAGAATTGTTTTTAAAAATGTTTTTCAAATTTCTCCATGAGACATCAGTGATGAAGGGTTTTGGAGAAAGTGAAAAAACAGCATCTAGTGATTTTTAGTTTATGTAACTTGATACTTGAAAGCAGATAAGGATGATTTCTAATAAAAATTCCACTGAGGGCGTTTTGGGGAGTGAGGGAGGTGAAGAGCAGAATGGGGGCTAAGGGGCTTTTGATTAACTCTAGAATTTAATGAAATATGAATCTATACACAGACAATATCTGCAACATGACAAGACAACATCAGGGACTTCATGTACTTTAACGATTTGATTTTCAAGGCTGAAATAAAAAATCTGCATACTTACTTGTTGGACACCTTCTCCTCCTACATCCCGTAACTGATGAATGCCTGGCACACTGCCAATCTTATCTACTTCATCCAGAAAAACAATTCCTAAAGTACAAGGAATATATTTAGAGAAGATGCTATTTGTAAGAGAGAAATATTATCTATGCACAGAGCAGAGTGCCATCTTAAATAGAAGAGATTGCTATAGCAATGTTACAGAATGCTGCATGTTACATAAGCAACTTGCTGGATAACAAGAAAGGAATAACTTGTTACACCTGTTCATAATCATTTTTTAAATTAATTTACTAAGTTTTGAAAATTCTTATTAATTAATCAAATAGAAGTCAGGTATATATATACCAAGAATGCTAAACTATTAAAATGATTCTTGGCACCAACTTACAGAATGTAATTGGGTCATGTATATTTTACGGACAAACATCAGAAAATACATGGTCCAAGTTTACCTTGTTGAGCTTTTTCTACATTGTAGTTGGCATCTTGCAGTAGTTTTGCAATAACAGATTCAATATCTTCACCTACATAGCCAGCTTGAGTCAAGGTAGTACAATCACAGATAGCAAAAGGTACATCAAGGCATTTAGCTAGAGTCTGAGCCAGCAGGGTTTTACCTAAAAATTAAAAAAAACCAAACTACTACTTGTTCTGTAATATTCATAATGTATTTCTGTGGCAGTATACAAGACCACAAGCATTTTTCCTCAATGAACGTAACTAGTGTGGCATTCTTCATCATCAGACAGCTAAACATTCAACAATGTTTTCTGGGTAAGCTAGCTTTGTGAAACAATGTATGCTGTCATCTTTTGATTCTGCCAAGTTGCATACATTTTAATGATATTCTATTAGTTTGCTCAGGTTTGCCTATGATACATACACTACAGTTAACACAAGTTTGTGTGTTTATATATTGTAACAATTGTGTGCCAGTATAAACGAAATGTTATATTACTAGTGCCATTCATCTGTTAACTTTCCGGACACTATGGAAACCCGATCTGTTTATTCAGGCTTTTGCCTGAAACGAAGAGTGGCATAGCCATACTTTGGCAGGGAGAGTACTGAGTAAATAATATCCTGTTATGTTTGTATTTTTACATACATGCACACAGACTTCTGAGTAACATATTATAAAAACTGAAATATAATTTTTCCTTTTTAGACCCTACAATAGCTCTGGCTTAGAAGGTGAAACAGCATCTTCCTCTAACCAGGACATGTCATCTTGAGCTTGCCATGAGAAGTCTGCAAACTATAAACATTTTTTCTAGTTACAGAACAGTTATATTTTTAACATGGTTTTAATGACTGATTAAGGGGAGAAAACTGTGTAATGAAGGAAGATTCAGTAGCATAGCCTTTTTCTCCCTTCCCAACAACGCTAAGCACAGGTGGGTAGAGGACCTGTGAGTCATAAAATACCATGCATCACTTGCGGCTGCTATTAGGAGTACAAACCACAGAAACCATCTTTGCTGCTGCATTTTGCTGTTTAAAAGATGTTTCAATTACAGCCATGCACATGGGCATTATTTTTCCTCTAGTGTTAGAGTGAATTAAAAATCAAAAGAGTGATGCCTTAAAATGAATAGACCAAAAATGTAACAAGCAGGAAGTCAGTTCACTATGAAGTGACTGATATGGATGTCTATTACTCACACTAAGGATTTGTCAATACTTAAAATACTGCATCGTTGTAACTGCGCTGTAGCACTTCAGTGCAGACACCACCTAAGCTGACGGGAAGGGTTCTCCTGTCAACACAGGTAATTCACCTCCTCAAGAGATAGTAGCTAGGTCAATGGGAGAATTCTAGTGCGTTTCTGCACTGGGAATTAGGTTACTATAGCTGCATCTAGTGTTCCCTCTAATTTTTCCCACTCATGTGTGGAATGAATTTTGTTACGTGCACCAATATGGAGGTGATGTGTGACACATGACTTGCACATTGTTTAACATAACAAAATGCATGTGGTGGGGGTGGTACTGAGGAGTTTGGAGTGTGAGAAGGGGCACAGAACTCGGGTAGAGGGTTGGAGTGCAGGGATGTGAGGGCTCTGACTGGGGGTGAGAGGCTCAGGGCTGGGGCAGACAGTTGTGGTGGAGGAGTGTGAGGGCTCTACCTGGGGATGCGGGCTCTGGGGTGAGGCCAGGGATGAGGGTTTAGAGTGCAGGAGAGTGCTCCAGCGGGGAGAGAGGACTTCCTCCAGCTCTCTCCCCCCACAGCAGCACCTGAGCTTGGGCGGGAAGAGGCGCCTCTCCCCACTGCAGCAGCTCTGGGGCTGGGGCCGCAGGATAGGCGCCCCTTCCCCAGCCGGGTTTGGGACAGGGTGGGACGCCCCATCTGCAGCAGGTTGGAGGCCGGGCTAGGTGGGGCCAGGGGGTGCTGCTCCCCCGGCTGATCCCTGGGCGGGTTCCTTGAACACTTGCAGGGTGCTAAATAGGCTGCTGCACGGCCGCACAGCTTACAGGGAACTTAGACTGCATCTCTCAGGGTTGTGGATTTTTCACACCCCGAGAGACACAGCCATACTGAAGTAAATTCCCAGCGTATAGTAGGCCTAATTCACTACATTCATCAAGATCCTAAGAGGTGGGAACATCATTCTACACAATACAACTTGACCTCACTGGGTATTCCACACCTCTGAAGACCAGGTTCCAAGTAGACACATTATTTTGCATGTCATAACCACATTTATTAAAGCACCTGCAACACACTAGGTTTAAAGAACTGGTTACTTTCTGAGCATATAGAATTTCCTGATACTGAACTGTATCCAGGCAGAGTTTGCTTTGATTTTGTTCTTCCCTACCTGATTCCAGATAATTCTGTTTCCACGCTATTAGTCTATAGTAACTGCTGTTTTTCACTGCTAGTAGCTGAGGTCTGATTACAACATCTTCCTATAACCGATTCTAGCAAGGTATTTATATGATTGTTCTGGAAAACTGCCTCAACCTTGCAGTACAATTGATTTTTGACCAAGATGAGCCACCCACATTCCACAGTACACATTATGGATGTATCTGTGGGTAACACCAGATGGCCACCTGTCTTCTTGGATTTGAAGACCTTTGAAAATATGATTTGCAGGCACCATTATCAGGATACAAAAATTGTGCTTGGCACTTTTTTCTTGTAGTCCAATGATTACAGTCAACATTGTCCTGTGCTTGAAAAATCATCATAGTGCAGGGGTCGGCAACCTTTCAGAAGTGGTGTGCCAAGTCCTCATTTAGTCACTCTAATTTAAGGGTTTTGCATGCCAGTAATATATTTTAACATTTTTAGAAGATCTTGTTCTATAAGTCTATAATATATAACTAAGCTATTGTTGTATGTAAAATAAATAAGGTTTTTTAAATGTTTAAGAAGCTTCATTTCAAATTAAATTAAAATGCAGAGCCCTCCAGACTGGTGGCCAGGACCCGGGCAGTGTGAGTGCCACTGAAAACCAGCTCATGTGCCGTCTTTGGCACCTGTGCCACAGGTTGCCTACCCCTGTCATAGTGGATGCAATTAAAGTATGGCAGAGAGCAAATTGGATCAGACAGGTAGTTGGAAAGGAGGGAGGTGTAATATAAGCTGGCAGTACCCAGGTCTGAAGTGCAGAATTAAATGCTAACTTTATTCTATAGAGGAAAAGCTCATTTCAATCTGTTTTTAAGTGAACTCAACATGCAGCATATTTCAATATAGATTTCTTGTAGTTTAGGGTAAGCACATACTATACAGCAAAGGCCAGAGTTTAGCATTTCTATTTCCTGCTGTTTTTCTGTTATTAACCAGCTGCTGTTGCCAAAAAGAACTACTAGAGACTGACGTTTCTTAAAACAGGAACTCAAAATCTGTCCTGAGTCTGGTTCTATTCAATATCTTCAAAAATTATTTGAATAGCAGCATAGAGTATACTTATAAAGTTTATGAACAATAACAAGCTGGGAGGGGTAACAAGTGCTTTGGAGGACAAGATTAGAATTCAAAATGATCTTAACAAGCTGGAGAAATGATCTGAAATAAATAGGATGAAATTCAAAAGGACAAACACAAAGTATTACATTTAGAAAGGCATAATCAACTGCACAAATACAAAATGAGAAATGACTGCCTAGGAAGGTGAACTGCAGAAAAGGATCTGAGGCTTATAGTGGATGACAAGCTAAATGAGTCAACAATGTAATACTGTAAAAGCAGCAAAGAGTCCTGTGGCACCTTAGAGACTAACAGACATATTGGAGCATGAGCTTTCGTGGGTGAATACCCACTTCGTCGGATGCATGTGATACTGTAATGTAATGTAATACTGTTGTAAAAAAAGTAAACATCATTCAGGGATGTATTAGCAGAAGCATTGTCAGCAAGACACAAGTAGTAATTCTTCCATTCCACTCAGCATTGATAAGGCTTCAGTTGGAGCACTGTGTCCAGTTCTGGGCACCATACTTCAGGAAAGATGTGGACAAATTGGAGAAAGTCCAAAGAAGAGCAACAATAATGATTAAAGGTCTAGAAAACATGACCTATGAGGAGAGATTGAAAAAACTGCATTTGTTTAGTGTGGAGAAGAGAAGATTGAGGGTGGGAACACACTTGAAGAGTATTATATATAAGGCTGTTATAAAGAGGAGAGTGAAAAATTGTTCTGCTTATCTACCTAGGACAGGACAAGTAGTAATGGGCTTAAATTGCAGCAAGGGAGATTTACGTTAGACATTAAGAAAAACTTCTCACTGTAAGGGTGTTTAAGCACTGCAGTGAACTATCTTAAGAGGCTGAGGAATCGCCACCATTAGAGGATTTTCAGGACAGGTTAGACAAATACCTGCCAGGGATGATCTAGACAACACTAAGTCCTGCCTCAGTACAGGTGACTGGACTATATAACCTATCAAGATCCCTTCCAGTCCTACATTTCTATGATTCTATGCCATGCTTTTATTCACTGAACTGGTAACAACATAAAAATATTTGTAGCTTATCTGTTTCCAAGGTACTCAAAATCTACAGAAGTGTTAAATTACATACCTGACCCAGTTGGTCCAAGAAGCAAAATATTACTTTTTTCAAGATTTATGTCATCATGGGTTGAATCTAGTACTTCGCCTCCTCGTTTCTCCTGAGGCATCTGCTGGTTCACTTGTTGCTGCATTGATGCTCCTAAAGCATTACCATGGGGACTTATTCCAGCAATCTGCAGAAGTTCTGAAATTAACAATAAAAGCTTTGTTTGAGAACCAGGTTTAACTTAAACTGACAGAGTCTGACACTACTGTTGAGTACATAATTAAAATTTTAAACTGATGGTTCCTGTAATCTTTCAATGGTTTGTTCTGTGAGCCAGTAATCCTACTTTAGAAAATACTGCAATCTACAGACAAGATTGCAACACAGTTAGCATAAATGCCAGAAAAAGAGTAACTGTATTCACCTATGTTTCCATAGGCATATTTTTACATATTTGAAAAGATATTTCAAACAGAAATAGAAATTGTATAGTAGCTTATCTAAACCATTCTAATATATTAAACAAGTGCATGCAAAATTCCTAGTCCACACACAAAACAAGTTACCAAGTATTTTTTCCTATACATAAATATATATAAAACCAAAAGGCACTTAGCAAATGCCTGGCAAAGTATAAGAACTCAAAAAATTTCAAACTACTAATATACACAAACTATGCAACTACGCTAAAAAGTGACTATATTAAAATAACTTCTAACAATAGATCTGTGACTTAGATTTAGTGGTACATTACGGTCTTTATTTTTTAAACAATTTTTTATTCATTAGTACTGCAGTGCCAAGAGAAAGATGAGAGTGAACTGGATTCTATTCCTTCTCATTCATCAACAGAATTTTGTAATTTAAAGAAAATGGAATTGACCAGGTGTAACTAGGATTACAAATTGGTCAGCAGAAGCCTTATTTACAGATGATGGATACTGCATGAGGCAAGAACCACCCAGTTTGAAAGTCAGCTTGTAGTTAGAAAAAAACCTTTACTTGTGAGCTGAGCAAATATGACCAGGTGTCAATGAGACAAACATGGAACAGCACAATGCAATTTTGACAGTTATTTTTCAGAGTACAACTATGTTGTAGCAAATACATTAATATAACATTGCATGATTAATACTATACGAAAGTTGACATGAGGCTTTACCTACTAGGCAGTGATTCACATTTCCTTTTGCCTTAAAAAGTTGGTATCAGATAGAAATTCATGAAAAATATACACTACAAATATCTCAAACTGAGAAAACAAGTCTAAACTTTCACTCTCTTCAATCCAGGTTAATTCTTTGTACGGATACTTATTTAGAAACTTGTAGGTTAACACTTTACCTGCCTTCCATGTAGAATTATATACAAGGTCAAATCCTGTTCAGTCACAAATGCTCATTACAAGGACTACTTGTAAAAGCAAGCAGGATTTGGCCCGTAATTTCTACCAACCCACCACTAAACCACTGTTCTGATGTTAATTTCAAGGGTAGATATTGCAGAGGAGGACATGAGGAGAGTTCACTTACTTGTAAATCTGTACTCATCCTCCCGTCTTCTTATTTCTAACTCTAAGAGAGAGGATGAAAACAGTAATATAAAAAAAATATTTATATTTACTCCACCTCTTGCCCTCTTCTGAATACATTTCATGGTGAAATCAAGGTATTACAAACAAGAAATCCCCATGTTAGTTTTTATTTGTCAGATCTAAGAGCTCCCTATTTGGGACTATTTAGTCATCTAAAATTGACTACCTGCTTCCTCTTGATTACAATAAATTAGCTGTTTTTACATCAAAATCTTAAAATACAAGACACACAGTAAAAAAAACATACCAGATTTAATCTGGATTTTTAAAAATTATCTTAAACTAGCATTGTAATACTTTGATACAAGATTATTCTCCATTTTTTAAAAGCCTATCAATTATAATTGCTAATTTTAATCTCTCTGGGGCAGGAAGTGTCTCTGTTCTATGTTTGTATGGTGCCTAGCATGAGATCCTGGTTTGTGCTTAGACCAGGGGTCGGCAACCTTTGGCACGTGGCTTGCCAGGGAAAGCCCCTGGTGGGCCAGGCCAACTTGTTTACCTGCCACGTCCACAGGTATGTCCGACTGCGGCTCCCACTGGCCGCAGTTCGCTGCTCCAGGCCAATGGGGGTGGCAGGAAGCGGTGGCCAGCACATCCCTTGGGCCGTGCCACTTCCTGCAGCCCCCATTGGCCTGAAGTGGCGAACCACATCTGGTGGGGGCCGCGATCAGCCGAACCTGCGGACCCGGCAGGTAAACAAACCATCCTGGCCCGCCAGGGGCTTTCCCTGGAGAGCTGTGTGCCAAAGATTCCCGATCCCTGGCTTAGACCATTAGTCACAACTGCAATACATATAAATAATAATACAATTAGAAATCAGAAACAGTTTTAAGATAAAATGCAGAAAATGGGATTACTAAAGCATCTTTTTTTATGCAGTTTGCATACTAAACAGATTTCAAGTCAGAATGACACTCTTTACAAATCAAACTAAGTGAGCCTTGAATCAGTTATCACAGTTTAATCTCACTTCTAAAAATAAAGTAAACTGATACTACTGCATAACTATTGTGCAGCTAAAGCACTGCTAACAAGTAACCTCATATGAACTTGTTGGATATTTAACAATATTAAACTGACCAACAGTTTCTGTTGACTTAGGAACAAAAATATGTAGTTAATTATTCATCAGGTTATACTAAAATAGAATACAATTTCTGTCTTAAACTCCCCTTGGTTTAAGCTTGCAACTGAACACTGAGGCCTTGGCTACACTGGCGCTTTACAACGCTGCAAGTTTCTCGCTCAGGGGTGTGAAAAAAACACCCCCCTGAGCGCTGCAAGATACAGCGCTGTAAAGCGCCAGTGTAAACAGTGCCGCAGCGCTGGGAGCACAGCTCCCAGCGCTGCAAGCTAATCCCCACGGGGAGGTGGAGTACCTGCAGCGCTGGGAGAGCTCTCTCCCAGCGCTGGCGCTGCGACCACACTCACACTTCAAAGCGCTCCCGTGGCAGCGCTCCCGCAGCAGCGCTTTGACGTTTCGAGTGTAGCCAAGCCCTGAATCTGTTGCTCAAGTAGTAAAGCAGATTAAAAAGAAAAATTTTAATAGGCTCACTTTATAAAGCACTATCAGATTCACCTGAAAGGGTGCCACCAACAGACGCTAAATATTTAAATAAGTTAGAAATTGCCCATGATGCCATAAAACTTCATGGCTTATTCACATAATAGTTACAAAATTTACATCTAGTCAAAGGTTAAAGGTACACCATGCAGCTAAAAATAATTTTAACACAGAACTTAACTAAGAAAAATTAAAAATTACTTTCAATTAACAAGTGTTAAAAGTTATTTACTTTTCCTTATTTATGTTACATCTTTACTTCTTGCACATCATTCAGCTTAGCAAACAGACAATTCACTTTGCTTGCTGGTTCTCATGCACTGACAAGATCGCAGCATATGAAAAAGCAGTTGCAAACATTTCAGAAGCTTTAAATCTAAGCAAATCTTTTTATTGAAATATATTAATGGAGGCATTCATAGAAATAAGTTTTTGAAAATGTTTGCTTTTATCTAGCATTTATGTCTACACTAGCCAACAAAATCATTTAAGGAGCCAGTAATATATTCTTCTTGCAGGTAACACATACCACTGAATTCATCTGAAGTTTTACATGCACAATGGCTGTTTGCATTTATTATAGCACCACCATAAGTACAGGAGAAAAAAGTCCACAGAGACAATACACTTTATAATCAGAAAAATATGAAACGTACAAACCTCTGGGTGTTAAAGAAGTCTGCTTTTCAACTTCTGCTTGCTGTCTCAGATTAGTTGGGATATTGTTGTATATTCTTTTGTAATGATTGTACACAGCGACTGAAAGCACCTTCTTGGCAAAAGATTGACCAACAACATACTTGTCGAGGTAGTTGTAAATCTGAAAAATAAAACTAACTTAATAAATAAATAACAATAATTGTATTTCTAAGCCACCCATGCATGATAAAAGCATTACAGGGTGCCACGGGTACAAAATTAACACAGACTACAGAGATCTAAAACTGGACAAAACCTGAGTTTAAGAGACATCAAATTCTGAAATTCTAATACATAAAAGGAGCTTTGGCTTTGGAGCACAATGTGGATGGACCATAAATGGAGGCTATACTAACTGATCTAAACAGACTTGATTTTAAAATTGTATATCATGGTCTGTGATATAAACTAATAAAGGTAATGGAACTGAGCATTAACTATCCAATACATACATACAACCACAGATTATGAAACTAACAATTTTTCCTTCAATAAAATACTTCACTGTGTCCTGTAGAATACAAGTAGTAAATGTTTAAATCTTGGAGAATTAATTTTTATCATTTCTTGGATTTATGTCCCACTTGAATTTTAAAACTTTGATACAGATTTTTAAAATTAAAACATTCAAATATGCTATAATGCCGATAAGTAAACTGTGGTGAAATTAAGAGCCATACTTTTTTCGGTGGAGGTGGTGGCTTTTGTTGGAATGCCAACTTCACAGCTTCTGCTGCTGATTCGGGCTCTTTAATGATGCTCTTCTTTGAGTCTGCCTCTGATAGCACAACAAAAAAATGGTGACATTTTTCACACTTCACAAAACGGGTGGAAGCTGTAAAAAAAAAAAAAAAGTAAAATGACGTGGTAAGAGACTGTTTAGATAATATTCATTCAACTAAAAGCAGCAAAGAGTCCTGTGGCACCTTATAGACTAACAGACGTTTTGGAGCATGAGCTTTCACCCACGAAAGCTCATGCTCCAAAACGTCTGTTAGTCTATAAGGTGCCACAGGACTCTTTGCTGCTTTTACAGATCCAGACTAACACGGCTACCCCTCTGATACTTGACATTCATTTAACTTTCTACTTTCATGCTACACAGAACTTAAACATCTGAAATAACAAACATTCTGTCAATTCCCTCCTCTGCTTCCAAGGTATATTTTAAGTTGGGATAACATCAAATCAAGAAACAAAATTAGTAAATACTCTGCATTTACGCAGCACTTTTCATCTGTTCACCTCAAAAGCTTTACAAAGCATTTAACAGATGGTGAAATTCATACAGAGAGGCAAAGCAATTTGTCCAAGATCAGACAGTGACAGACCTAGGAAAAGAAGGCAGGTTGCTATTTCTAGTTTGGTGCTCTGCTCAGTAACAACTGTATTCAAAGGATGAAATTCACTCAAGTGTGGCAACCTCTTTCATGCTACTTGAGACATGTGGAGGGAACATAAAATACACAGGGAGCTCTATAATCCTGTATACACAGGGGAAGGCACAGAATTTGGCTCTGAACAGACTAGTACTACTGGATCCACAATACACAGAGAAAGGCAACAACTACTGGGCCTGGCCCATAAACTGAAAAAGTAACACTGCTCCCTTCATGTGTGCTCCCCTGCATGGAATTAACCAGGCTATCGTGAAAGGTGGACGTTGGGGTCTGGAGATTTCCCATAAAACCACAGACTATACAAAAAACTCTGCTTACTGTCAACCAATTTCTAATCAATTTTGAACATAATTTATATCAAATTGGTATTTCAGTTTCTTTTACTGTAGTATGGCAATATATTGAATGGCTTCATTCCAAATATACTAAATCAGTAGTGACAAATTTTCAGTTAACACACTTAGAATATACAAGCATTTACACTTAAAAGAAAAGGCAAAAACTGAGGAAAATGTGAAGTATAATATGATTTTCCCTGTCCAGTGAGCAACATTTTGGTTATCACTTCAAAAATTAACTACTAGTGTTCTAGGGTTGGGTTTTTTTTGTTTGTTTGTTTTGGAGATGTCATAATAAAAAACTTCAAGAACAGATAATAGATTTTCTTAAGAACAACATTTTTCTGCCTTTGGGAATCAATTTTTAGGACAGCAGCAACTCAGACTTCAAAGAAAGACAAAGAATCAGATTCAGAAATACTTTATAACAACAACTTGTGGACTGGCACTATTAAAGCTATTGTCTGTTTCAGAAAAGCAAAGAAAATGGCATCTGTTCTAGATGATTTCAAAGAACAGAACCATAATCCAACATTAGTGTTCAATTCCTGCTCCAGCACTTGAATGTCCTCGGTTAAGTGTGCCAAAGGTACAACATGACCTACTTCGACAAATAACTACTCCTTATTAAAATGACTAGGCGAAGAACTTTATAACAATCCTCTGAACTTTTAAAGGTCTTTAGAAAACAGATTGCACAGCCAAATTCTGGGTAATTTTATTGTCAACCTATAACAAGAACCAAACAAATTTTTACATCGTGCTCATGCTTCCCATAGAACAGATGTTAGGAGAAACTCATCCAACAGATAACATACATATGTTCCAAAATTCTGTAGCTGCACAAATAAAATTAGATTTTTATAAAAAAAATACAAATCTGTTAATTTTAACAGATTATCGAAGTGCTGCTGCACTGTGGAAAACTCCCTGCTCTTAATCCTATTCCTTTAAGCAAAGTGAACAGAGGAGATGGAACACTGCAGTGGTAACAGCGTGAACTGATGATATCATAGGAGGGAGGGGGAAGTGGAGAAGAGCAAAGGTCACTCACTTGCAAGCAACCCTCCTATGATATACTATCAATTGCCAATATCACAGGGAGAGTGTGCGCACATGCACAAGCTCAGAACATCCTGGACATCCTTATTGACGGCTAGTACCATGGGAGCATTCTCTTCCCTCACATAATGCTAGCACTCAACATTAGCACCACAGAATGAACACGAATATAGTCACTCCCTTAAGCATGGGAGAAAAAGGAAAATAAAGGCAAGGCATTATATTTTGCACTTTTACAGCAGCTTTCATTGGAAGATCTCAAAGTGCTTTACAAACATTAAGCCTCCCAATACCCCTCTGAGGTAGCTACTGCCCTCATGTTACAGATAGAGAAAATCACCATTGTGCTGCATTTTCCCTGAGGTCAGAGCAAGTCAGTGACAGAGCTGGGATAAGCACCAAGATCTTCTGACTCAGAGTTTCATGCTCTGAACACTAGTTCATGCTCCTTCCCACTGCTGTGACAAAGGAAAATAAGATCGCTTAGTTTCCACAGCAATGCTCATTTTCAAATAGGAAGGAACCAGAACCACTAGGAAACTGTGGGAGTGTGGGTTTTTTGAGGGGGAGGGAGGGCTGCTGAACACTGTGCTGATGCCCCACAGACTCTGTAAATGTAAAGTTCAGACCTTTTCATTTTAGACTCTAAAACGATAGTGTCAATGGCAACTGGCAGAACATTTTAAATCACCAGCTTCACAGAAGGTCATACTTTTTAGCAATTTGCCCAGGACAGAGGAGGTGTAAGCACCCCTGCAGATCTCCAGAGCCAGCAATACTGTTATATTAATAAGTATACACAAATGTCTGTGCAATAGTTCCAATTTCAAATAACTTCACTGGCATGATGAGGTCTGCAAATGTTTAGATACAACAACAGGTAGTGAAAAGGACATTAAGCTTAACTGTTGACTTTGCTCCCATGGCAAGCTGAAGGCTGCACACTACAAAGGTATTTGCCCAGTCAGTATTTATAATGGTAAGGTGCAAGCCATGTCACACCAGAGAGAGCGTTGCCCACATGATGTGTGCAAATACTTGATGCAACAGTATTTTTTAAAAAGCTTGAATCTACACTCTGGGGTGGAGATGGTTACTACACTGCAATTTCTCTGAGAGAGCATGATGTCAAGGAAAAAAGGGCAGGAAAGCCACTAATTTCCTAACAGGTTTAAACATGACAGGAAAACCCTGCTCCGGAGGATGGAAAGGGCAGGGAGTTCATCCCGGCAGAATGAGGTGATGACAATGCCTGTTTTTAAGAGTACTTAAATCAGCAATACTCAGGCTCAAAAGATACAGGTGGTTTTGACTTCATGTCTCAGGCATGAATTTTATCTCACTGAAGGAAGCACTGATCACAGGATTTCCCTCCACACAGCCTGACCCCTAATGCCAGGTACAAGGAGTGTTGAGCAAATAGGTAAGAACTACCTAGATCCCTTTAATACCTCCAAAGAGCCCAGGAAAGATGAGTGTGTTGGAATAGCAGAGAATCACAAAACCATTGTGCAAGGTTTGCAGCACTCTGTGATAAAGAAGCACATTACAAACAAGCTGCACTGGAATGTCAAGCTGTCACTCCCCCACTCAGTGGCTCTTCACAACTTGATTCATGAATAAAGCAGCTCTCTGACTCAATTCCATTTTAGCATTTTGTTAATCACCTCAAGATGAGTACAAAGTTAATTTGATGTTTATTTTTTTAAGTGTGTGCGGCACACACTGGATAAATGTGTTTTCCTTAATCAGTAAATATATAATTAAAACCCTGAAGATTTACAAGTCAAAACAACAGTTTTGTTTTGTCTTTTTAAAGTAGTGGCATTACAGGCTTAGCTGAAGATCAAGTTATAGTCTGTTTCATAGAATACAGCCACCCATTAATAGTTCTGGGAATGGAACTTGGATGGAAATTTTGACACTTTAAGGAGGATTAGAACACAGCTTGCTTCCCCACAACTATTCTGCATTCTATAGTGCAAATAAACCCAGAAAAGAAAATAAGTAGAGTAACAAACACAGATTGAGTTAGGGAAAAAATGTACGGTACTCAAATTAACAGTTTGAAAGAGAACTGAAAAAAGATGTAAGGAGTTCAACGGTTTCAGGAAGAAATTGATGTAAGCCTAAAAGGAATATCTGAATTATTATAGCAATGACAACTGATTTTCTTAAAGATCATAGTTACTAGGAATCCAATGACAGCTCTCCCTCTGCTCGGTCTCTATAACAAGCCCTACATAAAAGAAAAGAGTTGGTTCCACTCTTACTTGTTGCAATGCTGCATTGTATAAAAGGATCTTTAAAAAGACTCTTTAAATCCCAGCCTCTCGAGAATGATGAGAAAATAGGAATATCCAACTGTTTAAGAGAGGCCATCCACTCACTATATCTTGATGCTTGAGTTCTCTCAAACTTCCATCAGCCTCAATCCTCCTTTTAAGGAAAGCTAATTGTTTTTCAGTCTTAGTGGGGAGGGATAGCTCAGCTCAGCGGCTTGAGCACTGGCCTTCTAAACCCAGGGTTGTGAGTTCAATCCTTGAGGGGACCATTTAGGGATCTGGAGCAAAAATCTGTCTGGGGATTGGTCCCCTGTTGGGCAAGATGACCTCCTGAGGTCCCTTCCAACCCTGATATTCTATGATTATGTGCCCCATGATATCCTGGTTAGGTTCCAGTCTGGCTCTGGTCTTTTTAAATTGAAAATATATCAGCCAAGCTACTCTCCCACATCGTAGGAGTATGAGCTTCATGGCAAGATCATTTCTAAACACAGGTTAAAGTATCTTTGTGACACTGATGATATGTAAGTGTCTCTCTGTTGCCCATGGACCCAACAAGTTTGAACTCTGCCCTGAAGCAGTTCTTGGATGATGTTTCCAGCTGGATGCACATAAACAACCTCATCATCCACCCTGGTCTGGGTGGTAACAGAGGTGGAGATAGCAATTTTGAGACTCAGTTTCCTGATGTCTTTGTTTACAACTGGGTGTCTTCTGAAGATGGTTGACTCAAATTAAGAATATTTTCCTCACTTTCAACTACACCCTTTCTGTGGAAAGTCTCATGTGGTGAACAGGGTTTGAAGTATAATAAATAATAATAATTGGAGATATACCAATCTCCTAGAACTGGAAGGGACCTCGAAAGGTCATTGAGTCCAGTCCCCTGCCTACACTAGCAGGACCAATTTTTTTTTTGCCCCAGATCCCTAAATGGCCCCCTCAAGGATTGTACTCAGAACCCTGGGTTTAGCAGGCCAATGCGCAAACCACTGAGCTATCCCTCCCCCCACAGTATTTATTCCAGCTGTGCAATTAGCACCAGATTTGCAGAAATTCTGAGCACATATATTTTTAACTGAAATCAACGGAAGCTGCAGGAGCTTAACACTTCTGAAAAGCAGTCCCTCCTTCAGGCTGATCCTTTATCTGTCTTGGGACTATCTTGCAACACCAAGACATGTCCCTGGGACCATAAAGTTGGATTACTGCAATACCTTCCTATCAAGGCATATCTGTTTGCAGCTTGTTCAGAACAAAGCATCAGAAATCTGCTTTTTAGTTTAGGTATTTGTGATATTACACCTACCCTGCACTCTTTACAGGGACTTTAAATTGACCTTGTTTTTAACCCTTAAAGCACAGCCTGGCTATTCTTGAGACCTCATCCTTAAGTCTCATCAAAAGAAGCTGATGAATATTTGTGCTCTGACAACCCAATTTTTAGTGAACTCTATTACTTGCTAGGTAAGCAAGAGATTGTGCTTCTCTCTAGTAGATCCTAAGGCATGGGATTCATGCTGCTCTAGACAACTGCCTCAGCTTATCTGTCCAAAGTGCTTTTAAGTATGACTACTTTTAGTCCTAGAGTTATATTACTCTCCTCATTGCTCCTCCATTCAACATCTCTGGTGTGCTACAACCTCTTTAATCTTCTGTTTAAAAGGATTAATTCTAAATATTTTAAACTTCATGTATTAAAATTCTTGCTGTACAGTACACAAAGTGTCCAGGGAAGGCAAAGGCTGCACTTCAAAAATAAGATTCATCATCAGTGGTGGTCTGGTATTTGATGTTAGAAGATTCCCCCCACCACCCCCCCATTCATTGTGAACTCAACTACTCTTTTGAATACACTATGGCTCTTATTCTGGCCTATAAGGTCCAAAATGTACAATTCTTCTAATATTTTCTAAAATGTGGTGATTCTCTTAGTGGATCAGCAATTCATCCTACTCTTCCTATTGCTTAAGAAAAAGGTTTTAATGGTAAATAAGCAAAAATCATGCACATGCTCATTAGAAAGCAAGTAAGGAGCTGAAGTAATATTGTTACTTTACATGAACACCTCTTCCACTAAGATACAAAACGTAATAGTTCAGATAAGCTTATATTGTTCACAATATTGCTCTGCATACTGTTGACCGAATTCTGCTCCTGATTACACTCATGCAGCTACTCCTGATTTACAATGTCAGTGACATTATTCTGGATTAACACCATCATAGCAGGATATTTATATGCATGGCATAAGTATCTGAAATTCTCAGTATTCAGAATAAAACTTAAGCTATTGGAACAGAATGGTTAAAATTTTAGTTTAGCAATCATTGCAATGTTTTACAGAAATGGAGAATCATCCATACAAATCAGAACACAATAATCCTTTGTTAACACTTACACACAAAGGTCTCTACATGTGTGCACAGATCACCACACTTTGGGCACCGTAGCTGGTTTCCTCCTTTCCCCGAGTTTCCAGAACTTGACTTTTTACTGCCTCCCTCACTGACAGATTTCTAATGAGAAACAATAAAATAATATTGTTAGTTCCATACAATGAATTTCAGATTTGTTTCATTATACATACCACTGTATATAATGAAAAAAACAAATTGGCAGCTAAAATGGTCTCTTTTCAGTATGTGAAAAAGACTTCAAACATCTACAGTAAGAGAGTTTAAAATTTCATGCTTAAAACAGGCTAACGTTTTCTCAAGAGACAGAAGTCGTCTATATTTTAAGAAGTGACCAGAGATTTTCGATGCTCAACCTGAAAAATGCCCAATGGTCTGTTAGATAGGGTGGGATCTGAGTTACTACAGAGAATTCTTTCCTGGGTGCTGGCTGGTGAGTCTTGCCCACATGCTCAGGGTTTAACTGATCGCCATATTTGGGGTCAGGAAGGAATTTTCCTCCAGGGCAGATTGGCAGAGGCCCTGGAGGTTTTTCACCTTCCTCTGCAGCATGGGGCACGGGTCACTTGCTGGAGGACTCTCTGCACCTTGAGGTCTTTACACCATGATTTGAGGACTTCGATAACTCAGACATAGGTTAGGGGTTTGTTATAGAAGTGGGTGGGTGAGATTCTGTGGCCTGAGTTGTGCAGGAGGTCAGACTAGATGACCATAATGGTCCCTTCTGACCTTAAAGTCTATGAGTCTAAATACGTTTAAGATACCTGTTTTTTCAGAATGTACTTGGCACCCATCCTCTCAAAAACAGGCCCTTTCAAGGTGTCTCAACATGAGTACTTAAAAATTAAGGCATCCAAAATCACAAGCCCCTTTTGAAAATTTAGGTTCTAACCACTAAGGCCTCATTTCCCAAACTTTTGAAAGTTGAGCCCCAATTTGGTAAAATTAAACTAGTTGTGCCCTCCTGCAACCCCACCACTTCTTATTAAAGGCCTATCCATCTCAACTTTAAAATTTTCAGTACTAGTTCATTAAGGTACATCCTACATTTTGGGAAATGATAGAAATATCTCCTCTCTCGCTCGCTCTCTCTTTTTTTTTTTTTAAACACATGCTTTGTTAGCTATTTCACTGCTTATCAATGTTGACACTTGAAGTATCTTAGTTAGCACTCACTGAAAGATGGAGCTGTCCATACCTCAAAGCTATTGTTTCAGGCTCTCTGAAAACTTACATAGACATCACTACATTGGCTAGGCCCTCTTTACATTTTGAAGGTTTTCTCTGTAATTGTAACAGCTATAGACTCATTAAATATATATATATATACACACACACACACACACACGCACACAGGAGCCTCTGAAAAACCAACACATCTGTCCGTGCCCCTTGCTAGTTCTTCACATCCCAGGAAATATCAGTGTAAGGAAAAGTTACTGAAGTACCCCATACCCCTTCCAAAATCCTACTTGCTGACTAAGGAGCAACTCATCAGGTAATCATACGCCTTAAGAATCTGCTTATTAATTGCAGGTACAAGAGAAAGAATGGGGTAAAACAAAGATTAAAAGTTCATAACAAGAGCAGCAATTAAACATATTATACGACTAAAATGAGTCTTTTCCACAAAGAACCCTTTCTTAGTTCCATAGCAACATATTACAGAAGTAATTAGAAAACCGTAATATGTTTGGTTTCAAAAAACCAAAATAAGGTTTAGTCAGTTTTTTTAAAAGTGTTAAAAGAGTTTAAGATACTACTTCTATCTGCAAATGTGTGTGGTTTTATAACCATATTTCACAATATTTTCAAAAATATTTATCTCACTTTTTGCTGTTTGAAAGACCTAAACAATAGGGGAAAGTGACTATAAACAAAGTATTTGTGCATTTGACAGTACAAAACCATACAATGAAAATATTTTTCCTCTAATCTTTTCAGTTACAGTAATCTGAAGGGTGATTTGTAATATTAGGTAGAAATTTCAGAAAGGAGTGTGGTTAAGAGACCCCTTTAAGCAACAGGTAGTGTATGCAGACTACCTTATTGCCATCGCCAGAACCATCCTTGCTCGTGCCATCTTTCGAAGCAAAGTATGCTGGTGTTTCTGAAAAAGTTCTAAAAGGAATCCTTCTTAGAGACTGAGTTTCAAAAGTCCCAATTCTTCCTAAAACAGCGAGACAAGTACGACCACAAGTAATACCTGGAAATGAAACAAATCCTGTAAGTCTGTGGGGCACACATCTTGCTCCCCGCAATCCAAACAAACTGTGTGTAAAACAGGGAAAATATGCCACATTATCTATTATTAGTTTGCTTTATGGAGTAAGAGAGAACAAGATATAATAGTTACCACTCTAGCTAGTATTTTACCATTTATCAGAAGACATCTGAAGTGCCAATATATCGTGTATGGAGAACCCCTTTTCATAACTTCCTTAGTCCTTATCATATGGCGGTGAAAAGGACTTTGAAGGAAAATGTGACTTTCCTTTTCATTAAGGAGTTACCAGCATTTCAGAACAATTCAAAATAGGATTTATTTGAAAGTTCCTTCTGAAGCAGAAGAAGAGCTACAGTAAGATGAAGCTTGAATTTCCTTTGACTTAAGGAAGTCAACAGAACACTGAACACTACTTCTAAAGTCTTCACAGGGATGAATATATTTTCAATTGAGTTAACAGGTTAATTCAGCAGACAGTTCACATACAATGGGCATTTGAATTGTATAATAATAAAAATTTAAACAGTATCCCCAAAATACCTCACTGTGTATACACACGTCCCCATAACATTATATACTACCATGCAGAAAAATACAGATTAAAAGAGACAATGTAGATCCCATTTTTACACCATTATAGTGTAGTGAAGATTTCTACTAGCATTATAGTCAAATAAAAATTAGTCAGCTGTACTCAGTTAACATCAGGCCTCTAGATTTGTGTCCAAAATGTAATCACAGTACAAAAGTGATCACTTAATATACTATCACACATTCTCTCACCTAACACATTAGCAGTGGCAACAAAGTCATTTAATGATTTTCACAAGTGTATGTTTGTCAAGAACTCTAGTTTGAACGAAAAACTACATTAACAAAAAATTGCTCTCCTTTTTAATCCTGATGGCATCCCAGATCAGGCCTGATTTTGATTAAACTGTTTAGTGATTAATGAAGGCCATGTCTACACTAGGAACGCTTTTCTGTTATAGATATACCAGTATCTTATAACAGCAAAACACTCCTCATACGGACACAGACTATACTGGCAAAACTGCACTTTTGCTGATATAGCTTATTCCAGTTGCTCGCCACCTTCCCGCCCCCCCTAAAAAAAACACTCCATAAAAATAACCTATACAAGATATAACAGAAGCACAGTTCTGCAGGTTTTACACTAAGGACTTTAACTGGCATAGCTAGGTCTGTTAGGGATCAGACCTCCTCATGCCTCTGACCACCTGAGGTCAGAGGCCTCATGCCTCTGACCATATCCATGCCATCAGAAGCCTGTAATATGGACATGGCCAAACTATCAGTAGTGGTTAGTTAGCAAACAGTACTACAGTTCAGCTCTCAATGTCCAAACTTCAGTTATACAAAATAACATCAAGTCCCCACCATAATATCTGTTATATCAAAGATTTTCTTGATAATCCAAAATTATTTCAGGTTCCCTGCAACATTTAGGTAATAGAGGTTTATAGTACACTAGTGACAGTTACAAAAAAGCACAATCAGGATGAAAAAAAGATCAACCTTTAACATATATTACGAAATAAGGTAACTGCAGAGATAATAATGAAATGACCTTTGAAATGTCTCCTGATCATATGAAATGTATCATGTAAGTGTCTTAGAAGTGCAGTACACTGGTCTTCATTTGGCAGAATCAGAATCCTTGACGCTTACTTGCAAACATTTTCAAAAGTCAGTTTCCAGGAATTTTCAGAAGGTCAGATTTGAAGAAACAAATTATTAAGGGGGAAATGAAGGAGGGCTGTTATGTTTGGCAGCATGGCTATCTTCTATAAACAGTGGGGACAAATTTTAAATTACATATTCTATTTTTAACTTTGGCTGTTTTAAATGATTTATTCCCAACATGAAAAACCTCCTCCATTAAGCTACCCAAATTGCTGGTATTCTTGCAATAGCCTGGGAGAAATACTCCACATGTGGGTGGGTATGAGCCCACCTACACTATTCTTGCAGTTTTAAAAGATTTTACATAGATCAGGGATCGACAACCTTTGGCACGCAGCCTGCCAGGGTAAGCACCCTGGCGGGCAGAGCCAGTTTGTTTACCTACCGCGTCCGCAGGTTCGGCCGATCACAGCTCCCACTGGCCACGGTTTGCCATCCCAGGCTAACAGGAACTGCAGGAAGCGGCGCTGGCCGAGGGATGTGCTGGCCACCACTTCCTGCTGCCCTCATTGGCCTAGAATGGCGAACCACAGCCAGTGGGAGCCACGATCGGCTGAACCTGCATACGCGGCAGGTAAACAAACCAGCTCTGCCTGCCAGGTGCTTACCCTGGCAGGCCGCCGGCCAAAGGTTTCCAATCCTTGATATAGATTAAAATACGAGAAATGGTACAAAATTCCAAGTAGCAATGATACACTTGAGATCTAGACTTCATGCTAGGGAGCTACTACACATAACTAGTAAACAATGTGAGAGGAATTCTAAGGGCTGACCTATAGGAAAATGCTACTTAACAATAATGATATAGCAATATACAGTCAGCTCCTATTTTTTATTCCAGCTAAATTTGGACTGGGATAGGTGGAGGAGGATTGAATCCTGGGAAGAAATCTCATCCCCTGAAAATTTATCATCTCAGTAGAGCCTTCTAAAGCAGGGACACACAAATGAAGAGGATATGGATGATATGATGAGTGGAGTTGGTTTGCAATGAGACAGAAAATGATTTCCAGTCACTTCTAAGATAGCTCATTATAAATCTAAATCTATCATTTTAATTTATCAGGATTTTGTTAAAATAAGTTCAAAGAAAGACACGTGTAATTTTGTTCCAATATTTGACCTTCAGCATTTTTCACTGGCTATCAATCACCTCAACATTACACTTTATTCCCTTAATGCACACATTTCAATAAGAGAATATATCTTAAATGATTTAATAAACAAAATTCTTAGGACTTTCAGCTTAAATTCTTGGTGTCAGTTGAGAGAGGAGGGTTTTTGAAAATGACACCTTATTACTTTAATAGACAATAACAAGGAAGAGCATTATTACACACAGACAGTCAAAGAAAAACCATCTGCCAACATCTGCTACTGCAAAGTCAAAACCAGTAATATTTAATCAAATCAGATTTGCAGTTTTTAAAAAAAAAAAGAGTTTACTAGCAAGACACTAGCATAAATTAAGGTAATTAAGATATAATTTTAAAAGGGATGCTATCAATTCAAAATATATATTTAAAGTTGGTGTCCTTTCAGTAAAATATTTTTACAACACTCTGAAGATGAAAAGCACTATTTAAATGGTAATACTAACAGTTAAATGTTTTGCTACTCAAACCTTGACAAGCATTACTTTAAAAACCATGACAACCTATCAATTTTAAAAGATTCTGCTGGGTTGTGATACTATTTACTGGGTAGTATTAGCCACGATAACATGGTAGATGGCACATTCTAGTTCAGTTGTTCTCAACAAGGGGTATGCATACCCTGGAGGTACACAGAGGTCTTCCAGGGGGTACAGCAACTCATCTAGATATTTGCCTAGTTTTACAACGGGCTACATAAAAAGCACTAGCAAAGTCAAAATAAACTAAAATTTCATACAATGACTCATTTATACAGCTCTATATATTACAAACAGAAAGGGGTACAGTAGTCTGGAAAGGCTGGGAGAAAGATGTTGGCAGAGCATTTCAGTGCACCCTGGAAGAATTATCTTTTCACCCAGGCTGGGTTTAGGGTGGTGTAAGTAGGTTAAGAAGGCAAAGTTAGGTATCACCAGTATGAGTTGGTTAGATGGGGAGAAGGCTTTTCATGATACAGAACCACCTTGCAAATTTCAAAATTGGTTATTTTGGAGAAAGTTTATTGTACATGTCCCTAAAGAGTAAAATAGGAAGAACGTTACTGCACCTATTTCCATAAAATGTAAGTAATCATAAAGTACAATTTTCCAGGAATACTCCACATTCCAGTCAAATACCTGGTTTATTTCCACTCCACATTCCAGTAAAAACCCTGAGGGACTCAACATTCCCCACCTATTTCACCTTTATAGCAAAAATTTATTTTGAAGAAACTTGTGATTGGTTAAAAAATAATCAATTCAAAACTGAACAGCTTGTTGATACACAGTAGAGTATGTTTTGCTAAATCCATATATATACTGCATGAAAAATAAAATCTTTTACTCAAGTGACTGCAATGTTTGACAGCAGCTATATAATGTGCAATACCACTACCTCAGTTTAGTACTATTCCATGGTATTTGAGTGCCTCACAATCTTTTAATGTATTTATCCTCGATATCCCAGTAATGTAGGAAAATTATGTTATCCCATTTTAAAGATGAGGAACTGAAACAGAGAGACACAAAAGTCACATGTGGAGTCTGTGATGGAGCAGGAGATTGAACTCGAGTTCCAAACTAGCACCCTAACCACCAGACCATCCTTGAACTTTCTACCATTTACAGGGTTAGCTCCATCAGTGATTGCAACAGGTGTCAACCACAAGCACCTAGAATACTGGATAAGAGTTGCAGGCATTATTATATGACAAAATATGAATAGTCTCTTCTACAACTTTTACAGGAAGTGGGACTCAAAAATCAATTTCTGTTATTCTGAAATTTCTAGTTTTTTCATTTATCTTTATAGATTCAATTTACATTACATATTTTGAACAAAGAAAAACATTGGATATACTGTTTATAGAAAATACTTGATTCAGATACTGACCAAAACTTACCACCTTTTAAACTGTATTTGCTTTTAGAGGGTTCGTGTAAGGTAGAGAGTTCAGAGTTGAAAATATTGATTGAACCTCCCATTGTAGGTCATGCCGGACTGGCAGATATGGAATCAGCTGGAATGGGTCATGCAATTTAATGAATAGCCCTGTTGAACTACCACCTTAAGCTATTGTTACTGAGGCTGACAAAACACTGTGCCCACTACACAGGCATTAAACAAGCACTGGCAGGTTTAAAAATCCTTACCCGTGTTACTAGCATCACCTTACACTATTAACATTTATGTTCTTTAATTCTTGCATTTCTAGTTTAAACTATGAAAATAAACTTGAAGGTTCCAGTCAGTCACAAGTTTATTCATCAATATGATGTTATATTTAATCATTAATGAGAATTGTTTAAAGCCTAACAAAACCTATTTGCACTTTTTGTGTGTGTCCTGAACACCTTTCTCTTAATACTAGTTTTGTAAAACTTTCTTCTAGCCAATCAATATACATTTAGGCCTGAACTAACCAAATGGCCTTTTGAACTTAAAAAAGAACAAAAAAAATTAGTGAAAGAGTAAACTATTGCTTGACTAAAGATCCTAAAAAGATTGAGCAACATAAAAGTCTGCAATATATTTCTGGCACTAAGAACCAGAAATATATTGCACAAGGTGAATCGAGGGAGGTGATTTCTTTCAGTAAAGTCTAGACAGGAATTAATAAGAGTATCCCCAACACTGCCTCTGCACTGACCCACAACAAAGCCAGCTGGAGATTAATATCTTACCAACTGTACATTGGTTCTATGACAAATTCATTTCAACTGGCCTGTCCTACAAACAGTTTCAATTCTTGAACTCTGTTTGGCACTGAATAAGTTCAATGACAAGTATGCTTCCTACTTCCTCCACCCCCTTTCTCCAAACTACCCTCTTTACAAGAGCCACTGACTGGAGCTATACAAAGAAACACAAACCAAGTCAGATCCCTCATTTTAGACCCGACTCCAGCCCCAGCACTAAGCTTGCGATATATCCCGTTCATAACTAGATTACTGACACCGGCAACGTCGAGTCACGAAACCCAGGCTAGAGAGAGGGAGAGAACTGTGGCTACAGCAGGGCACCCCACTGCCTCTGGACCTCCCTCCACCGACACTCCTTATATTGGGGGCGACCGCCCCGTCCTTTGGACGCCGAATCCTTGGTTCGACAGCGAATGCAGCGCGCGGGCTGAGCAGAGGAGGCACGGGCAGGGCAGATGCGTGAGAGGAGCCCCCCAGGGTGCGGCCCGGGGGCCGGTCTCCGCGGAGGGGGGGGGGGGTACCGGCCCCGTCTCCCAAGAGGACCCCGGGCAGTGGGGGCTCGGGAGCGGGCGGGGTCATTACCTCTGTGCGCCGAGGGCAGCGAGGAGCTGAACAGCCGCGCGGCAGCAGCGCAGGTGTTACAGGCGGCCATGGTCCCGCTCCGCTCCCTAGGCCTCAGGCCCGCCGCGCCTCCCCGCCTGGCACGGCTGCCGAGTAAACACCGCCCCTCCCCCTTCCTCCAACTACCGTCACCACGCTCGGCGCTTGTGTGTCGTCACGGCCAGCACGCTCCTCCCTCGCGAGCGCCGGCGGCCGCGAAACAGCCCGTGCCGGCCCGCATTGCATCTTGGAACACGTAGGCCGGCGCGCTAGGAGTGACGAGCCGGCGGCAGGCGGCGACCCAACCCACAGCCCCGCTAGAGCGTTGCATGCCGGGAGTCGTAGTTCAGGGGTCCTTTGCATGCTGGGAGTTGTAGTGCACGTGGGGAACAGCTGCAGGGGTGCGGAGGCGCCACCTGTTGGCAGACACCTTGTGATGCTTTGGGTCAACCTGCTGATGTAGGGAGTCGAGTGACGATGATGAGTGATGATGCTGGAACCCTCCTCCCGTGCCCTAGTCCCCTGATCCCCCTCCTGCCCTCCGAACCCCTTGGTCCCAGCCCGGCGCACCCGCCTACACCCCAAACCCGTCACCTCCATCCCAGAGCCTGCACCACAGCCCACCCACCCTGGAGCCCCCTCCCGCACCCTGAACTCCTCATTTCTGGACCCACCCCGGGTGTTACCAGCATAGTGATTTTGTCACTAGATTTAGGGACGTTCTGGTTTCTCTAGCAAGGAAAGAAGTGTCCAAGTGACCGGTGACAAATCTCACGACTTTCACTGCCAATCGCAACATCATTCACGAGGAGCAGCTCTGGTGTTAATAAAATCCATTCCATGCTCTTCTTGCTATGTTCTGTTGCCCACCAAGTCAATGTCATTACGTCTAACTTGGGCATGTCCTAGTCAGAAGAAAGCAATTCCGGGGTCTTGGGTGCCAGAGAGGCTGTGAAAGACAGCAAGGGTTTGAGTAGAGCAGTAGTTCTTAGCCAGGGATAGGCATACCCCTGGGGATACACAGAGGTCATCCAGGGGTACATCGACTAATCTAGATATTTGCCTAGTTTTACAACAGGATACATAAAAACCACTAGCAAAGTCACTACAGCACTAAAATTTTATACTGCGCTATCTACTATGCACTGAAATGTAAGTAAACTATATTCCAATCGATTTATTTTATAATTATATGGTAAAAATGAGAACATCAGCAATTTTTCAGTAACAGTGAACTGTAAAAGCAGCAAAGAATCCTGTGGCACCTTATAGACTAACAGACGTTTTGGAGCATGGGGGGAGGGGGGCTCAGAAAGAAAAGGGTTGAGAACCCTGCTATAGAGGGACACTGCAGTATGTAGCATGAACACTGAATGTTTTTTTTATAGTTTCTGATAAAATTTTGGATGGATCTTGAGCCTTATGAAATACAGGTTTAACAGCACTATCTACAGCCAGACATAGGGCAGGTAAGTCCCATGCAGTGTTTGCTTCTAATGCTGTATCTGCAGAGCTCCTTGTGAAAGGCCTGGAACAGGGAGCAGCAGGGGAAGTGCCTTCAAACACTGAAGAGCACCACTAGAAATGGAATGACTTTCACTCATAAACCATGGAGGTCTAGGGAAAAGGTACTGTTGGCTTCAAGTACATGTGCTATTATACATGAAGGTTGGTTGCCAAATGTATACCAAAGCTCGTTCGGACATTTTAAGATAATTAGCTAAACCTGGACTTCTGTGGCATTAATATCTCTATTTTTAATTAACTTGAGCTGAACTTTGAATAAAACTCACCAGAGTGGTCCAGATTTATGTAATAAGATTAGGATCATAGCTTCCTCAGCCCAAAGCTTCATCTTCAGAAATCTTTTGTCACTAGAAAATCTAGTGTAGTGTTCAGATGATAGTTTGTATGAAATATACTATCTAAAATAAGATCCAATCCTGCAATCATGTATGCACACATTTAACTGTATGCACTCGTAGTTCTGTTAAAATCAATGACGCTATTCACATGTGAAGCCAGCATGTGCATAAGTGCATAATCAGGGATATAAATTGCAACACATTGTATTGAGCAATAACGGTATTCTCTCTTTCCTGTAGGCGGCAGCAGCAGTCCACAGTTATTCCTTCTCCACAAGCATAATGGGCGAGGGGCCCGCAGGAATCAGAATAAAGTAAACATTGGCTTGGAAAACCTTTACTGGTCATTTGCTTTTCTAGTTCACAAATTAAAGTCCAAAGTTTGCCCTCTGATGCATGGCAGAGTTCAATGGGAGATGTGCATAAAGCGAAAAAGGGGCACAAACCTTTCCCCCCTTGGTCACCTTAATTACTTCCCTCCAAAATTTGGGTTCTCTCTTTCTCATCAGGACTTCCTGTTGTTGCAGCATTGGATCAGGGAAAAGTTGCTATTTTTTTTTTCTGTTAAAATACATTTCAACCGCCTTCAGCTCATTTTCTAACACATAGCAATGCTTCTAGTCAGAGCCGTCTGGTGGTTTTATGTCACAACAGCTGCAAGTACACTTGCTCTGTGAAATTCAACAAAGGATTTTTCCCCCAGGTCCTTGGCTTTCCTGGTAGAGAATACAAATTCACTGCCCACTTTCAGAGTATTAATGCATCCTGATGTCCAAAGGAAATATTTTGCCTCGCCGCCCAATGATGCATCATTTGAATTATGGGTTACCACATCTTCCTTACTTGAAGGGATGGTCCCTTATTTGATTGATTTGACCCTTGGAGTGATCACCTGTGTTATCTAAAAATGTATTAAAATTGGTAAGTACTATTTTAAACATTTAATTGAAGCTTACGATAATTGCATTGTATACTTGAGGGCAGTAGAAATGTACACTTGAGAGAAAAATACATACGCTAAGGGAAATGTTTCCCTAAAACATCTCTTAAAATAAAGAGTTGTCCCTTATTTTTCATGTGGTTTCCCTGATTTCCATCCAGCAAAGGTGATCACCCTAACTCTCACTGACCATGCAGTAGATTTGAACTCACTGATAAAAATAAAAGTGCTGGAGCTCCTCTCTCCATTTCCTCATATGAGTAAACACATATCTTCAAGTTTATCTGTTCCACTGGCTTTCACTAGAGTTAAAAAAAATCATTATAATGGAACTGCTATCCAGAGACACTGGAATGGGGCTGGGTTCAAACTAGAGCCCTAGTACCGACTCTCATATTTTACCAGGAGTCTTGCAGTGATTTTTCATGGTTACTTAAAGCCCCAAGTCTTGGAGTCATGTTTAATGGAAGTTGAGATTCTTACATAATAAACAACTTTCTAGCCCTTGTAGATGTGGAGAAAAGCTTTAAAACTTGTCCTAAGTGCACCCTAAACGACCCCAAAACCAGAAAGGCAAAGAACCCCCCCGATGTTCTTTTCATAAAACCTGCTGATTTTTAAGCCAATCTCATAATTTGCGGGAGGTCCTGATTTGTGATTTTTGAACGCTGGGGGTTGGCCGTCCTGGTCCAGAGTAACCATGTCCCCGGTGTCACTAGAGCCGCAGCCCAGGACTCAGGCCCAGGTAGCACTGTGGGGTGAGAGGCCCACGTGGGGAACAGGGGAGTCACTACTTCTTTGAGCGTCTGAGTGAAGACGTCTGCCTCGCCATCAGGGTTGCCTGACAAGTGTCACGTTACCCGCCGTACCAGTCATATGACCCCCTCGCTTATTATAGGTCACATGACCCCTGAAACCGAGGCCGTTGCCAAGAGCTCAGGTCACGTGGCACCACTGTTCCGCCTCGGTAGCGATGGACGCCGTCAGCTGTGAACGCTCACCTGTGTGATCACGTGGTCAGCGTGTGCGCTCCCTCCTCCCCCACCGGACGCAGGCTCCGCACCCGGAAGCGGGATCTCGGTTTGCTCCTCGCTGGCAGGACGCGGGAACGAGGCTTAGCGCTGGACACCCCCCACCCGCTGCAGCGCCGCGCGGGAGGAGCCGGTAAGGAGCGGGAGGGGTTCGTCCCCGCGGTGCAGCCCTACCCCCCCCCCCTTCTCTTTGGGGCAGGAAGCGGAGAAGCCAAGGTACCGCGATGTGCCACAGGGCTCTGCCCCCCCCCCCGTGCTGGGGGAGCGGAGGGGAGGGTACTCGTGGCCCCCCCGTGCCGGGGGAGGGGAGTGAATGGAAGGGGTGGGGGTGGAGAGTAGAGTGGGAGGGGAGGGGGCTCTTCCCCCCCCTCCCCCGTGCTGGGGGAGAGGAGTGATGGGGGGGGGGGTGCTCAGGAAGGTGGACAGAGATGGGACCTGTAATCTCATGTCCCAGAAGGTGCTGTTTTAACTTCCTGTGGTGGCACTTTTCACTTATCAGTTAGTAAGTTAAAGCGCCTGTAGCTGTTGTGACTAAACTGCCTTTACCAGTATGAGCACGGTTTTGTTTCAGACACACGATTTTACTGATTCAGATTTTGTGTCCATGGGAGCAGGAATAGCATGGCTGATGCAGCAAGAAACATCAGGAGAGCAAACATTTTGATGGGTGGGCTGAGTAATGGTTCTTACGGGTCTGTTTCTTACCGATCAAATGCAGCTTGAGGCAATAGCCGTCCAAACAATTGTTAACAGAATATATGCAGCTTTCCCTCTCCTGTGACAGGCTCAAAAGCAGTTCTGACCATCAGTGACCAAAAGTTACTACAGCTGTGTTGTGAATGAGTCACAAAAAACTTATCAGACACATTTTAATTCCCATTCCTGCTTATGAGATGTACATCAAGAGGCAACGTTTTCCTACATGTATTTGTTTAAAAGTATTAGTGTATTTGAATTAAAAAAACAAAAAACAAACCTGAACTGGCTTAATCATTAACCAGTCTGAGAGTTGTTGATATTCACTACATATGAATTGTATTGGATAGTTGATTGCCCAGCTAGGTTTCATGGCATTGTTTCTGTTCTGTGACTTCAAAGAGCGTGCAAGCATTAGTGGCACAAATATTTATGGGTGTGAACTTAGTATTCTGTTTCTGTGCATACTTGCATATGTTGCTTTGAATGTTCACAGAAAGTGAATTTCATACCATTGAAATTCATTTGCACAAACACTCTTGAGAGACAAACACAAAAGGGGTGCAGGCACGGTCAGAACAAACTTTAAAAACAGCAAATTTAAGGGGAAATGTTTTGCGGTGTTTCTAGTTATCGTTTGGTGGATGGCTTGCTTACATGACATGAGTTTGAGGATCTCAGTCCAGTTGCTAGTAGATAGCTGTCCACAGCACAAAACCTTCCACAAATGGCATTGATTGGGATCTTTATTAGCAGTCTCAGTAGTGATCCCAAGGTTTGAATGGGCATGGAGATTGATATGCTTTATCAGCCCAATGAGGGGGCTCCTTCAGGTCATTGTTGAGGTACATTGGCAGGACAGTGAGAGTAAGGAGGAAAAGTTTGAACAGATGCTGCCTGTACCCAGGATATGGATTGAGGACCCCTGTGTCCAAAGTTGTAACTGGCACCGATCACCATCACCTAATAATGGTACTAAAACAATAGGCAGAAGAAGAGAAAGATGAGACCTGATTATAGTTAGATTTCTAATCCTTTAACATACCATTCCTGAACATAGGTCCCATGTCAGTCATGTAAGTTTCATTACTACAAATAAGTAGGATCCTTTATAGAATATATGTCTGCACATTCTGAATGTTAATCTTATTAAGGCTTACCTACATGAGGAAACTGACTGGAATAGCTATTCCAGAATAGCTCCATGTAGGTACTCTATTCTGGAATAAAATCACTTTTATTCCAGAAAAATATTCCCATTTTAGAAGCATATTAATTATTCCAGAATAAAGTGATTGTTATTCTGGAATACTGTCCACACGGGAAGGTATTTTGCAATAGTTATTCTGGTCAGTTTCCCTATGTGGACAGGCCCTGAAGTTTTGACCGTTCTTTACAACAGGTATCACGTAATCTGAAGAGAGGATTTTTACATGTTTAAGATGCTTTTAAGTTAATTATATTTAAATGAGAGGTGCTATCTGAATACTTGACTAAATGGACTGTAGACCCATGAAACATAGGTACTTATACAGTCCATTGTCTGAACTGTGAACGAAGTACCAGCGAATTCAAATAGAGGCTACCTTGGAGCAGTTAATAAACTGGCTTAAAAGGAATGTTAAAATATAACTTGCTGTTTAAAAACGTCTTAAACCCTGCACTACTATCTTCCTTTTCAGGAGCTGCTACAGTGGAATGCTTTGTTATGAAAAGTTCTTATTGCACAAGACACCATCGATTGCTAATTAGAGGGTTAGTAGTAATCAATCAAGATACTGCATTTTCTGAATATCCCAAAGTGGCTATAATTAAAACTAAGGATAAGTAAACACGGCACAAGTTAGAAGACTGACGAGGAAGGACGGTCAACTGAGAAGAGGTAAAAACAAACTTATCCTGAAAGAATCCTTTGTATATACAATGAGGCTTCTATGCACTGGATTAGTGTAAACCTAGATTCTTGAGCTGAAACATCACATGTCTATGTTTCAGGTTTACGCAACCTCAGTTTCATCTAAACATCATGGGAGAGATTAAAGTCTCTCCTGACTATAACTGGTTCAGAAGTACAGTTCCTCTTAAGAAGGTATGTATGGGTTTTGTCCCGTTTATGAAGTGGTATCTTATTTCTGAAGGGTCATGGTATGCAGGGGTGGAAATTGCCTTTGTAGGTAATGGAAAATAGTCACTGAAAGTGGCAGATCTATGTATCGACCCCCTATGGCTCCCATCACCATGGTATTTGAATACTTAGTGAGTACTTTTATATTCACGTAACTTTCATTGGAGGTGGTCTGTTACCTCTCGTGGGATTCATGGTGCCACCTGAGCTTTGGTAGCCTTCTGGAAAGCAGTGCCTGTTGGGGGCCTCTCGTGGCAACAGATGTTTGAAGCTGAGATTAGAAAAAGGTTGTGGAGTTGAGAGGGCTGCCATGTACCATCATTGCTGGAGCTGCCGCTGGCTTTGCCCACTATGCCCGCCAATTCACATGCTTACACAGCACTACTGTCTTGACTCATGAAAATACTTTTGCTGTCAGCTTCACAAATTCATCCTGGGTTCTGATAGTCAAGCTATGGGTTCTTTCCATCTCACACATTACAAGTAATAATGGTGCTGCAGACCAAACTACCTCTCTGCAGGCCTATTGCCTCCAGATTATGCCCAAAATGGGTATGCACAGATGTAATTGCACTTAATTTGTAGACAGAGAGATAGCATAGGTGTGCTGATGTCATAATTTAGGCTGCATATTGTCATACTGGGGATTTAATGAGATGGAAAGAACGCCCGTGAGATTCAGTGAGTACGGAATACTGTGCCACTTTCTACAGGAACTGCATTGCATGGAAGCTCTTGTGCAAGTATAACTCTCCATTTGCTGATGATTGATTAAATGAAAATATGCATAAATTTTAGGGTAATCAATGAAGGTTTTATCTGAGCCTCAAAGTATGGGCATAGCTTTCTTTGCTGATTGCTTACTTCAAAATAAAAAACAGTCAAAGCTACCAGTGATGAATGCGGGAAGTGGGTGAGACCTAAACAAGCCAGTCTTGGTCTCTGAAGGGGGAAAAGCTCAGTTTTAATTATAGTTCATTGTGGGGGTTGTTTCTAGGAATAAGTCATTTCCCTCTTTGGCTGTGGTTGTTAGCAATATGGTCAGCATGGAGGAGGCAAGGTTCCCTGATGCATGAGGAGAGAAAACAGGGCTTGCCATCCCACTTCTTCCCTCCCCATTGCTGCTTTGTGCTGCCACCAAATCAACGTAGTGAGCTCCCACAGTTCGTTCTTTGTGGGGTAGTGGGGGTGAGAGGCTTGGAGATGTTAGGCTGCTTCTCACTGCTTTTCTTGCACCCGCCACGTGTTACCACTGCTACTTCTCCCGCTTCCTGCTGAGGTCATAGATGGAAGCCTGTTCTTTCTAGGAAGAGCCTTAGAGGGATGCTGAAAATTTAAATCAGTTTTTAAAGATTCTTTCATTCTTCCTCTGATCCTAGTTGAGTGATGCTATCTGTTTATAGCCATACTCCTTACTACTTGTGATCAGTAAAGGCCAAAGGGTGCAACGGGATATGGGCTGAGTACTTACTGTGGCGTACTGGCTAAATTCCACTGCAACTGGAGAAATGGCTCTTCACTTCCTCTTCTGAAAACTACCAGTACTTCTGGTGCAGAATGGCTTCTGCCTTCCACCCCACTGGCGATTGCATTTTCTGAAATGTGATAAGTCATTCCCATAGTTAATCTGCAGTGTTACAAAGAAAAGTGCTTTATAGATACAAGTTATGACTTGCAGATGTGTGTGGTGGGGAAGAAGGTTGGTTTTGTGGGTAGAGGACAGGGCTTGGAGCCAGGAGCCCTTGTGCTGTGTTTGTCATTCAGGAAGCCCTTGCAAAACTTTGTGCAAGTCATTTAAACTGCACATAGCCCAGTTTCCTGGGTTTAAAATGGGCTAGGGGTGGGGAGAATGCGGAGGATAAACTAACTCAACTTCATAAAAGTGCTTTGAGTGGAGTGTTCAGTCTCTTTAAAATGTTACACCGGCTCTCTGTAAAACAGTACGTCTTACTATCTAAAATATTATCCTGCTTAGAGACAGTCATAGGGTGAAATTCTGGCTCTATTGACGTCAGTGGGCGTTTTGCCATTTATTTCACTGAAGCCAGATTTCACCCAAAATGTAAATTCAATAATCAATCAATCCAGTGTGGTGGAACAGAACAGAAGGTGGTCAATAACCTGTCTGAATCAGCTGTTAATCAGTATGACTCAACTGCAACATTTATTGCAGATCCAAACACATCACAGTAAATCTACATATTATGTGGCTTTCTCAAATGGAACAAATGGTTGCCATACCCTGGGTGCCATTAATTGTCTGGCTTTGGGGAAAGTAATTAATTTAATCTCTCTGGGCCTCAGTTCCCCATCACATGTATTGAGTCGTGATCATTTCTTTAACACTTGCTAATATCCTCAAGTGAAGTACTCAGTGTAGGGCATGTTTCATTTTCAAAATTGTGAAGATATGCGCTTGTTACACAGACACACAGGGCCATGACGAGCAGATTCAATTAATAATCTTATATATCAGAGGAGAACTTTCTTTCACATAATGTAAACGTAGAAATGTGAGTTCCTTAGCAGTTCCAGGGCTCTGAGAAGTCCTGGCACTAAGTCCTTTCTAATTTCTTGGAAACTTTACAAAAACTACTGATAATGTGATAATCACACGCTCCCTGAACCTCAAGTACAGACTTCCTTGTAAATTACAGATTTGTTGTCAGCCAGGCATATTTTAGGATTTGTGATATGGCATTTCCGGAGTATCCATAGAGGAGCTGTACTGCTATGACAATGAGAGAGAGCTTTTGGTGCTACCAGTTCAATAAGTTGTAAATTTAAAATGGATCACAGATGCATAAACAGAGAGGTCCTGCATCTGTTGTACTGCATGGGCTTTATTTGGGGGTTTTATGGTCACTGAGTTTATTTGGCCTATAGTCCTGTACTACTGGTGAGTTTTGTACCTTTTAAAAAATATCCTAAATATACACAGCAGTATGCTTGAAAAGAAAACCCTGAAAACGTGAGATTGAGACTTCTCAAAAACTCTTATTCTTTAAAGATGCCGTTTGTGTAGGATTTTCATTCTTGGGTCTTGAATTCCTAGCATAAGACAGGCAGAACGCAAAGGTCTGAAGGCTTTTGGCCTGTAAGGGCAGCAGCAGTGGCCGGGGTCTAAGCGAGCCACTTCCTCAGCTGGTCATGTGCCGCTCTGCCTCTCCAACTTCTCTCCCTTGATCATTCTAGTGAACGCCTCCTTGACAGTAAATCAGCTCTGTCCCATTCCAGCTTGTACTGCTTTGGGTATCCTCTGTACAGTGTCCCTATCTTACAATCAGACCTCCGTTGTTTCAGATTAGTGGTCCCAATTTTCTGGGTCTATTTAAGACAGTAGCGTTGAATAGTCACCAGACCTGCAAGTTCTTGGCCCACCCCCATCTACCTCCATATATCAGGGCCTAGGAAAAAATGTCCGTGGCAGGGTGCCGTCCTTTCAACCCAGAACTTTGATGATGATTCTCAGTCGGAGAAGGATGTTCTTGGTGGTGTAGATTATCAGACCTTTAGCAGCCAGGGGCCTAGTCAAACCACAGAAGGAATTTTCCTCCTGGCCAAACATGTGCCACTACTTATGGTACGGTACAGGGATTGGCAACCTTTGGCACGTGGCCCGTCAGGAAAAGCCCTGCCATGTCCGCAGGCAGGTTCAGCCGATCACAGCTCCCACTGGCCGCAGTTCGCCGTCCCAGGCCAATGGGGGCTGCGGGAGCAGCGGCCAACATATCTCTGTGTGCACCGCTTCCCGCAGCCCCCGTTGGCCTGGAGTGGTGAACCATGGCCAGTGGGAGCTGCGATCAGCCGAACCTGCGAACGCGGCAGGTAAACAAACTGGCCCGGCCCACCAGGGTACTTACCCTGGCAGGCCGCGTGCAAAAGGTTGCCGATCCTGGGTATAGTATCTTCTAAGAGTCGGTCCTGTTTGTAAACAGAATATTGGGATGTTCCCATGATTGATTTCCTACACCAATTTTCATATGTAAAATTACTCTATCCGATACAAGGGACCAGAATGCCTGATTCAGGAAGGTGGTACGCTCAAACCGAACATTAGCTCAGCTGGGGTTATGTAACTTGTATATTGGTAAGGAAAAGATTCCTACATAAAACAATCTCTGCAAGCTGACACAATTCACTTCTTACTTCTGGCACTCGCACTGGACTTCAATTGTTCAGAACATCACAAACTTCCATAAGACAGTGACTATTCTATTAACTAAAACCATAGTGCTTAGAGAGAACGTAATCTAGCTTGTTTCAGATCGTCTGATCAGCTTCTTTTCTATTTCACAACCACAGTTCTGCCTCCAGATGTGTGTAGGCGGACAGTGTAAACATCACATTTATTAAACAGGCAAGGGGTGAAAAGTTATTCTGAAGGGGAGCAAAGGGTGAACTTGTTTGAAAGAAAAATCTTGTAGCACAAGTTTGTGAAACACATTACTAGAAACTGAATGGGAGATACTGGTATCAGGCTTGTACAAAGTTTCACTAAATTCTCTTCTTCCAGATCATAGTAGACGATGATGACAGTAAAGTGTGGTCACTATATGATGCAGGATCCAAGAACATCAGGTGCCCACTCATATTTCTTCCACCTGTAAGTGGAACTGCAGATGTGTTTTTCCAGCAGATTTTGGCACTGACTGGATGGGGTTACAGAGTTATTGCTGTGAGTATTCTCAATGCAACATCAAAATTCAGTGTTTGTTTGCTCTTATGTTACAGTAAATAAAACCAGAGTTTTAGATGCATCTGGTAAAGGTCAGCTTCTAAGTTGGTTTAGCTCATAATTTTTGGAGGAACCCAAGCAGAGAACTCCAGGGAAGGCTATACTAAGGTATATTCTGGGATATGTAACATGCTAAACTGGCCCTAAACCAAACCGTGTTCACTGAGTGAGAATGTGAAACATACAAAAATGTATATTAGATTTATACCTAGTGGATTAGTTCTGTGATGTGGTTTTTTTTTCTTTCTTTACTCCATGAACACCAGGAGTTGGAGTTTGCTGGTATCTCATTCATAGGGTTTTACCAAATTCACTGTCCATTTTGGTCATAGGACTTTTAAAATCATAAATTTCATGATTTCAGCTATCTAAATCTGAAATGTCAAGTTGTTGTAATTGTAGGGGCCCTGAGCCAAAAAGGAGTTGGGGGGTGGGGTGGAGTGGCAAGGTTATTTTAGGGGGAGGATTGCCATACAGCTGCTCTTACTTTGGTGCTGCTGCTGACAGCAGTGCTGCCTTCAGAGCTGGGCAGCTGGAGAGTGGCAGCTGCTGGCTGGGAGCCCAGCTCTGAAGGTAGAGCCGCTGGCAGCAGCAGCGCAGAAGTAAGGATGGCATGGTATGGTATTGCCACCCTTCTGTGCTTCTGCTCGTGGGGTGCTGCCCTCAGAGCTGGGATCCCAGCCAATAGCCACCGCTCTCCAGCCGCCCAGCTCTGAAGGCAGTGCAGAAGTAAGGGTGGTGATACTGCAATCCCCCTAAAATAACCTTACAATCCCCCATAGCCCCCTTTTGGGTCAGGACCCCCAGTTTGAGAAACGCTGGTCTCCCCTGTGAAATCTATATAGTATAAGGTAAAATCGCACACAAAAGACCAGATTTCACGGGGCTGGGGGGAGATCAGGTTTCACAGTCTGTGATGCGTTTTTCATGGCTGTGAATTTGGTAGAGCCCTACTCGTTCATTTCTCTTGGGGTTTTGTACAAGAGGAATTCTAAGTTTGCAGTTGACACTCTTCCCAGTGCAACAACTTCCCATGGCCTTGCTTTGTCTCCAGCTGGATCTCTGTTAGCGCCTCTCTGATTCAGCGTGGTGTATTGGTCAGGAAAATAACCATGGTGGTTGGCTTCTCTGAAAGGCCAACATAATGTGATGTAACTTTGGTCAAGGTACAGCCAGGCTACACCACTTAAGCATTACCCGGTGTCTAAAAATTGAACTGAATGGGTAATTTAACCTAAAGGCTCCAGTATGACTGAGCTGTCCTCATGTAGTTATGGGTCACTGCCCAACTTCAGGCCTTTACTACCTTTGTTTTTCCTTGGCCATTTCTGGCCCTGTTCTCCTCTTTCTATGTCTGCTTCCATCATAGTTTGCAACTTTCACCTTCCATCTTTCCAATGGAGCAAAGCTGATGGTGGTGGTTTTTTTATGGGTAGAATTTATAAGTCTTCCTACTGGATCAGACATTGATCAATCTGGTTTCCCTCCAGCAGTGACCAGTGTCTGTTGTTTCAGAAGGAAACCTTTCAGCTGTGCCTCTTGTTTGTAAGCCAGTTGTACAGTGGATGAGCGGTTGCCATCCTTTATCTTAAGAGAATGAGTTTACTGAAAAGGCGCACAACTTGATTACCCACTGTCTGAAAATATTAAGTCACAAGATTTTTTAGAAGGACTTAGTTGTAGTGTTTGTCTCAATGTCTCTCCGCTGCCGTGAATTCCACAGGGAGGATCTGAACTTTTTAGCAGAAGCCTTATTTATACACATAGTAATGTAGCTTTAAGTGACTCGCTCCATCTTTACTAGATAATGATTTTATTTCTGATGATTTTGTATGGTATGGAAACCCTAGAAACAACATTAGTCTATTGTACAACACAATGAGAATTATGCAAATCATCCAGTAATGATGTTGAATGTCTTAGCTACATCTGTTTGGCCAGGCTTTAATATGCAAGGCTTTAAATATTTTTTTTAAGCAGAAAGCTAAAAGGTGCTTCTGGAAATATGAAAAGAGCAGCTGCTCAAAGAACAGCTTCATTTAATTACTGATTATAGTTTCATTTTACTTTATAACTCTAGTTGCAGTATCCAGTGTATTGGGACCATCTTGAGTTCTGTGACGGATTCAGAAAACTACTAGACCACCTACAACTGGATAAAGTTAGTGCCCTGAGATTGACAAATAACGTGGGGTTACTATAAAAATGTTAGGTAAAAAAGCCTAGAGTTTATTAAGAACTAACATGCAGAAAATGTCCATGCTATGATGCAAGCTTATTAAAAACAAGAAATTCAAAATTGAAGCAAACACTATCCAAAAACTGTCCTGCTTTGATTCATTGGTCACTGCTTTCAGGAATTTTTTTTTAAACAAGCATGTTTTTTTATTAATTTCAGTTTTTAGTTAAAACCTCAAAGTTAATCCTATTAATTAATTACTTAGGTCTTTGGGGAAGATACAGTCTTTTTATTCTGTTTTATACAATACATGGCACAATGGGTGCTATGATAGTACAAAGAAACAATACTAATAGTAAGTAATGGTAGTAAATGACATCACATCATCAATCTTGAAATAAAATAGCTATTGAAGAGAGGTTAAAATAAGTGTTCATACCATATTGATTTTGGCATGACAAATATACTAAAGTCCTGATTTGAATTTTTGAGAGACACATGTTGCCTGTGCCTTTATTTTCAGTCTTTAAAGTATCTTCTTTTTTTTTTAATTACATCATCTGAGACTGTTCTAGATTTTTTTTTTTTTTGGTTGAAAATAAATTTTGAACGTCAGTTTTTCCTAAATAAGCTTTCAGCTTATGTTAGAATACAAGGAAAGGAATAACGCAATGTTATGTTTTTGTAATATGTTATACATAGATATTCAGGATACATTTAAATTGCTACATAACATGTACTTGTGTTTGGTTTTAAATTAGGTTCACCTTTTTGGAGCTTCTTTGGGAGGCTTTTTGGCTCAAAAATTTGCCGAGTACACACACAAGTCCCCTAGAGTTCAGTCTCTGATCCTGTGTAATTCTTTTAGTGACACTTCCATCTTTAACCAGACATGGACTGCGAACAGGTGAGAAATATTGATAAAATGTAATGTCAGTCTTTGACTGTTATTACATTTTATAGTAAAATTTCAGAGTTTTAGACAAATGTAGTTTGAAAAACAGATTACTTGCTGGTAATCTGAGCGAGCAATGGTAAAACAGGTGGCAAAATACTTTAAAAAGCCATGTTACAGGGAAGGTGCACATTTTCACAATCAGGATTTTGAAACCTGGAATTTTAACATTGGAGAGAAGTTTGTTTTTTGTCTTAAACTTTTATGACTGATATAATCAGACTTGGGAGCAGGGCCGGCTTTAGGACGTGTGGGGCCTGATTTGAAAGAGCTGCTGCTGAAATGCTGCCAAAGACAGTGGAAGCGATTGAGCTGCCGTCGAAGATAGCGGTGGCAATTCGGTGGCAGCTCAATCGGTTGCCGCTGTTTCCGGCAGCACTTTGGCAGAGGGTGTGGGGCCCCTCTTCCAGATGCTGCGGGGCCCAATTCCCGGGAGTCGGGGGAATTGCCCTAAAGCCGGTCCTGCTTGGGAAAGACTGAGTTAAGACTAGATCTTTGTTTTGCCTAGCGGGTATATATTAAGCTTAAATGAAACCAATACTTGCTGAAGAATACATTTAAAATACACTCTCGAAGAATAAACTCAGTAACTTTCAGTGTATATATTCCTATACATGCAGCTCTCCATTATTTTAAAAGCTTATGCAATCATTGCCCTAGTGAAGTCCTGCACAAACCACTTGATTTGAAATGAAACTCAAATGTTTTGTTTTTGGGGGTGGGGGAGGGGAAGAGAGGAGAAACCAGAAAACACCCTTTTAATTTTTTGAGATCTTTAAACTTAGAGATTCATGTGATCTCTTGTTTATATTTCAGCTTTTGGCTAATGCCTGCATTTATGCTGAAGAAAATTGTTCTTGGAAACTTTGCTTCTGGTCCTGTAGATCCTGTAATGGCAGATGGAATCGATTTCATGGTTGATAGGGTAAGTGAGTCTTGGATGTCTCATTCTGGTAATGTTGGGCATGGTTAACCTTGCTTCTAGAGATAGCATAACATATATGCCGTAGGTACATTGCTGACATCTTTACTTACCTAATATAAAGGATGAACAATAAGTGGCAGACCCTGAGCTAGTGTTACTTTGCATAGCTCTATTGAGGTGCAGTTATGGCAGGGGAGAGGTGGTCCCCCACCCCCAGACCAGATGATGGAGGGGTGGCCAGAACAAATGAGTGGCATTGTGACCCCATGCAGCAGGGTGTAAAATTATTTGTTCAGATTTGGCCTGGCCACCCTCCTCCGTGCCCCGCATCACGATGGCATCACAAGTGTTGTGGCAACCTCGTGCATGGGGTTGCAGTGACACTCAAATTTGGGGCAACTGGACACCTAACCTAGGTCCCGCTCCTTAGCAAAATTTGGGTTGTGCCCATTTCTTCAGCTATGTTACCATAAACCTCCCCACATGAAACTGAATTCATAGCCTTTATTTCCATGTATTGACAGCTGGAAAGCCTGGGCCAGAGTGAGTTAGCATCGAGGCTTACCCTCAACTGCCAGAACTCCTATGTGGAACCTCATAAAATTCGAGACATTCCTGTAACTATTATGGATGTAAGTTTTTGGTTTTTTTCTTTTAGCCTATTGCTTCACCTGGCTGGATTGAGTAGGGTTTGGCTATTCCATGAGCAACTGGAATACTTGATCACCTTTGTAGAACAAAATGTGGAAGATCTAATTTCATGTTAGATGTTGCTTTCTACTTATTATGCAACACTATGAATTAACTGTAAGACGTCACTGGGGTATCGTGCACAATACAATCTCAGCTCATGGTGCTATAAACTAGGGCAGCATGACTTCCATTTTCTGGATTATGACATGCCTATAAAATTTTAGTTGCTCTTTAAAAATACAACTGTTCTCTATCCCTATTAACTTCAGTGTCACGTTGAGGTCAAACTAATAACTGAGGCAGATGTGAACAATATAGGAAATCACTCCTGAGCTAATATTGGAGGGCAAAGCCTAGCACCTCTCAAATAAGCATCAAAGGATATGTGTAATTTATTTTATACAGTAAGACCGTGGGCTTTATTCTTGAAGATGGATTTCACTGTCAGGCAAATATCATGTCACAAAGAAGCTAAAAGCAGTGAGGTGACTGTTAGAATAATTCTCGTATGCCATGGTAAATAGCTACAGAAAACTTGATTGGCTTCAGAGTTACTCTGTGATTGTTTTCAAGGTGTTTGATCAGAGTGCACTTTCAACTGAAGCGAAAGAAGAAATGTACAAACTGTACCCCAATGCCAGAAGAGCTCACCTTAAAACAGGAGGCAATTTCCCTTATCTCTGCAGAAGCGCTGAAGTCAATGTCTATATCCAAGTAAGCCTCTGAAATTCAAACCTTTCCTAGCAACGTGTTTAGAAACGTCCCAGCAGAGTCTTGTCTTTCTCATACCCTCATCTGCTGCTGCTCCCTAACCTTTGGGAGCTGCAGACACTGAACCCAACTGGTGCAGAGGAGTCGGGGCTACACAGCAGCCACACTTGTTGGTCCTGGGTTTGAGGTTGGCTTTCATGTGCCTGATATCTCTGCACTCCCCCTGAGCTCTTGTATTCCATGTAGGTGGAGCAAATGTTGGTGTATGAACTAATGCTATGTTTTGACTGAACTATAATGGGGACTGGTTCCTGGATTTCACTGGCAGGGGAGGTGTGCTGCTTTCCTCTTACCTGGTACCTTACCCATCATCCTGTATTACTGCTTCAGAGTTCCTTTTCATGTCCAACAGATACACTTACTGCAGTTCCACGGTACACGATATGCTGCCATTGATCCTTCTATGGTTAGTGCAGAAGAACTGGAAGTCCAGAAAATCAAGCTTCACAGCAGCAGTGAACAAGAGCAGCAGTAGCTTTCTCACAATCAGTTAAAGCAGTGAACCAATCTGGTTGTCTTCCTGTATATAATCAGCTGTTTCCAATCTGCCTTTTCTTATGTTAGCCGGTTATCACTGTGTAACTCCAACAGGCTTGATATTATTCAGTGTAATGCAATCGAGAACGGTAATCTACAGCGGTGTAACAGGATACTTTGGTTTAAGTTTGTCTTTGAATGTAAGGAAGTACCTTTGAGAAGACTCCAGTTTTAAAGAATTGAAATACATTTTGTTACCAAAGTCTTCACCACTACGTTCTTAAAACGGAACCCCATTTCTTTTTTATATTTTTATTTAGCTGTATATATTGCACATGCAGGTTGTATACTTAAAAGCTCATTTATAATTTTGTTGAATATTTGGATTAAAAAATGCTGAAGTGCCAATGTTGACATCACTTATTTGGTTCATAAGTTGTGTTGCAAGTTAGTTACTTTATTTCTACCTGAAATATAAAGCATTACAGTTTTTAACTTTCTTGCTAGCTGTAACAATGGTTTTCAATAAAACTTCAATTTCAACAAGTGGCTTTTTTCTAATTGACTAAATAGAATTACTGTAGCTTAACGTGATCTTTCAGAGCTGCATGTGGATGTAAATAGCATCAAAGTGCAGTGCTACCATCAGAAAAGGTCTGAAGGATGTTAAATTCTACTTAGATTTGCTTTAAGGGTGTTGATTGAACAGTAAAACAGCTTGAATCATAGTGAATTCCAATTTAATTGGGTTGGATAAGAGTGTTTTCAACATGTGGATGTGAATTTTAAAAAGCATCACCCATCACCTTACAGGAAAAAATATTCTAGTTTATTGGAGAACAGATTTTATTTCCCCTTTAAACACTGTAAAAAATACAAAACTTCACATGACAAATTGCTGAGTGCTTAAGAAAAGTGCGCTCTTTGTGAGGGTTGGTATAAAGAACAGGTGATTACCTCTTCCGTACTGAAATCGGGTAAAGCACGTACTGGCACTCAAGGCTAGGCTACCTTTGTGGCGAGAACATGTTAGCCTATATGCTGACATTTTCCCCTTTAGGGAATATGCAGCTGTTTATGCGCCAAGGAGGGGAACTGACTCTTCAAATCCCGCTCACTTTTGAGTTGTGCACTTTTAGAGCACAAAGTTAGAAGTGGTTCATCTACATAAGGTAAAATGAATTGGGAAAGTATTGACTCTAACAAAAATGGATTTTGGTTTCCCTAAATTGGGTATTTGTGTGAAGATGGTTCAAATCTACAGTAGGACTTTAACCTTGGAAAGGGCAAATAACAAACATTCAATTGCACAGGACTATGGGAGTTGTAGCCTTTCAGATGTCAGCTAATGGGAAACTGAGGCTGTGGGATCCAAAATCTGATCCCTCTTTTAATATGGTCCAGGTAATACCCCCCTTCCCCCAAACAAATGTAATGATGCCAGCAGCTAAACAATTGAGCATTCCTCCCACAATAAACCATAGGTGACGTGGACAAAAACCGAAGATGTTTGGGTAAAGAACACATCTTACTACATCTTAAATAGAAAGGTTCTCCACTTTGTAACTTATAAAAGACAATTAAAAAAAATTATACCTACAAAAAACGAGATGTAAACAAATTACAGTAAGAAAATATCAGTCCTAATTGGAACGTAGTCACAGTATCACAAATGACTTTTCACCTTGCTTGTATTATAGTCACCAGCATCTATGCAACAGCAAATAAACCCCACACTTGTATAAAGATGTTTTAAAATTAGCATGTGCTGATGTCTCGTAGTTTACCTGATCTCAAGTGGAAGCAGCAGAAGTGCCACCTGTCATGACAAGAAGCCCTTAAAAGTTTTATGGCCACTTTTTGGTGAATAGTTCAATGCTTCAGGTTCAATCACTGTAGTTTCTAGGAAAAAGGCAGCATCGGACAGTCATTTCCCCTTCAGTTGTTACATTGCTGAACACTTCCTCGGAGAAGTGGATTCTGCATTTGCCTTTTTCCTAATGCTTTCTGTAAAAACAAACATCATAGGTGTTTTTCCTCTCACCCATTAGGGGAAGTGAAATGAAAAATAGCACTTGTACCTTTGTGCTGAGTGGCAACTTGACATCAGCGCTTTTTTTTTTTAAATTTATTTTTATTTTACTCTGAGGGGTGTCTACTCAGTCTGGTTTTTAATCCTAGTTACTTAACAAAGGTGGTTCTACATGTATGGGTGTGAGTATTTTTGCTCTAGTAAATGATTCTGATGAATGGGAGGTACAAAGCGGCAGGAGATATGACCCAGCAGTATGTGTAAACGTGTGTACTCCATAAAACAAGGGGGAAAAGACAACTTCCTAGGTACTAGAGGAGTTTGAGGCTGTTAATAGTTTAAGGTTCTGTATTTAGAAAAAGGACTGGCTATACTTACATTATGCAACAGCTATAGAAATTAAATCAAGTATTAAAAGGTTAATTCAAATGGTGCTAAGTTTGTATTATTCAATGTAAGAGGAAAGTGATGGATTGTTACCTGCTAAGTCTCTTCTACAAATCCCCACCAGGCCTTCGTATAGTCCTTTGATTGGATTTTCTCCTGCCATGATCACACCATGAAGCCAAATAAGCAACATTCTGTGGCCATGCTCCCTGTAGCTTTTAGTACCTGGTAAGAATGATACATGGATGAAACTGTATTTCACTCTGTATGGTGACCGTAGACTGCATCAAATTCTGACTTGATACACATGGAACTCCCTTCAACTGTGGTGGGAGTTGAGGGAATGGATGGGAGGGTAAATTTGGCCCTATTTCCTGCCCAGCCCCACACTTTTTTTTTTTAATTGAAGCAATCTTGTATGGAAATTAAACCTGCTCTTTAAACAGCAACTCCAACTTCTTAAACCATGTGGACTCACAGCTGCCTGCACTCACACCAGGTAGCATATTGGTTCTGCTTTTGGCAGGGACAGAATGGGTTGGTGCTACAGTAGCTTTGATTCAGTCTGCATTTTGTAAGTGTAAATATTTCATGTTCTGCTGTTTTGCTGAATAACTTTCTCAGGTCCTTAAAAACAGAGCCTCGTTTCCCCCTTTCTGCACTGTTCTATGTGTGGCTCTACAGGAGGACAGACATCTTCCTAGCTGCTGCCCTGGCAGCATTCCCTGCTCTCCTGGAAGGACAGAGCTCAAAAGCTGCACAGATATTTAGAAGGTTTCAAGTTGCAGGAAAGATAATGGTCTCTAATCTATTGGCCTAGTGATCTATCTGGGCACACTAAGGGTTACAATCTCTTACTGATGGGACATGCTTACATCTCATCTGAAAATATCCCAGCAGTGACATTCCCATAACCTTCATAGTGTGAATTTCAAAGCACCTCTGTCTTTGCTTAACTCTTAATCCACAACTGCAGCTCCCTGACAAAACAGGAGTAGGAAACAAGGCACAGACATCAGGGAAGTGAATGAAATCGTGATTAGCTGAAAGGATTGGGTCAAAATAGGTTGACTTCAAGAAATCTGGCCCCTTAGAAGACTTGGTACCACATTCAAAGTAATGTCAAAGATTTAATGGAATAGGCTGCCCCCCCCAAAAAAAATAAAAAATAAAAAATGGGTATGTGCGCGCTTCACATAACTTCGTTATGACAACCCAGGTCCTTGAACTGGAAGTTTTATGAAAGCCGCCTGCAAGTAAATGACTGCATTTGGCAGAGCATGTTTCATGCAAACTTATGACTCTTTGGGCTCTTCCATGCTTCCCCTCAGAGCTGTGATTTGCAAAGAGGGCTATTTCCAAGCTCAGAATGCAGTCTGTCCTGACATACCCTTCTAACTGCCCCCACAGTGCAACGTGTGCTGAGCCAAAAGGGAAAAGTGCCCATTCCCCAGGAGGGCAGGGGTACGTTCCTGGGGTCACAGCGCAGCTTTCTCTTTGGTGGCCCTCCAAATGCTCTTCACTAGATTTGCTCCCAATTGCTAGAGGTGCTAGAGGTCAGCGAAGGGCAAACTGACCCAGTGGGGGCCAGGGTCTTTGGTGGAAGTTGGCTCCCTGTAAGACCAGGGCACTGGTAATAAAATCTCACTGTTTAAAGTCCGTGGTCTCCCTGTGCAGAAGAATAAGGATCGTTTACCCACTTGCCTGAAAATGCCCACTCAGTAGGAAGGTGTTCAAACCTGACTCGCTTTGTCAGTTACAGCAATCAAGTTCCCTGTAGGGACAAGAACTCCTAGGCTTGGGGTTTCTCTATAGCAGGCAGGGAGAGGCAGCAGCCCCCTTGTTTAGGAGCTGTGGATTTTCCTACTAGCCATTTTCAGGTGAGTACACGTTTTTCCTATTTCTTTTATAAAGTGTTTCAAACGCAATCTTGTGGCTGCTCCATCTGAACCAGGTGGCTTCCTTAGCATGTGGCCCAGTACCACTGCTGGAGAATTATCTACTAGCAATATATAGATTAAAGTAAAGGGATGGAAATGCTTGACGTAAATGAGATGCCATCTGATTTATACCTGCCCACTGCTGCTCAATGGCTCTGATATGTGCATCAGTGAATTTCCAGTAATGTGCAAGCTTCTTCCATTCGCTGGGTTTGAGGTATTTAGTAGCTAATCTCCACATCACTGAGCGAATGTGCTGTGTTTCCAGCCTGTGATCTTGTTTAAAGGTTAAGTGTTTTGCCACCCAGGAGTCGGAGTCACTGTTGAGATTGTCCTACGATGTTAAAATAGAAGTTTCAGTGAGAGGCTTCACATTTCTTTTAGGCTGAGAGAAACAACAACACCCCAAACATCATGACTCTGAACAATGAATCCCTTCACTTCCAAAAAGTGATTTAACTTTCCTGCTAGCAGTGCTGTGCTGAACTAGTCGCATTACCTGATTATAGGCTATAACGTTTCCCTTGCTGACGTTCTGATGACACTGGATTGTTAGCAGCAGCAGTAGCATAATCCCTAGTAACGCCCATGTGTTCTTCCAGCAATAGACCTACCATGCTTTTGTTTGTAATGGCTGGTCTGTAATATCCCACAGCCTTGCCACTGGGGCAGTTTAAGTTCATTCTGACATAGCACGTTTCTGTTTTACTAACTGTCCTGTTTCATCCTGGCCCAATTAAATAAATCTTGTTCATGGCATCCTGGCTACAGAAGCCCACGTAGGTAACAATTTGCATTTCTACAGAGCCTTCTGTCTGATGCTCTTGAATAACATGCTTCAGTAACATGAGAGAAAGCTCACAACTGCCTGTGATGTAGGCAAGTAGTGTGAGGAAATGGAGAGGGGAAGTGACTGCCCAAGGCCACACAGGCAGCCTGTCCAGGGGCCTGGAATAGAATCCGATAGCCTGGCTCTAGGCCTTCACTGCAAGACCATCCTCCAAGAAACCCTGCTGGGATTTCCAAGAAGGCCTAAACAGGTTAAGTGCTTGGGATGGTGATCTGGGGAACCTATTTACCACTGAACAAATCTGGCTGATAATACCGTGTTGCTATGAAAGCTGTGGTATCAGGAATGCCCTTCTGTCGCTGTGTATCTACCATTCTGATAAGCCTGCCTCCCAGACCAGGGACAATGCTGGGCCATTAGATCTCAGCTATGGTCTACTCAGAGGGAAGCACCTTGAGCCAATGGGTTTGTTTGAGTTGGGAGAAGATACTTCCTCCTCTGGTCTGAAGGAAGCAGGGGAGTGGAGAGAGCTGCAGTTCTCCAGCTTGGAGACAGGGCTGACAAAGCAGGCAGTTATAACTCATGGGAGGTGGAGGGGAGACACACAGAGAGAGACAGAGACAGGAAGTTTTGGGCAGGTAGAAGGAAGGGGACGGACTGGCCAAGGGAGAAGTGAGGTGCGAGAGAAGGCTCTGTGTTTCTGAACCCAAGCCATGTGCTGCAACAGGAAGACACTAGATGACCCCATCTCCCAGAAGACTTTGGAGTGGTGGGGAAACTGAGGCAAGAAGGTGCTAGGTTTGTCGATTTTGGTTGGATGTAGTTTTGGAGGTTTCATCACATGACAATCTTTAATTGAAGATTCATCTTTAATTCCTGGAGACTCCAGGACATTCCTGGTAGGATTTTTTTTTTTTTAATAACTTTGTGTATCTCGTGCTATTAAAGAAAGAGCAATAATGTGTTAGGATCCTGTGCAGAGTGTCTGTACGTTATCTGCTACACCTAGCACGTGTCCCTGCGAGCAGTAAACTAGAGCCAGAATGCTCATGCAGCAAGAGTTTTGGGAGAAGGTGTTAAACTATGAGCGTATCTTGGAGGTCAGCATTGGTTCCAGGGACTAAGCAGTTGGACTGTGAGGTCTCAGGTCTTAGGAGGGGCTATTAGGTAGATGATCCCAAGAGCATGCCTAGGGACCCCAAGATAGGAACAGCGCCTGGGATCTATTCAGACTCCAGAGGCTTAAAACATTGGGGGATTCACTGGTGGGATCCCCTCACAGCAATCTGGTGAGTGGCCAAGAGGGGGCGTTTGACAGGAGTTGTGACAGTGTCTAACTCCCTTTGACTTTTAATGGGGGCTAGACGCATAACCTGCTTAAGTGCTTTATAAACTCCCACTCATCTTTAGGTAACTAAATATCTGTGGAAATCCGGCCTCCCTTCCTCCCAATGCAGCCTGGGATATTTAACAGCAGGGACTCCTATGTTAATAAGTAAAGTCTGTGGTACAGTTGTGGGCTGCTTTGTTGTCATTTTTTTAAGTGGATGATGAAAACAGAGCTGTTTGCCATGGCATCGTCTGCATTTCTCTTCCCCTTGTACCAATGAGCACAGAGAACTGTCTCATATAAAGGATGTTTTTAAGGCTACTCGGCTCAGTGTATGCTGCCTACCTTCTCCCATTTGTAAAACCGATCTGCTTTGATAATCATGTCCGCCAAGTTGATATGGTTACCCCGGGCAGCTACATCCAGGGATGTTTTTCCTTGCTGAAATTAAGGAAGAAAAAAAAAGAACAATTTTGCCCAAAATGTATAATCACCATTTCTCTTTTTTAGAGACTAATCTGACACCCCCCGCACTCCCTGTTGTCATAGTCTTTGAGCACCTCCCAGTCTTTAATGTACCTTTGTGGTAGGGATTATGCTATTATCCCCCATTTACAGATGGGAAACTGAGGCCCAGAAAGATGAAAGTGACGTCTAAGAGGATACAGAAGAAGTCTGTGGTGGAGCTGGGACTTGAACCCAGGTCCTAGGCCAGCACCTTAACCATTGGACCATCCTTCCATTTCATGCAGCTGCAGTGATTATGGATCTTCCATCATATGTGGGAGCTGAAACACCCCAATTACTACTGGTGATAGACAAATGTGATCCGTCATTACTTTATTCCCAGCTCTTTAAGAGATTAAAGTATAATTATTTTTACCTGTTGTTACAGGAGCAGGGTTTACAGAAGCCAAATTAAGGGGATCAGCAATCATTTATATAGGCAAGGTGGATTTGGGTGCATTGCAAGCCTAGTGCCTGCAGGGGGTGCTAGAGGGAGTCTCAAAATGGCACACGCTGCACCACTGAGCACTAAGTGCAGGGGGCAGGTTCTAGCCACTCTCCCAACCCAGCCCATCATCTGTCCCTTTAGATGCTGGATGCCACTAACTGCTCGCCTTCTCTTCTGCTCTGGGAGCCGTGGTAGCTTTGCTAATTGCCTTGTGCCCTGCACAGAGCCAGGTTCCCTATGCCTCTCTCTGACAGCAACCATGCCCTCTCTGCGTGCCCTCTCCCCACTGCATCAGGCAGGAGCAACCACAACTTGGCCCTAAATGTCTCTGATCTCACCACTTAGAGAACAGGGGGCTTCAAAGCACTTTACAGACATTCACGGAGTACCAAACGTTTGCACCCGTGTCTCCAAGGGCACAACTCAGTACTACAAGTTAAGTCTGAGACGAACTACGGCCCTTTGTCCAACAGATTCACTGAGGTGTATGACTCTGAACTGATCCGGGTAATCCCACAAATTTCTGCAGTATGTGTATGAACAGAAACCATCTCCTAGAAAATGACCCAATCAGTTTGACTATTAATGTATGAACAGTATATTGTATGAACTGTTGTGTGCATAGATAGAGAGGAATGGGACTGGAATACATATCATCTGTCTATCTTATCTATGTATCTATCAGTTATCAGAAATAAATGCAGCATACCAGGAGAGGAATGCTGTGTTGGGGTTGACTTTTTGGTAATGAGTTCTCACTTTGTACTGGGGATAAAATGTCCTCAATTTAGCAAGCACGTTTTCCCTGTGCAGTGTCTTCCTCTAGTCCAGGGGTTCTCACCCAAGAGTACGTGTACCCCTGGGGTACACAGAGGTCTTCCAGGGGGTACATCAACTCATCTAGATATTTGCCTAGTTTTACACCAGGCTACATAAAAAGCACTAGCGAAATCAGTACAAATAAAAATGTCATACAGACAATGACTTGTTTACACTGCTCTATCTACTATACACTGAAATGTAAGTACACTATTTATATTCCGATTGATTTATTTTATAATTATATGGTAAAAATAAGAAAGTCGGCAATGTTTCAGTAGTGGTGAGCTGTGACGCTTTTGTATTTTTATGTCTGATTTTGGAAGCAAGTTGTTTTTATGCTTGGGGGTACACAAGACAAATCAGACTCCTGGAAGGGGTACAATAGTCTGGAAAGGTTGAGAGCCACTGCTCTAGTTCCAAGATGGTGGCAACAACAAACATTTATTTTGGTTCAGTACCTAAGGCTAAATCATTGGGTTTGGTTTTTGTTTATAAAACGTGCTGCTGTTTAACTTCATAGCGAATTGTAGCTCTGATACTAACCTGTGGCTGAATGTCCCTGAGTTTCCCCCCCACATATGCAAATATGCCCAACTACACTCTCAGAACAAAGAACAGAATTTGCCTGATGCTCTTAAAATTCTTTTAGTTAATTGGAGTTCTGGGGTTTCTTTTTTCTCCCCAGCAAGCAGAGCACTGAATGCTGAGTATTTCAGATCTAAACACACTGGATCTTTTATTTTTTTACCCATTAAAATGTTTCTTTGAACTATAATCCCTATAATTTGTTATTAATGATCACTACAGAATAACACTGTTTGGTTAGTATAAGTGAAAATATATGGCAGTAGCACAGGGTCACCAGATAGCAACTGTGAAAAAACACGGGACGGGGGTGGGGGATAATAGGCACCTATATAAGAAAAAGTCCAACAAAAATGGGACTGTCCCTTTCAAAACGGGACATCTGGTCACCCTACAGTAGCAGGAGTCGGATCTGAGAACTTTGCATAGCAATGAGTGAACTACCCTGTACTTTTCTAAGAATCATTCACATCCCCTTCAATATTGAACACACCCTGCCCACCCCCACCCCCCAATAAAAAAGCATTATTTTAACTGTTTATTCCTTAAAAATGTTTGTATGTTAATAACACTGTCAGTTTTACTCAGGGGCTGAGATCAAACAAAACATGTCTTTCCTCCAAATCCCCACACATCTATCCCATCCCTAAGGATGTTTACCTTATCAATTAACTTCAAGTTAACTCCTGCTATGAGAATCATCTCAGCTATGTCTTGTCTCCCGTGTTCTGCAGCGATATGGAGTGGTGTCTGCTGCCTCTGTGTAAAAAGAAAGCAGAAGCAAGATGAAATACCTGGGAGGAAATGCTGGCCAGGAATGATGGGAATAAATATGGCCATTTATAACAATACATGACTGAACAAGAAGCAATGGTCTCAAGTTGCAGTGGGGGAGGTCTAGGTTGGATATTAGGAAACACTATTTCACTAGGAGAGTGGTGAAGCACTGGAATGGGTTACACAGGGAGGTGGTGGAATCTCCTTCCTTAGAGGTTTTTAAGGCCCGGCCTGACAAAGCCCTGGCTGGGATGATTTAGTTGGGTTTGGTCCTGCTTTGAGCAGGGGATTGCACTAGATGACCTCCTGAGGTCTCTTCCAACCCTGAGATTCTATGATTCTACTGGGAGACAATGCTAAGTGTGTACAGAGGAGCACGTTCTGTTCTCCCTCATGCCCATTCAATGTCAATGTAACTCTCCCGTCAACTGGAATGGGCCCACAGTAAACTGCTAGAGCCATTCAGACATAACAATGGTCTGGGCTGGTACCAGCACTAGGAAGTCCTCGACGGTACGTATTTCAGCCTAAAGATGGATGAACTTGTTGTATTATACAAAGCACCTTTGGGACTATTGGAAGAAAATCCCAGGAAATTTAAAAGAAACCAAACAAAATAATGTGGCAATTTGATGCAGGTATGAAGCAAGCAAGCGTGCATTGAGATAACTGCAAGAGTAGAATGAATAATAACTAGAATCAAATGCTAGGTTACACAGATATTTTTGTGTTACAGACACGTCATTAGTGAGACCACAATTTTGACTGAGAGCCAACCAAATCCATCCTTACCCCCCATTTTCAGTCAGTCATTCTTAACTGTCTCAAAATATCCTTCTGTGCTGAAATTCTCTCTCTTTGTGTACAGCTCAGAGGGGCTGAATCAGCAAACTTTGTGTATCTATCACCCAAAGAACTCAACAGGAATTCCACGCACAGAGAGCACTTGCGGGGTCAGGCCCTGAATTTGCTTGGAAAATGTGAACAATTTAGCCATTTTCATGTTTCAGGAGCTGAACATCCACGTTTTCCACATTTAAAAGCGTTGTTCTTTCCCCTACCCCTGCTCAGAACTGGCTGATTTAAAAGCTCGGTTAATGTGGTTGACGGCTTAGAGATGGAAGGGTTCCCAGCCTTACGTTATCCGGGATGTCCAGGTTGCACTCTGTGTCGATGAGGAGTTTAACGATGGCTGGGAAGTTCTGCAGCACTGCAATGTGCACAGCTGATGCATTTTGCTGCGGGAAGAAGGTGCATTACTTGCATATGAGGGGGAAAAGGCATTGGGGTCTCTAGCTCACACACAGCCTGGGGTCCTGGAATCTGCTTGTAGGGGGGAAATGTAAGGATCCAAGGATGCAGGTCTACATCCTGGGGCTGTGGGGGCCACGGCTTGATGACACTCATTTGTCAGCACCAAGGGAGATGGGCAAAGCACCATCTTGTTAAACCTGGAAAGTCAATCAGAGCCCCCAAGGCCTGCAGCTGCCCGACTGGCTCATACGCATTGCCTACACCAGGAAGTGAGCCACGTGGGCTGGCTGAGCAGCTGTGCAGGCGTTGGCCCCTGCTCTTGCCTGCCTCCTGCAATCCTGATCCAGCCCTGTTCCTGACCTGCTCCTCACTCCTAGCTCCCGCCTTGATCCTGCTCCATGTCTGATCCTTGTCACTCTCCAGTTCCTGCCCTTTCACCTTGCTCCTGACCACTGGCTCCCAGTCCTGGCTCTGCCCCCTTGCTTTGACTTCCGGCTCAACCCTTGGCTTTTAGTATCTGACCCCAGCTCCGATCCTTGTCTTTGATTACTGGTCCTGACTCTGGCTCAACCCCCTAGCTCTGGGACTTGGCAGTTGACTCTGGTTCTTACCCCCACTTCCATTCTCTGACCTAGATGCCTGCTCTGCCCACTAGGCCAGACAGCCTACGTCCCGGTTCCTAACAGCAAGGGCATCTTGGCCGGAACACAATGGCTACTTCTGAAACTTAACTTCCATTCACGCAGCCTTTGGCTTAACGTATAAACTGCAGCCAGGATTGTTCCAGGTTCTACGAGGGAATGATGTACGGCGAGGCTTAGCCTTCTTCCTGCTGAAGTCCATGGGAACAAGCTTGCGGCTACTGTTGTCATATGAAACACAACCAGCAACTAAACTCTGCTTTCTTGGAACCCAGCTCTCTTGACAATGGCTGGCGATAGTCTATGCACAGGTGCACACAGGCTCGGGGTGGCCTGAGGGAGCAGCAGTTTTCTACCCAATTCTGGCTCCCCTCCATATGGTAAGCACTCCATAACTGAGCTGCCAAGGGGCATTCTCAGGCAGGGCCCAGGATCAGAGGACATGTTCTCCCACCTAGAAATCTTGCCTTGGCTGAATGAAGTGCTGTGATTAGCCAGAATATGGGCTCGCAGCAATACTTACTTTTGCAGTGTTGAATTGAGCCCTGTATTTTTTTGCCAAGCTGAAAGAAAGCTGGACTTTGGCTCTCTCTCTTCATTAATGCTTAAAGCCATTTAATACGACTTACATGATTAACTGCATCTATGTAGATTCCTGCATCAATAAGGATCCTGGCCATGTCTTCATAGCCATGGAGAGCTGCATAATGAAGGCAGGTCATCGCTTTCTGAGAAAGACAGCAACATGGCCGATATTAGTCGGGACCTTTTCTCAAGCCAAAGGACGTATTTCCAGCGGGGCGTCTGCTCATTCTGCTTCCCAGTGATCCCAGTTGTTTTAGAGGCCACCCCAAGGGTTCTCCCTGCATTCCTTCCACTGGGGAGCGAGGGAGGAAATCAGTGCACACAGTTAAGGATGCGACAATACTAGGATGATAGATTTCAACTGGATAGCTCCACAACCAAAGCCATAACTACTTTCACATGGGAATGCAACTATTTGGTTGAATGGCCTTGATTGCTCATGCCCTGCAGTGAAATCAGGAGTTTTGGAGGTACAAGGCATGCAGGACTGACCCATTTAGAGGGAATCTTCTCTAAGATACAAAATTCAGATGAGTTTCGCCATCTCCCAATTGCCCCCTTATCCTTCAGAAAACCCTAATGATCTTTCGCTGAGTGTTGTTTTTCCCCTGTAATATTCTCATATCAATCTGCCCTGATGGGCTGTCCTCTTCTCTCAGACAGTACATGTTTTCAGAGGGAAGATGATACCTGTTCAATCAGCCTGATGCTACAGCACTATTAGATTCCATCCCCACGAAGGGAACTTCAGTTTAATTGGTAGTGAATAATTCTCCCACCCTGGGCCAGACTTTACATGACAAAAAGACGGCTTGCTTGCTCCCTTTGGCCTGGCCTCATCTGTTGGCTGGTTCCCAGCTGCACTGTCCCTTGAGAAGGCGGATTACCACACACTGCCTCAAATTTGACCTGGCGATGTCGATTTCAGCGCTAATCCCCTCATCAGGGAGGAGTACAGAAATCCCTTAAGTTGACAAAAATGGCTTCGTCATGTGGACGGGCGCAGGGTTAAATCGATCTAACGCTGCTAAATTCGACCTAAACTCGTAGTGTAGACCAGGGCTAAGGGAATTCCTGTGGAGGCAGGGTGTCCACTGTAGCGAACGAGTCAGTCTGTGTTTGGTGACAGAATAAGAGGCAGCCAATGACCCACCAAAGCTGGGACTGAAAGTGAGACCTTACTACAAATTCCAGGGTACGTGTAGACAAAATACCATAATGGCAACTGCCTGCGCCGGGACCTTCTGGGCAAAGCGGCTCACATTCAAGTGTTTGAGGCCTAGCCTTTGGGCAAATGGCTTTCCCACTCTGAACTGATACCTTATTAACCGAAGTAACATTCCAGAAGGCGAATGGAGATTAGCCCTGCGTGTGAAAGGCTGTGCCAGCCACACAGTTGCTACAAGTAGCACAAACGTGACGTGCTCAGAGACAGAATGATCTTTGGACCTTTCCTGCTCACCTGGGTTTGGGCATTAATGTCACAACCAGCTTCCAAGAGGACTTTCACGCAGTCATAGTGGCCTCCCTCCACAGCCAAGTGCAGAGCAGTCAGACCTTCCTGGAAACACAGCAGAACAAGCTTGACATGGGCATGCTAGTTTAGGCTGAGAGCCTTTAATAAAGCAAGTATCACTCTCTGTTTCACAGGGAAGGACAAGCCACAGCTGTGCGGTAAGAGAGTCCATTCATTAACTTGGGCTTCTTTGGCAGCTCGTCTTCCGAATCACTGATGTGTTAAAATCATGGTTCTAAGGACCAGGGATTCATTCTCACTCCAGACTACAGTTAGAAAAAGGAAGGAAATTAACACACACACACTAACAATATAGTGAAGGCCTCACTCCGTACAGACTGCAGTGGGAGTTTTGCACGCAGCATGGGACTCTGAATGTTCTGATCGTCATATCTAATACACTGTTCTTTAACCCATCTGCCCCAGGGTCTGCAAGCAAAGTGATTTCACCCACACGTACTAGCTAGTGCAATTCTACCCAGGCACAAAAGAGTGAGTTTGAAAAGGACTCCATGCCTAACCCTGTAATTTACTATTAATTAAGGTCACAAGCTTAATGTGATTTAAAGATACTTTTGTGCATCAACAAGAACACACTATAATAAAATAATTAAAACGTCCTCCCAGGGAGTATCAAATCCCAGGGAGTATCAAATGTCACCTTACCAGAATCTTATTTACTCTGCAAAGAGAGCATTAAATAGGATATAAGAGGAACCCTGATAAACTTAACTAGTAGCGTGCCCAGCAATTGCTAAGGACTTTACTGAGCCAGTATTTCTATCCAGGGTTTTAACTATGTTTAGGTCTTCTGATTTTAGGTTTTAACCAACAAAACGCCCCCAATACTGATTTCTTTTTTGTTTTTGTTTATTCATTAAACAGCAGAAATGCTTCCTTGTAGCTAAGGGCTTGTCTACATGGAGCAGTAATGCGGACAATGGGAGCATGATTTCTGAAGCACCCTAATGTGTTGCACATTAATTGGTCCATGTAGACCCTGCTGGCATGCACTAAAGGTTCCCTAACGTGCTTTAACATAGTGCTGTTTGAAACAGTACTATGTCATTGCACTAGGGAACATTACAAAGAGATTACTCATTACACTGTATATACAAAGAGAAAGCCCTGAATCTCCCCTGATTTTTGGACATTACATAAAAATAAAAAATTGCTAAGAAAATAAACACCCAAAATGAAATGCATAAACCTCAAAAAACCAGAAAGCCTTAACTATGTTCCAATCACAGACTCTTTCTCTGTACAGATGAACAACGAAAGATCTCAGATAGAAGGGTGATTTGTTCAGTTACTAAGGCAACATTGTTTCAGCAAGATTTATTTTAAAACAAAATTCATTAGCTGTTTAGGCATCCCGAATATGCAGGGGTGAGAAGATAAACAAGTGTCACAATGAGGGATTTTGGGCTTGGCTTTTGGTCCAACAGGTATTTTGTTCTTTCACCGATATTCTGTACACATGCCCAGCACTTTGGATCAGTGCATTTTAAATAAAACCAGACTGCTATATAAACTTGTTCTAGATACAGTCCCCATCAGTCCTGGCCAGTAGGGTTGGTTAAATCAGCTGGTGTGGGAGATCACCTCTTAGGAAGAAAGGGACGATCTGGTCTGGTTTGTTTTGCACTCACCATGTTCTTTTCTTCTAGGTCCAGTCCAATTTCTACAATCTTCTGCAGCACCGTGGGGTGCCCATTTTTAGCAGCTAAATGTAGGGCTGTGTTCTTTTCCTGCAAATAAACATTGTTTTGTGTGTAAATAAGCTGCATGATCAAGTACTTAGACAAGCAACTCTCTGCAAACCAATACTTAGGGTGATTTAGTCTGACCGCAAATCCTGTAGTCATTCTCTTATGCGTTAATCATCATTTAAAAAAAAAAAAAAGATCAAATTCTGATGAAGCTGCTTTAGTGCATCAAAGGGAGGTCTAGGAGACTCTTAATATACATTGAACATTACGTTGTAACAATAATATGCTTCTCCCAGATCCCCAAATGTATATCCTAGGTGATGTTAATTATTACTGTTATGGAACACATGTATCAGTCCCCCATTGCTGTAGGATCTTGTTATCACTGTAGTGTCAGTAATGCCTCAGATTTCACACTACAGAACGATGGCGCATGGGTCTCGTGGACCTTCTCTGAATGGGGCAAATGTCTTCTGTCTCCTTTATCTGTCTAGTTACTGAGACATCTCCCATCACCATAATATAGGAGCGCCCCAATGTTCAGCAAATGGTAGGAGCATGTACATTCCTTGATCTAGATGACTGAACTGATGATCCTTTTGTCTGTCATTCCTCTCAGTGTGGGCCCAAGAATAGAAACCCCACTGTGTCCTTCTCCCCACTAGGGGCCTACCATCTACCTGCAGACATGCCAATGGGAAAGCTTTTTCTGGTAGAGTCAGGCTGCAACTTCATCGCAATGTACCTTAGAGTTATGACATCCAGAAAGCTCAGGGAAGAGTGTCACCCCTGTCCTTGCTCCACTATGGTGGTGTACTTGGAGTGCAAACAGCCAGGGGGAAATTTCCTTGGCACAAACACTGCAGACCACTGTGCGACCGGCTGATGAGCTTATGCTCACAACCCACCTGCACTAGATTTCAGCCAGCCACCCAGCTCGGTATCCCATTAACAGTCCCTCGAGCCATCTAGTCCCTGGTTACATTTCTCTGGCCCTGTTCAATGGCTTTTGCTTTCCATACCTTGTCTTTAACACTGTGACTACAACCTGACCCAATCAAGAACTCCACCACTTCTAACCTCCCGTGCTCTGCAGCCAGATGAAACGCCGTCTTGTCCATCTTTAGGTAAAAAAAAAGAAAGAAAGAAAAAATGTGGGAAACTGGGAAAGCACAAAACACCATGATTTTTGCTAAAGGCCCAAAAAGAATGTCTCTGTGAATACTCACATCCTGGCAGGCTGGTTGTATTTCAACCCCCAGGTATTAGTGCTGTACTTTAAAGGTAATAGTATAAATCACCAGGAGCAAAGGGTTTTTTGTTTTAAATGTGGAGGCGATCTTATAGAAACAAGCTGATCTGAACCACCCCCGGGTACGAACAGTTTGGTGTACTTTGGTTTCATCTGGCACAATAAAAGGGCAAGTTAATCTCAGTATTTATTTTACAGGAAGAGGGGAAAGTAAAAGGTTTATCACAAGGAAACTACAGTTTAAAAAGGAGAAAAGGAAAAGGATCTGCAGCATCGGTTATCTGGTGAGTCATTTATTTTAATAAAGGTTTCAGCTAAAGGTCATTTGCATGTTCGACCCACTTTTTCTGGGCAGCAAAGCAAATGGATCACGGCAGGAAGTGTGTGGTAAGGGAAGAAAGGGCGGCTATTGACATCAGTCAGGGTTCTGCGTGCAGGAGGGCAGAATGTGGTGCTGGAGTTCTGCCTTGCGAATGCAAGTGCTTTCTTTATTAACAGATTGAAAAAGCGGCGTGCCGCTTGAACAGATCGGCAGCAATCCATCAGTAAAAGACCCCTGGGAGATATAATAATAAGAAAAGGAAACTGCTACCCAGTGCCCACTGCATCAGCCATGTTAGGGGAGCAGGCTTCAATTAATGGAACCTGGATTGAAACTCCAAGGGACTAGCGTGGGAGAGAGGGAGTTAGCTGAGGACCCTTGGCTGTAGAATTCTCTACTGACTGGAGCCAGAGTCAAATCACCATGGAGATGGGACATGAGATTCACCTCCTGCTGCAGGCCTTTGCTTGAGAACCAGAGGTTGGAGTGTGATACCCTTAATATTAATAATCCCTAGCTCCTACATAGCACTTTTCATCCATAGATCTCAAAGCACTTCACAAATGAGGTCAGTATCATTATCTTCATTTTACAGAGGAGGAAACTGAAGCTCAGAGAGGGAAGTGACTTGTCCAGGGTCACCCAAGAAACTAGTGGCAGATCTGGGAATCGAACCCTGGTCTTCTCAGTAACAGTCAAGTGTCCTGTTTGCTAGGCCATACTGCTTCCCTTACCCATGTTGACTAGCACCTTACTCCATAAGTGGTGTCATTAACTTTAATAGCTGTACAGTACATAAGAAGAACATAAGGAAAGAAGAAAGAAGGGTCAGACCCAAAGGTCCATGGTCCATCTAGCCCAGCATCTCTACCGACGACAGCCCTTTGCAGGGTGCCCCTCGGAGTGAACCTAACAGGCAATGTGATCTCTCTCTCTCTCCATCCCCATCTATCTCCTCTGACGAACAGAGGCTAGGAGGACACCATCCCATCCTGGCTGGCTAAGCCATTTTATGGTTAGCCACCACATGAATTTATCCAGTCCTTTTTAAACACAAAACCTTGGTATTGTTACAGAGAGGTGCTATTTAACATGAGTAAAGGTATCAAGAATCTGGATGTGAATGAGGAGTCAGCCCTGCTATGTTCTTCTTAAAGCCGCAACCCAGATTTGCCCTCTATGTGCATCTGAGCGCAAAATCTGGCCCCGAGGACTTGATCCTGCTCCTGTTGAAGTCCATGGGAATGTTCCCATTAATGCCAATGGAGCAAGATCAGGCCCTATGAAACTAAAAGCAGTCCAGCATCTTGCTACCTTGTCCGTCTTATCCACATGCACATCCTCCAGGTCCTCCATAATGAACTCCATCACCGTGATGTGACCTCTCTGAGCTGCGCAGTGCAGCAGGTTTCTGCCATTCTGCAGAGGGAAGAAACCATACTTGTTTACTGAATCAGCAGCTAAATTGCTTGATTTTTTTTTAAAACAGCTTGTTTCTGTTAGAAAACCCATCTGGCACCACCCAGCAGCTAGGTCAACTTGTGCTGTAGATAGCTGCTCACTGCTTCTAAGAACCGATGTGCTCTGGCCAAACGGAGGTTGATTTTTAAACACACCTACTGCTGATTTATTAATACAGTAGAACCGCAGTTATGAACACCAGAGCTACGAACTGACCAGTCAACCACACGCCTCATTTGGAACTGGAATTGTTAAACATAAACTACTAAAAAAAGTAAAGGGAAAGCAACATTTTTCTTCTGCATAGTAAAGCTTCAAAGCTGTATTAAGTCAAGGTTCAGTTGTAAACTTTTGAAAGAGCAGCCACAGCGTTTTGGTCAGAGTTACAAACAACCTCCATTCTCCAGATGTTTGTAACTTAGGGTACGTCTATACTACCCACGGGATTGGCGGGTAGTGTTCAATGTATCAGGGATCGATTTATTGCGATAAATCGTCTGGATGCGATAAATCGATTCGCTAATCGACTCCCGTACTCCACCTCAGCAGGAGTAAGCGGCATCAACGGGGGAGCCATGCCAGTTGACTCGCTGCCATAGGACGGTCAGGTAAGTCGAACTAAGATATTTCAACTTCAGCTACGCAAAGTCGCGTATCTTAGTTCAAACCCCACCAGCTAGTGTAGCCCAGGCCTCTGAGGTTCTGCTGTAATATTGTCCGCTTCTATAGCATTTTCCATCTTACGCTTTCAAAGTACCATACAAACCTGAGCTGATAAAGCCGTATACACTTTTGCAGCAAAAATTATTATAGCCATTTTACAGATGAACCTAGGTGCGAAGAGATGATCAAGCCATACACTGAGTCAGAGTGAGGAACAGAACCTGGACTGCTACTCCCCCACTCCAACCATTATAGCGTATCTCCTCTCTGGAATTAGTACAGAATACCAATAGCTGATGAGAGGGACTAAAGCAGCTAATAATGGTAGTGAGTGTTGCAATATTTCTTCCTAATGCCATGTGAACCTTTCCCTGCATTACACAGTCATGGGAGTTTACAGCATGTGTTTATCATAGACCAGGCAAAAAATGTACAATCACCACAAAGAAGCCATCCCATCACGATAATAAACTCACTGTCTATCTCTAGCTGTTTTGTAGAGTTGCCATAAAAATGGCTCACGTCTTCTGATTTCATCGTTAGTAAAAGATCTGTGTTCTCTGTTGTGCAGGCTGGGTGTATTGGCTTGTGGACATCTCTCATCAAAAATACAAGTTCCCAACACACAGACATGCCAGTTTCAAAGGTTTCCGACAGAGATTAGAACAGCTCCAAACTCAGGAGACCACTTCAACTCATTTAGGTTTAATCCCCAAAATTCCCTGCAGCCTGGCTATAAAGTCCACTCTCCTGGCCAGATCCTTCTCAGAGAGAATGGAGTCGAATGTCAGATATCGCAGAGGGAACAGCAGCTACTGGAATCACTGGCTGCTGCCCCTGCCATGTCACAGGAGGTAATAACCTTTAACTATCCACCTCTTACAGATGCTCCTGCGTGCCACACCCTCATTACCAGAGCAGTCAGAGTGTGCAAACACCATAACCGTGACATAATGTAGCATGAATTCATTTTATAACACTCCTCTGGGAAGTGACCTTCCTTCAGCAGGAATGTCATGTACACAGATGGCTTGAGTCTGGGTATGGGGGAATGTGGCAGCAGCAATACGACATCTCATCACTTCTCTCAAAAGCAGTGATACAGCACAGAATACGGACTGTCATATTCCCCTGGGTTTGCTACACATATTCAACTGCTGAGAGATCTGGAGGAGTTTATTGCCCATGGCAGGGAGGAAGGGCTGTAGCTCGATTTAAGCCCATGGATATATTCTTCTTATAATATTACAAAAATGAACTATAAGATCTGAACACCCACAGAATCATGTAAGAGGAGGAGTAACGGCACTAGAACTATGAGACAGATGCTTCAGAAGACACTGGTACAGGTACAATTACCACGCTCTGTGCGGACGCCCAAAAGCAACAGTTTCCTCTGTGCAGTGCTTACAAGGGTCAGGTTTTCTAGTCATTTCCTGGTTCCTGCTTTCTCAGCACTCCCAGGTTTTCCCCACTGCAATTACACACAGGAGACTAGTTTGAAATTCCCCCTTGCCTCTCTCTCTCCCTGTCACCTACTGGCAATGAATAGCTGGCATCAGGACGCATGAGGAAGCTGCCTCACCTTATTGACACAGTTGATCTTGGCACCGGCGTTCACGAGGATTTGAAGAACGCGCAGATGGCCAAACCAAGCAGAGAGGAGGAGTGCATTCATTCCAAACTGTGCCAAAGGAAACAGAGCCATTTCCACCCTTCCTGTGATAGTCCTTCCCTGCCCCGCCCGCTCCCCCAAACATTGCAGAGGGTCATCGGTCTTCAAAATGCCAAAGGCAATTTGAATGGAGATAAAAATAAATAAAATGTTTCAGTGTTTTCCCCATTTTCTGGCCCAGCTCCCTGTCTCCTCACCAGGACCTCGGCTCTGGGTGCGAGCTGCATCAGTGACTGCTAAGCAGCCTTTTTCCTCTAGGCTGGCATCTCATATCCACTGGCAGAAAGTTGTTCCCATCTGCTGGCTTGGTTTGCTGGGCTCCATTTGCTATCTAGCAGACCAGCCCCACAAACCACCAACCGAGGTGGTCCTCCCTTGCAGCCTGGTTCACAGCCTCAGCAGAGAGGGGAAGGATTTCATGGACCCTGAATGACCTTCTCACCCCTAGTGCTTTGAGACACAGTCAGAAAGAAGCTTGCATGGCTGATGCCCATGCTGCCTCCAGGGCTGCTGATCCCTTGCCTTCTACCAGCATTACATTCAATGTAGGACAAATCCCCCGGCCCCAACCTCTGCAGACAACCTGCAACAGGCTGCAAAAGAGAGTCACGCTCCTACACTGTCTTTGTCGTCCACTGGGACTTCGTGCTCCAGCAGCAGCCGCACGGCTTGCTCGTTCCCGGCTCCAGCGGCCCAGTGCAGAGCAGTCCTGTCTGTCTGGAAAGGAGGAAAGGGAAAGGTAAGGTGGATACAAGCACAGGGTGAAATCCCAGTGCAGCGGAGTCAATGGCAAAACTCCTATTGCCTCCAAGGGGCCAGGATTTCACCCACAGTGCATATTCACGCACCACAATGCATCTTGCACCATAGGGTACTGTAATGAAACGGAGGATGAAGGGCAAGTGGACACCCTGGATTTTGCAGGTTCAGGGCCAGACCTTGGAATCTAAATGCAGGCAAAGCTCCCATTGCAATGCAAGGACTGTAGGATCAAGCCACTAGGGTCTTTGGGCCAATATAGCTCTATGCTGTGAGGAATCTAAGTCTTTGTTTTAAAAACAAGCATGAGTTGGAAGCAAGTAGGACTAATGGTAAATGCATCAGATCTCTCTGAAGGGAAACAAAGTTAGGGACAATCTCAACCTACGGGCTTCAGGGATAATTTTCCCAAGCATTTCTGTAAATATTTGGGAGGGACTCATTTGTTCATGCAGAGCCCCATCCAGTGAGTGAGTACAATGGGTTCTCGTGCTCTGGAATGGGGGCCTGGGCACATATTGGAAAAGCCCACCCATAAAAGGAGTGGTACCGTCCAAAGAACAAGGTGCTCAGATTCTGCACTGAGGAGAGCTATGGCAGCACCTGAATAGAGGGATGGATGGAACAAATCTTTACGTATGGCCACGAGTCTGAATTCCTTGTGCACCAAAATTGTTTACAGCTTTCAAATCCTTTTAGGCCGCGTGCCGTGGGGTGTTTGCGCCATGCATGCTGTGAAAGGGTTAATATGGGCCCAAGAGGCCAATTAACCAGGCTGGGTGCTCCTGGAGGATGGGCCAGTCCCAATTAGAGATAAAGCCCAGCTGGGTGAGAGGGGAACTAGTTTTTTCCCCACCATGAAAAACTGGGGGAGCCCAGTTGGCAGGGGGGAGCCCAAGATGTGAAGTGAGGTGGAGTGGAGAGTTTCCTCTCTCTGGGAAGCAGCCCGAACAAGGCTGAGAGGAGCAGACAGGCTACTCCAGGGGGTGAGCAGGAGCCTGACTAGGGCCAGGGGCCCTGAGGAGCCGTAGTCTGCCTGAACCCTTGAGTGAGGGGAGGTGTGTGCCAGCCTCTGAGCCCACGGGGTTCACCAAGGCACAGAAGCCTGTAGCTAGACAGGCGGCTGGCACAGAGCAGCAGCAGCATGTCTGTGACAAGATGGCCGTCAACTGAGCCCAGCAGGCTAAAGGTTTGGTTCTGTTTACATGTGTTAGACTTCGGTGAGCTGCAGTAGGCCAAAGGACAGTGGGGGAAACTGAGGCAAAGATGCTGCAATGCCACATCCAGCCAGGAGGGGTTGCGCTGGGGCAGCAACTTGGATACAGGGAGCAATGCATTGAAGAATGTGCTCTACCATTGACTACTTGGCCCTGGGTTGGTGCTTTTACGCTTTGCCCAGAGGAGCAACTAATGAGGAGAGTAACGTTTCTTTTATGTCTGGAGACACAGTTTGGACGCTAACTGGCTGCAGCTCCGAGAGTCCCCGCTGCAGCTAGAAAGCAAAAGGCACCTACATTGTTTTTGGCTTTGACATTAACCCTTGTCCTGATGAGCTCTTGCATCCTGGCTATGTCGTTCCGCTTTGCTGCATCGTGGAATTCTTTTTCTGAATGAAGCACTGAAGCATGAGAAAAGACAAGACAGGCAATACGGTAAGTGGTCATGCTGAGCAGAAGTAAGAAGCAATCACTGTTCCTGCTGAATGTTTCCTGCATCTCACTCACTCATTATAAATGGGCTTTAGGAACGATAATTCACTGGCTAGGTGTCTACCCCTCTTATTGCCTGCTGAAGTCCCAGCCCTCCAGACTTCAGTGTGTGCACAATGCTGCTCCCTGCCTTCTCACATGTACAGAAGCATGAATGCGTCACCCCAGTCCTCTTCCAGCTCCACTGGCTTCTCATCCATTTCAGAAGCCAGGCTGAAATTGCCTTCCTGGTTTCAAAACCTGCCTCACAGGCTTGCTCTTGTCTATCTTGTCTCTCCACTGCCCTTTGGCTCCCACTGTCAGTCAGCACTGGCCTCCTCTGTCCCTCCACACAGTTTCCTCCCTGTAGGCGCAAGGGCCTTCTCCCCTGCAGTTTCTGCCATGAAGAACACGTCTCCCGTTCTTTTCAAACCTCAGCTGCAAACACATCCTTTCTCTCTTTCCCACACATCCCAATCTTGCTCTCCCTTGGCTGTTGTTTGTTCCGTCACTCTGTAATTGTCCTATTACCTTCATTTTGCTGCGGGGGAAACTGAGGCACAGAAAGCTCATGTGGTTTGCCCAAGGTCACCTCAGCAGGTCAGCAGTAGAGATGGAAATAAGCCTCCTCCCCTCTTCATCCCCAGTCCCATATCTCCGCTATAACCCCACGCTTCCTTTTCTCTCTGTTACAGGAAACGCAGCTAATAACACATTAGTTAAGGTTATCTGACACTTCCCATTAGAAGACCCTGTTTCTAATTACTTATAATTTTGCCAAACTTTTAAGAGTTTAGGCTGAAATATACTGGGGAAAGTTTCAGCACGAACAGTCCAGCTGCTCTGAGAAGGAGATTGGGGGCAAAAATACAGTGTTTTGCCCACGTTCAAAAAATTCTTACAATCATTTGATTGAGAGCCTCTAGTGCCTCCATGCTTTGGAGCAGGGGCTTGGAATTTGGCAGGGGGTCACCCTGGTGTCAGGCATGTGCCTTTGAATGTGATCATATACAGGAACTCCTCACTTAACGTTGTAGATATGTTCCTGAAAAATGCGACTTTAAGTGAAACGATGTGAAGCGAATCCAATTTCCCCATAAGAATTAATGTAAATGACGAGATTAGGTTCCAGGGAAATTTTTTTCACCAGACAAAAGACTATATTTACACACACACACACACACACACACACACACACACACACACACACACACACACAGTATAAGTTTTAAAGAAACAGTTTAATCCTGGTACACAGTGATGATGATTGTGAAGCTTGGTTGAGGTGGCGCAGTCAGAGGGTGGGATATTTCTGTTAAATGAACTAGCAATTGACTGAGCCCTCAAGGATTAACTCTCACAACACTCTACAAGGCAGCAGAAAAGGAGGGAGGGCAGACAGAGACACACACCGTGTGTGAGAGAAAAAATGCACATTTCCCCATCTGAAAAGTAAAGCCACTTAACTCGCTCCTACCGCTGCAGGATTAGTGCAGTTATTCTTAGCAGAAGTGACATTAGTTATAACCATAGTCTATTAACATATTTAAACACTAGTCCCTGCCCATGCTAGGAGATACATAAGGAACCTCTCTATACTATGCAATGCTGCTGACTCACGTTCGCCCTAAAGCAGTCACAGCGCAGGATCGCCGGCGGCGGCTCCCCCCATCGACTCTGCTACCGCCGCTCACCCTGGTTGAGTTCCAGAGTCGACGGGAGCGCGTTTGGGGATCGATATATATCGATCCCCGATAAATTGATTGCTACCCGCCGATCCGGCAGGTAGTGTAGACATGCCATTCATGCCAGAATTAGGGTATTGTCCAACGAATAATAGGATGTTAGACAATCCAGCATGGTCCCAACAGCTGGCCCTGAAGTGATAGTCAAGGGAGAATCCTAGACAGTAGTTAGAATGAACACACAAGTGAGGGATCCTGGAAGCACTTACTCAGGTAAATTATCCTTACTCTCCTGGGCGATCCTACTGACTGTCATGGGATTATCTCTGTACTAGGACTTCTCAGGCATGACCTGCTTTGAAGAATTGGGCATCACCTTTGGAAATAGAAAAATCTAATTTATACCTTGCTCAGAACTAACTGTCAAGTCATACTCCTTAGTTGTTGGGAATGTCAGAATTTCAGATGGACAATGTCATTTATGATTCATTCTAGTCAATATTTGTTCAGGCGTCACCTAAAAACTCATCCCCGGCTCTTAACACCAGCAAGTTTATTTGTCTTGTCATTTACAGCACTATATCTGTGGATGGATAAGAGTTCTTGGACTCCTGCTTTTATTGCATCCATTAAACAGTTGGCTATAGCTGTCTGTGATATAACAGAAAAGGTAAGAGAACAGATGTTGTCAGACACTACAGATAAGCAATATTGGTATTTGTCACCTACCATATGTCACCATTACATGTGTAATAGAGTATGTAGTTTAATGCCTTTCATAGAAAGCTATGAACAACCTGACAATGAATGCAATAAAAACAGGAGTCTGGGGAAATGTACCTGCCATTATATAATGAAACCAATAGCAACAAAACAGCAAGTGTATCTGTATGTTAACAGGGTTATCTTCATCCTCCCAGTCCCTTCCCATCTACACCTCTACCTCGATATAACGCGACCCGATATAACACAAATTTGGATATAACGCGGTAAAGCAGTGCTCTGGGGGGGGGGGCGGAGGGGGGCTGTGCACTCTGGCGAATCAAAGCAAGTTTGATATAACGCGGTTTCACCTATAACGCGGTAAGATTTTTTGGCTCCCAAGGACAGCGTTATATCAAGGTAGAGGTGTATTTATTAAAGCAACTTGTCTTACATTAGATTATAAACACTTTGGGGGCAGGGGTGATGTCGTCTGATACATTTGTACAGCTCCTAACTAGTGGGGTCCTGATCGGCGCTTTTGGGCATTACTGCAATACAAGAAATAAACAGTAACCGGCCAGTTTCAGTGTTACAAACTAATCCTCAGTGTTTGATAGCATTTGAGGGTAAAGTTTGAGAGATTTCCAAGTCACACATGAGAGAGACAGACAGTGCCCTACCAGCGAAATGGCTACAAACGTGTCAGAAATTGGTTCCAAATCAATTTAGCATATGAAGAACTTCAGCTTTCTGGTTTTGCTTATTTTGGGGCACGACGAAACCCTTTTTTTTATGAAGCAGCGTGATCTTCAGAGCTATGCTTTTGGGGAAGGTGATGTAATGTGGACAAATCATACCCTGTGTAAGGAGCTTGCCCTCTAACCCCATCTCACTTAACTGACTGTCAAGCCAAAGAGATGCACAGCAGGGCAGATGGCGGAACCAGACGGATGGTTTTGACCTGACAAATCAGCAGCATGGATGAGCGCTGGGGATTTTAAAGGCAGATGATAATGGTAGCAGGGCCGGCTCCAGGCACCAGTGCTCCAAGGGGCGGCACTTCTCAAGGGGCGGCACTCCAGCCCTTTGGGGGCGGCTCTTTTTATTTTTATTTTATTTTTTTTGCTTTGGGGCGGCAAAATTCTGGAGCTGGCCCTGAATGGTAGAAATGTTGGGCCAAATCCTCAGTGGCTGTAGATGGATGTAGCTCCATTGACTTTGCTGCTGTTTTACATCAGCTGAGCATGCATAGTGAATGCTAACACACTCCAACTGCAAGAGAGCTTCAGCTTTAAAAATGTTCCCATACTATACTATATTAATGTGTATATACTAACTATATATACACATTAATATATATAGTGTATTTTATATTATATCTAATATATACAGTGTGTGCGTACATCTATATATATGGTGTGTGTATATATACTCTCTCTCTCGATTATATTATAAACCTTGCCAAGATTTTACATCAACAGAGCCACAATTAACACAAAGCTGAACGTGGAACAGTAGTATCCTGGAGGGGATGGCCCTGCTGCTCCCATTGAAGACAAGGGGAGTCTGGGCACTAGCTTCAATCGTCCTAGAAGCAGGATTATCCCTACCCTGTTAGATCACGTATGTCAATGAGGCAGTTGTTTCCATACCACATGGGTATTTCACCAAAGTGGCAATACCAGCATTACTTGGAAAGATGGGGGTAGCTTGCGTGAATTGTTAATGCTGCTGATTACACATAGAGTGCCCTGCTGCAGATGTTTATTTCTGCAGATCAGCATAAATTCTACTGCATCCCAGAATTCAGTAACTCAGGAATATGAATTCTGTTATCCCAAACTATGCTCAAAATAATCTGAACAATTTAACATCAGTGCACTTGCAGAAAGCTTATTGGGCAAGAGATTTTGAAAAGCAGCCAAGGAAATTTGTGGGCAAACATGTTAAAATAACGGTCTTTGTTTTATTTAAATCAATGGAACACAAAGAAGATCATTTATTGCTGTTACTTCAGCTTTACAATGGTATCATCGCTCCATGCTGTGCTTAGAGGGATCATAAATTAGGATGTGATGACAATAGGATGATGATTGTTATTAAATATACCTTCACAGAAGTGCATGATGCTTTACAGAAAATAAAAAACAGAAAAGATCCCTATCCAGATTTTACAAAGCCTATGTATCAATAGAATTTTCTGAGGTTTCTTTAGTTCAAACCATCACCTGCTTTTCTGGAGACCTAAGATCCAAAAGCTGATACTGACTATAAATAAAAATGAAAACTGACCAGTTTTGTTTCAGTAGCCAAACTGAGAGAAATGCAAAAGCAATTAGATGCTTAAAATTCTGTTTCAATCGTTTAGTGTTAGTCATATGAGTGAGGGAAATTTAAAACTATAGTCCAAATCACACTTGCCTTATTGTTTATGCATTGAGAATGATCTCAAAACCAATCCAATTCCATATAAAAGACATATGCAATTCCCACTTGCTACAATGGGGTGAATTAAGATTTGAGTTTCATTTCTTCCAAATTTCCAATCTAATCGTCTGTGGCTTTCAGCCATACCCTGAGTGTTACTTTAATAACTTGGAGTGTCAGCGTTATTTATAATGCATGGAACACGCAATGTCTACAGGATGTTCTACAGAGCTCATAGGAGCCCAAACAGGGCCTGGTTTTCTAACGTTTCCTGTAAAAATAAAATATTAAAAAAATAACATCCCTGATTTCACCCAGTGGGCCAAATTGCCCTTCATCACCCCAGTGTACAGGAAAAGCTAGAGCTAAACCCTTGACTCTAAAGGAAATAGTGCAGATTTATGTTGACATAACTGAGGGCAAAATTTGGTCCAGAACGGTTTGAAGAGCCATTCTGAAAGAGCATCAAAAATAGAAACTGCAGGGGAACTCCTGCTCTGTAAAACTCATCCTAAATCCCTAGGGACTTCAACATGCAAACCTGATTTACCTGGGACGCATTCAAATACTAGGATGATGGGCACTATAGAAAACCCTCAATAATGGATTTACAAATAATGACAATTCACTTCCATTTTCTACAGTCTAATGACAAACAGGAACATAATAATAATAAATAAAAACGGTATCACTTGCACAGCAATCCCTGGGCTTATTTTCATGTTCATTCATGTATGAATGAAACCCAAAGGGCAGGTTTCTTAAGTAATTTCCAGAGTCTCAACTTTGGCAAAGTTCCCTTTCCCACCTAAAAGACTAACAATAGTTTGTGTAGGAGTGAAAGAGTCCATCCTCTTCCAAATGGGTTTTATTTTAAGGTAGTTTTTAAAATATTTGCCTTTCCTGATAATGACGGGTTCACCTCCCCCATTTTTATTTGACTTTGTGTGTGTGTGTGCACGCGTCAGCTGAGTGTGTCTGAGTGATCTTGCTGAGTGTGTGTGAACTGGCTGAGTTCCTCTGTTTGTGAATATGAGTGTGAGCTTGCTAAGTGTGCATGCATGTCTGTGTGAGCTTGCTGAGTGTGTGAGCTTGCTAAGTGTGTGTGAGTGAATATGATTGTGTACTCTTGCTGAGTATCTCTCTGTATCTATGTGGGCTTTCTGAATGTGTCTGTGTACGAGTGTGTGTGCTTGCTGAGTGTGTCTGTGTGAGCTTGCTGAGTGTGATGGTGTGCATGTGTTTGTGTGAGCTTGCTGAGTGTGAATGAATATGAGTGAACATGAGTGTGTCTGTGTGTGAACATGAGTTTGTGCTCTTGCTGAGTGTGTGTCTCTGTGTGGGCTTGCTGAGTGTGTCAGCAGGTATGTGTTTCTCTCTGTGAGCTTGCTGAGGGTGTCTGTGTGTGAAGATGAGTGTGAGCTGGCTGAGGGTGTCTCTGTATCTGTGTGAGCTGGCTGAGGGTGTCTGTGTGTGAACATGAGTGCAAGCTGGCTGAGGGTGTCTCTGTATCTGTGAGCTTGCTGAGGGTGTTTGTGTGGAACATGAGGGTGTCTGTGTGGAACATGAGTGTGAGCTGGCTGAGGGTGTCTGTATCTGTATGCTCTTGCTGAGGGTGTCTGTATGAACACGAGTGTGAGCTGGCTGAGGGTGTCTGTGTGTGAACACAAGTGTGAGCTGGCTGAGGGTGTCTCTGTATCTGTGTGCTCTTGCTGAGGGTGTCTGTATGAACACGAGTGTGAGCTGGCTGAGGGTGTCTCTGTATCTGTGTGCTCTTGCTGAGGGTGTCTGTGTGAACACGAGTGTGAGCTGGCTGAGGGTGTCTCTGTATCTGTGTGCTCTTGCTGAGGGTGTCTGTGTGTGAACACGAGTGTGAGCTGGCTGAGGGTGCATGTGCGTGTCTGCACGTACGCTCCATTGAGCCATGCCCCGTTTCCCATCCCACCATCCCCGTCCCGCCGGCAGAGCAGCCCCGCGACGCCGGGCGGGAAAGGCGGCTGCGCTTCCCGCCGCCCGGCGGGTCCCACTCACAGATCTCCTCCTCCTCTGACACCAGCCCGTCCTCCATGCTGCAGCCGCCGGAGCGCCCGGGCTGGGCTCCTCAGCGCCGCGGCATCGCTCGGGCCCCAGCTGCCCCCGGCCCGGCGGGGATCCGCGCCCCGGCTCCGGCGAGCCCTCAAGCCCCCGGCATGATCCGGGTCCGCCGCGCCGCTCGCTGCTGCTGCTGCTGCTGCACGGAGCCCGGCCGCTGCCAGCGGCTGTGTTGCTAAAATGGTGTCAAATGACATTCTCCAGCCCTGCCGCCTGCGCGCCCTGCCCGCCCCCGGGCTGAGGGCTCCTCCCCAGCCAGACCCGGAGAGACGCCCCCACCCCCTGCACCGCCCTCCGGAGCAGAGCCCCCCACTGCTGGCCCAGCGAGGCCTTGCTCCAGTGGGGGCTGGCTGCCAAGTGGCCCAGTCATGGGTCACCCTCCTCCCCCCCGCCAGGAGCCAAAGAAATCAGCAACCCCAAGCAGGTGCCCTAGACAGACACCCCTGGAGAGCTTAGCCCTGTCCAACAAGGCCTGTGCCCAGCCAAGCCAGCAGCTGGGCCGCCCGCATGGAAGGATTCGATTTTTACCGGTAAATGTTGGTAACCGTTGATTTCCCCGTACCCAAAACGGGAGGGAAAATATTTCCATCCATTATAATTGCAATGTACAGACAGAAAAATGCTGTGTCCAGAACTTATTGGCGTTTGATTTAAGGACAGGTACTATGGGCTGGTCTACACGACCGCTTAAAAAGTGACGTTGCTCAGGGGTGTGAAAAAACCACCCCCCGCAGCGTCATAAGTTACATCGACTTAAAGCGGTGTCCACACCGCGATATGCCAGCGGGAGACGCTCTCCTGCCAACGTAATTTCCGCCTCTCGTTGAGGTAGAGTAATTACTTAGACGGGAGAGCGCTCTCCCGTCAACATGATGCGTCTTCACTAGGCGGGCTACATCGGCTCCACTTTAGCATGGTCATGAAGAAAAAGGGCTTTGTCTGTTTTGATGTGGGATGGTGGCGATTTGGTGTTTTAAGGATTATACTTTTCAATGTCTACCTGTCGGGAAAGAATTGTTGCCTGACAGCTTCCTCATTATTTCCCGCAACTGTGACAATGTAAATCAACAAAAATGCTTAAAAATAAACACCCAGATTTTCTGTCAAAATGATAAAGAAATAAAAATTGGATTCTGCCAAGCATACTCATATGCTTTCTCTTTCTCGTCTGAGCCTGCTGTCAGAGCCCAGTACCCCATTCATAGCCCCGGCACTTCTGGGCTTGCTGTGTCAGTTATGAATGTAAAAAAATTGCTTGAGCCCCAGCACATCTTTCATTACAAATTAAGCACGGCACTAGAACTGGGTGAATGTTTTTGTCCAAAACTTTATTTTGGTGAAAAATGTAGGTTTGGCGACTCTGAAATTTCACCAAATTGTTTCAGTCAAAAAGAAAAAAAAATCAGAGACAAAATGTCTTGGTTAGCTTTTTTCTAAACAAAACGTGGAGTTTTTGGTTTGAAATTTTTGGTTTCAAAGTTGTCTTTAATTTTATTTTATTTTTAAAAAGCCACTTTAAATGGTTGAAATTGCAATGAAGCCTTTTGGTCTTGTTGAAATGAAACGTTTCGTTTGACCCAAAATGGTTTTTTTGGACTTTCTGATTCACCAAATATTTGGAAAAATTCATGTCATCTCAGAGGTCAATGATGGGCCAAATGACCCTGTAGAATAGGCTGCGTTGATACTTGGCTAAGAGACCTCCAGGGAATAATGTAGTGCTGCAAGTACTGGTGATTCAGTAGGTAACCTCTGAATCAATACCCCTGCTTACTGTAAGGGGATACTCTGCTAATGGAGGTCATTAACAATCCATGGCACTTTTTGGAAGAACAAGGCTGTTAACACATGTCCGGCCAAGTCACAGCTGGTGATTACATGCTACCTCCCTAAATTGCCTCAGCAGTTTCAGTTAGATATGGAATCTTCACTTCCTGTCCTAAATTGTTGAGCATTGCTGCTGTATGCTGTTAATCAATTGCCATAACAAAGGTGCCTGACCAACCCAATTGCCTTCTATGATGAGATAACTGGCTCTGTGGATATGGGGAAAGCAATGACTTTAGCAAAGCTTTTGATACGGTCTTACACTATTCTTGCCAGCAAGTTAAAAAAGTATGGATTGGATAAATGGTCTATAAAGTGGATAGAAAGCTGGCTAGATTGTCGGGCTCAACGGGTAGCTTGATGTCTAGTTGACAGCTGGTATCAAGTGGAGTGCTCCAGAGGTCGGTCCTGGGTCCGGTTTTGTTCAATATCTTTATTAATGATCTGGATGATGGGACGGATTGCACCCTCAGCAAGTTCGCAGATGACACTAAGCTGGGTGGAGAGGTAGATATGCTGGAGGCAGGGCCGGCCTTAAGCCGATTTGGCCGATTCCCCTGAATCGGGCCCCGCCCCTGACAGGGCCCCGCTCTACAGCGTCTCTCCCGGAAGCAGCAGCTGTTGCTAGGCAACTAGAGACGCTGGCCGGCTGAAGCAGAGGGGGCCCCTGGCTGTACTTGCAGGTCAGGAGGCACATGTGCATTGCAGCCTTCCTTCCCCTCCCCCACCCCCAGCACTCCCCTGGAGGAGACGCGGAGGGAGCTTCTGGTCTGTGGCAGACAGGAATCTCTGCAGTGCACCCTTCCAGCGGTGAGTGTCTGACCCTGCGATTCCCCAAGGGTTGTAATATTGGGCTGGTTTTGTGGTTTACGTGGTGTTGCTGTTTGAGGTGAGTCTGTGCCTGCCTGGGTCTGTTTCAAAACTAAAGTTGGGATCCTGTCACCCAGGACAAAAGGCTGGAGCCGGTACTTAGTGCTGTGAATTCCAGGTGAGAGAGAGAGGGAGGTTTGGAGGAGGAAATCAAATACATCAAGAGGGGAGAATGCGAAAGGTCTGCAACATGGCAGGCTGAGACTTTTATCTCCCTCCCCCTGCCCCCCCGCAGGAGGGGAAACTGAGGCACTGAGTGATCAGATTCCCCTCTCCAAATTATTTGCAAAGGAGGAGGACGGGGGCTCCTGTCCAAACCAGTTCCCTTCCCATCAACTCTGCTTTCCCTGCTGCAAGACCGCTGTAGGGGATGAATATTTCCATTAAACTATGGCTCCTTCGTTTGCCCTGCAACAATGAAATAGACCGGCTTGGTGGGGGGGAATAGCCCCCCCCTAAAGCTTTGTGGATATTAAGGTTTTTTTGGGGGGGTGGGGACATGATAATATTCTAGATCAATCAAATGCCCAGCTCAGCTTTCTAGCCATCCAGCAGCTTTAGGGCAGGGAAGGTAGGTGCTCTTGGTGCAGAGTGGTCGCAAAACAGGGGTGAATTTAGCGGGGGTTTGTGGGATCTGCTTGAAATCCCACCCGATGCAGCCACACAGAATCATTGGCAGCGCTGGGAGAGGCCAGGAGTGGAAGCAGGTGCCCTGGGGACATTTGCCCTCAGTCCTGGGCTCTGGGATGGACTAGGCTGGGTGGTGGGTTCAGTCTAGTCTTCCAGCCTGTTGCTCTCATTGGGGTTTGTGGTTTTCATCTGGCTCCACCAAAAAGATCAAACAAGCCAGTAGAAAAGGGGAGTGAGAAAGGCGGGAAGGAGTTTGTAAGGGGTTTAAGTGACCCATCAGCGAAAGAGTAAAAACAGAGTTTGACTGGATTTCCCCCCAGCCACCGCTCCTGCAAACACTGGGCAAGGGGCAGCTCCATCCCCCACTGAGGCTATGGTGAGGGCCAACAGGGGAGGAAGGAAGCCACATGGCAGTCCCTTCCCCAGCACCCCCTCCATCCCCAAACTCTGTCCCAAAGCCTGCACCCACCCTCCGCACTCCCTCCCAGAGCCTGCACCCCTCCACCCTTCCTGCACCCCACCCGGAGCCTGCACCCAGCACCCAAACTCCATCCCACTCAGCCCTGGGCAAAGCTCCTTGGTCTGGCTCCCAGTCCCTCTCCAAGGGTTGCAGCTGTCTGGAGGTGCCTGCCTTCCACACCTTCCTCATTCACACCTCATTCATTCATTCAATAGGGCAATTGATTACAAAGTGGAGAGAAGATCTTATTCTACTTCTAGCAAAAGACATTTTTCTTTACCTTAATTACACTACCTTAGGGGCCTGCTATAACATATTACTAAGGTTCAATACAAAGTCATGTAAAAGTTATACAAAAATGCATAATGCAGAGATTTATCTACAATTCCATTGATTGACTGCTGTGTGCAGTAATATAGTGACCCCTGGGTCTTTGAATAAGGCTATATACTGTGGGTGGGGTGTGCAGCGAGTCGGGGCGAGCGGGTGGGCAAGTGGCAGGTGGGCACAGAGGTGAGCAGTGAGCCAGCAGGGGTTTAGGGGCAGGCATGGGGTTTCTGGCAGGAGGGAGAAAGTGAAAGGAGGCGAGTGGTGGGTGGGGACTGACTAGGAGGGACGAGCAAGTCAGTGGGGACTAGGGGTGAAGAGGAGTGTGATGGTGGGGCCGAGCGGGGAGGGTGGGTCCTATTTTACTGCTGTGATCTGGTCACCCTATGTGTGCCAGGTTTCAGAGTAGCAGCCGTGTTAGTCTGTATCTACAAAAAGAACAGGAGTACTTGTGGCACCTTAGAGACTAACAAATTTATTTCAGCATGAGCTTTCTTCAGATGCATAGAATGGAACACTTCTTTTTGCCTATGTGTGCCGTTTCTCCCCCCTCCCCCTCAAACCTTCCTCTTTGGCCCACAGCTGTTTTGATGGGGTGGCGCTGAGGAAGGAGGGTTTGTTTCTGCGAGGCGAGCAGCGCTGGTGGGGGGCAGTGTTTCCACGGGGCTGGGCAGTGCTGGGGGGAAGGAGGGGGCATAAAATAAACATTATTGAAGAAAATCAGTTGTACAACTATCAAAACAAATTATTTTCCTAATATGAAAGTGAAAATCTATAATTAATATTCTTTTAGAATGTGGTGACTTCTATCAATATGGGCAAGAGATCAAGAGATATTGGTAGAAAGTACCCAAGTGGGAATAAGAAAAGAGCCATATACAATATTATGTAGTAATATATAATTTTGTTATTATGTATCTAGTCATGGAAAGTAAATAATACATGTAAGAAATGAAAAGTGGGGTTTTTTAAGTTTTTTTTTTTTTTTTTAAGTCATCCCTGCCGGGGCCCCGTCAAAACTGTTCGAATTGGGCCCCGCACTTCCTAAAGCCGGCCCTGGCTGGAGGGTAGGGATACGGTCCAGAGTGACCTAGACAAATTGGAAGATTGGGCCAAAAGAAATCTGATGAGGTTCAACAAGGACAAGTGCAGAGTCCCGCACTTAGGACGGAAGAATCCCATGCACCTCTACAGACTGGTCTGCTAAGCAGTGGGTCTGCAGAAAAGGACCTGGAGATTACAGTGGATGAGAAGCTGGATATGAGTCAGCAGCGTGCCCTTGTTGCCAAGAAAGCTAATGGCATATTAGGCTGCATTAGTAGGAGAATTGCCAGCAGACTGAAAGAAGGCATTATTCCCCTGTATTCAGCACTGGTGAGACCACATCTGGAGTATTGCATCCAGTTTTGGGCCCCCCACTACAGAAAGAATGTGGACAAATTGGAGGGAGTCCAGTGGAGGTCAACGAAAATGATCAGGGGGCTGGGGCACATGACTTACGAGGAGAGGCTGAACTGGGGAACTGGGCTTGTTTAGTCTGCAGAAGAGAAGAGTGAGGGGGGGATTTGTTAGCAGCCTTCAACTACCTGAAGGGGGGTTCCACAGAGAATGGAGCTCCGTTCTTCTCAGTGGTGGCAGATGACAGAACAAGAAGCAATGGTCTCAAATTGCAGTGGGAAAGGTCTAGGTTGGATATTAGGAAACACTATTTCACTAGGAGGGTGGTGAAGCACTGGAATGGGTTACCTAGGGAGGTGGTGGAATCTCCATCCTTAGAGGTTTTTAAGGCCTGGCTTGACAAAGCCCTGGCTGGGATAATTTAGTTGGAGATGGTCCTGCTTTGAGCAGGGGATTGCACTAGATGACCTCCTGAGGTCTCTTCATATCCTAATGTTCTATAATTCTATGATTTGGTTTTTTAAAGAGAAAATAGACCCAGTTGTCAAATTCACTCTGGTGCAGTTCCATGATTTCACTGGAGCGACCCAACATAGCCATTTCTTTAAAACTTCAGTCAGCCGACTGAGAGACATCGACTCCAGAGAACAAAGATTTACCAGAGGGTATTTTTAGTTTTCTGATACAAAGTCAATCACTGCAGCGTTGAAGCTCCTAGGAGGCCCATTGGTGCAGGTTCATTAGTTTGTATAATATCTTTTCAGTGATGAGTGAAGAGCTTGATTTGCTTGAACTTTTTGTCCTGGTACTGCCATTGTGGCTCAGAACATCTAGTTCAGGGGGGTTATTTAAGATGTATCACGGTTAGGCAAGAGTAGTTTTGTTGTATTTCTTCTCTGGTTTATCAGCTAACATTGGTGCCCTGTGTATTAGGTGCTATGCAAACATTGGCTCTGATCCTCCAGAGAGCGATGCTTGTGTTTAAAGCTATGTGCTAGGAATAGACCCATTGACTTCATAACCCCAGTGTGTGGAGTGAACACAGACCTAAATCTTTGCAGGATAGGGGCTGTAGAACAGAAGAGGGTCCCTGCCCTGAAGAGCTGACAGTCTACAAAGACAAGGCAGGCTGATAGGCTGAGACAAGCTGCAGATAAGAATTCAACACTGCCTGCCCCCAGCATTCAAAATCATGTATCAGACCCCCACACCCCCCAACACTTATGAGATTGGCTTAAGAATTGAGAGGTTTTATTTTTAAAATGGGGATTTTTTTTATTTGCCATCCAGTTTCAGAGCCTTTTGGGGTCCTGTCTTCATGTCGAGGGCTAGAAATTTAGTCTTCTCTTTTTTTCTTTGAAACAAACTGAGATTCTCACATAATCATATGACTCCAAGAGCTGGGGCTTTAAGGAAAAAGCGTGGCCTAGCAGATAGACTCTGAAGAACTGACTTCTATTACCAGTTTTGCCACTGGCCTGCTGGTTGACTTTGGGCACGTCACATCACTGCCCTGTGCCTCAGTTTCCCCATCTGTAAAATGGGGATAATGACTCTGCCCGCCATTGTAAAACACTTTGAGATCTGCTGATTAAAAGTGCCAGATAAGAGTTAGGGATTATTACTATTGTGAGTCAGGGGGTAAAATGGTAAGAATTGGCAACCGTGATCTGAATGTGTAAGTTACAATTTCTGCCCCATTTCACATGCACAGAAGAGCCTTCCATAGCCAACTCTCCTGTGTTGTTGGTGATCCCCCACACTGCCTTCCTACCACTCTTTCCAGCGCCCCATGGGAGACCTTCAGTCTGGAAGAGGCAAAAAACCCAAATGCCTAGAGGCTTGTGCCTGTTCACATCTCCTGGAGTAATTTTGTTTCTTATTAGGCATCATCATGAGCCCCACAGCGTGAGACTGTGGCAGGGCACCCAGGCTCTGTTACATCTTCTCACCCCATGCTGGTGGTGACCCTCAACCTCTGACTACCAGAAGCTGGGAGTGGAAGACAAGGGTGGATCTCCCGATAATGGCCCTGCTCTGCACATTCCCTCTGAAGTCCTGGTGTTGGCCACTGCCAGAGACAGGATGCTGGGCAAGGAGGACCATGCTCTGACCTGCTAGGGCAGCACTTATGTTCTTACGCTTCTTTGAGGGGTAGATATATCAACACCGGCATGGAGGTACACAGCGAGCCCATTGCTGAGTCAGGTGCCTTTCATTAGTGCTCAGTGATCAGACAGAACAGGCCTCCCTGCAAGTGGAGAAAAAGCCTGAGACAGGAAAGCCCTGGGACTAGCCAGCTCAGGAATTGGGGAAGGCTGTGTTCATGCTGACCTAATTTAGAGGATAACCTGCTTCATGTGTGGTGGTTTGGTTGGTTGGTTTTGTGATTGCTGAGAAGGCTGAAGAATGAAGTGGATGAGCTGTGCATTAAGGCGGCACGAGTGGGGGGTTGTGTGAGCCCAGTTATGTCTGTGGTGATACTGCGGAATTATACTGCTGCAGATAAGAATCTGGCCATGTGTCTGCAGCTGGTGAATGTCCTTATCTCTCAGAAATGCTGCACTTGTTTCCCCAAGGCTAGGCAACCACAGGAAGGACTGGCTAAGCTGTACAGTCAGGAGTTCCTCTCAACTGCTGAAGGCCCCTCTGTCGCCCAGAGAGTTCAGATGGGGAATGTTTAGGGGGAGCACAGTAAGAAATGGGTTCCTCCCATAATGTAATCTGCCGTTACCCACCCAAACCCAACAGAGCAGAGGTACTGAGAGAACTGAGATGAAAGATGGGGCCCATTGGAATCAATGGGAGCTTGCTATTGACTCCATTGGGGCCAGGTTTCACCCCAGGTCCGAGTCCCAAAGGTTGTACAGTCCCATTCATATTGCTTATGTGATGAGAAATAAGATGTGGGTGGGAAGAATCTAGGAAGGAAGAAAAGAGAAGACAAGGGAAAAGGGAGCGCTCACTAGTCACAAGGGGACAGACGTTTTAGGGTATTTAGGCACCTAACTCCCAGTGATTTCCTTGGGAGAAAGGTGCCAAGCCCCAAGGGTTCTGCTCAATTCTCCTGTTACGCTTGCTGGCCCTGTTTGGTTTTGTCTTTAACTTTCTTTTCTATTTTAACACGAACAGGTACGGGAAAGAGCCAGGCAGCACCAGAGCTGAGATCAGAGAAGGAAAAAGAGCTGGAAGAAGTGGAGTAAGTGAAAGGAGAATCAGGTCCAATGGTCCTACTTGTATGAGCAAGGATTAATCACATGGGCAAGGGGTTGTGTTGCAGGATTGGGCCCTTGTCTACAGGATTGAATGTATCACAATGGAGTTCCCACTGTACCCTGGGAAGACTTTGGCGAAAGTGGGTAAATTCAGCACCCTGGCTTTGAATGCCTGCCATCCCATTGGCAGCGTACTGCCCTGCTTACAGAAAATGCTGTTCCTGGTATTGGAGTAATGTATCAAGTTGATAAGATATCACTGTTGCTTCAGCAAAGCATAAAATCATCATTGGGATGGGACATTAGCACGTGATGCTGTACCAGTGAGATTGTATTGATGCAAAACACATTGTAACAATGTTATGCAGTCACAGCCCCTCCTTGTGGTACCAGAAAACACTCCAGAAATGTGTTACACAATGCTGCCTGTGGATATAAGTAGTATCTAGCATTCTAGCTAAAACTCTCGCTGACTTTGTCTTAAAGCAGTGTTTCACAAACTTGGGATGTCGCTTGTTTAGGGAAAGCCCCTGGCGGGCCGGGCCAGTTTGTTTACCTGCCGCCTCCGCAGGTTCGGCAAATATTGGCTCCCACTGGCTGCGGTTCGCTGCTCCAGGCCAATGGGAGCTGCTGGAAGCGGCGCAGGCCGAGGGACGTACTGGCTGTCGCTTCCCGCAGCTCCCATTGGCCTGGAGTGGTGAACCGCGGCCAGTGGGAGCTGCGACTGGCCGAACCTGCGGATGCAGCAGGTAAACAAACCGGCCTAGCCCGCCAGGGGCTTTCCCTGAACAAGCGACGGAACAAGTTTGAGAAACACTGTCTTACAGACGAACTTTGTTTTACAGCAGAGGAAAAGCTCAGAATAGCTGATCAAATGGGGAGAAATGGCAGAATAACTTAACTTGACAAAGAACAGCAGAATGAGATATTGATGCTGAATATAACTGCCTCATAGGTGAGAATTTAATGGCATCTATTATTGTGGCAGGAGTGACCAGATGGTGCTGTGTTGCCCAGGGTCCCACAGGTTATTTTTTTTGGTCTGCAAGCAGCGTGTAGTCTCTGGAGAAGTGCTGTACTACTGTTCTGGGTTGTTTGACTTTGTGGGAGCTCTGACAAGCCCCAGTGGAGCTGACTTTCTGCCATATTCTTTCTAGAGTCAACTTTTGGATTGGGGTTGCTCCCTGGGAACTGAGCATTGATGTTTCTGACAGAGAGGTTTGCCCGAATGCTGTTTGTGATCTCTCCTGTTCCAGGACTGGTGTCCATAGTGTAAATGCAATATCTTGTATTAAGATAATACCCAGCTTGCACGTCACCAATTTCTTCTCCAGTGGGAAGGTGACTTGCAGGGCCCTGACATGCAGGGCCGGCTCTACCATTTTTGCCGCCCTAAGCAAAAAAAAAAAAAAAAGCCGCCCAGACTGTGCCACCCCAAGGATGGACGGAATGCCGCCCCTTAGCATGTGCCGCCCCAGGCACGTGCTTCCTCTGCTGGTGCCTGGAGCCAGCCCTGCTGATGTGCCACCACTCAGCAGTGTTAATGATTGTCCTTTGTACGGTAGCTTTGGTGTGCATGGTGCAAGGGCAGCGATGAGGGGGTAGGGGATTCTCTCTTGTGCTGTAGTCGCTTTGGGCTGGTGTGCTGGAGTAATGTGGCTGCAAAGCAGATGTAAGGCTGGGGAATGGCCCCAGGGGCATCCCTGCAGGTGCTGAGCTGACACAGTTGGTTCTATGCCGCTGGGCTCCGGGCAGGGGCAGGAAGAACCATGACTGGGGTGTGCCTGTACTGTGACTGGTCCTTGCTGCCTAAGTGACCTCTAGGGGCTGTTGCTGCTGGGGTGTAAGTCAGTGCAACTCCAGCAGACCAGAGACGCGTGTTGCCTCTCTTCTCAGTCCCTGCACCAAGCTCAGCACCAGACACGTGGATTTTCCTCGACGTCCCTGTCGTGAACCATCTCCAGTCCAAATCAGCAAGTCCCAATGATCACAGGCAATGAGGTGGGGTGGGGGGCCGTGGACTGCACCAACTAGAGATTAAACACATGGAGCTGCATATGGATCATCCACATAGAGGGAAGGGTCAGGCACTCTGCGACCTTCTCCTCTGCTCCCCAGAGCAAGTGCAGACCTCTCCATGGGGTCTGTGTGAGGGGAGACTGGGCAGGATGGGGGCATCATTTTCTTTCTCCATCTCTATGGAGCTTTCCCATGAGCACCCCAATGAATAGCCTGCTCAGACGCCCATGAACGTTTATACCTGGACCTGGGGCTGTCTATAGCATTCAGTGACCTTCCAATACTTCATTTTAAAACTTGACTGAAATCCCGAGGAGTTTGCAAGAACATACAGCCCTTCCCTAGGGGTGCTCTGTGTGCTTGGCACAGCTGGGCCCCCACTTATTTGTCACCCTCTTTATTGTTCCTAAGGTCTTCACTTACGCTCCCCCTGGATATAATCAGAAAGGTACTGCAGAATGAGTCATTTCCTGGGGCCATCTGGTGGATCTGTGTAGTAATGGCAGTACTCTCCGGATTTTCCTGCCTGCCTTGTGGAAGGCACGGATCTGGGGTAGCCCTGGATGAAAGATTTGAGATTTGAGCGAAGTATTCACAGATACTTTCCCCAGCTCCGACCTGGGGCATGCTAATGGGTTTCCTGCATCAGCCCCAGGAGAGCCAACAGAGGCTGAAAGATCTTCTCCCATATTGATCCTTACTCTGATGTCCTGTGCAAATTGGGCCTCTTTCTTTTAACTTGGGACTGGGCATTCACATATGTACAGAGCACCAGGGGGATGCAGATGCTGTCTAGACACCCTCCGTTATCCACTCCTTCACTCACCCCAGGGGAGCCTTCACCAATCCCTTTCCTGCACAGCGATGCTCTAACCTGCTGGCACCGTTGTGGTATGGGCTGAGGAGAGCAGTGGGTGAGACACTTGCTCGCTGTGGAGAGCTGGGTGTGCAATCTGGCATCTACCTGGTCCCAGTTGTCATGCTACACTATGAGCTATGGACCTGATTCTGCATGGAGCCAAGCGCCTCCTATGGCCTGGCACTGGGCACCCTCAACTCCCACTGAGTTTAATAGAATTGAGGGTGTTCAGAATGGAGTCCTTCCTATGCTGCTGACCTGGGAAACAGAAACTGGGCTGACCCAGTGGTAACTACTGCCTGCAAATTGTCTGCCTTCCTTGGTAAGAAGAGCCAACGCCAGCCTGGCCAAGGAAGTCAATGGGAAGCTGCCTGTTGACTCAATTGAGCTGTGGATCAGGCTTCTGTTTCCAACTAGAGCCCAAAGGTCTGGTGCTCAGCTGTGAAATGACTGTGTTCATAAGCTCTGAGTGATTTCTGACTCAGGATCCTGCTGTTTCCAGTTGCAGCTGCTGCTACTTGTTGACGATTGACCTCACTCACCCCAAAGAGAGAGCAAAAATGTTGGTTACCTGAGTAAACCCTCCAACTCCAAACTACCAGCAAGACTGGGGTTCAGGATGCTCCTTTGCAGGGCCGGCTCCAGGCACCAGCATTCCAAGCAGGTGCTTGGGGCAGCAATCTGCAAGGGGCGGCAGTCTGTGTGTTTTTGCCCCCAAGCAGCGCGCTGAATTGCCGCTGCTGACGGGGGGTGAAGTCCGTGTGCCGTTAGGGCGGCACACGCGTTTCCGCAGTGGCGGCAATTCGGCAGCAGCTTCTATGTTCAGCTGTCCGCGGTTGCTCAGCTTCTGTCTTCCGGCTGAACATGTCTTCCGGAAACACGCAGCAAAACCAGGAGAGCCAGCCCTGCTCCTTTGGCTTGTGTGCTTGGAGGTGTAAAGAAAATAGTGTGTGTGCCAATTTGTCGTAACAGTAAGTTTTTCAGATGTGCGTTGTAACCAGAACTCTGCTCTTTACCTGGCCTCCATCCAAAGGAAGATTTAGGAGTTGGCGCGATGGATCAATTTCAAGTGGCTCCATGTACATTTCATCCTTTGTTGTACTGAATGGCAATGGAATTGGGATTTGAATGCACAGATTGTAACCTTGATTTTATCAGCATTGATCAGAGAGTTCCCACTTAGCAAAAGGACATGTCTATCAGCTGGCTTCCACTGGAAAATGTCTCTGGGAGTTTAGGCCATAAGCAGGCCTGTCCTTACCCATATGCAAAGTACGCGGCTGCGTAGGGCACCAGGAAATTTGGGGCACCAAATTGTTCCAAATTTCCTGGTACCCTACGCAGCCGTGTGCTGCTCCAGCAGCCAGCCCAATCCCCTGGCCGGCTGAACCACCCAGGAAAGCTGTCCCACCTCTGCTCCACCTCTTCCCCATGGCCTCCACCCCAGCCCTGCTCCCACTCCACCCCTTCCCCAAAGCCCCTGCCCCTGCTCAACCCTCTTCCCGCCCCAGTTCAGGAGTAGAGAGACTTTAAGGACCCTTTCTGACATATGGGAGAAAAGTAAGGGGACCCCTCAATCTCACTAAAGACTCATGGGAAGGGTGCCATGAGGTGAGGGAAGAACCAGTAACTGAGATTGTTCAGAAGGGAGTTAAAAGACATGATGGAAATTGTCCAGAACAACCTCCAAGATAGTCAGGCCAAACAAAAGATGCAGTATGATAAAAATACTTGCAAACGTATCATGTTAAAAAGCCCCATGATGATATTGGTTTCCCAACTGGTACACGTGAACTGGCTCAGCCTATCAGAGTAGGGAGGCTGGGGTAAACATGATCTGCTGTGTGGAAGGGGAAACTGAGGCACACCCACTCACTGATTTGATGGCTGACTGCCAAGATGGATCAACTCTGGAAAGCATTGAAATCTGTAAAGAATTAACCCCAGTTGAAAATGGGGAGGTGTTGTCAGTGCTACAAGGGTATGGCGAGGTGTTTTCCAGCAAGCCAGGGAGAACGCACTTGCTGTCCCATAAAATCCTCGCAAAAGGGACACAACCTTCCCCCCACTTCCAGGCCTTGCAAGGTGAAAGAGCAAATTTGGACAGAGATATAGAACATGTTGGACCTGGGAGTAATTAAGGAATCTGACAGCCTGTGGGTATCCCCTGTGGTCTTGGTCCCCAAAAGGGGTGGCACTGTATGATTTTGTGTGCACTGTAGAAAGCTTAATGCTGCTACTGTAGCAGATGCGTACCCCATGCCAAGAATTGATGATCTGAGCCAAGCCAAATACCTCAGTACTTTTGATCTAACTAGAGCAGGGATGGGCAACTTTTGGCCCACGGCCTGCCAGGGGAATCATAGATTATTAGGGTTGGAAGGGACCTCAGGAGATCATCTATAGTCCAACCCCCTGCTCAAAGCAGGACCAATCCCCCCCTCGAGGATGGAACTCACAACCCTGCGTTTAGCAGGCCACTGCTCAAACCACTGAGCTATCCCTCCCACCCAGGAAGCACCCTGGTGGGCCAGGCCCATTTGTTTACCTGCCGCGTCTGCAGGTTTGGCCGATTGTGGCTCCCATTGGCCGCAGTTTGCCATTCCGGGCCAATGGGGGCAGCGGGAAGTGGCGGCCAGCACATCCCTCAGCCTGTGCCACTTCCCGCCGCCCCCATTGGCCTTGGACGGTGAACCGCAGCCAGTGGGAGCTGTGATCAGCCGGACCTGCGGACGTGGCAGGTAAACAAACCCGCCCGGCCCGCCAGGGTGCTTGCCCTGGCAGGCCACGTGGCAAAGCTGCTGATCCCTGAACTAGAGGCTACTGGCAGATCCTTCTGGAGGAGGAGGCACAGCAAAAGTCTGCTTTCATCACTGATATAGGGCTCTATGAATTCAGTGTTACCTTTTGGTTTGGTAAATGCTGGTGCTACCTTCCAGACACTGGTCAATGATTTACGGAGCTTCGCAATGGCAGGCTCAGTGGGACCCCAGCACATCAGGTGGCATCCCAGACCGGGGTCCAACCCGCCTCATCTCTGTGACCAGAATGGCAATTGCTGGCTAGATCTAATAGTCTTTGTGGAAGGCTTATTTGGACAAACTCCCAGTGAAGAACTTTTTGTTTCAGAAAGTGGATGCAGTAACCAGGGGAGCAGACAGTTTAGCCTCGATTCTGACTAACAGAGAGGAATTTATTACAAATCTGAAGGAAACTTGAGTGAAAGTGATCATGAGATTTCATGATTCCAAGGAAAGGAAGGAGTGAGAGCAGCAGAATAAGGAGCATGGCCTTCAAAAACACAATCTTTAACAAATTCAGAGAACTGGTAGGTAAGGTTATATGGGAAGACAATCTAAGGAATAAAGGAGTTCAGGAGAACTGGCAATATCTCAAGGAGACAATACTAAAGGCACAACTGCTAACTATCCTGATGCAAGGGAAGGATAGGAAGAATAACAAGAGGCCAATATGGTTCTGTCAGGAGCTCTTTAATGACCTAGAAATCAAACAAGAATCCTACATAAAATGGATATATGGAAAAATTGCTAAGGAGGCATAAAAAAGTATCGTACAAGCATGTAGGGACAAAATCCGAAAGGCTAAGGCACAAAATGGGTTACAACTAGAAAGGAGCTAAAACAACAATAGGTTCTATAAATACATTAAGAGAAAGACAACGTGTAGGTCCTCCACCTAGTGGGGAGGAGAGATAATGACTTCAAGAAGGCTGAGGTGTTTAATGCCTGTTTGGTTTCAGTCTTCACTAAAATGGTTAATGGTGATACTCAACACAGTTAATATTAAGAGCAAGGGGGAAAGAACAGGTTAAAGAATATTTAGCTAATTTAGACGTAACAAGCTGGCATGGCTTAATGAAATTCAGCTAAGGTACTTAAGGAACTAGCTGAAGCAGCAATCTCAGAACCATTAGCAATTATCTCTGAGAACTGATGGAGGATGGGTGAGGTCCCAGAGGACTGGAGAAGGGCAAACATAGCACCTGTCTTTTAAAAAAGGGAACTGTGAGGGCCTGTGGAATTATAGAGCAGTCGGCCTAACTTTGGTACCTGGAAAGGTACTGGAACAAATTATTAAACAATCAATCTGTAAGCACCTAGAGGATAATAGTTATAAGGAATAGCCACCATGGATTTCTCAAGAACAAATCCTGTCACACCAACCTAATGGCCTCCTTTGACAAGGTTACTGGCCTAGAGGATTGGGGTGGGGGGAAGAAGCAGTAGATGGGATTGTGACAGGATTCCCAGGCTGCAGCCTAGAACCGCTGTGCCCCCTTAACCCTCCAGTCTGGGCTGTCTCTCACAATGCTTTGCTAGTGAGAAGCAGCAAACCAAATTCACGGCCATGGAAAATCTGGTCTCTGCCCGTGAAATCTGGTCTCTTGTGTGCTTTTACCTGATACTATACAGACTTCATGGGGGAGTGGCAGCTGCTGAGTGAGGGCCCAGCTCTGCAGGCAGTAGCGCAGAAGTGAGGGTGGCAATACCATACCATGCCCTCCTTACTTCTGCGCTGCCGCTGGTGGCAGCGCTGCCTTCAGAGCTGGGATCTCAGTCAGCAGCCACCACTCTCCAGCTGCCCAGGTCTGAAAACAGTGCTCCCGCCACCAGCAACACAGAAGTAAGGGTAGCTGTACCGCAATAGCCTTGCAACACCCCCCAACACCCCTCCCCACACACACAACTCCTTTTTGGGTCAGGATCCCTACAATTACAACACTGGGAAAGATCAGATTTAAATAGCCGAAATCATGAATTTATGATTTTTAAAATCCTATGTCCGTGAAATTGACCAAAATGGACTGAGAATATGGTAATATGGATATTCTTATTAATAGAAATGTCTAATATTCTGTAGAATCATGCTAAGCTCTTTGCTTCAATATCTTGTTGCAGTGAGTTCCACATGATACTTTTGGTTGCCTTTAAATTTAATGCCTTATTTTATTATGAGCGGCGGCAGATAAGAGCACCTGATTTACCTTCTCTTTATGCCATGGCAGTATTTTAAATACAGCCCCAAACAGGAAACCTGATGGAGGTTTCTTTAGAGAGGAGACAATCTTATACTCTCTCCTCAGGAGAAGATTTTGTAGGTGTCTAATTAGTTTCTGTGCCTTTCTCTGGGCATCTTTGATTTCTGCTGTATCCTTTCTGAGATGGGCTGACTGGGAGTGTATTTACTACAGTGTCTAAGGTGACCACATGAGGGTGCCAATGCTATTTTGAGAAGTCATGCTATTTATCTGTAGTTCCTCTAATGACCTACAGCTGTTAATAGAGGCTGCTACCAGTAGCTACACCAGATTCTACACTGTACCACTGACAGCGTCTGGCCATTTAAGAGGGATCCTCTCACATGGTACAAGGACCAGGCTGTCAGTTCTATCTCCCTGCGGCCAGCATAACAGGGAAATGGGGGTATCTGTTTACAGCCCGACTAAGGCCCGGTCTACACTGGGGAGGGAGGGGGGTCGATCTAAGGTACGCAACTTCAGCTACGTGAATAGCGTAGCTGAAGTCGAAGTACCTTAGCTCGAATTACTTACCCATCCTCACGGCGCGGGATCGACGTCCGCGGCTCCCCCGTCGACTCCGCTACCGCCACTCGCTCCGGTGGAGTTCCGGAGTCGACGGGAGCGCGTTCGGGGTTCGATATATCACGTCTAGATGAGACATGATATATCGAACTCCGAGAAATCGATTGCTACCCGCCGATCCGGCGGGTAGTGAAGACGTACCCTAAGTTAGAGCAGCCCTTGGGCAGCTCAGACTGGGTGCAGGGAGACTGGCCCTGCAAAGATGCAGCATCACGACTGGAGTGCACCTGTCCTGCTCTGTACGGAGCAGCTGCATCCTAACATTTTGCATGTTGCTGTATCACTTCTCCAACAGATGTCTGGGTAGATTAAGTCCTCCATTACTACCAGGTCGTGTGTTTCAGATATTTCTGTTGTTTGTTCTAGAAATGCCTCATCCACCTCCTTTCCCTAATTTGGTGGGCTATCGAGAATCACAAATTGAATACAAGTCGACAACATGATGCTATTGTAAAAAAAGCATCTGTAATTCTGGGATGTACTAACACGAGTGTTTAAGATGGGAAGTCATTGTTTCACCAGTGCTGAGTAGAGTGAAACCTCAGCAGGAGTGTGGTGCGCTCTTTTGGGCACCACACACTAAGGGTATGTCTACGCTACCTGCCAGATCGGCGGGCAGCGATCGATCCAGTGGGGATCAATTTATCGTGTCTAGACACGATAGATTGACCCCCGAGCGCTCTCCCATCGATTCCTGTACTCCAGCTCGGCGAGAGGCGCAGGCAGAGTCGACGGGGGAGCGGCAGCAGTCGACTCACTGTGGTGAAGACACCATGGCAAGTCGATCTAGGTACATGGACTTCAGCTATGTTATTCACATAGCTGAAGTTGCATAACTTAGATCAATCACCCCCCCCACCCCCACCCAGTGTAGACCAGGACTAAGGAAGCTGTGGACAAATTGGAGAGAGTCCAGAGGAGAGCAACAAAAGTGATGAAAGGATTAGAAAACCTAACCTATGAGGAAAGGTTGAAAGAAAGGTCACGTTTAGTCCAGAGAAGAGGAGACGGAGGGGGTGGGAGAGGACATGATAGCAGTCTTCAAATATGTTAAGTCCTGTTATAAAGAGAACAGTGATACATTGTTCTTCATGTCCACTCAGGGAAGGATAAGAAATAATTGGCTTAGTTTGCAGCACACAGAGCCGCTTGCGGTCTTTGCCTAGGAGCAGGACCTGCTGCTGGCCGCTTCCAGGGCACAGCGCGGTCCGCGGTGCCAGGACAGGCAGGAACCCTGCCTTAGCTCTGCCGACCGGGAGCTGCCTGAGGTAAGCCCATGCTCCAATCCCCTGCTGCAGCCCTGAGCCCCCACCCCCAACCCAGAGCCCCTTTCTGCACTCCAAACCCCTCATCCCCGGCCCCACCCCAGAGCCTGCACCCCCAGCCCAGAGCTCTGACCCCCTCCCACATCCCAACCCTCTTCCCCAACCTAGAGCCCCCTCCCACACCCTGAACCTCTCATTCCCGGCCCCACCCCGCAGCCCTCACCCCCACAACCCAACCCTCTGCCCAAGCCCTGAGCCCCTCCCAAACCTCTCATCCCCAGTTCCGTTGGGTCGCGGGCATCAACAAATTTCTTCAACTGGGTCACCAGAAAAAAAGTTTGAAAACCACTAATACACTTATCAAGCTCCATCCTAAAACTTGTTGTTTGTCCCCACTGATATTCCAGAGCCTCAGTCCTCTGATCGTTAGAAATCTAATTCCCAGCCTAAACTTATTCATGGCCCGTTTATTCCCATTTATTCTTGTGCCAACCCATCTGAGGGGTGGCACTGTACACTTAATTTGCATGCACAGCCAATGGGACTGCATGTGCCCCAGTATTGCCAACCACAAGTATTACAGTGTGATGAGTCAGGCCCCAAATATTGAAAGTGGCTTAAAAACTCTGATTGGTTAAAAGAACAATAGTACATTTGGGTTGGCTGTTCGCCTTCTGGTGTAATTGTATGTGCAAATGACTTGAAAATAGCCAGCTTTGCACACAGTTACCCATGTGCAGGTGTAATGTTGCACACAAATTAGCTGTGCAGTTGCGTTGTGCATCAGTATTTGCTCACCTAAAAGGTTTAGAAAAATGTGTCTTAAATTATAATCCGCCTTTGAATGAAAAATTAGAATGAGGCCCTCTACCTGCTGCTGGTGGCAGGTCAGGAAAAGTTAACCCTTTCTGTGCTAAAACTGCCCACAAGGGGGACATGGCAGGTAGATGAGGCAGGACCGGAGCATTATGAAACAATCAAGAAATTATCTGAATTATCCCCTAACACAATGTTTACAGTGACAGCGTTCCATCTTCTCATGCCAACACATTCTAATGCACACAGCTGTGTCCAGGACCTATTCCTGAGCTACAATGGCTGAGAGATTATTGTGGGTGAACTACACAGGCACTGCACTTTCAGGATCTAAGCCTATCACTTTAGGCCACATCAGGCCAGAATGGTACAGAATTCCCATTGACTTCACTGGGTGTTTGTTTGTACATGCCGACGGCTGGATGTAACTCAACTCAGAGTCTGAAATGGCTAAATGTTTTGTAGAGAAGTTGATTGTGTGTCAGAATTACAGGGTTAGGATGGGATACGAATTTGGGTGAGAAGATGGAAAACGGAAAACCCTGAAGGGCATCATAGCAATACACACAAACATCAACCTTTAGCCTCTAACAGTCACTCATACTGGGCTTCAGAAACCTGGAAAGCTACCAGGACTCTACAAACACATGCTCAAAGCCCAAGAGTTTATCCAGAACCTCCTCAAAGAATTTATTCATCTCCTCACCTCCAACTCCCACAGAATAACAACTTGTTAAAGGAACCCAGGTAGCTCAAAAGCTGTGCCAGTAATAATTCAGACCCAATTTTGAAGTCAAATATTTAGTTAAGCGGAGACTGTCTGATGGCTGGATTAAACACAGACGGCATCAATGCTTCAGTTCTTCATCAATGTCCATTTGCAGAAGCTGGTAACTCAGTAACGTGTTGCATGTTTTTCCAGACTCTCTTATGCCCAGGTAGCTTTTCCAATGGCTTGGAGAGAGGCATTTCAGCTGCACTCTCATTCCTATGACAGGCAGAAATAAGTCTGTCAAGGCTCTTAGGGACAACTCTGGTACAGATCAGCAACGTATTGGATATTGGCAGGTCAAACCCAGGGGCAGCTTCAGGCCCCAGCACGCCAAGCGTGTGCTTGGGGCGGCAAGCCGCGGGGGGCGCTCTGCCGGTCGCTGCGAAGGCGGCAGGCAGGCTGCCTTCGGCGTCATGCCTGCGGAGGGTCCGCTGGTCCCGCAGCTTCGACCGCAGGCATCTGCTGGTCCCGCGGACCCTCCACAGGCAAGCCGCCCAAGGCAGCCTGCCTGTCGTTCTTGGGACGGCAAAATGTCAAAAGCCGCCCCTGGTCAAACCTATGCCTTTGATGTGTCCATCTGCACATTAGCCAGACCTGCCCCTGTACAAGATGACAGCTGAGCTGTCTATATACATGGAGATGCTTAGACTGAAAAGTGTCTGGCCCTCAGCTTCTTGGGAGTTGTTTTGTCCATATGATAAAACAACTGCATAACGGGCAAGTGCCTGGTAAGATGAGGCCTGTGTCTGAATTAGCAGGGGGTGTAGAAGAGCATCTAAGCTCTGTCTTTACTTTGGAGTCCGTAGCTATAGCCTTACCCCTCAGCCTGCCAGCGCTCAAATGTGAAAGACAGTGTGACAAAGGACACAAATTGAATCCCTGATCATTGTAAGTGATTCTATGGTATTAGGTTCCTGAGTCTTTATTTCTCATGTAAATTGTCAACAACAAAATCGAGGGGGACGGCAAATTTTTACGGCGCATAGGTTAAGCTGGGACTAGAATAAGGATCATCTCAGAGGTAAGCCTTTACCCTATCCTGTAAAACACCATAGAGATGTCACTAGCTGCTGTGTAATAGAAATGTAATGGGCAGTGTCTGTAGAATTGCCCTCTGCTAGGTGGGATCAGAATTACTCAACTGTGTGTCGTTATCCCTATACTCCTAACAACTCATGGAGATTCGCCATCTGCAAAAAGCACAAAGTGCTCAAGCAAAAAGCGAATCTGAGTGTTTGTTTCTTTTAATCACTGCTGGCCCAACACAATTCCAAGTGCCTGTGGTGTGCAGCATAGTGACAGTCATGAAGTCCTAGGTGGTTATATAGCTGTTTGTCTTGTTAACCAGTGTTAGATCTGATATACTGGGTGCTTTATGTCTGACTATTTTGTATGGATTAGATGAGTCCATGTGACATCTATGCATGTGGTTAGCAGAGTACACTGAAAAGACAAATACTTCTTGGTACGGGGTAATTTAGTGGACTTTTCACTTCCCTATGGCTTCCCCTTTTTGAATGTTTTCTAGCAGGCTCCAGTTTGTGTCCCACAAAGTGCAGCCACATCTCAATAAAAAGCTCTAAGCTTAGAAGGCTGAATGGGAGGGCTGCAGCAGTAGCCTCAAACCTGTGAAATTTGCCATCCAGTTTCTTAAAAAACCAATTGCTAATGCACATGCAGATGAGCCCAGGAGAACTACAGTAAGGAAGAGCAGCTGCTCCATGGCATACTCCTTCCATCATCTTCACCCAGTATCAGCCGTTGTTTACATGAGAAAATTGCACTGATTGCACTGATTCAGACTAGCTGATGTGGTGCTGGCTATAAGGGTGCACCAGGGCCAGCCATGTTCAGCACAGGTTCCACTGAGCTTATGCTGAAGCCGGTGTTCTTCCCTAGTGTAGACAGGGCTATGTGATGTCTGCTGGGCAGTGACTTAAGACTGCAAGGAAACAGGGTTAGCATGGAAGCCTGTAGGAAAAGGTGTTGGCAAGGCTTTTTTAGAACTTGTATGAAATAGTTTGGGTATGATTCTAGTCTGTCTCAGTTATGAATTAGGAACTCCCAGAGGGCTCTACTGCAAAAGGGTCACTTGGAAGCAAATGAGATTGGTTTTTTTGAAAGCAGATTCCGTGTGTTCTGTCTGAAACAGCTCAATGTTCTTTCTGGGAGAAACCAGGGGCCAGGATTTGCTATCACATGCACCAGTGTAAATCCGGAGTAATTCCAGTGACTGAAATGGCACAACTCCAGATTTACTTAGGCCAACGTCTCTGAGATCAAAACCAGGGCCCTTGTTTATAAGTAAGGAATCCTTTTTACTGGAGTCTGTACCTTCGAACAGAGCTCTAGTTAACCTACTGCAGGAATCAAATTTGAAAAAGCCAACCTGTCCAATCACAATCTGCTTCCTAGACCAAAACCTCTGGCACAAAATGGAACTCGGAAGAAGTTCCATTGGCGGTTCAGACTGAGAAACACCATGAGCCAGTGGGTCTACAGAGCCCTGGGCTTAAGTCCCCTGGGTGAGTGATCTGATTCCCCTCCCATGCCTTGTCTGTTACCTTTGCACCAGTAATGCAAAGAATACCAAACTCTGCAGCTCAGGTGTATCTCTAGTAATACTGGTGGGGATAATCCTCATGCCCTGAGCTTGGAACCATCCACTGATGTCCACAGAAGTCAGTATAGAATCTTCTTTCCATACGGACCATTGCATCATCAGCTTTTTGTAACTCTCCTCTAAAGCCTCAAGCATAGCTCACTGCTGGGGGCCAGACTGCTGCAGAAGGTGATTCACTGGTGCGATGCACTAGGAAATATATTGTACTTCCGGGCTGGTGAGAGCCTGTGGGGGTGGCATGCTCAGGTCCTATGGATGGAGAGGTTACTTTGATTAGTCAGCACATGATGGCCCCCAGCATGAGCTGTGGCCAGTCCTACTCCACCTAGAGGAGCCTGGATGCTGCAGTGATGGGCATACGGAACAGGGAATTAATGGGCATTAATGAACAGGGAAGTGTGGCCTTGAAGGTGGCAGGGGGACGAGGGCCAAAGGAAATCGTCATGCTCTATTTGATTGTCCTTTACTTTCACATCTAGGGCCTGATCCTATTGGAGACCATGTGAAAATTCACCATGCCTTCACCTGACCTCAGCGGGAGCAGGACTGGGCCCTCGGTTTCATGGTCTCAGTTTCCCTCTGCACTGAAGGAGCCACAAATAGCGTGGCTGAAAAGCACAAGGTGGTGGCTCTGAGGATGAGTTAGAGCTCTGCTGACAAAGGTTTGCTCTGGGTGTGGGAATTGCTCCTCCCCCCACACTCGGGAGCAGGGATCTCCGCAGAAGAACAGCTGCGGCTGCCTCATAAATAAAGTTGTCTAAACATGCATGTAATAGAAAAGTAGATACAGCTCAGTACTTTCCTGCTAGAATTGTCAGTTCACACCGAATTAATCTCTTTTGGTCTCTTGTAACTTATGGCGGCTCGTAGCAGAAATCCCATTGCAGATAAATGGACGGTCTTACTGGGAGTATGAAGGCTGTTCCGAAGCAAGGAAATCTTGGCTTGGCAGGAATCCAAAATACTAGTGCAGATTATGAAATGTCCTTTCTGCTGAGTGGCCCAGCGTATCCTGCTTATTTTGCTCCTGTACAGCGGCTCTCCTGACTGCCTCAGCTTGTAGCTAGTGTGTCAGTGGCTCTGCACAAGCTGCCTGGGTTAAAAACTCAAGCGCTGCTCCCTTGTGCAGGCTTCTGGTTCTGAAACCATAACGAGCAGCAAAAATGAAACCATGCCCTGAAATAATCTAGCATGAGAGCATGGTGTTAACTTCTGAAGCCCGCCCACTGGGCAGTAAACCAAACTACCCCGAAATGATCTAGGGAGATGCCATTTGTGGCTCCTTCAGTGCAGAGGGAAACTGAGACCATAAAACCGAGGGCCCATTCCTGCTCCCGCTGAAGTCAGGCAATGTGCATTTTCGCATGGTCTCCAGTAGGAACGACACTGGTTCCACAGCAGTTCTACAGGAGGATATTTACACTGGAGTTGAGCTGATTGTGTTAATTCCATCATGTAAAACCTGATGAGGAAAGGGGTGAAATGCTGCAATATGTATCTGAACATTTAATAGAAACTTAAATAAGATGAATGAAGACACATGGGCTCTAGCAAATAATTTTCTTTTAGCCCACTGATAGTTTGATGAGGGAACAGGTGGAGAAGCAACACCTTGTGTTAGAAGGAGGCTTAAGTGCAACCTTGGAAGTGTTTCATTTCTGGCTCTGAGTGTGTTTTTTTTCAGAGCCTATCGCATCTGTCTTTGCCCCTGGACATGTGCAAGTACTTGGAAATGGTTCTGTTCCAGGGCTAATGAGTAATTCCATGGTCCTGGGCTCAGAGAAGGGGGATGGAACATCAGCAGCTGGAATTGTATGGTTTGCAAGGAACTCTGCTGGTACAGAATTTCAGGCCGATCCATGTTTTTATTGTTGTCCAACAGGCTTTTCCTAAGATTGCTGCTGAACTCCTTGGCTGTTGGTGCAGAAATGACCCCTCCCTGAGATACAGAAATCCAGTGGGGATACTTGTTTTTGGCACATCAAGTGCAAATGGAAAATAATTATGCCAATGCAGGTGGTTTGAATTTATTTAGGTGTGAACTTTGCTCAGTTCATGAAGGAAAAAGTGCTTGAATCCAGAAAGTACACAGGCTGTCCTGACTCTGGTTTAGATCAGATTTGTGTTGTGTAAACTGAGATGAACTGGGTTTTAGTCAGTCTCAGCAGATCAGTGCTTTAAAAAAAAATTCAGCTTTTCTCCAAGCAGCGAGAGATTTTTCTGCCTGATAATTCTGTACAGAGCACCGGAAACAGAAGACGGATGTTGTCATATGTTTATCAAATGTTTCCACCACACATGCTGGTTTTCCCATCCTGGCTGGCTTGCAGATCTCAGGCCCCAAGGCTGGGTTTACACTGCATGCACAGCAATGTATTTATAGTGTTCACAATCATTTATAGATTCCCGCCCCCACACACAATTTTTCTTAGTGCTAGCATCCGTAAATGAAGTCATGTACACACACACACTGCATGATTCCAGCCATGCAGCTTCGAGCATTTTAATTGTTACTGCACTTTCCCTTTTTTATGTGATCACAATCTGCCTCCTTAGACACCTGTGCATCGCTCTTCGCTGCCATGTTCCTCTTCCTTTCTGCCTGCCTTTTACTCAGTCCCGTGGGACGTATTTCTACTTATCAGAGCTAACAGGCTTTTCCTGTTTAAGGAGGATTTGGGAGCTTCCCCCCCCCCCCCTTGGAGAGAGATGGATTAGAAAGGAAATTCTTTTTATAACCCAACATCTGAGGATGTACGCTAAATCTTTACAGCTGCCCGTGAAGCATGAACTTAATAGGCCTCTTTCAGTCACTTCACAATTGCACCAATAAATTATGGTTAAGTGGTGCGAGCACAGGCCAGAAAGCCAGGAGCTGCTGCGTCCTCAGCCAATACACTGACTTTCTGGGGGCTGGGACAAATCACCGGCGACCTGATTTCCAGCGGTGCTGGGCACTAGCAAATTCACTGCAGTCAGTGGTTTGCTACCATTTGGCAGTTCTGAAAATGTGGCCACAAACTTCTCTGGGCTTCAGTGCATCCTCTGTCCAATGAGAAGAAATATTTCCGGCTTTTCCAAGGTGGTGCTAGGAGTGTATTTTATATGATGTCTGTACCATGGCTAGCACAGCCTGAAGCTACTGTAATACACCTTAATAAAATCCTGCAAAGAGAAGTGTTCAGGATTATGATCACCACCCTACCCTACCCAGTCAGCAGCACATGCACTGCAGTGTCGTCGCACCTTTGGGGAAGGGGGAGATGCTGGACTGCAGCTCAGGAGATCTGGCTTCAGTTCCAAACTCTGCCACAGGCTGCCTGTGTGACCCCCCAGGCAAGTCACTTAGGGTTTGTCTACACTGCAATAAAAGACCCGTGGTTGGCCTGGGTCAGCTGGCTTGCCGGGCTCAGGCTGTGGGTCTATAAAATCGCAGTGTAGACATTCAGGCTGAGTTCCAGCTTTGAGACCCCCACAAGGGGGAAGGTCTCAGAGCCCTGGCTCCAGCTTGAACCTGAATGTTTACACTGAATTTTGATAGCCCCGCAGCCCGAGTCAGCTGACCTGGACTGAGAGACTTGATGCTGTGGGTTTTTTTATTGGGGTGTAGACATATCCTTAGGCTCAAGTTTTCCAAAGTGCTCAATACTCACCAGCTCCCCTGGAGAGCAGTCAGAGCTGCTTGGGGCAGAGCTCTTGAAAATCTGCGTCTCTGGGCCTCGGATTCCCATCTGTAATATGGGGATAGTAGCACCTCCTTCCTCTTGTCCTTTGTCCGTCTTGTCTGTTTCAATGGCAAGTCCTTCAGGAACGGGACTGTCTCTTATTTGTCTTTGTACAGGGCCTAGGATTGCCAGTGTTGGCGGACATATTCCTGGAAGTGTCATCACATGACATGATCTTTAATTCCTGGAGACTCCAGGGCAATCCTGGGGGGCTGGCAACCTAACACTGCAAGGCTTTGCATGCTATTGCAGTTCTCTGCTCCTACTCCTCTAGCTGGTCTTGATCCTGTGGGAGATTCAGGAAGCAGCACTGAAAGACCAACCTGTGGGGTTCATAGCAATGGAAGGTGCTTGCAATCCTGAGCTATTGGTTCCCAGCTGCACAGGATATTACTGTATTCAGTCTAGGGAGCCCCACCGCAGGGCCAGACTGGCTGCGTATTGCCCCTTTTCTTTGCCCAGGGACATTTGCATTCTGGCTCCAGCCCTGGCACTCAGCAATGGCCCATCACACGCTGTGCCATCCTCCTTCCTAACCTCCCCACTGAGAGGGGCAGTGTTTGGGACAGCCCAGGCAGTGGAGGGGCAAAGCCGGGCACCAGCACCATTAGGGATAAACAGTCAGTGCCAAAGTGAATTCAGCTTTCCCCTGACATCCCTCTGCTAGGGAATTCTCTGGGTTACCTAGAAACAGATTGCACATATCGCCAACACAATGATTTATTCTGCTGGGCTACTCCCGCTGCCTGCGCCTTGACATCTGTCTGCCCCCTTCCAGCTCCAACCAAAGTCCATCGTAGAGGTGGAGGAAGTGGATTCTATAGAACCTAGCCTAGAATTTCACCGAGATCTGGCCCTGGGCACAATCCCTGCATTCACAGTGCCAGCATTAGGCTCTGAAGCATGCTCCAGCATCCTTTGTGCTAGCGAGGGCCTTGCTTTGGGTCTCTCATCTATCAGCGGACTGTCCTTCTCCATCTGACTCCTCATGATTTAGTATTGGCCCTTGTTCACCACTGTGGGTGAAGGATTTTGGTTCTGCGTCTATTCTGATGCCTCCTAAAATACGATCCCCTCGCTGGCCTCCTTTATTGCCTAAAGCAGAGCCTGCTCAAATGCCACCTTTTGTAATTAGTTCGATTACTTTTGGACAGATTGGTTCATTGTCATGCTCCGGGGTGTCTCCTGATTCTGTCTGGGCGGGGAAGCAGAAGTGTCAAACTATCACGTGCTGGCTCTTGTGGTATTTCGGGCCTAGCAGGAAGAAGTAGAAATCTCCTGGGAGAGCTGAGCCTTGTGAAATGGCAGCCCAGGCTTCAGCAGGTCAAATATGCTTCTGGATTGCGGGGCGCTTCTCCAAAGCGAACTGACTCGCTGAAGCCTGCCGGTCACTGTCTGTGCACCCGCCGCTCCTCGCTCGGAGTCGGAGCAATGCTAATATCCTCTAACGGAAGCAAAGTGAAGGTTCTTTATTCCATGGCAGCAGCCCCCAAAACGTGAATGCGTAGGCAGGCTTTGCAACACAGAGGCCATGTGAGTGTTAGTCAGATGTGAAAATATTTCACAGCCGAGCAGCCCAGGGGGAGACCTTGTTTTGATTCAGAAACCTCAAACCTCCAGGCTAAAAGCTGCCCACACCCAGCAACCTGCTCCTTTCTCTGTGGAAACTTTCCCATTGAGCTGAGGTCTTGGCAACCAACGCTAGGCCGAGTTTATTTTGTTCTCCAGTCACACGGCTGTGCTCCCTCTATGCTGGTTAACTTGCCCCTGCACAGGATGGTGGTGGTTAGCCCGGCGTTGTGGGGGTTATGATGAGCTGAATGTGCACAGTATTGCTCTGCACCGGAAGAGGGAAGGGTGGCTGAAGCAGAGAGGGTTTCTGTAACACAGCATCGGCTGACCTGCTCCTATCAGCTGTTAGAACATATTACAGCCAGCTTCACCACCACCCTGGCAGGCCTGCGTCCTAAGAGCTCAACAGGCAGCAGGGGCGAGTTGCTTTCAGCATGACAATGTAGTTCTCCTTAAAAGGGAAAACTCTGAGTTATCTCATTTGCTTAACTGCCTTCTTGGTGGAGATTGCTATATTACTAATCTGAAGTATGCAACCTAGTCCCAGTGTGCTCTAGCTATAGGTAATAATTGGAGATATACCAATCTCCTAGAACTAGAAGGGACCCTGAAAGGTCATTGAGTCCAGCCCCCTGCAGTGGGCTGCAGGACCAATTTTTGCCCCAGATCCCTAAGTGGCCTCCTCAAGGATTGAACTCACAACCCTGGGTTTAGTAGGTCAATGCTCAAACCACTATTCTTCACCCCCAAGCTATGCCAGGCTAACCAGTCCTGTGCCGTTCCACACTGTCTCTCCAGCATACTGAATTGCTCAATTGCCCCCTCTCCCCTTCTTACTAGTCATGGAATTGACAAACGAGGAGAAAAAAACTGCATCCTGTAGCATCCTGAGCCTCTCTGTGCAGTAACAGTCGGAGGATATGTCTGTGCTACAAGCACTGCGCTGACACTGTTGCAGCTGCATCGCTGTATTGTAGACGTTTATTACAGCGATGGAAGGTTTTTTTTCCAGAACTGTCCTGAACCTACCCCCTCGAGAAGCAGTAGCTAGGCCAGCAGAAGAATTCTGAGCCAATCGAAGGGTCTAATCCTGACCACACCACACAGGGTGTGAAATTTTGTCACAGCCCTGAACAATGTACCTAGCTAAATTTTAGGTGGAGACCAGGCCTGAGGCCCTGATCTTGTGCTTTCAGCCCCCCAAGCCTGTGTAGAGTCCTGTTGGGGGGGGCTCTGTGTGGGTACAGGGTCCATCCACCTGCAGGCCACTGCAGTGGCAATACAAGAGTTGAGAGCAGGTGGAAGAGGTATATATGGGCACCAAGAGAACTCCAGGATAACGGGGTGGGAAATAGCTGCATCTTGTGCTCCTGCTACTAACTTTTCAGGAGACTTTTTGTGTACTGTGGAGATGAATGGGAGGGTCCACTGAGTCTTGGCTGAAGGCCTGAGAATTCCTTCTTTTCTCCTATGAAGCAGCCCAGCCAGAAGGCCACGTCCCACCTGGCTAACACTTCTCTGCAGTTTGTCAATGTCGTAGGTACCATGTGGCTGAGCAGGGTCACACAAAACTTCTAGAAACCCCTCTCCTATTTTTGTGCTAAAAATGGTGATTTGGGGGCAAGATCAAGAAGGGTGATGATGATTATTTTTGGCAGTGAAAATACTATCATTCAAAATTAGCCCAATTTCCAGAAGGAAACAATCCCCTTTTTGTACAAGTATTTTGCAAAAATGGGGTCAGATTTCTAAAGAAATGTGAAAATGGTCCTGTTCTGAGACTCACTGTGACTATTTCCCTCCCCTTGAGCAGTACATGACACTCCTTTCCCTGGCCAGTGACAGATGCAATTTTAAAAAACACCTCAGAGTGTAGCCATTGTGGTCTGCAACCAAAATGAATGTGCCCACAGCTTAGGGTTGATCTCAACTCCCATCCAACTTTTAAATGATCCTTGAAGTAAATGCTCAGTGAGGGTGAAGCCAGCGCAAGGTCTGGGCTGCTTAAATCCACTCACTCCACATCTTGACTGGCCCTCTGCCCATGGATCAATTTCCCTCCGAGGCCCTGATCTTGCAATCAGATCTGCATAGGGAGAGAACTTTGAATCCACATGGCTGCAACTGCAGGATCAGGGTCTTACTGAGGCTGCTGCTGAAGCACTACTTTGAATATTACGGATCTGAGATTTGGATACAGCCCCCTCATATCAATCCAGCAGCTGCAACTGGCATACAAAGTACAATCAGCATTCAGAACCTTTTTAAAAGTGAACTAGTTCTTCTCAGGCTTACACTTGGACAAAACCAAGTCAAATGTATTGGCTCTGCTCAGTAAAACCAGGGCAGCTGCCATCTGTGCTGCTGGGGAAGTAACACCATTTCCAGGGAAAACGATCAAAGATTCTAGTTTGCAGACTTCCTGTGTGAAGCTGGGCACGTCACATAACCTCTCTGGGTCTCAGTTTCCCATCTGTAAAATTGGGGATAACGGCACTGTCTACCTCACCGGGGTGTTGTAGGGATTCTGGGGAGCTCATATACTAGGGTAATGGGGCCATCCTAGCCAGACCTGTGCCTCAGAAATATACTCCCTGTTGCAGCTAACGCAGCAGAGGCCTTATAATGGAGCTGGCTGCTTTATTTCCTCTGAGAGAGTCCCCAATAAACAACAGCTGTCATTTCTGCTGAGCCTTTGGAAGATCTCGACGTGTGGGTATAAAATATTGGACTTAAAAGGCAGCAGGTTTAGGGCATGTCGGGGACAAGGTGTCCTGTTAGATGAGGAAAATGCAAGAGGAAGAGCCCTGAGCGAATACAAACACTTCATGAGGGGGTGGCTGAGCTTTCATAGAGGTCTGTGAACCTGGGCTCCCCATGTGCAGGTGAGTACTTGGTAAGATGTATCCAGGGCTGGTGGAAATGGTTTGTCCCAGAAGTGTTTTTAATTAACACTGCGGGGGGGGGGGAGTTGTAGAAACTTTGCAACCCCCACCCCCAAAAAAGAGTCATTTCCCCTCAAATTATTGGGTTTCATTTATTATTAAAAAAAGAAACAGCAGCAGCCAAAATGCAGAAACATTTTCACCAAAAGAGAGGTTTTTTGGACCAGTTCCAGTAGACCCCTCCCACCTTACCGATGAGGAAGCTGTGGCTACAGGATTGACCCAAGGTCATGATAGTAGCCAGCTCTCCCGATTTCCATCCTGTGTCTTAACCCCAGGACCACCCTTTTTCCTTTAGTAAAGCTCACCCAAATCATGTAGACCAGGCATCTGTGAAACTTCTGGAAGCCCAGAGGCAATTAAACACTGAAATAAGTGGAGGGGGAGGGGAGGGGCAGCCAGTAACCAACTTGCAAAGAGAGGCTGTTGCAGGGTCTGGCCCACATCTTACTGCAGAAGGCCTGGCAGGATCTGTCTGCAATACTGTGTGTGTCATCTCTACACCCAGATCATTCTTAGTATTGTCCTCCCACATCCTCCCCTCTTCTACTCCCTTGACCTCTTCCTTAGTGCAGGCCCTTGCAGTCTTTGCACTAGATGACCTCATTTTTCACCCCAAAATGCCTCCAAAAGAATGTCAAGATTTTTATTTCGCCCTCATGTTTGAACAACAAAACCGCATCCCGCAGCGTTCGTATTCACTCAGGGCTCTTCCTCCTCACTGTCCTTGCCCAACAGGACACCTTGTCCCAGAAAGATATGCCCTAAACCTGCTGCCTTTTAAGTCCAATATTTTATACCCATTAAGGGAAGGCACTCTGGGTTCTATTCCTGGCACTGCCCAGGGACTTCTGTAGGGGGATGGGTGAGTCATTAAAAGACTACATTTCAAACGCAGACTCTCACTTTTTTTTAACCCTCTCAATTTTTGGATTGACTTCAATTGGAAACATGAACATCAGCATCTCTGAAATTCAGGGGCAAGATGTCCATTGAGCAACCAAAAGCAGAGAGAACTAGGATGTTTGAGAATCTGGGCCTTAGCCTCTCTGTGCCTCTGTTTCTTCGGCTGTGGCCTGTATGTAATAACATCTCCCTCCCTCACAGGGGTATGGAGGCTAAATTCAGGACTTGGATTGTAATCTCTTGGGGGCAGGATTATCTTTGAGGTCTGGGTCTGGACGACATCTAGCACAACGGGGTCCGTGTCCGTGACTGGGACTCCAAGGCACTATGGTAGCACAATTAATAATAAATGTCCAGAAAGTGAGTTGAGATCTTGATGGTGTTGTGGAAAAATTGACCACACCTTTGAATTTAGAATCAGGCAGCCTGAGGCACTTTATTAGAGTACAAGCATGCATGCAGGGAGAGAGGTAGCGTATTCCCCTATAAGGGTTAAGCTCCCCTCTGCCTGTTTCAATTCTTATCACACTTATATAGGTTAAAACCGCAAATTAGCATTTTCTTAAAATTCCCTTATTTGGGAGTAACACTTATAACATAAGCAAGCTACTGCAATCTTCTTCCATATATGGTTTTTCCTTTCATTGTTTTTGGGCAGTTTTCGTTGGTGGTCTGCCAGTCTTAAGACCCCTTCTCTGCGGTTACTTATGCCAGCTAAAATTCATACAGAAAGCAAAAACAAGCTGAACACTCCTATCTTATTTCCTTCTTTTGGTTCCTTATTTTCCCTGAATGCCCTCTGTACAGATAAACATATTAAAAGCAGAAATGCAAACCTTGGCTTTATATATAACAGTTGTCTAGACTATAGGCCTTTGGGCCTAATACTATAAATGCTGCAAGCAAATAATAACCTAGGCTGGACAGGGGGGGCAAATTTTCCCTATCATTCCCTCCTTTTTGATGCCTATTTTCATAGGCATCAACCCATTTAGACCTGAATATGCATTAGGTCCTGAATGTCTAGGTTAATAACTTCAATTTCCTGAAGGTTCTCTAAAAAATTACTTTCAGCAATGGATATTCAGGTTAAGAAGGGAGTCAGGGGGGCAAAGGTCCACATCTATTTCTCTCAATGGAACGAGGGTCACCCGGGGAGAGGGCTTATAAAAAAATGGGTAGTAATAAAACAAAGGATATCTGTGTCTGTACAGAGAGTTGTAACTCTATGAGTTGTTTGAAAGGCATGCAGTTCAGTGTTGTATATGTTTTCAAGGATGAAATGTGTTGAATTTGTGGTAAAAGAGACATTAAAGAGGAAAATCGATCATATACTAGGGCAGTCCAATTAACTGGAATAATAAAAGACAAAGAAAGTTGATATTTTTCCAATAAATTGCAAGAGTCAGTAATTAAATTAAAAATTGAATCCCTTAAGTGAAATGAGTTAACTATTATGCAACTATTATTGGCTTGGATAATGGGCTGGGGAGTGAGATTCGTTAAGTTTCCGCTACCTTCCCAACATATGTGCTCATGTATAGTAATAATCTCTCCAGGGCTAAGCTTACGAATACACTGCAATTGGGGCGGTTCTAAAGGCCATAAAGTCCACAAATTACCCAATCCTATCCAAAGATCAGGTCTTATTTCCGTGGCACCGAAAAAAAAGATTGGGGGGGAGGTGCTTAACTTCCCACACATCTCGGTGGATTACCCAGTCCCACAAGCAACCTCCCAAGGTCCAGGAGAATTAAACACCTTTCACAGGACCATAAGCCTGGAAGGAGCAATATGAGCTTAAGCAATTCCATCCTGAGAATCTCCATGTATGTTTCCATGGCCATAAATCAGGTGGCCGCTGAAGTATCTGTAAGGGCAGTGGGCCAAGTTTGGTGCTTGAGGTCTTCTTGAATAGAATTTAATTGGGCATTAAGGAATTCTTGTACCTCTGCACATGCGTGGTCCCACTGCGATGCCTTCCCAGCTTCGGATCATTTGGCTTAACATGTCGTGGGTGATGACACTAAGGGTGGAGATTAAATGTAGTTCTCAACGCCTTGATCCCAGTGATCTGTGCTAATAAAACCGCTGCTTGTTCCAATTGTCCCAATCTATTTTCATGTTGATAGGTCTTATAGACACTCCAAGCGGAGGCAACACTATTTGCCCTTCCACAATGCGTTAGGAAGATCCCTCCTTTTCCTAGACTTATGGATCCAAACACGTTGTAATACTAGTGGGATGTACAATTAGGATAAATGGTGGCAATTTGAAAATGAGTCAAAGGCAATATAAACCTAATAGTCCCTCATGTGGCATTAAGTATAGTCCATTTAAATCCCTCGGGATCAGTAGTTTCCAAAGGTTCATACCACGACTGTTGGGGGTGGACTTGTACACCCTGCTTAGATATGGTCAACAGTATGTGTAGGGTAAATTGAACAAGAGTACATATAATATTTTCAGTGAGAGGGAAAGTTTCTTTGCACAAAAATTTGGTTTGCGTGGAACATCGTCTATGGGTGGTTACAGCATCTACTGTCACCTGGGTGATTAGGAAACAAAAGGTACCCTGGGCATTAAGGGTTTGACACAGGCCAGGGAATAACATTGCATCTGTATCCTTTCCCCACTGTTGCATAAAGGAAACGGTTTTTGTGGGTGTGGTATTATAATAAACAGAAACGTTAATAGAATGAACACGTACAGTTCCCAAAGGTTCCCACTCCATTACCCGCTGGTAAAGGTGGCCTTGAGCAAAAAAAACTAATTTGGTTGAACAATAAGAAAATAAATTGCTAATAGAAGAGGGCCTAGGCCATGTAAAATCGTCAAAGGTCATGTTGTGTTCTTGGTGGGCGGGGATGGAGGGTAGGAACAATTTGTCTTGTTGGGGCTGTTGAAAAGGAAGGATTAGGTTCCGATAACAAGTAGGGAATAGTTTGACATGGGTATGGTACTTGGCCCTTAGTACAATGTGCAGCTTGTGGGATAAATCCTGCCAGCCATACATTCCCAAGAATATATTCCACATGTTCCCCCCTGCCAGTGGACTATATTGCGTCTTTTATACCAGGGCCAATTCTCTATATCTTTCATGGTCAAAGGTGTAATTCCCTTCCTCACCTCAGCCGACCGCGCTATCCTTTTCTTTACTGGGGCTGGACATGGCTTTGTGGGTGGGGTTGGTTTTGTTTTGTACAAGATCGGTTTGGTCTTACTTAAAGATGTTATAGGTGCATTAACTTTCCCTGACATCCAAAAAAACATAAGGGTATCATGAAGATTCAAAAGCAATAAAAAAACATAGTTACACAAATAAACCAATCACCATGGCTGATTCTTTGGTTTTTGCTCTGGGTTCAGCCATTGCAATAAGTCTTTTAACAGATCGGAAATAAGTCTTTTCCTAGTTTTCCTTTAGAGTCTTTTTTTTTTGAGGTTATATCTTGGCTCCTTTTCCTGAGGCTCAGGTGTTAAAGGGTTTTCTACTAGATTATAGTCCCTTTTAGTGAATTGGTCTTGAACCTCAGGTGGGATCCAAAGGTGGGGTAACCTTACAGTGAGAGGCATGGACCCAACGTGGGAATCCCTGGTACTTGACTGCCATGTGAGTAACCAACAGCACCTGGTGAGGGCCCTTCCACCGAGGTGCCAGGGAGGATTTCCGTTGGTGCACTTTAAGGTAGACCCAATCTCCTGGCTGCAACGGGTGGCATGAAGTATCCGCAGGTTCAGGCAGGGTGTCTTTAACAAGTTTCATTTTCAGGTAGTTTTGGCTAGCTTCCGCAAGCTATTCTTCGAGATTTCGTAGTCTTAATTCACTTAGCTGTCCGGCAGTGAGAGGTTACTAGTACAATCACCTTGCCTGCTTGGAGGCTTTATTATGTCCTTAGGTGGAGAGGTTGTTTTCTCAGCAAGATTCAAAGGCTCAGTGGGTCTGTCAGCCGACAAAGGAAAGGTTGCCACATTTTTACCTTGTCCTTCACTCCTGCTGTTTAGAAGGAGCAACAACGCCAGAAGGAAGGATAGACCGATCATCAGTCGGAGAGCCATTACAGTGAGAAACATGGGCAGGTAGTCAGTTTTCGACACTTCACAGCGGTGTTGGCAATTAACAGGATTTGATAAGGGTCTTTCAGAATGAGGCCAGGGTAGTTTCTCACTGGTGGACCTCCATGTAGATTCAGCCTTCTGGTTTCAGCAAGCAGCAGAGCTAATATATATAAAAAGACCTAACACATTTCATTAGTCTCTTGCAATAATTAAGCATTGTGTTATGTATTAAATAAATGTCCATCTGAGCCAAAGCCAGCAGGGCACTGTTGATAGTTGCATTAGGTGCCCTGGTACAAATTGTAAAAAGCTTAATTAGGCCTTTCAATTGGGAGTGGCCTTCAAAAGGCATGTTACCATACTAGATCTATGAAGCTGCACATAACTTATTACAATTTGTCCAATATATTAAGTTCACAATCACTGTTGCTACTCACAGGTATGCCAAAGTTTTACAGCAGTTTTGGCATTTGTCTTTTTACAGAAAATACTTTACTAAAATTAACACATACTTACAATTACAACATTTAAACATATAATTAATCTAAATAATTTTCCTTTATAAATACCCTTACTGGTTGTAGGCAAAACTGAGGAATTACTCAAATTACTCCCCATATTTCCTGTATTTGTTTTATAGACAGGTCAGGTTTTAATGGTTTTTATCTTTTAACTTCTGTTTTTAAATACATGTTGATTTTTAAATGGAAAACACAATCCATTTTGGCTTTCCCTTGACAACGTAACCGTTGATTGCATAGAGCCACCTTAAGGCTTAGTGTGGGGTACTTACTACAGCTTTTATTTGCTATTTGTTACCAAAACAGATTTAAAATCGTTTACCAAGATTTTATAACACATTACATTACCTTAAGGATTAAATACTAAATTCCAAAATTAACACTAGTTTCTGTTTGTTTGTTTTTACAACCCCAAAACAACACCAATTTATTATAAAACACAGGTTGTACCTACCATACGTGGTTTTAACAAAATTTACTATCTTTTACAGTCAAATGATTTTACTTAAATAACCTCTTGCCTGGATTATTCACAGACAGTCTTATTGCTTATTTTCCTCCAATAACTACAGAGTTAATTTTTTAACTTTCCTTCTTTTAACTTCCTCAAACTGCGGTTGCCTGCTTATATGGGCCCGATCCTTTTTTTTTCTTGCTACGTTAGTTCTTTTCATGGGCACAGGCATTGTTTCACTACCAATTTAGCAAGGAGGGTGGGCCTTTTGACTGAACCCCCATTTATCTATTTATATACAGCTATTTACATACCCACATTACATCTTGATGCATTTTATTTAATAACAACATTTTTCTATGTCCGGACTTGATACAATCCTCTTTTGAGGCGATAACAACACCTCAGCACCGGTACATTATAAGAAAGAATAATAGCAGGGCTACAGACAATGGGAAAGGTAAAAAAAACAACAGCATCAACAGCATAGTAAAATTCCCTTCTCGGTCTACTTTGAGAGAGGGTTCTACTACACTTTGGGAAGTGGTCTTGCTGGGTTTAGGCAAAATTTCAGCCAGTTGGGCAGCCCCAATGTGCCCAACCTGGTTGGCATGATCAGCTCACAATGCCCGCAGGGAGGGAGAGACCTTCACCAGCTGTTCCTGTTGCAACGAGGAAGGGTCTGCTCCTGTAGAGTATCCTTCTGAAAACCTGTCAGGACCTCATTGTGAGCGGGATCAGACACATCCAGATACACACCATTTGGTGATTACAGAATTTAATTCACAAAACAAATCTTTTTGATATTTCTTACCCTCGGGGCCTGTGGGGGCTGGGCAGCAGCTTCCTATCTACTTCCTAGGACCATAATTTGGGTATATATACGTGGCAGGAGTGCCCTTCTCTGGCATGGGAATCTGCTTAGATTCCCCCATGCCCCCATTATGGATACCGGGCAGACAAGTACAACCCAGTTGACAGGCATCCCTAAAGGGCTAAATATAAAACACTTAACAGACAGGCTAGCACAGTGGACAAAACATACAACAAAACACACCACATTTACCATGTACCCTTCCACCCCTGTCACCATCAGTCAGGGTGTAACTCTTAATTATTTCAGCATTCACTGATACACCTACGGGCTTTTAGCTCCAATTACTGGCAGCTAGTTTTACGGCCCCTCCACTATCTGCCTATTGCTGACGAGAGCCTTGGCCAACCTTATCTCTAGGGCCACTCTGGGGTTACTCACTTCCCAGGGTCCATAGTGGCTTCTACCTCGGAGGGGGTTCTAACCCCAAACCTATAACCAACACAAAACAACCTTCACAACACAGGCATGGCGTTGACAAGGAGTGCACCCCTGAGGTGTACAATCTTGTCAAGGACAAAACTTCCCTCCACGGGAAACTGCAGTTTCAAATCAACCCTAGTATACCAATTCCATTTCTCTAAATATTTACACATCAACGAACCATAATGTACATACATATAAGCAGCAGGCGTGCCTTTAGGTGGGACCGGAATGGCTTTTGACCCTCCGGACCCCATTCTCACTCCAGCTCTTGCTTCTACTCAAGCCAATCACACAAGGAATGCTTATTAGGACTGCCCCGGTTCTATCACCAGTGGCCCACCGACCTGCCCATGGCAGGAACACAAGGGAGCAGGTTCCGAGGCTCGAGATACCGCCTCTGCTAAACCTACAGGGCGGGCTAACAGAAAAGCCCTGAGCACCAGCCGGTGAAGGCAGTGCTCAAAGAGCGGTCACAGGATCATGGGGACGTGGAGGTAAAGGGCAACAGGATGGGGAACACACAAGCACCCTGACTGGTTAGCCACTCACCAAGGCCTGCCAGTCGGGAAGCTTCCACAGTCTCTCATCTTCCCACAACTGACAATCACACTGGCCGCATGGCCTTCACATGGCACAGTCGCCAGGCGAATACTGCTCTGGTCCCTCCCAACCTGGTGGCTCCGGGACCCCGAATCCCAAAAAGGCTATCAGTGGCACTTCCAAACAACCAACCAACCAACTCGGTCAAACCAACCTCAAGAAAAGGCGTCTGGCCTGCCTGATGTTAAAAGTTCAGATCCAGCACGGATCAGTCCTCCTTCAGACCCCTCTAGAGATTTCAAAGGTCTCTTACCTGTTAGATGGGCTCCTCCGATCCAGGGATGTCATCTGTGGATCCCGGACGAGCCCCAAATTGTTGTGGAAAAATTGACCACACCTTTGAATTTAGAATCAGGCAGCCTGAGGCACTTTATTAGAGTACAAGCATGCATGCAGGTCTGCCTGTTTCAATTCTTATCACACTTATATAGGTTAAAACCGCAAATTAGCATTTTCTTAAAATTCCCATATTTGGGAGTAACACTTATAACATAAGCAAGCTACTGCAATCTTCTTCCATATATGGTTTTTCCTTTCATTGTTTTGGGCAGTTTGGTGGTCTGCCAGTCTTAAGACCTTACTTATGCCAGCTAAAATTCATACAGAAAGCAAAAACAAGCTGAACACTCCTATCTTATTTCCTTCTTTTGGTTCCTTATTTTCCCTGAATGCCCTCTGTACAGATAAACATATTAAAAGCAGAAATGCAAACCTTGGCTTTATATATAACAGTTGTCTAGACTATAGGCCTTTGGGCCTAATACTATAAATGCTGCAAGCAAATAATAACCTAGGCTGGACAGGGGGGGCAAATTTTCCCTATCAATGGGGAAGATGCTATAAAAGCGCAGCGTCGCTCCGCGGATGAGGACGTGAGTCAAAGGTGGGGACTGCGTTTTAACTTCCTGTTTTCCAGCATTTGTCAATTTATTCACTTGCCCTTATTTTTAAGTAAACCATTTAAAATGAACCTTCTTCCATTGCAGCCCCCCCAAACAGTGGGGCACCATCCAGTGTGTGAACCTAGCCCTCCTCCGGGGCTGGGGTGGTGGTCCTAGAGCTTTGAATCCAAATGAGATGATCAGTAAGGACAGTTAACAGCTGCACAAGTAAAGTGATATTTATATCAGCCTGGCTAGACACAAAGTTGAGCGTGTGTGTGTGTCCAAGCCTCAAAGAGCTTGTAGTGTAAAGGCACAGGATGGCATAGGACACCTATATGCTTCTTGGGAATGGATAGTTTGGGAAGGGGTTTGGTAGAGAGAATAGGAGGCAGAGGGCACTTGGTGAATGTTAATTAAGAGGCTTTTCCAAGCACTAGGGACAGGAGAAGAGAAGGGGTGATGTCAGGACTAGGAGACAAGGTGGGAAAGGGGAGACCTTGGGCCGAGCAGAGGAAGAAGGAGGTATAGGAGAAGTAGGCAATGGGTATAGGGGAATTTCTACAGTGTGGAGATGCTCCACATGTTCTGAGTTGTAATATATCACCCTGCAGCTCCAGATGCAACACAGGCCTCTGAATTTACCGTGCGAGAGAAAACAAGATTAAATATTTTAAAACTGATGAGTGTTGGAGGGGGCAGTGGGTTATTAGTCATGTAGTCTGGTTGCTGGGGGCCAGCCAACATCTTACAGAAACCATATAAAATTCCCACCCTTGGCCTTTAAACACTAACAAGACCGGCTAGCACGACCAGAGAGAACCATAAAGCTGAAAGCAGGTGGTTTAAGGGCTGAGCCTGCAGACCCTTCCTAGGCTAGTTCTATTTTGCAGAATTGGGCCATAACTATGGAAGGGTAGGAGGGTGGGTGGGAAACAGACTGCTTAAAAATACTTCACTTGCTCCTCGAAGAGCAGGAATGCTCTTGCCAAACACAAAATCATTAACAGTTAGCAATGCCACATCAGCAGTTGTCACAAGAATAATGCAGTTTGCATAACCATGAGGTAAGGCACTGGGGGATATCGTGACTAAGTTTCCAGGAACAAATTAAAAATTGGCTTTCCAAAATGTGTGGGCTTACATAGCAGAATGAAATAGGGTTCTTCTGTCTCCAACTATTGTGGGCGTGTTTTGTGCCTTTGATTAATACCTCTAATTCTCCCTTGAACTGAAAGGAGAAATCTTGGAGAGCTTTGTAGTTTATGGCTCAGTTTTAAGGTAAGATGCACATTTTTAACTGTGACGGTAATTAACCATTGGAACGGACCAGCCAGGAATGTAGCAAATTTTCCATCACTTGGGACTCGGATGTCTTCCTGAAACACATGATTCCTCCACAAATTGTTGGGCTTGATATAGGAATCCCTGGGTGAAACCTGGGGCCTGTTTTTATGCAGGAAGTCAAATTAGGTGTTCATAATGGTCCCTTCTGGCTAGAACTGTGCAAATAACTGATTTTTTGTATGGTTCACTGGCTGAACTGGAGGGAAAAAAAAGCTTCAGGTTGACCCAAAACGAATTTTCAAATCGGCAGCAACTCTGAAAAAGTTGAAAAAATCTGTTTCGGGTCGAACAATATTTTGTTCAACCTGAAACGTTAAATTTTTTTAAAAATTTTTTTTAGCTTAACTGGTTTAATGGATGCAAAATTTGACACAGGCAATTTTGAATAAAAATAAAAACATTTCACTTTGAAAATGTCAGAACACAACGTTTTGATTTTTATTTTTTAAAATTCAACTAAATTGACACAATTTCAGGAACTGTTTCAGTTGGCAAAAAAATGTTGTCTGAAAAATTTTGTTCAGCTCTACTTTTGACCATAAATCTCTGAATTTACATGGGAGGAAAAGCAAAAGGGGGAATGTTTCATACATCAATACTACATATGGTCTAAATGTGTTTAAAATTATTAATACATGTTCCGCATACTTCATTTAATCTAGATATTTAATTTTACCAACATCAATGTTATAGAAAATCTATGATGCAGTTAAAGGCTACTTATTAATAGTGGTTGGAAGGAAGTAATTAAATCTTATTTAAATTAAGTTGCATATCCGAGATCGATCAGCTTTCTTTTATCAGTACTCCAAAAACAGCACTTAAGAAAACTGGTGCTTGGACAGCCTCTGATAAAAGGTGATCTGCAAGTCCCTCATAAATATTCCTCCATCCTTATGAGGGATCATAGAAGCCGTTCTATTCATTTTTATAACTGGATAAAGAGAAGGGTAAGTAAGTGACTTTCCCAAAGAAACCCAGATAATCAATGGCAGTCTTGGGTATAGAAACGCAAAGCCCTGGCTTCCTAGCCTCTGCTGCAACCACTAGGCAACACTGCCCTTAAATCAGACACTTGTGATCTGCTTGAGTAACTTCCCCAGCTTTAGGACCTGCTCCGGTTCCCACAAGTCTACACTAACACTCAGGGGGCCCAGTCACGAGCTCAGTTATACACCGGTGCAGGAAAGGGTGTGAGGTACCCCCACAACTAGTCTGTGGGGAGAGGAAGGAAAGCTGCTGCTGCAGGGGTGCTACCGCCCTGCCTACACAGCTGCGGGAGAAGCGTGGGCCTGCATCCCAGCTAGAGCAGGCATGGCAGGAGCAGTAAGGTGCCCTCGGTGCAGGGTTATCAGTGTCAGAGTTTAATTCCTGGCCTGCTCCTGGGGCAGTGCATAGTTGTGCCACCCCCTTCCTTGGGACTTGTGGCTACTCCATGATCTAGCTCATAGACTAGGCTGGACACAGCCTGCACAACCCTCTTTGGCTGTGACAGAACTTATCTGAGCAAAGACTTAATACTTCCTCCCAATGCCTGCTCTTCCCTCTCATTACCAACAAACTGCTCTGAAGCGGAGTGTGCTTAAAAAGGAGTTTTATTGCCAAATCTCAAAGCTCTTTACACGCAGAAGGCAGCGTTGCCTTTCCAAGAGCCATGACAGATTTTTAGACACAATCATTTACTGCCACTCACTAGCGCATTCACTTCCTTCCTGTCGGAACCATGCAGCTCTGGCAGTCCTCGTACAAATCTGACATTGAGTCACGCTCCATCTCGACACGCCTGCAGTGTCTTCAGACACGAGAAAGCAAGCTTAGTGCAGCTGGGGCTCTTGAGTGAAGAAAAGCTAGGCACTCATTGGTGGCAGGTAAAATGAAGACTGGAACTGTCCTGCTAGATCAGCGTAATGGGTCTTCTACTCCAGAACGCGGCTGGGACGATGGCTAGTACTTGCTGTTTAAGAGGAAAGTGCAAGAAGCCCAGAAGACAGCTATGGAATGACCTGCCGTCCCCATTAGGCGGAGATTGGCTTATGCCCTGAACAAGAATAACGTGTGAAAACTTCAGAATTAAATGTTCTAAACAAACCATGAAGCTTTCATTATACATAAAAGCCCAGTCGACCCAAAATTCTAGGTGAGCTAGTCACTGTAGAATGAAACTCTAAACCTATACAAAAGGCTATTTTTCCTTAATTATCGCAACATTTTCAGCCATGGAGACACTGGGTGTTAAAAGGAGAGTTCACTTAATTTATCGTTATTTACAAGACATAGTATATAAAGGTAAGTGACGTTAGTGCGTGCAGTATTTAGCTCTGGCTTGTAAAAAGGTTTAGCTCTCCCATCTCCTAACAGATTCAGGTGTCTTCTGTTAAGATTCCTATTGGGGTTTCAGTAAAATGTCAGACATTAAAATATTCAGTATGATTAAAAAATACAGTAAATATAAGCACATCCTGTAGATTCTTGCTGCAATAGATAGGGGTATCTGGGACTCTTCGTCAGCACTGCAGTAGGTAGATATTTAATAGGTGGCACATGGTGATGACAAAGTACTTGTAAGAGCGAAAGCATCCACGTATATCAGAGATGAGTATGAGCTGGATCCAGACCTTCCCCAGTGTTCAAGGGTATTCAAATCCAGGGGTTGGTTTGGCCCTAATAGGGCTAAGGGACAGCTTCAGCACTTCTGCATCCAAATGTTGACCATAGCCAGATCATGATTCTGGTCTGAGCGCATCCCTATACATATACATCTCCGTTAGTCTTCCATTTTATTCTTTTGTTATACAATTTTATCTCACAGATGCCTCCTTCTCCCTGAAGGCTGATGTCCCAAGACATTCTGTACACACCAGGTTTGTACAGCTCATGTTCACATCACACAGTGTTCGGTAAACAAAAGTGCACATGCAGAAAAATACGTATTAGAAGCTGGTAGGCACTGAATAGACTAGATCTGTATTGTTAGCCCTTGTCTTATAAGTACATCTCATAAGAAAACAAGATACCTCAGTTCACATTGACTCTACAGCAGTAAATTATGCAGAACCAGAGTTTATCCTTGGCCTGCATCAAGGGGACTACGCTCTGGACTGCATACATTTGGAAATCCGGTGTCTAAATGCAGGGCTGTTTTGGCAACTGAAACTCAAGCAAATTCTACTATGCAGAAACTGCATGGGTGATTGAATAGAGACTTTCAATACAATTCCTATGACTAGCTTGAGAATGAGGCAGCTTAAACAAGGCTGTTTTAATCACTCGATTTGGAAGTGTCTGGTTGAGTGACTACCTAGCTCTTATCTGGGATGTTCCCATTTTTCCGTTCCTGAAATGCTTTAGGTCAGGGCTGCCTGGACATGGTAAGGAGCACTCATCAGTTCCCCCCTCCTCCTTCCTAATTCAGCTGTAGTTTGAGTTTTACTTTGCTGCTGCTCAGGTGGATGTTTGCAGCATGGGGTACCATGGAGCCTCGGTGAGCTACCGGAGAAGGAACCTGAGCTAGAGAAGATGTATAGCATGCTCCTGGCTTAGTACTTGGCAGGGGCAGATGGCACAAGCTACTGGGTAGTGTAGATACTTTAGCAATGAGAACTGCTAAGTTGAACTCTGGCTCAGAAATTCTTCCTATTCTGCTGGGCCTTGGCTATTCAACATCCACCTGCATTCCCTGGAGCTCCATGAGATCAGCTGAGAAAGATCCAATCCTTCCTCTGCCGCACAGGCCTAGATAAAGCCAAGAGGAGGTGGTGGACCTTTGAATCCCTGGGTCATTGATGTGGTGCCATTGAGAATGAATATTTTAGGGCAAAACTCTGAAAGCAGGATACAAGGGATGCACCTGCGCCCTGTGATGACCTGAATTGGTTGGGTAAATGAGCATCGCTGAACTTGGACTGGCAAGTAGGTGACCCAGTTCACATCCACACATGTTGTCTGAGAGTGAAAAGGGTGCTTAAACTTTTAATCTTTGTCGTGCAAGACACGGTTTTGTAATAATTTTGTCACCATGACTATTCCTATTCCATCACATTTCTATCATGAAATGCAACTTCCTTTAACAGGAGGACCAAGAATTAGGGCATTTTGCCATTGCCTTTCATAGGAACCAGATCGGACCCGTATTTAGTAATTCCTTTTTCGTTTCAGTGTACTGAGTTCAGCTGCCTACCCACCAAGAATTAAACTGCAAAATGCATTTCCCTGTTAAAATGATATGATTAGCTGTTCCATCAAAACCAGTTGCCATGACGGACATGTCATCAGTCAATCTCCCAAGACAAGCCTGCTCGACACACAGCAAGGGGAGAGTCTACTTTCAGAACAACCAGCCAACCGCTCCCATGAGCCTCCAAACAGCTGGCTGACTATTTACTTCTACAAATACAGGAGACTCTAGTTACCAGGTCAATGTATTGCTTAAAAATGAACATTACGGGCTGCTTCAGCCAGGGGCAGGTATTTCAAACATAGCAGCACTATCCAGGAGAATGAGCACAGAGTCAGGGGTAGAATTGCTAAATTCTATCCCTGGCTCTGAAATGAACTCCTTCTGTGGGCAAATCACCTCACATCCCTGCCTGTTTCCCCACAGGAAAAGTAATACTTGCTTGGCAATGGTAGTCTGAGGCTTAATCGATACTTGTACAGTGCTTAGAACACGGAAGGCTTGTTGTGTTGAAGTCTGGGACCTGAAACCAATTACTTACCATCACCAGTTTGCCAGTTTTGTGCAGATTTCTAAGTCAATTTCTGAACTGCCGATGTGTTTAATGAGTATCTATGGAAACTGTTAACCATTTGTTCCAGAATATGATTGGGCCAGGTAGTCAAAATCTGTCAGCAGGTGAACAAACTGAGCAAAGTTTATGGATGTTTGCAGCCAGATTCCCAGTGGAATGATTTCATTGGCAAAACTCTCTGGGTGTCAGTGCAAATGGGGTAATTCATAGCCTCATAGACTTAAGGTCAGAAGGGACCATTATGATCATCTAGTCTGACCTTCCATGTCTTACGTGCCAATTTATACATGCACACATGAATTTTCTGATAGAATATCCATGCCCTCCTTTGAAAAACTGACCTTTAGTCTGATTACCAGTGTTGTGGGGGTGGGTATTTTTTTTTTTTTTAGTGCCTAATCCAAAGCCAACTGGTGGTTTTCCGCTGACATCAATGAGCTTTGGATCAAGACCTTAAAGAATATTCACATTTTTGCAACTGATGTTCAGTGTCCTCTAACTTCCTATTGTGATCAGGGATGGGAATATGGCATAAAGATAGAACAAAAAGAAAATTATAACTGAAATGCCCTGCTTTGAATGCATGGTGTGTGCATAGCAAAACATAACCTTATTTAACACTGGCCAAGCAATGGTATAAGTCGTAAATAGCAAATTTTTAGCTTGATTGTAAGAAAGAAGTGTCTTCTTAAGTACATCTCAGGGAACACTTCTCCTATAAAGAGTTACTAGATCCTTCGGCTTTTCTTTTTGTTTCTGTTTCTCTGTTGGTTCCTTATTCAGTTCTCCTAACCCTTTAATTTCTTGTAAGACTTGTGTTGCTTGGCGAAGCTGTTCTACTGCCTCGTTGAGTAATGTCTCTGCGTTTACTGGGGGCCCATTCCCCTCCTGTGCTTGTTCTAACTCTGGGCATAAAACCTTTTGCAGAAGTTTTTCTGTCTTTTCCCTTTCGCGAGCCACTTTCTCCTCCATTTTAGCCAGGGAGGATTGGGGCTCCTTGCGGAAGCCTGGACCCAGAAGTTCTTTTTCTGCGTTTTTTGATTCATTCAGCAGCTCTCCTAGAGATGCACAGCGAGTTCTGAGAGGCAAGGGGTTTGCCACGGACTGTGGTAAAAGTGTTTTCTCTTTACTAGGAACCTCTGTACTTTCCTGCTTTGCTTCGGTATCTAAGGAAGTCTTTATTTGTTCTTGTATTGTTTGCGGCTTCTCTTTCTCAGCAGCAGCTCTCTCACTTCCTTCTTCAAGCTCTACTTTTTGGGGAGTGGATTCTGTCACTTCCCCGTCTTCCATTCCATCCCTGGGGGGGCTGGAATCATGGGGCTCCTTGCCTTCTGAACACTTTGCCTCTAAACTGCTCGGGGTGGCATCCATACTTGCTATCAATTTTTCTGATAAAATCTTAGGAGGAAGTGGAGGTTTCACAGTAGCTGTTGTAACCACCTCTGTGAGGTTTTCTTTACTGCCACTCTGGGATGGTTCCAAACCTTCTGTGCTTTGAGGGTGAGGGGCTGGTTCATCCCAACTGACCCCTTTCAGCTTGTCCGATAAGATTTTAGGAGGAGGAATCGGAGGCTTTGCTGTGCTGCTGTCGCTGACCTCCATGAGATTCTCTTCCTTGGCCCCTGCTGAGGCTTTGGGTTCTTCATCCTCTTCACCTTGACTGACTGAACCCACGTCCTTGTCGTTTAGATCATCCTCTGATGGTGTACTCTCCTTCAACTTCTTAGCTGGAGGCAACGGAGGCTTTTTAAGCTCTGGATCGGCAACGCTGTTATCCGCACTCGGCTTCTCTGACACGACACTGGGCTTTGTAGGAGGCATAGGTGGCTTTGGAGTTTCCTTTGGAGGAGGGACGTTCTCATTATCGCTCACAGTCACGGTGAAGTCTGAAGGGCCATTATCCACTATATCCAGATCCAGCCTCAAGATTCCATCTGATGTAGACTTGGCAACCTGAGAAATGTAATATGAGAGAGCTTTATTTAGACTGTGTCCTGTTATGAATCCCCTGAACTATTCTGTCCTCAAAACCAGTCTTAACAAACCGTTTAAGTCAAAGAAGTGAATGTGAAGTGACGGAGGGCTGGTCTACACTCCTGTGCTACATCAGCGCAGCAGTAGAGTGTCGGGTGAAGACGCACTATGCTGACGGGAGAGCACTCTCCCATCAGTATATTTACTCCACCTCCATGAGAGGCGGAAGCTGTGTCGGCAGGAGAGCGTCTCCTGCTGGTGTGGTGTGGACACCGTGTTAAGTCAGTGTAACTTATGTTGCACGGGGGTAGATGGCTTTTTCACACCCCTGAGCGATGAAACTTACATCAGGTTAAGTGGCAGTGTAGACAAGCCAGAGTCCAGCATCTGACTACAAATCTTTTGTCCCACAAGGAGGACAGTACAGACTAACCCGTACACCTCAGCACAGCTTACACGTGTGAGACTGAGTGATGCCTCTGTTTCTGCTCCCCTTTACGCCCCCACTTCTTACTGAATGTAACACCCTGTATGACATTACACCAGCACCCGCTTCAGTGCATGCATACTTGCCGCTGAGCTATTTTGTCTCCAGTAGTGGAGTGACAGTCAGGACAGCATCAAAGCCAATAACCACAAGAGGTCAAGAAATGGTCCAAAGCAGTTGTACAAAAATCCTTTTTCCTTTTTAAGTTATAAACACTGAGCTATGCCGTTCTGATGTGGACAATTTCTGAGTTACAAATATTTGCATGGACAGATGCACTGTCTGAACTGATAAATGCAAAGAATTTCCCAGAGAGATAAAGTGGGTGAGGTAATATATTTTATTGGGCCAACTTCTGTTGGGGAGAGAGAGAGAGAGAAACTTTTGAGCTACGCAGAGCTCTTCCATGTAAATGGTCTTAATACAGGGTGTTAGCGGGCCACTTCACCTTGAAGGGTCCCTTAAAGTACATGCTAAACTATCTGCTCTTCCTTGCATTTAGCTGTGAGACTCCGAGTACCTTTCCCAGACCTGAGGAAGAGCTCCGTGTAGCTCGAATGCTTGTCTCTCTCACCAACAGAAGTTGGTCCAATAAAAATGACCTCCCCCGCCTTCTTTCTAATATCCTGGGACCAAGACGGCTACCACACTGCAGACAACCTAGAGCAACGGAGGCAGATCATCTGGTTCTATCCCAAGGGTCAGCAACCTCTGGCACGCGGCTCACCAGGGTAAGCACCCTGGTGGTCCTGGCCAGTTTGTTTACCCGCCACGTTGGCAGGTTCGGCCGATCGTGGCTCCCACTGACCGCGGTTTGCTGCTCCAGGCCAATGGGGGCTGCGGGAAGCGGTGCGGGCCGAGGGATGTGCTGGCCGCCCTTCCCGCCACCCCCATTGGCCTGGGACGGCGAACTGCAGCCAGTGGGAGCTGCAATCGGCCGAACCTGCGGACGCGGCAGGTAAACAAACCGTCCCAGCCCGCCAGGGTGCCAGATGTTGCCGACCCCTGTCCTATTCCCATGTAGGAATAGCTGTTGAAGTAGCCTAGAATATTGTATCCCCTTGCTACCCAAGTCGTCCCCCATAAGAGTGTTTCCCAGAATTCCTATTGCTGCTCTCCTTACATAACTTGTTGCATTTCTTTAGATTGATAAAATGTACAGGTCTGTTAGTTCACGTATCAAATCCTTCAGTCCAGGGCACTGATATAACGTCATTTTCATCTAGCTGCTTCCTCTCCCCTCCTGACATCATCTGTCTCAGCTGGGTTGGGCCTCAGCCAGCTCGTCCTTCATGTCACAAGCTCCAGGCAAACTGCTCAACCATAGCGGCTGGATCAGAAGGGATGGCCATGCAGAGCTGCATTATCTCTATACGAAGCCTGAACTTCCTAAGCCTCCTATCAACCCCCGAGGGAGAAATGATGAGAGAGAGTCCCTGTGTGAGGGAGCCCTGGGGACAGACAATGCCCAAATGCATCTAAGCTTAGACTCCCTCCAGAAGAGGGAGGCTGGCTACAGCCATCCTCCCACTTGAGCCCTTTCTAGAGACCTCTACACCTGGGTGAAGTTCACCCGTGTTGCCAGACCCTCTCTTCTCAATATGTGCCCCTGGCTCCTGTGAGAAGCTAGCCCAGAGTATCTCCCTTCAGGATGGCGTGACCAGCAATTAAAATGTCCAGTTAACCCCCTTCCCATACGTTTTTTCTGTGTTAATTACTACAGTATTCAAGTCCCTGCAACTGTCTGGTCACCCTCTTTATTGTGTCCTTTCCATAAGGTGACAGGAACTGAACGCGGCCTTCAAGATAAAGTGTTACTGTTTCATGGTGGAGAACTGAGCTGTGTCCCCTTCCCCTGGGCCTGCCGCCCAAGACTCTCCTATTGCTGTTCAGCAGAGCTGGAGCATACAGGCCTTCACCCCGCACTAAGTCCCAGTCCTGCTCAGTGTCTTGCCGTACGTGACTTCTCAGAGTAAATGACTGTCTTCAGACTTCTGGTTCAGACTCATTTCTCGGGAGTGAAATGCATAATCGCTGGCTCATTCACTAGGGATGTTTATTGCTCTCCTCTGCCTTACCAGCACTGTAGTGTGCATTTTCTCTTCTATGCAGCATCTGTATAATCGCCCCCAATACTAACCTTTGTGGCATGTCAGTACCCAGGGCATCCATCCAAAATAACGTCCACTTATATGTACCCTCTGTCTCCAGTGTCCACAGAAGACCTTTATTACCCTATAAATGGCAACTTGTCCCCTTCAAGGTGAGGGCACTTGCAATAACAGAGCTGAGATTTCAGGCCCAGCTTACAAGGCATATGGGGAATAACATCGGTGGATAAAATTCCGGGAGAGCATTTGTGCCTCTGAGATCTTTTTGAGGGGAAGGGAGGGAATGTCTGGCTCTCCAGTGATTATTTCTGTGCATTTCTCTAAAGAAAGATTCTCTTGTGGATGTTGCAGGATTTTTGTGCGCTAGATTAAAAAGTTTTGGAGCATTTCGTCTGCACTAAGATCACTTGAGTGTTGCACAGAAGGTGAGAGTCAGCAAGCTGTGACGCTTGCAGAAAGAGGTTTAGCCTTAAACCCATTCATTAGTTTAATCCTCCTCTAAAGTATCACTACTTCTTCAGTGTAGAAACTCCCTCAGAAATAGGAATCTAACATTTATTAGCCATGTGTGTGTTTTTGTTTTAAATATTAGCTACAGAAAAGCTACTGAGAACTGAAAATAGGCTGCTCTATAAAACTGTTTTAGAAAAAAGAGTTATAACCCATTCTCGGTGCTTCCGTTTTTTTTTAATTAAGCAGTAATGGCATGTGCCAAACAAAGAAACAGCTCATGAACTATAGAAAGGCTCACAAAATATATCACAACATATTGCAGCAGCTACCAATCTGAAGGATGCAAAAATCTTAAACAGCTGCGGTCCACCATCCCACAGATTAAAAACTTCCTTTCCCTTACTCCAGTTACCAGCTAGTTTTACCTGTAAGGGGTCAGATAGAAGCTTGTGTTTTGCATGTAATCAGCATGAACGATACACCCAGAAATAGTTCTCACTGATTCCGGGTTGGGACTTCTACCAGATGGAGATTGCATACAGGTGATTTCACTGTGCTGCAGCATGCAACCCCGGGGTGCATTCTTACCTCTTTCAGATGAATTCTGGTGGGTGGTCTGCGCCCATGACTCACTTTCACTCTGTCTCGAGTCACGTGTTCCAGGGAAAGGCTCTGATCTATCTTCACCTTTAAATGGGGGAAGGAAAGGAGAACATCACTGAGTTATCAATGCATGCCTAAAGCCATCTCATTGAGAAGGTCTGAGAATGTCTTTTCCTGCCGTTTCTGGTAAGAGTATGTTTGTAGCCAGGATGGCTTTTCAATATGTCACCATTACAATCAGGTCCCAGACTTCTAGGCTTATTGAAACCAAACCTTTAACATTTGTTTTCTGTGTTTTTATTGCTCACCAGTATTATTATATTACCTTAAAACCTGCACTGCCTTTCAGAAGCATTTACAACATAGCTCAACGCTGCACTCTTACTTATAGCTGTTAGGGTGACCAGACAGCAAGTGTGAAAAATCAGGACGGGGGTGGGGGGGGAATAGGAGCCTATATAAGAAAAAGGCCCAAATATTGGGACTGTCCCTATATAATCAGGACATCTGGTCACCCTATTAGCCGTATGTATCAGATGCTTGAGCACTGAGTTGCCAAAAGCTTTTCTTTTAGCAGGAAAGTTACGCAACTCTTTCTTGGGTGAATGTTTGTAGAACAGGCTCCTTCACCCTCTTATCCCCTGTGGAACATATGCAGACAATCTGCAGGGTTTGTTCCTGCAAAGCTAAAAGGTAGGGGAAGACTTAAATGCCATCCTCCATTCCTTACCGCGGGCTGCCAGCAATGTGAACTTGCACATCAACAAAACTGTGCTCGACGTGGCCACAACATTTATTTAGTATTTTCAAAGCAAACCCAGCTGTGATCTGGTAGAGCTGCACTCACAACCTTAGCAGGGGCCCTTGGAATGCGATGCTAGCTTCAGATTCTCCGCTTGGTTTGCAACATGCACATTCTTGATGGCTCTGTGTCAGAGTGGAACTGACTTCATCTGCAAGATACAACGCTAGTTCTGCAACCCCACAGGTGAAACGGAGAGCGTCTGACTTGGCCCATCCAACTTTCTGAGGTTTGCCAATCCCTAGGTACCTACAGGGCAGGAAAAGGAGGGCACTAGAGACTTCTGTTGTCCTGCACTCCGGCTGGGCTTGGAACGTGGCAAGGAGATGTAGTAAAACTAATCTTAGAGGTGAAGGCACATTAATAATCCTGACCTGACTGTGAACTGTATCAGCAGGTCTTGTTAACAGACCTTTCTTTGTACAGCTTTAATGATCTCAGGAGCTGAACAGAAGATGTGAGCAGCGACCTGGATTAATTGCAACAGTAGCTGAATTAACATGTTCACTTACTGGAATCAGATTTAAAATTCATTGCCTCGCACATGGAAAATGAGAGCCAATGCTAAGTCCTTTTAATATTCTGGCTCTGTGCCTACCACTCTTGACTCCCCCGCCCCTCCACCTTCCTAGTGAAGGGGGCATGCTGAGGTGTTGCCACAGCGTACTGCACTCTAGTGATCCCAGCTGGCATAATGGTCCTAAGCTGATATAGTTCAGAGTGTCTCTGAGGCTGCTCTAAACTACGCTGGGGCCGGTGACTCACAGAGTTGACCTCAGGAACAGAGAGCCATGAATGTCTCTTTTGCATCCCCCCAGCTGCACCCAGCGCTTATTGGCCACGGCCAGGGATTCAGTCCTCAGTGTGTGACGGCACAGGGGGCAGCACCACTAGGGGCTTTAGAAATGCCAATTGATTGCATGCATCTCTTCCCAGTTACCTGTCTCAGCTCCCCAGAGAGAAGAGAGCTCTCTGGAGTAGAAAGACTGACCAGGCCTATGGGGTCAATTTTTTGGGAGGGTTAAAAATAAAGTGGGCCAGCTCCTCAGCTGGTGTAAATCAGTATAGCCCCATTGACTTCAGTGGAGTGCAGCTGACTTGTGCCAGCGGAGGATTGGGCCTGCTGTTTTTCAACAGGGCATGAGCACACAGATGTTGAAGCAGTTAGCATGTAGCACTTCACCCCCGCAAGTCTTGTGGCTGGGGGAGATCCTCTGAGCTCACTTTTTCGATACTCTGTGCAAGGGAGTGCGGAGTTCATCGCACGTCATCATCACCGGGGAGGGGGAGAGAGAACTCCACTTCGGAAAGAGAACGCAGCACCAGCGCTGGTCTCCCCCAGCAGCCAGGGAGACAGAGGCAGGTTGCTACAGCAAAGACTGCCCAGCATTACGTGACATTACATCACCTCTACTGCTCATCGGTAACAGGAGAGCAAGCTTGAATGCTGAGTTTTCCGCTGCTCAGATTTATAATGTAGCCCCAGCTTGTCTGCTGCTCCCAGCCGGTCCAGTTACTTACAAATGCTGATTTTTATTTGGAACGATGAATGAGCAATGCCTGCCCTAAAAAACATCTAACACCGAATGTGATTTGGCGATACCAGCAGGTTGCTTCCCTGGGCCACCTCCAGTTACAGCGAGTTCCCTCCCATGAATAAAAATAGAGAGTCTGGATCTTTTAAGTGTAAATGTTTTCTTAGCAAAATGGCGCAGTGCAACTGGAGTCTGATTCTCCACCCCTTACTCCAACTTCCCATTGACTTCATCGCCCGAATAAGAGGCCCAGGATTGAGCCTGACGAGTATGCATTCTGCAGCGCCATGTCTGTAGTGCATGCTTGATGAAGGCATGTGGTGGTTTTTTACACAGCACTCTAGTTTCCACTTCCGTAAAGCCTGGCCTGTTTTTCACTAATCAGATCTTCCTGGTTTCTTAGTCTCCAAGTTCCCCCTACTCATTTCTTCATGGTGGCTTCATTCCCTTCGTGGTGGCTTCTCCTTAGCTTGATGGAGTTTATGCACTTCCTACTACTGCATAGTAGATACTGCCCTTCCTGGTAAGGGATTGAGGTTAGCTCCATGTCAAATCTTATGCTGTGTGGTTTTAGTTCCTTTGCCTGAATGTCTAGATCTGGGGGGCGTTTCGGAGCCGTGTTGGGGGGAGGCAGCTTCTTTGCAACCTCTCCGGCACAGCCTCAGGCAGCTCTTGGTGACGTGTTGCCAAATGGTAGCGCTAACGGCGTGTGGAGTAACTTTCCACTAGACGTCTCTCCAGGCAGCGTGAAAAGCTGGTGGACTCTGTGTCAGATTACAGGCATGTCCAGATCTACTAGTGCAGTATCCAGGCTGTGTGCAGAGAGCCACGGGGCTGAGGGGAAGGAAAGTCCTTCCACGGGGAAGAGTATCTCCTTGGCAAATTCCGAGCTGCAGCAGCTCCAGTGCCCAAGTTCCTTCCACAGGGGTAGACAGAGATTCCAGTGGATTAACTTAGGGCCTGATCCAAAGCCCTCTGGAGTCATCAGAACATCTCCCACTGACTTCAATGGGCTCTGGACCAGGCTCTTAGTTGCTTATGCAGCTCAGGCCAACCCCACTGTGTCAGCAATTTCCTCTACTCCCCTTTTTTTGTCCTCCTGGAGAGTCCCAACATTACAGTGGAGGCAGGGGGGCAAATGACGTCTATGGGAAACGCCCAGCTTAGTGGGTGGTGGATTCTATACATGTTATCCCAGAGAGGCTTCTATAAAATGCTGCCGAAACGTACATGTTCCGCATTTACAGGTATGTTGTTAGAGAGGAAAAGACACAGCACTGTTATCCCACTCCAAGGGGCAAATTCCGGGGGAGTCTAGAGAGACTCTAACTTGAGGTCACACCCACCCACCTACACCTTCCAGGCCCCTCTGCATGTACGTGATGTCAAATCAGAGTCTAACCCATTTAACAACATAACATGCCCCCATCACTTTCCACACACTGCTCTTCTGAATTTGGCTCACTGAGTCTTAAGTAGTCTGTGTAACACACATACTACAGGGCCAGAAGAGAGGAGAAAAGCAACTAGCTGCAGGACATGAGAAGGTGTGAACCAGCCGCTACTTTAACTTCTTACATGTTCTGGCTCTGAAATTCAAGCGGCCGTGACTAAGCTTTGCCTGGTGTAACTCAGCATAAGGGAACGTAACTCACTTCTCCTCTCTCCACCTCTGAATCTGGCCACAAGAGTTTTTTCTTTTTTGCTCTAACCTTTGTTGTTGCTTAGTATTCAGGAGGCTCGAGCAAAGGAAGGAAGGGAGAGATAGGCTAATGTGACACCTGGCCACAAGCTCAGGAGTGTAGCTATAATCTGAATCTGCTAACGGCAGTTTTGGACTCCAGGTGCACAATCTGGACCTGGAGCTGGAATGCCCATGAAGCTAGGGGGTGCGGGAGGTGTGGGGGTTCACTGCCCCTCTAGACAGTAGTGAATGAGGGCTGACACACAAACGCATACAGCTTGAAACCCATTTATCTTACCTCATCAAGTATTTTATTTTTGGCTCTGCTGATCCCTTCATTCAGGGCTTTCATCCATGATTCTTTCTCTTCCGCATTCTGACCCTGAAATTTGATATTATGGACCTGCAAGATGAGAGATGTAGAGAGATGTTTTCATCTTAACGTTACTTGCCAAGGACAGAGAAGTAGCCTATACATCATTAGTGTATTAAACTCGCTATCCAGCTGAGCCTGTGTTTAAACTAGACATTCCTTTGCACTTTGGCAATGGCTTCACTCCGCAGCCGCAATCAACAAACCTTTGTTATGCTGGATGGTTTGTTGCTATAGTTTTTATTTTTGCAACTAGCAATTAAATTAATAAAGCGGGTGACAGTTTCTTCCTCCTGCAAAGAGTGATGAAATGTTCCTGGAGCAACAGATGGCTGTTTACTTAGGGAATGGATGGACTCTGTGTGTAGGGGACTTGCCCGAATGAGCAACTCATGCTCATGTTGTGGTGTTAGGTTCAATAAGATGCCATATATCCAACTTCCCACACACACTGCAGGCAGAGATCAACGTGAGGAACAGACTCTGTTTGCTCTTGCGCAGTGGTGCTGCATAGGGCAGGATTCTAGGACTCTGCACCAGGGTACGCACAGCTTGGCTCAGCAAAGCACAGATAGGCTTGCAGGGCAGTGGGGAGCGCTCACCTGAGTCACCGGATGTGAGGATTCAGAAGGATAAACTGGCAAAGCAACACGGATCCACCTGCCATAAAATCTCCCCTTTCCACCCTGACGGAGCAGGGACTCAGCAGCTCTGAGACTGTAGTACCAGATACAGACAGGATCCACTGCTATAGCCGGACAGAGGCTGTGCTGAAGCCTGGAGAGGAGCATGTGATCCCCAGCACAGAACCCATTCCTTCGGACTGTGCAGGGGATCCAGGGACTCCCGATGCAACTGTTCTGCTCACCACCCCCTGAGCCTATGGTGCATCATGGGAGATGCAGTTTGACCTGGGAGCCCAGTCTATAGAGAAGAATGACAAAGCACATAAACTACAACTTCCATGCTGCACCATGGCAGCATTTATATATTTCAATTTTTGATTTTTCACTGAAAGGTCAAACTTTTCCATGGAAAATTTCAATGACAACTATTTTTTTTTCATTTTAATCAAAATTTTCTGCACTGGGAGACCCAATTTCCCAACCAGCTGGGATTTCCTGGTGTTCTGCCTTGATAAACCCCAGGCAGCATTCCCTGAAGGAAATTTTAGGTGGGATGTAATCTCTCTAGTGCAGGGGTAGGCAACCTATGGCATGCATGCTGAAGGCGGCACGCGAGCTGAATTTCAGTGGCACTCACACTGCCCGGGTCCTGGCCAATGCTCTGCATTTTAATTTAATTTTAAATGAAGCTTCTTAAACATTTTAAAAACCTTATTTACTTTACATACAACAATAGTAGTTTAGTTATATATTATAGACGTCTAGAAAGAGACCTTCTAAAAACGTTAAAATGTATTACTGGCATGCGAAACCTTAAATCAGAGTGAATAAATGAAGACTCGGCACATCACTTCTGAAAGGTTGCCGACCCCTGCACTAGTGAATGAATAAACAACGGACTTCCAAGAGTCTAGGGTGACTAGACAGCAAGTGTGAAAAATTGGGATGGGGTGGGAGGTAATAGGAGCCTATATAAGAAAAAGCCCCAAAAATCGAGACTGTCCCTATAAAATCGGGACATCTGGTCACCCTACAAGAGTCTGAACTCTGTGCTTAACTGGATGGTCTCTGATAAATGTCCATGCCAGAAAGTTCAGTGTTTTGTGATCACTGCATGATAAATATCTCTTTTCTACTTATCTCTGAACCTGACTAAGACAATTCTTGGCAATAGGTACAAGTGAATGGCGTGGAAATTCTCCCAAGGCCTGTTCTGAAACAGTGCATTTGTTCAAAAGAATGGCCTTGGCCATTGGCAAATGTAACATCCTCTTGTGCATTCAGACATTGGAATTTAACTAAAATGATGACACAGTTATCCATTTCTGGGGGAATTACTCAAGTTTCTCAGTTGGGCAACAATGAAATGACCTAATGGGTATTCTCCATCGCTGGCTTTTACTTCTATTAGGAGCAATGGAGTGAAATTAAGAGAGGAAAAATTTAGGCGGATATCTGGAAAAGCTTCCTGACAGGGATCTGTTAGCTAATGAAATAAGTTTCCTCAAGCATACAGAGAGGGAAACTAAGGCAGAGAGGTTAATTGACTTTGTCTAACACAGCAGAGCTGGGAACAGAACTTAGGTGCCCTGACCTCAGTCTCCCTGTTTCAAAGCCTGGGGGTGCAAGGAAAGGTTAGCAGAATTTTAACAATGGCAAACCTTAGTCTCATTCTTGGAAATAGCTGAACTGTTTTGGCCAAAATTTTCCAGAAAAATTCAGCCTAAAGCAGACACTGGCCTGGGAAGTGTGAGCCCAAACAGTTGAAGTTTGGCCAAATTATAAGCGGCTGAAAACAGGGTCTTGTAATGGGAAGAAGTGTCAGGCATCTTTAATAGGCAGGGCTACCGACTCCTACAAGGGGTTTGATATTCTGAGCACCCACCACTTGCACAGATGTTAACTGGAGGGATGGGTTCTCTGAAGACCAAGTCCCTTTTATTTAGGTGACAATCAACAGGCAACCTCTGTCTAAGCAGATCACCAGGGCCAAAATGTTCAACATTGCAGGAAGGCTGACAGGCTTAGAAGCCAGGCCTCCGCCTTCCCTCTCCTGAGCGTTAACCACTCGGTTATCTTCCTTTCTCTCTGCAGATGCCCTTCATTAGGAGGGATGGGATGTCGCTGGCCTTGGTTTCTAATTCGCCTCAGTCCCACGCAAACCATCACTTTAAATGTCTTTAAATCATTAACCAAGGCCAGGAAGGTGACTGTAACGGGGCAGGAGACCCTTAACTTCAGCATAGCGAAAAGGGAATTAATCCTTCCTAGAATGTCCTGCTTCCTACATGAGAACCAGTGGAAAAGGTGGGGAGATGAGGCGGAGATGCTCCCGAATAGCTTGATTAAGAGGTAAGGGCCTGAGCTTTATACAAACCACTCCCTGTCCGGGAGGCCCAGAGGTCACACTAACCAGGGAACCTAAGGAAGAGAGCAAGTCTCCAAAACCCTGTGCCAGGCTGGGTTTGTTTTAGCCCCCAAAGGGCCTGGTTTTTGTGTGTGCTTAAAATCCTCTTTGTTTGGAAACAGTTTTGCTCTTAAGCAATTAGAAAAGCCTGTGAGAAAGATTTCCTTGTGCACAGCTCAGCTGTTGGGCTGCCTGGCAAAGACCTGGCAGCTTACACCGGGAGTACAGAGAACTCTGGACACATTGTTCAAGGAAAGGATCCCAATTTCAAGCTTCTTCCTCTGTTGCCACTTTATGTGCCTCATTTCTGGGTCCCTGACAAAGCCCCTGGGCCTCTGAGAGTGGAGCGTGACGAAGTGTTGGTGTCAGTCTGTGATTGTGTGGCAGGGCTGAGCAAAGGCTCCGGGGACGGTTCATCGTTAAGGAGAAGCTGAGGTGTCCCTCTGGCATGTAACTATGTTCTCTCCCCAGCTCTGCCAGAGACCGGCTGTGTAACCTGGGACAAATCGTGCTCTGAGCTAAGTGTCCCCCGATCTGTAAAATGGGGGTTGTGTGGCAGGCCCAGCTTTGTGCTCCTGTGCGTAGCACACTGGACTAGGAGTCAGAGACAGTTCTGCCATCGACTTGTTCAGGGGAGTCCTGTGACTTGTTATGTAGGAGGGCAGATTAAATGATCACAATAGTCCCTTTTGGCCTTAAAACCCAGGTATTCACAGGGGGATTAAGGCTAAATTCATTAACTGGTGACCAGAGACCAGCACGCCGAAGGGTCTTGGTCCCACTTGAGCCCTATTCTGGGGAGCTGAGTGATGTCTGGGCCTTGGACTGGCCCTTTGTACGCAGTGAATTTCACCCTAATATCTGTAAAGCATTTTGAGATCCTTGCATAAAAGTGGCAAGTATTTAAAAGTAAAAATACTTGCAATAATTCTGCCCACCCCAAAATGCCATTAATCCTCGCTACCAACACATTTGGGGTGCACAGATGATACTGTGCACGTCCTTTGGTCTTTTCTTCACCTCATAGGCCTTCTTGTGGAATTTCGAGGGCAGAATTTTAGCCACTTATACTAGCCTTCCATCCACTCCGTAAGTCTTGATACACGGAACAACCTTGGTTACTTAATGCAAACAGCCATGTGGCGGGAACTGACTCTATTTCCCCATTAGAAAATGGGGATACCACCGTTACCTTACACCTGAAGGTTATTTATTGGCTGAACAGGCACAGTGCTGTGTAGGTGTTAAGTATTTTCACAGGCAATGTGGGCTTAATGGACCCTGCACAAGTAAAATCCCTCCCCTATCCCCTTATGCTGAAGATGGTCACCACTTTTGGGATCTGTACCTAAGCATTCTCTGCGCAGGGAAGCAGAGTTCCAGACAACTCTGTTTTCAATGGGCGAAGTTAAAGGCTGACTATCACAGGCAGAGAGAAGAGGATGGGCTGCCCGGGGCATCTTTTCTTAATGAAAATCCTTGCTCAGAACACCCTCACTGTGGCTCTGCAGTCTAAGCTATGTTGTACTGTCAAGGACGTAGCCTTGACTGAGGGAGAGACATGCTGCTGATGGACTTAAAGAGAAGCTGCAGCCAGCCATTTTTGATGTGGAGAATCACTCTGCAAAGCATGTGTTTTGAAAGTAGCGTAAGAGGAGATACAAGAGCGATCCTGGAAGATTTAGACCCAAATCTGAACACACACACCCCCACTCCCAAGAAGGGTCTATAAACTAGTCTTGCTCAGGTTACCACAGACTTTAAAGTGGAACCTAGGAACAGTAAACAGAGTTGCTTTTCTTTGTATGTTTTCTGGTATAGATATTCCCAATCTGAATATTAAAGAAGCGCAGGAGAGACACTGAGCAGACACAGACCATCCATGAGTAGGTTTATAATGGCAGATATGTAGCACATAGCCTGACCTTCTGCTCAGAACTGTCGAAGGCAGAAAAATTCAGCAGCCCAAACGTACAGCCAAAGGACAATGAGCTGGATGATAAATTTGCTCTCCTGTTCCCTAAGCCAGCTGAGAGTGAGTCATGATATAAACAAAGTCCTGGTGTTCTAGTAAAAGCCGTTATGGTTAAATCTGATGCAATAGTGACCACTGCAAGCAATGAATAGGGCTATGCAATTTACTATAACTGAACTCAGAGGAGGGCCCAGGCCAGCCTGTTCATGCTGAATCACTGACTTGATACAATGGGCTAAAAGAGGTTCACATACGGTTCATTCTCAGCCGTAAAATGAAGAGGCATCTCTCAATACGATCCCATTTGTCTCCTCCCCCACATAGTTCGTCCAGTAAGCACTAGAAGTGCCTCCTAGCCACACCTGCCTGGCTTTCCATTTAGGAGCGGGATGGGGACATGCATCCAGTTCATAGGACCTGCAAGAAATCCTCTCCCTCCCTGTTTCTGCCACGAATCCTGGTCCCTGTCAGATTATGTCTTCAGGTGAAAAGTGGAATCAGAATGGATGGCTCATGAGAGGAGTGTTGTATTTCTCAGCTGCTGGATGCAGAGCAGTATCTGTGTCAAACTCAGGTAGGATGCATATACTGGTGCAAGTCCATCAGAAATCAGGTGTAAGTGGCAAAGTCTGGTAACTTGTGGTGGGCTCCAAATTCAGCTCCTGGCATACACAGGTATGTAGTCCCCATTGAAGTGAACTGGAGTTCAGCAAAGTCACTGGGAATTTCCACCCATTTATGCCTGGGCTGCATTGGAGCCTGGCTGTGTTGGGAATGGAGTGACATCACCTGAAACAGTTGCTGAGGGCTTGGCTACACTGGAGAGTTGCAGCGCTGGTGGTGGGTTTACAGCGCTGCAAATTACACACCGTCCACACTTGCAAGGCACATACAGCGCTGCATCTCCCTGGCTGCAGCGCTGGCTGTACCCCTGCTCTGCCGCGGGTATAACTATTGCAGTGCTGGTGATGCAGCGCTGGTCCGCCAGTGTGGCCACCAAAAGCGCTGTAATTGGCCTCCAGCAGAATTTTCCCATAATGCTTTTAACTAAAGAACTCTTTGTTTTGATGCCTCTCTTTGTTTTGTTGTGAACTCGGGGCTCCCGGAGCTGCTTATCTAAAAAACAAACACAGCTCCTGTTTGCTGTGAATGAGGCAGGCAGGGGGATGAATGTCTACAGCTAGTGTTTGCTTTAGGAGAGAAACAGCACGGCGGGGAGGGGGAGAGGGGGAAAGGGAGTCCGTTGGAGCAGCTGCTTATCTGGTCTGGAGGCTGTTTGCATTTAAGAGTGAATGAGGCATCGGGGAAATGGTCAGAATTTGCAAGGCAGGGAGCTGACACAGTGTCGGCTCCAAAAATCCTCTCTCTCTCTCTCTCCCCCACACTTCCTGTCACACTCCACCCCACCCCCCTCTTTTGAAAAGCACTGGGATAGCTGCCCATAATGCACCACTCCCAACACTGCTGCAAATGCTGCAAATGTGGCCACACTCCAGCGCTTTCCCTACACAGCTGTACGAAGACAGCTGTAACTCCCAGCGCTGCACATCTGCAAGTATAGCCAAGCCCTGAGTCTTTGCTAGGTGCTTTTCTTGCTACATCCCTCACTCCTCATTTACACACACTCTCTCTCTCTGCAGGCTTTAACAACCACTGAATGCTAAACTGGTGCAAGTTACTGCCTTGTGGATTCCCTTTCTGAGTGACCTGCACCAGACAAATTTTACACCAGTACATTTGGCCCAGAGATTTCCAAGGTTATTGTCCTCAGTTAGAGGCTCAGTTCTATATCACTTGCTTAATTTAACTGATGAGCGTGGATTGACTCATTTGAAGAGTGATAAACAGAACAAATTCTTCGCATGCTTCCACCTTTCTTTCCCCTGGTCTCAAGTCTTCAGCAAAGTGCTGTACTCACTTCTCTTTAATTAGACTTTGTTTCAGTTCCGTGTTCGTAAGTAAACCAACAACAGAGCAAGACAAGAGTAAAGGCTGCATGAAAATGTCTATGCTCAAACAGTCTCCCAGAATAACACAGCCTCCGTCCTAGAGACTAGGGCAAATAAAACCGGAGCTATTTTGGTAAGAGGCTATCTCTAGCAGGTACTGTAAGTGTGTCTCTAAAACCAGGACAAAACACACAGGTTTTTTTAATTGATAGATACTTCATGATGATATAGATCAGGGGTAAGCAACCTTTCAGAAGTGCTGTGCCGAGTCTTCATTTATTCACTCTAATTTAAGGTTTCACGTGCCAGTCATACATTTTAACGTTTTTAGAAGGTCTCTTTCTCTAAGTCTATAATATATAACTAAACTATTGTTGTATGTAAAGTAAATAAGGTTTTTAAAATGTTTAAGAAGCTTCTTTTAAAATTAAATTAAAATGCAGAGCCCCCCGGACCGGTGGCCAGGACCTGGGCAGTGTGAGTGCCGCTGAAATTCAGCTCGCATGCCGCCTTCGGCACGCGTGCCATAGGTTACCTACCCCTGCCATAGATCCGTGATAGATGTTTACAGCAAGTACTGTACCGTAGCACACTATGGATGGTCTGTACAGGGAACTGAGCATCTTGGGTAGTATTCCCATATTTGCTGTTTGCAGATACCATGGCCAAAATTTTCAATTGTGGGTCCCTATACTTCAGCACAAAACCCCATATTTATACATCTAAATAAAAGTGCCCTGTTGTTGTTTTTTCAGTGGGGCCAAGAGCCCACAGCTCCCATAAACTCAGCATCTCAGCAAACTTTTTACACTCATTTAGACCACCATCAGCAAGTGTGGCCAAGAAAAGGCAGCTAGGCCTGAAGAGTGCAGAGATCCAGATAACGAGGTGTGTGATTTCCAACTGCTGCACATACAGTGGATGGCAGCAAGGCTCCCAAATGGAAAATGTTTTGTTGATAAATATCGCCACAGCTGCAATTTCAAAACAGCAGGACAACAGTTGTGTACATTGGCCTGCTCAAGGAAGTCTGTTCTGACATCTGTGAAAGTACGTTGTGTGTCAACACCCTCCCAAGGGTCACAGCCAAAGGGGGAAAAAAAACGCTACAGACAGTGAACTTTTCATGTATCAAAATGGTGTTATTAACAAGTGGTCTCTCTCTGGGTCTCCGTTTAATGAGGGTGTGACATTACTGACATGAATGGTGATGGGTTTGGTCACATTCATGTCAATAACGTCACAGAGGGGCCTGGTATTATACAGGGCAGTGGAACGGGGGGTGGCTGTCATGGGGCCAGTGCTTTGAAAAGGTGAAGTTAACCTTCAGGGGTGGGTTGGGGGAGTGGAAATCATCTGGGGTCACATCTTGTGCCCATATGTATGTGCGTAGTGCCGCTGAAACGTATGCCGCTCCTTGCATGAGTAAGCTGAGCAGGATTTGATCATTTACTATCTAAGCAACGTACACTAAGTTCCTATTGGGCCTGTCATTTCTAAGCAGACTTATCTCCATTCACTGCAGCTGGGAGTTCGGCTTAAAAATGAATAGCCCAAAGTATCTAATGGGACCCAGCGACTGGAGCTGTGGGTGCTTGGCGCGTAGCAGGCTGTGCATGGTGCCTTGTGTGGTTAGGCTCATAGGACCTAAAATACTAGATTAAGTTGCTATTCATTTTTAGTCACACTGCAAGAAACCCCATGAATAAGAGAGGAAGGCTGGTCTTGTGGTTACAGCTCTGGTGTGGAGCTTAGGAGCCCAGCTCTGCCACAGAGTTCCTGTGTGACCTTAGGCAAGTCACTGAATCTCTATCTCCACTTCCCATCTGCAAAATGAGTATAAGGTTACTTCCTTTCTCCTCCTTGGTCTGGTCAGGGCGCAGGCTCTTAGCGGAAGGGCTTGTCTCTATGTGTTTGTGCAGCAGTTAACACAATTATGCCCTGAACTCAGTTGAGACTTCTCAGCATTACTGTAATAATAATACTAACTGAAACCTGAGTGTGCTCAAAAAACCCTACAGTGACTGAATAGTCCTCATTCAGGTAAAATATGCAGAGCTGAGATGCTGACATTTTTGGATGCAGAAATCCTTGTAGAAATGAATTTGTTTTGATCAATCCCCCTGCCCCAGCCTGTCAGATCTGAACTAGGAGGAGACATCATAATTCAGTGACATGTTCTCAGTCTTAGGCAAAAAATAATATGAATCAGAAGAAAAATCAGAAGTGAGATATTGCGGTGCAACAACAACAACAACAACAAAGATACTGGAACAAATTATTAAGTAATCAATTTGTAAGCTCCTAGAGCAGCTTTTTTCAAAGTTCGGGTTGCAACCCAGTATTGGGTCGTAGCATGTGAGGCTCTGGGTCAGCACCGCCGACTGGGACATTAAAAGTCCTGTCAGTGGTGCTGCCCAGCTAAGGCAGGCTAATGCCTACCAGTTCTGACACTGCGCTGCGCCCCGCAAGTGGCCAGCAGTGGGTCCAGCTCCAAGGCAGAGGGGCCACTGGGCTCTGCACGCTGCCCCTACCCCAAGTACCAGCTCCACACTCGCATTGGCCAGGAACTGTCCCATGGGAGCTGGGGGGTGGGGTGGGCAGTGCCTGTGGGCAAGAGCCACGCTGAGCTGCTTGTGCGCCTCTGCTGAGGAGCCGGAGCCGGAGCTGCTGCTGGCCGCTTCAGGCACAGCGTGGTCCATGGTGCCAGGACAGGCGCAAAGCCTGCCTCTGCACCCCGGCTGCACTGCTGACCAGGAGCCGCCATATGTAAGTCTGCGCCCCAACCTCGTGTCCCAATCCCCTGCCCCAGCCCTGAGCCACTACCCCCCCAATCCGGAACCTCTTCCTGCACCCTAAACCCTTCATCCCCAGCCCCACCCCAGAGCCTGCACCCCCAGCCCACACCTACCCAATGGGGAATAACTAAGTGGTAGTACTGGTGAAAAGGTTATAGTGGATCACAAATTGAATATGTGTTAACAATGTGATGCACTTGCAAAAAAGGCTAATTTATTTATGGGGTGTTTTAACAGGAGTGTGATATGTAAGACACAGGAAGTAATTGCCCATTATACTCGGCACTGGTGAGGCCTTTGTTGGAATACGGTGTGCAATTCTGGGTGACACGCTTTAGGAAATGTGGATAAATTGGGGAGAGTCCAGAGGAGAGCAACAAAAGGGATCAAAGGTTTAGAAAACTTGAGATAGGAGGAAAAGTTTAAAAAAACCCTGGGCATGTTTAGTCCTGAGAAAAGAAGACAGGTTCCCCCTCAGTTAACAGTCTTCAGATATGTTAATGGCTGTTATAAAGAGGACCATGATCAACTGTTCTCCAGAGTCTGCAGCTGCCTAGGGCCAGCGCTGAGGATTTAGTGTCCCTAGTGCTGCCGTTGCAAGGTTCAAGCAAGCTCAGCCCTGGCATTGCCACCCCTCCTGCGGCTAGTAGCTGCAGCTGGCTAAGGCTGGCCTCTGGGAACTGGCCCCATGGCTGTAGCCAGAGAAGCTACAAGTGGCTCTGTGACTACGGGGGGCTATTAAGCTAGAGCAGATAAAGACACTGGAGTTCACCTCAAGGAACAGAGGTCACCAGTAGGAAAGGAATGTCAAGGAGAGCAGGGAAGGAGGAAGCAGGTCAGGCTTGCAGAGGGAGCTTCCAGCTGGTTGTGATGTCCAAAGTAGAAAGGAAACAAGCCTGGGGAGAGGTGGTGGTGACCAGGTAGCAGACTAGCATGTAGATGGGAGCAGAGGGAGAGAGGCTGGTGTCTTCAGATTCCCAACGGCTAAGTCCTCACTTTGGGGAAACGGTGTTTGCAGGTGGCTTGCTCACATGGCAGGATGGGTGCTGAGGGGGGGATCTGTCAGAACTGATCAGGTATCTGCTGGCTGTGGAACTCTGAGCTGAGACTAGGACCACATGCGGTGACTGGTGACATGGGGGGGTGGGTACTGGAGACATGGCTAGAGAAGGTCTGAATGAGGAAGGAGATAAATCTGTGGGGAGTTTCCTTGATCTCTATGAAAGTTCTGCTCACTGTGGACACTGGTAAACCCACGTGGGTGTACAGCTCAATAAGAAATACTGGGGGCTGAGGGAGCTGTGTATGGCAATGCAGATAGTCATGGAGAGGTGTGTGATCAAAATGAAAAATGTCTCTGAGGTTCAGTACCGGGTTTGCTATGGCACCAACGGCACTGCCCCACCAGGCCCACACTCGGAGCCCACAGTGACTACATAGGGGCCCACAAATATGTTTGGCACCAGGGCCCACAAAAGGTTAATCCGGCCCTGCTGAAGGGAGGACAAGTAATGGGCTTAATCTCCAGCAAGGGAGATTTAGGTTAGCTATTAGGAAAAACTTCCTAACTCTAAGGATAGCTACTTTCTGGAGTAGGTTTCCAAGGGAGGTTGTGATATTCCCATCACTGGAGGTGTGTAAGAACAGTTTGGACAAACGCTTGTCAGGGATGGTTTAGGTGTACTTGGTCCTGCCTCAACGCAGGGGGCTGGAGTTGGCCTCTGAAGGTCCCTTCCAGCCCTACATTTCTGTGACTGCAAAGTTCTATCCCATAAAGATGTCTAACTATGCAGCCTGTAACTAGGGAATTATGGTAAACCCCCAAGCAGAACCAGTAGCGAGCAGTGCTGTAAAACAGTCACTCCTCATAAATCAAATAAACACACTGCAGGGTTCAGAGAATTCTGATGACTCAGACGTTAGGGACAAAATGGCTAGCTGAGTTGTTTATGACACACGGCTGTCAAAACTAGGGGCACAATCCTGCTCTCCTAGCTCACAACAGTGTTCCGTTGAAAGTCGCGAGGCTGCGTGGGCGAGCGAGGCAAGCAGGGTTTGACGCTGTGGCTCAGTGCTATAGTACATTTATAAAGGCATTTTGACTCCTGCACTGATTTTAGGTTTTGGGTGGAACCAAATGGTGACCCAGAAACCCAAGGTGCTAGAGTTTGGGGGATTTCCTAAAATAACACTAGCTATCCAAGGAGATCGGTATCACTACTCCCATTTTACACAAGGGGAAACTGAGGCACAGGGGGGTAGACACGACTTGCCCAAAGTCATACAGAAGGTCAGAGCCAGGAATAGGACCCAGGTCACTGGAGTCCCTGTCCAATGATCTAGCCACTCAGCCATACTCTTTCCCATATAATACTTGCTGACTTCAATGGGACTCGAGTACATGTTTAACTTAAGTGCTGTCCTAAATCAGGACCCAGGGGAGAACAGATGGGTGCAGAAAGAAGCAGGTTTTTTCATTCTCCACTGATGAAACAGTATCTGTGACAGAAGGACAGAACTCTCTGAAGCTGAAAATTTAATGAGGAAACACTTCTCCGGAGGGAAAGTAGCTGTGAAGACAGAATTCCTCCCCCCTCTTGCTGCCCCATGACAATAGGGCATTTCATCCTCCCCACCACTGGTAAAGAGTTCATAGCCACTTTATGGTTGTTCCTTTGCTGCTCAGAAAATCCCTGCTGCATTGGGGATGAACCTCAGAGCCTCCCACTCCAAAAGCACAGGTCTGTATTTCATTAAAGGGAGAATCGCCCTTGTTTGTTAGCAGACTAGGATCTATGAGACACAGCAGAGCCCAGATGGAGGGACAGGCCAGGGCAGTGATGATAGATACACATATTAGCCAGTTCAAATTACTGTAAATCACTGCAAAATCAGAATGAGAATTCTGGTGCCCTTAGGTGTCTAGGCATAGATACTTCAGTAGGCAGTGGAGTTTAAGGGGAAGAGAAGGATAATCCTACCTTCTTACCCGGGGATCGAATTAAAATGAAACGGTTTTTCCTTTTCAAGAGAGCACGCAAATCCTGGCACTTCTCATAGTTCTCCAGTTCCACCGTTTCTAAGCATTTCTGTTCCTCCTGCAGTGCGGGGGGAGAAGGGGAAAGAAAACCTTTATCTGTAACATGATACCTCTAAATCAAATGCATACCAACAACCTCCACAGCTTCATCCCACCTTTATGTCTCCCCAATGCTCTTTCTCCTTTAAAACAATCCATGTGCAATTATAGTTATGCAGGCAGCAAGCCTCCCTAACTCAGGCAAATGCCTCATGGAAGAAAATCCGCTGCTGTAAAGGCTGTATGGCATTCAGTAGAGGCGTTAGCTCGCATGACTCTTGTTGCTCTGAGCAGAACTGACAAAACTTAGTGCTTCTGTAGTGCTTTCTATCACAATCTCAAAGTGCTTTACAAGCCTTAACTTAGCCTCGCAGTCCTCCAGTGCGTTAGGTAAATGTTATCCCTGTTTTACATGTGGGAAAACTGAGGCACAGACCATGAGTACTCAGGATCACACAAGGAGTCTGGCAGAACAGGGACAACAATCCAGATCTCCAGGATCTCTTGTGCTGTGGGCTTGGGTCCCCTTTCCCCTCAATAAGAACAAGGTCAGTGACGGCCGTAGGTTGTTTAAGCACATTTTTTTCTGTCTGCAAGTTTGGGCTGTCAAAACAGAATTATTTTCTTACAAAGAAAGCAGCACTACCACTGCCAGTGCCTTGCTTGGGCCTAGCCATCCCTAGGGTAATGCCACTGAAGTCCATGATGTTTTCAGTCAGACCCACTCGGCCCATTCTTCCAAATGACATAGCTAAAATTTCATGCACACGTTGTCCTGGTTCAGTGTAGTTACACAGAAACAGCATCGTTTTCAACTGGTCCATTCGGTAGGGAACACAGTGTAACACACAGGGGATATTATTATGTATTTATATCACAGAGGTGTCAATCTCATTTGGGCCCAACTGTGCGAGGTGCTGTACAAACACAGAGCTGGGGGGTGGGTCCCTGCCTGGAAGAGGTCGCAATTAGCTCAGTGTTCATACATATTAATCTCTGAAGCCACATAAGTGGCACACAGCAGCCTCTGGAGGCAGCGCATCAGGACATTCACAGGAGGGGAGAGAGAGAAGAAGCAACACAGAGGTCTCTGAGATGTGAACCAAGGGGTGTTCCGCTAAGACATAGGCTCTGACTGGGACTCAGCTGCCAACTCCCATGGACTTTATGGAAGGTAGGGATCAGGCCCTGTCTGTCGCACACTAAAACTCCAGCTATGAGCACCCCCAAATTGTGGGCTCAGTCTCCGCTCCAAGCTTTGTGGCTCAGACCTGCCTCTGTCAATGATTAGCAAACACCACGGAAACAGTGCAGAGGAGGAGTGTAGGCTGTGGGCTGCATGTCCTAGCCAGGAAGTCACTGAACAGTTAGAGGCAGGGAACAGGCACAAGGAAGTGAGCTGAGGGGAATTTCCTTGGTTTACCATCCGACATTTAAGTCACGGGGGCCAGCTCTGTCTGTGTTGCAATTTCTTTCATTGCATTATATTTGCAGAGGAAGCCCCAGCTGCAGTGCTGGGATGCAGAGCAGGGTGCGGGCAACGCGAAGGTGCCTGGACTTAACTTAGGTTTGGATTTTTTGTAATTAAAGTAGCATTTATTTCCATTTTAAACAGAGGAGGGGAGTGTGAGAGGAGAACTGGGAGCATTTGCATCAGTGTCTGATGTGCAGCTCCTGCTCACACTGAAACCAACTCACTCCAAAAATGCGGGATCAAGTCAGTGCTTAATTTGTAATGAAAATGGTGTCAGGGCTCAAGCAATTTTTTGTACATTCAAAACTGATGCAGCAAGCCCAGAGGTGCTGGGGCTATGAACTGCCACGCCTAGAGGTGCCGGGACTCAGCCCTGGCAAACCCTGGCACAAATTAAGCACTGGATCAAGCCTTCTGTGTAGATGGGATGCATTCTGACACAGGGCTCACGCGGCCTTTCCTTGCCATATAATTACAAACATGTAAGGGATGGAAATAGAACATTTAATAATCCCTACAAGCCAGCAAATGACAGAGGAAGAGTGAGGTCAAACACATGTGCCTATATGCTGGGTGATCTCAGCTTGGTTGTTAGAGGCGAGTTGCCCACATCATAAAATTGCCACCCAGTTAGTCGCCTCTCTGTGCAAGTCTGTGGTGGGTGAGGACCAAGGTGGATTGGCAGAGCTTTGTGGGGCAGTTCCCTCAAAAAGCCTGTTGGCAGTAGGTCCGGCTCTCCTCTGTGCCAGCAGCTGTGCTTGCTGCATGTTTCTAAGGGCCATTTAATCCTCCTCAGCCCTCCACCCCTTCTTTCCTGCCTAAAGGCTTTGACAAGCACCCTCCCGCAGATCCCACAGAAGCCCTTCTCCTGTCTAAAGACTGGGAGTGGATGGGTCATTACACAACGTAAAACCTATTTCCCTGTGCTAATTTTCCCCTACTGTTACTCACACCTTCTTGTCAACTGTTGGAAATGGGCCATCCTGATTATCACTACAAATTTTTTTTTCTCCTGCTGATAACAGCTCATCTTAATTAATTACTCTTGTTATAGTTAGTATGGCAACACCCATTTTTTCATGTTCTCTGTGTGTGTATATGTGTGTGTGTATATATCTCTTCCTACTGTATTTTCCACTGCATGCATCTGATGAAGTGGGCTTTAGCCCACAAAAGCTTATGCTCAAATAAATGTGTTAGTCTCTAAGGTGCCACAAGTACTCCTGTTCTTTTTAAGAATAGTTGGTGGCTCTGATGGTTTTGGGAGAGCGGAAGGCATGGCAGATGAGGGACCAGAAGCTCTACAATGGACATCACCCCCCTCCCCCGTCCGAAGCTGGTCACTGCAGCATTTAACCTTCACTATTTTCCTGGGGGGAGGAGTTGGGGCTTAGGCACAGCCAGGGAATAAGTGACGACACTTCTGCCTCCGGCGCAGTACCGACGGGGGACACAGAGGCCTGCGCAACGGCTGACACTCTGTGTACAGGCCCTGTCCTAGGGCACAGGCCTGATTTCTAGGCCATACCCCCGGGGGGAGAGGGGATTTCAGAAACGGGAGTTTCCCAAGAAATTACCCCCTCTAGAGAGGGGGAGAAAAGGGTGGCCTGGACCAATATGAAGGAGGAAAGCCTATACCAGAGGCCAAGGAAGATTCTAGGCTTGGACTGTGTCTTAATGTGACTTGTGTGTGTAAATGTGACAGTTTACCAATGGCAAGGGGTTGCCCTTTCTTCTCTGCCCAGCCAGGTCACAAGGAGATCCTACCTATCTAACGTCCACAGCAGAAATCCAGAACTGAAGGGCCTGACTGAGATGTGCTGAGTGCCAGCATGTCCCTAGGACCTTGTGGCAGTGATATACGCTCAGCACCTTTCAGGGTCAGCCAGCTCTGGAGACCTGCTCTTATAAATGGGACTTGTCAGTCTGCCCCACACCTGCTTGGGTTCTGGTTTTCTCTCGTGTCACAGGGGAGTTACAAAAATCATTTTGTGTCGTACTAAGATATAAAGTTTTAATTCAGCAGCTGCCTTAGTCTGCAGTCAAGGGTTTCCCTTTATATTGTAGCACAGCTGTTTGGGGGTGTCCCATGACATTTCAAATACTGTTCAGCTATTGGTCCAGGAGCATTACACATAACTGTTGAGAGGTGACAGTGGGAGGGTGAAATTTATTCACTCCTCCTTTTGCTTGACATGTGTTAGAGGATGATTTTTCATAGACAATCATAGAATATCAGGGTTGGAAGGGACCTTGGGAGGTCATCTAGTCCAACCCCCTGCTTAAAGCAGGACCAATCCCCAGACAGATTTTTGCCCCAAAGCGCTAAATGACCCCCTCAAGGATTGAACTTACAACCCTGGGTTTAGTAGGCCAATGCTCAAACCACTGAGCTACCCCTCCCCCCACTTTTGCATGGGCTAGGGTTAGCGGCATTAATAAGACACTTAAAACCCTGATGCAAGAAAGCAATTAAGCATATGTGTAACTTGAAGCACAAAAATAAATTCATTGATTATTCAGATAGTAGACAACTTGACTGCTGACTGCTTAAGCACACATGTAACTTTAAGTGCTTTGCTGGATTGGGGCCTTAGGCAGAAAGTTATTCATACTAGGACACTTTTACATATTAATACATGTATTCAAAGCATTGATTGTTTAAAAATCATGTGGGTACAGCTAGGTGAAAAATGGAAGGCTCCCCCGCCACACACAACATTTCTAATGTTTGTTGAAAAACCCAAAACTGAAATTTTGTTGTGTTTGGCAGTCAAGAATATTTGACTGAAAATTGCTGAAACCCTAAAAATGACAAAATTTGGGGGGATTTAATTTTATGATTTTCTAACATAATAATCAAGTATTTTCTATGAAAGTTGTCACTTTGCATAAAAATTTTCATCAACCTGAAAATGCCATTTTCCATTTTTAAAAAAAGTTTTGATTGAAAATGTTTGACCAGCTCCAAATGTGCTATTTGTGGCTATCCACTGAGTATACGTCTAGATTGGCTGTAATAATAATTTCCGTTTCTGCGGATCTCCAAGTAATTTAATTAATTAAGCCTTGAAGTAGGGAATGCGTTATCTCCACTTTACAAATGGAGGAAATGCAGGCAGAGATGGTAAGCACTTGACCAAGGTCACACAGGAAGTGTATTGCAGAACCAGAGATAGAATCCAGATGCCCTGACCTCCAGTCCTGTTCTTTACAAGCTAGATTATGTTCCTTGATGCCTTAAGTGATATACATTTAATAACATAACTAACCAACTGTTTACATTAGTTCTGTTACTTTGCACAAAAAAGGATCAGAGGTAATTTCAAGAGTGAGTGATACTGTCAAATTTGTACTGGGACTGCACCAACTTATATGTTTAACCTCCTTCTGTACAGGAGTCTTTGTTCTTCAGATATCCTTCGTAATTCTCTGAGTTTCATTTTCATTCTGGCCAAGATACACATTTCTCTTGAAGACGGGCAGAATTATTATTTCATAACAACTCTATTCTATTCTATATATGCTTTTATACCATGTTTATCATTGTAATATCTGAGCAGCTCCCTGAAAATGTGAGTGCCACGTACGTGTATGTATTGTATGGGTTTGTGTGCAGGCAAAGTTACGGTTGTTATGTATGCAACATACATACTATAAATGTATCTCAGGTAGCACAGTCTGAGTTCATGTGGAGGTTAGGGTGTGGGGTAATGTAGATGAAGCCAAAATGGGATATAGGAAATACACCTAACTTCATACCACATCAACTGAAAGAAGTTTGAAACATATTAAAGGTACCTGAGATTTTCACCAACCATCTGCTGGTAGCCAATTACCGTTTGGCTTGGGAAGACAGCTACCCTTTAAAACAACCCTAAAGCCTGGCTAAGAGATGATGACTGTGTTTCAAAGTGGACTGGCAAGTCCTAGCTGCCAAATCTCAATCAATAGAAGATAACCACAAATGATGCTAACACAGTATTTGTGCTAGTCTTATGCTATATTTTTCAGTGACACAATATGATGTGGCTAGATTTTCAGCTGCTCTTAGCTTTGCCTCCACTTGTGTATGCACAAACTTTGTACACACGAATGTTTCCATGTACAGCTTGCACACTTGTGCACTCAGAAAAACAAGAGTGGCATTTGGACCTACAAATGAAGCAACTGTTAGGGGCCAGCCTTAGAAAACCTGGCCCTCTCCTGACACCGATTCATGAAGGGTTGGATAGGTTGGGAGGCTGGTAGAAGGATGTGTTGCCTTTTGCCTCTTGGTCACTGGTTGAGGTCCAGTGAACTGGTGGGGCCTGGTCCACTGCTTCATAGACAGCCATGCCTATCCTAAAACCCTACCCTTGCCAGGAGTCTCAGCAGAGAGGCCTTTGAAGCTGACCTCCCATCTCACCCCTTCGGGTCAGGCTTGGGACACATTAGGATGGAACCATGCACTATCATGTTGCGCAGGCTATACCTGGCCTGCGTGTACGGAGAGGCCTTCGCTTCCTCTGCTATTAACCCCAACCTTTCAAAAGCACAAGCAATTCCATTTAAAATGATTTGATTCTCAAAAGAGCAACGGAAGCTGTATTCCTCTTTAGGCCTGCAGCGAGAGATACTGGAAAGGGATGTAGGATGGCCATGGGCTTCAGGTTGGGCACTGAGCAGCAGCAGATCAGTTCCCCCTGTGCCACAGACTTCTTGTGCGATCTTGAGCAAATAATTTTCATTTCTCTGGGACTCAGTTCTCTCTCTGTAAAATGGAGCTAATACCACTTGCCTACCTTGCTGGGTTGCTGCGGGGATGAAGACATTAAGTGACTCAGATATTACAGGGATGGGGACCTTTTTATAAGTGCCTCACTAAAAAGAGCCATTTCCTTCAGTACCCCGGCAGCAAATCTGCACAAGCATATGCTGTCTTATTACACTACCACGTAACTTCATAGAATTTCCACTCCTAAGATACCCTTCTTCAATATATCCCATTTTATAGATATTACCATGGCCCTGTATTTCCAATAGTGGGAGAAGCCCGTTAACCAAGGTTACTGATGCAATTTATTACAGGATGTTACCACAGCCAGAAAATATTGTGCCTGGTTGTTATAAATGTCCTTTTTCCCCTGTTGAGAAAATAAAATACCTCCTTAAATGACTAGGGGTTTTCCTTCCCCTGAACGTCTGTGGAGATTAATCTGACTTTAAAATGCCTCATTTCCTTCTGTGAAGATAAAAACCTCAATATATCTAGTTTTCAAAGGTGTCCCCTTTTAGAAGCCCATGTCTTCTTTACAGCCCTGAATCTGTGTGATTCTGAGCACTTGAAACTTCAGCTGGAATCTACAGCCGTCCGGGTACTTGGCAGCTCGCAGAAGAGACCCAGTAATTTACAGGATTGGTCCCGTGTCTTGCCACAGCGCCGCAGGTCTAGTTACTCCCCCTACACCCAAGCTAATAAACTTGTGCCTAACTCTCTGGCGGCTGTCGAGCGTTTTATTTCGACTCCTCGTTTAAATGCTCATAAAAGCACTTCATGGTGCTGGCAGTTTCAGACCTATCTGGAAGTTTCCCATCAGGATGGATTTCTGGTGGAAAATGCCCTTTTCGCATGGGAAAATTTTGATTTTGCTGAACAACTTTTGATTTTTCCATCAGGCTCCCCCAGCTGCCCTCCTGGAAGGCTCCTGGCAATTTCCCTTTCTGTCCGCAGGGAGAGAGTGAAGCTGCCAAGAGCCTTTCGGGGGGACTGCAGCAAGACTTGGGAGGTAGGCAGAAAATGGGGGTACTCGGCCTCCAGCAAGCCAAAAAATTTGGGTTTAGTTCTCTCAAAATGGGAGTTTTTCAGGAAATCCCTTCCCATGAATTATCTTGCATTTTTGACTTTGGGTCCCAGTTTGGGATGAACAATCTTTGAAAAACATGTAATTTTTTTGCACGGGGGGATTTCCATTCTCTGGCCGGCTCTGCTCAGAACAAATGGCCTCAAAGGGGCAATGGCGATTGCCGGGGGGCCACCCAGTGGCATTTGACTTGACTGATTTGTGTCAAACCTTCTCCATCAGGTAGCACATTGTGTGTGGGGGGGAAGAGAGAACCAAAAGTATTTTGCTCTTCCTCAAATCATCACAATAATGTAACTGGTGAAATATTTCCCCATTCTGGTGGCTCTGACACAGAACACACAAACTTTATTTACGTGCTTTGCATTACAATTTTCTCACACTTCTGGGCCTGGTCCTGCAAAATCTTGCTCACGCAGGAAATACCATTGAAATCATGGAGCCTGATCCTAGAAATTGTTACTCATGCATGCAGTCTCATTGAAGCCCTGCAGGACTGGGCACTATATTTTCATGCATTTATAATCCTCACTGAATGCAGATGCGAGTAAGATTTCATTTGGCTCTTACTTCTCGGTTGATTGAAAAGAGTATTAAACTAGAGCCTGGCTCGCTAACTTTTCACATGTAAGTAATCCCAGCGAAGTGCGTAGAAGGGCTCCCAGGAGTAAGGCTGAAGAAACGGGTCCTACTCCAATGCAGTTTAGTCCTGCTTTTGATCAAATAGAAGGGAAAAGCCAAGTAAAATCTGCCTTGTGTCTGCATTTAAGGACCATTACAAATGCTCACAAACACACTCCACGCCCATGAATGGGTAAGTGAAACCCTGAAGAGCTTGAAACGTTGCAGGCCAGACATTTGAAGGCTGCCAAACAGCTGCAAGGCTGTGTCATTCACTTGAGTAGCAGGTGGGAAGTCAGCCTGTTGCAATTCAGTTTTATAATTTAAACAGCAAAAAAAATCCATGTCCCACTCTCCTTCCCACTGCTCCCAAATTGATAATCTGCTCCATTTCTTACAGAATCTCTTTTTTTCCAAATTTGGCAATAGCATTGGCAGTTTCTTGTTATGAGTGCAAATATTTATAATGTAGAGTATACTCTAAAATGCACCATCTGTCTCCTCTCTATTGCATTTAACCTTCCAGGATTTTTCTTGACAAACTGAATGGGACTAAATGAACTGGAGGAAAGGGTGAAGGACAAACATCCAATGTCGACTAAGGGCCTGATCCCATTCCACACCATGCAGGATAGGGCCCTTATTCAGGAAAGCCTGAGCAAACCGTACCTCATCTTCATACACCAGTAGCTGCGTTTTACATAACAGGATGTAACGATCTTTCCATAATCCCAAAAGCCCTCCACTGCTTTTCTTAATCCAGCCAGCTTTGTCTGCAGTCGGAGCACGTTTTGGTTTCTCCGTGACCTCTTCTTTCACACCCTGCAAAGACACCACAAAAAGCAAAGGGAAGGAAGATTACTGTCAGTTGCACTTTTCAGACCTAGGCAGCAGTAGCTACGTATTCCAAAGGGCCTGCAGAGGAGAGGTGCTGGGCCCCCCACCCCCTGCACTGAGGCCACTGGCACGACGTAGGGCCCACATGTGCTCTTACAATCCCTTTGTTCGAGCTTGGCAGGTCCTCTTTGCCACGCATGTGTCTCACCAGGAGTCACAATCTGGCCAGGGACATTCACACCCCACCGTTCACTAACTCTGAAGAAAAAGGTCGGGGTCAGGCTTTCACCTTGCAGGGAAAGGACAACTCGGGCAGGGTCCCCTCATGCAGCTTCCACTTCGGGGAGCGGCTCGGCGGAATGGACTCCAGAACCAATGCCTCAGGAGGGAGCTGGCAGAAGCTAAGGCTGCCTCTTGTTAGCCCCCCGGGGGCGCTCTCCACACTTTCAGCACAGTGGCGTAGCTGCACTGCTGGGGTTTTCCTTATCGCTGCTCTCCTGGGCCCCTTTTTAAATTCCCACGGTCACAGGGGCTCCCTGCACCCACATCTCAAGATGTTGTTGGCTGGAGTTCGACTCCGCTCTGTGCCTAACCCACTCTAGGAAACCCGGAGAATCTCCTGGGCTTACTCCTACTCCCATTGTGGTCAATGCCGCAGCTCCCAGGATCCAGCCCAGAGCTGCTCTTAGGCAGTTTCTCCAGGCCCAGTTTTTCTCCCGGAAGCTTGGCCGTTTCTTCCATACACATGATGCTGTCTGCTGTGGGCTGCACTGCTGTGACCTGGAGAATTCTGGGCCCCTCTGTAATGCTGAGTCCGGCATTCGGAGACTTGCGTATTAACAGGGCTAGGCTGAACCAGGAACAAGGGCCTAGCTCTCTCCACTCTGTTGATCCTCACACCAGCTCAGTCCCTACATTCAGACTAACTTCTGTAGCGTGCTGATTTTAACTTGAGTGGAAAGGACTAGCAGGAAAAGAAGGAAGTTTAAAGCAACAGTTCCTTTTATTTGAGACATTTATAGCGGTTGCAAGCTGTTTTCTGTGTCCCCCTCACCCGTCCCATCTTCATCTAACTGACAGTCTTTGCCTCTCCACAGCCACCTTTTCCAAACCTCCAATTCAGTGCTGGCGCGGATGCTAGGGCCTGGATCATCCTGAGGGCACCACTGCACACACATCTCCCCTGGCCCACAGGGAAGGGGCGGAAGGCCAGCTATCTCCCTGACATCATGGAAGCCCTCCGTGGGGCTGGGGTTGTGCACTCTCCCTGGGCCAGTGCCCAGTGGAATATGCTGCAAAGACAATACCCTGCTTTAGGGAAGGTGGCGCTAGGGAAACCTCCGTGTCAGCCTGAGTCCTGGCATTGAAAAGGGAAGAAGGGGGTTGTGAGTACGTGCAAAGGAGCAGAGACTGTAAAAGAGCAAAATCAATGTCCAAGTGTTGGCTGTGCAGCCCTGCTTTGTTTCAGTGCCTTGGCGTTTAACAAAACACTGGTGGGCAAATCAGTTTCCATTCTCTAGTCCCTGCTGCTACAATAATAGACCTTTTTCACTTACTCCCCAGGCTGGTCTTAGTTTCCATCAGCATGAGACACTACTTAGACACGCAGATGCTCACAGACAACTGCTGGCTGCATGGGTTTATCAGACACAGATCTGCTCTGCTCCAGAGCTCCAGAGCCTGATTCTCATCTCCCATACACAAGTGCTGCCTTCCATTCACCACAGTGACGTTACTCCTGATTCCCACCACTGTGATATCAGAATCAGGACTGTGGGTTTAGAACCCAGTCACTTGTCCTAAGAGTTCATACACAGGTTACAGCAACGTACCCCACCCAGAACTATTCCTGCTTAATCTCAGGTTTGAGGGAAGTGGAATTTTTGAAGGTCTCAGGATTGTCTCCAAAAATCTCAGGATTTGGGGGAGGAGGCAGGTCCCACAGCCATGGGCTCGCTGCAGGTGCTGTGACCGCAGCACATGGAGGAGAATCACAAGTTAGGGAAGTCACAAGGAACGCAAGTTTTTCATTCTTGAGCCACGTCGTTTTCCAGATCCACTTACAATGGGGGGATGAATTACTCACATTTCAGTTTATTTTTTAAATCATGAATCTGGTGCCAATAATCTTTTCAGATGGAAGAAAGAAACCCAGGAGGGGGAGTCTGTGGTCAGCAAAGCATCCTTAAATACAAAACAGTTAAGGCACAAGCTCTTTTTAAGCTTCAGGACACGCTCTTGAATAGCCAGTGCAATGGAAGATGAGGCTTCCACACAAACAGAATCCATCCTTCCCCAGTGCTCCCCACTGTTTCATCTGTGCTGCTGTTGGAGCGCTGACCCTTTTATGAGTCTCTTCTGCAGGAACAGGCAGAGATTTGGAATCCCTTACTGTACCTTCAGCTGAGCCAACTCCCCTGTAAACAGCACATCAGCAAACTCGTGACTGCAACAGGAGCCGACCCAGAATTCTCCAGTGTATTTCAGGAGAATGACACCTTAAACACAGGCTGAGTTTCCTCCAAGCTGTGTTGGGACAAGAGGCTTGTTCCGTCTAAGAAAAATCATGGAAGCTTTGCGGTCTTCTTTGCAATGCTAAATTAGCATGCAATGTGAAGGCAGAATCCCAACGCATCCCAGTATGGTCCTGGTTAGTTACGAAATGCAACTCTTCTGGTAGGAAAGACGTTCATCAAAGTCACTGTAACTTGGCCATCTTTCCCCCCCCCCCCCCTCAAATGAGGAAATGCAGAATGCAGTGACAGAGATCAAAAACAGATAGTCCCAGAACTGATTACAGATAGAGCTAGCGTAGAAGGAGGTGTTCCAAAAACTTAGTGTGAGGTTCACTGTCAGATGATGTGAGCCTTGGTAACGAATCTGTTTCCATGCATCCGACACACAATGAACACACCCTTGGATTGCAGCTGCCATTTGTTTGAATTGGAACTGCAGGGAAGGCAGCCACGCCAATAGAGAGAGGGGGAGAAAGTGACTGAGTTGTTGTGTATATAGGGCCTTATTCCAGTGCCTACTGAAGTCAATGGAACGGCTCCTATTAATTTGAATGGCTTTGGAGCAGGTCAATACTAAGAAATTGTGTATCTTGACATGTATTTATAGCAAGATTTACCTGTGATAGTTGGGTCACGCTAAATAGCAATTGAAAATGCCGCAATATAGGATGGCAGTACATGCAAAGCTTTTCATGAAAATGAGGTGGTATTGTAATTCTTGTTCGTTTGTTTTACCTAACTTTTTAGGTTGCCAGGAAGTTGTATTCTGTTGTGATCTGCCAGGAAACATCAGCTAGTGCACAAATATAGACATGCTGGTTTCCTGAATGAGTCGCCTTTCGATGTCATTCATAGGTCCCTGGGCCTGATTCTAATCTCACTTACAGCAGTTTTACACTGGTGTAATTCTGCTGGGTTCACTGGAGCCACTCTGGATTTACACTGGGAGGAGAATCTGTCAGTCCCAAGCGCTTAATTTTACAGAAATCTCAGAGTTCTAACAGTTTTTTTGCAAGAGAATATTAAAACGTGCATGATCCCCTCTTAACCCATCAGACAGCAGACATGCTGTCAGGAAATACATCCAGGGATGTACGTCATAGACCTCTGACTTAGCTCTGCAGAGTGAAAACTCCCCCATTCCTATTGTTTCTGTGGTTTTAAATAAAAAATGTTTGGTATAAAAACGTAAGCTGTTAATTTGTACTCCTAGAAACCTCCCGGCCCTGTTACCGCTCATGTTTTAGTTCATTTTCCTGATCAAGCTTATACTGGAAGAGGCGAATGTGCAAAGTGAAATTGGAGTTCAAGTGGTGCAGTCCGTACTCTTTCATGGCTTACATTTAGGACAGGTCCTGATCCTGTGCGCTCCCTGTGGAGCCACTCGTTCTTTAACGTTTCAGGCTCAGTGATATTCACTGTACTCCTTTATCATAGCAGGACTTCCTCTTTAGGGTTAGACTGATCCCTCCGTGCTGAAATCCACAAGGAGGGAATACGAGGGAGGAGGATCCCTGTAAGGACCCCTTTGTGGCGCTTCCCCTCCAATCGCTATGGGGCACAAGTCTGGTCCATACCATGGAATGAGCCACGTATGGTTCCGCCTCGAAACTGTGCAGAACTTCCAGGATGTGCGCATCGCCCAGGGGCTCGGCAGGAGCCGTCCACATGGAGGGTTGGCATCTGGCTGCTGGCACCGCAACCTCCCTCTCCCTGTCCACGTGGCCCAGTGGAGCCAGAACACTTGACCGAAGGGTTCCCCAGTGCCAACAGCTTCTGGGGCAAAGGAAATAAAGCCTGGGGCTGTGATACTGTCCCCAGGGAATGATGTGCATAGGCGCCGACTCCGTGGGTGCTCCGGGGCTGGAGCACCCACGGAGAAAAATTAGTGGGTGCTGAGCACCCACCAGCAGCTCCCCGTGGCCCCACCTCAGCTGCCGTGTCCTGCTTCCCTCCCAGCGCCTGCACCGCGAAACAGCTGTTTTGCGGGGCAGGGAGGGAGGGGGGAGGAAGGGGAACACCATACACTGGGGGAAGAGGCGGCGCTGGGGCAGGGATTTGGGGAAGGGATCCTATAGGGGCAGGGAGGGGGCGGAGTTGGGGTGGGGACTTTGGGGGGGGGGTTGGTGTGGGGGCGGGGCTACGGGTGGGGAAAGGGTGGAGTTGGGGCGGGGCCAGGGGGGCGCTGGAGAAAGTTGGCGCCTATGATGATGTGGCACCCACCAACCCCAGGTCAGCCCTGCACCCTCCTAGTCTAGGCCTGCACCGATCCTTACCCCACAGAGCAGGCTCCCATAAACAGGTGGAGGAATGGTGCTGTGGAGACTGCCAGCCCCCGGTTCCCTTCCAAGCAGGCAGGGAGATCCATGAGCAGAGACGCCCGCCCTGCCGACCTGGGGGGAAATTATCTAGGCCTGAACTTGCCAGCCAGCCCCCTGGCCTCTCTTAAACCAAACACCAGATGCTCAATTCAGCATTTCTTGGGCACTACGATGGTGCCAAAACAAGGCATCTTTCATTAGCCCCATCCCAGCCCCTCTGGTGCACACGGCAAGTCTCAGGGAGCGGGCAGGGTTGGTGCACTCTGGAAATCCCTAGCCCACAAATGGGTCCTTTGGGGCCATCACAAGCTGGCAGAATTTAGATCAGCCTTACAGCAGGGTATGGTCATCTTTGCTCCACTTCTTAGTCTCCCCTCCCTCAGCCCGGCATTGAGAGAAACTTGACCAGACTCAAGGATCAGATCCTAAAGAGTTTTGACTGTACCAGGAATGTAAAATCAAACCCATTGGGAGTGATCCTTAGCTAGTGTGAACCAGTTTATACAAGCCCAGGATCTGGCTTCTAGTCTTATCCTTTCTCAAGAGAGAGGTGAAAATGAGCAAAGGCAACATGTGTTACAGGTGTAAAAGTCAACATAAGTAAACATTCATGTTTGTTACAGTGAAACAGGGGAGGATCTGCTTAGAAACAGCAACTGACATTTTTTGTGGACTATTTTTGTGGCAATGAAGTAGGTTCATGCCAGAAGAGATATTAGCATATAATGTTAATGGGAGCTTTGCCAGAGCAAGGAATGCAGGACTGGGCCCTCAGTTCCACTCTGTGCTCTCGCACCTGGTATGTGGCTCACATAGGACCATAAGGCGAAGAGACTAATTGCAGCACAATACAGTTACAAAAATTCCAGAGCAAAGGAATCTTGCTATCACTGTGCACGACTGACGACTGTGTCACTTCAACAGAAAAATACCAGCGTAAACCTGAAGCCACTAAATACTTTGTGTCCTTTCCAAGAGATTTCTATGCTAGATACTCCTCTGACACTGGTGTAAATCAGGAGAAACTCCTTTGACATCTGTCAAGATTTGATGGTGTAAGAGAAAAATCTGGCTGTTCTGTCACTAATTTGAGTCAAGAGAATCAACACCAAGAACTGGACATATGCTCAGTATTTCACTACTGCAATTTACATTATGGCCACTTTACCAGAGAAACATGAGTTTCATGTGTCCAACTTGGACACACTTATGATTACAAATCTTAGCAAGGATGTAAGACTTCAGAGGCTTTTTATTTTTTAAACACTTAAACAACCAGCTCTAACCTCGCTCCAGCCTCTCCCAGTATTTTCAGGCTCACAAAACCACAACTTTCATTTCTTTTCTGGTATAACTGCATCTGCGCTAGGGCTTTTGCTGGAATAAAAAAAGTCACAAAACAATCCCACCTCAGTGGACATTAGTTGGGGATTGGTCCGGCTTTGAGCAGGGGGTTGGACTAGATGACCTCCTGAGGTCCCTTCCAACCCTGCTATTCCATGATTTCTCCTGAGCAAAAAAAAAGTTTAATCACTATGGTGGTTTCTGAACTAACTATACATAAGGTATTCAAGTTCCTTGCTCAGTTTCACTAACTGCATTTAAAGCAGATATACAGCAACTGTAACTAACTATGACTAATCAAAAGTACACCTGTAACAAGAACTACTTCCCTCTACTTTTGATGAATACCCTAGTGCAGAGGCGCTCAATCTTTCCAGACAACTGTCCCCCTTCCAGGAGTCTGATTTGTCTTGCGTACCCGCAAGTTTCACCTCACTTAAAAACTATTTCCTTACAAAATCAGACATAAAAATACAAAAATGTCACAGCTCACTGTTACTGAAACATTGCTGACTTTCTCATTTTTACCATATAATTATAAATCGATTGGAATACAAATAGTGTACTTACATTTCAGTGTATAGTAGATAGAGCCGTATAAAATTTTAGTGTTGTACTGACTTTGCTAGTGCTTTTTATGTAGCCTCTTGTAAAACTAGACAATATCTAGATGAGCTGATGTAAGACCTCTGCGTACCCCTGGTTGAGAACCACTGCCCTAGTGCCATCTGGTAAAACTTTTTTTTTTCCCCAGGGGACCTCAACTTGACCTCTGATCTTGCACATGCAATACTGCAGGCCAAAGTGTTCTAATTTAGCTTTCTGTCAAAACTGTAATGGCAAATCAGGTAACTAGACAATTAACACTAACCATTGCCACCTATGGCTGATCGTGCTCATGAAACAGCATTTGCAATTACCGGTGGGTGCAGGATTCAAGGCTGTCTTTGAAAAAGTGGCCTGCGAAGTGTTAATTTAGCATTAGAAAAAAAGGCAGCGTGAGTGGAACTGCAAACTTAAGTCATCAGAACACAGAAGGGGCAGCCTTGGCAGCAGGAGCGAAAGCTGTCCTCCCAGCACCCTGCCAATGCGCCTCACTGCTGAACGGGGGTGACCACCTCTCGGTCTGGTTCAGTATCCAAGCTCATTCAGGCTTCGGCCTGCTTACCAAAACAGCTAAGAAGGTTGCCAGCTGAAAAGTGGCTTTTGTGATGTGGATTAATTTCATGTAGGCCAGTGGATAATAACAACTTTCAGTCGCTACCAACTTGGGCTGCATTGCAATCTCCCAACTGTTTTATTGCCAGTTTTCAGAAACCCTGGGCCTTGCCACACAGTTTTGGAGACTGAAATGAAAGGGGACAGGGGGAGGGCGAAAGGCATAACTTGAAGGCTTAACGTGTGCTGTGCCCAATTCTGAAGTCCTCAAGCAGGATGAACTCCCATTCCAGTTAGCAATGGGAGCTTTGCCCATATAAGGGCAGCAGACTCTCATTTGGGGAAAGAAGGAGGAAATAATGCTGTGGCCAGCTGATGAGAGAAAAAGAATGACATTTGTTTAAGTTGCTTGCAAGCTCGTAGTGTTAGAATAAATCCTGGTAGAGACGGAGTACTGCGCAATGGGCCGAAGGTGCGCAAACACCGACAGCGCATGGAAAGAAAAACAACTGCCACATCCATTTCCCCAAATTCAATCCCTGCCCAAGCAGAACCTCCCATAGCCTGATATGGGAGAAGAGTTGACACCCTCCTGAACAGGGCCGGCTTTAGGCTGATTCCCCCAATTCCCATGAGTCGGGCCCCGCAGCATCCGGAAGAGGGGCCCCGCAAGGTAAGGCCTTGGAAGACAACTGCTGCCGAGGAAGGACCCTCTGCCGAAGTGCCGCCGAAGACAGCGGCAACCGATTGAGATGCTGCCGAATTGCCACCGCTATCTTCGGCGGCAGCTCTTTAGAATCGGGCCCCGCACACCCTAAAGCTGGCCCTGCTCCTGAAGCCCACAAGGCACTTTGTCAATCTATTAGCCTGGTAGATGCTCAGACCTTATGGTGATGGGCACCAGTACAAAATCCTTAAACAAAGAGAATTGGGAAGTATGATGGCATAAATAAGGGTTTCATTTTAAATGGCTGGGTTTCATCATACCCATACTTAGAAAGTACAAAAATAGACCAGTTTTACCCAACCAATTTAAACCATTTAAATAACTCAGGACAGTTAAGTCCACAACTGATTGCAAAGAGTTACGAAGGGATCTCATTAAACTGGATGACTGGCAAGAAAATGGACGATGAAATTCTATGTTAATAAGTGCAAAGTAACACACGTTGGAAAATATAATCCCAACTCTACAAACAAAACGATGAGGTCTAACTTAGCTGTTACCACTCAAGGAAAAGATCTTGGAGTCATCAGGGAAAGTTCTCCAAAAACATCTGTACAGTGTGCAGCATCAGTCAAAAAATCTAACCAAATGTTAGGAACCATAAGTAAAGGGACACACAAGATAGAAAATACTAATTCTGCGTAATAAATCCATGGTACGCCCACCCTTTGTATACTGCATGCAATTCTGGTCATCCCATCTCAAAAAAGATATATAAGAATCAGAAAAAGTACAGAGAAGGACAACAAAAATGATTAGTGGTATGGAACAGCTTTCATGTGAGGACAGATTAAAAAGACTGGAACAGTGCAGCTTAGAAAAGAGACGATTAAGAAGGATCAAACAGAGGTCTATAAAATCTTGACTGGTGTGAAGGAAGTGAATAAGGAAGCGTTATTAACACCTTTACATAACACAAGAACCAGGGGGCACCAAATGAAATTAATAGGCATCAGGTTTAAAACAAACATAAGGAAGTACTGCTTCATGCAACTTGTTGCCAGGGTGTGTTGTGAAGGCCAAAAGTATAATTGGGTTCCGAAAAAAATTAGATAAGTTCCTGGAGGATAGGTCCGTCAATGGCTATTAGCCAAGATGGTCAAGGATACAACCCCATGCTCTGCGTGCCCCTAAGCCTCTGACTGCCAGAAGCTGGGACAGGTCAACCCAGGATGGATCACACGATAATTGCCTTGTTCTGTTCATCCCCTCTGATGCACCTGGCATTGGCCTCTGACAGGATACTGGGCTAGATGGACCACTGGGCTGACCCAGTGTGGCTGTGCTTATTTAAAAGCTAGAGGGAAAACTGTATCCAAGGAATTACTGCTATTCTGTAACTTGTTCACGGGGAAGCCAAAAGTCAGTAAGACTCATTTAAAAACCAGAGACCTTTATACTATTTATCCATGCAGCCATTTACGCCACCCTCATCACAGCAGTGAGCGTGCCTTGCACCTGCTACACTATGGATACAGCAGAAACTGCAACAGATACTAGGTGTTCTGCTTGTTCATGTTGGGCAGCCATTCTCAGCATCTGGTACATCCCAGCTGCTGGATGATTGCGATGCCTGGCGCCCCATATGTTTTCCTGTTTAGGTTTCACACTAACCGGTCCACGTTTGCATTCGGCAGGGAGCTTTGGGGGCACTTTGGATAATGCCAGCTGGCAGAAGGTGACAGCATCTTCCAGTGCCACCCAGGAGCCCAAGGGCACTCAAAGGCGCACGTTTGGGCCGGCTTCTCACTTCAGTGGGAGTGAAAGCAGAGTGAGCAGCTCTCACTGAAGCTGAAGTGAGTTCTCCTTTCCCTCTTACTACCAGCCCATCATCCATCAACAACAATCTTCTCACCCTCCACTTTCCGGGCCAAATGCCATCGCATACCAAAAACGAAGAAGAAGAAGAAAAAAAGTCTTCAGGCCAAGCCAGGCCCTAGTGAGAGCTGCCTCTGTTCTCCCCTGTTCCCTTTCACCCGCCGCCAGCCCGGGGGGAGGGAGGGACAAGGAGCAGACTTTCTTTCCCCCTCTCCATCCTGCTCTCCGGATTTTGTTTTTTAAGAACTGCAAAGCTCTGGGCTGCGCTTTCCCCTGGGAAACTCCCAGGGGCTGGGGGCAGAGCTGCAAAAACAACAAAAAAGGCTCAACAGTTTGTGCAGCCCAAGGAACTCGGCAGATTGCAACACATGCAGCTAGGGGTGGGGGCGGACTGAGGCTGAAAACTCAGGCTCCTGGGGAGCTTCTTCGCGTCTACCCCGGGGGAGGGAGATTCTTCGCCTCCCCCCCACGTCCTGCCCTCTCCTCCCCCCGGGGGCTGCTACTTTTCAGGGCTCCTTCCCCGCCCCCCGCTCTGGAAAGTGGGGGGCTCTCGAGGCGGCTCCCGCGGCCCCCCCAAGCGACTCACCTCCTCGTCCATGGCCGGAGCCCGCTGGCGTCCCCTCCTCGCCGCGAGTCACGGGCTCGTCCCCGGCAGGAGCCCCGCGGCTGGTGCAGACGCCGGATCCGGGCGCTCAAACATGCCGGGCCGGGGGGAGTCCGGATCTGCCTGCCCGGGGAGCGGGGCGTGCAGCCAGCCTGGCCCCGGCGCCTTCCCCCCGCCCCGGCTCCCTCCTCCGCCTCCTGCTTGCGCCGCTTCGCAACAACTTCGCGGCAGCGGCAGCCAGTCGGGTTTCCGGGGGCTGGAGCCGCTCGCTCCGGCAGCGGGAGCCCAGGAGGAGGCGGGGTCCTGGGAAACGAGAACCCCACCCCACCCGCCTGCAGACCCAGCCCGCTGCGCCCCACCCGGCTCCTTCCCCTGCCTGCAGGGGGCGGGACCCCGCTGTGCCCCCCAGGAGCAGCAGGGCTTGGTCCCTTTGCTCCTCCCCTCCTAAGGGACAAGCCGAGTTGCCCCCGGCCTTCCCCTCTGGCCCTGTGTCCTGAGGCTCTGAGCAACCCCTGCCCCCCGGCTCGCTCGGCTTGGAAGCTCCTTGGGGCAGAGACCTGGCTGGCTGTGTGTGTGGGGACTACGCCCAGCCCAAAGGGGTCCTGGACCCTAACGGCCTCTCCTAGGAGCTACCCCAGTGCACCCAATAATTATCACAGAATCACAGATTAGGGTTGGAAGGGACCTCAGGAGGTATCTAGTCCAACCCCCTGCTCAAAGCAGGACCAACCCCAACTAAATCATCCCAGCCAGGGCTTTGTCAAGCCTGATCTTAAAAACCTCTAAGGATGGAGATTCCACCACCTCCCTAGGGAACCCATTCCCATGCTTCCCCACCCTCCTAGTGAAATAGCAAATCTTCACTGTCTCTTCTCCATCCCCATCCCAATTGGCCTCACTGTGCCCGGCAGGGGAGGACCTGGGAAAAGGATCTGCACCATCTTTGTGAAATGAGGTGTAACTGGGCGTGGCCGTTCCTGACCCCAGGGGAAATGGCTTGAGTAGGAGACAACTCCTCCCCTGCCCCCAAAGAATTGGCTTGCAAAATGTTTTGTACCAAAGTGTAGCCCAGTGGGGCCCCAATCCTGGTGGGTGCTGCTCGGAGTTACTGGGTGTCAACAAGCACAGCCGGCTTTAGGAAGTGTGGGGCCTGATTCAGATAGTTTAGACGGGGCCCCGGCAGGGATGACTCACCCGGCGGCGCTCCGGGTCTTTGCTCCGAGTCTTCCGCGGCACCGAAGGACCTGCTGCCGAAGACCCGGAGCGCCGCCGGGTGAGTAAAAATTAAAAAGGCGCCTAAGTTAGGTGCTCTTCTTTAGGGCGCAGGGCCCTCTTAGGTGTGGGCGTGGGGCCCTCTTAGGTGCGGGGCCCGATTCAGAGGAATCAGGGAAATCGGCCAAAGCTGGCCTTGTCAACAAGTTGTGTCTGGTTGCATCTGCTCCATACCGGTGCGCAATATTCCTCCGCCGACTATCCAGGTGCCAGTGCAGATGTTCGCAACACTGATGCCGATGCACCCCGGGTTGTGCCTGCGAGTTTCTGAATGATGTGGGCTCTTGTTTTTATCTTTGCAGCAATGATAATTGCCATTCCAAAGCCTGGGAAGCCCACTGATGAAGTGGGAAGCTATAGGCCAGGGGTCAGCAACCTTTCAGCAGTGGTGTGCCGAGTCTTCATGTATACACTCTAATTTAAGGCTTCGCGTGCCGGTAATACATTTTAACGTTTTTTAGAAGGTCTCTCTATAAGTCCATAATATATAACCAAACTACTGTTATATGTAAAGGTTTTCAAAATGTTTCAGAAGCTTTATTTCAGTGGTGGGCTGAGCGTCTCCGCCCGCCCCCGCTCTGGGGTTTCAGCTGCTGGCTCCTGCCAGCTGGGAAGGAACCCTAGGCCAGCAGCGGGCGCTGAGTGGGACCAGTGGTGGGACCCTGGCTGGCAAGGGGCCAGCAGCGGGAACCTCAGAGCGGCGGCAGGCTGAGCCACTCAGCCTGCCCCACGTGCCATCAAAAATCGCCTCGCGTGCCACCTTTGGCACGCGTGCCGTAGGTTGCTGACCCCTGCTATAGGCTGATTTCTCCACTGTGCATGACCTATAAACTTCTTGAGCATATCATCTTCAAAAGAATATGCCCTTTTACTGAGCCAGTTATCTCTGTCCAACAGGCAGGCTTCAGGCCAAAACGTAGTTGTTGTGACCATGTTCTGGCACTCACTACTCACACTGAGACTGGCTATCAGAAAAACGTAAACTCTGGTGCAGTATTTGTCAACCTGTCATCTGTGTATGACACTGTCTGGATTAAGAGCCTGATGCTGAAACTTGCAAGAATTATATCTTGCTACCAAATGCTTTGCCTGCCTTGGCCCATGCTTAGTAACAGACAGATTAATAAAACCAGTTCACCGCGCACCATAAACAATGGGCTACCACAAGGTTCTGTACTCCCACCAACCCTTTTTAATATTTACATAAGTGACATGCCTCCAAATAAATCACTTACATTTGGATGTGCAGATGGTCTTGCCAGGACAATCCAAGCACCAAACTTCCATGACATTGAGCAGTGGCTCTCAAACTTCTGTACTGGTGACCCCTTTCACATAGCAAGCTTCTGAGTGCGACCCCCCTTACAAATTAAAACCACTTTTTTATATATTTAACACCATTATAAATTCTGGAGGCAAAGCAGGGTTTGGGATGGAGGTTGACATCTTGCGACCGCCCATATAATAACCTCGCGACCCCCTGAGGGGTCCCGACCCCCAGTTTGAGAACCCTTGACATTGAGGAAGCATTAACGGAGGACCTCAGAATTATGGAACAATGCTTCCAGAAATGGAGGTTCAAACCAAACCCTGGAAAAACAATAGTAAATGCATTTCTTCTTGATAATAGGAGTACCAAAAACACACTGAACATAGCTTTCTGTGGTAAAAATGTGCAATGTGATGATACCCCAGAGTGAAACCTCACCTTCCATGATCACCTTGAGAAGATAGCTGCAAAGACAAAAACAGATGGGCTAACGGAGGCATGGCGTGCAGGGTTACAGGGGGAGTTACTGTCAGAGCCAGGTCAGAGATGAGAAGATCCTGAATCTCATCTATACTCAGACCACTAAGCCACATTTCTCTCCCTGTAGTAGGGAAACCCCTATTAATACCCTTTTAATACTCCATACTTGAGTGCAAAGCCTGGGGGTACCGGTATATGAAAATAGGGACTGAGCATTTCAAAACAGGCCCATATAGACCCTTTAAACAGCTGGTCTCTTTTCCTTTACTATTTTTATAGTAATTTTTTCATGGTTAAATGACACTATAGTCAAAAAATCCTATTTTTAATTCTGGAGAATTCAGTTCATTTCAGTCCTGTGTATGCTTTCCCCAACGAGTGGCTGCAGAAGGTGCAGGAAGAAAGTTTACTCTGTGGATTTCAAATCTGTGGAATAAAAGAAAAATATTCAGAAAAATGACAAAGAGATTGAAGTTGGACAGACCAAAAAGATTTCCCTAAGACCGGGGAAATCCCCTTTGCTTTCTGGAGATCAGCCATACTTTCATCTGACATGAGAGCTCATTTTAATATAAGCTTTTGAATTTTTAGTTTCTTGAAATATTTCAAATAAAAATATTCATATGTGATTTGTCACCATTCATCAGTTTGGTTCCTTATTCGTGTAACAGGAAACTGCTGACTGGCTGCGTCACTGACCCTACTGGTGTTCCGCAGGCCATTCTCCCCTATCCTTGGGAAAGTTGTAATCCTGGCTTCTCGGGTATGCAACCAACCAACCAACTGCTGCTGCAAGAGTCAGCGTCCAGGTATAGTCATGAAACGAGCTACTTCGGTAAGACAGACACGGTGCCAGCCTTCATCGCCCGCTTGTTACATCTTCAAACAAGCACCTTCATGCTTTCTCCCAGGCTGCCCCTCATGCTTGGGAGAAGCTCCCCATAAACACCACAGAGCTACCTCATTGTCTTCCTTCAAATCCCTTCTTAAAACCCTCCTTTTCCAGGATGCCTACACAACACTTGACAATGGTTAGGCAGCTGGTGTGCTAGACCTCTGCCTATCCTGCTAACCAAGATTGCCTCCTTGTTTCCTTGTACTCCCCGGTCTGTCTGTCTGTCTCCACCTGTTGTCTTATCTTACACTTAGGCTATGTCTGCACTGCACTTTTGTCGGTCAGGGGTGTGAAAAAACACTCGGGGGTGGTTTTATTTTGCCGGTAGGAAAGCTGTCTCCTGCCGCTGGAAGGTATGCAGTGTAGACATGGCCTTAGCCCTGGTCTACACTGGGGGGGATCGAACTAAATTACGCAACTTCAGCTACGTGAATAATGTAGCTGAAGTCGACATACTTAGATCGACTTACCACGGTGTCTTCACCGCGGTGAGTCGACTGCTGCTGCTCCCTCCATCGACTCTGCCTGCGCCTCTCGCCGAGCTGGAGTACAGGAGTCGATGGGAGAGCGCTCAGGGGTTGATTTATCGCGTCTAAACTAGACACGATAAATCGATCCCCGCTGGATCAATTGCTGTCTGCTGATCCGGCGGGTAGTGTAGACATGGATTGGAAGACATGGATTGGAAGCTCTTTGGGCAGGGACCACATTTATGTTACACGTGTACAGTGCCTAACACAATGGTTCTGGTGCATGACTGGGGCTCCTGGGCAGCGCAGCAATACAAATAATAATTAAGCAATAATGTAGTGGAAGGTGGCTTCCAATTATTATAACCTTAGCTTAGCTTCTGACATCTCTGATGTAATAGCTTTGTTATACAAACTCTTTTTATGGTTTATTTCAAGTGCTTTCCTTTCAATGCAGACAGGGAAACCATGCAAAGAAAACGTGATACCACTGCAGGCATTGCTACAGTGAAATCTTATGAATATGCACTTGGCGTGTCCATTCCAGGGCTTAACATTTTTCATACATCCTTCACAACATGCACTACTCAAAGATCTGACCAGAAAACTATGGACTGCCATTGTAATTCATAGTTGTAACAATGTGTGGGTTAACTCAGTGTTGAATAATCTCCGATTGGAGCTGGCTCACGTCTGTGGAATTGTTCTCTTACTTGAATCTTCCTAACCATGACAGCAGTGATTCAGCTGGAAAGTTAGAACAATCCCAACTCACCTACAATTTTCTCTATTTGGAGGGTGATAAAAAGCCAATAAACCGCATGCACGAAATGCTGAGCAGCCAGTTTCACCCATGCTGCTATTGTGCCAATAAATAAATACATAAATCCACCAAATGCCTTACAAGAAAAGTGGAGTTTAACACTCTCTGCTTAACTGACAGCTCTGCAGGGAAAAAGGCTCAGTGACCTGAAAGACAAGGTGTTGGCCATAACAATGACTTCCCTGGAAAATTTTAATTAGTAAAACAGTTCAGAATATTTTAAGCGTGCTGTCACTGCTGAAGCTTGTGCATGGGCTGTTTTAGTGTGTGGCTTACCCCATTGCATGTATTCCTCTTTATGTGTGGTACTGTATGCTGCAAACGCTATATTATTATTTATGGAGCACCACCAGTGCTGCAAACATCCGAAGCCACAGCCCCAAGGTGTTTGCAGACAGACAGAGATTAAGCATAGGAGACAGCACATGGGACATCAATATGAGCTGGAGGTGATGGTAGAAATCTAGCAATGGCCATTTTGTGTAGACTTCTTGGAAGAACAGTAGTTTGAAGGAGGATTTGACGGGAGATTCTTTGTCCCATGAAGATGGAGACTGTCCCAAGCATATGGGCTGGCATTGCTTACAGTACAAAGACATGGATGAGAAAAGATCCATGTGTATTTGGTCACAACGGTGCTTAGGCGCCTGTGGATCCTAGTTTGCAAGAAAGCTCAGAGGGGGTCTGAAAGTAATAATACATAGCACCCTTTGTCTTCAAAGGCCGTTCCAAATATTAATTACTCCCTGCAACATCCTGAGGCACCCAATAGCTCCTATGCCAGAGTTTTAGACTGAGAAGGGAAGTGCTCTCTGCCCTTTACATTTCCAGACTATTGTCCCATTCATTGATAGACATGATGTAAATGTTTCTTCAAGAAACCGAAATGCAGTTACAAGGGAGTATAATGAGTCTGTGCTGGGTCGGAGAGGGGAGGAAGGTGAGTCATGAAACCAAGGAAGTTAGTTTGCAAGGGAAATCGGCCTGTGCTGATTTAACCCCTTCTATGACTTAGCATATAGAGTGTATTTTGTGCTTAGTAAAAGTCCAGTCTTGTGTGGCACTGAGCAGTCTCCACTCCCATTACCTTCAGCTCTGCACTTTGCAGGTGGGAGTCAGCACCTTGCAGACTTGTGCCAGAGAAGGGCACCTGAGTGGCCACAAGACACAAGTCCCAAGGTTTGAATGAATGAAAATGGAACGTAGTGAGAATTCACGCACAACACCTGCCTCGTGGGATGCCTCTGCCATCTCACACAAGGGTTTAAATAGTGCATGTTAATTAATGACTCGTCTCTCTATATTACTCAATACTCATAGGTAACACAAGTCATATGAACATGAGTATGGAATTGGGAGCACTTCCCAAAATGTACAGCAGCGGTTTCTGATCAGCTTATCATTCCGACTATACTACTACGCCTGTGTCAGATAGTCCACAACATGGGACTATCAACATGGGCCAGATACTGCCCATGGAGTCCTGCAACACAGCGGCTATAGGCTGCATCGTCCACAGAGCTGCAGAGATGACGGGTTCCATCTTCATCTGAGCAGCCCTAGATGATCTAGTCCGTGCAGGCTGCCCAGCACCCCATGTGAAAGAGGACGGAGTTACAAGCTGATCCATTTTAAACAAATTAGGGGCATCCCGTGAGCTGCTGGCAGGGAAAGAGGAAGGTTGTGGTTAAGATACTTGGCTGGAATTCAGGAGATCTGCATCCAGTTCCCAGCTGTTCCATAAGCTCAGTGTTTCACAATGGGCAAGTAACCCCCAGGTTTACATTTGTACCATCTGCAGAGCAGGGTCTCCCTTTTTCATAGATTCCTAAAATTTAATGCCAGAAGAGCCCGGTCTGACCACATGCATAACACAGCTCACCTGCATAAATTACATTTAGCTCTCCTCTGAGGAAGGCCAAGCCACCTTCTCCCCCATGCCCATTATCTAAATAAATACAGTTGTATTGATTATTGATATTGCCATAGTTCCTACCTTGTGTTGGCCACTGAGCATAGGGGAGTGCCTGGGCCCTATTCTGGCCAATTTACAATCCTAAATGACAGAGATCAGGGGAGGAGGGTTGGAAAGATGGTCTGTGATGCCAGGTTGGATGGAGACGGGTAAGTCACCAGGGGAAAGGCAGAGCTGAGAGGTAGAGAACCAGGAAAGGACAGTATCACAAAAGGCTTATGGGATGTTGAGAAGAGAATGTGTGATTGACGGTGTCAAAACCAGCAGGGAGGGAGCGGAGGATGAAGATGGGGTAGGGGGTGTGGCATATATACAGCGTATATAGCGTGTGTCTGAATAGCGGGTATATGCAGTTTGCTTCTTATTGTGCAATTGCATGTTCTCCAACCCCTAGAAATAGGCGGGAGCTGTTTTGCAATGTTCCCAGTTATAATGCCATTGGAATGCAATTCGGGTTGGTACTGCAAGAAGAAAACCCTCAAAGTGTAATGTGGCACGAGCAACACTACACAGCTAGCTCGGATCATATGATGCTGCAACAGGGATACTATTACACCAGGTATGTTTCTGCTCTCAGAGGCATCACTGTGAAGCCTAACTCTCTTCCTCTTCACGCCAGCCTGGCCACCCTATAGCTCTCTGTGCACAGGGACAAATTCTGCTCTCAGTTACGCCAGTGCAACCCCAGTGCAGTCAGTAGTGTTGCATCTGTGTAAACTGGAGGAGGGTTTGGCCCACAGAATATAATGTTTAACAAATGGAACCTTTCTTGCTTTTATACATGCAGGAATCTCATTGATTTCAATGGGCACCAGAGACATGTGGAGGCTGAATATTCTATATCAATGGCTCTCAACCTTCCCAGACTACCATACCCCTTTCATGATTGTCTTGCTTGGCCCAAGTTTCTCCTCACCTAAAAATTACTTGCTTACAAAATCAGACATAAAAATACAGAAGTGTCACAGCTCATTGTTACTGAAACATTGCTGACGTTCTCTTTTTTACCATATAATTATAAAATAAATCAATCGAAATATAAATATTGCACGTACATTTCAGTGTCTAGTATATAGAGCAGTATAAACAAGGCATTTTCTGTATGAACTTTTAGTTTGTACTGACTTCATTAGTGCTTTTTATGTAGCCTCTTGTAAAACTAGGCAAATATGAGATGAGTTGATGTACCCCCTGGGAGACCTCTGCATACGCCCAGCGTACTCCTGGTTGAGAACCACTGATCTATATGGTAATTGGCATGTAGCTATAGACCATAAATGTTCTGGCTAAACTAACAATTTAAATTGTCACCATTTAGCCTAATACACTGGGAACCCTGTAAGTAATAAAAGGGTTTAAATCAACATTTGGGTATAAATCAAAATTCTCTTTTCTAATTTTCTAATACTTCCTTGCAATTCCATCTTCATTTATTCCATCACTCAGTGTCTGAGGTGCAGGTCAGCACCACCATCCCCAAATTCAAGTAGTTGTTGTTCATTGTAAACTTTGATTTCAAAAGGAATTTTCCTCATTCAGCCTCATTTCTAAGCTAAAATGAAGCAACAGCCTCAGTGCAGCCATGAAGACGATACCGCTGCTACACACGTTGACCTGCAAAAGGCCCTAAAATGTCAGGTCATGGAAATACTTTTTTAAATTATGAAGATCCCTGAACCCGTAACTTTGTGATGGAGTTTTCCAGGGGTGAGTGTATAGAACTGCATGCCAAGAAACCTTACTATTGTTTCTGACTGCCAGAGGCACTGTGATCAGAAATAATTCACGTACCCTGCTTCAAGTTCCCCATCTGTAAAACGGGGGTGACACGCCCTTGTAGTAGAAGGTCCTGTCTAATTATACACTATGATTGCTGCCGCCCAGGTCATATTTCATTAGGCAGCCTGTGAAATCAGCTACTGAGCACGTGTCTACAAACATTATTGCTATTTTCACAAAACATGACACCATGGTGATAGGCCGATCGGAGATCACAGTCTGGTCCTGCACATGCTGCAGTATACAGCCGCCTCTTGAAATTTTACCAGTATATTTAGTTTGTGGTGTAAAAAGCAAGTGCGCAGGGTTTCACTGGAAATAAGTGATGCAGCAGGCAAGCAGAGTTGTGGGAAAGAGATCGTTACCAAGCATGAATAGAGGTTGGTTTTATATTCTGAGAAGGCTGCCTCTGTCCAGTAGCAGCCCGGCCACCAGCTTGCACACGTGAGCTCCTGTGGTCACACAAAACTAGATCCTTTCTGAAACCTGACTCTCTTTCCCCGGTTCCTCTCATTTCCACACACCAAAGGGCACCACCCACTCAAAGGCCTGGGTGCCCCTCGACTTAAAATATACTTAAAAGCTCAGTGCTAGAGGAGTTAAAGCACAACTTCAGGTGGCATGGAAGCATTTTACCCGGAACAGGGAATGGGGCAGCAGCTAATATGCCTTTTTGTTCTACTGAGCAGGTCTATGATCCAGAAGGACACCATTCTGGGGGAGGGGGCCCAGTCCCGCTCCCAGGGAAGTCAATAGCCGACTCCTATTGTCATCAGTAGGAGCAGGAGATAACCTGCTGTGTCAGACTCCATTCAGAGTTTCCTGGCTTCCTTCAGTCTGTGTCTCAGCTGTTGTTGCTTTAAACATAAAATGTTGTTTTAATTTAGTTTTTCTGTCTTTGGAAGTCATCACGCCCTCTCTCCATATCCTTCCTCTGCACAGGAGGTTGTTTTTCCTCTGACTCTCCTGTATTTCCTCACTCTGCTGTATTTCTCTCTCCCCTAAAACCTTCATCGCTTCAGCCCTGTGCCTGTCTGCGGGGGGTGCCTTAGTCCCACATATGCTAAGCACTGTCGAGCCCTTGTTTCTGAGAAGTGCACTGCCTGGGAACGCATGCCAGGTCCCCCGTCATATGTAAATCCTCAAAGTCCTTATCTATATGGCACTTTCCCAGGGTCAGAGGGCTGCATCTCCAATAGTGAACACCAGCCATTGGCATTTTAACCACCATGCACCATGCTTGGAGGAGGTCTAGAAAACACATTGGCTAAAACACGGGCAGCACGTCTGTCTGTTCCAGAGCTGCTATCACTGATGGAGCCATACCAGAGAGAAATGTCTGGGAAAGAACCCGATTCAGAGAGAGGTGGGGGTGGAGGTGTGCACTCTGGGCTCCGTAGAAGCTGGATGTATCCTTTTGGTGTCGGTACCATTGAGCTTGTCATAAACCCCAACATTAGGCCGGTTAATCTGGGAGCAAATTCACAAAGGTGTAATTTCACATTCAAAGTACATCCCTGGATGGACCCCAGCATGGATTGTTATAGCAGTGAGTGCCAGCGTTCACCCTGTGCTTAAGGGTGCGAAGCAAATTTCCTTTTCACAGGTTCATAATTTCCTGGGAAGCTTTGAGCTGAAATTTTCGATGCTTGTGTGATAGTGACCGACTTGGCCAACACACCAAGGATCTCCAGAGCTGAAAGCAAGAGTGCCAGTAGTTGAGCTAAAGATCCCACACACTTTAGGTGGGGCTGTAACAGACTCCTACCCTCTGCAGGTCAGCACAGAGGGGGCCTTGCAACTCTCTCACCAGTGGGTTACATTTGGGCTCTTCTCTAAATGCAATTTTGTTTTTAAGTTTGAGCAGAAACCCTGCGGCCGGGCAGAACCACAGTCCTGCTGTGGTACAAAATGTTCTACCCATGCTTTTCTGGCCAGTGCTGGAGCAAGCCCACCAGAAATCTGAAACTTGGCACTGGTTCTTAATTGAGGAGTGTGAAATTAAAGATGAAGCCCATTCAAACAGGCTTTGTGGGTGTCTAGGACTTTCAAAGCCGAGGTGGGATTTCCAATGGAGCCTAAGGGAGTTGGGTGTCCAGCTGCTTTGAAAAGTCCAGCCTTGGGACCTGATCCAGTGCCTGGTGAACTCAATGGGAACCTTTCCATTGACCTCAGCCAGCATCAGAATAGGCTTCTGAGATCCCAGCCCCTTGGGAACAGCGCAGTCTCTCTGATGAGTCTGACAGGCTGCTGTAGGGGACAGCTTGCATGAGGCTTGCATAAGCCTCCCATTGAAACCGGCACAGCTAAGCAGTAGCCCCAGCTCAGCTACATGGCCTATAGGTGGAAGTTTCTATTTTCTGTTCCTGGTCTTCTGTTCAAAGGTGCAGCTGTCCATCGAGCATTGTGTACACCAGAAAACACACAGGATGTGGAATGTGACAGAGCTGCGTGCTGCTGCTAGGGCTGTCATTTTTACATCTCCGGACTCTGTGTGGCTTTCAGCTGCATCCTTAACAATGCTGTCTGGTCCAAATGCGACGTTTACCTCTCCAGCCCTGCATTCCCCCATGTCGCACGTTAACTTTATTCATATTTATTACAAACCACCACATGTAACTTTCCCTGGCGGGGAGGGGATGTGGAGGGGGATGGAGAAAAGACACTTACCAGAGCAACATTAATCACATTGTCTCTGTGCAGCTATGGGAGACTCTCGTTAAAGGCCGTGGTATATGAGCCTCGGTTATTATTACTGATTATGTGTCTAAGAAAGCCTCATTGTATAAGACATTGTTTAAACACATGAAAACGCAGTCCCAGCTTAGAGTTTAAGACACCGAGGGACACAGGATAGAATTAATACAGGATTGGTTTTCGATTGTATTTGAAATCATTTACCAAAGTCTGTGACACTGCTTCTAGACCTCAGAAGGAAGCAGTGTTTCTAGTGGTTAGGAGTGTGTGGGGGCAGGGTGGAGCTGGACTCCTGGATTCTATTCCCAACTCAGCCACTGGCTCATCACATTTCTTGAGGCAAGTCACAGAGGGTCTGATCCTGCAAACACTTATGTATGTGAATAACTTTCCTTGCACAGAGACCTTTAATCCAAACATATTACAGAAAGACCACAAAGGAGGGCAATTTCCTGGCCAGGAGATGTGGCGGTCGTCCAGCAATGTTGAGGAGGCAGCGAAGAAGAAGAAGAAAGAAAGGTTTAAGCAATGTCAGAAAGCCAGAATGGTGGGAAGTTCTGAGGAATCCAAGCTGGTGAAGAACACAGAGAAAAGCACATTTGAAGAAGTTAAGGGTCAGGCGTTGAAGGCCTCAGATGCAGGACTACTGACGAAGGCAGGGGGGAAAGGTATATACATATTCCCCAGGATTAGGCAAAGAAGCACAGAGGATTTGGGAGCTGTGAAGTGTGGAAAAGATGAAAACGGAAGAGTACTGGGGAAGACAGTGAAATCGTTAGGCGGTGGCAGCGAGGTGTGCCGGAACAATTTTTATAGTGAGAGCTTTATAGAGTGATGGAAACCATGTAGTTGGTGTTTGCCATTACTACTTCAAGCCAAGGGGTGTGGTAGCACCTCTAGGATCTTTGTTCCAGTGCCACTGGTGGCAGCGGTTTTATGAGAAACTGTTCTATGAAGAAAATGCGAAGAAAGCATTGCGGGACGTATGTGCAAACCTCACAAGACCTAGCCCCCTGGTGGAGACTCAGACAGCGCTGAAGAGGATGTAATGTGGGAAGGCAGTGGGAGGAGATGGTGAACCAGTCAAGGCGTTTAAAGCGTGAGGCCACGAGGGAGTGGTGATGATGATGAACCTTTTCTGCTTAATTCTCATGCTGGAAAAATTCCTGATGAGTGGAGGAAGAGCGTGTTGGTCTCTCTCTTCATGCCTAAGGGTGTGGGCAGCAGGTATCATAGGCTGGGGGAGGCTGAGCCTCCCCAAACAGCCTGGTGTGGCCCCGCCCATGCTCTGCCCCCAGGAGTCCCTGTGAGTTCCCACTGTTTCGTGGCCCGGGCTGGGCTGGGGGCGGATGGCCTGTCGCCGGAACTTGGGGAGGCTAGAGCTTGTCTGTCAACCAGGGTGAGTACATAAGAATATTGCCAAGTACACTCAACAGCAAAGTGTATGAAATCATGATTCGGCCAGCCGTGACATAGGGGTGGGAATGCTGGCCAGCGAGGAAGAGGGAAGAGCAACTTCTTCACACAGCCAAAATGAGAATTCTCAGGTGGTCGCTGGGTAAGACAAGAGCTGACGCGCTACTGTGACCCCCAGATGTTCAGTGAAATGGTATGAGCCATGATGCACGTAGCCCAATCACGGGAAAGCTGAAGGAGCATAGACTGAGATGGCTGGGTCGTGTGAGACAACAAGATGCAGGCTATGTTGTTCGGAGAGTAGAAGAGCTAATAGTTACAGGACAAAGACCAGGAGAAAGACCAGAAGGAGGTGGATTGAGATGCTGAAGGAGAACACGAAGAAGGTTGGGTGTCAGCTTGGAAGATGCACATGACAAGAACGCTTGGAGATGAATAACAAAAGCTACTCACCCTGGTTGACAGACAAGGCAAATATGTAGAAGGGGCCTTTAATCTGTTTCACGCCTCACGTAAAAGGGTATGGCACCCACCTATCTCACAGGCTGTGTCTTCACTGCTATAAAGTGGGCTTTTTTCAGAGACACAACTACTGTGTGATAGTCCTCTCACTGTAAAACCCTGGTGGAGACAATGCACCTGTAGTTTTTACTACAAAGTAGGTAGGCCAGGTCAGCACTATACCCCTGCCTGTGGCTAATCTCACCTAGTTCATGTTTCAGTAAAACTACAGTGCCTGATCTCCACAAGACTTTTCCAGCGGGATAGCTAACACAACCTCTATCCCATGGTAAAAACACTTCCTTTTCAAAAGTGAAAACAAAGCCCCAGAGATGTTGAGTATTAATTTGCAGACATTAGTAAAGTGTTTTAAGTGCCTCAGTTCAAAGGTTCTCTGGAAATGCAAAGTCTCCTCCTCCTCCTTATTCTGCTCACCAGGGCCGGTGCAAGGATGTTTCGCGCCCTAGGCGAAACTTCCACCTTGCGCCTTCCCCCACCCTGCACCCTGAGACGCACCCCCCCCGCGCCAGCTCCCCCCTCCACCCTGAGGCGCCCCTCCCCCATGGCAGCTCCCCCGATTCGCCCTGAGGCACCCCCCTTGCAGCAGCTCCCCACCCCGCACCCTCTGCCCTGAGGCACCCCCCCGCCCCAGCTCACCCCTGCTCCACGCACGAGCACCCCGAGCACGCCGTCACTGCTTCACTTCTCCCGCCTCCCAGGCTTGCGGCACCAATCAGCTTAGGCACCGCAAGCCTGGGAGGCGGGAGAAGTGAAGCAGCCACAGCGTGCTTGGGGAGGAGGCGGGGTAGGGGTGAGCTGGGGCGGGGAGTTCCCCTGCATGCCCCCCCCCCCGAACATGCTGGAGGCGGCCCTCCCCGCACTCCCCTGCCCCAGCTCCCTCCGCCTAAATGCCAGCAGCGACCGGGGCGGCCGAAGATCTGGCCACCGTGGTCGCTGCCGAAGAAAATGGCGCTCCCCAAATCCTAGTGCCCTAGGCGACTGCCTAGGTCGCCTAAATGGTTGCACTGGCCCTGCTGCTCACTAGCTCTCATAGATTATGAAGCCAGAGGGGAAGCTAGTCTGACTTTTTACATGACACAGGCCTTGGCTGTGGAAGATCCACAGTTCTTGGGTTTAGATTCACAAGGCCTGGCTTGAGGGTGGGTGCCTCATAGCCAGAACTGCTGAATTCCCGCAGTAGTAGCAGTTAAGGATTGCTGGTGATTTGAGGCATGAGCTCCTGCGAAAAGGGACACAAATGGGGTAGTTATATAAAAACACCCTTTTCTCCAGCACATAAGAACATAAGAACGGCCGTACTGGGTCAGACCAAAGGTCCATCTAGCCCAGTATCCTCTGACAGTGGCCAATAACAGGTGCCCCAAAGGGAATGAACAGACAGGTTATCATCAAGTGATCCATCCCCTGTCACCCAATCCCAGCTTCTGGCAAACAGAGGCTAGGGACACCATTCCTGCCCATCCTGGCTAATAGCCATTGACACAGTTAGTTGTGTGGCTAGATCACTGTGCTCTTGCTCCCATTTCCAGAAGGACTATAGGGCAAGTCTTCGTGGTGAGAGAGAGATCTGTGCTCATTTGGGGCTAATCAGTGGTGGTTTCACCATTGACCTCGATGGGACCTAAGATGGTTGAGAAAATGCACGTATGTGCAAAGGTTTATCCTCTCCGTTACCATGTTGATAAGAGGAGGCATTGTTCACCTTCCACACATATACTCCAAGGCACAAATTTGTCTAAGTGACTGTGGTGTGTCTATGTCTATATTTGTGCATGAAATTTAACGTACCGTCTCCAACATATTTGGAAAATGCCAGGAAATGATTTAGATCCAGCAGGCCAGGAAGTTGGGCTGGGAGTCAGGAGACCTGGGCTTTTCTGTCAGCATTGCCCCTGAACTGCAGTGTGGGCTTGGACAAGTCACTTCATCTCTCTGCTTCTGAGTTTCCCCATCAGAAACCCAGGCAGCCTGGATGCCAGTGAAATGGCCGATGTGCTGAGGAACATGAGCATGTTCCAAACCAGCATTCTGCTTTCCAGGTTTCACATGCAGGGTCTGTTAACAATCATAGAATCACAGGACTGGAAGGCACCTCAAGAGGCCATCTAGTCCAGTCTCCTGCACTCATGGTAGGACTAAGTATTATCTAGACCAGTGGTTCCCAAACTTGGGACGCCGCTTGTTCAGGGAAAGCCGCTGGCGGGCTGGGCTGGTTTGTTTACCTGTCCTGTCAACAGTCCACAGGTCCAGCCGATCGCGGCTCCCACTGGCCACGGTTCGCCGCTCCAGGCCAGTGGGAGCTGCTGGAAGTGGCGGCCAGTACATCTCTCAGCCCGCACCGCTTCCAGCAGCTCCCATAGGCCTGGAGCAGCGAATGCGGCAGGTAAACAAACCGGTCCGGCCCACCATGGGCTTTCCCTGCACAAGCGGCAGAACAAGTTGGGGAACCACTGATCTAGACCATCCCTGACAGGGGTTTGTTTAACCTGCTCTGAAAAATCTCCAATGATGGAGATTCCACAACCTCTCTAGGCGATTCATTCCAGTGCTTAACCACCCTGACAGTTAGGAAGTTTTTCCTAATTTCCAACCTAAACCTCTCTTGCTGCAATTTAAGCCCATTGCTTCTTTTCCTATCCTCAGAGGTTAAGGAGAACAATTTTTCTACCTCCTCCTTATAACAACCTTTTATGTACTGAAAATCGTTATCATGTCCCCCCTCAGTCTTCTCTTCTCCAAACTAAACAAACCAACTTTTTTCAATCTTCCCTCATGGGTCATGTTTTCTAGACCTTTAATAATTTTTGTTTCTCTTCTCTGGACTTTCTCCAATTTGTCCACATCTTTCCTGAAATGTGGCACCCAGAACTAGATACAATACTCCAGCTGAGGCCTTATCAGCGCGGAGTAGAACAGAAGAATTACTTCTCGTGTCTTGCTTGCAACACTCCTGATGATACATCCCAGAATGATGTTCAGTTTTTTTGTAACAGTGTTACATTGTTGACAGGGCATGTGCTTGGGGCGGCACTTTCCAAGGGGCGGCACTCCGGTTCCTTTTTTTTGTTGTTGTTGCTTGGGGCGCAAAAAGCCAGGAGCCGGCCCTGAGCGGAGGTGAGCTGCAGTGGTGGGGGGCGCGGAGAGGGCCGCAGGAAGTAACCCTGGGGGTGGGGCAGCAGAGGAACCGCTCCCCCCCTGCTCACCTCTGCTCCACTGCCGCCTGCTCCCCAGAGCGTACCGCCGCTCCACTTCTCTCCTCTCCGTCCCAGGCTTGCCGCAAAACAGCTGATTCGCGCGGCAAGCCCGGAAGATAGCGGGGAGAAGCGGAGCGGCTGCAGCGTGCTCAGGGGAGAAAGCAGAATGGAGGTGAGCGGCGGCGGTGGGGGGCATGGGGAGGGCCGCAGGAAGTAACCTGGGGGGGCAGAGGAACCGCTCCCACCCCAGCTCACCTCCACCTCCTCTCCCGAGTGCTCTGCTTCTCCCCTCTCCCTCTCAGGCAAGCCTGGGAGGGAGGGGAAATGTGGCGCACCTGGGGGAGGAGGCGGGGCCAGGGATTTGGGGAAGGGGTTGGAATGGGGCCGGGAAGGGGTGGAGTTGGGGTGGGGCCGGGGGAGTGCGGGAAAATTTTTTTGCTTGGGGCGGCAAAAAACATGGAGCCAGCCCTGCTGTTGACTCATATTTAGCTTGGGATCCACTATGACCCCCCAGATCCCTTTCTGCAGTGTTCCTTCCTGGGCAGTCATTTCCCATTTTGTATGTGTGCAAATTATTGTTCCTTCCTAAGTGGAGCACTTTGCATTTGTCCTTACTGAATTTCATCCTGTTTATTTCGGACCATTTCTCCAATTTGTCCAGTTTATTATTTATAAATAAATAATCCCAAAATGTCTGTGGTGGCAGGGGTTTCCCAGTATTCAGAGCAATGAAGGAGTTAACCAAACTTCATGGGGGAGTGACTACGAGCAGAGAAGTAGTGAGGTCCCTTTGGCTAACCCCAGCTACAAGTGGAGGGTCTGAAAGCTGCTCCTGTCTGTGTACAATCCAACGCATGCCAAAAGTGCTGGGCTTCATAGAAAAAAAGAACACTCACAAGAAAGGCCTTTCTGTATCAAAAACACTTTTACATGAGCCACTCAAAGCATGTCCTTGGCTGTGAACATTACTACCAGCGTTTGGTTTAGGAAATGCAGCCTCCAAAAATTAGCAAAGGAAGTGAGTGTGTTGCAATTTGACAATGCAGAGTTTGTGGTTAATTTTTCTCAATCTACAGTGTGTGCAATCCAACGTCCCAGCTCTCAGTCTCAGATGTTTAATTTTAGATGTACGGGTAGGTTTTTGAAAGATATCTGTTAAAACTCTTCTTAACAAGGCGCTGAAAATAACAGCTCAGCAGGCTGAAATTTGCAATAGTAAAATGAAGCCAAAGATGTGCAACGTGACCCTTAAACACTATTGACAGGGAGAAACTTTGTCTCCACACTACAAGGATGATCTGTCAAGGTTATCAGGTGATATAATGGTGGGAGGCTACATGATGTGTAGGGGAAATGAGGGTGCTTTGCCACTGTGCAGACTAGCAGATATGGTTTGATTTACATGGAGCTTCATCATGAGCGTGCTAGGCCAAAGAGCTTCAATGTGTTTTGCAGGAATGAATCTCCTGGAAAGGTTACACAACATTTTACTGCCCTGGTGTTTTAAGTTGAAGCTAGCTGGCCTGATGGCACGTGCCAGGAAGTGGTGACCCAGCTGAGCCCGTGGGCTGCACTGCACTGGATGCTTGCCTGGCTGCCAGGAGACCTGGTTTTATTTCCACTTCTGCAACTGACCTGAGGTGACTCATTTCCCACCTCTGGGCCACTTCTCACCCTTTGTCTGTCTTGTGTAAGCTCTTTGGGGCAAGGAATGTGTTTGAACAGGGTCTTGAGCTTGGCTGGGGCCTCTGGGTGCTACTGTAGTATAAATAATAATTATGGCAGCCATCTTGGATTCTTTGAACTATTAGGGGCCAGGACTATCTAAGGGCTTGTCTTCACTGCCATGTTAACCCTTCTCAAGTTAGACTGGCTCGAATGAGAGCCACCACAGTGTGGAATAACACTGGAGCTGCCCAGAGTTAGCAGCTGCTGAGTTGTGCCTGGACCCCCAATGGGTCGAACAGCTCAGGTTAAGGGTTTTTGTCTGAGGCCGGGAGCCGGCTGAGGGGCAGCAGTCGAGTTATCTCTGCAGTGAAGACGAGCCCTGAGAGACAAGGTCCAGTAGTGGGTGACACAAAAGGAGGGGAGACACGGGTATTGCTGCCTGGGCAGCACCTCCAGTTGGCCACAGGGCTATTGTAAAAATGGGAATGGGGAGGAAGGCAGTGAGGAAACGGTGGTCCAGTGTGAAAGTCAAAGGGCCCCACTCAGGGAGATGAGAGCCCTGCTCCTTGGTCAGGCTGGGGGAGGGGTGATAGATGGGACCTGATGCCCAACCCCTCTCTGTTACACACTTACATCATGTAAAACACCCTGTTTTTAAACAGTCCAGAGTTCCCGTGTGTGACGTGTCATCTTATTCATGTAGCATGCTGGTTTAACGTGGTTAGGGCTGAATTCACCCCGGCGTATCTCTGGAGTCAGTAGAATGACACCAAGGATGAATTAGACCCTTAACGATTAAATAAGCATGGGTGGACAAACCAAGTACATGGGACTTTCCAGTCTGAATGCACAGCCATGTGGAGTGCCCCTTGCCAGAACAGATCATTGGTCTGTCTAGTCTAGCATCCTGCACCTGGCAAGTGCCTCATGTCACAGAAGACGCTAATATACGTGCCCCTTAATATACAGAGCTGGTCGTACGAAGCTGCATGTGAGCAGACAAAATTCCGTCCTGGTCCCCGTGAATGACCAACGCACACCCTCAATTGTGGGACGTGTTTACCCTCATTATGTTAGAGTTCCAAGGGCGGTCAGTGGTCGTGAAATTATCCATGATTTGACGTGGATGACTTGTGGCAGCCGACTCCACAGGATGATTATACCAGCATGGAGTAGTGTGTCGTTTCATTACTGCCCTGCTCCATGAGAGGTAGCCTTGAGTCCCAGTGGGCTACGACATTGATCACCGCAGCCTCTGGGCCAGATCCTGCCCTCATTTACACCACTGTAAATCTGGAGGGACTCTATGGACTTTAGTGGAGCTGCTCTGTTTTAACATGGGTAGAACTGAGAGCAGGGACTAGCCCTTAAGATACAGTTGCATTCCTATCACCAACAGCTTGGTCAAGAATCACAGAACTTTTGAGCATGATGTCAGATCTCACTCAGCATATTCAGCAAAATGACCCTCCTGGGACAGTCTGCAAGGGAGGGAGGAGGGAAAGAGAAGGGCAAAAACCTGAGCGTCTCAGTTCTAAAGATCTGACTGTGATTATTGCTCACATGCTACAAGGACACCCCAGCTGACTGATAGCAGTATGGCAAGCAGCCATCCCCCTTCCAGCAGAGATGGTTGTTCTCCTAATATGAACATGCTGGAGCGGCTCAGGGATGTAAAATCCACCCCCCAACTCTGCAGATTCTATCTCTGCATCCTCTAACAAGTGTCCCGGGCACATGTTGTACCCTTTGGTACGTGCAACCTTGGTGGTGGGGGGACCAGGCTGGCTTTGAGAGGCCGAGCTCAGTGCTGGGCCTCCCTGAGCCACTGGGAACAATTTGCTGTGCAGAAATCTGGTGGCAGCAGGGTTATCCCCGCTGGGTTTTTTCCACAGGCTTTAAACAAATTCAAAGCACAAAGAGAAAAGAATAATTAGGAGTTGAAGCTCACACACAGGAAGATGCTCACAAATGACTGGGGAAAGGGATTGGTTTCTGGGACTTCGGGAGATGAAAAGACTAACAATAAACAGGTTTAAAATGAGGGATACACGGTAGGCCAGTTAGGCCCAGATCCTCTACGGTATTTGAGTGCCTAACTCCCGTTGATTTCTACGGTGCTTAACGACCTTTGAGAATCTGGGCCTTAGTGAGCTCTGGAGTTCCTCATGGATTCATCTCCTCTCCACATCAGTGCACACTCCAGGCACATGAACGACATCTACGACCACCAGACTCCCAGTCACTGGGCTAATCCACACTTGTCAAATGACAACTGCATCTCCACACATCGAGCCTGCTCCTGCTAGGGGACGGGCACCCTCAACTCCCGCTCTGGGCACTTGATGTTGGAAGCCCTCAGCACCTGCAGGATTGGGCTGGAACAACAGTCTCTAGAACGGCAAAGACCATGTAATCTGGGTAGGTGAACTACATCCCTTCCCCCTCCCGAGAGGCCAGGTGTCATATTCTTCACCGACGATGGGAAATCTTGTTAGCATGCAGCAAGAATAATCATAGGGGAAGAGTATAAGAGGCAATGGCCTAATCCTGCTCCCACTGAAGTCAATGGGAGTTTTGTCATTGATTTCAGTTGGGCCCAGTGCTGTCTGCCATTCGTATTACAGCCTTGCGGAGAGGTCTCAACCACGAATGGGCCCCCATTGTGGTAGGCGTTGTACAAACATATAGTATGAGATGGTCCCTGCTGCAAATTGCTTACACTTGAAATAGTCAAGAGAGTATTATTGTCCCTATTTTAAATAGGGAAACTGGGGCCCAGGGGGATTAACAGACTTGCCTCCCTGAGGGAGTCTGAGGCAGAGCTGGGAACAGGCTCCAGTTCTCCTGAATCCCAGTCCAGCTGTTTAACCACAAGCCCAACTTTCATCTTTCCGGTGGCTATAACACTGGACTGGGGACCAAAAGGATGCATGGTGCAAGTCCAGGCTCAGCCATTCACTCTGACCCTGAACGAATCTCTTCCCCGAATGCAGCTGTGAAGGATGGATTTGAAGAAACCCCAGGGTATTGCTGAAAACTAGATGCTGCATCTGAGCGGAGAAGTCCTGGGTAGACACATTATAACAGAAAGGCAGCCTGGCAGGATTTAACAGCTGTGGAAACTCGAGAACCTTGTACGATCTGCCCATTAATGGCTTGTCAATACTAGTGTCTGGTTTCACTTACTGTGCCGAAAACCTTCCTCCTGTTGGGTTGTCATGCATCCTGCATGTACTAAACCTGCCCTTGGTTACTTACCATAGTGCACAAGCACTGAGCTAGCTAAATGGAAATCCAGCCAGGCACACGCTGCTGTTGACAGTCTTACAGGTTGGACTTTGAAAGAACAGTCATAGGATGAAAAGTATTTTTGCATAAATTTCAATGGCCGTCCTTGGTAAAGGTGATCAATCAAGAGAGCCAAAGCCTGAAATCCCACAAGGTTTCACACGGCAGAAATGCATAACTCGAGGAAGCCAGAACAACAGGCAGGGGAGAGAGTGGGAGACACACACATTTAGGGCTTGAGTCTGACCTCACTCCAGTGTTGCTGCCAAGGTTAACAGCTAGATCCTTGCCTTCACCTAAATCAGCCCTAAAGCTGGCTTACCCAGTAGGTGAGGGACATCACCTTCTTAGAGGACTCCCCAGGTGGCACAGAGCTGCTGTAGTGACTCCTACAACACCCACTTGGTCCCCAGGCAAGTAGCATGGCTGTGGGAAAGGGGGAACAACCACTGGGTCCAGTCACCCCAAAGATCTCAGCCTGCCTCAGTCAGCTGAACAAAGGGTAGAGCAGCCCTAATGCTGCTCTCACTTATGCTGGGGAATGGCCTGATCCTCTGCTGGCCACAAGATCAGAGGAGCATGAAGGTGGAATTGTTGCTCTTCCTGAGCCGTGCTGATCACAACCTGGATGCAGCCCAAAGTCAGGGCCAGTGGAACTGATGTAATGTAAAAACCATGGGTGTGATTTCTGACCCACACCCCTTCCCCTTGGGAAACCCTAACCCCTCCAAGTATCGGGTTCCTGGAAACAGAGACTCAAGGACAGTGGGTCTCAAACTTTTTTACTGGTGACCCCTTTCACATTGGAAGCCTCTAAGTGCGACCCCCCAAATAAATTAAACACCCTGTTAAATATATTTAACACCATTATAAATGCTGGGTGCAAAGCGGGGTTTGGAGTGGAGGCTGACAGCTCGCAACCCCCCATGTAGTAACCTTGCGACCCCCTGAGGGGTCCTGACCACCAGTTTGAGATCCCCTGTTCGAGGACAATGAATGCACCTGACTTTAGACGTGAGCAAGTGGGAGCAGACCGACACTCTGGCCCTCAACAAGTCAAACGTCTGACTTGTGAGTCCGCACCACAGCGTTACCCTGAGCTCTACCTGTGCGGTTACCTCCGGCTGTTACAATATAACCGGAGTGCTGGTTCAACTGCCACCCCGGTGCTACCCTCACCAGAGAGGCAAACTAATTCTAGCTCCTGTGTGAATCCAGCTTCACATATTAGCTTCCTCTGCAGCTTGGTAAGAGATGATGGCCTTCAGCTTTGCTACTATTTTTGATCTGCAATTAACTTCTGCCCATCCCACTGCATAAATCGTGAGAACTCAGCCTTTTTGGAGTAACATCCTGCTATCTTTCTATTTACCTTTTTATATGGGGGCCCATCACCCTGGCATCTGAGCATATCCCAAGCAATTCCTGAGTATGTCCCCAAGGTCTAATTTTGTATTGCTATTTTGTATTGCTTCTTCCGTCCAAAGAACCACATCCCCCAGGGCACTGAAGTGATATTGTGGTTGTAGCCAGTTAACTGGAAGGAGATGTCATTCTGGTTTGTGGATCTGCATCTCTAAATGGAGCGACTCATCTTGCCTCCTTCAGGGGCAGCTAGTAAGTTGTGTTCCCATTCAGATGCAGAATGTCACAGAGTAAATCATCCTATTCAAGTCTCTCTCCGACTCATGGAGACTTTATATTTGCTCTTTGTTACTCTTAATCTAAAATAGGCCATCTAAAATGATCAATGCTCTTTGTGCATTATGCAGTCACATAATAAAAGGCGGTAAAATGAAGATGAAGGTGGTTGTGGTCGGTCGTGGTGAGGAGTTTTTGGTGGAGAGATTTAGGAGGGTTGTTCCAGAGGGGACTGTGGGGTAGATGGCGGAAGCGCTGACACAAACTCTCAGTATCTTTGGGAATCTATTGTCTGCTTTATGCTTTCCTTTCCCTGGGAGTAGCAATGACGATTTCTCTGCTTGATAAAAATGATCAGACTCTAAACATTTTAGCATTTTTAAAATGCTCCCAAATTTGATCCATTACATACTCAGCTGGCCTGCTGTTTCCGTTCCAGTAGGAGACCTATTGGCTGGCTGTTAGATACTGAAATGCTCAGAAATTGTGGCCTCTAGCTGGGTAATATTTCCATAACGATTCTGTGTCCTCTACCGAGTGCAAATAAAACTCTCCATCCCAGACTGCCATATAAAAGCCTACAGACAAGATGTACTTTCCTTGTTTTATTAACCTAATTGAATAATTGAAATTCACAACCCCCTGGAATAGATTGAGTTATCTACCCAATTGTCTGTGTATCTCTTCTCCATTTACAGTCTGTCTGGACATAATCCTGGGAGTGCCTTTTGAACAGTCTCATTAATTTGTCTAGGCCATAGCTGAAAATACTGGGCTAAATTCAGCTCTGGTGTAGGCCTGGATTCAGCAAAGCACTGAAGTGCAATGGGCTTTCCTTAAACACATGCTTAAGTGCTTTGCTGAATCAGGGCCTATAACGGGTACAACCTGAAGTCAGTGGGCTGAGCTTGTCCCATAACCAGTCCCATTTCTAGAGCTGTACTTTCATAAAGCACAATGCTCAAGGGCTGTCTTGTTTATAACAATACTCATCATTTCTATAGCTTCTTCATAAGAACATATAAGAACATAAGAGTGGCCATATTGGGTTCATCTAGCCCAGTATCCTGTCTGCCGACAGTGGACAGTGCCAGGTGCCCCAGAGGGAATGAACAGAGCAGGTAATCATCAAGTGATTCATCCTCTGTCGCCCAGTCCCAGTTTCTGGCAAACAGAGGCTAGGGACTCCATCCAGAGACTAGGGACTTCCATCCAATGATCTGTTGTAAAGCTGATAAAATCCCGGTTATTAGACTATATGTTAGTTAACTAGAAGATTTTTAGAGGTGGGTTCACGCCCCAGCATCTCGCTCTTAGTCTGAACTTCCCCGAAGTCTGCAGGTGTTTAGATCCATATTTTTTCTTTGAGGCCATCTCTGCTAAGGAACCCCTTTAGCAGGAACAGTGCTTTACGCTCAGTTAGGCAGTATGCACTATAGGTACATTTCAGACTCCAAAGAGTAAAGGAAATGTTCACCTTGTTTCTTAATTGGTCACTCAATAAATATCTAGACAAGAAATGCTCTGAAGCATGGGCACATTCTGAATCTGCCTGTTATGAAAGGCAGTGTTGTCTAGTGGATAGCTCATTGGGTTGAAACTCAGGACTCCTGGGTTCCCTTCCTGGTTGTGACCCTGACCTGATGGGTGACCTTGGGCAAGTCACTTCATCTCTCGGTGACTCAGTTTCCCTATCTGAAAAGTGGGGTTAATGACACTGACTTCCTTTGTACAATGCTTTGAGATATACTGATGAAAAGTTTTATATAAGAGCTAGGGTTTATTATCTTCAATAACCCAATTAAAGGGACACATTTAAATTTTGTATAAACAATCGTTAAAATAGCCATGTGACAAATAGAGATTTTTCCACAGATTAAAATAATAATAATATGGCAATGTAAATAGTTATCCTCAACAACAACAAAAAACACTTCCCCTGACGTTACTGATACCCAATTATTGGAGAAACTAAAAGTGAAAACTGATTATAAACAAAAGTAAAAATGACATCATTTGGTTTTCATTCTCCTGGCTGAGTGAAATGCTGAAAGAAAAGAACAAGCATAAATTGTGACACTCAAATTGGATTTTTAAAATGATCTGACTTCTGATATCCTAAAGTGCTCTTCATAACAAGTTGCAAGTATGCGGCTTTCTTTACGTATATGATTTAAGCTGTCAGTGTGCCTTTAAAAAATCCCATCACTCTTTCAAACTTGACTAAAAATATGACACCTTTACGTTGCTTTTAGACCCAGCTAGGAGGGTAATTTTCAAATATTAGACTTTAAAAGGTCTAAAGATTTACACTTATGGCAGTTGGTCTGATTTCAGTAGTGACTCAAGAAGTAGGTTAGGATAAAGTGGATTAAGGATGGATTTATAATAAGTGCTGAAAAATAAACTCCTTCACGTGAAGGATTTATCTTGTTTGCTCATTCTATCTGCAGATTTTTTTAAAAGTATTGCATGTGATTTCTAACAACTAAACGAAAATGTTGTGAGTAAAAACAGCTCTACCTGTAACATGGATGTGAGACACACACTGAGTGCTCAAAATATTTTAAAACCTACAATAAATCTTCACCTAGGCTTGTACATCTGATTGGGTGTTTTCCCCATCCCCCCATTCACAGAAGCAATATTGCATTCGAAAATCTTGGGTCAGGGCCCAGAAAATCATAAAATTGGCTTAAATATTATGAGATTTAAAAAACAACAACTTGTGAATTTGTTTTCATTGCCATTTTGTGTCTGAGCCCATAGGGTGCATTTGGAGTCACATTTTCAAGCTTTTCTCTGCAATAATCAGGGCTAAATGAAATGAAATGCTGAGATCCTCACATAATCACAGGACTCCGGGAGCTGGGACTTTAAGAAAAACACCAAATGTCATGAGACTCATGAGTAAATTGCAAACATTGGCAACACTGCACAGGGCCTGGTCTAGCAAGGGGCTGAGCATTTGCAGAGGCTGCTTTCTCCGTCAAGCTCGCACTTAGTACCCTTCTGGAAATGCTCTGGTGACTGGTCTCAACTGTGCGCGAGCAAACGAAAGCCTTGAAGCAATCTGCACAATGTCCTCATTTCCTGACTCTGAGCAAGTCACAGAGGAAAGCGCTGCACCAGCTAGTGCCCATTTGCTGAAGGCATCTTGATATTAACCCTTTGCATGCTGCAGGGATATTTACCACACTATTTAAATAATCTGATACTGTAGATGACTCTACATTCAGCTTTTGTTTCCTGTTTCCTCTGCTGTATGCTCGCTGCCTTATAAAAAAAGCTTAACACATGCTATAATTATAAGCCTTGGGTCACATTCTGTGTTGACTTTTCTGCAATCCCACTGGTCAGTAGGGCTCCTGGGGCAGGGGGGAAGAGACAGCGAGTCAGTACAGGACTGGGCCCTTTGTCTCATTCTCGGGGTTGTATCCGCTCAGAGTGCGTTCTGGGGAAATCACACACTCTGTGGACTGAGCTGAATAAGGACAGACCATTTTAAAAACACAGTGCAGCCTGCTGTGCAGTCCTGGCTATGTTCAACGATAAACCCGGGGGACTGGTCCATTTTCAGTGTCGCTTGCAGCTTCAGGTCTGCCTACTGAGCAAGCCCAGCCCCAGAACGCCAGAGGGTATGTGTGTGACACCCCTCAGGGGACAGCTGGCATTATGAACCTGCTGTGATGGACGTCTAGGGCGCTGGTAATGGGATAGGGGCCCAGCTCTGGGTCACCGGCCCACTTCCTGCACTGCTTGGCAAGAACCAGGCAACACTTCCCTTTAGTGTTAAATGAGCGAGTGGGTGATTTCAGTCTGTTTCCTACTGGGCATGTGCCCATTGTAGTTGGCACTAGCGGTCCCTGAAGAGAAGCCCAGGCTTGCATGGACAATGGGAATCACCTTCTCATCCTTAGTCCACCTGCTGTTTCCAGGTCAGGGATTGTGGCCTACGGGCAGGGCCGCGTTAGGCAGCTGGCTGGGCTGCCGCACGTCCTGTACCTGCACAGACCATCGGTCTCCAGGGCGATAGGCCTTTCCCCAGCCCCACCTCAGACAAAGCACGAGAACCCGCCTGGTGTGTACGACATACACAGGCCAGCCTAAAGGCAGCCCGCATAGAAGTGGCCCAGTATCCTGAGTGCCACCAAGGTCAGCGGGAGCGGCGGGTGCTCAGGCTGCCGTTAGCGGGTATTTTACTCTTTTCGGGTGAGCCCCTCTATGCCAAGTCAGAGGGCTGGTGCAGGGTGAAGAGGCTCTGAAAGCCTTGCCTCTGGCTGGGGGGGATTTCCCTGGTGCGGGCGCTGAGAAGGACGGCTGGAAGGAGTCCCTTGCAAGCCCTGGTGGAAGGGGCATGTCAGAGGCTGGAGGGCTGTGCCGGGACCGTACTGAACACGTAGCACTGAGGAGCTTATAGGCAGTGCTCTGGTGTCCGTGGCGGGCCAGGGAGGTTGCTATAATGTGGACAGGCTCCCCACAGAACAGCCCAGGGCTGGGTTGGCACACAAGGGTCTTAAGGTTAATTTAGTCCCTGGTCACAAGGTGGCACTGGCCTTTAAGAGGGAGCAGAGGCCAGTGTGCCTGGGATTAATTAGTTCCCCTCCCGCCCCCACAAATGGGCTTAAAAGAGGGCACCTGGAGGTGAGGGGACAGAGAGGCCTGGGGAGTCAGAGCTGGCTGAAGCACAGACTGGAGGAAAGGGGGAGGTGAGAGCTGTGTGGGAGGGGAAATCACACCTCTGATTGCAGTGTAGACATAACCAGAAATGGTTGCAATCCATATTCATGGTGATTTTAATCCCTTGTCTAGTTATTGCTGATCCTGTTGTTCTGTGGATGGATTTGTTCTCTGGATGGATTTGTTGTCAGACCCTCTGTTCCTTATTTGCTGTGTGTTTGGACACCTGGTATGGTTGTTGCTCCTTGATTTGGATGACTGAAACTTCTCAAACAGGAGAGAAACAAATCGCAAATAAAGACAAATGCATTTTTTAAATGTTCTGATGAATAAACATTTAGCTAAAACTTGTTACATTTTTTAGATTCATATTTCTTCTTAGAAATCCTCACTGGTTTTCTCAGTACTCCTGTATAAATAATAATGACCCATGAAACACAGCAAACAAATTTGGTGCTTTTAATTCATTAAAATAGCTGAACCAAGTTTTGTCAGGGTTTTGCCCATACAACCAATAGTACTCTCTGTACATTTCAGGCTATTTTCTAAGCTTCCTTCTGAAGCACCTGGCATTGGCCACTGTCCTAAGACAGGATATTGGGCTAAATGGACCATTGGTCTGACCCAGTAGGGCCGTTCTGATGTTCTTTTCCTCCCCTAGATGGCTGTGATTTTTATAGTCTAAGAAGCAGTCACGTTGACAAGAATTTCCCACTGCATGGAGCTGTGACATAAACATTTCAGTCAGGTAAGTGTCCTGCAGTTGCTTTCTGATAGTCCTTTGCCATCCCAATCAAGTGAATCACTACAGCAATGTGAACAGGCAGTGCACATGAGTTCCACTCCACACTACTGCATGTGGCATACATACTGTGTACAGTACATGTATTATGTTAGGTTAATGAGTTCAGCTTCTATATCAGCAACTGAGAGTAGTTTGAGGCCCAACCTTATAACTCCAGCACCATTGATAAGGGAAACACTCTGATTAAATCTAAACAACTGTTGTCAGTTTCATAATTGAGTGAGCCAGAAATGTACACGTACAGTCACTCAATGAGTTTGCATTTGACTTTTATGCTGTCACTTCCCTTCACTGGCATGAAGGCATGCTGCTTGGGATTCTCCCAAGTGTTGCTTTGCTGAATGCACAGTTTATCCCGCTATGCCGCAGGAGTGGAGAAAAACAGAAGGAAATGAATTGTATTCAGTGGGTGGGGATTCCATTAAAGACAACTGCATAAAGGAGAACCTAAAACCTGCCATTCCGTGAATGCTTGGATGCTGGAGAGAATTTGCACTGACTCATTTTCCTAATACAGGAAAGGAAACTGATGTTGCTTCTGAACCATTCAAGTGATTGCTGAGCAGATAGGATACAAATAGTGCCCCAGTTTCTGTTTTTTCACCTTCAATCCAATAGTAACTTGTGACCTAAAGTTATTCTGAGACTGCTTTTGTTTGTAGAGCAACTAGCAGGATGAGGCCTGGAACCCTGATTGGGGTCCTTACATGCTAGCACAGTAGAAATGATAAACGCTGATCTATTTCTTAGGAGGTGAGCTGAGAAGGGGGGTAAGGTGCTATTGTTTTTTAAAATATCCCTGTCTTCATTTTGTTGTACCACCTGAGCAAGTCTGTAGAAGGAGAAGCCAGGAGCATGTTCTAAGAGGACGGAGTTTTGTAGCCCATAAGAACAGCCATACTGGGTCAGCCCATAGGTCCATCTAGCCCAGTATCCTTCTTTGACAGTGGCCAGTGCCTGGTGCCCCAGAGGGAATGAACAGAACAGGGAATCATCAAGTGATCCATCCCCTGTCACCCATTCCCAGCGTCTGGCAAACAGAGGCTAGGGACACCATCCCTGCCCAAACCAAGATCACACTCTTCAGGGAATACGTGAAGTTGGAGCCTCCTGCCCTCTGTCTGCTGAAGACCCTGGGCCTCTGCTTCTTCGTAAATCCAAAGAGCTCGTCTAGCGTAAACATGGTAATATTCAATGTTGTAAATGAGAGTCTTAAAAGAAATCATGGCTGTTCTTAACAATAAAGGACTTTCCAGCAGTCAATACTCAGAGCTCCAACAGGAGAGAAGAGGCACTGAAGCAGTGGCATCCAGGAAAGGGTTTTATCTCTGATTTTTAATGCTGGAAGGGATCATGTTGCTATAAATGTATTTCAGTTGCTCAGGCATGATCCTGGGAGGTGCTGAGAGCCCTGGCCTCAGTGGATGTTATGTGCTCATCACCACCTCCCAGGAGGCACTCAGCACCTTGCAGGATGGGGCCTGTCGTGAGCTGTAGCCAATGAACTCTGTGCTGCAGGGGCTGTGTTTGCATCAGGTCACGCCTCATGGAGAGGGACATTCCAGGATTTTCAACTGAGTGGGAGACAAACTCTTTCCCAGTCCCTGCTCAGTCTCTTTCTGGGCCTGTTTGAAATCAGAGCATGAGGAAGATAACACTGGCCTCAAGCCGGCAATAATTAGAGTGAGCTCCCTAAGCAGGGACTTAATTTCCTATATATCCGTGCAGACCCCAGCACCTTTGGGGACACCACGGGAATAGGAACAGCCAACAACGCTGGCTGCTTTGCCTGCAAACTTAAATACACTGTTCACGTGTCTTCTCAGCATCCATGTCAAAGGAGCATCCAGCAGAGGTGGCAACTGCACTTAGACAGCCAGTCCCTTACCTATTGCACTTGGCCTGTGTAGCACTGTGTAGCACTGAATGCAATGCTGCTTAAGTAGCAAGGCTTGTGGACCTGCCTGGAATCGGAAGGAGCAGGAGTGCTAAGCAACCTTGCAGTGCGGCCAAGCTACCTGGGAGGGAAAAGGTCACGAGCTGTGGGCAAGGCTGCCTGGAGGATTCAGGGCGCCTGGGGCAAAGCAATTTTGGGGGCCCCTTCCATAAAAAAAAAGTTGCAATATTATAGAATACTATATTCTCGTGGGGGTCCCACTTGCCCCCCCCCTCTGGGCAGCCCTGGTTGTGGGTGTATCTGAGAGAGAGAGAAACAGAGCTTTGTGGAGTGGATGAGAGTTTGGTAATATGGATAAAAGTCCCCAAGGTCTAGGAGGAGACTGTGAAATCCAGCTCTTGCTTGTGACCCAAGTCATAGCTGAATGCGAGTCTTCCAAAGTGCAGGGTTCAGGGGTTAGCTCAGCGTCACTGTGTCGCTCACATGGTTCTCTTCCCAAATGTAACTACACATGGAGTGTAGCTTATATGGGACACTTAAATTAATGCCGCAGTGCCTCTGAATATTCCACTGAAATAAAAATCTTTCACTGACATTTAGAGGCCTGTGGTGATGTATGCAGAAAGGTTACAACTCCTGCGGCGAGACACGTCCATTAACGTTACCCTGGCTCAACAGGCTTAGCTTTATTCCCAGTGTAACTCTTAATTTAATCTTCCACTTAAGAAAGGGATAGATAATAAGACAGAAAATATTATATTGCCTCTATATAAATCCATGGTACGCCCACATCTTGAATACTGTGTGCAGATGTGGTCACCCCATCTCAAAAAAGGTATATTGGAATTGGAAAAGGGCCACAAAAATGATTGGGGTATGGAACGGCTGCCGTATGACGAGAGATTAAAAAGACTGGGACTTTTCAGCTTGGAAAACAGACGACTAATGGGGGAATATGACAGAGGTCTATAAAATCATAACCGGTGTGGAAAAAGTCCATAAGGCAGTGTTATTTACTCCTTCCCATAACACAGGAACTAGGGGCCACTAAATGAAATTAATAGGCAGCAGGTTTAAAACAAACAAAAGGACGTATTTTTTCACACAACGCACAGTCAACTGGTGGAACTCCTTGCCAGAGGATGTTGTGAAGGCCAAGACTATAACAGGGCTCAAAAAGAACTAGCTAAGTTCATGGAGGATAGGCCCATCAATGGCTATTAGCCAGATGGGCAGGGATGGTGTCCCTAGCCTCTGTTAGCCAGAAGCTGGGAGTGGGCAACAGGGGATGGATCACTTGATGATTACCTGTTCCGTTCATTCCCTCTGGGGCACCTGGCACTGGCCACTGTCGGAAGACAGGATACTGGGCTAGATGGACCTTTGGTCTGACCCAGTGTGGCCATTCTTATATTATGTAACATTGCATGTGGGCATGATAAGATGCCAGCTAGACCACAGCCATTCATGCATTGTCTAAGATTTCAATTGACATTGTATTGGACCCCTGGGGATTGTGTTAAACCAGATGTGAGGTCAGTGAAATAGCTGTATGTCTGAAATTGCCCTCAACTGAACAAAAAATAATCTCTGAGCTCCTAAATTCCTCCAGGGGAAAAGCAAACCTTCTGACTGCTCACTCTCAACACAATATATCAGAAAAGTGTTAACTTGGATCATCCTAGATAAACTGACCATTTCATGGAAACTGATGTTTGGGAGCATTTTAAATGATAGACGTGAGTGATGGTTGCTAAACACAGGACTAGAACTCCAACTACAATCATAGAGTCATAGGTTTTGATTTGTTTTATTAAGGCTATAAGGGACCGTTTTGCTCATCTGTCCTCCTGCATAACACAGGCTGGAGACTTGCACTGAGTAATTCCTGCCTCCAGCCCAAAACATCTGTCTGAGCTGTAGCAAATCACTTAGAAAGACATCCAGTTTTGACTGAGGCTATGTCTACACTACACAGCTTTTAGTGTGCTACTAAAAGTCGGCTGCTGTTTGTCGACTCTCCTGCCAACAAAAAAAACCTTCCACCACAACGGACTGGGTTAGCTTTGTCGGCAGAGCACTCCTGCCGACAAAGCATTGTTCATGTCGGCACTTGTCATTAGCAAAACTTCTGGCAAAAGTGTTGTTGTTCAATTGCAAGTGTAGACATAGCCTTAAAGACTCCAAGTGACAACAAATCCACCACATCCAGAGCTAAATTGTTCTAATGAAAAAAGAACAGGAGTGATTTACACAGCTCCAGTTATCCCCTGAGCAAAGCCCAGCTGATGCAGCTCTTGGCACAAAGACTTAGGGTTAAATCTGAAGTGGTACAGGCCCACGTTTTCTGGGTTGCCCCTTGAGGTGGGGGAAGAACAAGGATTCCGATGTGCATGCGAGGTTTCTCCGGTTCACCTGAACCTTATTAGGTACAGAGCCTCAGAACCTTGTGGGATGTATTGGGGGGTGATGGCTGGCTGGGAACCAGGCTAGGGACACCTGTGAAGCTGTATGAAGGGAGCACAGCTAAAGGCGTTGCCGGTCTGTTTTATTTTGGTTGCACCTGGGAGAAAAAATAGCTGTAAATAAATCAGAAGAGGTTATTTTCTGCAGAACTTGGGATTCCTGCTGAGTTTCTGTCCAGCGGCATGAATCATGGCTCTGCTACGGTGTTTTGTTTGTGTTTTAATTAACTGGATAGGTGTTCGTTTCGTTATCGCTACATGGCGTTAGACTTCAGTCATTCAGCGAGAGGAGCTCGTCGGGCGGCTGATCAGTGTTAGCATCTGGGCTCCTTTGGCATTTATTCTCTACGCAGAGAGAACCTGTGGCTTTGGGAGGGCATTTTGAGGAAATAACTCTGTTATGAGGAAGTCTGCCATGGGAAAAGCTGATTTCCTGTATTCTTTTTCTGCGGCAATTATTATTATCACAGCATGTGAGCGATCTCGCTGGGTGACAATAACTCATGTTTCTGGCCATCGCTGAGAGCCATTCATGCAGAAGAGGTTGGACTCACTTGGGGCTTTAATTATCTTCCAGAGTCCCCAGAACACATCAAAAGGAACAATGTTGCTGCTCCGCCTGTTCCCTGCCTGCCTCCAGCACCTCCGCTGGGAATAGCAAGGGGTGGGCCTAGCTCTTGAGGTAAAGGCCAGATGAAGCAACCCTCAATATCGCTCATCGGCTGCTCCCACCCTTCAGTGTTGGATGTTCTCCTTCCCATTTTTGATTAATCCACCCGCAGAGCTGAATGCGGTACCAACCAAGGGGAACGAGAGAGGAACAGGTATGTTCTTAGCAGGGGAAGCAGCAGAGGATTCCAGCGGAAGTGAGCAAAGGACGACAGATTCAGACCAGAGCTGTCACAGCTACAGTGTGCAAAACAGGAAGCCCCAAAATCTGAGAGGCCGTAGCCCCAAAGTGCAGCTCTGATCCTCCCCAAAGCCTGGGGGTGACTGGAACGGGGAGCTTTGCCTTAGTGCACATGGGACAGTGTCTGTGCCATTCAAATCCAGGTTCACATTTCCCCGGCTTCGGAGCTCACAGCTCTGTGGGTTTGGGCCAGGCCTATGACTGTGGGAATTCCATTCTTGCTGAGCAGAGGGATGCCAGATCCATGGTACTGGGTTAATAAGCCACTAGGATGGTAACGGGGGGTGGATGAGAAATGACCTACAGGATAGTAATTGGTCTCTCCCCTTCTAATCTGTGTCTCCCTGACCTTCCATCTCTGGACGTGTGGATACACAGCTGAGGTTAGCAAGTAGAGCCTATCAGTTTGGTGGCCTATGTATCATGATCAGTGGAACATGGGGGTCTGGGCAGCTACCTATTTTTTTTATGTTTGTTTGTAAATAGGGAAGGTGTGTCATGATCAGTGGAACCGGAGTCGGGGGGCCCATGTTCCTTGGGTGGACTGTTTAATGAAAGGAAAACGGAATGTGACGGGGTGGATGGGGAGAGCATTTCAGCCTCACAGGCCACAATGTACCAGGTTTAATATAGTTCCACTTGTCCAAGTTAACCTGCATTTAGCTTCTCTCTGCTAATAAAATAGTCTCGGCATATCTCTTATGAATCCTGGGCCGGATCCCCAGCCTACGCCATCCCCTTTTGACCACTCTGGAGTTATCCTGGTGTACGTGTGAGGGGAACCAAGCTGGCTGTTCTTAGAAGTGGTGCTTTGAGGCCCGATGTTACTGGTGGCTTTGGCTAATGCGTGGCCTGGAGTTATTCCTGACTTCCATCTGAGATCAGAAGCAGCCCCTGCTGACGGGGGCAGGAAAATGTGCAGTTACAGTGTTGCTGGACTCATAGATTCCAAGGCCAGAAGGGTCTGTTGTGATCATCTAGTCTGACCTCCTGTAACAGGGCAGAGAACGTAATAATTATATAATAAGTCCAGAGATCCCTGCTTGCCCAAACAACCCTTTGGGGGCTTTCATTGCTGGACATAATACAGAAGAGCCCTGAGTGATGCTAGGAGATAAACCACCCCAGGTAGCCCTAGAAAGCTGCTTTTATCTCCTCCCCTTCCTCAGCTAAGTTGGAGTGGAAGACTAAACCCTCAAGTTGGCTTTGTTGTGTATACACTAAGTGCTGAGGGATCAAATTGTCTAGAGAGACAGCTGCCACTTGCATTCATTAGTGAGTGGAATCTAAAATGCCTTTCAGGCTCCAGCACTCGAAAGGGTCAGGGCTGTTTTCTCATGGGTGGCATGCATGCGAAGCTGATAGCAATCAGTCCAGGCTGTTTCTCTTGGCACGTCTCTGCACAGAGCATATGGGCCAGGCATATCCATTACGCAGTGTGGACAGAGGAAGGGCTGATCTGCCCTTCCAATCTGCCAGCTGAATTCCGGGCCTACTTGGATGTAGGCAAGACTTCAGCTCTGTTGTGTTAGCTGACTTTTATGGCCGTTCTGGAGGCTTTGTCCCAGCACAGCTGAATTAATTAGCCCTGGCACCTTTGCCCTCTGGTATGGGCTCTTCTCCGATGTGCTAGAAATGCCATGTCTCACTCAGAGTTAGCAGGTGGCCTAGGGACAGGAAGAGGGTACAGCTGGAGTGGCCGAGCGTGGAGCGAAAGGGCTAGACTCTTGAGCTGTGAGTCAGGCAGCATGGAGCCACATCACCCAAGGATCTCTGAGCCGATTGTGCATCCTGTGTGTGTGCATATGTGTGCATGCTCATGCACCAGGCTGGTTCCGAATGCTGCCCCCCAGTTCCACAGGCCAGTGGAAAGGAGGTGCACTGCCCCTTCCGGCTCCTGTTAGGACACCTGGGTTGGGGAAGAGGGGAGTGAACAGTCCCTGTGCTCCCCACACTCTGGGGGCTGCTACTGTGCATGACCCCTGAGCAGCCCCACCAGGGTAAGAGGCCTCTTGTGCGGCTGAACCAGGGCAGCCCAACTGCCTGGCCTGAAGACACATCCTTGTGACGGAACAAACCAATAAACTCCATCAAGGGCAGGTACCATCCACCAGCCAGGCCCTTCCACAAAGGAACTGGGTCTACTGAAAGTATTGCCACTACGTAGCAGGCTTACGGAGCTCTCCAGCACAGTCCTCTGAGCCTGCAGGCTGAGGCCAGAGCTGGCCAGCAACAAGCTATTGCTCTGTCCAGACAGCAGAGAAACGAGGCCATGTCCCAGCTCTTAGTGCTCATTCTAATAAGGACCATGGGTGTAAATCTCCATGGAGATGATGCGCTCCGTGCTGCTGGCCCCTGTGGCCCTGGAGAAAAACCTGCAGTTCAGCCACTCTCCTTTTCCTTGGCAAAACTTGCTGCCTTCAGTCTGATTTTTCCCCCCCTTGATTCCCTCTCGAATCAAGTGGGGAGCAAAGAAGGGTTGATGAGGCTCAGTGGCATGAAATCTGCAGCCTGTTGGATTTCCTGGGACATGGCTTGCCAATCTCCAGCTTCCAGTGCTGGGTCCAGCTCTCAGTGACTCTCCCGCATCAACCGAGAGCTAAGTTTGCAGCACAGAAACACTGGGCCAAACTCTACCTTCCTTGTTGCAGGTGTAAATTTGGACTATCCCCATCAGCCTCCAGAGGGTTGCTCCGAAAGCATGTCATTGTAAACAGGCCCAGAATGATTTGGTGCCTGGCTGTACCTAAAGCAGGTGGGACATTAAATAAATAAAAACCTCAGCTGCATTAAACTCTGGGACCACCTGGTGGCGCTCTGTGTCCTCAAATCTCTAGATAAAACTGCTCATGGAATAAAAAGGTTTTGGGTTTTGTTTTATTTTTTTATTTTTTTTTTAAACTCCTCAGCAAAGTAGTTGAATAAACTGCTCAGGCTTAAAGCAAACAACGTAGGTGTTTTACTGAGTTTATTCTTTTAAATGAAGATTATACTGCACTGATCAGATCCTTTTTCTGTCCCGTGGGTTGCAAACCGGTCAGCCCCAAAGCACAGAGAAAGGTTTTGTCCTTTTTTAAACATGTTTTGCAAAAGGGAAATTTTTTGTGGGGGAGGAGGGGTTGGGTGGGATGGAGTCTTGTGCTTAACAAGTTTTTTAATCCAGGTCCCGCTTGCAGTGCATTCAATGACAGTTTTGCCAGTGAGAGAATGGAAGAGAGAATCCCATTCTCTAGTCTATTTTATTTTGTATTGCAGTAGGGCCTACAAGCCAGGATCCCACTGCGCTAGGTGCTGTACAAACACAGAACAGAAAGATGGTCCCTGCAGCATCTCTACATAATACACACCCGTGCAGTGACACTGTCTGTAAAAGGAGGCATCGTCACAAGCAATAGGAATGAACAGGCAGCAGCGATGTTTGGATTAATAGCACTGCAGGACCCACAATGGGCCTCTGGTTGTGACGCTGTGGGTCAGATTCTCGCAAGTGCAGCTCAGCTGAGAGGGGCAAAGGTGCCTTTATGGCACCTCCCAATGCTGTATGAGAGGACACATTGGCTCCCAGCATAAGGCTGCTGTAACTTATGATGACTTCATACAGCCCTCTCTGGTCCACTCTGCTGGCCCAATCACAGCATTCCAGCCATGCCCACTCCTGCCATCTGCCATCATCCGTGCATCTGCACTGAGGGTGGCTTGGAGCCGCACCATGACCCTCTGCTGCGGTGAGCATGCCCCTGCATGCGAGGGAGCTGGGATAGGTCTGGCTGCTTTTGGAGCAGCTTCAAGGGGACGGAGCACAGCTGAGAATCCGCCTCTAGCTGCATCCCGTTATCAATGTTTGCAGCCAGGGGTTATGATGCAGCAACACAGATTTGTTCTGGGCTGTAAACTTTGCACATTACTTTCCAGTTTCTCTGTTTAAAGTCGTGTATGCGTCTATTTAATTCTCTCCGTCAGAGATGTGGCGGCTGGCAGAAATGGTTTAAGCTGAGTGACAGTTTGCAAACCTTGTGCTCGTAACCTGGGGCTTGTCTACATGTAAAACTTGAATGTAGACACTGCCTATGCTGCTGGGAGGTGTTCTCCTGCATAATTAATCCACCTCCCTTACAGGTGATAGCTAGATTGACAGAAGAATTCTTTCATCAACCTAGTGCACTCTTCACAGGGACTTAGGTCGGTTTAGCTACACCGCCCGGGGTGTGGATTTTTCACACTCCAACCAACGTAGTTAAACCAACCTAATTTTCTAGTGTAGACCAGACCCTGGACTAGACCCTCTTGGAATTTTTAAGAACAATTGGTGTATTTTTCCTAATTGTGTTGCTTCTGCCTGGGACTGATTCCGATTGGGTTTTCTCTCTCTTAGTCCCAAATTGCACAGTTAAGGGATGTGGTTTAAATAATCAAAGAAACTGTCATCAGAAAACACTTGCTGGAGTCAGGGGTGTGTGGATCAGCAGGTCTCCTAGGAACTCAGACTGAAGATCTCCGACTGCTTGTTCCAAGCTTTCTTTCCCCACAAGAAGAAAGACTCAGACTAGCGGCATAGTGACCAAGGCCAGTTGATTTGTTCCCTGACAGTGGTAAAGCTGGGATTCTCCAGACCACTGAGGTAGAATCCCTTTGTTGTGGTTAACAATACCCAAATGTCGAACGGCCATTTTCCTTGCTATGGTGCAGGCCTTTAATTCAATGGGACTTGGTATCGCCTCATCATGGAAAATAAAATCTGATAACGGCAGGGCCACATCTCCTCAAATGCTGCTGTGACTTTGGCGTTACTAGTAATTGCAACATGCACATGGGACATTTGGATTTAATGTTCCTTTTCAAGCTCAGAGGAATTAAAGTTCCCAAGTTTTCCTGGGCTAGGGTTGAGAATACAACCCTGGCCTCTGAAGTGGAGGAATTGCTGGTGGATTGAGACTCTGGGGAAGAAAGCTCCTATGACCGAACATAAGGTTCCCCTATGAAAACAACTCTGGCTGAGCATTGATGTCCAATGAGATCTGCACCCATGGTGATTGGAGCTGGCTTGCTGTCTCCCTCATAGCAACATAGTACCATGAGCCACCACAGCTGCTCTCCAGAGTCTGCCTGTTTTCCATGTATGTCCCACTCTGGCTAATGCTGGCTGAGCTCCCCTGGCATTGGCAACACTGGGGCAATGCTGGTGTGGAGAGGGCACCACTTGCTGCCATCGTGCCATGGAACCCTGTCCAGTGTAGCCAGAGCCAACAAGCTGTCTCTGGCAGGCTCCCAAGGTAATGAACCCTGGTGGAGCTGACCCTGTGTTAGTGAGAGTGGGCAACTTTTAAAAAAATATCCTTAAGAACATAATGTAAGAGCGGCCATACTGGGTCAGAGCCATGGGCCATCCAGCCCAGTAGCCTGTCTTCCGACAGTGGCCAACGGCAGGTACTTCTGGAATGACCAGAACTGGGGCGTTGGAGTGATTCATCTCCTGTCGTCCAGTCCCAGCTTCTGTCAGTTGGAAGTTTAGAGACACCCCAAGCATGGGTTGGTTCATAGCCATTGGTGCATCTATCTTCCATGAGCTTATCTGATTCTTTTAGGAACCCAGTCAGCCTGAATGTGGACTGGGATCAACCGTGTATTAATATCTGCACTTAAATAGGATCAGTTTGGTAGTGTACAGGTGCCAACAGCCCTTGATGGGTGAGGCAGGTAAGTCTAGATTTGAAGACAAACCCTTATCTCTCTGCTTTTTAATTCCTTTGCAGAGTTTCATTTTTATTTTTTTTACATCTCATTAAAATATGCAATTTCCTGCATTCTTGATACCGTCTCAAGGGTTAGAAACAAACAAGGAAGTGCAGACTTTTTTTGGTCTCTGAAGGCAACCTATGGCCACTAAAGTTCTTGCTTATATTTTCCCTTCCTGTTTTTCTTTCTTGTCTCATTCCATGTGCTCTTTTTCCCCCTTCTTCTTCTTCTTTGTTAGCCGTGGCCCATGAGGAGTCAAGGACTGCAAATGATCCAGCTTGTAGTTAACCCTGATCTGGTTTCCCATCTGAATGTTCCAGAGACTCCACTCAGGATTCAAAGGGAAAGTTCAAGGCTTTTGCAGAGCGGTGGGAATGCAGCTTCTCTGTTCTGTTCTGCCCATATACAGATGTGGAATTGAATAATGTGCAGAACTGAGTTTCCTCTATTCCCCCAGAGGACGAGTTGTTTTAAAACATGACCTTGTGCTCTGTCTCTAACTTACTGCTAGCTGGGCACTGCTCCTGCTCCCCTGGTAGAACATCTCCTTGCAGTTTCCATTGGAGGTAGTATTCCTCTTCACTGCCCATCCTAAACTGTTTGTGATAGCTGTTAACAACGGCTAATCCTCGGCCAAAAGCAGCTGCATCATTGGGGAAAGGGATTTCTCTTTCTCAGCCCCCACCCCTGGCTGAACAAAACCATTTCTCACTCAAGGTGCTAAACTGCACCGAAATATCCCCATTGTTGCCTCTAGTCTTTAGACAGACAGTGGGGTCCAGGGCCAAGATGTTGTCTGGATTGGGACAGTCCAAAGATCAAGGTTCTAGTCCTGTCCTCTGTGACCTTGGGCTAGTCACTTAGCTGTCTGTGTCTCTTTCCCCTCGCACCCTTGCTCTGTCTTGTATGCTTACTTCTTACCTGTGTGGGGCAGAAGCAATTACTATGTGTCTGAGCAGTGCCTGGCTAAAGGCCTCCCATCAGCCACTGTGTTACAAATAACAATAATAGAAAGGTAGTGAGCTTACCAGCTTGTGTGCTAGACACTCCATTTGAATCCACACGCTCTGTATTGCACAAATCAGCAGAAGAGTCTGTTTTAAAAGCTGCCCTCTGGCTCAAAGTGTTTCATTTCCCTGCTGGGAAGTGAAATCTAACAAGCACTATTGTCTGGCTAGCTCCATGTGCCAGACCCCAATTACATTACAAAGCACAGAAGCTCCTGGCTCCTGTTGATTAACAGAAGATGGTCTGTGAATGGATCCTATATCTTCTTCCCCTGATGTGAGCCTACAGGCATCCACTCCACTGAATGTTAAAGTAGGTGTAAAAGAAATGGAGCCAGTATCAATGCCTGACAGCACCCAATAGGGCCAGGGGTCCACAGGCACCTTCCTGACTCTGGGGGCTGCCTTTTTGTTCTGTTTGCACGGTGCGTGGCACACTGGGCTCCACTAGGTGCTACCGTAACACAAATTAATAATAAAGGCAGGGGGAATGACGTAAAAGAATTGTAGAGCCAGCTGGCAGCTAGATTTGTGGGGTCAGTGAATACCAGCCCACTGGTGTTCTGCTAGCACCCGTTTCCTGCTCGCTCTGGGTCCATGGAGCACACAGGGATCTGAGCTGCACGGCTGTGGAGCGTATAGCGATGACTGTGTGGATTCCTAGAACAGCTGGATGTAGTTGTTTTGCGTCATTTCAGCTCATTTTGGGATATTTGGGAATCAGTTTAACTTTGCAGCTTTGTTCCTTGATAGTTCCCCTCTCAGCCACCTACCCATCTTGCCAGGTAGCTCCTGGGCAGTGCACTTCCACACAGAGTCCTGCACCTCTGTGGTACCCACCCATTAGCCTTTTCCTTGCTCCCAGCAACTGCGACCTTGGCCAGGTCTACAATAAAAAGTTAGGCTGACCCAGCTACGGTGCTCAAGAATGTGAAAAATCCACCCCCTTGGGTGACACAGTTAAGCTGACCTAAGCCCTGGTGCAGACAGTACTACGTCTGTGGAAGAGTTCTTCCGTCGACCTCGCTCCCGCCTCTCGGGGAGGTGGATGAACTACTGTGATGGGAACACACCTCCCAGCAGTATAGTGAGTGTGTACACAGCAGCACCTCTGGAGCTGTGCCACTCACTGGAGCATTTCAAGTATAGACAAGACCCTACTCGGGCATGGCAGATCTGGCCTCCAAAGTTCCCATCTACTTGCCCATTCCTTTAGAGAGCCAATCTCCTATTGGCCCAACTTCTGTTGGGGGTGGGGGAGAGAGGGAGACAAACTTTCGAGCTGAAGAAGAGCTCGCTGTAGCTTCCGAGCTTGGTGCGCTCTCAGCCTGGGCCCCACCCAGCTCCACCAACACTGCAAAGAACACCTGGTCCTTCCTCTGAGCCACAGTCGGAGGAGAAATGGTTATGACAAGCAGCTCGCTGCTCATTCCTCTTCACTGCTGCTTCCTCCCATCTCCCCAGGCCCTGTGGTGGAAAATGAAGGCCCAAGGCACTTTCCCAGCTCTCTGGGTTGTTTCAGACAAGCTGGAGAGCTGCTCCACCCTCCCAGCCTGCCCTGTTTAAGCACTTGAGAAGCAATCCCACAGGGAGTACACACCCTTGAGGCAATAGTGTTTCTTATCTATCTTCCAGTGCTGCAACGCCACTCAACCTGTTAGCCAACTTTCTGGCCACCAAATCTCCATGCAGCCAAATATCTTCCTGTGTGAGATCCCGTGTGACGTCTCCTTTCAGTGACTGTTTGCAGGCTGCCCGGCTGAAGTGGCTTCTATCTGTGATTGAACGCACCTTAATCAGACTGCTCCAGTGGTCTAATAATGTGCTCTCCCCTGCTTCCCACAATGAGTGCAAGCCCCTCCGAGACAAAGCCAGGCACCAGGATGGTAGTTTTTTGAGATGCGGTGCCAGTCTTCCCGTTGTTGTTGCTTTCCCTGCAAGTGCTCAGGGCAGGGGTGTGTGTGTGTGTGTGTGTGTGTGTGTGTGTGTGTGTGTACACTCACGTGGCTGACTCAGTAAAACCAGCTCTGCGTCTATTGCTGATTAAAATCCTGTGCCATGTAGGTGTGGTCCTAAGGCTCCTGGCAAGCAGCTGCGGCACTGATAATGCCAGCACAGTGCAGGCGATTGCTGTGCAGTGCTGATTCCCGCTGCTGCTTACTCCTGACCTGTGTCATACTTTCTGTTTCACGCTGGGCCTCTCCTTGGACAAACTCACGTAGGAAGGGCCTGGGAAGAAGTGGGAGTGGCTCGCAGTGATTGCTCTGATGTCCCCCTAGGAAATAGGATGGCTGTGGTGAACAGTGCTGGGAAATTGTGCCTCCTCCCCTTCAAATGATCTGACTGCTGCCCCGCGACTTCCCTGGGAAGAGCCTGCTGAGCCTAGAGACTGACAGGGCCTAATGCTAGTCATCGGTTCCCTTCTGTCATCAGTTCTGGGTTTGCCCAGGACTGGGCGGCCAAGGCACTCCAGCAATACAGGGAAAAGAATGACAGTAATAGCCCAGCTACTGGCCTCAGTGGCTGAAGAGAGCCCTGAGGGGAGGGAAGGTCTCTAGGGGAAAGGTAAAGGGATGCAGCTGGTGGGAATACATCTCTAGTTGCAGGAGGGCGCAGCGGTGGGTGGTGTGGGGAGCAGGGAGGGCACGGGGTGGGTGGCACCGGACGCAAGGAGGGCACTGGGAGTGGGTGGCACAGGGGTGGGTGGCACAGGACGCAAGAAGGGCACTGGGAGTGGGTGACACAGGGGTGGGTGGCGGGAGGGTGCGGCGGTGGGGACAGGGAGGGCTGTGGCAGGATCTGACAGTGGACGGCATGGGAGTGGATGGTACAGGGGAGTAGGGACGGGAGGATGGTGTGTGGGGGGGTATGGCAGTGGGAGCAGGGAGGCTCTGGGCTCTGGACAGATGCCACAGCAGGAGTGAGCGAGTGAATTTTTGAGCCTCAGGAAGGGTGGCAGGTGAGGGCTCCAGTGGCGGGCGAGGGTGCAGGGTCTGGACACACTACTGACACAGACAGGGCTTCTGAGGAGCTGTCAGGCTATCAGTGAAATCGAGCCTTTTGGTTTTCCCCTGTTATAATTCGTCCTTCGGTCCCGCAACATTGCAGGCCCTGCTGGAATGCATCTCACTGGCTTCCTCCACGCCTGCTCATTGCATTGCAGCCCGTGCAAACCCCCCTTCCTCCCCAGGAATTTTTAAAGAGGTGAAATACCAGCTTCAGCTGCCGTAGGCTGGAGCAAATACAGCCTGACATTGCAGCACATGAACTCAGGCATCCTGATGCTTTCTGGAGCCTCCTGTTCCTCTCCACTGGGTGCTCTTTTCCCCCTTTGGCTACTCAGTTTGCTAATGCAAGGAGGCAGGACCAGGCAAATCTAGACCATCGCTGGCAGGTGTTTGTCCAACCTGTTCTTAAAAACCTCCAGTGATGGGGATTCCACAACCTCCCTTGGACACCTGTTTCAGAGCTTAGCTACCCTTATCGGCTATGTCTACACAGCAACGGAAAACCCACGTCTGTCCTGTGCTAGCCAACTCCAGCTACTGGGGCTCAGGCTGTGTTTCACTGATGTGTAGGTTTCCGGGACCGTCCCACCTCGCAGGGTCCTAGAGCCCATCAGCACTGGTGGGGCCTCAACCGGAGTACTCTGTCACACTTCAGGAGAGATGCATATACATGGGAGAGAATCCAGAGGAGAGCAACAAAAATGATCAAAGGTTTAGAAAATCTGACCTGTGAGGAAAGGTTAATAAAAATGGGCATGCTTAGTCTTGAGAAAAGAAGACTATCGAGTCCCCCCTCAACAGTCTTCAAATATGTTAACAGCTGTCATCTAGTGAACAGTGATCAATTGTTCTCCATGTCCACTGAAGACAAGACAAGGAGTACTGGGTTTAATCTGCAGGAAGAGAGATTTAGGTTAGACATGAGGAAAAACTTTCTAATTAAACGGTTAGTTAAGCTCTGGAATAGGCTTTCAAGGGAGGCTGTGGAATCCCCATCACTGGAGGTTTTCTAGAGCAGGTCGGACAAACACCAGTCAAGGGTGGTCTAGGTTTTCTTGGTCCTGCCTCAGCACAGGGGGCTGGACTAGATGGTCTCTCGAGGTCTCTTCCAATCCTACATTTCTATAAGAATGGCCATACGGGGTCAGATCAATGGTCCATCTAGTCCAGTATCCTGTCTTCCGACAGTGGCCAATGCCAGGTTGTATGAAGTCAACGGAAAGAATCACTTCAGTGGGGGTTGGGTTGGGTTGGGAGTCTCCACTATTATAACCCTTCCCTTTCTGATCCAGATGGGGTGTGTGTGTGTGTGTGTGTGTTTCACTTCTAAAGGCCACTGAGGTGAAACTTGGCAGGAGTTATCAGACAGACCTTATACAAGTTCTTTAGGGCATAGACCAATTTCTGTTCTGTGTCTGTACAGCACCTAGCACCATCGGGTCCCTGCCCATGACTAGGACTCCTGGGCTCTACCACTGTAAAAATAGTAAATAATAATTAAAATTATTTGTTAAGGTCCAGTAAGGTACAGGGCTCTCAGTGAAGGCTGGCCCCTAACTCACTTACCGCCGAATACACAACTCAGAGAAGATGGGATGCGCAGAGGAAGAGGTAACTCAAAAGGCTTTTTTAATGTTTTAATTCAAGTGTCAATGATTGCATAGCCGGGTAACCACGCACTCAGGCTCCCGGGCCCCTCCAGATATATGCTTGCATCAGACAGCTGGTTCTCAGCTTACCCAGCTGCCTGGAATTTCTATCTTCTCTCACCTGTTTAATTACCGGATGTCTTTTGGGCCCATGTACACTCCTGCTTGGGCAGTGTCCGGAAAGGTTTCTCAGGAATTGATTTGGAAAGCTGTTTCTATTAACAGCATTGTACTACATGTTTTGCCACTTCCACACCCAGCTCAAGCTCACTGGCCAAAATTTATCACCTCAAACTCATGTCAAAGTGTGCTCTTGAAAGCTGGGCTTGGCCACATCCCCAGGCTGTCATGTAGACAGGCCTTTCACGCTACAGCCGGCAGCAGGATCTTCTCAAATATAAGCCTGTTTGAGCATCAAACCAATATCCACACACTGGAAGTGGTACCACAGAGACCAGACAAAGAGGGTAAACCTGGCTTTCATCAGACTTTTGGATGCTTCTGTTGACTGAACATTTTGTACAGTTACACACTTTTGGAAAGGTGAATGTTTTACCATTGACTCTTGGCTGTCAATCCTTAGATATGTTACAGTTGCTAACATACTTCTGAGGAGAAAGACAGTGATAAGAGGAACTTCTCTAGAGTAAAACATCAAATAAAGAAGCACAATGTTTTAGAGGTGAACTGCAAAGTTGGGGGGAAATGGATTTGTGTGCTTTTTTTTTTTTTGCTTTTTTATCATGTTATAAGCAAGACCCAAAAAGTTTTGTGGTTTGGGGTGGTTTATTTTTTTTAATTCTGTTGTTTTTCTGTGTTAGAAATTCAGGTCCTGTCTAGGCTTGGAAGACTCTGCGGTGTAGAAGTAGTGATATGATGATATCTAGGGTAACCAGATGTCCCAGTTTTATAGGGACAGTCCAGATATTCAGGGCTTTGTCTTACATAGGATGCTGTTAACCCCTACCCCCATCCCGATTTTTCACACTTGCTATCTGGTCACCCTAATGACATCACAAAAGCAAATCGAAGGGGAAGGAATTTTTAGTTGCTGTGTAAAACTTTATCTTGCAGCTATTTAACTCCAATGTCTAATGAATAATTTGGAGAAAGGTAAGTTTTGTTAAAAATTCAAAGCCTGCAGACTTTCACTTAAGGTAAAAAGCTAACAGTATATGTCCTCGGCAAAAGTTGGGGGGACCAGAATTGCCATTTCTGGTATTCCTAAGGTAAGAAAGAAAGCAGGAAAAAGTATAATCAGGCCTTCTTTAGACTTCAGAATGAAGCAGAAAACGACACAAGCTCAATTTTTAAAAAATAGCACTTTGCAAGTCACCTATAAAAATTTAATGTAATAGAGCAGTCTGGCTTCTGATCCCTACCCAAAAGTCTGCGTGGTATTGTTGGAGCAGAATGTGTTTAGGGAAGAGACCTGTTTCTCTAGAAGCTGAAAGAAAACGCTAGGATAATATTTTGAAAAGAATTTCAGTCCTGCACAATGTGACTTGTGCAGTACACTAGCAACCTGCTTAAAAGTGGACGGGAGTGACAGCCTGAAAAAGAGCATTTGCTGTATGAAGTCGGTTTCCCTTGATTTCCTTTCAATGCTCACTCGCTTGCTACTAAAGGATCCGGATTATAATTCACTCAGACAGTAAGCATAGAGTGGGTGCCATTTTTAATAAAGTGGGCACCTATTGAATCCTGGTATTTACTTTCACTGTGGCCATTGCAGTATTCCTCGCCACTTAAAACGGGAACTGGTGCAAATAGCATGGGTGGTAAATGTGCAAGGCAGTAAGCATACAGTTGTTAGTGGCACTCCTTGAATCTATGCTTTTTTAAATGGTGTTTGTGAGACCTGTGGGATCTCATTCATTTAGGGTTAGTTGCCTTCCTTTGGGGTTAATTTCTATCGGGAGTATTTCACTGTTACAACAAAGAATTTTTCAATATTTTGTTTAGGGTGTTTAAAATCCTCCCTCATTCAGATAGCCACATCTTGGCAACCCAGTAGTTATGGAAGTCATTTTTTAAAAATTATTTATTTCAGCTAGTTAATGAATGAGTCTGTTTTACAGGGCCCAATTAATCAATTATTTTAAAACTGGTTAATTTCTTTATAATTGATCCCTAATAGTCATTTTAATTGGCAGAAACACCCACCGTTATTGGACTCATTAGTAACATCCATTTTAATACTCAAATCCTGTTTGGTATTTAATAAAAGCTTTTTCTAGTCTTAAAACATATTGACTTTCCATTCAACGCCAACATTTCTGTTGTACGGCTCATTCTGATTTGGAGTGTAATTTATGTCTGATGAGGACTAATAAGTAGCTTTCAGAATAAGAACACTCCCTTCAAAATAAGAACTCTCTCTTCACTGTCTCTTACGGGAAAGTTGATGTTTAATTTACTGAAAAGAATATACAGTAGATGTCTGATCTGGCCATATTGGTGAATTCTGAAGACATCTCAGTGAGTGTTTGACTAGCAATCAGTGCCACGTTTAATAAAGCTATCTTAGGGCAGACTGAGGTGTCGTCCCTCCCCATTAACTGTTCTTTGAGTCCTGCTTCCTACCACACTTATCAAGACTAAGGTCTGGTCTATACTACAGAGTTAGGCTGATGCCAGGCAGCTTACATCACTATGGAAGTCTACTCCTAAATTTCACTCCTGCCGACGTAACTGCCTCTCTACGCTGACTTAATAACTCCACCTCCACAAGCAGCGTGGAGTCAAGGTTGATGTAGTTAGCTCGACGCAGTGTCAGTATAGACACTGCATTGCTTATGTCAACTGTTACTGGCTTTCAGGAGCCATCCCACAATGCCCCACACTGACAGTACAATCAATACAAGTGCTCCTGGAGAGGATGTGCACCGCTGACACAAGGAGCAAAGTGTAGACACACACAAGTGATATAATTACTGTGATGGCTGTATGCTGACGTAAGTCAATTTAGTTTTGTAGTGTAGACATGGCCTGAGGCTGTGTCCATGCTGTGCCACAGTGTGGACTACAGGGCCATGAACTGCAGAGCGCATCAAATTGTTGCACTCTAACTGCCCTGGGAGGATGCTGTTGGTGTGAATGAAAAGGTACAGAGTTAGGATTAACTTAGTCCTCATTCAGACAGGCTATGTTGACATGAACTAAGTACCCTTTAGTTCAGCGCTTCTCAAAGCCAGGCTGCCGCTTGTTCAGGGAAGGCCCCTGTCAGTTTACCTGCTGCATCCGCAGGTTCGGCCAATTGCGGCTCCCACTGGCCGTGGTTCACTGCTTCAGCACAATGGGAGCTGCTGGAAGCGGCGCAGGCCGAGGGATGTGCTGGCCGCCGCTTCCCGCAGCCCCCATTGGCCTGGAGTGGCAAACCGTGGCCAGTGGGAGCTGCAATTGGCCGAATCTGCGGATGTGGCAGGTAAACAAACCAGCCCGGACTGCCAGAGGCTTTCCTTGAACAAGCGGTGGCCCGACTTTGAGAAGCACCGCTTTAGTTTGCACCAATCAATGTCTACACGGGGCAGTTGGAACATAGCTTGCTACTTTGCATTGCAATTCACATCCTATAGTCTGAATTCCAGGGCCATGTAGATAAAGCCAAACTGCACGTAATCCTCTTGATCTCTGACGTGAATTTGGTTTGCATATCATTTGCAGAATGGACCCCATGTTGCATAACTCCAAGCCTGTCAGAAACTACCAATTCAAAACTGTTTATGAGTTTCCTACTTTGAACAAAGCTTTGAAATGGTCAGAATGTCCTGTTTCAACATTTTCAAAACAAAAAGTTAACTTTTTCAGTTCAAAATGCCTTTTTGTTTAGAAATTTGTTAATTTATAATAAAAAAAATAATTTATTCAAAAAGGTCAAAATTGAAATGATTCAGAATGATTGAAACAATGTTTTGACTAACCTGATCCAATTTTTCCCCCTCCCCCCAGATTTTCAGATTGCAAAAAATTTCAAGATTTTGATATTTTGTCCTGATTCAGGCAGGAAATTTTCTTCAAAATCTAAGAAATTTTCATGCAACATGAAACCAGTTTTCAACCCAACTCTAACAGCGATACTTCCTTTCTCCCATCTTTTGTCTGTCTCGTCTACTTGCAATGGAAGCTCTTTGGGGGAGAGGCCTGTGCAGCACCCAGGACAATGAAGCCTCTTTCTCAGTTGAATCCCGTTGTTGCTAGCGTATTACAAATAATACATTATTGAAGTTTACAACAAAAAGTGAATGGTACAAATATTTATTGTAGAGTGCAACGTTGCTAATCCACTAATCCTCCGAAGAATTGGCAGCCTCTTCCCACTTCTAGGCAATGATTTGGGGTGAAGGCTCATATTCCTTATTTTTCTCGCAATATGGGGTGATACATTTGCTTGCATATTATAAAGTAAGGTTGTTGATAATTAAACAAAACCACACGCGTCAAACTATATGGACAGAGTCTGTCTTGTGATGCCTTAGCTTGGCTTTGTTATTGTTTCCCCCCATACGCTCATGCAATGGTTCTGCCCATCATCGGTGTGAATTGCTGAGGTTCTGCTGCTCAGAGACGCTACACTAAGGATCACCAATTCGACACATCTCAAAAATGCTCTATGGGAATACTTAATACTTAATTTTGCTGAAATGTTTATGTCTTCTACTGGGGAAAATTGGAATGAAATATTTGGCTTGGGACAGTTCAACCCCAAATTGAAACATTTTTGGTTTGTTGAACCAAACCGAAACATTTTGTTTCAAGTCAGTTCCGCATTAAACTGCATGTCCCTGAGGTGCCTCATGGGAGTTGTAGATCAAATATTTTTTGCCCACAATCTCTCCTATGGGCTGGGCTACATGTCCCATGAGGCACCGTAGGCAAAAGCAGTTTAACACACTGAGAACTAACTTCCGATGAAACATGTTGATGTTTCCAAATTAAAACTTTTTTGACCTTGTCTTCTAAAAACAACAACAACAACAAATCTTGTATTTTGCTTCTTTAGCCTGTTTTGGGACAGAAACCAATGTGACAATCTTGGAATTTTTCATATAATGTAAATTCCAATTTTCACCCAGCTCTAGAAGACGTGTTACAACACATATGCTACTCTGGGTCACAGCTGTTCTCTAAAAGGTAACGGGAGAAACATTAGAACCGAATTGCCAGACGTGACCAGTGCTTTTGGGTGCCTCAGTGTTTGGGTGTAAATTAGCCCCCATGAAGGCATCTAAACTGGGCACCTAAAATCACTAGACAGTCTTGAAAATGTCGGGCTATTGTCTACACTAGACTTTTCTCTCCTTAACATTTCCCATTGTGCTGCCACCAGTGGTAGCAACAGCGAAAGCCGTAATGTAGACAGTGTAGTATTCAGATACCAAGGTGAAGAGGACCATGTAAGAACCTAACTAGATAAGGAGTTTCTGGTGTTTAAACCACTATGTCACCAGGCTACTCTAACACTATAAATATTGCTACTCAGGTGGAGCTTCATCAGTGCAGAAACAACCCAGGCTTGGTGTGGAATAGCTCCTCTGAACCCTCTTCTGCTCCAGACCCAGCAGACCCTGGACACATCAGAGAATCTGCCCCTGAATGTTTAGTTAATGCAGCGTCGCCAACTCTAAGCGTTCCAAAATCAGGAGTCAGTCTCCCCCACAGTGCACCAGATTGCCTTAAAAATCATGAGATTAAAAAAAAATCAATTTCAGGTTCCTTTTATCTTCTTCCTGGTTTCTGAGATTTTAGGGGGGAGTCACATTTTTAAGCATTTAACCCCAAGTGCTAGAAACTTTTTCTCTTTCTTTTTAATGAAAGCTGAGAGTGTGTTATAGTCACATGATGCCAAAAGCGGGGGCTTTGAGTTTGGTTTAAAACAGCAAGTATCACAAAACCCACAATCAAATTTCGAGAGTTGCCAACCCTGCTAATGCTTTATTATAAATCAGCCTCTGAAGGATGCTATAAACAATATGACTTCAGTTTAAGAACAGTGTGTGTTTGATCTGCTTTAGCATCAACACTTGCCTAGGTGGAGTTGCTTAGTTGCAATGGGTCATGTATGTTCCATTTAAAGCTGGTGAGAAATGTTCTTGTTGTTTAATAACACAGTTTGATGCCTTCTTTACAATAGGAAGCAGTATAGCCACGTCAGTTACAGACCTTTTTGTTCAGAGGTTCTTCCATAAGAGCCCATGTGAAAAGGTAACATCTTTTGGCAATTAAATCAAGCAGAATAATACCTGGTCCCAAAGTCTTAGTGGTACACAGCCTTAGTGAGTTCTGTAGACCACAGACCAGTATGTAGGACAGCACAGCGGTCTTAATTCATATCTGATTCTGTAACTCCATTCATTTCCAATGACCCTACCTCAGGAATGACTTTGAGTCGTTGCTTCGTAGCAAAAGAGCACATTACAGCTTTTATTCTTTGCATGCCATGGGGACGCTGGATAAGTTTGGGCAATGCGATTAGGAGACATTAGGGTACACGACCCTGAGACAAATAGGAACTTCTGGGTAATTGAGATTCAGAAAAGTGAGGCTGTACTGAGTTGATAAAAGGCTTTTCAGGGTAAAGTGGAGAGTAAATCTTTTATGTTGCTTGAGTGAAAATGAATAAACAATTAGGCTGGGATTTCCAAAGCCACACTTGGGATTGACATGCCCAGCCCCCATTGCAATTAATGGGATGTGTGCATCTAAATCCCCTTGGAGGCTTGGAAATCACATCCTTAATAGATAGGGCTATTCCGATGTGCCAGATGTTACCATCAGGGCTGATTTCATATGTGGCCTCTGTTTTTGCAGGCATGGTTTTGGGGGGCACTGTTTTGCCCCACAGTTGGCTAAGCATCCTCAGTTCCCAGCAAAGTCATAGGGTGTTTGAGTGTGCTTAGCACCCTTCAGGATCAGATCTTAATTGTGGGCACCAATGCTACCATTCAGGGTTGGGATTTTTCAAAGCTGCCTAGAGGGGCTAGACATCCATGAACAGCAATTAGTAATGGTTGGATGTCTATATACCTTGACTGTGCCTACAGACCAGAAAGTGAGGACTTGTGTTGTGACCTACAGGTCTCAAACCCAGGGCCACAGGGATTACAGGAGCAGCCACACTGCAACGCTCCACCTGGCAGCCTGCTGACAATAGCTAGCCCGGGACCCAGGAAGCCCAGCCCCAGTTTGAGGCTCCACCCCTATATCCCATTGGCAGAGTCTCAGAGCAGCTGATTGGCCTGCTGCTCCTACTTAAGCAACAGGAACAGTTCTCTGAATAACAGCTCCTGCTCCCCCAGCCTGACTTCCTGACCTGGATCCAAACCTCTGACTTGTGGTTCTGATCTCTGGTTTGTCTCCTGCTTCTGATCTTCTGGTATCTTGACCCAGCTGACTCCTGACTGTGGACTCTGGCTCTGATCACTAGGTACAACTTCCCACGACCTGGCCCTAACAACTTGTTTACACAGGGAAATTGTCCAACAGAGTTACTTTGGAATAGTTCCCCATGTAGCCACTGTATTCCAGAATAAATGCAATTTTTTTTAAATTCCAGAATAATTACTCTGCTTTAGAAATACACTAATTATTCTGAAACAAAGTGACTTTTATTCCAGATAGAGTGTCCACAGGGGGCGCTATTCTGCAATACTGTAGTTGTTCCAATCAATTTTACTGTGTAGACAAGTTCTTAGAAGTTGAATCACTAATATTTGCATGCCCAGTTAAAGGTGAGAGCAAAACTGCCTGATGTGACAAGTCCTCCTGTAAAAACAGAAGCTGGGCTTGAAAATCAGGACATCATCTCGGACTTTCTGTGATCTCAAGGAGACATCTCTTTGGTCTCATCAGGGTCATCCTAGGCAGTTCTGTTTGGTGAATGATTTCATGGTGAATACTGAAGATGTTGCACTCCAGGATTTAATTAGGATATTTCTTACCTCAAGTGGGTCAAAAACATAATTAGCTTAGGAGGAAAAATAGAAAAATCCCTCTGTAGAACTCTGTCCCATAGCACCCTTATATACACTCACACATGCACTGCAGCTCCCTGCCAAAACCAAGACTCTCCTAAAACAGGGGATTCAAAAGTGGGTTTTAATAGCCAGCTACCAAAAAAAAAAAATAAACCCTTAAATTTTTATATGGTTCTGCATCTAACTGGAAACTCCTGATGTAAGACTGAGGTTTGTGTAGAGAACATCTTAGACTAGTTCTCTCCCTGGTTCTTAAATGGGCTTTTATAGCTGAAACTTATAGATACAGTACTTTTTCCCAAGCCTTTTTACAGCAATTAAAGAAGTTCAAGCAAATACACAAACCTCAGATCCCAGAAAGCTTGCCAATCTGTTAGTGCAGATTCTAACAGCAACATTTGTTCTCCTGAAGCTGCCCTAAACAAGGAGTGTTTTACATCCATAAATAGTTGCTTTTGGAGACAGGTGGGCTGCAGCAAACTTTATTTTTCTGGAAACAGCAAATGCATTATGCAGGGAGAAGTTTCCAAGGATGCCCTCCATGCCCTTTGTAGGAAATCTGTGCAACTCTTTATTGCAATGCCAGTTTTTAAGTTGCATGAGCGACAGACGCAGCAAGGACGTGTTGTTGCATTTTCCATTGGCTGTCAGCATTTTATTTTGAAATCATTGATGTTTTGATCTTTGCATCCCTTCCCCATCTCGTCTCCCTTGTATGTTCACATTGCCTTGAACTTGTCTGGCTCTAGCTGAAGAGAGGCATTCTGACAATGCAGCATTCTTCTGTACACAAGTGCCTGGCCAATGCAGAATTGAAAATAACCACAAAGTAGAATTGCAGCAATTGACGAGAGAGAGGAAGCTGGTATTCTCCTTCCTTGCAAGTTCCAACAATGTCCTTTGAGATGTCAGCTTATCAAGCCACAAAAAGAAAAGTGTTCAAACAAAAAGCAAAAATAATTTCCCAAAGCACACAAGTTCAGTGATAAGGTTCAATAGCTGTCCTTAAAGCATTGCGTTATGCAGGGCCGGCTTTAGGAACTGCAGGGCCCAATTTGAATACCCGGCGGCAGTCCGGGTCTTCAGCGGCACTTCGGCAGCAGGGGGTCCTTCAATCGCTCCAGACCACCCACCGCCGAAATGCCGCCGAAGACCCGGAGCGAGTGAAGGACCCCTGCCGCCGAAGTGCTGCCGAAGACCTGGACCGCCGCCGGGTACGTAAAAAAAATTAAAAAGGCGCCTAAGGCGTGGAGCCCTCTTAGGTGTGGGCCCCGATTCTGGAGAATCGGCGGAACTGGCCTAAAGCTGGCCCTGGTGTTATGTCGGTTACAGTAACTATGACGAATGACCAGAAAGGGTTAAGCATCCTACTGGATAAATGGCTCAAATTCAACCCTTCAAAACATATGGGGAGATAATGTTTGTGGTTTTGTGTATTTACATATATATTGGTAGAACTCAACAATGTAATCAAACAGTCCCCGTCTGTGTGGTATTCTGTTACTGCGGAGATCAAAAGAACATCTTAACATTTAAATAAACTAGAAACATAGGCTATCACTGTATTCATCTCTCTTTGAAGTATATAGCAAATCATCTGCGAATGATGGGAAAACAGGCAACTGTCTTATGTTAATCTGTGTGAATAATTACCGGGTGATGCTTAGGAAATGAGTGTCCATTGTTTGCCAAGGGACTCCAACCTGTCAAAGAAGGCCTGAAATTGTATAAAAGATGTTTGGGTCCTAATCCTTTTTATCTCAGATCTGCTTAAGCTTCATCAGGGGAAATTTGGGTTGCAAGATTTGAGATCCCAGTCCTAAACTGGAACACATGAATATGATATTGGACATTGGACTATAATCTATGGACTAAATTCTAAAAGAACTCTTTGCAACTACAAAGCTCTCCATCTCTGCTATGAATCTGAAGCTCAAGATTGTGCTTAAGTCTGTATGTATATTGATCTTTTAACCTATACTTTCTCTTTTCTTTTTAAATAAATGTTAGGTTAGTTAATAAGAATTGGCTGTAAGCATGTATTTGGGCAAGATCTGGAATATTCATTAACCTGGGAGGTAATGTGTCTGATCCTTTGGATTGGTAGAACCTTATTTGTATGATGAATAAGATTTTCATTAATCCTCATCATATCTCACTTGGGTGCCTAGGTGGAGGCCTGAGGCTGGTTACTTTAAGGGAACTGTGTTGTTGACTTCTGAGTAACCAGTGAGGTAATAAAGAAACTATTTTGTACTGGCTTGGTAAATCCAAGTATTGGAATATCCACCAGCTTTGAGGATTGTCTGCCCCATTCTTTGCAGTTTACCCTAATTGAGTAACCTCAACTGGCTGCCCTGGGATTCCGACAGGGGTGAAAGTAACACAGATGACTTATCGGTATGAGGCCCGGCTTCAGGTCCCTGGAAGGGTGGGGGCTGGGGGATCAGCCTCCCCAGCCAGCCTGTCTGCGCTGCCTGGCCCACGCCGGCCAAGGCTCCGGGGGCGATTTGAAAGGGCCCGGGCCTCCGGCTGTTGCTGTGGTAGTAGTGGCAGCAGCCAGGAGCCCTGGGCCCTTTTAAATTGCTGGGCCCCAGGGCAGCTGCCCCTTTTACCTGCACCGTCGGCGGCCCTGCCGTTCTGGTCACTTTAACATCGGCTGTGCACGGGCCGGTACCGGCAGCCACTTCTTACCAGTACGGCCATACCAGCCCGTACCGGCTCACTTCACCCCTGTATTCTGGTCACAGTAACTATGATACAATATGGAAGATCAGTGCTAAAACAGCATCCATTACCATTTATACATCAGGCAAGGAGGGTCTGTTTTAAACCTTAAGGCAGGCATAACTAATGGCTCTTAGAGTCAAAGGGAATTGTATGCATGCATTCTTCAGACGTTTGAAATGTCTTTGCTTGTCAGGGCTGGGAAAGGGTTATCAAGTTTTTAATCTACACATATATAATTCACCTGTTATGAGACTACTGTCCCAATGGGTGGGGTTACATCTTACCCTAGGTCAGGGGTTCTCAAACTGGGGGTCGGGACCCCTCAGGGGGTCATGAGGTTATTACATGGGGGGTCACAAGCTGTCAACCTCCACCCCAAATCCCGCTTTGCATCCAGCATTTATAATAGCATTAAATATATAAAAAAGTGTTTTTAATTTATTTTAATTTATAAGGGGTGGGGTGGGGTCCCACTCAGTGGCTTACTATTTGAAAGAGATCACTAGTACAAAAGGTTGAGAACCACTGCCCTAGGTTTTGTTTCACACTCACTGTTAGTGTATGGTTGCAATGTGATGCATTTCCTGCTATGGATCTGTAGTATGAAATATGCTTAATCACATGGTGTATTCTGACTGGGTGTGACCACAAACACCCTGTAGATTACTCCCATTTTGGCTTGGTCTACATACAAATTTTGTATCAGTATAACAACCTCCGTGGGAGGTGATTTTTACCAATGGAGTTGTACCACTACAACTCCTAGTATGGACACAGCTATACTGGTTTAAAGGTTCCTTGTTCCCATTTGCGTGTGGGAATAAGCTATCCTTGTATAGCTGCATCCACCCTCGAGGGTCTATCACTCTAAATATACTGGGATAGTTAAAGCAATAGAATTTTGGGGTGTCGATAACGCCCAGTACAATGAGCTGCGTGCGTAGGTGCTATTGCTGCAATGGGCTTGGTGGGGGAGCGACTTTGCCTGCTGCAGTGGTTTTCGACTTTTTTTCATTTGCAGACCCCTAACAAATTTCAAATGGAGGCATGGCCTCCTTTGGAAATCTTAGACATAGACTACGGACCCCCAGAGGTCCATGGACCACAGGCTGAAAACCACTGGCCTACTGTTTTCTACTGAGGGGAGAGAAGTTTTTTCTACACTCTTGTCTAGAGGGGCTCTCCGTTAGCTCAGGTGACAAGCAGTGCGTTTTGGAGCTGAAGCGCCAGGATTCTGGGGCGTGTGTGTTCATATAGCAATTGTCTCCTCTGTCTGCAGCATCTTGAGTCATTGCAACACACCCCCTTGGAGCCCTAAGCCCTGCTCCAGAACTCCCCTCTGGGGTGGAGGCCAGAACACGTCTGCCTTGTATTTCCTGCTGGGTGTGGGCAGTCTGACAGTGCCCGAGTGTGGCCAGTAGAGGTGAAGGCCGTAGTAGTCTGGGAGAGTACATTTTGTACATGCACAGGAGCGCTGACCTGTACAACTCGCTGTCTCAGCAGATGCAAGAGAAGAGAAACACTTGGACTAAAATGAAAGGATCGGCCCTGCAATGGGAATAAGAACAGCATCTGCCATGAGATCATTGCGGATAAAACCACAAGCCTCTTCCATCCTCACGCTACAGGGCACGAGCTGGTTCCCAGCTGGATCCCAGAGAATTTCACCCTCCTCTGGAGCAGCCACCATTGGCCACAAGATAGCAGACGACCTGGACCATTGCACTGACTAGAACGGCAGCTAATACCCTGTGTTCCTCAAACGCTTCGCTCTCTGGCTGGTTTAATGTTTTTAAAATCCCAAACAGCCCGTGTTTTACTTTTAATATAGTAATTTTAAAGTTACATGAGAGCCAAATGCTATTCAGGACCAATGAACCTCTTGGTTTGGTTGTTCCCTGATTGTAACTCAAGACCAGATAGATTTTTTTTTTTTAAATCTCATTTCCCCCCATCCCCTCCACCTCCCACCCCCTGCTCAAAGTGTCTGTGTTGGACAGTGCAGTCCCTGGGGTGACCTTTTACAGCTGAGCTTTAAAGCCTTCAAAATTGTTTCAGAACTTGCAAATCCATCTTTTGAATATTTTTACAGGTCTGAATCCATAGTGGGTTTTTTTTATTATTGTTCTTATTACTAGTGTCTTTACCAGGATATTGTTTTGATTATCGTTTGGGTTTATCTTGTTTTTTGTTTTGCTTGCTATATAGATTACCCATTTCTGACGATCAAAATTGAATCTGATTTTCAGAGAGGAGGAATGCAGCATTTAGAAAATCCTACCAGCTCCCCAAATATGCTGTATGAACAGAAGTCTCCAGTCTGTGTATGGTCCCCATCACCATCCTAGGTGAGCAGTAATGGATTCAGCGTGCAATACCCCTGCCAAGGTAGGAAAGTATCATTGGCCCGGAACCACCTTTCATAAGAGAAGGAGTAAGGCGGCGGCGGCGGCGGCCGGGCCGGCGGGGGGGGGGAGAGTGATGGTGCCTACCTTATAACTTTGCACTCAGTGGTTAGAGCACTGCCTGGGATGTCGGAGAACCAGGTTCAACTCCTTCCTCAGGCAGCAGAGAGCAAGAATGTGAACAGGGATCTCCCACCCGCCAAGAGTGTGCTCTGTCCCCTGGGCTGTGCGATATTCTGATGTGGGCTTCCTCAGTCTCTCCCGCTGAAGCTGGTCCTTGATGGATTAACTATTTAGAGTTATTGGGCCAGAAAGAAAGAGAATGACTCTCTAGTCCAGTGGTTTGGGCTGGTGGAAGGCCCAGGGTCCGGTGCTCCAGCGGCTTTACCTATTTATCCACAATGGAACAGCCCCCCCCATCAGATGGCTCAGTGGTTAGAGCTCTGGAGGCTCCTATTCAGATCACTTCTCCCCAGCAGGCAGAGATGGGGAGTTGAACTGGCGCCGCTCCCATCCTAAGTGAATGCACTAACCCTCCCCTTTGAATGGGACCTGAGCTGGTAGATGGCCTCTGAGCATTCCTGCAGAATCAGGCCCGGCAGGCAGGACAAGTGGGCAAATGCTTATCTTCCCTTGGTATGTGCATCGCACCAGGCCTTCGGCAGCAGATAGGTGCCTGGCTTGCTTAGGGGGAGGCAGCAGTGCCCACGCCCAGAGGCAGAAACGTAGGCAACTTTTACCCTGAAATTTGAGGCACAGAGTGAGTTTAGGTGCCTAGAGGAGGTTTGTGGGGCCCTCACCTAAAACCGAGACTTGGCTGCCTAAATACCTTTTGTGGATCTGGACCATTATCCCCAGCTGGGAAACTGAGGCACGGCGCCATTAAGGCTGAAGTTTTCAAGAGTGGCCATTGAGTGCTGGTGCCCCAGGTTTTGAGTACCTCTCTGGAGATACCTTTGGCCTCCTTTTCAGGGATGCTGAGGGCCCACGGCACCAACTGAAGCCAATGGGAGTTGCAGGCAATCAACCTCCTGGAGAAATCAGCCCCGAGGTGTCTTAAGTTGGGTGACCAAAATCCGAGGCACCTGCACTCAATGGTCATGAATGAAATTTTGAGTCTGCGGCACTTCCGAAGAGCCTAAGGGTACGTCTGTACTGCCAGCTCGGCGCAGTGAAGCTGCGGCAGCATGTGCTTTGATGCCCGCCGATTCCTGGAACTCCGCTGTGCTAGGCTCCGAGCTGGCTAGATTCGAACTCGCCTGAGTACGTCTGCTCAAGCTGCAATTATGCCCAGGCACCGCCGTCTAGATGCGCCTCGGTGACTTAGAAGCCTGAAGTGCCGTTTCCAAAGGTGGCCTAAGCACTCAGCAGCCTAGTCCCATCAGCGTCACTCGTGAACATTTTACCCTATATGACTTGACCCAGGTTACGCAATCGGTCTCTGGCAAACTGGGAATCGAATCCCTGGGTTCAAGTCTGGTTCAGTCCCACAGCCACAGTCCCATCCTTCCGTCACATCTAACTGTGCCACTCAGTCAGCTCTACCCGAGTCTGGCAGCTGCTGGGCGCAATTAAAAAAAGACAGAATTGGGCAAAATTTCTGGATTAAGCAAGAAATGTCCACCAACCCCTCCCCCTCCCAAAACCCTAATAAATAAATACCTAAATATTAAGACCACCAATAGATGCAGGTGCAAAACTGATTGTTTCTAGACCTCAGCGGTGCTATTGACAGCATCTACTTTCTCACGGGGCTTATTTTAACTCCCCTCAGCCTGTGAACATTGCTGGGTTGAAATTGGCACACTCCACAACTACCTCACTCTCTCCAAGCACAACCTGGCAGCGTCTCTAAATATTTATCCCGAGTCTGCTTTCATTTGGGCAAAGTGGTTATCAAGCCGCTTTCTGGGAAGGATAACTGGGGTCAGGAATCTGAATCAAATGTCGGCAGACACAACTCCTGGACGTTGTTTTCATTCTTTTACGGTCACTTAGTGCATAGACCTAACAGTGGCCCTACTGTAACTTGATATTGACCACCTCTGGGAGGACGTCTGTAAACCTTAGCAAACCTATGAGTTTGCAAACATAGTTCTGCTTGATCCTTGCCGCAGCAGGAAATAGGGGTGCTGAAAATAATCAAAGCCTCTGAGAAATTGCAGCTGCTTAATAGATAGCATCATCCTGCGGATAGGTCACTCCGCAAGGAGTCAGAGGACCTGGGTTTCCCATCCCACCCTTTTGTCTATTTAGATTGTAAGATCTTTGGGGCTGGGACAGCCTCACATTATATTTTTTTGTACCGTACCCAGCACAATAAGGTTCTGATCTCAGTTGAGGCCTCTAGGAACTATCATAATGCAAAGAATAAGGAATAATAATAATGCAACTCGCCATGTCATAGATGAGCTGGTATTACATGTGTAATGAGAGTGTAAAACTGGTTCTTTTACCACCTTTTCCCAACTTGCTGATCCTTCTTTAGCATCCCAGTTTGCATATGTCGCCGTTAACCGCTCTCTGCCTCCATGTCCCCATCTGTAAACTGGAGAATAGCGTTATTTACTAATCTGCGGAAAGCATTTGGAGATCCATGAATGCCATGGGCACATGAGATATTTTTTATTACTAAATTTAATTCTGGGCAAAAATTCAAGTTTTGTGTGTGAATGGTAAGTATTTAACAAAATACACAAGTAAATAAAGGCTGGAATACAAGAAGTTGTTGGAGAGGCACAAATAGAATTGACTTTTCTTCCAGGTTTATAGCTCTACAGAATGGAAGCAATCAAAATGAGATCAAAGTAGCATCCTTTTTCATTGCCTTGGTGTTCTGTTCATAAACTAACAGTGGGCCGAATCAAAAGGTTATTGGCTTTGGTTCTGCAAGAGTTTTTGACCATTAATGCTTATTTTTCAGAGTTGTGTACACTGCTCTCCATCGGTAAATTCACTTCCCTCTGAATCTCCCTGTTCACTGTGTGTGTAGGGCCAGATCCTGACAATTTGCTTCGGATTCTTTAAGATTCTTGAAATATACTTCTCAAGTGTCCCTTGTGGGACAGTGTAGTGAGGCAGAGTGGCCTCCCTCCGGACTGGAGAGCGAGGGACCACTACCTTCCCCTGGCAGGTGGAGCCGAACCCGCCCCGCTCCCTTTGCCGCAAGTACCAGGGTGGGACAGGAAGTATAAAAGGTGGGGTTGGCAGCCCAGTTGAACAGGATCCAGCGAAGGAGACGGACGCCTCCACTCTGCTGTGACATCCGGGAGCAGAACCTGTGCTCTGCAGCACCCTGCCCATGGAGGAGACTGGGCCGGAAGAGGAGTTGCCGGGACTCTCTACCACTGTGTACCCAGCCAGGGGACCTGCGGATTATAGAGGTAGCAAACCCTGGGGAGGTAGGAAGTGTTCCAGGGGTAGCTGACGACTGGCCGGCTACCTTGCTGACTGACTCTAGGTCAGCCTGTTGCAGCTGGATCCCTGCTGACCCAGCGGTGGACCCCTCCACCACTGTTAGGGCCCTGGGTGGAGGCGGGTGGGCCCGTGTCCCCCTACCCCCTGTGACCCCACCCTTG